>NC_087134.1:5000000-6250000 GCF_030705265.1 Helicoverpa armigera | reverse complement strand
CGTAATATAAACGACGTATTCGTGAGAAAGTGAGACAGCGCTTAGGATAGTGCTCGTTAAAGAGAACAAAAATCACTCGGCTACCGAGATCTGTCGCTTACACTATTTCCAATTTGTTTATTTTACTTTATACTCGTGTATAATACATAACCGCATGTGAATAACATTTAGAAAGTATTAAAACTGATTTCGAATAGTGGAAAATGTTCGCGAGTAACAATAATTGTACCGTCGTAAGAATAAAAGCAACACATTTTTGCTTATAATGGAACACTTGATAGTTAACGAGGACCACCGAATTAAACATTGTATTATAAATAACCCGATCTGATCACAAATAAATATTGATAAATGTCGGAAAAGATAGTCGCAGGCGCATCATTGCAGCTGAAAAGTTACTTAGCATGTTTTGGCTATGGTTTGTTACCGTCTCTATCTAACTTATGTGGTTCGACATTTGTACGACAGAGATAGGTATATTTGATCTTAAAACGTACCAAGTGATTTCTTTTTATTTCGGCCCTAATTTTCTCTTTTCTCGATGATTTAGCAAGCTTTGTATTTTTGTGTAAATATTTTCATTTAAATAATTATTTTTAATTCGAAACAGTTCGATTCTGTTTCAACTATTAAAGTCGGTTGTCATAGTAACAGATTTTTAGCTAATGTGAAGACATTCGGGGACTTCAACCCGAGACCGTATTTATCGATTTTATTACATACTAGATTCAAAATAAAAATGTACTTTAAACAGTGATGTATTTAGATGGCAGGTTTCATACTAAATAACAATTCAATATAAACGAATATATAGGCTTGCTCACACTTAATTTATATTGCTTGCATTGTACGATACTGTATGAAAATAATATCGATGAAATTTCAACCTTATTCAACGCAATAAAGATCACAACTGAATATTAATGGCAGTGTTGCCATCAACCTAAGTTTAGCAATAACAATATTAAACGAGCATGTATGTTTAACCGTACAAACTTACTAACATATATTTTTAGTTACGGATATGCACAAATAACGTATTTTATTCAATAAATATTAGCTATTTTATGTTAACTGGGCTGCATTATCGTACGTCGCTCAAAAAAAAAAACGATAATTTCACTGTGTATAATAGTTATCTACTTATTTAGTAACCGAATGTTTTCGTAAACTGAAGCTGTGTGATTGGCTAAATTTTATTAGCCAAATAAGATTGTACATAGATTTTGTAAGGGAAAATATTGTTAGTCAATTGGTGCTTACTAGTCAAAATTATATTAGCACGTACTAAAGTTTGCTATTCAAGTGGGGAACGCATCATTTTATGGCACTCCTTATTTCAAACTAAAGAACGGGATCGAAAATCGTTTTCATTTGTTTAGAATTAGCTGCACTTACATACTTCTTGTAAGTGAGTCGTTCGAACTAATATCAACTCTAAGCTCAACAAATATGGTTCAATTTCAGTTGAATAGCCCGGTCCATAAAAAAGTTGTGTTTCACATTTGAACAGCAGAAGTCTTGTAGTCATTTCAACACGACAAAATATACCTACACATGTAAACGTTATCGCACTTGATGCTAACGCTTAACTCTGTACTCTATTCGGTAATTAATTTAATATGTTACGAGGTTGTTACGAGGTGTTTCTGAGTATACCCGAACGTTTCCGAACGTTGCCGAATACTTCCGATGGTTTATTGTTGTTTTGGATTGTTACTTAAAGTTTTCGACTGGCAACAATAACACTGTACTTATTCGCAGTGTGTTTATGTTATTTATTATTATAAATAGTTTAAATGTTAATATATTATAGTTCTATTTCGTAATAGGTTATATTATGTTGTCTACTCAAGGATTTCTCATTACTTTTCTGTGCCTAAATTGTCTCGACCAAGACATGCAAAAGAAAGTTGAACAAAAGAACCCAAGCAGTATTAGCTAGCTCAAATACTGAGTTCCTAAAGTTATTTATTTATTATTCACAAAACAAAAAACTTACACGCACTTTCCTATAAATAAAACATTTTACATGTAAATTATTAAAACAAAGGCCTTGAGTGGTAACAAATCGTTGTTTATTTATATAAAAATAAATACTCTTACTACCACCTCGTAACAACTACTCAAATTGTCAGTAGTGTAGGTATAATATTTTGCAAAAGTGGTTAATTTAAAATTTCGCATTTTACTTTAAGTACCTACTGCTGTTTGTGAAGGGTCAGTTACACTACCCCTTATACTCGATTATATAAAGCAATGTCATGTATAACATTATATTTTTGGAATATACTATGATAGAACCCAAATTCTAGTTTTTTAATTCACGTTTCTAACGGTCCTAAGTCCTTAATTATCTGATATGAAATTAATTATGAGTTGTTCATGACTTAAGTCTACAGTTTAAGTTATATAACTCACATATCTACAGTTTAAGGTATCTCAACAATTTGCTATAAGGAGTGCTTGAGGGTAGGTATGTTATACAATAAAATAGGCTTAATAATCAAAACAATTTAATATAACAAAATATAATATAACACAACACATCAATTCACCGCTTTATAATTGTATAATTCATTACTACTGTTACACTTTTATCGATAACTTAATAATCTCTCAGTCGGCACGCCTCTAATATTTCCAAAAAGTATTGTATCTCTCCTTCAGTAGGCATCGCATAAATTCGACGTTTCATATTTTCATAAAAAGAACGTTCGAACTCATCGTACACTTTATCCATTTGCAATTCATCATAAAGCTGCTTGATTTGCTTAACATGTTCAGGGTTTTTGCTGCCGTAGAATTCTTTGAAAATAGAACGTTGAGCTTCGTTGCAGCGCTCCAGCGCTGTTAGGGCAATCCAGGAGAGTTTACCTTCTTGAATATCGGTGCCTTCTTTTCCAGAGGTAGCTGTGTCCCAGTAGACGTCTTTGTAGTCGTTCTTAAAAGAAACGTATTATTTTACGAGACAGAAAAACATACACGAGGGATATAATTCTTCATTTACTGAGGCCAGCACTTTAACTTGTATACTGTTTAAAAAATGCATATTAACATTGAACCTTATTGATCAGAGATAAAGATGGAAATCAATTAAAGAGATTCGACAGATCGTAGCTTATTTTATTATCGCTTGATAAGCTGACGAAAGACTGCTAAAAATAATCTGGTATTCATACCTGAAATTGTAGAAGTTTACCAAATTCGAAGCAGATGTCGATATGCTCTATAAGATCTCTTTCTTTTCCGTTCTTCACTAAAAGCAGAGATACGAGTAGGGGCATTCTGAAGGAGTAGTATGCAGTTTTCTGTATGGCGATGGCATTGAATCGGTCCATGTTGAATTCTTCAAAATTATTTTTTTCCTTACTGTATCCTGATGTGTAATCTAAGTATTGCCCCATGCCAGTGTACATCGCTGTCTGTAAAAAGTATTTAAATATTAGGAACTTAATTGTTACGAAAAGTTTCAGAAAGAAGTCATTATGCCAGCATATTAGCTGAGGAAACAGTGCCAAATAAAGAGTTTTTCTAGAAGGGATGTTTAGGTACTGTAAGGTATACTTACATCGTTAATAATTTTTATCAAATCCTTATAATAAGGTTCTTTCTCGAAGTTCATTTGCAGGACTTCTATCAGACATAGATATATGAGCATGCAGTCGTTAGTCGCCGAAGTACCGACTTCTGGTCGTAGGTACCAGCAAGTCAGGCCACGGCGAGTCGTGGATGCGTCCAATATATCGTCTATAGACAGTAGCTTTGCCTGTAACTGTTTAAAAAAAAATGAATTTGGAGGGCTCAGGGCCAGTGTTGTGTAGGTTAACTCTCATATGAGGTCTTATGCTACACAGTAGGTAAATAAAAGGTTCATAATTTAGAGCGCCTTATAGTGACCGGGAAAGTAGAAGGAAGGAGACCAGAGGCCGAAGTCACATACGGTGGTCTGACCAAGTAACTAAAGAGCTGGAGATGCTTATGAATGTTGCAATGTATCAAGCAACAGAACGCAATAAATGAAGACATCTAGTGGACAAGATCAGAAGGAGTCACGATCCTCAGCAGTGAGGGAAACGACAAAGAAGAAGAAATAAAAGGTTCAACTGCAACAAGAATCGTATGAGTAAAATGGGACGGTCGTTTCTTCCACACAGTTCTTTTTATAGATTTTTGAGACCCTCATCTAAGCGGATGGTGGAGAGAATTAGTGTCGATAGTTTTAAGTCCCTGACATGGGCTGATAAAACAAAACAAATTCTTCAATTAATAATCATTACTTTGAAATTCTACAGTGGAAGGGATTATTCATACTTACAATTTCTAAGCACCATCCTAGAAATCGTGCTGTGTGCATTTTTTCTTCTATGAAGTATTTTGGATCTTCCATCATTTGATAGCCGAAGGGAACAGATAATCCTCTGCCACGTTTCCCTCCGTGCATTGTGTAATCTAACAACTGCGAAGATGAATTTTGCGTAGTTAAATAAGAAGGATGGTGTGACTGACTCCTTGGAAGACCAGCAAGGAGTTTTAGGTATAGAATGTTTTTTGATTACACAGCAAAAAATACGACAATTTACTTGGCAGGTAGTAAAAATTGATGGAAAGGGGAAACAACACTTAATTAAGTTTTACCTAATCAAAAAAAATACTGCTCAAAAGTGATCCCTTGATGTTCACCTGTTACACCACAATTATGATTACTCACCCCTTTAATCTTGGTACCAACTTCAGGCAATTGTTCCGTGAACTTAGGACTAGACATTAAGGATTTCATCACTTCGGGCCGAACTGCATCAAATTTCTTAAAATTTTCACCCGATTTGAAAGTTATTGGTGTACTTAATTTAACCGCTTTTTTATGCAATGCCCTAATTTGGTTGAAAAACAATGTTTTACGGAGCAAAAGGGCCATTTTGGCTTACTCGTTGGAGGTAAGGCGATGAATGAAAAATACTTGTTAAAATTGTCTATTTACTGCCTACATGTTTAGGTATGATAAAAATAAAATGATGTCTTAAATGATGCCATTATAACAACCATAGTAAGTGGTAACAAACCATTTGTTAGGAGATTGCAATAACATCTCAATTGCTAGGCGTCAATTTATTTTTATGCGATGACTGAGGTAGGAATACATTTTCAGAGGTCAACTACGTACCGCATGATTGTTTTTTATTTTTGGATTCTTCATTAATAGCAGAGCCATTAAACATAGTTGCTTCCTAGATGTACCTGTACACACAATCGGAACCGAGCTCTTAGTTGCTACACGAACATCTGTTTGCCTACTTAATATTGTGTGCTCCCGCCTTTATATAAAGGTTTGCATTTTTGTATCGAGGTATAGTTATAAGTTATTCAAATCTTCTGTAATGTGGTCATTGTCAATGTGACTGTGTCCTATTAGATATTGCAATGGCATTGCTCCGGCGTAGTACGTTGTAGTGCAACCATTCGAGACGACTGCAAAAAAAGTGCGGCGGCCATCAGTGTTCCTAGCTTTAATTTGAACGCGGGGAAGAGGACCTTCAAGGATGTATTGCCCGAAGTCATAGACACTGTTTTGAAGGGGTCAAAGTTAACTGGTGTGCCTGATGTTCTCTTGTGTTTTCTTGATGATTTAGTAGATTTTTTTTATATATCGGTCGTCATAGTAACAGATTTGTAGGTAATGTAAAGTCATTCGGGGACATACCGGTACTGTACCTATCTATCGATATCATTACATAGGTACTGCATAGATGCAAAATAAAAATCTAAGTGTATTTTAAACAGTGATGTATTTGGATGGTTTGCTCACACTTAATTTATATTGCTTGCATTGTACGATATTATCTGAAACTTATATCAATGAAATTTTAACCTTATTTCAACGCCATAAAGATCACATTTATCCCGCTGTGGCTGCATATTGGGCTGACAAAGTGTAGAATCTTTATAGGTATCTGACATTTGAAACACTAATGTCTTCTGGAACCACTGCGCACTGAGCTGGTCTGCTGTTTAGGGCACGAAGATAGGAGACGTAAACCTGGACTGCCTTTTAGTAAACCCATCATGGTCAGGCTCGTTGAATTTGTCTTGACTAGTTCTCTTCATATTTCTAACTGTGGAGGACCTTATACTGGAAATGGGATGTGTACCTACTACTGTTTGTGACGGGTCAGTGATACTACTCCTTATACTCGATTATATTATATAAAGCGATGCCTTGTATAACATTATATTTTTGGAAAATAGGTACTTTGATAAAACCCAAATTCTAGTCTTATTCACGTTGAGAAATGTTCAAAAACATGTTGTCCTAATTCCTAAATGGTTGTTTAACGTTTTATATCTAATCTTAAATGAATGTTTGGTTTTTGATGATTCTACTTACAGTAAAAGGAATCTTGGCCATATTTATAGGATGCCTTATGGGTGGTAAGTGGTAAACTCAAATGACCTGCGTAATCAAAACAATTTATTTTAACAAAATGCATCAATTCACCGATTACATCATTCACTATTTTTATATCGATAACCTAATAAAGTCTCCGTCGGCACACCTCTAATATTTCCAAAAAGTATTGTATCTCTCCTTCAGTAGGCAAAGTATGAATTCGCCGTTTCATATTTTCACAAAAAGAATGTTCGAACTCAAGGTACACTTTATCCATTTGTAATTCATCATAAAGCTGCTTGATTTGCTTTACATGTTCAGGGTTTTGCTGCCGTAGTATTCTTTGAAAATAGAAAGTTGAGCTTCGTTGCAGCGCTCCAGCGCTGTTAGGGCAATCCAGGAGAGTTTACCTTCTTGAATATCTGTGCCGTCTTTTCCAGCGGTAGCTTTGTCCCAGTATACGTCTTTGTAGTCGTTCTAAAAAAAGACAATTTTTCGAGACAGGAAATCTCACAAGGATGTAATACTTCATTTACAGAGGCACTTGAAGTTACTCCGATTTGTAAAATCTTACCTATCAACATTGAACTTGATTAACATTCAGAGATATATATATATTTTTAATTCTAAATTTATTTAGGGGCAGAGATAAAGTTGAAAATCAATTAAAAAGATTCGACAGATTGTTGCTTATGTATCATACATTTAGGGCGCCCACACAAAACTGCGATGCGATGCGATGTGATTTTATTCGGCAGCCTGTTTGGCACGGTAACTATACTTTCAAGTTTGTAGTTGTTTGTAGTAAGCCTTATAGGACGTGTTTTTTAGGATATGTAAGATGGATCGCACAACGATACACTTGAAGTTGTGGTTACCCTACTAAACGGTTAATTCGCATGGCAAAAGCATGTGATAACCTTTATTGCTTGATATGCTGGCGAAAGACAACTTAAAATATTTTGGGTTACATACCTGATATTGTAGAAATTTACCATATTCACTGCAGATGTTGATGTGCTCTGTAAGATCTCTTTCTTTTCCGTTCTTAACTAAAAGCAGAGACACGAGTAGGGGCATTCTGAACGAGAAATAGGAAGCTTTTTGTATAGCGATGGCATTGAATCGGTCCATGTTGAATTCTTCAAAATTATTTTTCTCCTTACTGTAACTTGATGTGTAATCTAAATATTGTCCTATGCTAGTGTACATGGCAGTCTGTAAAAGGTTTTAATGTTAGGAATTTTGGAAACAGTTCGCAATAAATAATTTTGTTTCAAATAAAGACACTAGTCTTTAGGAAGGATACTAAGGCCAGCAATACACGGACCGCTTGAAGCAGTCAGGAGCGACAGCTTCAAGTTGTCGACTGCACAGTGCACTGCATCGTTTTATGGACTCGGGAAGTCGACAGCTTGAAGCTGTTGTCCCTGTCTGCTTCAAGCGGTCCGTGTATTGCCGGCCTTATAAATACATATAATAAATAAAGGACTTTCTAACTAATCATAGTCTGTTTCGGGAATGAATTTAATAGAAATTAATTTCAGTTACATATCTTCGTATAAAGGCTCCTTCCAAATAGCATAATCTAAAAGAAAGGTACTTACATCATTAATAATCTTAATCAAATCCACATAATAAGGTTCTTTCCCGAAGTTCATTTCCAGGACTTCTATCAGACAGAGATATATGAGCATGCAGTCATTAGTTGCCGACGTGCCAACCTCTGGTCGTAGGTACCAGCATGTCTGGCCATGGCGACTCGTTGATGCGTCTAATATATCGTCCACAGACTGTAGACTTGCCTGTAACTGTTTATATTTTTTTGTCATTAGAATGTCATGATTAATATAAACAATTTTTTACATTCAAGGTTGCAATGTCGTCATGGCCATTTTATGTTGGTCTACTCCTACTTAGGTTATTGATAAATCTTTTGTTAGCACACAGTAAGTAAGATGCATCTGCATTAAGAATCGTATGAGTAAATTAATAGGACGGCAATTTCTTCCAAAAAGTATATAATGTAGGTACCTATTTTATTTGTGATCATTTTTATATTGCCATTTCCAGGATTTGTATCAATGGGGATAGTGGAGAAATTTGTGTCGATAGATGTTAGTGTAGAAATCCCTGACATGGGCTATATATAAAAATAAAATCTTCAATTAATTATCATTAATTTAAAACTAGTTTATGGGAATTTACTTACAAATTCTAAACACCATCCTAGAAATCGTGCTGTGTGCAGTTTTCCTTCTACGAAGTACTTTGGATCTTCCATTATCTGATAGCCGAAGGGAACAGATAATCCGGTGCCACGTTTTCCTCCGTGCATTGTGTAATCTAACATCTATGTTGATAAAGAAAATAAATCTACTTTGAGACATTTCAAAGACGAGGGAGATGAGTATGACTGTCTTCTCGAAAGGCCAGCAAGGAGTAGGTATTTAAACTTTTGACAACAAAAGGTACCTAAACGTATTTTACTCGGCAGCTAAATAATTTATTGGACAAAAAGTTGTCAGGAATGGGGAGCCACACCGAATCACCTTTTCAATTCTTGAAATAAAAAATACAGCTCTAAAGTGTATCCCCACCTACCTACATATTATTACACCTGAATTATGATAACTCACCTCTTTAATCCTGGTACCAACTTCAGGCAATTGTTTCGTGAACTTAGGACTAGACATTAAGGATTTCATCACTTCGGGTCGAACTTCATCTAATTTCTTATAATTTGCCTCCGCTTTGAAAGTTATTGGTGTACTTAATTTAACCGCTGTCTTATGTAATGTCCTTATTTGGTTGAAAAATAATGTTTTGCGGAGCAATAAAGCCATTTTGGCTGACTCGTTGGAGGAAGGGCGATAAATGAAAAATACTCGTTAAAATTCTATATTTACAGCCTACATGTTTACGTATGCTGTAAATACTATTAAAAAAATAAAATTATGTTAAATGGTGTCATTATAACAACCATAGTTGGGGGTGACAAACCATTTGTTAAGAGATAACATCTCAATTGCTAGGCATCAATTTCTTTTTATGCGATGACTAGGGTTGCCAATATTTCTTCAGCGAAATATAGTATTTTCCTAAAAAAAAAAAAATGATAAAATATGGTACTTTGAAAAAATATATAGTTAGTATTTTATGGAAATTACAAAAAAACGAGCTTGCGAAATTTTGGTTTGGGAATTTCAAAAGGTTTTAACGACTGAAATATGTTACTCGCACCAATAGGGTTGGCTAAGTATGCGTAAGAGTGTATTTCAAAGAATTTTGGAGAATATTGCTAAGAAAGTGGTTAAACCTTGTTTTGGACTATTTCCTGGCAGAAAATTCGTCGGCGTTTTGGATGTGGTTTTCAAGAAATATATAATGCAGTTTTCAGATTGATAACCATTTTTGCGAAAAAAATTCGTTGGGTGTACAATATGTGCTTGCGTTCGTTCCTATCATAGTGATTCGTTCCTATCATTCCTACATACCCATCGTAACAGTTGAGAGTTACTGTAAGGACGTGTTCATAATTTTTTAATGAAGTGTTTCTTAGATTTCGGTTTTGAAAATATAGTATTTTTTGCGTCCTACTACTTATATATTTTTAAACAGTAGGTATATAGTACGTAGACTAAGAAATATAATTCAATATTATTTTGGGTGTTTCGTACCTTATCACATTAAATCCTATCACATATATTTTAGTACATTATATTCTATGACGAATTGTAAAAAAAATAACCTAATTCATTCAGTGGTTTGGGCACAGGAGTCATTTTTCGTTTTCATAATTTACAACATCATGGTGTAAAGCAGAGAATATAAAGTTAGGAGTAGGTATCAAATATGTGACAGCTGTCAGTTTTCAAGGGAGAATTTTCGTTGTTTCGCGAGCTAGTTTTTTGTTTATTTCCATAAAATACTATGTAGTTTTAAAATTTAATTTTTTTTTGAAAATACTATATTTCGCTGAAGAAATTTTAGCAACCCTAGTCATCGCATAAAAAAATTGATGCCTAGCAATTAAGATGTTATTGCAATCTCCTAACAAATAGTTTGACACCCTATGCCTATGGTTGTTATAATGGCACCATTTAAGACATCATTATATTATAATCATACCTAAACATGTAGGCTGTAAATAGGCAATTCTAACGAGTAATTTCATTTACCATCCTACCTCCAACGAGTCAGCCAAAATGGCGTTATTGTTCCACAAAACATTATTTTTCAACCAAATTAGGGCATTGCAAAAAAGACGTTAAATTAAGTACACCAATAACTTTCAAATGGGATGTAAATTATAAGAAATGGGATGAAACAAAAATTTTGCATTTTACATGAAGTACCTACTGCTGTTTGCACAAATATCCCCTATAATTAGGGCTGCCATCTTTAATTTCGCGAAACTCGGACAAATATTAAAAAAACCCGGACATTTGGCGTAAATCGAATTTTTTCCCCGAACGAGTACGATTTTTTTAAACAAAATAATACCTAATTTGTAATCCATTTACTATTAACATATACTTAAATTCAATGAGGTGCTTCCTTACATGAAAAGTGTCCGGGTTTTCCCCGGACACTATTGAAACCCCGCCCGGACGGGCCCCGGACATCCTCCAAACGAGGACAAATCCGGGGAAATCCGGACGGATGGCAGCCCTACCTATAATACACGATTAAATAAAGCAATGTTATGTATAATATTATATTTTTGGAATAAACTATGATAGAACCCAACACTACTACTGTTTGTGACGGGTCAGTAATACTACTCCTTGTACTCGATTAGGTAAAGCAATGCCATGTATAACATTATATTTTTGGAATATACCTATTTACTATGATAGAACTCAAATTCTAGATATTTAATTCACGATGTGAAATGTTTAAAAACCTAATAGTTGTTAAACGTTATTACGTATTAACGTTTATATCTAAGCTAAAATAAATGTTTGGTTATTAATGATTCTACAGTTAAATTAATCTTAACCATATTTATTGGATGCCTTATGGTGGTATACACAAATGAACTGCGTAAACAAAGCAATTTAATTTGACAAATGCATCAATTCACCGATTGTATTATTCACTATTATTATATCGATAACTTAATAAGCTCTCTGGCGGCACACCTCTAATATTTGCAAAAAGTATTGTATCTCTCCTTCCGTAGGCAAAGTATAAATTCGACGTTTCATATTTTCATAAAAAGAATGTTCGAACTCAGCGTACACTTTATCCATTTGCAATTCATCATAAAGCTGCTTGATTTGCTTTACATGTTCAGGGTCTCTGCTGCCATAGTATTCTTTGATAATGGAACGTTGAGCTTCGTTGCAGCGCTCCAGCGCTGTTATGGCCATCCAGGAGAGTTTACCTTCTTGAATATCAGTGCCGTCTTTTCCATAGGTAGCTGTGTCCCAGTAGACGTCTTTGTAGTCGTTCTTAAAAAAAAAACTATGATTTTACGATATAGGGAAACATACACAAGGGATTTATTTACCTAGGCACTTCAAGTTACTCTAATTTGTAAAATTTTACCAAACAACATTGGACCTTAGGCCGGCAATACACGGACCGCTTGAAGCTGTCAGGGGACCGAATCAGTTGCTACTTCTCGAGCGGTTCGTGTATGTGCGTCCATAGAACTCTGCACTTCACTGTGTGGTCGACAGCTTGAAGCTGTCGCCCCTGACTAGGGTTACCATATGACAGGCCTTTGTGGATGGAGACATTACAGAAAAAATCTGCCAGTTTAATATCTAATTTGGCACAAAAAGCGAACGTAGAACTTAAATTTTCTCTCGTCAATGCCCAGTAGAGTAAAAAAAGAAAAATTATATGAATTAAACAGGAAAATTACAAAATTGAATTATGTGAAGATTTTTACGTTCGATCTTACGATATTAGAAAAGAAAGAACTATAAAAAAAATATCCTTCTTCATTATTATTTGTCGGCTTTTACTTATTACCTACAGCGTTTTGCTTCAGACAGGCATATTTCTGAAAATTCAGGCAGTTGAGATACTACAGACAGACCCTCTATTTACATAATGGTGCTTCATGTATTACTGGCCTTATTGTGTCGAGATACAGTGTAAATCAATTAAACATATTTGGCAGATTGTTGCTTGATTATTGCTTATTTATTTAAATTTAGGGCGCCCGCACAAAACTACGATGCAATGTGATTTTGTGCGGCAGCCCGTTTGGTACGGTAACTATACTTTCAAGTGTAGTCAGCCATATTGAACTTTTTTTTAGGTTCGATTCCTGGTCAGGCAAGTACCAATGCAACGTTTCTAAGTTTGTACCTATGTACTTTTTAAGTATATCTTGGATATCAATGACTGTGTTTCGGATGGCACGTTAAATTGTGGGTCCAGGCTGTCAGTGAACATCTTCGGCAGTCGATAGGGGTAGTTAAAAGCCAGTAAGTCTGACAACCAGTCTTACCAAGGGTACCAAGGAGTTGCCCGTGTAACTGAGTTGAGGAGGTCAGATAGGGCAGTCGCTCCTTGTAAAACATTGATATTCAGCTGTATCCGGTTAGACTGGAAGCCGACCCCAACATAGTTGGGAAAAGGCCGGGAGATGATGATCAACATGCCCCATGCCCGCAAAAACGATACACTTGAAAGTATGGTTACGGGTTGTCGGACAAAATTGCATCGCAGAAATTCATGTGGGACCCTTTATTGCTTTATATGCTGGCGAAAGATTACTTAAAATAATCTGGATTTCATACCTGATATTGAAGAAGTTTACCAACTTCAAAGCAGATGTTGATGTGCTCTGTAAGATCTCTTTCTTTTCCGTTCTTCACTAAAAGCAGAGATACGAGAAAGGGCATTGTGAAGAAGAAATAGGCACCTTTTTGTATAACGATGGTATTGAATCGGTCCATTTTGAATACTTCCAAATTATTTTTTTCCTTACTGTAACTTGATGAGTACTCTAAATATTGTCCTATTCCTGTGTACATGGCTGTCTGTAAAGGTTTTTTTTATGTTAGTTTGTCTCAAATAATATCTTTAGGGGATTCTTATACATATAATACATAAAGGACTATCTAAGTTATCATAGTCTTACGGTTTCGGGAATGATTTTTTACACGCTTTTTATTAGCTTCACCTGTATGTTTGTATGTTTGTAGGTTTGTATGTTTGTATGTTTGTATGTTTGTATGTTTGTTTGTCGACTTCTTTGGGCGCGATTTTGACCCACTTTAAACGGCCAGATTTCGTTCAAACTTTGTAGATTTATTGAGGACCGATGACAATACACTAATTTGATAAAATTATTCCATTTTAACCGACTTCCCAAAAAGGAGGAGGTTACACATACACATCGATTACTTCGAGGTTTATAGACCGATTTACGTGATTCTTTTTTTGTTCGACTTGGAATAGCTGCCAATTGGTCCCATATTCATCAGGTCAGGATCTGATGATGGAAACCCTGAGAAATCGAGGGCAACCTTCAAAACTTGTAGGCATACATAGGGTAAAAACTTGACACTTAGGTGTACGCCTAAAAGCACTATTCAACTGTGAAGATTTGGAGCTGACCTGATGATGGAGACCAGAGAGGGTCGAGGGAACTCGACAACTGAATATGTAAACTACCTCGTGTTTGGGCTTAAATTATTTGTATTGACAAGACCTTTGCAACAGTGAAGGTTTGGAGCTGACCTGATGATGGAGACCAGAGAAAATGGAGGGAACTCGACAACTGAATATGTAAACTACCTCGTGTTTGGGCTTAAATTATTCGTATTGACAAGACCTATGCAACAGTGAAGGTTTGGAGCTGACCTGATGATGGAGACCAGAGAAAGTCAAGGGAACTCGACAACTGAATATGTAAAATACCTCGTTTGGACTTATATTCTTTGTATTGATGAGAACTTCCCACTTGTATGGATAGTGACAACTATTCGTATCACTGAAAAGCTTTAAATAAATAACCTTTTTACAAAAAATTAAACCGAGTTCCCAAAACACTAAAAGCAAAAAAAACTAATTTTAGGTGCATCGGCCTAGAAGTCGGTGGCAAAATTAACTTAGTAACATCCATTAGACACCGATTTCTAGGCTTTTCAATTTGCAAAATATGATCTTTATTAATTTATATAATTTTCATCTATAGTCGATAAGGTAAGAAAATTCATTAAAATTTTCTAGAATTTTTCTCTCAGTCGATAAGGCAGGACTCGATGTTAATTTTTATTTCCAATAATTATCTTTAGCCGTTTTCTCTAATATTGACAATTTTTTGTATACTAAAGAGAATTTTAATTCTACAAAACAAATAATAGTTTGAAAACAAACTAAAAAGTAGAAAATAAATAATAGTTTAAAAAAAAAACTAAAAAACACGCTTTTTATAGAAAAACGAACTAAAAAATAGGAAATAAATTTTAATGAATTTAATTTAAGAAAACAGTGTTAAAAATTTCAATAAATATAAATTAATAATAGTGTGAATACAAAAAAAAAATTAAAAAAAAGCGTGGAGTGCTTTTTAAGATATTATCGAAATTATCGAAATGAAAATCACTGTACTCATATCTGTCAATAAAATATTTATAACTATTGACACCATGCACCCCACGCTTCTTTTTAAATATTTTTTTTGTATTCACACTATTATTAATTTATATTCATTGAAATTTTTAACACTGTTTTCTTAATTTAAATTCATTAAAATTTATTTCCTATTTTTTAGTTCGTTTTTCTATAAAAAGCGTGTTTTTTAGTTTTTTTTTTTAAACTATTATTTATTTTGAAGGCTCCTTTTCCAAGTACTTAGCATAATCTAATACAAAGGTACTTACATCGTGAATAATCTTAATCAAGTCCTTATAATAAGGTTCTTTCTCGAAGTTAATTTGCAAGACTTCCATCAAACATAGATATATGAGCATGCTGTCGTTAGTCGCCGAAGTACCGACTTCTGGTCGTAGGTACCAGCAAGTCAGGCCACGGCGAGTCGTGTTTGCGTCCAATATATCGTCTATAGTCAGTAGGTTTGCCTGTAACTATTTTAAAAAGTTTTGTTTTGAGTTTGGAATGTCGTCATGATGGCTAGAAACATTTTTTACATTTATGAGGTTGCAGTATCGTCATGGCCAGTTCTATCTGGTCTACTCCTATTTAGGTTAGGTACTGATAAATCTCTTTTTGTTACACAGAAATTAAGTAAGACGCATCTGCAATAAGAGTCGTATGAGTTAATTGGGACGGTCATTTCTTCCTCAAAGTCAGTAATCATTTTTATATTGCCATTTTCAGGATTCGTATCAATGAGGATAGTAGAGAAATTTGTTGGTGTAGAAATCTTTGACATGGGCTATATATAAAAACAAATTCTTCAATTAATTATCATTAATTTAAAACTAGTTTGTGGGAATGTTCGTACTTACAATTTCTAAGCACCATCCTAGAAATCGTGCTGTGTGCAGTTTTTCCTCTACGAAGTACTTTGGATTTTCCATTATCTGATAGCCGAAGGGAACAGATAATCCGACGCTACGTTTTCCTCCGTGCATTGTGTAATCTAACATCTATGTTGATAAAGAAAAAAAATCGATTTGAGATATTTCAAAAGAAGAAGGCGATGAGTATACTGTCTTCTCGAAAAGCCAGCAAGGAGTATTTAAAATTTTGACAACAAAAAAGATGCCTAAACGTATTTTACTAGGCAGCTAAATAATTTATTGGACAAAAACTTGACAGGAATTGGGAGCCACACCGAATCACTAGTCGGATTGCAGTCGAAATGCAGTCCGTCTGTCTAGAGCTTTAATACACCTGAATTATGATTACTCACCTCTTTAATCCTGGGACCAACTTCAGGCAACTGTTTCGTGAACTTAGGACTAGACATTAAGGATTTCATCACTTCGGGTCGGACTTCATCAAATTTCTTATAATTTGCATCCGATTTGTAAGTTATTGGTGTACTTAATTTAACCGGTGTCTTATGTAATGTCCTTATTTGGTTGAAAAATAATGTTTTATGGAGCAATAACGCCATTTTGGCTGACTCGTTGGAGGTAGGATGGTAAATGAAAAATACTCCTTAGAATTGTCTATTTACAGCCTACATGTTTAGGTATGAAAAATAAAATGATGTCTTAAATGGTGCCATAGTTGGGGGTGACAAACTATTTGTTAGGAGATTGCAAAAACTTCGCAATTGCAAGGCGTCAATTATTTTTGTGCGATGACTAGGGTTGCCAAAAAGGCATAAAAAATACACTATAATGAAAAAAATATAGTTTTTTATGGAAATAGACAAAAACAAATATTTATAACCTTTTGCAAAAATAATAAGGCTGTAAGGAGCAACTTATTATAGATTATGCAGTTCTTGAATAGATACAATAAAAGAAATCCAACATCTTTAGAATGTACAGTATGTACATCGATTATAAAAAAGCATACGACTCGGTTCCTCACTCTTGGCTTATATAAATAGAAATATATAAAGTACATCCACTTTAATCAGATTCCTAAAAACAACGATGACAACATGGACTACTGTAGTCAAGCTCACAATAATTTAAACCGAAACACTCCACACTAACCCAATTACAATTCAAAGGGGTGTCTTTTAAGGTGATGCACTAAGCCCATTATGGTTCTGTCTTGCTTTAAACCCGTTATCAAATATATTAAATTCAACTTCAGTAGGCACATCGATTAACACTAGGAAGTGGTGAAAGGGGGGCGTTTTGGGGGTGCTGTCATTCTTGTAAAATTTTGACGTTAAAAAGTGCTAATCGTATTAGCCTATTTTAATAAATGACTTTGAACGCTCAATCCTTCTCCGTGTGAGAAGAGGCCTATGCCCAGCGATAAAAAGGCTGTAACAGGCAACAGGCACATCTTTAGGTGAAAGTACTGCCGACGGACAGACTTTATCACTACAAAACAATGTCCTGAGCCACTTGATTTGATATATGGACGACATAAAGCTTTACGCAAACACCGAAAGCGAACTACATCATTTGGCTAACCTCACCGAGAAATTCACCTAAGACATAAAAATGGAATTCGGAATTCAGCGACTATACTGCACATTACAGGGGCATGTTAATCAATAGCTTAAACAGATTGTAAACACAGACACGACCAGGTAGCCAATATTATTTTTAGGGATTTTACGTGTATTCCAAGAGGTTTTGATGACTGAAATATGTTACAAGCACCAATAGGGTTGGCTAAGCATGCTTTAAATGCGTTTAAAATTTGAATTTTGAAGAATTGCTAAGAAAGTGGTTAAACCTTGTTCTGGACTATTTCCCGGTAGAAAATTCGTCGGCGTTTTCGATTTAGTTTTCAAGAAATTGATAATGTCAGTTTAATAACTGATTGATAACCCTTTCTGCTAAATCATTTTATTTTTGAAAATTATTCAGTTTTAAGTAAAATTGTTTTCTGTGTCCGTGCACGTTGGATGTGATGAAAGTCACCACTTTGATGAGATTCGCGGACATATTAATCGTAACAGTTAAAAATTACTGTAAGGTCGCGTTCATAATTTTTCAATGAAGTATGTGTTTGTTAGATTTCGGTGTTGAAAATACAGTATTTTATTACCGTACTATATATTTTTTTAATAGTAGGCATATAGTACGCTGACCCGAAATATAATACAATACTATACAATATTATACTACGGTTGGCAACCCTAGCGATGACTGAGTTAGGAATACATTTTTGAGGGGTCAACTACCTAGGTACAGCATGATTTTTTGTATTTTTGGATTCTTCATTAATAGCAGAGTCATTAGTAGGTATCTTTTGTAAGCTGGACAAATTATTTGAGGTTTTATTTATGGCTATGGGGTGATAGTGTTCCATGTTGAATACCTACCACAATGTTGTAAAATGCTGTCCCATGGATGATTTTGAACGGACCCTACCACAAATACGGGCAATGACATCTACTTCTAGTAGACCAAATGGGTGAGGCATTATTGTCTGTGTATATGTTAAACAGATACATACACATTACCTTTGATCGTCTTGGCGGCTCGACCATTACTCAGGCGCAATCCGTTGTTCCAAAGTTTAAACATAGTTGCTGCGTAGACGTACCTATCTACACAATCGGAACCGAACTCTTAGCTAGTACACGAACATGGTAGAGAGTAGACATTACAATTAAATGCTTAACTTATTTATATTGCGTGCTCCTATCTTTGTCTAAAGGATTGAATTTTTTGTATCTAAGTATACTTATATAAGTAATTCAAATCTTTAGTAATGCGGTCATTGTCAATGTGACTGTGCTCTATTAGTTACTGCAATGGCATCGTTGCTCCGGCGTAGTACGTTGTACTGCAGCCAGTCGAGAAGATTGCAAAAAAGTGCGGCGGCCATCAGTGTCCGTAGCTTAAATTTGAACGCGGAGAAGAAAGCCTTCCAGGCTGTATTGCCAGAAGTCATAGACACTGTTTTGAAGGGGCCCAAGTTAGCTGATTTGCCTGATGTCAGAAAGTGGATAAAGCAGGTTAGTAATTTCTTTGTATTTCTCTAGTAACTTTATTTGAAGAAGTGAACCACACACTAAGTATATCAAGCTTCTACAAGCTGTCTAAAAGATAATGACTAAGACATGCCAGCATAGTTTGTCTCTCGACGTATTATTGTTTTAATTGAGTGGTAGAGTACTTAATATATTCATTTACTTATGTTCCAGTTATTAGAAAACACATTATGTGGAGGAAAACTAGGCAGAGGACTCCTGGTTTCAGCTGGCTACCGAATGTTTGAGGAGCCATATAACTACTCAAAAGAAATGCAGCATTCAGCTCGTATTCTGGGGTGGTGTGTTGAAATGGTAAGTAACATTTTATACAATAAGTAATTAGAGGGTATTAAAACATCGTAGAAATACCGATATGACCACGGATTGGCAAATGCAGCGAAGAATGGCCACTAACGAGATGATTAGACGATCTAACAAAGGTTTCAAGTAGGCACCGCTAGCTGGCAGCTTACAACCAGTCCCTTCCGGAATCAATGGGACTGGACTGTGTTCAGGAGTCCTTATAGAAGAAGAAAATAAGGCACATTTTTTATTTTCTCTGCCAGTTGCAGACATCATATCTGATAGCGGATGATGTCATTGACGGCGCAACAGTTCGGCGTGGCAAGCCATGCTGGCATCTGCGACCAAATGTCGGGATTTCTGCCGTAAAGGACGCCGTACTTATACAACAGTGCATTTTGGAAATACTGGACATGGTTTTCGGGAAGACGCCATTTTTTACGGACCTGTTAAGATATTTTAATGACGTAAGTAGTAAAAAAAGAGAACAGATCATTTAACATAAGGATAGGAAGGTCTCAGTCTTAATTGTATACTGTTAAGCATTATTTTAATTTATTTATATTATGTTTAGAGTTTCATCTAGTTTTCTTCAATGCTACTTATTTGTATAATTTAATTGCTCAGTTTTGATGTATAATTTAGTGTGTTTAATTTAGATTGTAATAACAACAACTTGTAAATGTTTGCACGCCGAATGGCAAAATATGGCAGAACCTGTTTATTTTATAACACCATTTACTTTGTACCCATATTTGCAAAATAAATATATCTTTATCTTTATCTTTATCAGGCCATTTCTTAGGACTATCGCTAATTTGATGGAAAGTGGGCATTATTAATTTATGTACCTACAATGTTTTTTGCAGGCAATGTATAGATCAACACTGGGCGAACATCTCGATTGCTCGACGGCCTACAGCAAAGAAAAGAATAACATCGATATGTTACATATGGACCACGTTACTGCTATCGCTATAAACAAATCGGCATACTATTCAATCAAATTGCCGATATTTGTTACCCTACTCTTGGTGAAGAATGGAAAAGAGATGGCTTCTAAAGAACTGCATGATATTTGTATAAATATTGGTAGATTTATGCAGTGTCAGGTAAAATGTTTTGCTTTTGAAAGACAATTAAACTAAAACATTCGCAAAAGTAGGTCGCAAACAGGTCGTTCGAACATCAAATTAAGCGTTACTATTAAAAGTGACAGTTTACGAATGCTAAAATTATTGATATTATTTTCCTTCAGGACGATTACATGGACGCCTACGGCAATGAAGTCGTCACTGGCAAAACTGGCAGAGACATTCAAGAGGGCAAATGTTCCTGGGTAGCAGCAACAGCACTGCAGCACTGCAACGACGCACAACGTTCCATCTTCAAACAATACTACGGCAGCAACGATCCAGAGCACGTGAAGCGCATCAAGCGGCTTTATGATGAAGTGCACCTGCCTCAGCTGTATGAAGCGTGTGAACGAACCGCTCATGATGATATAGTGCGACAAATACAAGCTATTGAACATAAAGGAGCGAGGCATTTCCTCTTAGAAGTTTTGAGTGTTGCTTATAAACGAATTTATTGATTTAGTTTTTTATTGCCATTATTACAAGGCAAAGTCAGTTCACTCAAAATGAAGGTTCTGGCCACGCTCAGAGTGGCGTTTTATGCCTTGGCCTATAGCCTGACGCCTGGATACTTTGTGACATCTCAGCTCATCTTTTGGCCATTCATCCGGTGTCATAAATCGCTTATAAATAGACAGAAATTAAACACAACTTAGATTATAAATTATATTATTAAAAATAATGGTCACAAGAACACTTACTTATTATAAACATACTTACAATAAAAAGATATTGTTGCGTATTCTACACTAATGTTAACTTATTTACAATAATAATTTAGTGAGGTAAACTATACAAAAGTCTGCGATGAACAAAATTATTTTTATCTGAAACATAAGTAACTTGTAGGACCTACACGGAAATACCTAACTATTGAAATAATATATTATTCATTAGTTAGACTTGCAAAGGAGGTAGCATTAAGTACAGAGTAGATTAGATGGTAGTTAGAAGACAAGGTGACATTCAGTAATGACTAGATAGTCCTTCTAGATCGAATCGCTAAATATTCTCGCCACAGTTCTCGATTGGACTTTACGAAGGGCATATAAAACGCCAGCGTAACTATTTGCAAACCCAGCGATATAGCACGCCAAAACGTTACAAATTTAAACATGACCCAAATCATAGAACTTAACATGACTGCGCTCGTCAGTGCAAAGGTTACCACAACCATAGTTAGACGACGGCAAGTCTCCATCCGTCTTTCTTTCTTAGTCATCACACCAACGCTTCTATCAACAAGAACCAAGTTCCACAATACTTTAACGAAAATTAACAAGTTCACAGAGAAAGGCAAAATGTTGCAAGCAGCTAAAAGCCAGCCACCTTCTCGTCTTTCTGTCATAAATAACGTTGTTAAAATTAAAAATATTACAAAAGGTAGCACCCAGCCAAACAACCAGCTTTTAAGATACTTTCTTTTAATATCATTTTGGAAAACTTTCACGACATTGACGTAAAATATGTAATTCATTACCAGCAACCAGTGGTTGTATGCCATTGTTAAATAAAGGAAAAGCTAAAATAAATACGTACGAAAATAACGTTACGTGAATAAAAGTCCGTATTAACGTAAAGCATTAACATGCACACGAAAGTAAGTGTTAAACGGATAATGTTCACTAATACTGCATTTAGGCACATAAAGTTTTTGAAGTTCCGAAATTTTCTGATGATTTTCCACGAAATGAGTCCGTAAATGAGAGTTAGTATGGACATGGTTAGCACAACACCGACTGAAACTGCGTACCAGAGTAACGGTGATCCCTCTAACCCGATTAGAATCTCATCACTTCTATTAAACTCCATGATCACTTATATTATATTCTTGTACTATTCTAACTATTTTTTCACCTCATGGCTTTCAGTCGGTAGGTCCACCGAAAGCTATCAACAGTCTGACATAGACTAATGTGATTAGAACAGATTTCGCCCATTTGACACGTAAATAGATTACCTTATCGTAACCGTTCTTAATGGAGCTGGTATTCAAAGGGCTTTTGATAAGGCTTTATCTATGTAATATCTAGGATGAAATTCAACAGCATAGGCAGGGTTTCCGACCCAAATTAATTTATTAACAAACGGAAGCTCTAAACTTTTCTGCATACTTTCAAGGACTATGCAAAATTGTTGAAAACAAAATTCATCATTTTTGACCCATACATTCTTAGATACCAAAAAATACCTTGTCCATGGTTCTATTTTATTTGGTCTAAATTTCAATTCATCTATCAATCTACAAGCAGCAGGGCCTATTGTCAATGGGATCACTGTACAGTTGGGAGAAAAAATATTTTTCCATATCTATCCAGGCGTCTTCGAGAAATCGGGTCACAAATATATAAGCACAGCCGATTTGAGAACTTCTAACATTTTTGGAAGTTAGTTGAAAATAAAGCAGAGAAGTACACGATATATAATACCTATAGGTACCTTCATAAAAACTGTATAGTATTAATAGACTCGTTTATATGTAACATTCAAAACTTCAAAGAGAAAATTCCTCACTCCTTCATGTTCAATAGCTTGTATTTGTCGCACTATATCATCATGAGCGGTTCGTTCACACGCTTCATACAGCTGAGGCAGGTGCACTTCATCATAAAGCCGCTTGATGCGCTTCACGTGCTCTGGGTCGTTGCTGCCGTAGTATTGTTTGAAGATAGAACGTTGTGCGTCGTTGCAGTGCTGCAGCGCTGTTACTGTTACCCAGGAACATTTGCCTTCTTGAATGTCTCTGCCAGTTTTGCCGGTGACGACTTCGTTGCCGTAGGCGTCCATGTAATCATCCTGTTGGAAAATAATAACAATAATTAAGTCTTGTAACGCGTGTATTTTTTTATGTTACTTTATAGTAATTATCTTTTTCAAAATATTTGTATATCAACAAAACAGCCCAAAACGAAAAAAAATCAAAGATAATTGATTCAATTTAATTACCTACACCTTGAGGCGGGTTAATTGTGGATATAATTTGAAAAAATACGAGCAAAATATGGCCTCCGCAATTAAGCCAACTAATTATTTATTTTTACCGTTTATCGAATACAAAATATCATATAAGTAGATACAGGTTTGTGATTTTGAATTTGATTTGAATAGGCACTCAGCTAAAGGCAAATCTTGATAAAGCTTTTCACACAAATAAACTAAAACTTATGGTTCAATAAAGTACCTAATTGCTTTTTTTATAAACAGTGTTTTCGAAAAATGCTTCGATCAAAAGATAAAAGATCAAGATTGTTTATCTTAAGTGCAAACTCAAAAGTTTTTATTTTTGGGTACCTACAAGTTTCTGCCAGCGGTTTGATCAACTTTGAATGAGCTAAAACTGAAATATTTTTCAAATCGATGCAGTTGCTCCTCAGATTTGCGCGTTTCCTACTAATATTATGCCAAAAAAGAAACTCTGTCTGTCTGTCTGTTACGCTTTCACGTCTAAACCACTGAACTGATTTTAATAAAATTTGGTACAGAGATAGAGTTGACCATGAGAAAGAACATAGGATAGTTTTTATCCCGGACTTTTGAAGAATTCTCTGGGAAACGCGCTATAACTGAACTCTACGCGGGCGAAGCCGCTGGCGGAAGCTAGTATATGTATCAAAGGTTCCTACCTGATATTGCACCAGTCTGCCAAAATTCATACATATATTAATTAGCTCTTCAGAAGCTTTCTCCTTTCCATTCCTCACTAAAAGTAGTGCAACAAATATCGGCAATTTAAAGGAATAATAAGATATTTTGTTTAAAGCGATAGCATTAACGTGGTCCATATGTAACATATCGATGTTATTCTTTTCTTTGCTGTAGGCTGTCGAGCAATCTAGATGTTCGCCCAATGTTGTTCTGTACATTGACTGAAAAATAAAACAAAAGCAGTCAAAAAATGATATCTTTCCACTAAGGGCCGATGTCTCAATCATCAGTCAAGTTCTATCCGAGGAATACCTATGTCGGTTTGACACATTTACCATACAAAAACTGTCGAAACATCAAACATATTCTGCACATAGAAGTTATATGAAAAATCTGCTCTAAACGAATTACAATTACCAAAGGAATACTATAAGATATTGGCTTATTATATTTCTGGTGACTAATAACTTAAAAGTCGACAAATGTTGGCAACAAATAAAATAACTTGCCAGCGATTAAATATTTTCGCGACTATAATTATATGTAAGGTTCAAAATTAAGGGTGTTATAAAAACTAAAAACTAGCAGCTGCGTTTGGGTAGCAAATAAACTATACCAGTCAATTGAAATATTAGGTGAGGAGCTATTTATAATGACTGGGCGACTAATAATGTTAGTTGGGTGGCAAAAATAATATGTTACCAACTATTTCGTGCCGATTAAAAACCCAGTTTCAGGCTTCGCTTTGTGGATAGCGCTAAATATTAAAAGGAGTACAGTAAAAATGAATAAGAGTTAATTATTAATATTGTGTATCATAATTTCATGAAAACGGCGGAAGGTGCGGTGGTATTATCTCACTTGGCGCACTATGAAGATGGTAGAATTTAATTTGGATTCATTTTATTTAGCATATTGCCATTTATAACCTTCAATTAAAAAAACATTGTATTAAAAATTTAAGTTAGTGACGAAAACGAATCGCTGCAAAACCGACTCCACGTAGTCTTATCTGCCCTACCCCTAGAGTGCAATTAAAAACCGCGTAGGCGCGGAGGGGCGAGGCGGCCTGCGAGCTGAGGCGCAGGTTGTTTTAACGCTCGCGCCGCCGCGGCTGAGGCTGGCCAGCACAGTGCCGGCCAGCAAGCCGAAGCTGCGGTGGTGAGCGTGAAAACTATCTGCGACGATAAGCTCGCATGGGACCGCCGGAGCCCCGCAGCGCCGGAGCCGTGACAGAAGTCATGCTTGCTGCATGTTGCATGCTTACTTCCATGCTATTCACCTATAATTTTGAAAATAACAGCCGCAAAATATTTTTTCTTCATGCCATTTTAGACTTTATTTAAAGCTATTAAAAAGTCGCACAATATATTTATAATAGGAGCTAGTTTATATTTATTCTTCATCCAAACAATTTTAAATAGAACCTGATTTGTATTATTTATGAATGCCCATTTTCTATTTTATTGTCATCATTAAGTTTTCGCTTAGATATTAATTCAGTTGCCAAAAGAAAAACTTGATGCTAGTTTAAATTAAAACGGACCTCATAACTGATATATTAATATGCTACCTTTTACTTATTATGATACTCCTTTTTAGCTGCCAACCCATTATAAATGGTACCCACTCTATTATTTTTTTAAACCTATATTCGTTTTACTTAGTCGCCGCGTTAAATACATGCCTAAGATATTCAGGAGCTAATGTTCATCCTATCTTTACATGTCTGTGTAATTCTTCTTACAACTTACCTCACTAAAATAACGTAACAGGTCCAAATAAATGGGCGTCTTCCCGAAAACTGTGTCCAGCATTTCCATAATACACTGTTGTATAAGTACGAAGTCCTTTACTGCAGAGATCCCGACATTTGGTCGCAGATGCCAGCAGGGCTTACTGCGGCAGTAGTTGGAAAATAGGGCATCCAGATCAGAGATCTGGATACCCTATTTTCCACATTTTAATCTTCTATTCACATATTATTTTAAGATAGCAGGCATGGCAGTAATAAGTGCCATCTTATTCGAATACTGTTACATAATTTCGAATACACTATCTATTCAAATATACCAATTGGAAACAAAAAAAAAAACAGCTTTTAAAATCTCAACGTTTATTTTAATCATTTTATCACCGCGGAGTACATATTTAAGAATCTTTTCTTTATTAGGAATAACAGTTGACAGCTACTTTCAACATAACCTTCGTTCTCTCAAAGTGTACTTTTGCAAGCAAGGTCGTTGAAACATTCTACTTTTGCGGACTCACGAGTGGATGTCATCGGTGTGATGGTGACCGGCCGTACAAAAATGTGTCAATATTATGCGTTCATCTGTTTCTTTGATCTGTTCTTGATCATAATATTTAAATCTTCTACTAACATATTATTTTAATCTGTTTCTTGATCATAATATTCAGCGGTTAAATTAAATGTTATTGTGAAAACTTCATCTAAACTCAAACAAAAAACCAGACCAGAACTAATATCAACTTGTCTGTGTGGGAATTGAACCCACGACACTTTGTCTTTGTGGTTAAAGAACGTGTTATAATATTGCACTCAGTTGACCAGGGTCTTAACCATTAAGCCAAACGTGTCGTCGAATATGTAACAAAATAGCGAACCGCTTCATGCACTTTGTTTACATTAATGAGACATATATTGTGTGACATCATTCATTGGATGCGCTTCCATATATGCAACATGAAAGATTTCTCACTAACACAATTCTTGATGATGTTTTGCCACTTATTGACATATTCCCCCCCTTTCACAGCGTTCAAATAAAAACACTGTGGAAAATTTATAGCATGCTGCATCCAAGGATCATCATAAATTTCCCAATCTTCTATAACACCTCCACATGAAAAACATGCTGCTTTATCATATGGATTATTTCCGTAATAAAAGAATCCAGCATCAGCCATTTCCATCACTAATCTTTTCTTCGAATTATTCGTCCCCCAGTAATAATTAAAGGATAATTCACGTATTTTGTATGCATTATACATATCATATCGAGGTTTATATTCAGTTTGAAACATATTTTATTTATTTAGTACTAGTTCTTGATGCTAATAATTATAAACATAAAATGGCATTGCTTTAATGCTGCAAGCAATTTATAAACGTGATTGTACAGGATTGGGAGAGATAGTAAACATATTATAAAAAATTAAACAAGTTTTTTTTTTTATTTCATAAAAATTTTATTATCATGACACCATTTATTTAAACACAATATATTTTTTAAAGCACATACAGAGTTATGATAAATACAATTATACAAATCTTGCGAATGTTTATATTGATCATATAAATGTACTAAACTAGAACAACCCTTATCTTCTAAATTAAATATATTACTATTACTATTTTCTAAAATATGCTTTAACCATAAAACTTTTTCTGAACCTTTAACATAAACACATTTATCTCTTAATATATCGGAAACCAAAGTCTGGTAATTGGAATAAGGTACAAATCCTTCACTCCAGTATATCTTTTTGTTACGTTGAATCCAAAGAACTACCTTCTTTTCAGATTCCGTTAAATTTTTAAATGGAAATGGTGGCTTAACTAAAAACACTTGTAGTTTTTTGTTACACAATATAGCGATTTCTTTTAATATAAATTCACCTGCTTCTGTTCTAAATCCTTGAATATCAACAACAGCAATCATGATAACCTGCGCACTATGTTGCTGAGAGGTTTGTATTCCACAAGTCGATCGTTTATAATCAAACAATACGCAGTTGTCTTATCTGGTATTGGTGTGGAACATTCAACTTCTAACCGCACGTCCACTGGACCGGTTTTTAAACTATCGTTTTGTCTTGAGCAATCTAAGATGAAAAGGGGAGCCTTTTCTTTAAAATCTGTTAGATCTAGCAATGGGTCAACAGGACTGTTGTAATACGACTGACGAAATTTCACATACATTTCATATAATATACTGTACTTGTTCTCAGAAAACTTTAAACTCAAAGGTTCGTAGGGATAATATTGCGAATTCAAAAAGAGTGTTACGTTGGTCACTTCACAATGATCGAATAGTGAACTGTCTTTAGTCCTATTATTTCTCCTATTAGTTTGCAAGCAAAATATAACATATCTAGGCTTTTCCAATTGTGAAGCTGTTTTAACTGACCAAGAATGCTTTGTAGTTTTAGGTAGCAAGGGATATTCATATAAATCCCAATTTCTAAAAGCCATCTGAATAGGTTTATCTCTTTCTAAATGTTTTAAAAGTGTTAGTCGTTCTCGATCTGATACTTTTATATGTGGCACCCTCCATTGGACTCTTTGTATATCTATTTGAAAATTAACAACATCATCAGTGAGAATAACACTATT
The DNA here is from genome assembly GCF_030705265.1 of Helicoverpa armigera. Lineage (NCBI taxonomy): Eukaryota > Metazoa > Arthropoda > Insecta > Lepidoptera > Noctuidae > Helicoverpa > Helicoverpa armigera. The sequence goes on along the minus strand of NC_087134.1, from coordinate 6,221,609 downwards.
TAAGTTAGAGTTGCTTCTACTCAAAATAAGTTCGTGTTTACAATTTATCACAATTTTATTGTAATCTTCTGCAAACCCTAAAATCTTATTCAATGGTATCACAGCACTAAAATGTCCGTCATTTTGGAATCCCGCTAAATTCCAACCCCATAAGGCTGCAACTTTATTTTCTGCTTCATTTAATGAAATGTATGATTTTATTGTTGACGTAATTCCTGAATATTTAACACGGTCTATTTCGATACCATTCATTTCGTATCTGATGTCTTGAAACAAAGACATAACAGGGTTATTAGTGAACGTAACAGTTTTCTTGATCGGATTCCCATCTTTACCGAACAGCCTTGCCTGTCCTTCGATGTAAATTGAACTGGCTGATGGTAGCACGTATATATCTTGCTGATGTATGGGGATTCTGATTTCATCGTTTTCTCTAAAGCTGTTATTGTAGGGATTGTACGAATGGATTTCATAACTTTCAATCGAACTGTCGAAATGCGGTAATTCAGTAATCTGTAGCATATTCATACTTTAAAACCCAGAGCTTTAAGAAAATCTTTATTTGCTTTAGTCAGTTTCTTAATTTTTGTATTACGTCTTTGCGCCTTAGCGGTCGCAGAAGAAATAAACCGATTTATTTTTACTGGAGTGCTTTTATAATATACTATCATTTTGTTTTTCTTAAGTGCAGACGTAACTGAATATATTCTTCTTCGAAGTTAATACAGTGACCAAATTGATCAACAATTTTAACAGATATGGATGAAATTATATTTTTGTTCACTGGAAAGTAAATAACGTTTTGTGGTATCTCTATATAACCATGACTTAGAGCAGTATCTGATACAAATTCATGAATAAAATGTGTTGGTAATCCGTTGCAGTATGAACCGTACACAAGATCACATTCAATTTTGATCACAGACAGATTACTAGTTTTAACTGAAATATCTGGTCTTGAATTAAATACTGAAAAGTATAGTAAACCGCACTCGTATTGATCAGATAAATGAAGAGGTGGTTGAAAATACGAGACCAGTTCTGATTTATTCCCAGAGATGGTAACCGTAGTAGACATGCTTATATACTGGACTGTTATGAAAGATCCTGTTCATTTTATTGCTTCGTTGACCAAAAATTGTTTAAGAAGTGTAAACAAAGATGTCCACAGTTGAAGGGGTGATCACGTTGTATATTTTCATAATTATATTGAATGTTAGAACCTACATATTTTACAAATTCCTTTGGTGGCTTAAGATTCCCGTAACTGTCGAAATACTCAACATAATCATTATATTTTGCATAGGCTACCCAATGAGAACCAGGATTTTTAGAACTATCTAAATTAATAACTCCACATTCTTTTTTATATGGATATTTAGGGAGCTCATCTCTCATAAAGACACCTCTAAAATAAGGAATTCTATTTCCATACTTTAAAATGTCAAAGTTAGTTAAGGCCCGTTTGGGTAGCCGATATCTTAGTTTTTTTCTTTTAATATGAAAATTCCCAGACCACTTTTATGTGGTTTAAGGTGTAGTCCTTTCCCAATACATAAAGCTTCCATTTTTTCATTATGTCTCCTCGATTCCTCGTACAGCTTTTTAGCCATTTTAAATTCATTTATGGTTTTAGCAATACCAGCTGCACCGCCTGCTAAAGCTCCCGCCGCTGATAATCCCGCAAAAATAGGAATCAGAGGTAGTACTCCCCCAGTTTTTGGAATAGGAATAACGCGAGGGAGCTTAATCGATGAATCATTAGCTAATTCTCTGGTAGCGGCAATAGCTAATTCTATAGCCATTTTCTTGGTCTTAGGTTTTAATTTTTTTATGTGTCTTTTTGCTTTTGTAATAACAGTTTTTAATTTGCTTTTTAATCCTTTTCCAGATGTAACTTTGGGAGAACGCTTTTTGCGCAAACCAGAACCAGTTTTAATTTTTGCCGATATAGCCTTACTTACTAAGCGTGCCGCGAGTTTTTCTCCTGTACTGGCATCGGAAGCAACCGCTCGCTGTTTTGCCATTTTTAACAAAATTAAATCAGCCTTATGTCGATCCTTTAAGTTTGATGACTTGTGATATGCAATATCGTGATCTTTGCAATATTCGTCCAACTTATTTACACCGTTATCTCCTTGTGCAAGTCTTTTTATTAATTTAGTACCAGGACCACAGTAATTATATCCTGGTAAATGTAATTCAAATGGTAAATTATTAATAAGCCAATTGAGAAGACTGCTCTCTCCAAAACACATTATAAGACTGATGGTTCCGGTTTGAATAATTTAATAAATAGTTATGCGATTCGAGTTTGTTATTAATATTATTTTATTTATAATATAACATTCGATTTATCAATCCAACTGCTTTCAGCTGAAGACAAACCTAGCCATTTTACTAAAACTCTACTACCTTTTCTTCTGAGAACTTTCTCGACTAGATATACATTGGGATGTTTTGTTTTTTGAAGTTCTTGTGTATAAAATGCACCTAAAATAGGCTGACCTCTGATAGTATCTTCGATTAAGTAAGTTATAGGAGTTGTATTTTGTATTTTACGGATTTTAAATATTTCTGTTGACCAGTTGGGAGTATAACCTTTTTCAAATGTTCCTTTGTATTTACTGATACGCACATAATCACCTACTTTGTACTTGGTTTTTAAATTATCATTTTTTAGCAACTTTAAATACCTTTCTAATATCGTTTTTTTATTATTATTGTCCACATTAGCAGGGATTTCATTAATAGTACGATGGTGAGTGTGGTTGTATTTGTAAATAACATCGTTGAGGGTATTATTTACCCAATTGTAATTGCCTTTTAAACTAAATTCCTTATAGACTTTAGATTTCAATGTCCTGATAAATCGTTCAACTATTGAAGCCTTTTTTGTTGAGAAGGTTGAATAATGGTTAATATGATACGATGTCATAAGCTTCTGAAATTTGTTATTATAAAATTCTGTTCCATTATCCGTTTGCAGATTTTTAGGAACACGCCCTTTATCCAACAAAGTTTTGAAAGAGTTACACACATCTTCTTTGGTTTTACTTCTCATAGGAAAGGTCCAAGCATATTTCGAAAATGTATCAATAACGGCAAGAATATATTTGTAATTTTTATTTTCTTTTGAAATTGATTGCATATCAATTAAGTCTGCTTGCCACAAGTCATCTATATCTTTCATGATAACACGTCTTCGTGGATAGTTCACCCTTGCATTTTTATGAATTTCGTTTACCACGTCAGCTTTGCTCATGTTCACAATTCAGTATACTTGTCTCGAACTCAGCTATTATACTGAATAAAAATCATATTATTATGACTATTTATTATTTAATTATATCAGCTTCTTTTAATTCTTCGATTATTGATAAAATTTCATTATCATGGTTTGTATTACCAGCATCTCGGGAAGCAATTAATAGTTGCAATCTGTCAACCAATTCGTTAGGATCATCCCAATATACTAAGTCAGTATTATTTTTGTATTTCTTTAGCGTTGGTAAGCTTCCTCCAAATTTAGTAACAGTATTACTGTTTAACGATTCAGAAAACAATGGTTTAATTATTTCACGATATTTTATACCTTTATCGCCTCTAATTTGTCCATTAGGGTTGAAATCTCTCTTATGTGCATTTGTATAATGCAACATATCCTTGTAGACAAGTTTATCTTTGCTCGATATTAGTTTCAAATCTGGTTTTCTTCGAAGTAAAAGTTCTTTTAAACCAGGGGTTAAATTGTAGGTTTTATCACCAATTTTAATTAAAATGACATTATCATCATTCACACTATCTATTTTAGAAAATGAAACTATTGAATTACCCATTAGTAATTTTTTGTTTGCACTTCTTATTCCAAATGGTATATTTACCCCTTCATAAATATCATGGATATCATGACCCTCTAATGATATTTCTAAATCTTCTAATAATTCCGTCTGGGGAGACTTTTTAACGGACTGCACAGAATTCGGTTCTGGATTGTAGCATTCTTCAAACTTTGTAGATGAGCTAGTATTAATATCACTCAATTCCATGTCTTCAAAATTAGAGAGTGTATTTTCTAAATTTTGTGTTTTTTCTATTGTTTTATTCGAATCAACTAGGGTTTTAAGAGGATCTGTGACAGGTTTTAGCATTTTATCAATTGACAAATTCATTGAGTGTTCCTGATCCTTCATTTGTTTTATTTTATTCTTTATGGAGTTTACAGACTTCATTAATTCTATTTTAATATTTTTCTCCATGTTATAATTATCTATTATAACAACTGCATTCAGCTAAGGAACAAATTATACTGAATTTGATTTTACATGGAAATTACTTATATGCACATGTAAACAGTCAGTCAAATTTAAAAAACATGTCAAAATTCTGTCTGTACCTTCCATTATTTAATGACGATTCTTTATTAATCAATAGAAAATTATAAGGTTTACTCCAAACAGTTTGACAAATATTTCTGAACTCTTTCCATTGTAAATCAGAACTAACATGCTCTTCATAAATATGCTTTAAATTTACATCATCTTGTTTGAATATAATAAGAAAATTAACATTGTCACGCAACAGTTGTTTTGGAATTTTAGAATAGGTTTGAGACAAATAGAAACAATCTATTTGTTTATGCCTACCCATACAGAAATAATTGCGAATATTTATTTGATTTTCACAAGCAACATCATCAAATATAAATACAGAATTTGTTAAGGCTTCACTCGGAGAAATTACATCGTTGTTATTATTGAACTCATAAAAGTTAATCTGTGGTACCCTTTTTAATACTTCGATCAAGAAACGGTATTTTGGTTGAAAAGAAGTTTTAGAGTAAAGATAAAGATTTTTAAATTTGAGCCCATTTTCATGCAGCAGCAAACTGATCATAACATTCGTTTTACCACAGTTTGATGGGCCACATATTATACAGCGAATAGTATTTGGCAGTAAAGCGCTATGTCTGATGTGGTGAACAGAGTCACTTAATCTTATATTATTAACATTGAGAGATATGGGTTGTTTGATCAACTTCATATTGTATATTAATCTTATTTCCACCTAACGTACACTTATATACTCGTTACTACATGAACCTCATGATAGAATAAGCATAAACTTCAATTTGATGATAACGTTTAGGAAGTTGAATACGTTTGAATAAAAGTCAATTTGTTTAAGAAATATCATTTTATTATAAATGTTCATCATAGCGTATACATTCACTCATAATAGTAGCGTAATATATTCGTTTATAGTACATTACTTATTCTTAAAGAATTATTCTTACATCTTTCTATACACATTACATACATGAAAGTAGCATAAATTTATTTATAATTATCACTAATAATATTAATAGATACTAAACGTATACATAGTCATAGATTACGTATCACTGGAATAATCTAAAAACATAGAATCACAATGACCCCAGGGTAATGTGTGAATTTGATCTTGTAGTACTTGAATTTTATCATCGTTTCTATCTAAAACTTGTTTATCTACTTGTTGGGAGTACAAAACATGTTTAATTGATTTTATCATATTCATTTTACATCTTAGCGCTTTATCGGTTAACAGAACATTGCTGTAATCATTCAATTTTAGATTATTTGTGATAGATTTGGAAACACCTTTAGCTTTTTTAATTTGAGTTTTGAGACTGTTTATAAAATATAATTTAGCTCGTAGACCGACAAATTCTATAATTAAATCATCACCCATCTCATGTTTCCATAATCCGGGAACTTTTGCATTAGTTTGTGGTATGTGATAAGGATTATTTACTGCAAAATTACTAGTATCGAACTTGGTAAGATCATCATGCATATCTTGATAAAAATCAGTTGTATATATTAAATATAACAAACTATCAGTATCAGTATAGCATAACTTTGCATTATTTCCATATTTTTTCTTTATAAAATCATAATGAAACTGGTATAAGTGTTGCTTAGAATATTCCAAAACTGTGAATCCGATATAAATCGGTCTATCTAAAACAACTTTTTCATGATATAATTCTACAGCTATAAAATTATCTGAAAATATTGATACACTTTTTAAGTTTGGTTTAGCTAACAATTTTTCAGCATCAAGATGTTTGTTTGTTTTATTGGTGGTATCTCTCCATTTTGTTACTAATTTAACATCAGCTTGCTTGCGCTTATTTTCAATAGTTTTTCCGAAAATCGCATTATTCAATAATTTAAAAAAGTCCTTTTCAAATGCAGTTTTGGAATTTTGTCGAAGTCTAGTATTGAGATCGATGTATTTTTTGAGAAAACATTCTTGTCTAAAGCTAAGTATGCAATGAATCTTTTTTAAAATCAGACCATTTTTTAAACACTCTTTTAAGTGCACGTAATGAATCACATAATGATGCTTATCATAAAGATTCGCAATCAATTTTGCTGATTTTCCATAAGGTGGTACTAATTTTTCAACTGCAAAAGGTAAATCTTTATGTTTGTTATGTAAATAGTTCGGATAAATCAGGTCTACTTCCAAAATATAACCGTAATCATTATCATCAGAGATAGTAATTACATCAAAGTTGCTAATTTCTTCGAGAGTTAAAAATTTGAATTCTGAGATAGGAAGTTTCTTCATCATAGCATAGCCATACAGATTATTACAATCAAGGTATATTAAATAACTGCTTGGTTCTGACTCGTTAAAATGTGGTAAGTATTTATTATTTGCTTCAGCATGACGTCGAGAACACTGTGCCAGCCCACCGCGAATTCCTTTTTCTAATAACTCATACATTTGCAAGTCACTTATTAACTCCAGTTCAGTGTCAGTATATAGAAGCATTGCATCCCAGCTTAAGCTCGGTGAAGTAACATAATAAGCTGGATCTAACTTATAGTAATGTAAGCTTGTTTCTCTAAATTTTTCGAATATGTCACATAGTAAAAGCACATCACATTTTATGTATAAATCTGTATATTCACCAAGAGATTTAACGTTAAAAACATTCCAAACTGTTTGAGCGTGTAAATATTCTTCATCAGTTATATGCTTCTTACACAAACTGTTATAGAAATGATACTTTGATGGAAGTTGCGTCTCATCAAATTTGGACCAAGAATCGATATAATCATAAGGATAAATACCCTTTTTTCTCATTAGATCAAATTTTCTTTTATCGCCAAACTCTCTTGATAAGTTTAAAAAATCGTTTTCTGATAAACTATCACTCAATGCATCTAAGCTAGAACTAAGAAATTGAAAAGAATCAATAAATTTTATCTGAATAGGATGATTATATTTTTCTGTCTTTATTACTTTCGTTATTGAGAGGTATTTTTCTTTAGTTTTCGGTATTATGTTAATAGTACCTTCATACTTTGCTAACTCTTGAATGAATAAATGTGAGTCATATCCAGACAAATTATGAAAGACGACAGGAATGAATGAACAAACTCTATACATCAAATTACAATGGGAGTGCGCTGCCCCACGGTACTCTGAGGTAATATGATCATGATCTCGGACTTTGTCATTAAGCAATAGTTGTTTACATATGTGACATGTATTCGAGTTCTGATAATTCATCTCTTGCTCAGTTGTTAATGGAGTCATAGACTTTTTATTACTTCTATGTATACGTTTAGCATCTCTTATTAAATATTTAACAAATACTTCCGCACAATCTGCACCTCTGTATGACACATACTTATTTAATTCATTATTATGTGCACAACAGATATAATAAGCAAAACATGAAGGTTGATGTGTCTTTAGTTTCCGAGTGTTTAAAGAGTTACTTTCATTACAGTCAATTAACATACATTCGAAGTCAGCATAAATGATGAAATTAATTTTCTGCTGCCTCTCAAAATGTTTAAATTTCAATATAGATTTTTTTTCAGGCAAAATAGACAATATCTTAGAACAGTTATGAGACTTGTATCTTGTTTCGCTACTGAAAAATTGTAAACATGCATCACATAAATAAACTTTACCTTTATAATGAGTTACTTGACGTCGTACAAGACGTATAAGATCTTTAATTAAACAGTAGTGTCCAACAGTATTGTTTTCAATATATAGTAAATTAAAATGATGTTCTCTCTTATGCTTCGATACATAAAGAGGTCCAGTTACAATATTATTTTGCAAACCATATATATTTACACTCATATTTGGATTGTTTTTCTCAAACTGTTTAATATCATTGATTGTGGGTGGGAATGACATTCCTTCTATATTTAAAACCGAAGAATAATGAGGATATGAACTTGTTCTGCACACGTTATTTTTCGCTGGATATAATCCAGCAACTATACTCCATAGAAAACAACAATCATCTTCATTTTTTATATTAATGCAACTTCTAGAATGTTTAATAGCTGGTGGTAAATCTATATAAGATCCACCTCTCATAGGTGAATACTTATTTATATTAATTTCGAGATGACTCATAGAAACAAACGTCCAACCAGATTGACAGTGTTGGAACTCTGTTAATTTCTCGTTCAATGCATTCATTACTTTAGTTAATAATTCATTCAAATCAGTGTTGTTATAAATAATATTGTACTTGGTATTAAATGACTTTAGCTGCTTTTCTTCTAAAGTTGGTAGCATAAAATATGCAAACAATTCGAAATTAACTTTTATGCAGTTGTGTTTATTTAGTGACATAGTAATCAATTCTGCTATATTGGTTTGGTGATCACTCAGAAACGCCTCTAGACCGAGGTACTCGTCTTCCTGAGTGACATTCAATCTGTATGTCATTATTCTGTTATTGAATGCTGTCGCAATAATATGAATATTTGCGAACTTGGTATTCAATAAACAGTTTGCTTTGTGTATATTAGTTCTCATATGATAGGAATACTGATTTTCAGGAATTAATATTTTACATTTGTCACAGTTTATTTTTCTAGATCTTGACTTATTAGTGAGGTGTGTAGAAGCTGTGAAACAAAGAAAAAAAACAATGATAATAATTATAAAATATAATGAAATAACCAAAAATACATTGAATTACCCTATGAATTAAAGCTAATGCTGGGATAAATATTATTATATTGTATATAGAGATATAACTATGCATCACGTACCTAATATAAAAATGTGTACAGGAATAATAAATTGATTAACAATAGGTTAAATCGTTAAGTTTCGTAGGATCCTAAGTACGACAGCGGACAATTCTTAAAATCTTTTTGGGTCGCTAAGATGAAGTCTTTTATATGGCGCCAAGACTCCTTATCTTCATCCAGTTTAGTTTTTATAGTAGTAATAGCATGCCGCCATCTATTTATCGGCATAATTTTTTTTATTTCTTCGACATCATATATTTTTAACTCGACGTAATATTTTCCTTCTTTCGTCTCACTAATTTGCCGAGAATAGCCCTTCCGCAGCCTTTTCGTAAAATAAGAATGTATAGGTGGGACATTACCCGTTTTGGTAGAGCTCTTAACGCATTCATTCTTGTCATCGTCTTCGTCACCGAATAATTCATTGGCCGTAACGCATGCTGGCGGAGAAATTGGGGAGATAGTTGGTTTGGACTTTTTCGAGCTAGATCCTTCACTCGACTTGCCTCTCTTCATTTTCTTGTCCTCCGACTTCCCTTCGGCTTCACCTCCGCTTCAGAATCGTCGCTGGAGAGAAAGAGATCGTTGGCGGGTAGCTTCGACCTGTATAAATAATATATTATTAGTGCACTGTAATCGATAATTTTATTTTCTACATATGTATAGGTGTTTATTTAGGTTTCGTTATATCTCTAAATATTTCTATGTATAAATCTAATATAAAAAATTATAAAAATCGATGAACAACAAATACAATGCTTGGTATAGGTACAGACACATAGTCCTAACGTCAAACTAGAATATTCTATCTATGCTACAGAGATAAGAAATAATGATCAGATTATTAGAACTATATGTATGTCACAGTTAGACTTGAAACGTTACGAGAATAGAACCCTCGACTGTCCAATCTTTCTTAAGCAGCCATAATTATCATTATGTTATAGTTGAAATAAATTAAAATAATTATGTAACTGGTACTTAGTTTTCATTTTTTTTCAACACAAATTAGCATATTTGATCTGTGCAGGAATCGAACCTGCATCACAATATTGACGGTCAACATTCGAATACTTGAATATATCAACTAATACATTGCTCTGACCATTTAATAGTTAGATAAATGATAATGAATAGATACTCACATTCTTGATAGGTGTTTAGACAGGTAGCTTGATCAGGAGCTCGGAGAGTTGATCCGTTGTAGAGAGGATTCGTTCCAGAGAGGAATTGTACCGGAGACTAATTTGCTATGCGTTTTTATAGGCCTAAAATCACATGATTCAATCCAAATTTGTAAAACTGCATACTTGCAAAAATTGCACACACGAGCGTACAAATCTGAGCGGTTAAGGTTTTAAGCTTAGTGTTATTATATAAGATGGCTTTTAACCATGGCTTCGCCCACGGTAACTTAATACTGAGATAAAATACATATTCCAGGTTATGGTCTATCTGTGTGCCAAGTTTCATCGAAATCGGTTAAGTAGTTTTAGAGTTTATTCGTTACAAACATACAAAAATACAAATCTTTCCTCTATATAATATTAGTGTAGATTATTATATGCATAGATAGATAATGTAGACGAATGATGAATATAGATACTTAAATAAACAATAGGGGAATTTCATATTTAGAAAAAAAGTTTGAAGATTGTTGTTTTTTACTGAATGTTTTTGACGTCATGCGATGGTACAAACGCTGCGGTTTGCACGCTCGCATGCAACTTCTAGACATGTGGAGGAATGGAGATATGACTAGTCAGAATGTCATATTTCGGTATGTAAAAATAAGCTTGTATTTATCTTATAATTTTTTCACAATTACTATGATAACTTATTTGTTTTTATGAAATATAGAAGAAGTTGAACAATTGTATGAAAACGTAAAACGTATCGATGGTCACTAATTGTAGGTACCTACTAATAATCAGATCGATTAAGTAAATCTTGTGTTTTATTCCAGCATAGAGGTACATCTAAGCTATTAAAAAAATAAATTAATAACAAAAAACTATTTATTTTTAATCTTTATAATAATAATAGCAGGTAAAACCAGGCTTAATAATTGTATGTTGATATTGATCAATTGTTATGATCCGTCTCCTTAAAAAGAATTCAGCTACGTTGCAAATTCGCTAACGCTGATAATTATACTATTAACATACCATGATTTTGCTTGCCAAATCATTTTAATAAAATGTATGAAAACAATAACCGTGAACAAAAATACAGTGGTATTATTTTGTCGATATATATTTTCGATAAACAATAAAATGTTAGGCGTCGTAATGTCTGCGGTTTCAATTTCACCATACCATTTTTGTATAGATATTAACATCTAACAAAAATATACGATATTGAACTCTATGTATTAAAAGAAATAATTAAATTTAAAAATATAAAAGGGGGATATAATAAATTGAAAGCCATTTCATCTTTGAATCTGATGGTGAAGAGTGAATCAGACTGATATACTTAATTGCGGAATGTCGGTAAGTGTTAATTTAATACATTCACTAACAATTTAAAAATGTATTAATATTAACAATAGTAGTAAGTAGCATCACGGCATTAATTATTTCCACATAAGCCTTTATTTCAATCGTAACGTTTGTAGTGTAACTTAAATTAATATTGTATTGTTATTTCAGGACTCGGAGGATCTCTTCAATTTTGTACCCATGAATCAACCAGTCCAACAAACCACTGGACAGAAGACGCTGGGTCTCGCTCGCAAGAGATCAAAAACAGATCAGACATTCTATCAATTTATAAAGAAGCCTGTTTCTCGTGGAACGAAAATAATAAAAATAGAAATCTATGATACAGACAGTTTTCAAAAATCCGAACAGCCGATGTGTAATTGTGAGGCTGATGTGTGTGTTCAACATGTTGTGAAAACTATATTATACGATGATATATATACCAGTACGAGAGAATTAATTGCCAAAATTCAGGATGACATCGAACCAAGAGTATAGATTTAATAATTTAAAATGTATAGACGTTACCGTTTACCACTTATGTATGTTTAATTTTCTAAAAAAGTTGATGTAAATAATTATAAGTGTACCTATGTAGTAATGAATAGATATCAACTATAAAAATATCAAAGATTGTATATTTAAAATAAAATAATTCATAATAACATTTTTTTTATTGCTAACTCATTCTTATACATGTAATAAATAGCCACTGCACTACGTACCTAGGTATATAAGGCAGCGCAATGGACAATAGCGAGAGCATTCCATATTATCATATTCAATAAGTATGATCTTTTTTATGAATATTACTGCCATGCCTGCTATCTTAAAATAATATGTGAATAGAAGATTAAAATGTTTCCAATTGGTATATTTGAATAGATAGTGTATTCGAAATTATGTAACAGTATTCGAATAAGATGGCACTTATTACTGCCATGCCTGCTATCTTAAAATAATATGTGAATAGAAGATTAAAATGTGAGTTGGAAAATAGGGTATCCAGATCTCTGATCTGGATGCCCTATTTTCCAACTACTTGCGGCGAACTGTTGCTCCGTCAATGACGTCATCCGCTATCAGATATGATGTCTGCAACTGTCAGAAAGGCATAACTATAAATTTTTATAGCAAAAAAAAAATGCTACCAGGGCCCTAACAGGGTAGGTGATGTATAACTAGGATAAGGATGGATATCTGTAACAATAGGTATACGTTTTGCAATAAATAAATACCAAATGAATCTTGGTTCTTAAGACTTATTTTGAAGCTCCGTGAGTCAATTGTGCCAAAATCAGGTTTTCGGAACCCTACTCAAGATTCAGATAAGTTTATATTTTTACAGTTAGTAAAATATTGTAAGGTATATTCACCATTTCGATACACCATCCCAGAATACGAGCTGAATGCTGTGTTTCTTCCGAGAAGTACTCTGGCTCTTCAAACATTCGGTAACCAGCTGACACCATGAGTCCTCTGCCTAGTTTTCCTCCACATAATGTGTATTCTAATAACTGTAACATATTAATGAGAAACTTATTTTAAACAGTTTAAATATATTCCAAATCTCAAACAAAGTGCAATTGCCAGGACAGCCATGATTTTGATCCTATGTTGCACGAGTAGTTAGTGACCCACTAACCTGTCTTATCCATCTTCTGACATCAGGCAAACCAGTTAATTTAGGTCCCCCTACAACAGTGTCTATGATTTCTGGCAATACAGCCTGGAAGGCTTTCCTCTCTGCATTCAAATTAAAGTTGGGAACACTAGGAACATTACTAGCCGCCGCACTTTTTTGCAATTGTCTCGACTGGCTGTAGTACAACGTACTACGCCGGAGCAATGACGCCATTATAGTAACTAATGGACAACAGTCACGCACAAAATAATCGCATTATTGAAGATTTCAATTACTTATATACCTACAAAAAATATGATCCTTTCGATAAAGGTGGGAGCACACAATATTAAGTGGGTAAGTAATTGATTCAGCTTCCTACGTATTAATGTAGGTTCTTAAGTACTTTGGCTCTACTCTCTTTAGGGCTTTTATTTACCTAAAATACGGATAAGTACACTTGCATTGATTTCCCTGCAAAGCTCAGCTATGTAAATGGAAGTAAAGTCAGCTTAGTACAAATATTATACAACCTACCGTGTATAGCCCGCTTTACTTAAATGACCTGTTCTATGGAATCATGATTGAATGACGTTCTTGATTCGTGTAAATAAGACAATAGAAAACAATTATTGCCTCGTGTGCCAATCGGTTTTTGGCTGACAAAGGAAAGAGGAAAGAAAATCCTATTTAGTAAGGCAACTTGACTACTTCATTAAGGAAAAATAAATAAGTTTATTAATTCGCTAAGTATTGCAATTTAAAAGGGTTTTACCACCAATTAGGTACCTACTCACTTAGCGTGATTTTTACAATCATTACCTATCTTCTTTCATTTTTTAAAAAAACTCGATTTGTGGATGCTATATAACCCAAGACATGTTTTCATAATTAATTTAATTACCATGCTTTAGAATTAGTGAAAAATATTTACCTAATGTTAAATGAGTAAAATACGATTTCAATAATAAATCATTTATTTATAAAACTCCCATGTACTTACTTAACCTTGTATGCAAATAAGTGTACTTATATATTTCAGAAGAACAAAGATCCTTCACCGCTCATAGTTACAAAGGTCAATGAACCCTTTAATTAATATTTCAAATCACAACGACTTTAAGAGACATAAAGCAATCGCTGATATTAACCGATAAATTATTAAAATATAATTCACTACAATCACCAAAGGAAAATGTCCGTCCGTCTTTGAAATTAACAAAAATATTGCACACATATTTTTTACTTTCCGTAGAAAATATAAATATGTTTTGCTAATCATAAGACGGAATAATGTTTGGCCTTGAAAATAAAGTCAGTCAAGAAAGTGGTCTACCAGTTATAACAAAAAAAATACTGTACGATCCATAGTGGCAACAGTTTACTTTTTAAATGGAGCTAAAGGAGAATTCGGCCTTGTTGTTTTATAATGTTTAAATAAATCTCACACAAAGGGTAGTACATCTTTTTGGGCGACTGTACATACTGTATATAAAGAGTACAGTGCCTGCATATAATTTTAATTGCATACCTACTGATATAAGTCTTCTGTACTTTGACACCAAAGTCATAAATATAAAGCTTACTGAAAATATGAGCGATGAAGTTAAAATTACAATAATTACCGCACAACATAAATTATTATATATATGCCAAACAATAACATGCCCTTAAACCCGTTTACACAAAGTCACAAACAAAGATTTTAACACAATAAATATAATTCTTCAATCATTCAACACAGATTATAAAGGCGTCAAGTCTTTATTCGAGATTTAAAATATTTACATTGCAAAAGTAACGCAGATGCAAGCACATCGAGCTACTAAGGTCTGTCATATTTTCGATAGATTTTATCTTAAAAGTATACGATTCAATATTGAATGGGAGAATTTTACAGTTTGGAGTAGCTTGCTACCTTGCTACCTTGCATATTCAGCATACCACATTTATTCATAGCTAATTCTGAAGATAAATAAAAAATGCCCAATTTTATAAATACTAGCCGTTTTCTCGCGGTTTCACCCGCGTCCCGTGGTAACTACTGCACGTACCGGGATATAGCCTATGTCACTCGTGGATAATGTAGCTTTCGAATGGCGACAGAATTTTAAAAAACGGTCCAGTAGTTTTTGAGCCTATTCATTACAACCAAACAAACAAAGTTTTCCTCTTTATAATATTAGTATACACTAATAGCTTTATACGTTAACCCTTAATAAAAAATAACATCTCCTATCTAAGACTTTATGGTTCTCTATACAGACTTCCTTTTATTTTATTACAACATTACATGTATGATAAAAGCACCATAGGTAACGAGCTCGATTAATATTATGAATTTTATTTTCATTCAAGCCAACCCCAACATAGTAGGGAAAAAGGCTCGGAGGATGATGATTCAAGATTTAGAATCGGATACAAACTCTTTAAAGAACAGTAGTTTCTCACGTTCTCAATTTATGTACGTATATAGAAAAACTTATCTTTTTCCAGTAAAAATCTAATTCAAATCTAAACATACTCCTCCATATCATAAAACGTGGTTTTAAGAAGTACTCGCTTTAGGAATAGGTTTAGTCCACTTATTTTGTTCGAGACGGTGGTTTAGAGGTAGTACAAAAGCTGGTACTTTTTTAAAACCACGTTTTATAATAAGGTGGACTGAGTTTCCAAATGCACTCTTTATTTTCTATGTATATTGTATTTGGCACATAAATCTAACAAGAGTACTGAAATCTCAGGCTGAAATGCTGTCTTTAATAAATGTCATCTCATTCATACATTGATACATATGAACAAGAAACGGCAACGTTCCTTATTTATCATTTCAGTTATTACATTACACTCAAATTAACATCCTCTCAACTGTTAATTATAACAAACAAACTAAACCGATTTTCATCGACAATATAAACGTCCGTTTATTTTGAAAATGGAACGCAAAAAAAAATATATGTATCATATATGTATGTTTGTGTTGTCGGTGAACTTCGGCCTAAAAGGAACACGTGGTATTTTCATGGATTACTTTTTTGCCGGCAGAGTCCGTTGTTGACAGACTTTAGTTAAAAATATTAGGCTCATTTAGCAATATATTCTTCAATACTCTCTAATCTCTTAATACTGGAGTCAATATTATGAGTGATTGGTTGCCCGACATTGGAATATCGGACGGAAGGATATTCTAGTCACTGGTATTTCATAAATTTGACGAGCATGCACAAATATATAACTAAGATAACATTTCTATATGCACATAACTTAATTTATTTTGTGACTCTTTAAATACCTAGTAATAAAATGAAAAATTAAGAATGCCCATTCACAACTTATATTCGATTAAAATAATCGAGCATAATCGTTAAAAAATATTATTGTCATGACATTAACCCGAAAATAAATAAACAATATTGGTATTACTTCACCGACGATTAAACAGTAAAAATATATTATGAAAATCTCTCGACAAATATCCATTTAGAGCCGAGCAAACTTTATCGACCATCGAATAGAAAAATAATCGATTCGAATATTGCATTCGAAATCGAATAAGCTTGCTCGGCGCTCGATTAATCGACTAACAATTAATGTTTCCTCTTATAAATCCTGTCTATTAGCTTAAAGAAGAACGTAGGAGCGGTTTCAGACGGCAACGCTCTTACTTTCGAAGTAATATCATTATGGAGTTCAGTCTCTTCTTGTAGGTAAATCTCTGGTAGCCCCAAATCACCGTAAAGCCGCTTGATAATGTCGACGTGTTCTGGTTTATCGCTGCCATAGTGGTTTGTGAAGAGTTCTCTCTGTGCATCGTTGCAGCGCTTTAAAGCGGTGACAGCTAACCAGGAGCACTTACCTTCTTGGATGTCGGTACCTGCTTTGCCGGTGACTGATTCGTCGCCGTAACAGTCTATGTAGTCGTCCTGAAAATAGAACATGAATTTACTGTAATGCATGCCAATGTAAGTTGTTCCCACATTTCAAAAGTTTCGTTCAGGTAGACTTTTTACCCATTTCGCACAAAAGATTTGAATCTTTGCGATTTATTTTAGCAATAATTAAACAAGACCCCTCTTTTAATACATAAACTAGCAAATTTAAGTTCAGCAGATATAAGATGGAGCTTATAGAAGAGCATTTACATTCTAACTGAGCTGGGGTTGCCATAAAAATATGTTCACACTGTTCACAAGGTGAAATATGGTTTAGAATGGGGATTAAAAATAACTCATTTATACCGAACTTATAACTCAAATATTTACCTGCATTTGAAACAGTCTGCCCAACTTGAAGCAGATATCATCAACATCCGCATACATTCTCTTATCGACATCCTGAACCTGTACCAGGCCCAATAGGACAGGCAACCTGAAGGTATAGCAACTAGTCTTGTACTTCACAATAGACTCGTAACGGTCTATTGTGAATAGACTGTAGTCTTTTTTGTGGTGGGCCGTCGTGAAGTCCAAGTGTTGCCCCATTGAGGTGTAGAGTAGTGCCTGGAAATTGAGATGATGATGAGAATAAATATATAGTTTAATGTAAAGTTTTTTATATGTAAAATTTCAGAATTGTTTATGTAGGAGATTTATGTGTTTTCTTTTGTTACAGTCTTTATTATTTCATATTTCATTGGGCATCCAAACTCAGTATGACGACTGACAGGGAAAAATGGAAGAGGATGACATATTGCGCCGACCCCAAATAAAATTGGGAACAGGGCAGGAGGAAGAAGTAGGCATTCATACTCATTAATTTATTACCAATGTATGCCAACCATAAATATTCAATAAAGTTTTTATATCTCCTAACCATAACAGAACGCAAACAATACCCTAGAGCTTTGCACATAACACATCCATATTTATCAAACTCCCCATACAATAACAATCAAAATAAAACTACCAACACGTACCTCATTAAAAAGTCGAACAACATCTACATAATGTTCCGTGTTACCAAAGTACGTCTCTAGCGTTTCCATAATCGCACAATGTATGAGTATGGAGTCGTTTAAGGCGCCTAGACCAACGTTCGGCATCCGGTACCAGCATGGCATGCCTCGACGTGTTGTTGACCTGTCCATTATATCGTCTACTACTATGAAGTAGGCTTGTAGCTGGAACAGTGAAGTTTTAATTTATAATTTGTTGATTGCATTAATGTTATTTAGGTTAATGGTGCACTGAGAATTTTTATGCAGCAAGCACAAGGATTCTTCTTACTTTTTTGTATATCACCACCAGATGATGGGACTATAGTCCCGGGTTTTCGGAAAGCGAACGTGGAGCCGAAGCCTAAACGGTGAAGCCCTTTTAGACAACTTTGATCAAGTGGTGTACAAATATCTCGACCAGCATCATTACTAATTCCATGAATGACTAGGTACGCCTGCTAAGTGCATTCTTAAGCGATAAGTATAGAATACACAAATCAAGGACCAATCAGTATAATATAAACTGAGGATATGACCGAAGATATAACACGTGCATCACGATTAGCATTCATTTCGTGTTTACTATCATATCATATAGGATGTACGAGCGCGGATTCTTAATTCTCAATTAAATACGCGTAATGCTCATTTTCATTTTTTCATTTATTCAGAACAACATTACATTGTGTAGAACATACAACTTACAACTAATAGTTAAAATGATGTTACAATTTAATTCCCTGACACAGTTATAATTGTAAGAAATCTGACACAGAGTACAAACATTTTTCTAACAAAAATGCCTTTAATTCCTTCTTAAATGAATTAGGGCTATAAATTAATAGTTTGAGATTAGTTGGTAGCCTATTAAACAATTCCACTGCTGCACTGCTGAATTATAACTACCTATTTTATAATAGTATAACATGGAAACTAACTGCTACAAAAGTACTAATAAAAAAATACTACACAGGTACCAATGCAAGTATTAGCTGTAACAGTTTGTTTTACTTTATTTATAGTTTTTACGTCAGCAGCTTCTTCCTACACTAGTGTGCTCCAGAATCTCAAGATAATTAATTACATAAATTTTTTTCTTTACTTCTTATGTAATGAATGAGTAAAACACAAATACTATTTCTGAATTTGTTTTTAGTTTTTAGTTCTTCCAGTCTTTTCATGCTGAGATGAGATACAAGTAGATTGTAGATATTGCATCTTGATTGGTTTTAATCTTTTGTAAGTAGTTGAAATTTTGAATAGTTGCATAGAGTTAAGGGTGGAGTAATTAGTATTTTTTGTATAATAAATGTCTCTTATTTACTTATACAAATCTTAAAAAATATTTACCATTTCTACACACCATCCAAGCACCCTGGCCAACTTGAGTTTCTCATCGGTAACTTTTTCAGGAGTTTCCAGCATCTCATATGATAGCATTGTGATTATACCTCTTGAATGTTTGCCACCAGTCAAATTGTGTTCAAGCACCTGTAACAGAAAGGATTGTTTTGCTATGGATAACATTATTTGATTAGTTTATTTAAATGCAAAAGAAGCAGTCAAAGGGCCAATCTTAGCTTATATTGAGCTGTAAAATTAATAACAGTCTAAATTACAAAATTCTATCATTTGTTGTGAAAAATTCTATAGCACATAAGGAAAAAAATCTTAAAGTTGATCCTCTTTTCAAAGAAAATATTCAAAATAGTGTAGTGACTTACCTTCCTGACCCAGTTGCCAACTTCAGGGAGTTGTGATATCTTAGAACTAGCCTGCAGGTTGTCTATGATACCTGGCAGTGCATCGTGAAAAATCTCTTTTTCCTTCATTATTTGAGATATTGACACACTTGTCTGCATATGTCTCTTCAAAGACTGTTGAAGAAATCTGAAAAAATATTCAAAGTTAACTTTACAAATATGGTTATGCAACCTTTTTGTACTTGACCTAAGGTCAGTAAGCTTATACTTTAGGGTCAAATTAGAAACTTAATGGCGAAGTCATCAAATGAAATGGCTTTACATAAGAGTCTATGGTACATAAGTAGGCCATGGTGAAGAAGAAAATAAAAGGTGTGTTTGGAATGCGCATTTGATATCAAATCAATAATTTAGTATTTGTAAAGGTAGTTTTAAAATTATACTTTTATTGTTAGGTTTGGCAATTATAAATTCAGTTTTCATTTTATGTTAATAATGGAAAAAAAATATGAGATGTTTTGACACTTCATAATTGGAATTTAATCTTGAACTTATTGGACTTTCTCCATAACTGCACCCTGAATCATTTGATGAGACAGCAATAAAATTATAAGTTGGACATGACAGGCAAATATTTTATCAGGAATGCAGTAAGCTGCTTGTCATTTATGATAAGACATACTAATCACTTGGGAGTGCACTCTTGCCTCTACTGACATACATAAGTGTACGGGCTTAATGTTCTTTGTACAGCATACAGTTATCAGTAGGATATCATATATGTACTTTTCGTAAAGTGCAAGAATATACCTGTACCTAGCTAGGCTAACTACACAGCAGCCCAGAATGGAGACGCTCTTTGAGAGATGTTTACTTCTAATATTATGCTGGGCCATAGGCTCCTTAACTATAGAACCGATTTCAAAAATTATTTTGCTGTTGAGTTGGGAAGCTGGATTATCCCTTGAGTAACAATGGGCATGTATTTTGTCCGGTTACGGAAAGAAGTTCCCCCGTGTCATGGGTGAAAGCTAGTAATGTAGTTATTTGAGGGATAAAAGGACTATCAGGCGAAGAATGTCAACATGAACTTAGGCAAATAATAACGGCATGCGTAATTTTGGAATACTAAAAATTACGCACATTGGTAAACTAAACACTTTCTTTTCTGTATAAGTTTCTAAAGATTTGTTGGCACAAAAATCTTATAAGATTTAAAGTTTCTGCACTTTTACCATTAGTTTGAGTTACTTACCCCGGATGTTTGTTGTAGCCGCCACATAGCGTCCGTGTTCTACTCATAAATCGAAGGAATTTTATGTTATTCATCTTTGATTAAATATTAGCTACGTGCTCACTTTCTCTGACCGAATTCCTGGCAAATACACTTTAATATTCAATATCTTGCGTGTTTTAAATGAACAGTTTAAAACATAAACTATTTGTGTGATAGCATATTCCCTTACTGTTTATTTATGTGCTCTTACACCGAGAATAAATGCACACGTTTATTTATAAAACTGGCTTTGGCGGCCGCGGCGACGTCCTCCAAAGTTAATGCTATTTTGACACTGACGTTAGCTTGATAACAACTTGACAGCTGACAAACCCTCTGACATAACGAGCAGACTATAAATAAAAGGATTTCAAATATCGTCTGTGGTTGAGTATTCTAATATTTTTTGTCCGTGCAAGGAGATGCGTGATAGAAATAAAAACTTCTCAACTTATATGCATTATTTTATTAAATGTATATCCTCAAGTAAAACCAAACATAAAACTAACGTTTTCTCCCATAAGTATCGTGCAAGACTTGTAGGAATAATTCTCGTTCTGATTCTGAAGATACATCTTGTATTCTTTGTACAATTTTGTTGTAGATTTCATTTTCTTCCTCTTTGTAAAGCTGTGGAATCTTGAGCTGGTTGTAAAGTACCTTTATTCGTTCTATGTGTGCCGGCTCTTTGCTTCCGTAACAAACCGTGAATACGGCACGATGATTAGGCTTGCAGTGTTGAAGGGCTTTTACTGCTAACCATGAACATTTTCCTTCTTGGATATCGCTTCCCATTTTCCCGGTCATATTTTCATCTCCGTAGCAGTCGATATAATCGTCCTATTTTGGAAATGGTGTTAAAATTAGTTCCTTCCTCCTTATTTGAAATTTTAAATTATAATTTTTGGTTTATGTTGTAAAAATGTAACTTACCTGCATTTGAAAGAGCCTCCCCAATTTCATAGAAATGTCATCCACATCCTTATGAGTTTCTTCATTATACCTGTTGGCCAACATGAATCCCAGTGATATGGGCAGCTTGTACGTATAATAGGCAGATTTATGTTTGACTATAGCATCGTAATGTTCCATAGTAAATAAACTGTAGTTCTTTTTAGTTAATCCTGTCATTATATCCAAATATTGTCCGAGACTTGTGTAGAAGAGCGTCTGTAACGTAGAAATCAAACTTTTAGTAGGCGCTTTAATTGCGAGTTAATTGCGTAGTTATATAGATGCCTTCATAGTTTACCTCGTTAAAATTATGGAAGTAATTAACATAATTAGGTGATTTCTCGAAGTTCGCTCGCAATATCTGCAGTAGACAATAATGGATGAGCGTTGCATCGTTAACTGCATTCGCTATGCCGACGTCCTCTCGTCTATACCAGCAAGGCATGCCTCGGCGAGTGATGGAGCCGTCTGCGATATCGTCTAACACGAGGCAGTATGCTTGCAACTGTTGGATGAAAGCAAATTAGGATTAGGATAAGTCCCCGGACACTATTGAAAAACAAAAGATTTCGAGATTTCGTCCATATTGTTCCCCTTAGAGCCTAGATAGAGATTTGTGATATCAAGGATGGGGTATCATTCAGCTCAACTGACCCTCGGTCCTGTAAATATTAAGTTAACTTACAATTTCAGCACACCATCCCAAAGTCCTGGCCAGTCGTAACGTCTCTTCCGTGATGTTCTCTGGCTTTTCAATCATTTTGTAAGACATTACCGTCGTTAGCCCCTCATGTTCTTACCGCCGATTATATTGCCATTAAGGACCTGAAATTCCGTAATTGATTTTTCTTAACCATCCTTGTGGACCGGTGGTACCTAATCCAAACATTCCTAATAAGCATTTAGATTTCACAACTTAGGTAGGTATATCGAAAAAGTTAAGTCACTGTGGATCGGTTTAGGGTTTTGGGCTGGCTATTCTAACAGCTTCGTAGCTATGGGACCTACTATAATTGCACAAAATACTTCGTGACGATGATACAATTAGACTCTACGCAAGAGTCCGCGGGTGTGTCAGGTGCTAATTTTGCCCGTATTTGATATTGATAAAATTATCACTTCGTCTATATCCTGTTTCCCAGCAGGGGTTGTATCTAAAACTTAAAACACGTTCTTTTGATTAGCACTTACATAATAATATGGACATAAATAACACATTTATATATGGTACAGCTTATGTAGGAAAATTTTCACGGATTTCGTTAATAAGTTTAACGCACCCGTCTTGCTGGTGGCAGAACACTGAATAATTATATGGCTTCAATTAATATTCGGTCATACCTGTCAGGTTAAACATTAATACTTATTTTATATTTTTTTCAACAAACTAAACTTCATAAAAACTAAGTACCGTAGGGTCGGATTTCACGGATTTCAGTGCTTACTCCGTGGGAGAAAAACCCTGCTATATCATTCTGTTAAGGAGTTTCACTTACATTTCTCATCCATTTATCAGCTTCAGGCATTTCTTGAAACTTTTCATGCTTAGCAAGAATATCGATGACTCCTGGCAAAGCATTATGAAACTCCACCCTTTCCTTATTCAAATCAAACTTCGAGTTTGTGGAACTATAAAGCCTCTGAAAGGTACTGAAAATAAAATGCCAAACGTAAAACGCCTGCATCTTATAAAATGCAAAGTGCCGTACCGCGATGTTTTCTGGGTCTTAATTTGCTTTCAGCAAGCATGGTTATCTGATGATAAGTCCATCAAATTAACATCAGGTGGTTACTTAAGACGATGCTAATCCAGAATTCGAAACATTAACGTTCAATCAAAATCATTACAGGTTCCAGATGATATAGATATCTGCGGGATTGTTCGAAAGATTTACGGCCCTGGTACATAAAGGGCTTAACAAGGAACATGGTGGGTTTTCGTCAGTAAGAGTCTGATACTCCCTCATGCTGCACCCACAGCGGGATGGGATCATTTGATGATTTACCATAAGAAAGATCACAGAAATAGTAGGTATTCACTATAAGCAAATTAAATTCCTACCTCTCAAAAATATCCTTTGCCGCTCCATTGGCAGTCCTTTTCCCAACAGCAGGCAAGCTGGAGGTGGTCAATTTTCTACAAATATTCATCACTAAATCGTATCACTTGCAAGCAGTACGGGAATCGTCACGGGAGTGCTCCCGGCTTCCAACCACTGCGGTTTATAATAAGCGGATGTAGTTTATCTGATCCAGTCTGCCATTGTTGTTTAGGACATGTTGAAGAAAATAGACGTCTACTTTTCTTATTCTAATGCAGTTTTACATAACAAATGTGTAGCTGTAATTTAGGCGTATGGATGACGCAGTCTATCGGTCCTGTAGACCTCTGTAGACATTTTTTATGTTAAACTTTAAATGCATTTGAAAGGGAGATAAACGACGACTAGGTACCTACATAACGTTTCTGTGATGTCATGACCCTATCCAGGTCAAAGCTCATTTTTTAGGAAGAAAGCATTGGTTTAGCATATAGGATTAAAATTATGATTAACTTTGTCCCTAATTGTTAAATAGCATTATGTCTCAGTGGTTAGGTGAATACCCAGTTAATTGTTTTTTTGTAATTTTTTTCGTCATGAGTGCAATACAACATCATCTCATCATTATCTACTTATTTCCTTCGACCAGGATCTAAGTTGCTAAGTGCACAAATCGTGCACTTAAAAACATTTTTATTTGATTTTCACAGCAAAGGTAATCGAGACGTAGTTTAGTCGAGATTTTATTTAGTACAGCTCTTAAATAATTTCTGGCCTCGCTAAAGTTCGTAGTGGGTATAGTTTAATTTTATTATCTTTATATTTTTATTTCTTCATTTTGCATCAGGAAATCTCATGTGTGTCTGGGAATCCATTTCCTCTGGGACGAGTACATTTCAATTGTTATTGTTCTAATTGATCATAAGGGTCAATTCCCACTGAAAGAGCAGCGGCCGGCAGCGGCCGGCAGCGGCCGTAATTGCAAGGGATTGAGCGCGAGCGCGGCGGGCCGCGCGGCGCCGCGCTCTTAAGGTGTCTACACACCAAAGCCGCTGACCCGGCGGCACAGCCCGGCGGCACGACTGCCGCGGCATGTAGTGTTCTAGTAATTGTCAAATACTCTATGAAAGCCGGCGGCATGATTGTACAAAATACGGCCGGCGGGTTGGGCCGCCGGGCTGTGCCGCCGGCATCAGCGGCTTTGGTGTGTAGACACCATTACATTTTCCGTGCTCTTACGGCCGCTGCCGGCCGCTGCTCTTTCAGTGGGAATTGACCCTCATAATCTCCTTGTTACTATTGTTATGTAGTTTATTCATCTGATCTGCAGTACCAAGGGAACTAAGGACATGTTAGTAAAAACACAATTTCAAAGTTTGCAATCAACGTTTTAATATCATCATCGAGAGAAATACGTACATGCTTAATTAGGCTCAGGTTAAAATCTTATCAAAACATCTTGTATAGTATAATTAATAAGAACATTATGTAAATAAAAGTATATCAAAGTTTTTATAATATAAGGGACTACCAGACGACTTAGCATAGAAAAGTTTATAAATCTAACAAGTTTAGGGTTACAATACAGATAGGTACTCTAATCGTCTACTATCCTCGTGTTCTCCCGATGCCTTCTTCCTTCCCTCGACCTGAATCTCTTTTTGCAGGGCCCTCAGGTCACAAGTATCCTAGCCCTTAGTTTTTAATATAAATTCTTAAATACAGTGCATTCACACCCAGCGCTCATGCATAAAATTCAACAGCACTTCCGATAACTTTATTCTTCATAATGTGCGTCAATTTTATCGAGGACTTCAGTATACCTTACACAAATATACATCTACTAGGTTTTTGCACCTTCCTAAGTCACTAACTTAACCGAAGATCTTATTGCTTGTTTAGACACTTCGCCTGAAGATATTGTCAAGGATTTTGAAGAACAGTTCGTGGGGCAGGCCTCGTGTGACCTGCTGGATTTGAGTCCTAAGGAGATCGTAAGTAGCGTCTTCGAAGACAGAGTATGTGTGAGGCAGCTGCAGTTCCTCGTACAAGTGCCTGATCTTGGCGACTGCTTCAGGGTCTGAGCTGCCATAGTTCTCTTCCATGAATTGCCTCTGTTTCGGTGTTGCCCTCTGCAAGGCGACGACTGCGAGCCAAGTGCATTTGCCGTCTTGAATGTCAGTTCCGTTCTTGCCTGTGACTGCTGGATCTCCGAAGCAATCTAAGAAGTCATCCTGAAGGAGAAATCGTTTATTTAGTGATTGAATAAAGGCATAATAAAGTGAAAAGAAGACTGAATTGAAATCTTGCTAGTATCACTTAAATTCTATTTTTGCAATACAGAAAAATCCAATTTGTGATAATATCTAATTTCGAATCAAGAACGCGTGAAAATGAAAAGTGCCACTCATAATGAAGTTAAAAACAACTCTCTATCTGACTGAACAAATATATGTATACGCAATCTTTACATAATTTCTATTCACTTAGGTAACTGCCACTTATAATTTTACGATAACCGTACTGACGTCAAAGCGAATAAGTCCGTAAATCATAAGAAAACAAGGAGGTTGAATAACTCACTTGAATTTGGAAGAATTCGCCCATCTTAAGGAGGATTGTTTTGGCTTGTCTATGGGTTTCGGGGTCCTCTACGCCTGTCATGAGCAGAGCCAGGGTGACTGGCATCTGGAAGGTGTGGTATGAAGTCTTGTACTTCGTGATGGCTTCGTACTTCTCCATTGTGAACAGGGTAAGGTCGGGCTTATCCGTCTTAGCCATCTGGTTTTCTAGGAAGTGGCCGATCGAGCATTTCAACAGCATCTGAAAAGAGGTTTATTGTTAAAAAAAACTGCACGCATAGGTATTAAGAACAAAGCTTTGCTTCATTGGTTCGGCCTAACTCAATTGATTTTGATATCGAACTCTTGAAAAGAGGAGTGATCTTAAAACTGTAGTTCTGCCTATCTATGATGGATAAAGGCACAATATAATCTACTTCGTACCTAATGTTAAAATTAAAGAAAGCTCATGTTCAACAACAGAACCTGTTTGGCTTCGTCTTGGCATTACTCCATCAATGTGTGGGTTTGTATGTAAATAAGGATTACGTAAATGTGTTGTCCTATTCGTATACTGAACTGAATAAGGGTGAAAGTTTAAGACCTTTGGTCTATTACCTATGTACCTACGTAGGTAGCAACGCATGGTTCAGCAGTGCACTCGAAAATCAGATTAGATACCACGTTGTTTATTTTAATAAGCATGCCTTAATTAATTCGATAATGTCAGGATTCGGTAATCAAGGTATTTTTGCAATATGGATTACAGATAACGTAATAATTGGAAATTCTTTATTATGTTAGTAGATCCTTTTTATTTATCACGGCAATCAATGCTGGCCGAAAATAATAAATCAATCATTTCCATTTGCTGTTCATTCATTTTAGTATCGATACCCCATTCGTAATTTAAAATGTAATTACTTGCCAACTAATAATTAATGCGCGTTAAGTTTAATGCCAAAATTGACAATTATTTTCATTAAGGTAGGTACCTATGTTTTAATCGGAAAGTTACATAAACCTTTTTATACATGTAGGTATTTCGTGTTAGAATATTAGGTACCTACATAAATATAAGGCCGTTTAAAACAGTACATTGAATGAAGTCATACCTATGTTCGTATAAGCAAGCTATAAATCATAAAGATGCATTGTCTTTTGTTTGTTATCAACAACGCGGTAAGTGAAACTCATTGATAAAATAAGAAGTAACTACCTACGTGATGACACATTAGTTAAATATTTCCAATTAACACAGCTATTGTTTTAATGAGGTAAACTCGTTGAGTAGGTACCTAGTTTTGTTTCACGCGCAATTCAGCTGCAAAAGCACGTGTTTACAACGTGGTTGTAATAAACGCGGTCAGTTTATGTTATTATGAATTTGCGTGTTTTTGTAGGAAATTAAGACATGCATGTGCAAAGTACAGTTGATGATGGATTCAGACGGAACAACTTGCCAAAAATAAAATGCGGCCTATTTAGCCTACTTATGACAGCGGTATCTGTCAATTATCTTTTGAAATTATAGCATCAACTTTTGGATTACGTTAATCTTTAATCTTGTATTGTGTTAAGATAAGCCACTGTTTAAACATGTGAATATTTTGAGTAATTCCTTATTCCAAATCATCAAATCATGGGGATTACAAAAAGATTAAACCACAGATTAAACATAATTCCAACAATAACAAAAAGGCTATCTATCAAAGGAATTTTGAACTTCGAACAGCAGAAAAAAAAGCGTAGGCCATAAACAACAGATAGGATATCAACCAACCTCATTGAATGTTTCAAGGACGGTTCTGTAGTACGATTTGTTGTTGAAGTGACGTTTGAGGGTTGAGAACATGGCGGCCTGGACTAGAGCTGCATCGCTGATGCCAGTGAGACCGACTTCTGGGTGCTTGTACCAGCAGGGGGCGCCGCGACGCATCTCCGTACCTTCGACGATGTCATTCTGCAGTAACTGGTGAGTGTGGAACTGTGGACAAGGATATTTCATTAAATAATGGCAACGGTACCTATAGCGGGGTTTGTCTTATTAAGTAAGTTCTGGGTATTACACATACAGAGACTTTTAATGCAGCTGCTATACCTACACACAATTTATTTATAGTAGGTACATGTCTTACGACTTAATTGTCAAATAAGTCGATGATTTAGAAGTAATCTGCAGAAAAGTACACCCCAACTTCGCTAATAAATTAAAGAATCTATCGACTCTGGTTTAAATTTGAACGTCATTGGGTTTATAGAGTAGTTTACATTGTTCTCTAGGAAATAGGTATGTAGGTACTTATTACCTAAATATACGACTAAACATCGTCATAAAGTGCAATGATATGTAGGGAGATCAATTTGGTTTATTGGTTTGTTTTCAGATAAATCTATTGCAAGTACCTGTGAGGTTAATATAGGTACCTATATCTACAACTGATTTACATCTTCAGTAGGTACCTAGTAATATTTTACAACCAACTTATCATAAACAAGATTCTTGATGTCGATTGTCGAACAGACCTAAAGTGCTTTGTGAGTAGGAGTTATGGTACGAAACAGCCAAATTATGGAATAGGTACTCGATTAGCTTGTAAGTTGACCTAGGTATATGTATGAACATTAAGTTTTAGTACACTAGTGGTGTTCATGACGAGAAATGATTCTTGTTTTGTGTTGATGAAAACATTTTCGAACTGAATTTTATAGAAGTTTGGTATATAGAACCAGGGCCCCGATTCTCCTAAGTTAATAATGTCAAAATCGAATATAAATCGAATCGCAATATGATCGTAATAGCAGTTTTAACCATATCGGGCATTCTGCTACTAATAAAAGACCAGTCGAATTCGATTGACATTTGATTGGTGTGCGATTGGTCTGCTATTTTGATGATTTTGGTCTATACGGTAGTTTGCTGTACAATCATTTTGCAATCATAAATCATTTGCAGTTAAAATGATTCATTATTGAATGACAGAAAAGGATAAAAACGTTTCTTTCAAAGAAAAAATAGCGGAATGCCACATACGCTTCAATCGTAATCGACTCGGGATTGGATATCAGTCGAATCGAGTCGAACGTCAATCGAATGGCGCTTAAGTAAAATTAGGAGAATCGGGGCCCAGTATCGCCAATTGTGACTTGAGCCTTTATTATCATCTGACTAAAGTTTATTGACTTTGACGAACTCGAAACAAGCCATTCCGAATAAGGCAGCTTATAATAAATTGGCATATACCTAGAGTCAGAGCTAACACATTCAAGTTTCCAAATCTAGCTATGATCAATAGACTTGACGGACAACCGAATTTGATGATAATATTCGTTTGTTGATATTATTAGCTTTTGGTAGCTCCAGTGAATACTAATAAACGAATGTAAATAAATGCAAACGAATTTTTGAACACGTGACAGCTCACGTGTTCAAAAATTCGTATAGCTCAGCAGCTATCGATGAAAATAAATATTATTTCCGAATTATACGTAGCTTTGCTTTGGTTAGATAAGACTCCTACATGCTGGGTATTATCATTTGCTATGTGCCAAACTTCCAAGGTTAACGCCATGTGGGAACTTGATAAACCTGTTTTTTTTGTTATGTTGTTAACTTATGTAACTCAAACGCGGATTAGGTAGCCGGGCTTGTATATTTTGTTATCTTCCAAATAATAAAAGTCAAAGAGTCGTTACGGTTATTGAGTTTTAATGTGGATCTAACTTTTGATTCTATCAGAATCTCTAATGACGGCAAGCGTCAAATGAAACTAATTGAGGTTTCAGATATTAGATCTAATGATGATTATTTATTTATTTATTTAAATTTTCGTCATATACCTCATGTGTGACGTATCTAAATACCCATTAAATATTTTGAAAATTTATAAAGGTCTTACCATTTCAACGCACCAGCCCATCATATTCGCCAAGTGAATGTTCTCAGGCGTCAAGTTTTCTTTCTTTTCCAGCATTTTGTAAGCCAGCACTGTCGCTAGACCTCGATTCTTTTTACCGTTCGGCACGTTGTATTGTAACAGCTGCAACAAACAATAAAATAAGTCTTAGGTAGGTATAAACACAGTTAAAAAGAAACACTGAGAAAGTTGAGTAAACTGTGATTGTGCTTCTTATTGTTTGTTTTTATTTGATAGCATGATATCATCGTGGCATACGTTTAACGTATATTGAAGGTAAATACAGACTTAAGTAGGTGTCTACACGACTTAATTTTTTCAATATAATATTCAATCGATTGTATAAATAGGTAGGTATATCAATATGATATCTTTTCAAAAATAGCTATGTCTAGATGTAAGTCAGCCTTGAAAATACAGCGCAGTTGAATATTATTAACACATTGAAACAAAAAATGTTAACACGATTATAATAAGTTCGCTTTGCTATGGTTAATATAGCGTGACCACATATTTTGATACTGCGTAGTTTTGGACTATTTTTGGTCCAAGTTTTTGTTTTGGTCATATTAATTTTGCAGATAGGAAAGCTACATAATTTTGCACGTGTTATAAATTGATGCCTTACGTGCTGATTAAATGCATTTAAACTCATCTAAATAGTGTTGCGTATCTATTTACGTTTGACGTCAAAGCAAACTCATTATTCTTGTTTACATTGCAATTATAATATAGAACATATGTAATTAAAATTGCAATTACGAGAATCTACACAATTTACAGAAGCAACGAATGAAATAGATGACTTAAAAATAGAAACAACAAGATCAATTAAGATGTGGACATTTGGCTGTTACAAAAACTGCTAGAACTGAGCAAATTAGGTAGGAATGGTTTATTTTGCCATTAAAGTAAGTACTGCAATTTATGAGTAGGTCTAAAGTCCATCCAGACACAGCGGACGAGTTTCTAGTCAGTTTTTATAACAGGTTTGAACAACGCACTTCACTTACGACTGACCGTAGCCACATGTAACGTACCTTAGCCAACCACTTGCTGGCTTCTGGCACATCAATGTGCTTGCCAGTCTCAGTGAGGTCCCTCACGATGTCCGGGAAGCAAGCCATGAACTCCCGGGACTGGTCCTTCGACACGGCCAGTCCTCGGGTAGCCATCGGCATTTCCTGCGTTGTCAGGGTCGACAGGTATCTACACATCAAAAATTATTACGGTGACTAACTTTCAGCGACTGACTTACTAAAGAAATGAGATAATGATAATGAAAAAATTCAATCATCAGAATGATTAATTAGAATTCAGATTAAGTTATCTATGAGTTACTTAATAAATAATTAACACTTCATTGATAAATCTTAATTAGGTGACGATAATATCGTCTTTGTTGCTATGGTATTTTAAGGGTATCGAGTATTTGAAAATACCTGCAGCCTAATGGTAATTTTATGAGCTGCAGAGTAACTTGAAGCGGTATCACGCACCTTTTGCATGGCACTTTATCATGGTATTGAATTCGCAATTTTAATCGTAATATTGTCATGCAATAGCTTTGTTTGAGTTATTTTTAGCTTTGTGCCCACATAATGATGTAAACTCAATGCATGATACGGCTTCAACGGTTACGCAAAGTTTATGTCGTGGAGTTCAAATGAGTTCACTGACCTGTGATATTTTTGCAGTTTCAAAAGCTTCTTGGGACCAGCTTCGTCGTTCTGAGGTGACTTGGTGGATGCCTGGTCCAGCCTTGGCACCATGGCGTCAGAGTTGGTGACACTGGTAGTCTTGCTGATTTGCCGACGCATCTCCTTCTTGTAGATCTGTAGGATCCTATCCAAACTTTTCTTCGTGGAGAACATCTTGAAAATCTTCTTGTATTCTCTTTTTTTCGAATAGATTTATTAGTTTAAGAACTTTTCTTAGTACTATATCAAGTGTTTAATTCAATAAAATATTTCTTTTAGTTTTAATAGGTGTAGCGTCTGTTCGCGTTGGGCTTGTAAAACCGACTGATTCTTTGTTGTGTTTTGCCTCCTTACGAGCTCCAGTGATACGCTAGCGACGTCTGTAATGTTTACATTACTTTTATCGATATCGACGCTTTAATCGCAAGTACTGTGTGAACACGTGTTAATTACATGATATGTCTTTCTTGGTTCAATAAAATAACTCAAAATGTGAATCAACACGTGTTGATTTAACGTGCTTTTTACATACTTATCATCTGTTATCGACAATTTACTTCCATAACACCTATTTAGGTAAAAACACTTATGAAGCTCATACTACTTAATATTTCAGAATTGAAATTCTCTCAAAATTTTCGACAAAAACAATGTCGGTAAAACGCAATTCCCAACACTACGATGCGCACTCAACAAAACAAACGGGCGCAGCTCCCCTCACCCCAAACCTCAACACGCGGGCCGCGTCACGTAGGCACCCGGCAACCGGAGCGAAAACACACCAAACAACGAGCACCGAAGGCCTACTTCTAACAGCGGCCGATAAGAAACACACAAATAAGTCCATGATAAGATTCAAGAAAAATGGACTCCTATAGCTACAGCTGTCATAGAACATCATACTGATAGTAGTTTGTAGCTAAACCATTGCTCTAAGCTTTGTTCGGACTGGTAGTTCCAGTTAGATATTAAGTAGATCTTCTGATCCTGCTTACTGACTGTACAAGCGCCGCTCCTCAACACCCATCGTACCGCCCGTGACCCAAAATATGCAGAACAACTTGTACAACGGCTTTCAGATCACGTACGACTCGAGTCACACGGCGAGAAGGTGATCAGCGTCCGAAAACAAAATCCGATACATGCAGTTTTCTGAATCGCCATTGGTTGTATAATGCAACTTTATATGGCAATCGATCAAGACTTCGGAAGAATGCCAGTAGTCAAGATCTCGGTCAATGGTATGTAAAGGATAATAGGGTGGTATGATGTAATTATTTATGCAGGTATTTTACTAATCATGGTTGGCAAATAAAATGTTCATTCATAAAAGAATTGTTTAACTTATATGCAAATGTCTGAGAATATTAAATGGCCAACAGACAAAACATATTAATTAGATGGCTATTAGTCATTCAAGCATTAATTAGTACAGCGTTTCGTTTATTTTCATCGCTGTAACTATGCTGATAGATAACGGACTAATATGGATGGATGATGAAGTAAAATGTAAACACATGAATTAAAATTCCGATAAGGTAGTACCTACCTAAGCTAATTGCAATTTTCTGTAAGAAAAAAAGACGGATTAGATAGGTAATTAATCTTATTTATTTTTAATAAAAGATCAATTTAATTGCTAACGATTATTAACATTTTACTAATACCAATTAAAAATGCACATATAAACGCATACATAATACACGAAGATACACATAGCTCTGTCAATCATCCGGATAAGAAATTTGGAACAAGGGCTAATAAAATTTCTTTTCTGTAATTAAAGGGAAACTCAAATGAAATTAGGTATTGGTTTCATAACGAATCAACTCGGATGGTGTTGCAACCGGTTGAGTGGCGTTTTCGCAAGTTCTGCTGTGCAGTAGAAATATCTCGAACATCAGATAGCGACTTGGAGTTAATGTTAGAATAGATTGGCTTCTTATAAATAGTAGATAGGTTCAAAGTAAGATATACCTATAGGGATATTTTGGGTCCACAGAAAACACCGTTTCTTTTTGTATATTTTTACCTGAAAGGGCAAGGACAATGCTTCTAGTGGAATAAAAAAAATAATCTACAGTCACCTAATTATTATTTTTCAAAAAATTCAGAAGACATGCAAGCAGATAACCTGTTTCCTTCATCTCAACTATAATATAGCAAGCTAAAACTATTAATTTCAATAAAAATACAACCGAGAAGATATGCAAATATCTGTTCGCTTAAAACTAAGGGTCAGTTCACACCGAGACGCGACGCGGCGCGACGCTGCGCGCACATTTTTCACAGAGCGACTCAGAATATACTTTATTCACTACACGAAAAGATACACATTACATTGTGCGGCGCAGCGCGGCGCAGCGGCGCAGCGCGAAATCATTGGCCTCTTTGAGTATCGTCGCGTCGCGTCGCGTCTCGGTGTGAACTGACCCTAAACAAGAGCTGTGATAAAAAACGAACCACGCGGCCACGAACATACGGCGTGCAAACATCCTCAAGGTTAAGTTCAAGATTCAATACCAAACTAGGATCAACATTGTTTACAGTAGTATTTATTACCCATACATTGGTGGGTGTATTAGCAATAAATTGAAAATTTATTGTTTTAAGAAGCAATGTATTATTTGGCACGTATTTTATTAAGTTGGGATTCGAGCGTCGGCAATTGTTTAATTGTCTTCTAATATCTCGTTCAAACTTGGAACTGTATTGTTACTCTTACGTAACGGTATGACTGTTTTGCAAAGATTTTAATTCCACTGTTGACGAGTAAATCTTTATTAAATATTTGATGTGTAGATATTTACGTCTTGTTTGCATTTTACTTTCGCGACCATTAATAGAACAATGAAAATGTTTTCTTTTAGAGCACGATTCACAAGGCCAGCTTTAGTGCAGCATGCAAATGGTTCATTCATTCATTAGTTTACTCGGTTTTTCCTTTCTCCTATATTTTCTCTTTCTCGATATTGATCCTCGATATTAAGAACCATGTGGATTATATTCTCCAGTAATTGATACTATACTATATACCAGCAAATTTTGCAATAGTAAGCATTAGCCTACTGAAAAAGTGAAACTCATAAATACTAGAGAAATAGAAACTATGATATCTAAACAAATTAGAAATAAAACTACTTAGCTATAAGGCAATGTTGCAAGAACATTACAAAACAGATATGGCCGATTTAGTACAGGCTTCTAGAACATTGCTCTATTGAAAAAACTTTTGCAACAGGTAGGTAATACTGGCAGCAAAAAAGTAACAATAGAACGTAATAACAAAGAAGTAAAAAGTGGATACTTTATGTGTACGAACTCGGTACAGTACTGGGATTCTATAAAACTCGATCAACAACTCGCATTTCACTTCGATTCGTAATGTCATTTCATACTTTAGGGGAGGTAGGGGAGGGATGGGCACTTTTTCACAATTTATTGCATAAAAAATCAGATTTTACAGATCATTATCAACTTTTATTGCCATTTCTTATATTCGGCTAGATATAATGAAAGAGCTTTCCTAAAAATTACAATCAGTTTCAACATTACGAGATATTTAAACGGTTTTATTTAGCTCACCCCGTTTGTTTTATTATTTATTCTTGGATCAAATTTAGTAATTCAAATTTCACCCTCTTCCTGTCAACCGATTGGTCTGAAATTTTGTATACACCTTTAATTAAATCCAATATGGCCGCCGGCACAAAATGGCACAGCCCCCTCAATATGGGTATCAAATGAAAGGGCTACACAAGTAGAATACTGTCAGCAACCCCAGCGGGGCGCAACAGGGCCAAGGCCTGCCTGCACGTCGATTCTATAAAATTCGAACAACAACTCGCATTTCACTTCGCTATTCACTCTCACTTCGCATTCGATTCAGAACGACCTTGATTTTGCATTCTGTAAACATCACCTAATCACTTGCGAAGTGAAGTGAGCTCGACATCGACCAATGCTGTGCTACTGACTTCCCCACTCGACAAAATGTCAACCGAGATTAATCAGTTTTTAATTTTATCAGTTTTGACACAGAATTTTAGCTAAATATGATGTTTTAGTTATAATTTGTTATTGTAAGGAATTTGAGGCAGCTTTTAAGTATAAAATAAACAGAAATCTCTAAATTCGTGCTGTGAATATAATCTATGCTTACCCTACGAAAAAAAATACTGACAGCGCCAATTTGCCTTTCTTGCTGATTTTGAGGAAACCTTATATATTTTTTTACTACGGCCGGATTGTTCAGAGCTTCCACTACTTCATTTATGCAACGAGATGCAGACGGTTGCGATAAATAAGTTCTGATGCCCTCTTTAATAACCTTCTGGTAACTGCCACTAGCCAAGAATGATAAAGTAACATAGTATCTGTGAAACAATAAATCAATAAAAAATATAATACCTACTTTATCTGGATTTAGTGAAAACAAAATTGAGACCAATTTGGTTATTTTCATGCTTAAGAGAATACCAATATTATAACTGAAGTACAGAGTCTTTTGAAAACATATCAGCTGGCGGGGAAACCACATAAAGGGAATACTCCTTATTAAGAACTAAGTGTTTTTCTTATTATTGTGTGCTTGATTACAATTTTTCAACTATAAACTGTGTCAATACTTACTTTTACACGAGTTGTAAGTCCTTTGCCTCGACGTTTTGTGGGCTTTATCAGGGGCAGTAAATCAGACTCCAGTTGGTCAATTAGCTCCTTTGACAATCTATATATGCTCACATAGTCATCATCGCGAGTTAATAAAGATAAACTAGGAATTCTAGCAGATTGTTGACGCTTTTCTAAATTATCTAAAGCATGAGCTTCTTCTAATAAAGATTTAAGCAAAAACATTCTAGCCATCGTTAAAGGTAGGCACTTAATCACTTTAAAACACTTAGAACTTTATTTAAACACTATTTTAAATATAATAGTCTCTAGATCAAGTTGGCAACGGTACCTGAAACAAGATTCTATAAAGGATTTTTCGCGCAGATTTATAACCTCACAAATTTTCACTGACGAAGAAGAGCAAAAATTTACAAATTATACATTACATGGTATGTCCAAGCCTCCCTACCATAGGGAGCATTGGACACTTTTGACTTAGTTTATGAAAAAAAAATCGGTAAAAAAACTTTTAAGTTAAACGGTTTTATCTTATGTGCACTGAAAACTAGAAAATAAAAAATAGTTACTTACCTGTCAACCTACGTAGGTGGTCCCGGTCATATTAGACTAAAATAAAACGTGGGGCCCATTAACTATTGCTGTAGTACTCTCTTCTAAAGGTATAATAGGTGTGGATTGCATCGACTTACTATAATTGTAACTGGAGATTTTGACAATCAATAATTAATAATAGAAAATACACATACCTTTCATTAGTTTTCTCTTATAACGATCCGAAACCGCAACAAAATATTTAAGTACTTTTACGAGTGTTTGTTCTTGACAACTCACAGAAATGACAGATAGTCTATGGATGAACACCGTTACCAGTCGGTAACGTAAACTACCCAATAAAAAAAAACAAAGCTATGATCAGAAATCAGAATAAAAGGACCCCCCTTTTATTCTGATTTGATCATGTCTCCCAACTGCCCATCTCTCCCCTACCTCCCCTATAGATAGACAGATTTTGACAGATCTGTCAAAATCTCGACTTTGATTTAGTTCAACTTGTCAACACGCTCGATAGTGTAGCGCTAGTGTAGTTTGACAATGTCAATCACGAAACTTTAAGGTAGAATTCCGTGGGTCGCGATTGTCGCAGCCGCGCGCGACAAAAGTCAACCTATGAAAATGTATGGCACCGCTGCCGAGGGCTGCGACAGTCGCGCGCGGACGACGAATTTCGCGAGCCGTACGCTTCTCAACATGGTCTAGCGCTTAATAACATCTATAGAATTTAAGTAAAACCAGAATTAAATTTTTGACAATGCCGCGAGCAGCTTACGAAATTCGTCGGCCGCGCGCGACTGTCACGGGCCTCGACAACGGTGCCATACATTTTCATAGGTTGACTATTGTCGCGTCCACGGAATTCTACCTTTAGATCGAAGTCGAAGTGAGAGTGATGTCGAAGTGAGTTGTGATATTTTATAGAATCGACATGCAGAGACAATTGTTATTTCTTGTACTAGAGTTGGATGTATTGGAATGGTTTCAATTTTGGCACAATGGAAGTAAAAGGTGTAAAATGAAAAGTTCATAGTTTTTTTTCTTGTATTGGATTGATGGTTTTCCCTCTATAAAGCTCCGTAGTATTTATTCGCAATTTAAATGGTTTAGGGATAGCGAATAGCTTGTAATTAAACTGAGCGCGGTTTTAACTTATTCTAGTTACCTACTGAATGATTAATCGGAAAATTAAATAAGGGTTGTAGGAGGTACCTAGAGCAAACTGGAACGTTGCAGTTGTAGAAAACAGAATAGTTTAGTTTAATGTAATTTTTTTACATGAACTTAAAATAACTTTATCTTCTGTGAGGATATACTAGAGTTAAATTGCATCCATAAACATGAAAAATTAAAAAAAACATGGCTTTTCTATGTTTTATCTGGGGTTTTACTAGGTACTGATGACATAATAAAACAAGGAAGAGCAAACACCATGACTAATTATTACCTCAACACATTGTAAAACAGAGGAAAATAAAAATGTTGACATTCCTTTCAAGGTTTTAATGCATGCTGCAGATAATTACAATGCCATAGATACACCATCGTGTTAAAAAATATAGTACAGTGCTAAGTGCTGTGTAATCCAGCCCTTGTTCAATCTGGCACCCTTTGTAATCCGACAGGGTCTATTTTTTACCGACTGAAAAAAAAGGTTGAGGTTCAAGTCGCCCGTTTTGTTTATTATTTTTACCGAAAATTACCGGAGGTCCACTGTATTTCTTTGTGCAAAGTATTGATTCAGTCTTGTGTAATCAAATATTCATATTAAATAAACCAGTAGTCGTTATTATAAAATCTATGAAAAATTCCAATCACTGTAACTATACCTACTCAAAACTTTTTACGGTCGGTTCGTGTGTAATAAACGTGGACAGTTAAGAATGTACAGAAATAGAAAATAATCATCCTTAGGTACTTGCATAAGGTAATGTTATTGGTCTTACACAATCGTTGTAATAATATTGTAGTATGCAACCATGTAATTGTGTAGTGATCTTTGATGAGACACCGTTTTAGGAATTGGTGTATAAAAGATGTATATTTTTTTGAAATTTTCAGTATCTAAATCATTATCTTCTCTTGTCATTATAATCAAGCGATCCTTAATTATAATAAATAACATTATCATCTCAAAGTATGCTGGGCAGTTTGTTGCGCCACTTCTTCTTCTCAGCAAAAAACACAGGAACTGGTGGAGAGTGGGCGTTTTGGGGTCTTTCTTTGAAAAAGATTGCTATTTTGCAGCCGAGTTTTAATAAACGCTTTTGAGTTTGAGTATGAGAGACTGGCTAGTGTTTAGATACGCAATTTTGGAGGGCTTTACTGGTATAAAGATCTTACTGAAAAATGAGCAGTCTATCTAACCTGACATGACATTTGCAAAAAAAATGGTAGTTAGGCACTGTTATGATCAAGATATTGAATCAAAGTAGAATACGTGTTTTAAATACATAATATAATTGATTCTGTCTTCTTATCTTGTTATGACTATGGTGTAAGTACCTAAGTTGTTTTCTCCTTTCTGACTATTTAAATCTTGTCAATGTTTGACTTCTTATCTCGTAGGTATTTAAGTAAATACTGTGACTATATTATTTTATTACCTTTCAGCCTATTTTTAAATGCGTATTATGTTTATTGGTGCATATCAAATTGGTCTTTGTATAAAGAACATTATTTTTAACATGGCGAATTATAATAGTTTCCCGGCTTAACAAAAAGTTTTCATTCTTCTGTGTTTAGGTTTTAGGAAATTGCCTATTCGTATAATCGCTGAAATGGCTCTAGAGAAACTTTATGAATATTTTGGGTCGTTATTCCGACGAATTAAATAAATGTTTATCATGAAGTTGTCATGTCATACTTACATAAGTAGTAAGTTAGCTTTGTAATTTCAATTCCTTTTCTATTTAGGAATCAATTTTCTTTCGCCCGCATAAAATAGTTTCTTTGGGTAAGCTGATTGTAACCATGAGTAGATCTCGTGTTTACTTATTAGGCTGTATAATATTATCACTCACACCTTTCCCGGAAATTACAAATGTGATTACTCACGTTTACTATTGCTGACATAATATTTTATTAACTACACAGAAACTTACGATACAGGTGCTCTGTTTACTAAGTAGGTATGTAGTTTACACAAGGAGATGAGAGTGACTATTGTATCAAACCTTACATAATTGAATACTACATACAACAACATTTGTATTCCGTAATCCACTTATTCATAAAAAAATATGTGACGAGTTCTTGCACAGATTAAGATAACACGTTCCCTAGATTGACACTGTTGATAAATACAAAAACATGGTGGCGAATCCGCCCACCATTATTGTACGTATTTTCGCCATTTTGTTAGTCCTCTGAACCATCATGGCGACCGGTAATCAGGATTCTGGATCAGCGATGATGTGTGATGACCGTGCGTTCGCAGCAAGGTCATGGAGTTAAACAATATTGTAATTAATTCGCTTTTGACTAGTATGGTGATGCGGTTATGTTCGCTAATGAGGTTTTAATAACCCTGGATGTTTTAAAATACATTTATGAGGGGATTAGCGAGACTGCGAGCGAAGAAAGAAGAGCCTTCCAGTAGCTAATGTTCTTAAT
Source organism: Helicoverpa armigera (assembly GCF_030705265.1). Lineage (NCBI taxonomy): Eukaryota > Metazoa > Arthropoda > Insecta > Lepidoptera > Noctuidae > Helicoverpa > Helicoverpa armigera. The sequence continues at coordinate 6,180,537 of NC_087134.1, read as the reverse complement.
TCAAACTTTCAATTGTTTCTGGTAGTTCTATGTCCTAAACTGAAATGTTAACAATTTATCGTTCTAAAAGCTAAACCTTTTTGTTGATCGGAACTCGGCAGAACTAGATTTTTAGCTGTACTTTATACATGATAACGGTATCGATTATAACAAAACCGGTAAATTGATCTGAAAGAGCTATTCACATACCGTTGTTGATTGAATTTTGATCAACAAAATTTAAATAATTATAAAACTGACATAAAGTTTAATAACATTAGGTGATGATTATGCACACTTGTAGTACCTACCTAATCCTTAATTCTTCAAAATTTCAAAACTCTAAAATGGTATTACCTATATGTACAACAAAACTATGTTTGCCTGGATTTCAATATTCTTACTCATACAAATTTAACAAAATACTTAACAGTTTATTTAAGTAATCTTAATATCGTGCTTCGATAGTGCTTCTTCTTCAAATTCGTACCTCTAATGACAATTTGTTAATAATTATTTATTTTCTAAGTAAAATAACATTGATCTAAAGCAATTATAAGAGACCTTTAACATATTTATTCATATCAACAGCAGCTATTAATTAAAGACAGACATGCTTTAATTTATTAGTAATAGATGTAAATCTCCGTAGCGCGCATGCGTGGAGTGACGCGTGATGGCGGATGGCGCGCGCCGTCGCCGCCATATTGGATGCCGTGCGCCCGCGCCGACCACTCATGCCATTGTACGTAGCTTCCGGAAAAGCGCACTCTTTGGGGTCACTGAATGTATGTGCGGTAAGTTTACTGTGTGGATTTATGGAAAATGTGGTGAGTCGGCTACGAAGTCTACGAGTTGCTACGCGTCTACGTAGCTCCTTATAATGGTCTACAAAAGCAAGAAATAAAGGTGGTTTTACATAGACGGTTCTGTTTCCATTGCTGCTTCTAAGTATATTATGTGAAACAGGCATGATACGCCGGTGGCTAGACATGAACAGTTCGTGCTTAGGTATTAGTTTTAATGACCACACAGGTCGCTCGCACTGAATTTGTTAGTGTAACAATAGTCCACGCATGTCCACAAAGTATAACAATATTCGTTCGGCCACAAACACAACTAAATACGGATCTTTATGGAAAATTAGCGATGCGTAGCGATGGTGTGATTCGCTCACATCGATGCTCTCCCATTGTCGTCCCCCCCTTAATGTGATTTAACTGAATTATGGAGTAGAAATGGCCACAATTTGGTTTTGGCTGTCCAGTGGTTAGCCCGTGCTGTGATCCCGAGTGTTGAGTACTCGGCAACCGTGTGACGTGTTTGGACTGAGTGAGACTGAAGTGCTACGGCGCGGCTTGCTACGACTCGTAGAGGGCGTCTCGACGGAAAAGCTCGGGTAAGTTTCTTGGGCGTAGCGCGTAGTCTTCAAATAGTCTTGTTAATTGTTTTAGAGTTCTACAGAATATGATTGTAATATTTCTTTTAGTTTAGCTATAATATATAGTGGAGTGTTGTAGGCAAAGCAAACTTTGCGTAATTATCTGTTTGAAGAATATTCTGTCTACAAAAAGAACTGGGTACTTGTTAGATAAAATCCGTCCAATGTTGCGAGATTTTATCTTAATCCAAGGTATTTGCAGAAGTAATTCAAATTCAGATATCAGCTTTGTACTCATAACATATTCCTTTAAAAAATGTAGGTACCTATATTACGCACGATGTACACAGTTTTTCAATTTCTAACGCTGTTATAATTACAATTTACGTCATTACCATTCAAGAATTTTCTTATTTTAATTATAATTTGACTATGGAATGTCTGAGTTTATAATAACAGAAGCTTGGACATAGGGCGGCGCCGGCGCAGCGTTGTGTGACGTATTATGCAATACGTGCGTGTCCCGCACGTGCATTGTAGGGAACAATTGTTGATAGAAATAACATGTAAAACTTTTAGGACGAAAAAACTAGGTAAAATAATAAAAGCTGCATCATTTTTTATGTACTTAACTGTGAAACTAACTATTAATTTTAAAATTTATTTTATATAGTAGTTAAATAATCAGGTATGAAACAATGTGTATTTGTAAAATCCAAATCCTTCCCTAAACACTGAACAAACAAAATTACCTAGGGGTACATAGTTAATTGAGTTCCGATATCTTCTCATTGGACCACAAAACGTTGGGTCGCTAGATATCCAGACGGAAAGAACTAAAATTACTGTGACGTTATGATGGAATAGTATTGAAAATTCGTGCATAAATTGTTCAATAGTCGAAAAAAGTATATCAAGCTTATTTCAGTGCAGCCCCGGATCTTCAATTTTTTTTAGGCGGGGCAAAAACTGAAAAATGCCGCCCCCAACTTTACCTATGTTTATTTCCACCAACGAAAATCACTTTTTTGGTAGGTAATAAAGGACTTAAAAAAATATGTCCAAATCATTGTAGGCTCAAACTGTTGGCCAGGTTTAAGTTATGAAAGTCGAGACAGATTGATGTACACAAAAAGTTAATAAGTTTTAAAAAGCGCTGCAAAGTAACAAGCAGTCGGAAGCACAAACTCTTTTGTTTTTGAGAACTCAATAAATAATTTTTTTTTGCTACATTTGACTTATAAAAGGTAAGACAGCGTGGATTTGACTGACCGTTTGAAGCGAACCAGGTAATGACTGTGTAATATTGCGCGAGCGAAGCGAGCGCGAAATTTTTTGAGTCTACGTCACAAAAGTACCTGATTAAGTACATTGTCAAGCAACAAGTACGCGAACTTCTTTAAGTTATTTGTTTGAAGACAAATTAAAATGGGAATTATGTACCTACAACTAAAAAGAAACCGTGATTAGAGCGAGTGCCATTTGTGTTCGTTGATTCGGTGCGTCAATAAAAATAATAAACCATCACCAAACAGCACACAAATTGTCATTTAGCCGCGGGCGTAGCGAGCGAGAATTTTTTCACTCGGAGGATGTTAAAAGTGAAAAATAATCAAAATGATCAATTAAACAAAGCGAAGGCGACTTTTTTAAAAACTTTGCTTGTCAGTATCATGATCGAGATTTCTACGGCGCCCCCCAACTTTTTTTTTTTTTTATAGTTAACAAGTCAAAGCAAAAATTACGTAAAATGTAGCCCAAACGTACATGAGTTATTGCTGGTTGGTGAATGCAAAAACACGGGAACACAGTTTCTGATTGCGCGAGCGAAGCGAGTGCGAAATTTTTTGTTATATTTTAGAACTCAAAACAAAAATGACTTAAAATGTAGCCCAAACGTAGATATGGTGTTGGCGCCTATGTATTAAAATTTTGGGACTTAAGTAGTACCGTAAATAAGAAAGTTCATATGGAAACTAGATGTTACTTTCTTACTAATAAAAGGACTTAAAAACGACGCTACCTTTTTGCTAGGGTAGACAAAAAAATGATGTAAAATAAAAACAACTGTAAAGTGAAGCAAGCCCGAAAAAGTTTTTTTGAGTTTTGGATCACTAAAAGTCCTAAACATATAAAATGAAGCCTGTGAAGTGAAGAAGCCGCGAGCGAAGGGAGCGCGAATTTTGAGTTTTGGGACATTAAAGTAGTTTATCTAACGCGCCCGGCATTATACGACAATACATTAATTTAATTGAAATTTCTTGGTCCAGGAGGCGTACCGCGGCGCCCCTGAGCCAGGGGCGCCCGGGTTATTCGCACACCCTGGACCATAGGTTAACACGGCCCTGATGCTATCCATACATTTGGATACAGTCCTTGTAAGCTGTGATTTTTGATGAAATTTAAAACAAAAATAGGAGTAACATTCTGATCAAGGATTGGTTGGGGGCGCCTGCGGCGCCCCTTTTATCCGGCGCCCTGGGCCGTCGCCCAACCGCGCCCTACCCTAAAACCGCTACTGATCATGATACAATGGAACCTCCTTATCAAACGGATGTTCATCGAAATTTCCTGGTGGTGGGGCGTCCCGCGGCGCCCCTGAGACCGAGGCGCGCGGGTTACTCGCACACCCTGCACCATGGTTAAGATGGCCCTGTAGGTAACTATTATGGTAATCTGTGATGTGGGATTTAAAATATGTAGGTCAGCCGCCTGATTTTGCCGCCCCCTGAATTTGCCGCCCGGGGCATGGGCCCCGGCTTGCCCCCCCCTAGATCCGGGGCTGTTTCAGTGTTACATACTTGCTAGTTCTTTTGAAATGCAAGTTCTTTTTACGCGTTGCAGCAGTCTCTTGAGTGCTTTTCAAATAGTGATTCATCGATTTGAAATGTTATTTCCGTAAATATTTAACGTTTTTCTGCTAGCGATTATGATATCTTCACTAAGGGCTAAGAGGACTGATAAGATAGTATCTGTAAGAGTAGCCGCACACTGCAAACTTTTAGTCGGCCGATTGTTCGGCTACAAAAATCAGTATAGAAATGAATTATAGTACCTTTATACCTGTATATTTTTCCAACCATCGAGCCTACCGACGGTCGACTGTTTAGTCTGCAGTGTGTATAGTCTGTAACTTACTGTTAAGAGTTTCCCTTGACGATAAATATTATGGTACGATCGATATCAATTGTAAATAATCGGATATTGGCTGTTATCTGAACAAAAATACAAATAGTTAAAGGTTAGTAGTGTGATAACTTGATGATACCGGTTTATTGTGTGTATGATGGCCGCGTGATCACTTTACAATGTCTCAGAGAGAGAGATAAAGAAATCAATCAGTACTTACATTCTATCTAAATGAGTTCTTTCTGAAGTAAGTTTGATGATTTCGGAAAGTATTTTCACTGAATCTAGAAACGATTTAGTACAGTACCTACACCTCTTATATTTGGGCTACTCTATGCCTTGTATGTATGGTATGAACATTAGTGAACTTGTATGCAGAAAAAAACATAATTATTTCTTAGCTACGAAAAACATGTAGTTTCCATAACAATATATTATTTTGATATTAAAGTACCTGTGTAGGCTGCAAAAATTCTTTAGGTGTCTCTTTTAAGAGGTAACGATTCATCTCAACCTAGCGTATTTAAGCATAATTAAGTACCCAATCGATTCACGCACGTTTTCCACTAACCTGATCAAGCTTTGTGTTTATAGGTCACCGCAATTGTTAACTAAAGTCTCTACACAATTAGGTCTTGGTAAAACAGAAGTAGATTACTTTCCAACGCCCTTGATGATAAGATGTTTATTTGTATGTATTATCATACAAATATGGATTCTTCAATTCGTGGCCAAGCACGACTGAATTAATTTTGACTCGGTATTTCCTTGCTTGCTGCTTTGCCTTTAAATTATTTTCATTTTATGTTTCATGGATGCTTAGGAAGTGGTGAAAGGGGGGCGTTTTGGGGGTGCTGTCCTTTTGTAAATTTGAAGTGAAAAGGTGCTAAAAACTAGCCTAGTTTCAATAAACGTTTTAAACTTTGACTTTGACATAATATTAATATTAATACCTGATAAACCTACATAAAATACCCTATACGTTGCGTTCTCGTATCTACAATAATTATAGGTAATGTAAGTTTAGGTGCTCGTCCCTAAGTAACAGCCACACATCCCAAAAGTCTGTCCTTTGCATGACTTACCTTAAAAGCAGTCGCCCCATGTAAAATACTGGTACCTACTCAACTGCATGCGCGGACAGACTGGAAGCACACCACAACATAGTTCGGAAAAGGCCAAGCAGAAGATGACGCATGCTTACACTAACTTGCACGAGAACTAGGCACAGCAGTATAACGTTGAATTTAGTACTTTCTAAACTAGACATAACAAACTTTAACGTTCCAACAATAATCTATCTATCAAGTATTCCCACAAGAAACATTCTTAGAACCTGTAATGAATATGTGCTTTTAACATTGACGTGGTACAGTTTTTTTCCCCAATTAAGTAGATGCGATCGCTTACCTTATAATGTCAAGGCGTGGTGAGACACGTGAGGCCGAAGTTACCTATTCATTACCTATACTTGTGTAGATACTAAATACAGTAACTAAGACGCTAGACGGGTGCCAGGTCAACTGCGGAACAAGGACGACTGGCTTGAACTACGTAATAGTATTGAGAGTATACAGATGTCTAGTTTAGAGAATAATCTGGAAAAGGTCTTTAGATTTAGCGTTATTTGATTCAGCCTATTCAAACAAAATTATGCATTTCTACAAAATGTTATACGAGTAAAACGTAGCATGGTCGTGCAATCTAAGCTTGGGTTTACATTGTGATGATTCATTGATTTTAAGTTGAGGGCAAGAGATACAGAAATTATAATTTTCCAGCTAAATAATTACATCAAAGAAACATTTTCCAGATGAGCGAGAAAATAAAGATTTGGGTTATATAGGTGAAATGAGATACCAAAATGTTGCAGGTATGGGCCCAAATGACTTAGATAATTTTAGTAATAAGGTACCTAATCAAAATCAAAATGTCACCAAATTATGAAAATTCTCAGAAATTTTTGGTACCTACATCTCACTAAAACGGGTTGCACTGAAACTATCAAAACACAAAAATGTGTGAAAATTCTAACACACATCAGCAGTGACATACCTAATGCCTACCTATGTACATATTTATTAAAACTATGTATAGGCAGCCAAATATATTTGTTAAAACATTTTAATGTCATCCTCTTCAGCCTTGAAAACGGACAAAGCGCGGAATTTTTCCCACGGAAAAAGCGTAGCCTACCTAAACAGATCTGGTTTTATCCAGTTCCATTATTTGAATTTCGAAAGATTTCAAATTTCGATAGTGACGTTTGATCCATGGGTTTTATCATCCAGGAAGCTGGGTTGGTTCCCTTGCGTCAGTTTCCCACGAGCCCATCCTAGCCCAGCCTAGCCCATTCCAAGCCCTTCAATGGTTTCCGAACATTTTTCACACCATTTCGTTGCGCGTGATTGGTTTCCGTGAAAAGTGAGCCGTATTGTCCGCTTTGAGTTTGAGTAATCGTTTACTGACAAAGCTTTTGACTTTCACTGAAATAGGTTAATTGATTTTGTATTATATGTTTTTGGTATGAAGAATGCTTCATGGTGAGTTCTCGTTCCCAGGATAGGATGCATAACCTGTTGTACATACATGCATCTTGTAAACAGTGTTGAAAGTTCATTCTTTGGCACTAACTTTCTATAAAGTTAGAGAAGAGTTACAAAGTAGTTGCGGAGAGAAAGTAAAGGAGCTTGTTTATCGCATCGAACATTACGCATTTAGTAAAGTCACCTAAGCTTGCCTGCTCTAAAAACATTAACCTTTGCATGAATGATGAATCACATACACCAATCGGTAAAAGTACAAAATTGCGCCTAATAACGCGAACAAAAGGCCGAAACTATTCAGAATCCATCGATCCCATTCTGCGAACAGCCAGACAGCGATTTCATGGTAAAGATAACTGTATCAAAATTTGGTGGCTACGTCATTCGTCCAATTGGCCTGGCGAGGACATCGCTCGGATCACAAAGAACCGGAACCCAGCATCCGCTTTCCATCGGCACAATTTTTGGAAACACCAAAATTTTCATAGTCCAAACCTTCGGCGAGGCATTGTCATGTAGATTTGAGGTTCATTATGCTAGCTGGGCTTGGTACATTTGATACTTGCGAATTTGTAGCTAGGGCTTGCTGTAGTTATGTGCGGGAGAAAGCTGCGTGGAGTTTAATGACTACATACCCTGGGGTACCTCTCCCGATTTACTAGCTATGCTAGCACCAGCTAGCATATTGTGGAATTTGGGCAGCTAACACTACTTCCGCGTTATGGATCTGCCCTATCGCAGTAGTGTAATAGTTACACACGTTAGCAATTTTATATACTGACTTACTAAAGTGTGGTACAACCAAATAGCGAGTCTTCATTTGTTATTGAAACATTAATAAAGGACTAGGCGACCGGATGAACCACAGACAGGGACTTATCCCATATTATTTTTAACACAGTCTACTTAACTGTCTACATTTACGCAGTTGTCGGTCCCTTATCTTGTTTTGCTCAAAACATGGATGCAGCACCTAAGTACATATTATTAACTTTGTTTACATCCACATCAACTCGTAACTTAATTACCTTTGGCCAGGAAGGAAAATGTGAAGAAAAATAATAAGTAATCGTGTGTAATTAAACTACAATAGAATCGATAATATGTAATGTCTGGACAATGTATGTACTTAAGGATGTTTGCACACATTGTGTCAGTACATGTCATAATAGTATTTTTATAAATAGTTAGAAGGAAAAGCCTGTTGAAGAAATAATTGGGTGGTTGAATATGAACTCCTTTGCATCTTTCTTTGTGTAAGAAATTGGAAAATTTCATCTTACGTGACGATAATGATGATAAATATTTAAGTTGCTCTTGTGTTTTGTAAACAACAGTGTTTGGGAGAAGTATCAATGAACAGTTAATCGTTTGGAGAACAATAATGTTTTATATTTACTTAAAATGCAGAGGAATTCTCACCGAGAGGCGAGACGTAGATAATCATTTTGATGTTTAATGTGATAAAAACGGTTGAATTTGAAAACACGAATAGCCTTTAAACCAACAGCATCACAGATGTAATCTTTGCTACCCCGATTTCATATGTTATCTCTATCCCATCTACCTATTGGCATTTCACAATAGTCAGCAATGCGACAATTACCTAAAACAGGTCAATAACAAAACTCTACATAAAAAAAAACATCAATAGAAAATATTTCGCAACATATTTATATGAATACAATTAATTGCATCCATTTCACGGGTGTGCGCAAAATAACGGTGTCGATGTCAGTACCTGTTTCAATATGGCTGCCATCGATAAAGCTAACAGTACTGTTATATTACAAAGAGTTGGACGTAGTGATGCATGGGTTTTGTATATGACTAGTTATAGCCCAACACTTCGTGCTCCGATAGCTGCAAATGTAACAAATAAGCCCGTATTGTGTTTTTAGTGCGGGTTTATGCTCGTTAGGGCTGTTGATGACCGACGAATGTAGTATGGGTTATCGATGATCGAATAGTTGAGGTTGTGGAATTTGGAGATGAGGGGTCTCCTCCATTTGAATATAATAATAAGACATAATATGACAAAACCTTTAGAACAGCAGTAGATAGTAAGTAGTACAACAACGTTTATGGAAGTAATTCACCCACATGTAGGACACACAGGGTAGCCACTAGCCACACAGGTAGGCTTAAGAAGTAGAGAGATCTATGAATATAAGACCATTAATCTCGCCATAGGTACTTAAAACGTAAAGACAGCTACAACACCAGCTACAGCTCTTCTATATCGGACATCCGTACTTTATAATGACGAAACCTACAAAGCAGATGAAAGTCGTCATATTTTTCACTCCCCTTGCCTACTGAAAGAGAAATTCATGTCAAATCAATATAAAGCGATAAACGAGGATGCACGAAGAATAATCTTAACGCGGTCACAGAATCGCGGCCACAACAAATACCTGACGGATTTGATAATGTTGTTGAAAACATGTTGTTGCGATGAAAAATATTTGCTCAGAAGACGTATTGAGCAAATGTTGTCTTTGTCTCGATAACTCCTTTGTTGTTATTTACTTGATATAATAACCCTAGTGTTAAGAGCTCATTTAAGTCTTGTAAGAGATGACTTTCAAGATGTAAACTACTTAAATCCATGAGATTATCAGCTCTATTAAATTATGTGTCCAACAGGGAGCCCCTGTTGATAGATAAGTGGAAGAAGTAGGTATAAGAAGGAGGATTACCACCCGAGACAATAAGGAAACAAACATACACATAGGTATTGAACATTTTAGCGTACCCACCAGAAAGCATTCGAGTAAAGTTAAAGTCAGAAGATAAAGATACAATAAAGTAAGAAATAAGAATATTAAGATACAAGCCAATTGGTTATGCCGAAGTATCAATAAACTGCAGTGACCAAAGGATCCAAAATTAGTAACAATCCTAGGCAACAAGAACAAATCTCGTAACATAACACTTCACAGGCCATCGCTAATTACCTCAGCCGTAATCAGCAGTCAAATAAAATGGACGCCAGTCTGCATTTATTGACATGATACACACACACTCTATTTATGGCCAGAAACATCATAATTTAGATCTATGTACACTGCAATCATCACACGCACGGCCCCATGTAGACTACCACAGTAATTTTCTAACCGAAGGCCGTCATTATATACTAAATGTTAAATACTATTGCTTTTTGTGTCTATGTAAATATTTGTTCAGTCTAACCTTGCTCCCGATTGTCTCGTATGAATATGTTATGCGATTATCGTTTTTGCGAAACGATGATCGGATTTCGAACGACCTGTCGAATGTTCGAGAAGGTTTTTGCTAATTGTTTTAGCTTGTGAATGGAGATGTTTACGATATTTGTACGTGTTCAACTCATTTAATTCAATTGCATGGCTACAATAGTCAAAGGGTAATTGCTGTTTACGAAAATTCATGTATTTGGTTCCGACGGCAATCCTCCTTAAAATTAGGAAGATACATATCGCTCTAATCCAATATAGAGAAGACCTGACGTATGTTGCATAACAGAGTCATGATATGCAGAATAATAAAGTATTGAATATTTATGAAAATAAATGTTATCAATTAGTTATTACAACAATCAGTTAATATTGTTAACCTAATAGGTACGATAGATTTCTAGAAACATCAGGCCCCGACGATGCCAATGGTATTACCTATATAAGTAGGTACCTATTATGGCCGATATAATTAAAAACAAAAATAAAAAATCTTAGGTTGTAGATAAGTACACGAAGATTCACAAGGCCCCAGACTTCTTAAACCGATATCATGAAAAAAACAATTGAATATAGCGATCCTAATGCTTAACTGTTATTGTTACAGGTGACCATATGTGTGGTCGGTGACGTGCCACCAGCAGAGATAGAAGATGAAGCCCCGGGGGGCGAGTGTCATGCACGCCTTCACTGCGCTCACCATGCTCACCATGGCTAATGGTAACATCCTATTAACTAGCTCTTCGAATTTTCATTAAGAAATTTTAATTCTAGCGTCCTAAGGACACGGGGAATAGGGATCCAAAAAAGCGACTTTGTTTTATACTATGGAGCAATGAGTCCCTACATCCCTTGGTCATGCCATCACGCGTGAACGGCTGTAGGCCGATTAAGCTGAAAATCAGGAGGCAGGTAGTTTTTGTCACCATCCGGCTAAGGCAAGCAGTGGTCTAGGGTCGCGTGTGAAACCACAGGCGGATGCTAGTGGGTAATAAATGTACCAGTATTCAAAGAAAGCTGTAGGTATGGTGATAGAAATGATGTAGCAATAAGTATACTTCACCACAGTAAGTTTCGGAAGTTGGTAAGAAAAGGTTTAGTTTTCTGTGTATGAGAGTTAACTTTGAGGACCTCCATGAGTTTTGCAATGTCAGCTGAATCCACGAATTAAAAAAAATCCTCGAACTTGTACATTAGGTACATAAAGATTATCTTAAATACCCGTATAAACTAAACTATGCTACCCTCTTTAATTTTATTTCCTCTTCCGTATAACGTGGTATCAGTTATTTTAAGTTGTTATTTAAGTACCTACTACTTGAGACTCACAACAACAATAAATACGGAAATCAGTCATTGATTAGAGAGGATTGTAAACAATAGATATTAGGTACTTTTGTAGACAATAAGTGATCTGTCGGTTACTGTTAATTAAATTGGTAATAAACGATGTAACTGCATTTTAGAATACACAGCTTATTATCAAATTAAATAATATGTAAGTAAATAATTGAAGCCTAAAAGGGATATGCTGCGTGAATACAAGAGCTCTTTATTTCCATAATTAATTTTCCCCGAACATTCTAGCTGACTTCAAATAAAACATTTATCACAAAGTCAATGAAGATAACATCTCGGACTTAATTTGAAGAAGCGTGTTTATCTAACGTTAGATAACACGAACTCAGTGTTTAAACAGTCAGACAAACGGACGCATGATATTGAAGCGTGCGCTAAACTAAACTGCATTGTTCTCAGCTCAAACGACATGCAACCAAGGAATGGGAAGGGTCATGTATGAGCGGCTACCGAACCAACAGCTACACGGATTTGATGATGACGTCGTAAGTATAAACAAAAACAATAAACACTTGTAGGTCTATTGATTACGGTACTAACCTTCAAGGTAAGCGTTGGTTAAGCGTACGCGCCGCTTGTTTACCAAACATTACCTAACGTCGATGTTGACAAACAAATCCATCGTACGATTACCTACGTCACTTTGACTCCAATTAAAACAGTCTAAGCAACATTTCATCTGCATTATTCATTCCTCATTACCATAGGTCCGCGAGACGGCGCCACCTTTTCGCGTTTTGGAGAAATGCCAAGACCTGTGCTTGCGCGATCGCTCTGGAAACAGCCTTGTAAGGACCTGCAACTCCATAGACTTTCAACCAGGAGCACGCATTGCTGCCTTCAGCCCTGAACCTGAATATGAGGAGTCAACATGTTACCTGACGCGGGAACAGGCCGCTCCTGAAGGCATTGGGACTCTAATGATTGTACCGAACAGCGTTCATTTTAATGAGATATGTTTAACATGTAAGTTGTTATGAGCATTTATCAAAATCGTTGTTTTTTCCTGTCACACAATGGGTATTGTTTTATCTTTGTTTTTAGCCAATCGTCCGGAGCGTGAGTGCCCATCTCGGCGGTATGTTTTTGAACGCCATGCTCGTAAACGGCTTAAACTCCCACCTTCGGATCTCAAGGAAATTATGGTTGCTAACCGAACGGAATGTGAAGATAAATGCTTGGGAGAGTTCAGTTTTGTATGCCGTTCTGCTACATATGACTCTGCTTTGAGAACTTGCTCTCTTAGTAGGTTCACAAGGAGAACTCACCCCGAGTTATTAGAAGATGATCACAATGCAGATTATTTGGAAAACACTTGTCTGAACGGTTAGTATTTTTGAATGAAGTTTCTATTCTATTGTTGTATGCCAATAATGCATACCATATACTTATGCAAACTGATCTACGGTGGGACCATCTTTATTAACCGCATGATATTTTTGCAGCGGAGAGAAGATGCGATGGTTTAGCAGTTTTTATCAAAGAAGAAAATAAGCGTCTCGGAGGACCGTTTGAAGCTGATGTTTTCTCGAACATGACTCTCGATGAATGTCAAGCCATGTGTGTTCGCGCAGAAAAGTGAGTCACAGTCATTATTTAACTAGGTATCTCGGTTGGCAAGTAGGTTTATTTCAATTGCACACGATGTATTTTCCAGATATTTCTGCCGCTCTATCGAACATGACGCCATGACCCGACAGTGTGTTCTCTCTGAAGAAGACTCCGTGTCTCAAAAAGACGACGTGACTGTTAGCGCATCCCCCACCCATCACTTCTACGACCTTGTTTGCCTGGATAATCGTAAGTAATGTCGTGATCGTATGTTCGCCTTAGATAACAGCTGTTTCTAGTAACTTCATTTAACCTTAAACGCTTTATCAAGTATTCAACGAATGCTTGGCAATTAACATTTTGAAATTCCTGAATTAACAACGCATGAAACCACATTAAGGTTTTTCTCACGATTATGATCAGTCTCTCATCGGGTGACAGCTCGCGGCACGGAGTACCCGGACAACAGTGTGACGTCACACCTGTTCTCACCCGGACGAAGACCGGACACCGCCTTCCAGAGATACAGAAACAGTCGGATCACCGGAGAGTTCCATTCAGAGATAACCGGCCGCTCGCTCAGCGAGTGTTTGGATGAGTGTTTGAGGCAGACAAGCTTCCAGTGCAGGTAATGTAACGAATCATGTCAGTGTGCCGTTTGACCACGATTTCGACATGCGCATGACATCTCTTTACAATTGTCACCCATATATTTACATAACTTCTCGACCGTAAAAGGCCGTTTTGTAACTTCAGCCGATATTTTACTAACATTCAGCAGCTCAGTAGCTAAAATAAAATAAATATTCATGAGTACCACTCGTAATTGAGTATGCATTCGTGATCAAAACATACAATAAGTACTTTATCTCCTGCGTAAACACTTCGATAACCAATCATAACAGAATCTGACCTACAAAACAAAAGCATATCTTTTGGGCTTCGGAATACGAAAAACAGTCCATAATAGTTTATCTGTTGCTTTGTGTGTCACAAGTACGAGTGCTGAGATAAGGTGTGACAAGTTCGTTGTACGATTGCGTGCGTGTGGGCTATTCACAACGTGAGCATTGTTCGCAGGTCGGCGGTATACAGCGATCGGGCCAGGACATGCCGACTGAGCAGATACAATCAGAAGGATGGCATGCGACTGCTTTACGATCCCGATTTCGATTATTATGAAAATTTGATGCGTGAGTATCGTTTGTTGCATTGTTGATGCTTAGTCGTTAGAATTGACGAAAAATCGATTCCAATTGAATTGGTATTGTTTGGTGTTTAAATTCGATGGAACGGTCAATTTTGTCTTTTAGGACATTTTATGCAATAGGCAACATTCTCTACTATATCAGGAAGATAGTATAGATTTTAAACTGCAGCAATAGAAAGAATAAAGTCCAAAGTCAATACTGTAAATAAAGACTCAATGAGTGCAGTCAAGGCAGTAAACCTAGAAAATCTAGGTCAGACGCAATTGCACATCACATGACAATGTTTAGACGACACATGACGTATTGCACTTGTGAAAGACTGGAAGGAAGAAACCAATAAACGTATCAGAACAAATTGGGATTAATAGAAGTGAATACGACGTAGGTCGTAGCATGTTTATTAATAGAAGCTGGTAGGGCTGCGCTAGGATATATAAAACTTGGAATAAATAAGCTACATTGGATTTGTAAAATATAAATGTTTATTTTTCCTACCTGCCTACCTCATAATAAATAGAGCGTGTATTTTCAAATGTTGAGTGAATATTTATGCTTGAAAAGATATTCTGTGTAAATATTTACGTGAAAAATCGTCTTCCGCAGTGTCACAAGTACCTACCTGTGTTCACAAAATGTTTGATTGATTGATTGAGGTTGAATTTCCAAAGTAACTTTACCCTTTCTGCCTAACTTACCTGTGTTCCTATATATGTATAAGGCATGTTTGGCTAACGTGAATTTTATTTGGCTTACGTGAGTGTTATTTATTTTGTCTACTGTCTCAAACAGGCCCTTCTTTAGGTACACATCCTTTAATAAGCAGTCAATTGATTCTACAACGCACGTTGAGAATCACCCGACATTGACCGTCCTATGTCCACAAATAGAATCCCTTTATCTGCCTTATTAGTACAGATTACAGTCTAGAAATGTTAATAGGAATGTTTTCTTAAAAAAAATCTGTCGTCATGAAAATAAAAAAAAATTGGAAATTGTGGTAGGTACTCTAATTACTTGATGGAGATTAGGAATTCCGCAATGGACGCAATAAACAAAATATGCAAAAGAAAATTTCGAAGACAACTGTATTTTAATTAATAAGTCCGTTATGTAGTACTGAATACATAACATTAATTAGTACAAACACAATAGATTAAATTAATAATGATCGATCCAAGTTGATTTTGACAAAAATTTAAAAATGTTTACCCATTCACAACTCATCGGAAGAAGAAATATTGACAACTATGGTTTGGGCATTCAGATCAGCTAGTTGGCGGTGAGACCGAGGCTGGGACTCCGGGAACTGGTTCCCAGGGCAATTGGGGGGGACGCCCTGCCACATCCACAGGTTCGATGCATGATAGACAGGAGCTGGGACCAAACATTGATGGGATTGATGAATGTTTCAAGTAACAAGAAATAATTAAAGTTTCCGCAGTGGAATAAGGCTTAAGTTCACAAACGATATCAACGCTTGTTTTGCTTTAAACTACAGTTTACTTGGAATATTTTATTTACGTATTTATACCCATTTATTCTAAATATCCACATATCCTACCTAATCTACCTATATATTTACAAAAATAAAAAAAGGCAAAATAAAACTAAGTATGTATCAAATAAATTTTTCCGCGTCGCTGTCAGCGGGGATCGTGCTCAAAAGACTGGCTGCACTGCATTGCATGAAAATTGAGGATTGAGTATTAACATTTTTCTAGTTAGTTGATTTAAAAAGAACTGACGTTTATGTTGTTAGTGAACTTGGCCCTATAATATTTTTAGTTGTGGTTTGAGTCATTTTATCTAAGTCCTTTAATAAAGGACGTTCGTCTGAAAGTCTGTCTTTCTTATGAATCATCTTAACAGTTTTAGTACTGTTTACTAAATTCAATGACTGATAACATTCATCAATCACCTGAGATGTCTGTAGTAGATCATCGGTTTATGTAGTTGTTTCTGTAGATTGTTGTAGTTTTTTTTTAAGTCGTAGGTGCTTGCTATTTTGTATTCTAAGGTGAGTATTGTTGTATGTATGATGTATGTTGTAGAGTAGATAATTATTTTACAAATTAAATAATTATGTAGGTAAAGTACTGTGTAACTGTTGTTATTCCAATAAAGGTTTTTTAATAAGGTATTGTCAGCATGCAAAATTTTGTAATTAAGATTATACCTAGTACTTATGTAGTTAACTTGTTATGTAGGAATAGGTAGTAGTTTGAACGTAGTTAGAAGTAGTTTGGTATTTTTATTCGCATGTTGTAGTTCCTCATGTATCCATTATACAATGTACGAATTCCTAATCACAATCTTTCATTTTGAAGGTGGTAGTAATGGAGGCGACCGGGACCGATACCCGCCAGGCGTAGACCGCTACCCGGATGACGACCGGTACCCTGACGACGACCGGTACGGCGACCGTCGACCGGATCGGTACCCCGACGACCGATATCCGTCCGGCCCTGACGACCGCTACCCCGACGACCGATACCCACCCGGCGTCGGATCAGACCGCTACCCGTCTGACAGATATCCCCCTGGTGTTTCAGACCGATACCCATCAGATAGGTACCCACCAGGTATCGATAGGTACCCTGCAGGTGTTGATCGGTATCCTGCTGGCCCTGACCGCTACCCAGTTGGTATAGATCGCTACCCGGCTGGTGTAGACCGTTTCGCTGGCGCTGACCGATACCCAGCAGGTGTAGACCGATATCCCGCAGCTGTTGATAGATACCCACCTGGAGTGGGTCCTGGGGTTGACAGGTACCCCGCTAGCAGTGGAAGATATCCCATCCCTAGTAGTGACCGCTATCCAATAGATGGTGGCCGGTATCCACTCTATGACTATCCTACTAACGAGCTTGGAAGATATCCAGTAGACAGATATCCTATTAGCCGATACCCTATCGACGTTTATCCAGAAAGGTATCCACAAGACAGATACCCACAAGATAGATACCCTGTACGAGGCAGTGGACGATACCCGTCTAGGCCGGGCTGGCTCCCTAGCCGCTACCCTGACCGGTTCGATCAGGACCGATATCCTGGAACTAACGATTGGGGACGATACCCGTTCAGCCAGTACCCAGTTGGTGTAAACCGAGACCCGGTGCCGCTGGGCGGGCTCGTTACCCAGACATGTATAACAAATATCCGCCGACCGGATCGTCATACCCTGGTGAGCACGAAATATTATAAAATATGTGTAGTTACGTATATAATATGAATGTTGTTCATGATAACATACGAGAGATTTTTACAGCAGGCTATGGACGTGGAGGTTACTACGGGCCTGATTACGCGGGACCCGAGCGTTTCCCTGATAGAGGAATTCGCCCTGGTACAGACAGGTAAATAAATTCTTCCTAAATCGAATGTTTGATTGTTTAGAAAAACAAACATTTTATTTTATTATCAAAACAGGTATCCCGTGGAGCCGAGACCTAGTTTCGGTATAAGACGACCGATTGAGAGACCTAATGGATATCGCGGATCTTATCCTCCAGCTGGGCCAGTAGAACGACCGATAGGTATGCAATCTCAAGTGAATGAAATTGAAGTACATATTCAATCTAACAAAGGTACTAAATATTTATTCTTATTAGGTGGTCCAGTGTATGGTGGTGCACCGGCTTATGGCGGGTCACCTGTATATGAGCCTGACGGTCCAATAGGTCCGGTTGGACCCCAGTAAACGGACTTGGTGGCCCTATCAATGGTGGCCCAATAGGCGGCCCAATTGGTGGACCGATCGGTGGGCCAATCGGTAACGGAATAGGACCTCTCAGACCTCAAGTGGGACAAAGACCATGGCAAGGATCACGATGTGAAGAAGACAGCTTCAGACAAGTAGGAAGACAACGTATGCAAAGGCGATATGTACGACGATTTACTACTGCTCAATCATTGGCGCACTGCCAACGCGAGTGCATAGAGGCCAGAGACTTCATCTGCCGGTCGTTCAACTATCGGTAACTAAACAAGTCATGATGTAACCATGCTAGTTGCGAGTACAGCGACAGTATTACTGACCCACATTTTGTTGACAGGGGCGTAGACGGCGCCTACGCTGGTGAACCTCGAGATAATTGTGAACTGAGCGATCGCGACACTCGGGAGCTGGATGCCGCTAATCCAGCACATTTTGATAATACAGCTAGCGAATATGATTTCTATGAACGAGCTCTTGGTAGAATGGCTGATGATTGTTTGGATGGTAAGATCATAATCGAACACCAACAAGGAAATTACCAGCATATTATGATTTCCTTGGGCTTATATGATCCTTTGATTTATTTTGACAGTATCTCAAGTATGCAACGAAGATGGTATGGAATTTACCCTTCGCCTCCCCGAAGGTTTCTATGGCAGAATGTATACCTACGGGTTCTACGATCGATGCTTCTTCCGCGGAAATGGCGGTGTGGTTAATGTATTACGAATCACTGGTGCTCACGGATATCCAGAATGTGGAACACAGCGGGTTTGTACAATTAAATTTTTGATCCCTAGGTACATATATTAGAAGATCAAGAACCTACTACCTACCAAAGAACAGGACCTGCCTAATATGACTTGTAACTAATTTCCACAATGATGATTGATCTTTCAGTACGGAGATACGATGACGAATATCGTAGTGGTTCAATTTAGCGACAACGTGCAAACTTCCCGCGACAAGCGGTTCAACCTCACCTGCCTGTTCAGGGGCCCGCTGAAGCCGTGGTTACGTCTAATTACATAGGCGCCGGGTGAGAATTATGTTACAGACTCCTAATTTGTGTCTACTTGATAACAAAATAGGCGTATTGTTTTATCACTATCAAGTTCATGGAACTGGTTAACGCAATTAGGGCCTTTATAGCTAGCTAGAAGTACGTTACTTATTTTGGGATATTTTTTTATCAAGTAGACACAAATCTTTTTTCATTAACATTGTAACAGATTTTGCGTGTTTCGTGAGTTCGCTTCTGAAATTTTCCTTTACATTTGCATAAGTGTTCGTGATTGTTTATTTTAGATGTTTCCTAAACATTTTTCATTCCCTGAAACATTTTGTTTTTATTGGTGGTGTATTTTGGGAGAGTTGTAGAATCATTATTAGATGTTGGGTTTTCCGAAGCGATGTGTTTGTTTGTGCAAGATTTTCCTTTATATTTTGCAGTTACTGGAATGTAGACATTAACAGTTTGATTTATTTAGTTAGTTGAATGTTGGTTTTGAGTGCTGTTATAACTAACAGCTACTAACGGCAGACTTTGAAAGAATATGTATGTCTATTTGATTCAATTTTATATTTTCCAAAACTCTATAGTGACAAATTCATTCAAAGTCAGTAAAGCCAAACAAGAAAGTATGTCTTCGAATCTAACCGTAGTCTTGGATATGATTTGGTCGACAGGTCCGGTAGCCCGATACCCATCGAATATCTTCCTGAAGAAAGTTCATTGAACTCGAAGGTCCGTCTGATGATCCTGTATCAAGGAAGGCCGACAACGACCATTGCTGTTGGTGACCCACTTACGTTTAGACTGGAAGCTCAAGACGGGTATAATTACGCAACGGATATATTCGCTACGAATGTAATCGCTCGAGATCCTTATTCGGGACGTTCGGTGCAGTTGATTGATCGAGTTGGGTAAGTGTACGACCTAGTTAAAGACTTCTGCATCAATATTCTTTCCTCTGTATGTACCTCTATAAAGACTCGATTATTAAAGAATATAGTTCTATCTACGCTTTTCTTATTACAGTTGCCCAGTCGATCCTGATGTGTTCCCTGAATTAGACAAAGGCCGCAACGGAGATTCTTTGGAAGCAAGATTCAATGCGTTCAAAATACCTGAGTCCAACTTCTTAGTGTTCGAGGCTACAGTGCGTACGTGCCGCGATGGATGTCAACCGGTCAGTACACACATTAAACTGCCATTAAGAGATATGTATTACATAATCGAAGAAAAGAACATATAGCTGTGTAGGTCTTTCTGAAGGTAGGTATCGTTTAACAAGAGTTTGCCGATAAATTGTCTTAACAAGACATGGGGCGCAGTAACGACTCTTCATTGATACAAATGGTTTCAATAAAGGGCAAGTTATTCGATAGGTACAACGAAGATCGATCTGCCTACTCTGAGTAATAGTCTGTACCGTACATATTCTGCTATGGCTATGTTGGTTCGTTTGCAAATTATTCCCTTTGTTTTACCAAACAGATTATCATTATCAGTAGGCAGCATTCTAGTTTAAGTACTTAATGATGACATAGACGTAGCTAACTTCACTTTAGGGAGACTTTCAATTTTCTTTAGCATGTTATTGTTATCCTTATCAAAATGAACCTCAAGCAGGCCATAACAGACCATTTCAATTACGTCAATGCTTTAAAAAAATACATTATCAAGCTCATTTAGTTACCGGGTTATCGCGTAACGATAAGTGTATCTGAAGATGTAGGGTCGTGCATAAAATAGATGCTGTTTATGCAATTTAGCTAAGTCTGAGGAACTCTTGACCTTTTTGCTTATCTAGATGTATCACGTGAATAACAAATGATAGGTAGGTAACTAGTATGCGTTCGTTTTTCAATAGATAAATAGACGCTAGAAATTACCCAAGTTATGTAAGAGAAGTCAGGCTGTTTATCTGTTATAGCTTCGATGTTAAATCGATCTATAATTGGCAAGCGCTTAATCATATTTGTTTCTAATTAAGTATCTCCTTAGATAAAAACCTGTAATAAGTGGATGTTTATCGATGTCTTGTTTGCTGCGGATGTTACCTATGACTTATGAAACAGAAAGATATTAATGGGTTAGCTAATTACGGATACTGCATCCTCATAGATAAACTTGCTTACTTATCTTTGAAGCTAACTCGAATGAATGCTGTACTAGTTTCCCATCAAAGACCATTGAGAGATATTCCATAACATTATCTTCATTTTCAATTGGTGAATGATTATATTATCAGTAGGTACTTATTCTATTTTTTTGATGATATTTCAGCTTTCCTGATTGCCCAAGACATATCTTGAAGCTCCTAAATACATGTATCGTCGCATTCTGTATTTAATTGTAGTACAAGAGCCATTGTTTATTTTCCAGGCATACTGTCCGAGCCACACGGGCCGATCGGAGCCATCATTCGGCAGACGTCGAAGGGACGTGAATTCCACACTCGTCGCAGAAGGCAATGACACTGCCGAAGCTAAATCTGACAACAGCAACGACACAAAAACTGACAAACAAGACGACAAGAATGCAGGAACTGTTTACAAAGTATCGTATGAAGAAGCTAAGGTCGATAAATATTTGAAGGATGAGGTTGAGACCCCAAGTCACGTGCGGAAGATGATCGAGGTAAGGGAATGAGCTATATACACTTATTTCTCATCAATAGCAGGATATTATTCTAGTAGTTAGGTGGGTACTTATATTAATGTGGGATGTAGGTAACTATGGCTGTGCCTTTGACGGTCTTTGTTCATATTGTTTTGGAGAACATAATGGCTTACTATGAAATTAAACATGATGGGACTTCCTTTGATTGTTGGGACTACCTATAAGTAAGAGAGCGGATCACTTTTTTAGTTCATGGAGTTAATCTTTCAGCTACAAAATACATGAAAAATAAGCAATACTTACCTAAGCACTTGAGTTGTTTTTGTAAAAAAATACACAAATATTAGAATTAACTCATTATCGGCGTTATCTTTTATTTCAACAAGCTAATAGTAATGAACTTTTATCAAAACATTGTATTGTTGATAAATGAGATAAAACTCACCAAGGGGCTTATTAACGATGGGCAGCATAGCACCCATTAAACCAGCCACAACATTCTTTTGTAGTTTTGTTCAACACCTAGGTAGCATCCTAGGTACCTATGTAAGTCTATGTGCCTACGACAGGGGTGTAGTTTCACCCGAATTCGTCTTTCCTGGAGGCAATACCAAATTCCCATTCTTTGAACAAATAATGGAGACAGTTCTATCTACTTGTAAGTAGGTAAACCTAATGACTTCAAAAATCCGTCATCGTTTCCCCAGGTCTTTGACAACCGCAACGAGCTGCTTGAAGAGAATGGCGAGAGTGACTCTTCACCCGTGGTAGCTGCTGCCGGTATCTGCGTGCCTCCGTACCACTACAGGGCTCTGCTGGTGGCCCTCTGTGTGCTCCTGTCATTGTTACTGGCTATGCTGACTGCTGCCTTGTATATCTACAGGTTTGTATAACTGGTGTTAACTTTATGAGAAAAGTAGGTTCAAGTTTCTCAAGGCACAAGATATAGGTCCTAGAATACTGAGCATTTAAGCTAACCAAAAAAAACTTAATTAATCATCTTTAACTAGCTTTCCACAAATAGGCCCATAGGAATTTTGGCTTCGTCCCCAGCAGTTTAGGTAGGTAGATACTTCGTGGAACATATCTTTTTTTGGCATGAAGATTCTCTTTTGATCAGAAAAACTAGAATACCTAAGTCATAATGAATGTGAATGGACTTAACAAATGGCTATTTAAGTCCTCCTTAAACGTCCTTTAACAGATACCTGACCAATGTAATTTAATGCAGTGTGACGCATAAAACATAATACGGCGTTTATTTATAAACACGGCTATATTTAAAACGTTCACACGCAGAGAGCACGTGCTTGAAGCGTGCAGTTTTGTTTTTACACGCTTTTTATTAGCTTCACCTGTATGTTTGTATGTTTGTTTGTAACCGACTTCTTTGGGCGCGATTTTGACCCACTTTAAACGGTCAGATTTCGTTCAAACTTTGTAGATTTATTGAGGGCCGATGACAATACACTAATTTGATAAAATTATTCCATTTTTAACCGACTTCCCAAAAAGGAGGAGGTTTCACATACACATCGATTACTCCGAGGTTTATAGACCGATTTACGTGATTCTTGTTTTGTTCGACTCGGAATAGCTGCTAGTTGGTCCCATAGTCATCAGGTCATGATCTGATGATGGAAAACTTGAGAAATCGAGGGCAACCTTCGAAAGTTGTAGGCATACATAGAGTAAAAACTTAACACTCAGGTGTACGCCTAAAAGCACTATTCAACTGTGAAGATTTGGAGCTGACCTGATGATGGAGACCAGAGAGGGTCGAGGGAACTCGACAACTGAATATGTAAACTACCTCGTGTTTGAGCTTTGAGCTTAAATTATTTGTATTGACAAGACCTTTGCAACAGTGAAGGTTTGGAGCTGACCTGATGACGGAGACCAGAGAAAGTCTAGGGAACTCGACAACTGAATATGTAAACTACCTCGTGTTTGGGATTAAATTATTTGTATTGACAAGACCTATGCAACAGTGAAGGTTTGGAGCTAACCTGATGATGGAGACCAGAGAAAGTCGAGGGAACTCGACAACTGAATATATAAAATACCTCGTTTGGACTTATATTCTTTGTATTGATGAAAACTTCCCACTTGTATGGATAGTGACAACTATTCGTATCACTGAAAAGCTTTAAATAAAAAACTTTTTCATAGAAAAATTAAACCGACTTCCCAAAACACAAAAAAGCAAAAAAAAACTAATTTTAGGTGCATCGGCCTAGAAGTCGGTGGCAAAATTAACTTAGTAACATCCATTAGACACCGACTTCTAGGCTTTTCCATTTGCAAAATATGATTTTTGTTAATTTATATAATTTTCATCTAATAAGAAAATTAATTAAAATTTTCTAGAATTTTTCTCTACAGTCGATAAGGCAGGACTCGATGTTAATTTTTATTTCCAAAAATTATCTTTAGCCGTTTTCTCTAATATGGACAAATTTTTGTATACTAAAGAGAATTTTAATTCTACAAAACAAATAATAGTTTTAAAACAAACTAAAAAGTAGAAAATAAATAATAGTTTAAAAAAACTAAAAAACACGCTTTTTATAGAAAACCGAACTAAAAAATTTAAAATAAATTTTAATGAATTTAAATTAAGATAAGTGTTAAAAATTTCAATGAATATAAATTAATAATAGTGTGAATACAAAAAAAAATATTTAAGAAAAGCGTGGGGTGCTTTTTAAGATATTATCGAAATGAAAATCACTCTACTCATATCTGTCAATAAAATATTTATAACTATTGACACCATGCACCCCACGCTTTTTTTTAAATATTTTTTTTTGTATTCACACTATTATTAATTTATATTCATTGAAATTTTTAACACTTATCTTAATTTAAATTCATTAAAATTTATTTTAAATTTTTTAGTTCGGTTTTCTATAAAAAGCGTGTTTTTTAGTTTTTTTAAACTATTATTTTTAACTAGCGACTCATCCTGGCTTCGCTCTGATGCATTTTTTCTTTTTGTTCCAGTTAGAAGTTACCTAACTGGCATATTTCGATAGCTGGTATGGTCTACTATCTGTGTCTATTATTTTCCATAGTAGGTTCATAATTTTATCAGTGTCAAGTCTGGAGATTTGGAACTGAGTTGACTTGTCTCTACCTACTTACGTTCCTATCTATTTCTAGTTATATTTAAATGATAGATAACAGTTGGTATTTTAAGGTAGCTAGTTGCTATGGTATAGTACCTGCCTGCCTACTTATCTAGTTGCTACCACACAAAAACCATAGGTATTTATAATTATTGTTATCGTTTATTTAATTAAGTAGGCAGGTAAAGTATCAATCTAATTGAGTAAACAGGTCCTTTCCCCGATCCTAATTTAGACGGTGCTAATTCTGATGTTGCTTTTATTCGGCTTAAATCATTGGCAAACCTTTAATAGGTTCCTAATATATCAATTTTAACTACGTAGTTATTATACATTAATTATGATATTTTCCTCAAACAGACGCTATTGGCGAGTGCTGCGTAAGAACATTCAGGCATCGTCACCTGCGCCGGCGCTGCGGCCAGTGACCCCGGGACCTAGGCCTACAAGACCCTCGCTTTTCTCCGCCTCACATCTGCATAAACCCTTCTCCTTGAGGTAATGAGAGAAAATATTCGTTTGCTTATGCGTAACTATTGCAAAAGCATGTGGTTCTAAATTAAGAGCTTTAAAAAGTATGAAATTAATTTAAAGTATGGAGATTGAATGAACTATTTGTCGCTTTAAAGACTCTGGTGCGAGTCCGTACAAGGTACAAAGAGTTCACCGACTCTAAAATAAAGCACATTAAGTAGACAGGTGGCAATCATTCAGTCAAAGTTCAGCAGATAAGCAGAAATTGCGTCAATTGAAAATAAACATGCCAATAAAAGTGTAAATACTTTACACTTCGATAAGGATATTGATTAATGTTGACGGAAAAAGGCGTTGATCACGTGATTCAGTCAAGGAAATGAATGTTACGTGAGAGACATTATTTATGATGTTCCCTGTAGTAATACATTCACTATAAGTGCCTACTATAATGAAGTTTACCTACGCCTATTTCAGTGGTTTGGGACGGACTTTCGCCGAAGTGGGCGAAGAAGCAGGGTCCTCGGGGCGGTTGGCGAGTGCCTTCGACGACGGTAGCGAGCCTATCTACACGGACCCATCTCTGTTCGAGCGCTCCCGGTCCCTTCGCTCTCTGCACTCACTGGACATGAAGCCCGACAGACGTGACCACCGCGCGTAACTTCGACAAGTCAACGCATAATGCATCGTTTTATATCTAACTCTTAAATTAATAAACATTTTTATAATGCGTCCCAACATCCAACAGTCATCAATATAGGTTTTAATGCCATAAATGCTCAGTCTTATTCCGTCCAAATGATCTGTTAACATTAAAGTACAATATAATTTGTTTTAACATTTTTTTATATGTATTAATATGAATCTTACTGTAAGTTGCTACTAATAAATATTTTACAGTGACATTTTGTTTCTCTATTCCCATTTTATGAAATAAAATTTCTTAGAAGATAATGTTAGTCTGATTTATTTTTTAATAATATTGTATAGAACTACATACTAAAATTAAGTCAATGTTTTACATGTGATAGGGTGCAGGCGTTGGTACACTCATGAGAGGAGAGTCCAAATATTCCATTTCACTAGTGCTGGCCACTGGCTCAGTCTGTGTCGTCATCTTCTGCTGTAATGTCTCATACAACTTATGCACAGACTCATTGTGCTGCGTGCCCGGCTGTAAGGCCTTCATCAAAGTCTGTATTCTTGTCTCTGGAAGCTTAGGGTGGATATACCACAACAATTTCAGTAAATGTCTTGTAACATTATCCTTAGACAATCCAGCGAAAAAGAACTCATCAAATAATACTGTACTGAAGTCTTCACCTTGGAACTCATCAGGTAGTTGTACTAATAGTGCCACAAGAGCATGTAAGAATGGGTCCTCATAAGCCCTTCCATCTTTACAACTACCCAGGATGCTGAGAATACGTAGCAGTGCTCCTCTATCTCTTAACTTAGCTGCATGCAGTGTGTAGTACATAGCTAGCACTCCACATACTGAACTCTCCCTCATATAAGCTTCACAAGCATCAGGCGGAGGCCCTGAATGTTCAATAGTTGTAATCGCTGATTCTCTCTCATCTGGGGGCAACTTATTATGCAAAGCTCTGACTTGATCATCAACCATCAGAGACATCAGAGCAGGTAAATATTTAGTAACCACTTGACTATCAAGCTTAGGCTCTTTAAACTCTTGAGAATCAATCATTACCCAAGCACTTAAGCCCAATGACAACATTCTCAATAACAGTATTAATATTGTATTATCTCTTGGAAGTGCTTCTGTGTTTATTAAATGTTGCAATATCTTGATAGCAGAGGTTGCTAAGAAGTTTATAGCATAAGGATCACAGAGGGTCATAGACAAATCACCTAGGACTTGCTCCTGGCCTCTTTTGATACTGTCCAAAAACCCTTGAAGTTCTCTAGATCTCTTTATGTCAACATTTCTTTCTCTAATGCATGCATCAAGGCACCAAGTGAACTTATGACACGGGTCTACTGATATAATATCTTGAATTTCCAGATCATGCAAAGCCATCAACAGCTCAGCTCTTAGAGTACAATAGTGAACATTTCTTGTCCTTAGGAACAATGTACGAAGGAACTGTAAGACCATGTCATACAACTTGACACTGTTGCCAATCATGTGGGCAAGTTTCTGAACTACAGCTCCTTGCCTCCTCACTTTAGGAGATGGAGAAAAGAATAGGTTTGTCAAGTTCTCTTGGTCAAATAGAACATTCTCCTTCTCTCTGATGTATTGACTGAGTAATGGTGATACTTCATCACCAAAGAGGGATTGATTGTCTTGCCATATTTGTCGCTTTACCTCCGTTTCAGTGTCATTATACAGTTCACGATCCTTCACTAATACTTTGAGGAATTTGTCATCAATATGAGGAGTGTTTTTCAATATGCTCATTATAACTGGTCTCAGAGACTTAACCTTTACTACAGGAAAACTTTTAGTTAGCAATTCTTTTAGTTTCTTATCATGCTCTTTACCATCTTTAGAACCCAGTTCATTTATGTGTGCTATTAGTTTATCTCTCAGTTCTTCCAATACAGATGTGTGGAAATCAAGCCGACGTACTCCGTGAAGGTCTAATAGAGGCAACATCGGCCTTAAAGAAGGTAATAATATACCATTTTCCAGTTGAAACTCTTCAATAGCTTTCAAGGGGTCAGTGCAGCTAGTGAGTGCATCACGAAGGTACGACTGTCCTGGGACGCCAACCTCTTCCAATCCCGTGCCGGGTAGTTTACTTGACGAAGCCATATTCTATGTACAGGCTTTTATTCTTTCAACATTTATAAAAGGTCTATTTTAACAAATAACACAATGTTTAATAAACAGTTACAACAAGCGTGACATTTTGACGAATTTGACGTTTGACGATGCTGACATTTACTTTTTAAATTGTCTGTGGTTGTCTATTGTGTACGGTTCCACCACTGATAGTAAATAGATTTTTATGCACATAAAATATTCATGATCAAAATTGGAAATTCGTAAAATTAACCTCGAGCATAAAATAATAATTTGCAATATAAATCAGGAAACATTCACTTTATTTAATGAGATTTTCTAAATTATAATTTGAATCAGGAACTTGAATCTTGAACATTGATCTTGAATGTCTTTCTTTATTGTCATTGTCATTACGGTGGGTGGTGTCAACGTCATTTTCTTTCATTCAGATTCAGTACATTTTCATTTGTTGTACAACTAAACGAATCACTAATGAAAACAACCTAAAATAAATTTGAAAATACTTCATTTCAAGATGGATAAACAAAAAACGTAAGTAATCATTAACCGCGCAATACCTTACACCATGCAGCAATGCACCATGTGAATGAAATCCGTTACTGTGGTTGTCCCGATCGATAAAGAATAAGATAATTTTCCTATAAATTACGATGGTCTGAAATAGGCTACACATCAACAGTATCCTATTAATTAACCTTTTATTTCAGACTTATATGTGGAGATGTAAATGGAAACTTCAATGCCTTGTTTTCCCGCGTTGAGACTATAGTCAAGAAGTCTGGACCTTTCGATGTCCTGTTATGCGCGGGAAACTTTTTTGGAGATGATAACTCACAATTAGATGCTTATAAAATGGGCACCCGAAAAGGTAAGATAGAGTTTAAAAATAATTTTCATTTTATAAAGGACCAACTTGCTGCGAGAAAATTGTTACCTTTTATAATCATTATTGTTTCAGTGCCAGTGACTACTTATGTTTTTGGGCCATCTAAAAGTGAACATGTCCCACTTTATTGTGAAGAGGGATCAGAGATAGTCCCAAATGTTATCTACATGGGTAAGTCCTATATCGCTTTAAGTTTAACATTTCTTTGACATCATTTTAACATGTTTCCTTTGAAAAGTTACGTACAATATTCTGCTAACATATTATGTTATTGAATTCCAGGTAAAAGAGGTATATTTACAACCAGTGCTGATGTTAAAATAGCTTACCTAACCGGTTTATCAAGACGAGAGCTTGGCAAAGAGGTTCCAATGTGCACATTTGAGCCCAGTGACTGCAGTGCTGTGAGGGATGCATGTTTTAGAGGCCAGAGTGAATATAGAGGAGTTGATTTACTTATAACTACGCTATGGCCTGCTGGGATACAGCAAGATGAAATACAGAAGGTATAAAAAATGTATTGCTATAATATTGTTGGGTAAAATGAAGCAATTTCCCAAATGAATTGATGTTATTATGTATTTTTTCTTTTGCAGGTAGATATAGAACAGGAGAACTTATCTGACTTACTGTCTTGGCTTGCCCTCCATATAAAACCTAGATATCATTTTGTACCATCTCCTGCAAAACATTATGAAAGGCAACCTTACAGGTAATTCATTTTATCTCCTCATCAGTTTCAAATAATAAAAAGAAATGATTCAATTAAATGAATGTAGAAGAATTTGAATTAAGAATTTTAAGACTTATTTTTTATATTTCTATGAAGTAGGACATAATATCATCCATGTGGCCAGTGTTTTTTAATTAAATACTTTTTGGTTCTAGAAACCTCTCCACCCACCAAGACTACAGGGAAGTAGCAACTAGGTTCATAGCGTTAGCTCCAGTCGGTAACAAAGTTAAAGAGAAATGGATTTACGCCTGCTCTCTACAACCTATCTCTAAGATGAGGATCACAGATCTGTTACAAGGCACCACGGATGAGACGCAGTGTCCTTATGATCCTGAATTGCTGAAGCAACATCAACCTGGGAAAGTTGTGAAGGTATAATTATAATTATTGAGCTTGTTAATGAATAGGGAAACACATAATCCTATTGCTGCTATATGCTGCGTCTTATTATACACAACTTTCTTTCAATTATTCTAATATGGTCAAAATGTCCTAGGAACAACCATAATATATTTATTTAAACTTTTTTATTAGGCATCAATGGCCCATAGATAAATACCTTAAACTAACATATGTATGTTATATACAAAAAAAAGTTTAAAACTTAAATCTATGTTAGTAGTACTTCACTTATTATCTAATGTATGCTGATAATTTATGTATTTCAGTTTAGTGGTAACGGTCAATACTTCTTCAATATGGACGGCCCAGAAGATGATCAAGGCAAGAGAAAAAGAAAGGGCAGAGATGATACCCAAGAAAGGAAAAAGAAAGAATTTGATCCAGGTAACACAACTACTAACCGCTAACAACTACTAACATTAGCCCCATATAAGTAATGTTAAAATCGTATTTTTGGTAACTAAACCTAAAAATATTAGGGTCAGCAATAATTTGAACTTCACTTCACCAAGACAGGAGGCCGTCCAAAAATATTAAAAAAGATTATTATATTTCTTTCAGATACCTGTTGGTTCTGCCTCTCATCCCCAACTGTGGAGAAGCATCTAGTGATAAGTGTGGGCACCCACTGTTACCTGGCATTAGCCAAGGGCCCTCTGACACCTTACCACGTTCTTATCCTACCTATTGCACATCATCAAGCTAGCACTAGGGTGAGTATATATGCATGGGAACAGGGATGAAGTCTCTAAAAAGGGTTGTGTTCCAATGTGATATAATAGGGAGAGTACATAAGGCAGTACATAGGGATAGTCCAAAAGGGAGTATATGTATAGAGAGAGTACGTACATAAGGAAATACACAGGGAAGGTTAATTGGAGAATACATAAGGGAGTAAATAGTAGAAGTACACTGGAGTGTTCATCAGGGAAGAGCTGAAAAGAAGATGTAAGGTTGTGGAAATTATCTCATAAAAGTTACAACCCTTGCTGTGAGTAGATGCGAGTTTCAGACTAAAGACTGCTTGTTTCTATACCCAGACAAAATATAGCCATGTTTGATGTTACTCGGCAATAGTGAAGCTTAGAAGTTTCGGAGTCTTAAAGCAAACAAACCGTGTTTTTTTTTTTTTAGTATTGTTACGTAATTTCCAGGTACCTGACGAGATAATAGAAGAAATAAAGAAATTTAAGGGCGCGTTGAAGAAGTTCTACGCGTCCATGGGCATGCTGGTGGTGTTCTTCGAGCGCAACTACCGCACGTCGCACATGCAGATACAGAGCGTGCCCGTGCCCAGGCAATGTGAGCCGCAGCTGTTGGAAATCTTTCAGGTTCGTTTATATGGCATTCTGTATTCTACATAGTCAAAGGGCTAGCTAAATGTAACTGAGTGAGTGCCATTCATAACTTTCGGTCAGTGGTGTAACCCGTTTCCCTTGGGAACAACTACGCGCACTGGATAAAAAGTACCTTATAGCATTCGTTGAGACCTTCATATGCTGGACATCTTAAAGTGAGTTTTTTTTCTGATCTGTGTTTAAGATAGAGCGATAAGTTGGTTCAATAAAACAATTTTTTTCACCTTTATTATAATGGATAACCTACATTATATGATTGTAAAAAGAATACATTAAAGTTTTTTCCAATGTTGCTTATTCAGACCGTCATCCTGACCCTCCAGGCCCTTATCCCAGTTTTCTTTGGAGTCGGCGTAGCATGTTTTCTTCAACCATATACTCCTCAGATATTTGTGGAAAAATATTAGTGCTTCATATACACCACTCAGGGAAGGCCTACATTCAGCAGATGGCAATAGGCTGATAATATGATGATGATACATCAGTTTGACTTTTCTTCCAGGATGAAGCCGGTATAAACAGCATACAAATGGAAGTGCTACCGCCCTACACAGACATACGGCAGGTGACGCTGCCGGGGGCGCCGTACTTCCACGCAGAGCTGCCCTCCGGAGACCAGATATATGCTAAGACTAAACAACACTTCCCGCTGCATTTTGGAAGGTATGTATATATTGTGGGCTTTGAATTTACTGTAATATTATTTACATTTTTAGGGCTTGTTTATTACTGTTAATTCAAAATTATTGTTCTTAAACAACTCGTGTTCTGTTGTCTCAACAAGAATTTTGGTTTTTAGACGTTTATTTTTGGTAGGGGAAAGGTAAGGTTACCTTTTATAAAGCAGTAAATAATATATGTAAACTTTCGTCGGTTCCACTCGCCACCCCAACGAACTGCTTCCAGCACCCGGAGAAAAGAAGTCTTTGTCCTTTATCAAACTCTAGAAGTCTAGACTATTGTGTGCCAAATAATTTTATTCGGTTCAGTAGTTTCGTCCTGAAAGCCAGGCAGAGTTAGTTTCACATTTACAATATTAGTAAAGGTTTGTCAAATCCTTTCCAGGGACGTTTTATCTTGCCCGCCGATCTTAAACTGCGAAGACAAGGCCGACTGGCGGCAATGCCAGCTATCGAGACAAGAGGAAGAAGAACACGTAAAGAACTTTCGAGAAAAGTTCCGACCCTTCGACTTTACTGCGGACGATGATAGTGACAGTGATTAAACTGTGTTCGTAATGTGCAGACAATATTCAACCTTACGTGCATATAAATAGAATAGATTTTTCATGGCGTATGAAACATGTTTTTAAAAGCGTGTTTTATAGTTTTTTCATACAGTGCGGACAATATTCAACCTTATGTGCATATAAATAGAAGAGGTTTTTCATGGAGCATATAGCATGTTTTTAAAAGCGTGTTTTTTAAACTGTTTTTAAATTGAATTTATTACTATTTATATCAGGATATATTCAGTAATTTATTGATGTGTAGTCATATTGTAATTCTGTTTTTAAATGTTCTGATTACCTGATTTTAACAATAAATTGATCTTTGTTGAACATTCGTTCGTGCATTGTACAAACCGATTAGTCTTAATTTAAATATAAGGAAAATGAATAGAACAATTTCAAGTAAATGAATTTTTATTTTCGTTCACATCATACTGTCCTAATAACTCATTTGTTTGTATTATAAAAACATATCTGTAACAACATGATTAACTAACCCTTATAATATACTCGTGTATTCATTTATATTAACAAAATGTTTAAAAATGATATGGTACATTGACTAGAATTCAGAATGATAGTTAGAATAACGACTTTTGCTCCTAAACTTGAGATAATGGAGTATAATAAATCATAAATACAATGTATGTAGATAAAAGTGTAGTTTAAGGGACTTGCATGTATCATGTTCACCAAAAGACCTGCTTAGTATACTGGTTTAAAATTAACAGTAGTAGTAATTTATCGAGAAGTTCATAGTTTATATTTTGCAATGAATTTTCGCCATACCCAAATGTTTAAAATTCTAAGTCTTGATGCAAAATAAAACGACAACAATGAAAACATTAACATTGCCAAATGATTACTTGTTGATTACTAAAAACTACATTGTATTATTGACTAGCATTAGGAAATTGTGTCTAGATTATATAAAATAGATCTCAATTAAATATAGGGCAGTCTTCGTTGGAATTACTAAAGAGTGTCAACGTAAACAATTGTAAATCATTATAAATTCACACTTAAAAACATTGTTAGTTGAATACAAACGCAGCTTGTGTCAACACTCGTAAACTATGGCTACAACATGATACAGTTTATAATATACAAATTGTAACTTTCTGCCGTATTCACCAAACTATAGGTAAGTGTATTGTCATGTGTTACTGTTCACTGAGGATTGTATAATACTAACGTTTAATTTACATCGATTATAACACTCGCAATTGATGAATCCATCCATTTGAAGGCGCACCTAACAGTAGTGCGATTTCAATGGGCTCTCGGTATAAGTATTATAATACAATAGGTAGGTATCGATAAAGTTCCACATCATTGTCAACAGTACAAGAAGCAATTCTCAAATTATAAAATAAATCAACATTTCATTCAAATGTATCGTTATCCAAGCAGTCTCCGAAAAGTGAATGTAAAAGCTAAGTTGAGAAGTTCGGGGAAATTTCGTCATTAATTTAGTCTTACAATGTCTGTGTAACGTTGGCAATTTGTGTAAATGGTGTATTGTATACAATTAACAGTATATTTATGTATACATAACAGATTATGCGGTGATTTACTGTTGGCACTTCAACAAATGCTTATCATAATCCTAAGATATAAATAGTTACTTGAAAATTCATTTACACACTCCAAAACCTTAATGTTATAGACAATGATAAGATTTGCCAATGAAAACATTATTGTTTTCATAAACTTTACAACAATCAAACAATTCGTATTTAATTAAATATGGGATATAATTACACAATTACATCCGTAACTAGTTTTAAGACTTTTGGTCAATAAGGCATTAAGTTTAAAATATATATTTTTATTTTAATTATTGTTCTCCTTATTTTTTATATTCGATAGTCATTAATGTGTACTTAGCATTAATTACATTAATATTTACACAACGACCAGTGGTTTTTGAACCTACAACGTTAACGGCATTTGAAGCCGTTTGGTTTAAAATACTCGGTTTCGGAGTACAAAAAGGATTAATGAGTTTTACTATTATACGTGGCACTAAAGAATAAATATAATTATATTGGCTAAACCTACCTATCTACAGTTTTATATACACGTCTAGCAATATGGAAGTGTAACGGAGTTTGGCAACATTTTGTAAAAATATTACATGCAAAATACCAACCAATGCATATGCAGTATTGACAACACTTGAACATGGAAGATTACTTATACGTGGTATAGAAAAGTTGTGAGCCATATGTGTAGGGGCTGTGTTATGACATGGTACTGAAATCCAATCTGGTTAACGTACCATGTCAAAATACGGTCCCAAAAATTATAACTAGTCACTTTAGCTAGAATAAATTGTTCCAAATATTTCAAACTAGTCAAAACTCAAATACTGGTATGGCAGTGTTGTGTAGTACCGTTTTCATATTAGAAAATATTATAGAGAGATAATTAGATACATAATTTAATCCATCATTTTATATTAATAGTGCAGTTTTGTAAGAATAAATTAACCCAGATTGACCATGCCTTATCACCCACTCTCATAGAGTAACAAAACTTTTTCAAGTATCAACAGACAGACTTTACGAGTTTGAGAATACGACTCAAAATCGTACATAGTCTTTTCAGTACATTTTGACATTGACAGCGCCTTCCAATGAGGTTTCATGTCATTTGATTGGCTTGAAGGCCGCCATCTTTAATAGTGCCGTTCCACGTTTAATTTGAATGTTATTTTCAAACGTTTATTTGGAATGCTTCCCTAGTGACCTTAGGGTCGTGTGCGGGGTGCGAGGGATGCGGATGTGGGGCCCTCTTGCGTCGGTGATGTCCCTCGCATTCTGTGTCGTCGGAGAAGCGAGACGGCGGGTGAATGTGCTCGTTGAAAGACGGGTAGTTCGATATACTGCGAACGAATCGGTTTTAGTGGTAGTATCAAGTTGGTAAATTAATAAAATGTTAAGATTTTGTAAATATATTTTCAAACATCAACGTTATAGAAAGTTGCATATTATTACTTTAAAAAAATATGAAGCATCATTCTTAGTTAAGACAGGTCGCTGCGACACCCATATGACTGTTAATTCTCTAGAAAATGTGGCACTGTTAATTGCCTCTCAGCCCATGAAGCTTTAGACGGCTTTGTAAATTAATATGTAATTTAATATTTTACTATTAACATCTATTGGACATTAATCAAAATCGTAGAGAAAGGTACATAATCCAAGTGGTCTGAATTGTATCAAGTTCCTAGGACTACTTATTTTAATTTTTTTTGCCATGTCTACTCAACGCTCAATCCTTTTTGTGAGATTCTCCATGTGAGAGGAGGCCTGTACCCAGCAGTTGGAAGGCGATAGGCTGTAACGAACCCCCAAAGTTGGACTATGCACCTTGCTCTTGCACTAATCTATAAGGTAAGTAAACAATGTATCTACTGCTCACAGTGTCTACAGGTACCTGAAGGTGGTCTCGTCGTTGTGGCTGCTGTACCCCGAGGACGAGCGCACGTGTCGCTTGCCGAGCGCGGCCGCCTTGCCCTTGCGCGAGGGGAACGCCTTGCGGACCACGCCGCCTACTGAGTTCTCTGATGATGATGACGATTCCTCGCGTTCTACGCTTGGATCTGAGAGATGGGGTGAGTATTTTAGACATTAATTTTATATGACTATTCTTTTGTAATCGCTTTTTTGGAAAGTATATGGAAGGTGTTTGCGTTATGCCATGGCCTAAAACTACCCAAAACCGAGGTAGCCCGTGTCATCAAAATGTGGAACAGGTATATTTTTGGGATAGAAAATTAAGTCTTCAATAAGTCCCAAGTTCGCCGACAGCAAATTAAGGTAAACGTCCGTTTTTGTGCATTTTCGGAAACTTGGGCTTTCGTCCAATAAGCTCCTATTTAAAACCGTATAAATCAGAACATTTGGGAGAACTTTTTTAATATAGATTTGTTTTCCTATGTTGAAGAAGCTACACAAACTAACATGAAGTGGGATGTGCGGGCCGCAGCCGTGCTTGCGGCTCGCTGTCGGAGTGCGGCGCGCTGGCGTCGTCGCTGGCGTCGTCTTCGTACTCTGTAATGGGCAGGTGCAGCGTTAGTATCTTCTTCACCTCCGAGTCCGTCGAGCCCAAGTTGTCCGACTCTGCAATGGTAACGGAATATCTCATGCGACGCTCCTTTAGTCTCGTAGCCGTCAACACGCCACGAATGGACGATACGAAAGTGGATGATTATGCATGAAACGATCTCTAAAGCTTTTGCACGTTCGTAGTATTTTTGTTGACTTCGTGGCATCGTTCACAGCAAAGCACATGACATGAAGTGAATAAAACCATAAAACCCATGGCACAGATGTGTATATGACAATGACACGACACACTAGGGAGAGGGCGCCAACACTCGGAAGCGGGAACGTTCACACTAGTCATGACAATGAGTGGAGTGCTACACAAACAAACAAGAACGGAAGGTATGTCACAATACATACTCTGTGCATGCTTACCTTTATAAATTACAACACCATTTACGCTCCCAAAGGTTGCATAAAAGGCGATCATTATGTCAAATTACAATTCAATTACTTAAACTTAAATGGGACAAAGTAAACTTAATTAATAGAAAGTGCAAGCTACGTAAAATAAAAGTATATGTAGCTAACTACGTTATAGATACGTAAGCTGTTTCTGTACTGTTTGTGATCAAAGGAGGTTCGTACCTTGGCTCTCTGAGTGCGGGTCTCGGAGTCTGTTGCCTTTTCTTCTTACTTTTGTGTACTCAGGCTCTTTGCCCTGTGTCGAAAAAATAACTGTGTTAATGAATTTTTCAGAATGTGTCCACTAACAGATACGTCAACGTATCTAATGCCGAATAAAGATTTATCCTTTTATCTCACGTTTTACCCTCAGGGTCTTCGATTTCAAACTAGATTTACTCACGTCCCAAAAAGGCCTTTAATTATACGATAATTTACACTTATACGGTGCAGCAGATTATTATCTTCAAAATTATATTCCAGCAAACTAAACAGGTTGAATACCTTATACTTATCGTTCTGCTTAAGGTCGTGATACACGAAGGAGCCTCTGACGGAGTGGTAAGGGCCGCTGTACACGTTGCCGCTGTAGCTGCTCTCGCTGTACGCCGTCGGCTTCGTCAGTTGGAACGTCGCGTACGGACATATGTCTTCTATGTACTCTGTGGAAGAGGTAAGGTGGTTTTTATGCTATGCTGACACGTCATTGGCGAAAACAAAACGCACTATACACTGCACGGTTTCCGCTTTTTCTTGCGGTTTGTGCGGATTCTCGCGGTAGGAGGATCGGCTGACTATTGTTAGGCTAGGGATATAGGAGGCTCTGAGGATAAAATATACCTTTGAAGTCTCTGATAGGTTGTTTCTAGTATGAGATTTTAATTTCAAAGCCTCAGGACCATCCTAGTATCGAAAAAATCTATGTTTGCACTTTCTCCTTACATGGCTTTTCATCTGAATTTTAATTTTGTCCGCTTGGAAGGCCAAACTGAAATTTCGCAAGTATTTCTAAAGTAAGCGTAGCTAAAACCTCTACATTAAAGACACACGAGGCCCCAAAAGATAGAATTTGGTCATGTAATTGATGTACTTAACTCACCATTAGAAGCATGTTTATAATGATGCTGTGGCGCCGGGTGCTGCGCCCTCGCCGCTAAGTACTGCTGGTCGCGGTTGACCTTGTTCTGCAGCTGTGCTACTGATGGAGACTCGCCGACTCCACTTTCTGTCGCTACCGTCTCCGTTGCACCAGCTTCTGTCGACAGGTATGGTATGTTTAAGAGATTTGGAGATGGTATTTCAACTGAATTGTTAAAGAACCCTTCCTGAACGAGAACATTTTTTAGGGTTGGACATATCTGAATTAAAGAAAAAAAAATTGGTGCAAAGGGATCATTTATGGAAAATTAAACTTAAGTTGGGAGGATTTAAGAGGTCTATCAGATAATCTTACGTTAGGAAGATTTAGAAGAGGTTTATCTAATAAGCTAAGTTTAGAAGAAAATTCTTAAAAAAAAATGCTAGTGCCGCGCCTGCAGTATCATCATCATGTCGCATCAGTTGTCGCAAGCGCGTCTACTGTGCACGAGGTCTCGGGTTCGATTCTCTGGTTTTAGAAACTTTCACAAAGCAGCCCGGAGCCTGGAAATTGGTGATTGATACACCCGTGCATCGCAGAGCACGTAAATGTCGGTCCTGCGCCTAATCTCTTTCCGGTCGTGTCGGATTGCTGTCCCATCGGGCTTTGGGAGTGAAGGAATAGTGCACCTGTGTTTGCGCAAATGCTTGTGCACTATAATATGTCTTGCGCAGTTGACTGATGTCCTTATATGGAAACAGTCGCCGTTATCGGCTAGGAGTACATCATTAATGTACTGATATATCTACAGATAGTATGTCGGTGTCTACCGCAGCGCGTGTACTGACTGTTGCGGCGCACGAGCAGCACGATGGCCAGCAGCGCTCCCAGCACCAGCAGCGCCAGCGCGGCCGGCAGCAGCACGCGCGCGCCGCCCAGCGCCCGCCCCGCCGGCGCCGCGCCCGACACCTCGCCTTCTACGCCTGGAACAACGTAAGCCTAGGAATTACAAAATGTTAAGCGTGGCTTATATCGGGGGTGTCGTACTTAATCACATAACACGGACTTTAACTTAGAACTTTTAAAGGAAAACAATTCTGTCGTACATCATTTTTGCCAAACTGTAACCTAAACGGTTACGGAGCGTACGCAAAGTAGCTCTCAATAGAACAAAAAATCCCCCGATTTTGAAACATTATTCATTACTGCTCTGCTCCTATTAGTCTTAGTGTGATGATATATAGCCTTTCTCGATAAATGGGCTATGTAACACATTTTTTCAAATCGGACCAGTAGTTCTTGAGATTAGCGCATTCAAACAAACAAACATACTCTTTAGCTTTATAATATTAGTATAGATTCTATATTTATCTAAACGCTTTAATAAATTATAATCTGCCTACTACTGAATACTGTAATACTTCTGAAATCATCTACTTAATGATAGAGAGTTTTCTAAATAACACAAAACACTTACTCCCGCTAAGAGAATGCGTAGTGAAGTTATAGAGCGCGACGGCATGTCCCGCGTTGTTGTGTGCGGTGATCCGCAGTTGGTAATGTGTGGCTGGAGTTAGTCCTGGCACGCTGAACACTCGCTCCGTTGCCTGCACGCTGTTCGATACTAAACGCCACTGCGGAAGAGAAAATAAATGTTGAAACAGCTATGGATCATTATTATTATTAGTTTTACCACGATACGGCCATAATCTTGCAGACTAGGAAACTGTAATTGTTAGTCCATTTTTAACCAGACTAGTCGTGGATGACTGTCCACAGTTTCCAGTATCAGCCCAATACCTATGTATTTCAAAGGACTGGTGACAACATTCATTCACAGATATTTGAGTCTGAATGAACCATAGTTCATCCAAATCAAATGAATATTCTAAAAAAATTTAGATATATCCAAATCAAATCTCTTTTTTAACCTTCTACCTGGACGACATTAGAGTTTTGACCAAGATCTTTAGATAAACCTACTAACATGGCTTTTAAATATACAACATACCTGCGATTGACTGATTTCTCGGTACTCTATGACAAAGTACAGAATCCCGCAGCCGCCATCTCCCCAGGAGTCTAGCCACACTGTCACCGTTGTCGTGTTCAGCGTTATCATTTGAGAGTGCTTTGGTTTTACTGGAACTGAAACACGAAATTTTCAGTAAGTAGGTAATAGAAAGGTTATTTGTTACATTTTTTCCAAAATTAACCAAGTAGAGTGAAACATTTCTATCTTGGTATTGGTCTTCATATCTTGGTGGTTCCGATTTGTTTTTTTTGAACCAATTTACCTTTATTCATTTACATTTGGATTCATTCATCATTCATTCGGAATAAGGAATTCTTATCAAATCTGTAAAATTTCGCCAATGAATTTACATTTTGACAGATTCGGATGGGTTGACCTGCTGGTTACTTATACTCCAAAATGGCGTTAAATATTTAGATTATTTTGAAAATTCCTACCTGTGCCCTTAGTATACGCATGTACAATATCACACGGCAGACCAGTACCGATGCGGTTGAAGGCTGTAATATACAGCTGGTAGCGAG
The DNA here is from genome assembly GCF_030705265.1 of Helicoverpa armigera. Lineage (NCBI taxonomy): Eukaryota > Metazoa > Arthropoda > Insecta > Lepidoptera > Noctuidae > Helicoverpa > Helicoverpa armigera. The sequence continues at coordinate 6,139,663 of NC_087134.1, read as the reverse complement.
TTCCGCACCATAAGTTAGGAAGAACATGTTCTGATGTGCCGGCTTCCACTTGCAACTCTTCCCAGTCACCATGCTCGCGTTTGTAATTGATCACGTATCCTGGAATTTTAATGGGATTTGGTCAGATTTTTTAAAACAACGAAAGACTAGATTATTGTTAATTAACTTGTTACTTGTTTAATGAATTAGGATGAGTTGAAACTCCTCCTCTTCTTCTGATGAGATGTAAGGCCCTATAATAGGCGTACACTTTCCAAATGCAAAACTCAAGAAAGATGTACTTGAACAGTGTATTGCTTAGCTTAGGACTGAGGACTAAACGAAAAAGGAATACTTCCTCTAAAGTAATGTAACTAATGCTAAACCTATTACTAAACTATTATTTTACCTAATATTGGACTGCCACCATCGCCCTGATCGCTCCACTGAAGATGTAGCGAGTCAGCATAGGAATCCACAACGGCCAACACAGGGGGTTGTGGAGGCACCTTCACTTCGACGCTGTAGGTCACCTCGTCTCGGCCGTGAACGTTTTCTACCGAGCACGTGTAGTTTCCGCTGTCCAAGTACTGCGTCATGCTGTGTCAATGGTGTTAAATGATGTCATGGAAAAAGCAAGTCGATATAACACAAGTTATGGTAAATCATGGAATCAACGGAATTATGGAAAAGAAGGAATTAGAAGTCACGGTGTAACATAACCAGGAAAGATCGTAAATTGTGCCAAGATAAACAGTTACCTGATGATCAGAGAACCATCGCTAGTCACGTTTTTCTCAGAGTTGACTCCAAAGTAGCCCCATTCATGCTCCACGTGGTAGAAGGAGTAGGGACTCCAACCTTATTGCAGGGCAACGATATGTTTTCCTTCCAAGGAGTCACGATGCTGCGGCTAAAAGACGTGATCCGAGCCGGCACTGTCAAGAAACGGGCTTTTTTTGAATAGAAGAATATGAACACCAGTGACCTAAATCAGCGTAGATAAGTTGAAGAACAAGAGAATCGTTTAATTTATTGACCCATAATGTAAATAAGAAAAGAATAATATTGATACCCTAAGAAGTATGACAGATTATAGACTAACCTGATTCAGAAGGTAAAACTGTAACAACCCGAGTGGTTTCTCCTTCTCCAAGCCTTGTTGATGCTGATACCCAGAACTGGTGTGTTGCCCGCGGAGGTGAACGCGAAGTTTCATGGGATAACGTGCTTGGAGACAGCATGCGTTTGTGGGTACCCTCCTAAAGAAATACGTAAGCAGAAACAATGAATAACTCTCATAATTAAAACTTTGAAATCTCCTAAATACTTCTATGCATAGAAAATGTTATACTGACTCGATAAAAACATTACAGGGGCAACAATGTCACATTGAAACAAATAAAATGCAGGCAAGACGATAACACGAACTGTTCAATATCTGCCAAATTCAAATTGTGCTGGTTTTCGGGGTGATGTAACGAAAGTGAATGCAGGATACAAAATGGGTGGTGCTTAGCATGCGGCTGGGATATCTACGGTAGAAAGGGTCGCCTCAGTTGTTTGTGGAGTTAAGCTTGTGGGTACCTCGTATACGAGTGAATGTTGACATTACAGCTTTGCAAGTATAATGAAGAATGGTGTTGAAATGTGTTCCTTGCGCAAGTCTGTGCAGTGGGTCTTTAATTACAGATTTAAAACAGTGGACAAAGAGAAAGACTGGTATGACAGAAAATAGAGTGATAGAAAAGAAAGTGTGCAGAGATCATCATGAGTGTCTTGTGGAGAGGTCGAATATAGGGCGAATACCAAAAGGAATTCATAGGGCTGATTGAATGCCCTAGCATGGTACACTAACCTTATTGGCGGTGTCCTTAAAAAAGGTCACTTGTGTAGTACTCGCAACCGGTTTGCATGTATGAAAAGATGAATGAATGTGGAAGAAGCAAAAGGGATCGTAGCATGATGAGTTCTGTAGCATCTTCATATCTCAATGAGAGAATGGCATGTTGTATGTACATAGATGTTACAGACGTACACAGCTTTGAATGGATAGATACATTTCAACACTGCCTGCTCTGACTTACTCAAGTTACGCTAAAATTTTTCGTGGGTATAGCCTTCGTATAATTTGACGTGATGTTACCTACATGAAATTTAGCGAATGACGGAATGTGGTAGGCGAACACTTGACAAAAGCCACACACAACATTGAACCAGATTTTGTGATGACTGATCATTTACATATAAAACATGACCAATGAGGTCTAATCGCCCGGTCGAAGATGCACATATAATGTGTATGTACGAACCTCCCGTCCATCTTCAATGACGCTCATATAGAGAGTATATCCCACGAGAACTCCGTTCGGGGCAGCTGGTGGAAGCCATGATACTAAAATCTTGTTACGCGAAGATACGACTGCTTTGATGTCAGCCGGAGCAGAGGGTACTGTAAAAAGAAAGGCAATTTGCAATGAATACTGCATTTCATCGACAGAATCTGTAATTTGTGAAATGATAAGTCGTAAATATTATGTAAGAATTTTATGCAAAGTTAGCTTGTTTGTCAATGTTCTAGAAATGGAAAAGACCTCAGAAAAAGTATCAACTTACCATCTTCTTCAGTATGGCAATAAACCGGAGCTGCCCTAACTCCGTCCCCAGCCGCAGTGAAGGCACACACAGTCACCGAATAGTTGGTGTACCGCCGAAGTCCCGATAACGTCGTGTGCAACCCTGATATTTGCTTAGTAACTGCTTCTTCATTACCTGCAATAGAAGTTACTTCAGGATGCCGAAGTAAAGAAAAAAACTGAACTGAAATCGATTCTTGGAAAATAGAACTTAAAAACACTTAGTTAAAGTACAGTATGGTTCATGTGAATAGGATACATACCATACCAATCGGTGACGGGTGCGTAAGTTACTCTGTATCCTTGTAGTACTCCGTTACGTCCTCTGAGGGGTGGTGGCTCCCATGCTACTCGGACTGATTGCGAACTTAGCGCTGTGCATTGCAGAGCTCCTGGAGGCAGGCTGGGAACTAATAGCGATAAAAACGAAATTAAAAACGAAGTATATTATTCTAAGTTAGATGACTTTGTTTTGTTTGGGTACATCTGAATCTTTAGCCCTGAATGAATTCTATTTTCAAACTCACCATCTTCCATGGTAGTGGCAGTAGTTGGAGGCGAGGCAGGGCCCGCTCCCCTACTATTATAAGCTTGTACAACGACTGCATACGCGGCGTGTTTCTGCAAGCCTGAGAGTGTGGTCCTTGCTCGAGCAGTACCGGCCCCTTCAACTGTACGAACTGTGTAGGATGCCCCGCCCGGACCGCTTGCGCTTAGAACTGTGCTGTTACTGTTTAGCTGGAAGAGGAGTTTGATTTAAGAGTAAATCAACACACGTAGAAGTGGTATTTGTTATTGGGTCACGTGATTGTTTGAAAGAGCAGCCGAGACCCTGGTACATAAAAAAAAAAACAAAAACATAATTAACTAAAAATCAGGGCTGTGCTCAGCACAGTTTATACTGAGATATACCCCTTGCCACACTGTTTATTTTTTTTGTATACCATGTGTTCTTTTTCAATGAATATACATGGTGGGTTTTAAAAAAAATCTGACACTCGTGCTGCGCCCACAGCGGGAGGTGTCATTTGATGACTTCCTACCACAAAAAAGTGTATGTGTAATGCATGGCTTACCTCTTGAAATCCCACATAGTATCCAAGTATATTCCCGTTCCATAAATCTCTTTGTGGTGGTTCCCAGCTGACGATGAGTTCTGTAGAACTTTTCGCTTCTACTCTTACATCCAGTGGAGGGCCGCTTGGAACTAAGAAAATGGGACAGTTTTAATACTTTGGGCACTTGTGTATTCTTAAACTTATAAATAGGTATTATAATGAATTCGGGTCTTACTTTCCTCAGTCGTAGTAACTTGTATCAGCTGACTCGGCTCGCTTTGTCCCAGTCTGTTTTCAGCGATTATTCTGAGATGATACGAGGTCGCTGGTTGTAGATTCTGCACGCTCGCTGAAGTAACACTTCCCGGGACTATCACTTTTTGAGGAGTCGTTGGCCACGAATCTGTTAAGCGGACATTGATTAAAGTTTCTAACCGACCTATCCTTGATTCGCCGGATTTTTTTTGTGTATGTTCAGAGATCATGTTTTAGGTTTTTTTTTGTTGAGAACTACACAAACCTGGAGCTTCCTTATATTGTACGATGTAATTTATGATAGGACTGTTGCCAGCATATGGTTGTGTCCACGATATCTGTATCGCTCTTGACTGTTGATCGATTATCCTTATGTTTTTGGCATTTCGGGGACCTGAAACATATTTTACGTATGAGCAAGCTTTGGCTTTAGGACTTCGGATATTACTTAGATCTTTTAACTATGAGAACAGTTCAAAATTTCAATGTTTTAACCTCTTGTACAACAAGGTGTATGAGCATTTCATCTTGTCCATATGCGTTGGATGCTCGGCACGTTAGGGCTCCGGTGTCCTGTCTATACGTCTGTAGGATGCTTAACTCAGACACTAATCCATCGTCTAACACTTGTTCCCGAATTGTGTATCTGAAAAAGTGGGTTTTAGTTAGAACTGGATTTCGATACAAGCTTTCAATATTGACCTAATTTCGAAGCGGCTCATATAAGAAGTGCGAAATCGTTTATCATGTTTATTTATTTCCAGATACAAAAGCACCGTTCTTTCTGACAATGATAACAGAACTACTTTCGTCAATCTGTTTCGTAGTTTTTGCATGAAAGAACGTACAATCTTACAAGCGTTTATAATTTTAGTAGGATTAAATCTGTCTTGTGCATGTTATCCCAATCCTCTGATTCAATTTTCATATACCTTTGATCCAAATGGTGTGCGATAGTATGATGATGTGGGCTTCGCCAGCTGACTTCTAGAGGCGCGTCTCCTGATGCAGCACATTGCAGGTGAGCTGCCTCCCCAGCTGTCACCTGCACTGTCTTGCTCTTCATTGGAAACCTCGCCGGGGCTATGAGGAAAGGGCAAAAATAAATTGTATCATTGTTCAAACTAATTGATTTGAGCTAAGTTTATGAATGCAATTTTTTTTTGATAAAACCTAATTGACCATTCTGCAAATCACAGTACCGTGGCTAAACATCAATAACATAATTTAATTGATTTTAATACAAATAGGCCTAGGCATATCTAGCAGTCGTGGTCTTCCTTCCTATTTTTCTCCAGGTATGCTTTTTAATTAAATGTGTATCATTTAACAAGACTCCAATCGTCTATTGAAATACTATAGCCTAAAGCTTAATTCTAAAAACAACAATAAAACTATTAAGAACATGAAACGGATAGACTAGTTAATTTTCTTTAAAGCAAATGTTTGTCTAAGCATTGAATCCGAACATTCCAGACGTAGGCCTCCTAATAAACTCGGAATATTAGATACCCAAAGCATGTACACAATCAACTAACCTAATCGAGCTCGATCGTGCTGTGTTTCAGAACTAGAAGTCTACCTAAATTAGAATTTGGCAGAAGAAAGTCTACTATCTTCCATTGTACCTTCTACTGCAATAAGAAAACTGTTGACAATAGTTTTTCCATTTCTCCTACCGCTTAACTGAAGGTTAAAATACAACTAATATTAGGTAATAAAGAGAATTTACAAGTAAATTGTTCAAAAACATTTCAATTTTAACTGCGCATAACAATAGTTACAGCAAGAACCCATCAAGAAGCCATCCGATCCTCAACTGTTTGTTTTTGTTAGAACGTCTGTATTGCACCGTTTTCATATCGGCAAGAAATCAGAGTTTGTGGCCGGGCGCAGAGATTGCCTAACCCCACTCTACTCGATATTCCCTTTGAGTGCCGCACAAGTGTGGAAAAAATATTTTCATAAAGGCAAGCTCGTTACGTCGTCCTTGTGTACGCCCAATGTTATTTATTGGAGAGTTCCTTGTTTACGAAACCCTCACATTTTTATGATTTAATGTTCGTTTTAAATATTACTGCCCCATTTACGACACAATACCGAAAATCTGGTATTATTCTTCGGGGCAAGGACGCGAAACCGTTTTAAATCTATTTATTTAGGTTCAAGTGAACGTCGGCAAACTTTGCTCATGTGTAAATCCTGGCGAACCTTGTGTCAAACCGAAATAAACAAGCGGGAAATACGATTACGGCTCGAAGCGGAACTGTTTACAAACTGTTCGCGGACGTGACGGGTTTAGGAGCCGTCCGCCACAATCGAAGAAACTTTTACCGACGTTTGTACATTGTACCATTCGTTAACGGTTACATAAATAACAATCTTCGGGTGTTGCTGTGTTTACACTTCCAAAATTTGATTTTGACAATCATAAATAACAGCGGCCTTATAGGCGTCGTGACGGACGATATTTCATGATATTTGCTCCTCAACAAAAGCCAATATCGGAGAATACAAACACGTACACCGCGGACTTATTCTAGTGGAAGCCAACTGTCTCGTTTTCCAATAAAGAGAAGACGTATTGCGACGTACGGTCATTGAGTTTTCTGCACAGACGCGCTCGACTCGCGCTACCGACCGCCGACAATCGAATAAACTACAGATACATCGTCGCTTTTATTGTGTCTACTCAACGGACAAGTGGATGCTCTTTAATTATTACCCTCGCTGGAGAAAAGGTGCCAGACGCAAAAATAATACTTGATTGAATATTTCCATATTAAACGAGCAATCACAGCTAAATAAATAGTCAGAAGTTTGTATCAATCTTTACTTAGTAAGAACTACGGCGCTAATTGGAAAAGTAACTTTATTTACACTTGAAGTTTTCATAAAAGTTAGCAATAGAATGTAAGTCCAACCACAGGACGATCTAAATTGAGTTTAAAAGTACTGACAGCTGTAGCATCAGGGACTTAGCAAAGTGGTGCTAAAATGGACTTCCTTTAATTTATTATATAGAATCATAGATAGCTACAGTATGATGCTGGCAGCTCTGCAATTTGAGCGAGTTATCGGCGGGTCGCTTCGTGGAATTCTATGGAATTAAATAAAGTGACAGAGTTCGACGCGAAATTTATCGGAGTGCTCCATATTTTATTATTTTACTTGCGCTTTCTCAAAGAATTTTCCACCAAGTGTTAAAGTTTGTCTGCTTTTAGAATGTAAATTGAACAAGGTAAATTGCAGTTATTATACAAATGATGAATTTATCTCCTTTCTTCGAATTTTATAATAAAAGGATTTCCAAACCTATTATTTCCAGTTAGGCAACAATGCGTTCTTAACATTTATTTTACTAAGAACAGCTCCATTTCTACGCAACAAAACAATAATGACGCAAAAGAATTTTCATTTGAGTACGGCCCGGCTTGTCCCGGCGAAACTCATCGCTGCGACGGATCCTCCATCAAGACATTCCACAACTTTTCACAGACCTTCGACAAAAAGATGCTTCCTTTCTTTTATATACCCTACGTATAGCTAGGGATATGATCCTTGCGGTAAAAATTCTATTTCCCTCCGCAAATTGACTGACCGAATTCGAAAAAGATTGGCATCTGCGAATTTTTTGGATCACACAATTTATCGGCTTGGAAATCTATAAAGTACTTATGAAAACGTGAAATGTCAAGTCTGATGTGACATTTTTGATAAGAAGTATTTTAAAAATTGGTAAAAGTTTAGACTCAACTTACCGTTGACTTTTAAGAAGATGAGCTTGCTTAATCCGGCGCCTATGTCGTTCCTAGCTTCACAAAGATAATGTCCCTCGCTGTCTTTGGCCACTCGCTCGAATACGAGCGAGCCATTCTCCAGGACCCTTGAGCTCCCTTCAAACATGAAGTCTTTGTACTCGCCAGGCGTGTTACCTGTTTGAAATTTGACCCAGTTGTTATGTCAATGTTTCGTGGATGGCAAAAGTGGAAAGTGCTGAAGAAAACGTGTTAAGATAGCTTTATAAAATTGGTAAACTTGTTTAGTTTAGCAAGAAAAAAGTAACAAAGTTTTCTGATAATAGAAGCCATATGATAATACTTTGTAAATATTTGTAAGTTTCCAGACAAGATAACTAATTCAGTCTACGTAGTTTATAACTTACCTACGGCTTTTTTCCACGTAATCGTTGGCTTCGGGTAGCCGTCAGCTTGGCATTGCAGGGTTACATCTTGGCCAGCTGCTACTGCTACATCGTTAGGTTCCAATCGCCATCGGGGTGGTACTGAAAATGAATTTGTTATTAAATGATCAGCAGCAATCATTTTATATCAAACAGAGTTAGTTAAAAGTCTCGTTACCATTAACTGTTAGAGGTATTGTGTATCTTTCTGAACCGGCAACATTCGAAGCGATGCACGTGTAGTTCCCACTGTGTAGAGACGTCACTTGCTCTATAACCAGCGAAGCGCTGTATTCATCCATTCTGCGGGTTATTATGCCACTAGGAGCGTAAGGTGATGACGTCACAGGCTGCCCGTTTTTCTCCCAACGAAATGCGACAGGCAAATCACCCTCTAAGATCTGGCAAGATATAGCCGCCCTCATACCTTCTCGTAATAAATTTGTTAGCGCCGGTATAGGCAAGATTTTCGGCTGAACTGCAAAAAAAATGTGTTGTTTAATTTTTTTTGCGGCTGAAGCAGAATTTAAATTTATGTATGTATAAAAATATTCGGCGAAGTCAGGTGGTTTTTGTATTAAAGTTTAAGTGTTTTTTTCCTACGAAGACAGAAAAATGCCTCCGTTTCATGAATTGAAAATGTTTGCGTGAAATGTGAAAAAAACTTTCTGACCCGTTAAAGGTTTATTGTTCACCTAATGCATGAAGGCTGCCTTGGGAATTAGGCTGAACCGTTATTCACCCCGAGTTATTAAGGATTCAATTTTAACGCGCAATTTGGCCACGTAGGCACTTCATTTCACCATTTATTTGTGAGGTAGGTGCCCAACTGTTAATTAAAATGAAATCTTAAAAGCGGTTTCAGCCTTGATTTCGTGGACCTCATTTCGGAGGGTTGCTTGCTGAAGTTTCCATTATTTTTTTAATATTTTTTATTTTATTGCCCTATTAACCAGCGAAAGCTGAAGTTTAACGCCCCGTGGATGCCGCGGTAATGGTAAACGTGCTAACTTAAATGAATTACGGATGAGTAACTCCACCCCTCTTAAATTCGTGATTTTATAGCGCATTAAATCTTAGTACGGTAAATGAGAAAGTTTATGCTCTGATTTCTGTGCTAAGTAATGTAAAGGACGGATGAGAATGAGGATTAAAGGCTAGCATCTGTTTAAACGCGTTTTTGAGAACATTCAACGATTTTAATAAAATATTGTTATTTCCTTTTTCATTTCAAACATTTCTTTTCAGCACGTTCAAATGGCAACTCTTCATTAGATTAGGTACCCCATTTGTATTTCATAGTTCGCGAATCGATGGGTTTCCTGACATACTATTTTAACTTCGGCGAAATTCTATCTGAAATGGTTGTCTGACGCATTAGCTTGCAGAATTTGTATGAAGATCTATGTGCTGACGACTTGGCTTTATATTAAAAAGACTAGGTACTTATGCGAAGTAAAATGCACTTTAGTTTTATTATTACGGTAGAATTGATGGACTTCTGTGATTTCCCATGGTAGTATCTACTTCAATCCACTTTTCATGTACCAATTCAGTCTTGTGTTTTAATTTTTGACGCTTTAAGACGTTTAAGTTTAACTACGTAACTACTAAAGTAATGTGTGTATTGTTTCGCTTTAAGCCTGATGGTTTCCTTCATTTCCCAGGTGCCTTCACTAGCTTCTTTAATATTTGCAGCTGTATCAAGCTGCCTACAGCATTCTGCCAATTTAATTAATAGTACTTACCTAATATTTGTACTTCAACGTCTCGTCTCGCAGCGTGCCTTTGTCTGTTCGCTGCTTGACACGTGTAGGTACCAGCGTCTTCTCCTCGCTGTGTTTGTTCCACGATCAGGGTGCCATTGGGAAACACTTTCTGTCTTCTATTTAGCGGTAGATTTTGACCATCTGCAAAAACGAAATCAAATCAAATCAAATCAAATCAAATCATTTATTTCATGTAGGCCTTTGCAAGCACTTATGAACGTCAAAATTATAACTAAGTTTGATTCTAGTTGCCCATTCCAAAAGTAGCTTCCTATGGAGAAGAACGGGCAAGAAACTCCATGGTTACTCTTTTTAAAAACATAATAGGTGTTACAATTTGTATGTATTGATACATACGACAATAACATGGGAAAGAAATGTTTACAATATTTTTTGGGTTGACTTTGAGAAAGTTATACAATGCAAGTTGAACTAGGAAGTTATTAGAGAAAATTATTATACAAACTATTTTAAGAAGTTATACAAACTATTTTAAGAAGATACAAACTATTTTAAGAAGAAAGGTTTTTAAAAATTAAAAAAAACACGGTTTTTATAACGGTTCTGAGCTAGTCGTGTATTGTCATCAGAACTCGAGCGTGTGCAAAATTTCATCCTAATCGAAGGCCGGGTAGTGAGTCAAATTAAGATTCTAAGATATTCTTACATACATAGTTACAAGTGAATATGATGGTCTATGAAGTTTCGAAAAATAATTTGACAAATTATGATATTAAACATTATGTAGGCCAAGATATTGGACAAGATTCATTAACTTAATAACCCCAGTATCATTTCAAAATGGAAATCATGAGTTTTGTAAACCATCTTCCTTCTGCTGTCATTACCGTAAAGTTTGTTAAAGTAATTTGAATTTATAATACTTCCAAGACTTGGGCAAATGAGTTGACCAGTTCTGTGGTAACATAAAGCCTTTGACTTACCACTTAAATAAGTTTTTCCCTGTGTAATTAGTTACCGATATTTATAGGAAAGAGTTTTGCTGGGTACGCTATGAATACCCGACCCTACTCCATCTTGTGGTTATTGTTGGACAAGAATTAGGGATGTCATCAGGTGGATTTAAGTGGGTAACATTTATTCAAGGAATATTCTAGGAGCGTCTATTTTGAAATCAATGACAACTGAATGCCGGAATCAATTATAAAGCATTATCGTTTGAAGGGTCGTATTGTTGGGATCCTATACGCTTTATAATACGTAATTGGACATTGACAAAGAGCGAACTTCTATGGTAGTGGGCTCTAGCCTCTTATATCTCCCGTTTATACTAAATTCTGTGGTAGTTGAGTTATATAATGTACATACATCAACATTTCCCGTAGGTCTGAATAATTTTATCTCATTTCCTTTCATCGGAGTCGGTTCAGCTATGTAAAACATATGGACTAGTTTTTCTCAAAGGTCAATTTAAACATTTAGTTTACCTGAACCTAATGCTAAATTCAAACTTAAATCGGGGTATGCAGAGAAATTTTCTAATTTAAAATAGTTGGGTGGAAGCCACGTCTGGTTACGCGAACTCGGTCGAGAGTTCGACGGTGACGCCACCAAATAAAATTCCAACAGTTGCTAGAGAGGCAAGTTTGGTGAAATGTGCACTGCCTTCGGATATGCCCAATTTTAAATTTAAATATCTGAATGCTGAAATAGGTCAACGTTTAGCGTAGCTAGTTAAAATTTTAGTGCAGGTTTCGTGTATCCATGTTTATGTATATTCTACGAGTAAGTGGTCCTGGAATCGTAATGATTGTAAATGTGCTAAAGTATATCTTTATTGAAACCAACTCATGTGGCTACCCAACCAAAGGCTGGTTAAACATTTATTACCTTGCGAAAGAAAAAGGGATTAATATTATTCTCAGTGACCGCTAACCATAAGCAGCATAAGCTTTGAAAACATCATTATTGAAGAGGCAGCAAATTAATATGGAAGGCGAAGTAATCCCGTTTAATCCTTTGATACACGTGAAATACCCCTTTGATGCAGGTATCACAAATCGCAGGTCAGCGTAATGAGAATGCCCACTCTATGAAAAGATAAGGCCCGTTGTTGACAAGGGTCCGAAACGGAAAAGGGAAAATTACGAGGGAGTGACCGGAAAGTCTTAATTTGATCTTTCGAAGTAATACTGGTAAACGAGAGGCGGGTTTTATGGTCTTAACAATTTTATTTCGAGTGAAATTCATTGTGATCCTAAATGGGAAAGGCATGCCTGCCTTTGAAAAATGAACTCCAATTTACAGGGCCTATAATTCGTTTTAGAATGAAGAAGTTCACTCAATGACACAGCCAACTTAAATCTAGACCAGTTATGAAAAATAAAAAGCACAAAATCGCCTAGCAAAAGATTTTATTTTGGTTACATGTAATGGGTCGGTAGGTAGTACAGACATAAAATGTACAGGAGATGGTTTTACTATCAACGTTGTTTTAAAATGAAAGAACAGTAAAAAACGAAATTGTTCTGAGCTCTGGCAAAACAAAAAAGTCTTTAAAAGATTATTTTTCTTGTCTATTATTTTAAGTTTATGCCTCGGCATTCAAGAGCCTTTATTTCCCATAGAGTACAATGAAAGAAGCAAGCCTTTTTATAACATCCTTGATGGAACCTTGACAGGAAATTAAAATAAGAACGCGAAATTATCCAGAGGGTGCTTTATTTTTCTTTAATCTGCCTGCAAACGGAAATTAAATTATATTATTTGGTACCGATGGGCTACATTATCAATGTTGATACCCTATTGTTCAATCGCACAGCTTTCTGTGACATAAAAAATATCTATTTAATATCCGTCCAGACATGTTCGATGTTATTGTTAGCCGTAGCTAAGGAAAAACAAGAGAAGAAGAATAACTTAGATTTGCCCTTAATTGGATGTTGCGAAGGTGTCTAGTCTATTAGATTGTGGGACGCAATTTTCTCCCGGGCCAGGATATTACCAGAGAAGATATAACGTACATATTTCCGAGCTGACGTTTTTATACAGACTTTGCAAATAAACAACGTAAAGGTATTGTTTGATAGGTACGGCGGTACGGCAAAATAATCTTTTGGCAACGAAAATAAATAAAAATTTATTTTCGTTGCCGTGATGACTTGAAAGAGGCTTGAATAAAAAAAGGACTTTTCATTGAAAAATCTTGCTGTATTAGAAACAATATATAAGTATCTTTTAATTAGCTCTGCTCGCTTCATTTCATAGCCTATTCTTCTAAGTCTACTAGAAGAGAAGGATTTGAAGTCAAGCAACAGGGGATTATTTCGCTCTCAACTTGACGAGCTAAAATTATAATATTTTGCCCTAGAGTCTCATTCTATCTTACTCGCAGACAGTATTCCCCTTTGATCGGTAAGATATAATCCACTTATAGTTATTTAGTTTCACCTTCGTTTCGAAGAACCTGTTGCTAAAAGATATAGATACGCTCCCTCCCCTCGGGGCCCTAATTCGACACTGTTTGACACAAGTGTCGTTCGTTTGGTCGTGAATGCCCTGTTTTATTTAGGAGACTGAGGATCTTATTTTTATTGTATCACGTCGATAAATAATTTTTGAAGATTTGTGTTGAAGTTTAAGTTAAAAGCTATGAGCAATAGGTGTATTAAAATAGTGAATTGCTAATGTTGATTCGCTCAAAATCCCAATTTTAGAGTCTGATATTGGGATATAAAGAAATTTATTTCTCAATTATATATTATATAATCCTTATATAAAATTTTGATGCAAAAAATTATATGAAAACACCAGGCTTATAATTTAACATGGTTGTATTTGAAGATTTTAGAAATGTTTATATCGTTTCATTCCCAGAAATGAAACTACATAATTTGAAATCCGAATTACGTAGTGTTGTACATTTGGGGAATTGCTTTATGTAAAATGGAAGCTCTAAAGAAGCCACTTAAATTTTGTTCAGTTTTTTATAGAAAAGTACACCACTAGGTAGTAAATATTTTATGTATGTAGTTACTCGACATCGAAAACTACTTAGGTCATAAAATAATTTATGTATGTATGCGAAGATTTCAATAAAGTTTTATCAATACCTAACTATATTATCTTCAAGCCAATAAATGTATTTTCTCATAAGAGAATATTCACGTCTATAAAAGATGTAATATCTCATATCTAATGTTATTATGAAATCGTTGATAAAAAAGAGATATTAGGCCTTATGAGATTTAGATCTAGATACAAATGGACCATTTCATTTGGCCCTTTACGTTGCCTATTTGCGAAAAAAATGTTATTAGCTTCTTAGAGGCAAACAATAATAGATACTATTCATCATATAAATATTTTTAATCAATCAATATAAGTCATGTTGATTTATATTCATGGCTATATCTAATACGAGTAACTACATTACATGTGCATGAACTTAAAAAAGCTCTGCCTAGCACTTATTGTTAACTTTTTTAAAACAAATTCTATTGTCGATACGATTTTTCGCCAGTATCTATCTCCGAAATCAGATTGTATAGATGTTCGTTAATAAATACTTAAGAAGAAAAAGAAAAGAGAAAATCATTTTGACAAAAGTCCCGGGGCGACAATTCAATTTCTGTACGTGAGGCACCGACGAAAATTATGTCAATTTCGTATCATTAGCGTGGCCAGGGGTGCTACCTTTTGTAACTTACCTATACGTACTTCTTAGGAAGGTATGTAGGTATTATGAAAACGTTTTTTAATTAAATTGATGATTGTCGGGAATGTCACAGTCGTCATTTGTTATGAGTACCTAAGGTATCTATTGTTAAGTTATATGCGCTGTTTGTGTTGGTAAAATTTTTCAGAATGTCATTCCAGGTATGATAAATCGATCAAATACATATTATAAAAATTATTATAATAATGCTTCGTGTATTTAATTATAGCGCAAAAGGACACAAATAATAACAGATCTAACTGTATAAAGTATTGACAACCCTGGATAATATTGAATCATTTAGAAGCACAAAACAAGAATTATAAGGTCATTGTCTTTTTAGTGCTTTTAATTTTCTATATGATGGTACCGAGGGAAATATTCGTCTGGAAATAATAGTAATGAAGACCCAAATTGAATGTTGTATAGCTACCTACTTACCTATCTAGTTACTTATTATTTTTTTCCAAAATGATTACTTTCTCTGTGTCCCCTATTTTGTAATTGTGATTTATATAATTTTAATATGCCATTTAAATCAGTCAATTTAGTAGGTACAAATATTAGCTGATTCTACGTAGCACAATATGAAATCTATCTTTCGTGTATCCATGTTTTCCTCTTCCCAGTAGGCGTACCTAATAAACATCAAAACGGTGGGATACTAAAACTATTTTTCCCATAAACGTTTTATTCAGATATACAGCAAACGGTATGAAATAAGGAAATCGTAGTAGTTCACTAAATAAAGCGCATCATCATCAAAATGCGGTCTCTTTGGAACGAGAGCGGGAGTGGTGCCAGAACGCGCGTTAAATCAACGGCATTTGGCAAAGAGTTGACGCAAAGCATGTTATACTCAGCTTGAATAACCTAATAAATGCTCCTATCATGTCTATTGGAAATGCTTTTGCTGCTAGAGATGCCAGAGTTATGGTTTAATTAACGTTCAATGTCTAATTGATTTCATCTTAGATACTTATGTAGATTTGTGTGAATTGGGCACAAACTCCCGCAAAAAGAGGGAAGCAACTGGTCCGTTAAACATTTGTATGCGAACAAGTTTAGTTAAGTTCTCAAAGTTACGCGTACTACGAACAAAGTTGCACCTTAGACTCGACCGAGTAAAAAACGGAAAGTTCATAAACTTTAAGCGAAGTTAACAATCTTGCACTTTGGAAAATCGTTTCATAACCCCGCCCTGTGTAAAACGAGCGGTGAATAAGTTAGGAGAGCTTACCTCTTTCCCACGTGATTGACTCGATGGGGTAGCCGGCGACCGGGCACTTGATATTCAGATCGCTGCCCGCCACGGCTGTGACTTTAGGCATCTCTCGGATGTAGGGAAGTCCGTATACGTTGACTCGGGCGGCATGGAGTGCCTTTCCAGCACTGTTGGAAGCCACGCAAGCGTATTCGCCGCCATCTTGTTCTGTCACGCGGCTGATGTTCAAGTGGCTCACCACGTCGTCTTGCAGGGTTACGTGTTGCCCGACTACGAACCTAAATGCGAGATTATGTTGGTGTCTGAATATAGAAAAGAGAAAATTTGCAACAGCCATTAAATGTGATAGTAGCTTCGATGACATTATACTACCAAAACTAACAACGTGAAAGCTCTTCTTTCCTAACATGTTAAACCTGCTTTGTTTTATATCTGTCATTAAACAGTTTATTAAGAAGTTGTCTGTATATAAATTCTAGTAAAATTCTGATCAAAACACGTTAAAAACTTTATGACACGAATGTAAACAGCACGTGTTACTGATGGGTGAAGAAGTTTAGACAGTTAATCAAACTTTTATTGCTACATCATGTTTTGATTACTTTTGATATCGGGGAGAAAATTGGCAAATGAAAGTTTTTCGAAGCTGTCTTATAAATTGGCAAATTATTTTCAAAGACGATATTCATCTCATCTTAGATGAACCCGCACTTGTAGGTTTTCTCAAACGAGTTTTGCTCGATAAGTAGTAGGGTTAAAATAACTTTCTTTATCTATATTAATATTATCTACTAAATAGTCAAAATGTATTATTGCAAGCAGTGACAGCTAAGCTGAATGTGCGTATGTAAAATCTGCCAATCTACAAAATAATAATAAATATTTAACTCTTATTTACCTCGAATTAGTTGGAATGGGAAAACCATCAAGTAGCCATGTGAACTGCGGAGGAGGATGTCCCATAGCCACACATTTTAATGACACACTGGGTCCTGGTTGAAGAGTCTGCTCCGAGAACCAATACACTAACTCAGGTTTCGATTCTGCAACAATAAAATCATATTTATTTTAATCTCTTCGTACAACTTACAATTTCACTAGAACTCTATTTCGAGCTAACTGGGTTATTCTTTAAAAATACAGAAAAGTTATCGAAGCGGTAGGTCGTATTTTATGAACACGATATAATATTTTCTGAACGACTAAAGTTTTAGAGAAACTAACTAAACGTATGATACGATATTTGGAACTTTTGTTTATGTACTTGAATTAATAGCTGAATCGAATGTTGAAGAACTTGGAGCACCTAAGTAGCTAGGTATTGTTGTGGCTGTATCAAAGGAGGCTTCATTTAAAATTAAGCATTTGCCAGAAATTTTCCTTGTTTCTCAAACAAACAACCCCATTAACTGGTGAGTATTAAAAACAAAGGCTAAGCTTATTATCTCGGGAGGAAGGGGAAAGAATAATAACCCCCTCGGTCTGCGTCAGAATAAACTGTGCAATGCAGTACCTAGGTGCACTGGGTTCCGTCTGATTAATATTCAACTCTAGACGATCAGGGTACTCTAGTGCTTAGACGTTCCTTTATCTAATATTGGTGTAGAAAATAAACGTACAATTTTTCATTTTCAATCCAATTTAGTTTTATGTTCGCTTCTTCGTCACTATTCCTATGACATCAGAGCTTCGTTAATTAATTCCTTTTAGGTACGTAATTAAGTGATACAAAAATGGTATTAAGTAGTTCCTGGTCGTCATTTAACTCAAACTATCATGTTTCTCTTTGAATAAAGTATAAAGTTTCCATATCAAGTAAGCTGTATAAGTAGTTAAGGTCGGTATTACCGAGACAGACAGACGGGCGGACGGGCAAATCCGTCCGGCCGACTATACGGCACGCCCGCGCCTGGGTATAATTTTTCCACCTCGAATGATAAAGTAGGTAGCCTCAGTTGCGCTATATGAAACTTTTGCGATTGGATTAGATTATAGATGCTCAGATCCGAGCCTGTTAAGCCAAAAACTTTGTTTCGGATAACGGTTTGTGAAACAATATTGGTTTGTTGTTCTACGTTTAGGTATAATAAATTTATTTGTTTTCAGGGCTTTGTTTTGACATTGTTTTATGTAGGAAGGTGTAACAGCACCAACGAATGATTTAGTCTCACATTTTTTCACGTAGGTCGGTGTTTCCCGAGAGATGTTTCTTATCTTGCTAGTAATTCTAGACTATATTTTCTAAAATCAAATTGTTGCCATCGGTAAGAATACGAGCCAACCATTCTCATTTAAAAATTAAAAAAAGAATCAAAGCGATTCAGCAAGGGCGTTCCTCAAACAAAAAGGAAAACATCCCAAATGAATTGGCCGTTTCACGACGCGAGTTACCACAGATTAGTCTTTGAGTTTTACTTTTAAATTCACGCTTGTAAGCACGCCTGTCATTAATTCTCCTGATTCTGTTCTATATTTAAAGACGGAACGAAATTCTTAATCCGTTTGTCCCTTTTGGAAAGGGACTGTGTAACTTAGGACGAACTTCCGGGTCCGTTGATGACGGTCGCTCGTGAAGACGGTACGTGAATACAAGATACTTATTAAACACAACATTATCTGTAGCATACTGATATTTTTGCATCTTTTGAATAAAGCACTCTAAGTAAGGTTTCATAAATCACAATCACTTTTACAAAAGGCCTATACATTTGCACATAGGTAACACCTGAGATAAGCTAACAAACCTACACCTCTAGCTTAGGTACACGTATTGCCTAAGATCTCCACTTGCCTATTTATTAACAATCGAAAATCTGCACTCAGATCAGACAGATATCAGTAACCTGAAAATGGCCACCACCTATTTCGATGAAAGTTCAGTACGTTTGAGTGAGTCCCTCTCGTTGCAGAATACAAATAGGACTCGGTAAGTGGTGCCGTATTCTGACAGGACGAGTATCGTCAATCAGGTAAACTATAGATAGTTTAATATAAGCATAGCATCTACTTATGTAGCACTTTTCCGTTGACGTCGGTTAACGTAGGCGCGATTCTTGCTGACGCATGACGATGGGCTTGCAGACGTAACCGTCGTCAGTGTGGGAGGATGGACAGGCTTCGAGCTTTTCAATTTAATTGGTAGTAGGAAGTAGTATCTTTTGAGGATGCAAAATTACTACGAATCTGATAAGTTGAAGGTTTTAATTAAGATTGAAACATTTGTTTCAGTTATAATTTAGTATTGCTATGTTTTATGACAAGACAATCGAGCCTCAGGTCTTAATGACTTTGACGTTTGGCTTTGAATTGGACTATGTACCAGAGTTAGTGCAGTGATCGAAATAAGCCAGTATCATATTTTTTTTGCATATTGCCTAATTGCCAACAGCTGGCTTAAATAAACAAAGAACTGGTTATACACATAATTTAAACATGAGATATTAGATTAGACTTCCATATTTACATTTCTTTGCATAATATTATTCAGAGCAGTACAAAGGAAAGCGTAGTATTAGTATTCTAATACGGTGCAATAAGTGTCTGCTTAGTTCCGGAATTTAAACTGGCTATTCAGTGGCTTCGAACTTAGTGGTTTTGTATTTTATTCTGTTTGTTACTGAAATTAGATGTGTTTTGTTTCTGGTTTTTGCTTTTTTAGATTCATTTGGAGCTTGAGGTCGTGGCTGAGTTAATGTTAGATAGAAATTCGTTGTGGTCCAAGATTGCGTTTACTAAAAGTTACTAAATGTAAATAATTAATATTATGATTATTCGATTCTCTCAATTTACCACTTTGTTATATACTTCTGTTAGTCGCCTATTATTTGCCAAATATGGCAATCTCTATTTCCTGACTTTTGCGTAACCGATTGAGTATATTTTTCATTCTATAAGTATCGCTCACAGAACAATACGCTTTGTTTTATAACAAGATAGATAATTCCCGGAGCAGCATACGGCAAACAAACTTCGAACGATCCATTCTCACAGTCCGCTGCACGCTACAAATTTATAATTAGACAAGTATCTAAAGTGCTATTGTTTTAATACAAATTCGCATTGTTTCACCGCGAACGGACAGTCCAGGCGTCCTTATAAATGGCCCAATAAACTGTGGATTAAAATTATGTGTAGTTCGCGATACCTCTGGGTTCTGTGTAAAACGTAATAATGCAGAAGGGTTCCGTCCCTTCATTAGAGACCACATTAAATTGCGACATTTATTCGGTTACTGTTAGCCGTTTTGGGACCGGCCCTAATGGTTAGTTTTAAAAGGTACTTCGATTGTACGCGTAAACTACGGGGAAACGGTTATTTATGGGGCTTTGTTATCTACTGCTGCAATAAGGTATTTATTTTAAATTTTAATGTAGTGGACCCGTAATAAAATGGGCAGTTAAATGTGACCTTTTTGACTTATTTTGGTGGACAGTGTTAATTACTGCCTAGACCCTCAACATGCCCTGGAAAGCCTAAACTTGTTACTTCATTTAATACTTACTTTCGTACTTTTTGCAAAGTGGTTAGAAACTATACGTAAGTTTTTAAGATACCTGGTTTCTTAAATACAACTAGTGAATCTACGGTTACCTGCCTTGAAAAGTAAACAACATATTACGATCACCATCTCCGTAAATAAGTATCGCAGACACCGCACATTCAAAGCCATTTTCCCCGTACGCCGTAAACAAATCAATTACAGCGAAGTCACAACAATTCGCGCAAATTCTATTAGTCTGTGTTACACAAAGCGCCAGACGCGACACGTAGGCATGATTGTTAGCGCATAATAGTTTACCTGCCGTTAGACGCGTCTGTGAACTTGCCGGCCGCTATCAATAGATCGCAGATACGAGACCGCTTTGAATCTCGTACCATGAGTGTTATTAGGTAGATCGACTTATTGTGTAGTTGGAACCAAGCTGGTGGGTGCTATTATTTAGAGTAGAATTCGCAAATATTTAGAGGTATCATTGAATTTGACTGGGACTCAAATATGCGGGTCAATAGAACGTTAATGACTATAGGATGTCAAGCAAGACTTTTTGACAATTTATTGAGATTTAAAGACTCTGTTAGTCTCCTGTTTACTTATAAAAGCTGTCTAGGCTCCTAGTCTTACGATTTACTAAAAATATTTTAATAAGAAGCCATGCCTTACACCATGATAAATTGGTTCTATTGATCAACCGATAGAGCAATATGAATAGGCAGACCTTTTCCATTAGGTACCAATATTAGACGAGATGAGAGTATGCATACAATAGCTTGGTCACATTAGCTACGTCACTGGTTGACAGGAACGTTATCAATAGATAATAACATGAGATATGATGTAAGGACCTTTCAATATTGTATCTATATCAGGTTCTATGGAGTAGGTAAGTAATTAGGCAGGCACGTTTCGTAGATGTTCCAGATTGTTCCAATGGAGTAACTTTGAAATGAGTATGTTATATAAGTATGTTATAAAAGAAATCTATGAGTTGTCTTTAAAAGTTGTTAAAAAATCTCGCAAATTCGAACTTAAGTTTTTGTCTTTCGCTCAGTGTGTCTCTAACATTATTTAATTTCGTGGCATTGCGAAGACAGGGTGATAAATAGCCTCAAAAAGGTTGTGATATCCTGTTGTACTTCTTAGTCTTCTGTTTGTGGGAAGTTACATTTAAAATCGAACTATTCCTTTAGACACATCAATACTATCTATACTAATATTATAAAGAGGAAAACTTTGTTTGTTTGTTTGGTTGTAATGAATAGGCTCAAAAACTACTGGACCGTTTTTTAAAATTCTTTCACCATTCGAAAGCTACATTATCCACGAGTAACATAGGCTATATTTTATCCCGGTACGGGCAGTAGTTACCACGGGACGCGGGTAAAACCGCGGGAAAACGGCTAGTTAGATTATAAAATAACAAAAATAGAGAGTTTATACCCTTTTTGATAGAGAATTATCCTGACTCTTTTTCAGTATACCTATTCATATAGTGTCCCTGTATACCTATACTGAATTTATTTCAGTACACTTATTAGCCTCCAATTTTATAAAACAACATTTGTTTTCTATATTTCGTATTTATAATGATAGACTGCATACTCTGTTTTTCAATCACAAAAAGGCGCCCGAGGTGTTTCGACTTCCCGACCATTTTAAAATGCAGCGCTTTATCAATGGTAGTGGTTGGTTCATTCCTCCCCGTCTGGCCGGGTTTACTTCGCGCCGGTAACAAATGAGGCTTGTTAACAGAAGGTCAGCTACACGGGTAATTTATAGATAGCCCCACTTGTGGGTACTAACACTTGAGACCAGAATTGGTTCGGTTTTTGTTTCCAATCATTTTGATCCGTTACCTGGTTATGAGTGTTATATTTTAACGGAGAAAATTGATCCGTTTGTTCAATCGTCACGCGTTCTGAAAGAAAAAATCCAAGTTTGTTTGAGTTCGCTCATACGACCGGTTTAAAAAAAAAAAAAATTGTATAAATATTAACAATTGGGATATCGGTCCGGTTTAATTTTCATTCAATGCCATGTTCTATTTTCATGGAATGAGAATAGAAAACATAATTTACTTTAAGTTACTTAGGCATTCTAGCAAATCCTACTTGAACTTTCAAGTTTGAAAGTTACTTAGGTACATAAATCAACGTTTACTTTACACAGGTAAATCTTCACCCACAAGCTTATACATAAATCCATAATAATGAATCCACGTCATTAATTCTAACCACACGTGTCGGGTTGCCAAATCCATTACGCTCTTAGAAAAGAGATTTCTTGCACAAGAAAAACAAAATAATGAAAAAAAATCGGCATAGAAATAAGTGGTCGGGTGTAACGTCACGGCCCTACTTATTCTGAACCCCTGAAGAGCAGGGACACCAAATAGCGGGGAACGAATTAATAATGAAACAAAGCGGCTTATATTTCGCGGCGGGGGCGGGGAAAACCGACCTTATGAGCTGCGAGATACGATCTTAATTGGTAGTACCGCGGTTAGCATTTAGTGCGGCGGTTGGATGCGCCCGCGGCAGCTGCCTGCGTCACTGAAGCTCTTTGTTTGAGCTGAAGAGCTGACTCTAATAGCTTGCACCGGATCCGCGCTTAAAAATGGACTTTTAAATATTTTATGAAGAAGTCGGGCGGACGGATAAAATGTTTAAAATTTACATATCTACCATGTGCATTCGTGTGTTAAAAATAATGTTGATACTAAACCTAAATATAGGACTAAGTCACCGTTTTTATTTAAGCGTTCATTCCGTTTTGCTGGGATTGCAGCGGGTGGAAACTTCCTTCACTGAAAAAAGTGTCTCCCTCATAAAGTCTCGTATAAAACTTTGGAGTTTACGTGAATGTCATTGAAATGTATGAAGGCATACAATTTAGGAATAAACGAGCATCATAACAACCATTTCTCTACGAACAGGGTCGCATTTTTATACAAGAAATGTTGTACTCTGTTGTTTTGTTAAAGGTAAGTATTTCAAGTGTACAGAAAACAGCTTCCAGTGGAAGATAAAGAGAACGCTGCTTGATTTCTGCAAGGAAAAACTTAGAGTATTCGAGAAATTAACGGCTAAGAATGAATTCAAAGGATCTGCGGGCGAAAGTTAATGTGCACGTTTGTGAAATAAATAAATAAATAAATTTGTGAAATGAGTTTAGTCAGACCGCAAAGGCACTAAGAAATTAAGTTTTATTTTCTTTAAGGAATTAATCGCTACCCGCCTGCATACAAAAATATTCAAGTAAGTATTTCAAGCATCAGAAAGCTCGGAAACTATACCTACATAGGAAATGTATATAGGTAAGTATCCTACTTCTGTGAGAATAAACAAGAAAGTTAGGTTTTAGTTCTAAGATGGTAAGTAAAATAACCTTGTAATACACTTAACCTGGCCAATTGTGAAACTTGGCAAAAAGTTTAGCAGTAAACAATTGTTTGGTATTTCTTTCCCCTGATATTATAAATGCGTGGCGTCCGAGCATTATGTAAATGCGGCTTTGTATAGCGGCCGCGTCAAAACTTTCAACTTTGTTACCTTCTGTTTATGATATGAAGTTCGGAGCTGACACCGGCAGTAAGTGGAAAAGTTATACGAGCCCTTGTTTATTTCAGATAGTTGTACGTGCGCACTAGATAATTTGTTGGGCAAATTACCACCTCGACGGCTCGTTGCTTTAATAAAATACGAGCTGTAACGCGAACTTTTTAAATTAATTGTTGCGGTGCAAAGTGGAAAATATCAACAACATTTATTATGTAACAACTGAAAAATACAGCATTGTTACTTGTTAGGTAAGTTTTCCTTGTGCTGAATTTATTAGCCGTGGCGTAGTCCACTTGTTAGAGAAATCTCAGCCAAGAAAATCTGGGATCAAATTGTTTACTCAAGACCCGAGTCTGTACCTAAAATGCTAACGTTGGGGTTATTTGCTTACAAAACGGATGCTGGTTAACGAGTTGCTGTATATCAACTTTCTGGTTGATGTCGTGACTTTTAAATTAAGATAGTTTGTATGGTACATTCTGCATTGGGTACATAAATACTTTAAAGATATTCTAAGAAAAAGTATTCATATACCATGATTACCCGTCGTACTTTGTAGGTAATGTAACGTTGCCAAAAAATCTAAAATAATATACATACATACATATGCCTTAAAGCATCATTCAATACATTCACCACAATTTCTCTGCATCAGCAAGTATCAGTAACCGCACATAAATTTTACAATTCACATCCTGTTGCATGTCTGCAAGTTTAACCTTTAAAAGCTAAAATAACCTAAAATATTAAAGTGTACCTCTAGTGCCCGTGAAGTTCCAGTCAGTATCATGTGTGTGTGTGCTGCGAGCGAAGGGCGCTCGCCGCGAGCGGTTGCCGGGAGATCGCGACCGACCCTCGGACACTGCAAACATACAACCTTTTTACTCAACAAACTTCTTTGGACGAAAGTTGAAAGTCATGGCCTTTTTGGTTTTGTCATCTTTGAATGTATGTTCTATTTTTAAATTGGGAATTTGAGTAGATGTGTTCTTTTGTTTGGATAAAAGAAGATCTGACGCAAGGCTTTGGCTCAGACGTTTGATTGGCAATGTATGTATGTAGCTAAGCTATCACAGGTGTGATTCAGCAAAGTTATAGAAACAGTTGAGAACAATCAAAGAATAGTACTTTAGCTTTCATTTTTCCAGCAGAGTTCTTTGAAAGTTTGCGGGAACAATAAAAAAGTTCAAGGTATTTTTGTAAGAGAAAAGTTATCCAATCAATTTTTTAATTATAACTCTTTCAAGTTACAGAAACAGGGCTATGAAAGACGATTCTTTCCCTATTGTAATTTATATTATAATATTTTTCATGGCTTAAATATGATAATTAATTACCGGGTAAAAATTCTTACCATCTATTAAATATTCTGAAACTCCATAAGCCTGATCCTTGGTATTGCTGACAAAACACTGATAAACTCCTTGGTCGTCCTTCTGAGAATTTTTGATATGTAGTCTTAGGCCGTCTTCAGAAATCTTGAGTCTTTCATTCGGTTTAACGACTTTCGCGTCATGCACCCAGTAGACTAGCTCGATTGGATGCCCCGACACTTTGCATTCAAATGTAACGTCAGCATTCGTTTTCGTTCGCACCACTTCGGGCTTTATTCGGACGGAGATGGGTTCTGCAAAAGAAGAAAATGCCAAAAGAAGTAATATGTTATTTTGTGAGTAATAAAATTTTACGATTAGTCCAATTAGGAGAGTAATACGGAAGAAATCGGGCTCAGGAAAAGGAAACTGTTTACATAAATTAAGCGGATGTTTTCCTCACGTATTCTAGCCGGAGAGAATCGTGTTATACGGCGTGTTTTTGTTTGCCTTTGTTTCTCCACCGTATAATTAAATACAGCTACATAGTGGAACTTTTATATTGAAATTATGTATTCCGTATCCACCCAGATATTGTACGTTTATGATAACTGTTATTCCGGTTATAGATATTGAAATAGAGGCAATCTAGAGCGATAAACCGGTTGAGCACCGTTGTTACTGAAATATACGCCAATTGAAACGTATAATAACACTAACTGGAAATGCTGAACTGAAATCATAGTACCGGAGCATAGATAGGAATTTATTTATTATATTCAATATTGAAATGTACGACTAACTATTGTAGGTAATTAAATTTCCAATTGCGCAAAGTTATAAGTAATAGGAAATTGATTTAATATTTACTTTAGGAAAATAAAAGCTTTACTTGTACTACAATTATGCCAAATTAAGTTACGCCAGAAATGAAAAAAACGATTAAATTACTTTTAAGTAAATGCACTTTGTTCAGCGGCTATGCACCACCGTACAGTATCCGTATTGAAGTCCCTATTGGCCTGACCCATCAAAGAATTTCTCACCATCTACAGTATCCAATCAAATCCCCTAGGACTTACCTGTGACAATAAGTGTGAAGTGCATGGACTCGCCCCCCACGGTATTGTTGAGCCAGCACACGAAGCGGCTGGCGTCTTCACGGCGCACAGCTTGGAGACTCAGCAGGCTTATATTACCAGTAACTGGACTTTATTCAGCGACGATCCGCCTCCACACAGTATCATCCTTGTTCGTGTCCCTATTGGCTTGACCCACCAAAGAATTTCTCAGCATCTTTTCTGATATCAAATCTCCTAAGGCCCAACATACCTGTGACAATAAGTGTGAAGTGCATGGACTCGCCCCCCACGGTATTGTTGAGCCAGCACACGAAGCGGCCGGCGTCTTCACGCCGTACGGCTTGGAGACTCAGCAGACCTTACATTATTCGTAGCTGGATTTTGTTCAGCGACTGCCCACCTCTTTATAGTGTCATCCTTGTTCGTGTCCCTATTGGCTTGACATCAAAGAATTTCTCAGCGTCAAGTCCGCTAAGC
Organism: Helicoverpa armigera; assembly: GCF_030705265.1. NCBI lineage: Eukaryota > Metazoa > Arthropoda > Insecta > Lepidoptera > Noctuidae > Helicoverpa > Helicoverpa armigera. Next base: position 6,112,950 of record NC_087134.1, on the reverse strand, counting down.
CCAACATACCTGTGACAATAAGTGTGAAGTGCATGGACTCGCCCCCCACGGTATTGTTGAGCCAGCACACGAAGCGACCGGCATCTTCATGGCGCACGGCTTGCAACCTCAGCAGGCCTTATATTACTAGTAACTGGACTTTGTTCAGCGACTTTCCATCGCCTTATTTTATCATCCTTGTTCGTGTCCCTATTGGCTTGACCCCTCAAAGAGTTCCTCAGCATCAAGTCCTCTAAGACTAACATACCTGTGACAATAAGTGTGAAGTGCATGGACTCGCCCCCCACGGTATTGTTGAGCCAGCAGACGAAGCGGCCGGCGTCTTCACGGCGCACGGCTTGGAGACTCAGCAGTCCTTATATTACTAGTAACTGGACTTTGTTCAGCGACTATCCACCTTTTACAGTATCATCCTTGTTCGTGACTCTACTATGGCTTGACCCATCGAAGAATTTCTCAGCATCAAATCCCCTAAGAGCAACATACCTGTGACAATAAGTGTGAAGTGCATGGACTCGCCCCCCACGGTATTGTTGAGCCAGCACACGAAGCGGCCGGCGTCTTCACGGCGCACGGCTTGCAACCTCAGCAGGCCTTATATTACACTAGTAACTTCACTTTGCTCAACCACTGTCCTCCTCCGTAGACTGTCATCCTTGTCCCTATTGGCTTGACCCGTCAAAGAATTCCTCAGCGTCAAATCCCCTAAGAGCAACATACCTGTGACAATAAGTGTGAAGTGCATGGACTCGCCCCCCACGGTATTGTTGAGCCAGCACACGAAACGGCCGGCGTCTTCACGCCGCACGGCTTGGAGACTCAGTAGACCGCTGCCGAGGAGCCGTGCTCTCGACCATAAAGAGGTCTTCTCTATGGGAATTAGTTCTTCGTGGTGCTCGCGAAACCACCTGTGGAATTTTAAAAATTATATTTTGTAGGTAATTGCTGTCTCTATAATAAACCCACATAGCGGGCCTGCTGGAAGAGATTTCTTAAGAAATAAGTAATGTTTTGTACTTGGTGGACTGTGTACTTTTAAATAAATAAATAAAATAGTACAAAAAATGTATGTACAACGGACGGTGTTGCTAGTTCATTTTTAGTATGTCAGAAATGGATCATTGCACACCTGCATATTAAACGAACCATATACAAAATACCAGGTAATGTGTTCTCTCTCAAAAATCCAGATAAACCCAGTCTCGTAGTCCTAAAATGTAAGTTCAGCAGCCTCAAGTAAAACTCCCTTGGGAGATTTCGCTCTACCGCAAAGCTAGCAAAACAATAAAATATATGAGCCTATAATAGTGTTAAAAGGTCACATTCAACAAGCTAAAGACGGCAATAGTCAACAAGTTGTGACAAATGGTTCATTGTTACTACAACCATAATGACATGTTTCGCCCGGCCTTTCAACGTTATATCGATTTGTCATCCCATACAAATTGCTTCTAACGATACTTTTTTTTTTCTTTTATTCTACACTGTAAATGAAAGTCCATAAAAATAGGAAAGTACCGATTTTTAACGATACTTCTAACGATACTTTTTTTTTCTTTTATTCTACACTTAACCCCATGATGAACATCGTTGATTATATTATCAGAGTGTAATAAAACGCTGCTCATTTAGTTATTAATAGATGAAAAAGATGATATTGACAATAAATTAAATAAAACTTATAATAAATTCGCGATAAAAATACTAGGTACCTACCGTTTTCCAAAAGGTTATTCTCATATTCTGACTGACAGTCTGTTTGCCGCCCTTTTGATCCACGACCATAGATATCATATCAGGACAAAGTTTTATTTAGCCATAAGCCTTGTCTATGCGTTTATAACTATTTTTAATAAATAATCGCATGTTCAAACCATAGATATAATATTACTAAACAAGATTGCGCACGCTCAAAATATATATTTACGAAAATGAACTCTATTCTAACGCAATAAGGTACTAAATTTGTTGCATAGTACAGAGAGGCAAATCCGAGCCGAGAGGGATAGTTCGAACGGAGGCTGTTTGTCTCTTTCTAACACCTGCCAGCATAAAAAAATGTTGTGATCAAAAGTTTTGTCTTCCCAAAAAACAATTGAATCACTTATATTTTTATCTTATTTTCACAATTGTAAGTCAACAAATTAATAACAATCGCTTTAATTTATTCGTATTAATTCTTAAAACATAAACAACATAAATTTTTATTCTGCTTTTTTTTATTTTCTAGTGGTAACCCTGAACATTCTTGGCGCGTAATCAGCATTTAAAATGTTGTTTATATTTTTTTGTATTAAATCAATTTAAACTATTAAAATGGTGAAAAAGTGTTGTTTTATACTTGTGAAAGTGAATCCTATGGTGGTTGCAATATATTGTTCCACAGGTAAGCTAATAATAACATTTTCGTAAATCAAACAACTAGGGTGCCCATGAATTCTTGTAATGAGTCAAAATATGGGTGATGGATTTTAAAACTGTTGTACTTTTGTTATAGCTTCCCAAAAAAATGTAGAAAGGTGATATAAATGGCTCAGCAGTCTATATGTGAAGCAAAAATACAACAAAATCAGTCTGCACTTCGAATCTTCCTGTTTTCATTACTGCTATTTCCCACAAATTATTAAAAGCCTTTATTAGTATTTTAAGGTCACAAACTGCGTAAGTTAAAACTTCAATACCAATCTATGTTTAATAATCTTAGTAAACTCGGATTGGTCTCACGTAGCTAAATCTCATAGTCACCCTATTAGAGAGGGACAGACAGCCTCCGTACTAACTGTTTCACTCGGCTCGTTTTTTGGGTTTATGTGCGCAGTCCTGTTTACTAATATTATGTCTATGGTTCAAACACTATAACAGGGTTTTCACATTCGCAGATTTTCCACTCAGTACCTACTATCGAGCGTTGTTACCGAAATATGACTCATGAAATTCATTGACCAACTTACGATTACACAATGTCTTATCATCACGTAATACAAAGGTTATAATATAGTAATCATTTCATATACCTAAGGGAATGTGAATAACGAAGACCTATTAAATACCGTAAGTCCTTTTATGATCTGCGAATACATTTTTATAGGACGCAGTAATGGGAAATATTCCTAATGCCGTTTCAAGTATTTAATAACCCTTGACATAGTTTATGTTTGAGGAAATTTGTTTCGGATTGAATTACGTTGTCGGGAGTCAAAGTGAACTAACTTATTTCGGGCTGTCCAGATAATGTTACGAGAAAGAGACCGCACATAGTTTCATCTTTCTCGTTCCAGCATTACATGATGACAAAAGCTTTGTGAATACGGTCTAATATCCTATGCGCAAATTTTCGGAAATGAAAATGGCTATGTGGCGCGAAATCTTCAATGTTCTCCAACTTAGGTTCCCTTTTAGAAATAGTTTGAAAGGAGTTGAAATGCACCGGGACATTTGCATTCTAAAAGGTTTCCACGAACTATGGCTGGATATGAAAGTTTATGGCGTATTCAGTAGCTCGCCGCGGTAATTCTTTGAAAACATAAAATGTTATCAGTTCACTGGTGAAGTTTGTGAACTTTTATGTACTCTATAACTCTCAGACAGACGTTTTGAAATCACCACAGATTTTATTGTGGTTTACGTCTCATTTTCTCTGCATGTAAGTTCTATTTGTAAGGTGTCTTTGAAAACGGGAGTTTTGGGATCTGTTTATGGAACTAGCTTAGCTTCCCCTAAAAGTTAGCCGTCGCTTGCGGCCAAGCAATTAGGTAAGATCAATATGTGCATGCCCATCCGAAACACGCGAATAGAAGCAGCTTCAAACGACTCCTCCACTAAAATAGATGCAAAGCTATCGTTGGCTGGTATAGATATTAGGTAAAACCACGTACAAAAGACAAATACCGAGTAAAGGAAGTTTGGTGTGCGAGCCATCGACCCATGAGGTCGGTTTGCACGGTTATTTGACTAGCCATGGCCAAGTTTGGCCGCCGAAACTTGGCAACATTTTCCCGTGTGTACTTACTTCTCAGGTACGTAATTGGAGCTGGGGTCCGGACTGAATATGTTTGCTTTGGCTTATGTAAATTAGGTCAATCATTTTCTTTTTATAAAACCACTTTTCTTGCCATTATGAGATGTGTCCAATTACCTAAATTAAGTACCTAAGTTTTGCATGTGTGGTTCCAAAATATGTATTTTTGACTAAGGAAGGAAGGCCACTGTTTCAAAACAGAATAGTGTTTTTAGAGCAGATTTAAAATCGGTGACCTTTCGGGTCTCGCTACCAGGATCGAAACGGCAACGTAACAGCGGACGAAACGATAACATTATGAAAATCTATTTAAATTACACGCCATTTTGCCATCTAGAGACGAGCTAAGTACATGAGCTACATAGCTTGCTACATTTCCAAGGGTATAATGCAATTTACCGGGTTTTGCGGGCTAAATTGCTCCTTGGCAGTTAAAACGAATCACGTCGCATGGGGATTATAAAATTGCGGTAAAATCTCGATGCGAGATCAAAACGCTTTGATGGCGAAATAAACCGGCCAGTTTGACCGTGTCGCGTGTATCGTCAGCTTAAAGGATGAATGCTGTGAATTTTAACGCCTTGTTTTGCGTACTAACGCCTGAATACAGGGTCTGCGTGAATAGTGTAGGTAGGTACAGAGTTAGTATTGAAATGAAAGAGATCAACATTTAAATTGTCATGTGTATTAAGATTCCCAACAAACAAGCTACTCTTATAAAATTATATGTTTAAGGTCTAATTTCTTATAGTTGCTCTAAAATCGCTTTCATTATGTCAATGTTCCTTATTATGGCACAATATAAGAAGATTTGGCTAATATTACCTTTACTCTTATAATTTGGTTGGGTTAACCATAACAAGTCCAAATTACATGATTATAATAAGGATTGAAAATGTGTTATTCTCATAAGCGCATTTACAATGCTTTTAAGCCTTATAATATTCAAAACCTTATAAAAGCTTTTCATTTGGCTAATTGTTCTTTATAATAGTAATGCATAAGCTAACTATGATACTTTTACACTCATAGGAGCATTTCATAAGATGTCTACCCAACAAACAATATTCTGCATTTTATATGGTCTTTACAAGAATGAATGCAATCCATAATCACTTACATAGTCATTAAAAAGGTTTTATTCTCTAGATGGTCATATTAAAATATTCTTATACCACTTCTACTGCTAAGAGTATAATACTACAAAATGACAACCCGATACCAACAAATCACTTGATGGTTCCGTCAATGATTTTATGGAAGATGACAATGAAGTACAGGAAATCAGTCAAGAAGAATATAACGGTAGTGGTAGTGAAGAAGACATAAATTGAGATCTTCTCCGTAAATACAACCATTGTGATAATACCTCAAATGTAATATAGCTAATATTAATACAGCTACGGAATGATGAAAGGAACCCTAACGGTAGATAAAATGGCGATAGCAGATGGAATAAATGTTGCCATTACAGAGCTTATAATCTTATAGATTTCTAATAGACGTTGTGAGAATGATATTACCCTTGTAAAAGCGTTATAAAAAACATGCCTTAATAATTATTCACATTTTTACGTCAAAACTACTCAAATTCAAGGGCGCGTTGATATAATTACACTTTTTGTACCACATTTTATCATACGTTTGAATTCCCACACAGTTTTCTCAATAAACAAGCACAATATACTCTCGGATTCAGGTACACTAAAAAAAATAAATGAAATCAATCATGGTTCTTGTTTTCTTTAAAATACTCGTTGACGCTGCCAAACTGAAAAAATCACTCAACAAAACACTTGTTGCAGAATCTCAAACACTGATTTTAAGGCGAATAGCAATAAAATAGTATTTGTCTTGCCGCTATAAGTTTTACTCCCTTGTTGCTCGCCATTATAAAACATGTATAAGATTGGTTGGCTTTTTAAGAGCAAATCCTTTTGCTTTTATTAGTTTGACTCCCTTATCGCTTGCTATAATAAAGTACATATAAGAAAAAGAAGCTGACAATAAAGCAAATATAAGGGGGGTTTGAGGTTATTGTTCTTGTAATTTGTGCCCAAACGCACCCTTATTAGCGTTAATACGGCTCCTATAAGAAATTTATTTTTAGCATTTTTAGCCACTATGAGAGGATTTTTTGTTTGTTGTAGGTCTGTAGACCTTTTGTATTTATTTTTAAACAAAAGAATAATAGAAATCATTTATTTCCGAAAATAGGTCTCAGCGTTTTTACAAAAACGAAACAAATTATTTTTATTGAAAGGTCACAAACAATTTCTGTCTCTATTGTGATCATAATTTCATAGAATTTGAATTCTCGCTTACATTGATTTAGAATAGGTAAATACATGTATTTGATTGAGTTAATATTACACGACCACAATTGCTATTAATTAGTGGTAATGTTCAAACAACTGAATTAGGTGATAGCTGAGAATAAAATGGGTGACAAAACCACCAATCCAATATGATTTGTTTGACGTTATTATTTGACCGGTAAATCGTGCTAAATTAATGTAATTGGATATTTGGAATAGTAAACATTTTATACCCTGTAATTGCCATAGGTATTGTCAGTTCTTTTTATAATTTCTAACAGCTGGATATCATACCTATACCTACTATGTGATATATTGACAAAAATGTTGGTTGCTAACGGGTGATTGACGATACTTATAATACTTCGGCTTTTTTACGCCTAAGTTTCATCAGAATAAATTACTTTATCGTCGGCTGTGTCTAAGGTAAACTTAAAAAGTAATTTGCAAACAAACATCGCTTGTAACAAATCGTGCTTGAAAATACCGACTCTTTAACCTCCATACAACGATTAGTACTCGAAACCTTTTAAGCAAATCAGCAGTCGATGGCCATTACGCGTTCTAACACAAGACCTATTTCTGAGTAAAAACTAGGGCTTTAGCCTCTTTGCTCTGTGAGGCCTCTCCCCGAGTCTGTTGTTTGCTTACTGAAGCGATACCTTTTAGCGAGAGGATACAGCCGCATAAAATGTTCCTTAGTTTTTTTTTATGTTAAAGTGTATGAAGGTCTGTAGACTTTTTGGTTGGTTGTGAAATGGGACGCGATGCCGGTGTAGTGGATTTGCTCAGATTTTTTAAGGTGAGTATTTATTTTAAGTAGTAATACTGAGTGGAACTGCTTATATAGTGAAAACTTACTTTCATGTAAAATGTGTATTTTATAAACGAAAAAAGTTTTATATATGGCGAATAATGAAATCTGCATTCAATTTTAAGATAAATTAAATCTATATTTAAAAATAATTGAAATATCTATAATAATCTGAATTCAAATGTTCAAGTCCTGACAGTGAAACGTATTTCATTTGTCAAAAATGTTCTTCAAACTAAAAGAAAATCATCAGAACCTTTATGAATCTTAAAAAAAAAAACAATTCAAATAAAGAATTGCAAATCATTTTTTTTATCATAAACATGATTTGCACTACATTTTTCTCACCTGTAACTAGGCACCGGCCACGCATGCGCGGCGCACGGCAATCGGACATCTTGTCCGGCTTGTATGCGTCGCGTGCGCGGCTCCGTCGCCATCCGCGGCCTCACGCCGCCTTTGGGTTCCGTCACTATTATGTGACCTGGTGGAATAAAGAATACCGTACTTGTCATTAGCTAAAACAAAACGTAGAGTGAAAGAAAAAAAAAACGACATGTCAATACGAACATTGTGTTCCATTTTTAAATTCTTATGTTCAGATATTGCGAAAAAAAAAGAACTAGGTAAGGGGCGGAATACAAGTACTAATACTAATAGCCAATGTCTTCAACAAAAGTAAAAGCCAAAGTAAAAATCAAAGTAGTGTCTAAAGTAAAAGTAACGGTCAAATTCGTTTTTTTTATTGGTTTTGCTGTCACTTTAGCCTTGAAAAAACTAATTTGACCGTTACTTTTACTTTAGACATTACTTTGACTTTTATGTTTGATGAAGAAACTGGCCGTAAGTGATGTATATTCTTCCTCTTATTTATAAAAACTGATAGCCAATGTAATAAAGTCATATGCCCAAAATGTTCGAATTAATTAACAATTGTGGTCATTAAGTATGGCGAATAATCGTGATATTGAGCTTAATTGAGAGCACCCATTAATTAGAATCAGTTATAATTACTTGTGGCAAAATTAGCTTGTTAAACCAAGCTACGAGTGTATTGAGTTACACGTATGATTGTCTGAAATTCGTTACTTAATTATAATCTCTGTCGAATGTTGGCATACAATCTGCCCAATTTTTCAGTACCTTCTCATTCAACATTATCTACAAATCTGTCCAAAACGGTTTGAAACATTGTAACTGGTTATTCTACGCTGATGTTTCGCTTTCGCTGTTACTGGCCACTTACGTTCTCAAACTTCAAAATAGTAAAAAAATAAAACCAATTTAAAATTCGAACTTACCGAAATATAGGCTAGTATACAAGGTCCCGGTGATCCGGTCCCGTACACGACACCGGAACGCGTTGTGCCGGTCCCGAGGGCTGACCCCGCTTATGTACAATGACCCGTCGTCTAGACGCTGGTACTTAGATCCTGGACCAAACAGTATTGTTTTTATTTATTTATTAATCTACATACCTTATACTATTACAGGGTACTAAAGTGCGATAAATGCGCCTTAATTACACATAAATTATTTATACTTAAAACTAATGTTAAATTCAGTACATGGGGGTTAAGTGAAAGGTATGGTTGAAGCACTCAAATCAAACTTCAGGTCAAGCAAGACTCATAGCAAGCTTACATCTTAGAAATAAAGTAATGTCCTCCAACATGTAAAGATATTGTTCGTTTTCATCTGTTTTACAAACGTAGGATGGTAACATAGGCAAAGATGAAAACGATAAAGGTAGGTAAGTACTGAAAAAAATACCTTCAAATACATTGATACACCTCTAAAAGATACCCTATTATTTTTCCATATCGTTGTTCTAAAAATAAAATCACATAGTCCGGTGATGGTACTTTTCCACGGTCGAAGACAATTTTTGGTAGCTTGGTCTTGAAGTATACGTAGGTACCTCTAAAGAAGCGTTTTAATGAAAAGTTATTGAGATTGTACTACACCAAATTTTTTAAAGGATGCTCAAATAGATTGGACAATTTATATTTTTTCTGAGAAACAAGTTTTTTAATAACCATACCGTCATATTACTCGCATGAAATAAATTGTTATATATGACGCTCGCAGCTTCTTTTTTAACACCTCAATTTATTTTACGTGGAAATAAGATTCCGGCTGAAAATGTAATTGCGTGTGTCGTCGCCTGACAAGTGTTTTGATGAGAAAAGCAACAATTTCCTCTTTGTGCGATATTCTATGAAGATATCTTGGAATATTTTTTGGCCTTAGGTACACGGCCTTAGCTAATTCTGTGATTTTTTCATGAACTGAACGTTCTTGAACATATCTAATTTAGACAACTGACAAAGTATGTAGGTACATAAAAATTTAATATACCTACATAAGTACATATTTCGTTCTGCAGAAAAAAGTTTCATCAAATCGCTTTTCGAGTTAAATTAAATACAAATCGATTTCAATTAGAGTAAAGATTTTTTCCAGTTCGAGATAAAGTTTGGTAAAATTATATGAGCAGATAAAAAGTTTGTTTGAACTTAAATTAAAGCAGGTTAACATACTACTGTTAGTTAACATGAGAAAAAACTATTCGATGGAATATTTAATAAATGTATGCCTAAATATGTAAAAATATGGCTCTTATAATATAGTTTTCCCACAGATAAAATGAAACGTCGTAGCCTCGTAGGCAATAGCTTTCTAACATAAACGGACTGAATGGCCATTAAGTACGTGACTGTCATTATATTATTTCGTATAATTGACTATATAACATAATTTATCTTTCTGAATATCACGTAACTAATGTAAATCTTCTCTATTTCGATATCTCGAATAGTTATGTTATGGCGACGAATATATCAAACTCGGTATAATATACTTACTTTGTTATGCTCATTCAACTGATTAATGTCGGTCTTTGAATATTTTATCATTCCCAATTACAATCGGTATTATATTCGGTTTGTTTATTTTGTTTCGCGATCAGTAATTTATACAATTAACGCGATTAGTGTATTGGGAGAGAATATGCACAATTTAAATTTCACATTTTGGTCATTAAATTGTGTTACACTAGAAATTCATTTGATTTATTAATTAAACAATAAATAAACAATTGTTAAGTTAGAATTTTCTAATTTGGCATAATATCGTATTTCGATTTGAATATTCTTTTTCGATTCCATTTACGCAATTTGTACTTCCTATCCGGTGACTATGGTCACCCAAGTAGGAACTCAAGCAACAAACGTACGTAGTTAAAACGATCACCCATCCATACCCTGTGCGTGACAGTAGCACTGTTAGGAGTAGCATGGCATTGTGCCCTGCCTTTAGTAGCAGTAGCAGTAACAGTTGATTACCTAAATGATGCGGCACGTTGACCTGGTCATCAGTGAACCAGTCGGTGCTGCTGACTCGGTCGGCGCAGTGGGGAGGTACCACGCACCGCAGCACCACAGCATTGGGTCCTTCCTCACTCTAGCTAGCCACATAAGGAAGTTCATTACCTAAATGATGCGGCACGTTGACCTGGTCATCAGTGAACCAGTCGGTGCTGCTGACTCGGTCGGCGCAGTGGGGAGGCACCACGCACCGCAGCACCACAGCATTGGGTCCTCACTTACTCTAGTCACATAAGGCAGTTCATTACCTAAATGATGCGGCACGTTGACCTGGTCATCAGTGAACCAGTCGGTGCTGCTGACTCGGTCGGCGCAGTGGGGAGGCACCACGCACCGCAGCACCACAGCATTGGGTCCTCACTTACTCTAGTCACATAAGGCAGTTCATTACCTAAATGATGCGGCACGTTGACCTGGTCATCAGTGAACCAGTCGGTGCTGCTGACTCGGTCGGCGCAGTGGGGAGGCACCACGCACCGCAGCACCACAGCATTGCCGGCCATCACGTACTCATCTGGCACGTGAATCTCCCATGGTATGTTTAGTGCTGAAAATAATAAGCTAGTAAAAAACACTGGCAGCCTTACTACAAAAATTAAACATTTGTTGAAAACTTGTCTAAAAAAAGTGTGTATGCCAAAAGGATCTTATTTCAACGACATAATCTGTCATTTTTTAGACAAGTGTTCAACAGGCGTTTTAAAGTTTTTGTGGTACGACGGTGGAACTTTAAAGAAGAAATATGTAGGTACCTAGTGGGATTATTTATATGTATTAGCCTTATTAAACCTACTTTCTAAAAAAAACATCTCTTTGTGAAAAAACAAACAAAACATTCGTAGGTACCCAAAGGTTCCTATTGGCAATTTAGCTAAACTATAAAGAACAAAAAATAAGGTTAATTAAAGTGTCTCAGAGTCTCAGATAAATCGCCTACTTGATACTCTCGTCTTGTTTAAGAAAAAAGGGAATTCACTACACTAGACTTTTACTTAACTGTCTAGTTCAATTTCGTGCTTCTAAGTTCTTTAATTTAGTTAATAAATAACCTTATTTAATTTGCTTAAAATGTTTATTATTTATAAACATAAGGGTAAAATTGAATCTATTGAAATAAGTTAGAGGCGCTATTTGTTCGGGCTCTTTTATAAATCAACCATAATGAAATGAAATACACCGCACTGTTGTCGTACCTGCAACAGGTATATCCACTTATGTGCCAACAATATACAAGCGTGATATTATAAATTAAAAAACGAATTCCATCCGTAATTATCGTAGGTCAGTCACAGCTCAAGAGTAGGCCACAATTAAAGAAAAACTGCTGACTACGTTTTATCTCTGTAATCCCTTTTAACACAAACGGCAAATTTCTTCACAGACCTCTAATTGCGGATTTGAAATCGCTTTCATCCACGCTTCATTTAGTTTATTTCCCATGAATTATAAACGGGGCCACGGGGCCTACATTTTATGGAAAGGACTCTCAATTAACGGTAGGCTCGTAATATTTTACCCACCTTTATTTCTATTAAAAACATTGTATAACAGGGAAATTTTCTGAAAAGTTTCACCTTTGAATGTTTTTGTTTTTGAGACCTTATTGTATTTAAAAGTAAACAAGGCAGTTTTTATATGAAACTAACGAAACAGTTTGTTGTACCTCCACACACATACACTTACACTGCCTTTAGTACCAAGGTACCTTATCGTCAAAAAGTATTTATTTAAAAGGTTTGCATTTTATTTTAAATACACATTCCAACAGCACATAATTACAGAAGAATATTAAAGCAGCAATTAATTAAACATTTCCAAACATAAATAGTAATAAACTATCACACCACAAACCAATATTCATATTTCACTCTAATTTCAAATTATCAATGGCTGTATGATCGGCTGCACATTTTTAACCTATATTAATTCATACTGGTCATATTAATTACAAAGTGCAAATTAATTATAACTAGCTACATCCATTTAATGTCACAATATTCGAGGAAAATGGAGTATTTGATATGCAAATAGCAGTGCTTTTCCGCAATTAATTAGTCTGTGCTTCCAAGATGGCGTAGAGATGCAGTTACCGAGATTAGGATCTCAACTCACTTTGTGGTTAACTCAGACGCAAAACAAGTATTTCAGCCAGACTTTAGTTTATAATACGTCAGGGAGAGAAGACTTCACCGTGGATACTGTTATTTCGTGAAGTAAACTTGAGACTTATTGAACTGTAGCCTCTCTGAGCCAATTTTCTGGTCAAGTGCAAGACGAACTCGCCGGTCGCCTAGAAACTTTTATGTTCAATTTATCTCTGTTACATTTTTTGTTCGTTGCGGAATTTAAGATTAATATTTCGAATTTTCCATGTATTTCGCAGTGCATCGCAAAGTTGAGCACTCTAGACTTTTATTGCTTTTTTAGTTCACTTAGCTTTAGTCACTTAGTTTTTTAGACGGTTTAAAATTTGTGGCAGGTCACTTTACGGACTTAAAATGTGGTTGTGTTAATATTTTATGCTGCAATGCGGGGTTATTGCACTTTTATAAAATAGGGCCAAGGATTTAGTTTACTTAATAACTTACTTAGCTACAGAAATCTACCTTTACGAAAGTGGATACTTACTTTAATATATAAGCTTAATAACTTTTTGTCTACTTACCCGCATGTACATGAATATTCTTGGAGAGCACGGCAAACCCGCTGGCGATCCTCAGTCGGCAACGGTACGTGGTGGCGTGCACATCTCTTCTGAAGTGCTCCGCGGGGAAGGGGGGCAGTTCCAGAGAACCGTTGGCCAGCACCCGGCGAAGTCCAGCTAAGGCACCGGCCACCGTGTTGTCTGGGAGAAGCCAGTCCAGCTGAAAGAAATATGACAAATTAGAGTTTGAAATTGGAATAGCAATTACTGATTCTTTTAGAACAAATGAACAACAAAATTATTCGGTGCTTTCTTATCTTCTTTGTGGTCTGCAATATGAACTTTCGTGTCAAAGAAACTAGCCAGTCTTTTTTGTAGGAGGTAATTGTAATAGCACATAGCTTTTAGCTGGCCATTTCAGTTTCTGATAGAAAAATCTACTTCGCTTTGCTCGAGCTCCTGCGTAAGTACTAAGTTGCAAGTAAGTATACCTTCTTATATCGAAAGTTATCTACTTCTTCTTATCTAAATAAGGTTACCTAAGTAGAAACTTGCGGCAGGTATCTACATATTTTAAATACAAAAATATTTATTTACCAAGACCTGAGAATTTTAGTATCGACGTTCAATTCGAATTTATTTACGTATTTTCATAGTCAAAAGCATCACATTATTTGCTTAAGAAGTGGTTATAAAATCTACGTGTGATGCAAAGGAATAAACAAAGTCGATGAAGTAATAACAGATAAATTCCTCCGGCAATAATAACAAACGGTAGCTTTAAGCAACCTGGATATAAGAAGGAACCACGGAGTAAGGGAAGATGAATGGAGATCCCAAAATTCAGTTAGGTCAGGCGCCTTGGTCATGACCAAAACGTTCACTTACGAGTGAACTAACGAGTAGTTTTTTGCAAGAAAGATTCAACGTTTTCTTAATTACAAAAAAATATCGAGTCCAAAGAAGGTAACGTTCGTCGTTCCGCGCACACCCGCACTTTAGCGCGCTACTTTCTTAGGAGATTTTCTGTTATGGCACCTCCGCTTGTCATTTTGTTCTCCATGGGAGAAAACCTTTTTCTTACGATAAAGTTAATATAACGCTCGTTTACAAACTGCTACAGATTGGATGGTAGATAAAATGTCATGTCAAGAGAGATACGTTGATTAAATAAATATGAAATACGATATTAGTATACTGTCAAAGAAAGATAAGTATTGCGATTAAGGAAATCCATTTCATATTTTCGTTTATTATTTGTATTTACAAAATTTCCCTCATGTATTTATGTTTATTGTAAAAATACGTAAGTATACAAATGCTGCTGTTTTATTACTCAGCTCACGAATTTTAATCACTTAAAATGTCAATCAAAGTCTGTCACGCCACTGAGCTTGCAGCCTTGTGTGAACTTCAATCTTTTGCAAAGCTGCGCGTAAAAATTAAACAATTAATATTTAAATATTGACAATAACAGCTGTCTCACCAACTTTATACCAAAGTATTTTTATAAAGAAATAAATAAAGAAGTATAAAATATTAAATGCTCATGAAAAATGGTAACTTTTCTTCATACATGTAGCGACAATGTCATGAAATTCAAAACTGGCGTATATATAAAAAGAAAGTTGTGTTTTTTGACAGTTAATACGATATAACTTGATATTTATACCTCTCGGGGGCACGTTGGGGATGGTAGTAACCAACGAAATCCCATCCCAGGAGTGTCTTTCACGTATCGCGCACTTTTTTGCATCTCCACTCGGGTTTTTTAAGTATGAAGTATGTATGTAGGTGCTTTTGCTTAATGTTTTATGGTCTGTTATTGTGTTCAACTTTGGATGAATATCTGGATCGTATGGTTTGCTGTGAATTAAAAGAAATGCTGTGGGAAGTAACCTATTCGTATTATTTTGTTGCACCAAGTAAACCTATCTTGATATTTGCAACTTCAATTAACAAGTAGGCACTAAATTCTAATCGTAACAAAGGTGTTACCTTGAGTAAATGTCCTTTAATTCATCTCTTATCTACAAAGAAAACTTTTAAGAAACTTAACAAAAAACCAGATAACTAAATCAACTCCTCAAGTTGTTGAACGTCTTACGCAAGCTCAAACAATCTCGTGCCTAATCTACCGACGGTGAGCAGTATAAAATATGTACCGCGATAGTTTGCGGTGCGTTTCAGGCAAATTTGCATTTTTCCGCGCCATTTAACGCGGCCCGTTCGCAAGTCGACGAACGTTCGCTGGTTAATTCACTGTTATTTCAATATAATTCAATGATTTCATGCTGACGTGAACAGTGATTGTGTGAAGAAAAATTACGTACATTGATTTTGATTTTCTTTTGTTTGTGACATGTGGCTGGTGAAGTATTGGTTGAAGTTATGAGTTTTGGCAATGAGTTGTTAGACGATTTAGATGATGCTTAATATATATTTTAAATCGATTGCAATTAATTCGTTTAGTTAGGTATATTGAATAGAAAATGATAATCATAATGAGTACTCACTCAGGTAGGTACATTGCTTATTTCACTAATTCATTCAGTAAGTTTATAAATATTTTTTAATCATAGAGCAAGAGGTTCTATTAGACAATAAATTCTTCATTAAGACCTGCTCAATATCCTATCTCAACAAACTGCTAGTTAAAGCAAGCCACAACATTACAAAGAACCATCTTCTATTTCTGTTCCGTTATTTCCTATGAAAAATGAGAGCTTCACAAAGTTATTCTAGTTTCAAATATCTTTATGGCAAAGTCTGGTTTCCCGTTCAATACCTTGAGGCTGTTACAAGCCTTCAGTTACCCAACGTCGCTGTAGTTACCCTGTTACCCTGTTACCCATTACCTATAACCATTTTCTAACCGGAGTAGGTAACGGTAGATACTGGGAATGTTTTTCTGTCATTTATAGTGCAGGAACTTTTCTGTCTTCCTTGCGATATGAAAGTAGTACAAGCTTATTGGAAAAATAATGGTACATGTTGATAACTAAGCTGAAGTGGTGTTGAGGGTAAAATATGGAAAATTTGAAATGTATAGGTTAGTTGCGGAAGTCATGTAGAAACATTTCATAGAAATGAAATAATAAATTATTCTCTCTCCTGAAACAATGCAGAAACTTCTTCATAAAAAAAAAAACAATTTTCGCTACCATTATTTTTCTTTTTCTGTAATTTTTTGTAGGGCCGAACTTGTCAAAAAATAAAATAACACGTGTAACGCTATAATCAAAAGCAATTCTATAATTAAATTAAATGAAAAAAAAAATCTTGCTCAGAAATAAAAAGGTTCCTTTAGAAAACAACAGATCAATGAGGCACTCCACAACGTATTTACTTAGACCATTACATTCTTTCTTTCTAAAGAAGTTTAAACCTCATTTAATTAAAACCAAAGCTTTTATTCAAAGCACGTTTCATTAAATAAAAGACAAATTCTACGTAATTAATTAAATAATTTCTAGAGCGGAGTTTATTTTTAGCGTTTTTTCTCCTAATGACATTTTGTGTACGGCTAGGCTTAGTTCACGGTGAGCCCGGCTGTGAATATTTTAGGAGGCTTCACGTTTGCCTAAATAACTGACATGTGAAATCTCCGAATATATTTTGTTTGTTAGTCTGATACCGAGCTCGGTTTTTAGTGAAATCAGGTACCCTTCACAAATCTAGACATTTCTGAATTCCTTACATTTTATCTGATTACGATAAATTGATAAAGTTAGAAGGCTACAATGAAAATTTTCCTGAAACTGTTCGCTCCATTTTTGTGCTTCATGGCTCCATTACATAAGGTATCCATAGATAGCCGTGTCATCACCAAACTCACGTGTAACCAAGCTATTGTATTCTGCGGCTAAAACAAAACTGCAAAAGCCCAGAGTCTATTTAATCGGTGTCAAAATAAATCCATATTTCTTTTTTTATTCGCCAAAAATATCGGAGCACGTTTACACGAGGTGTTTGACGTTTTGACGTACAATTTTATCTTCAACAACTATACAGAACAGGTAGGTCTGTATGTTTTCAGAAATATTTGGTGTGTCTTTATTTTGAAAAATTACAAAAAAGTTACATTGGATTCACTCGGGCTATGGGATTATTCAAAAGAGTTACCACGGTCCTGGTACATAAAGGGAACCTAAAGGAACAGTGGTGATAACCAGTAGGTACCTGACAGTTTGACACTAGCTCTCATAGCACCCACAGCACAAAACAAGGTTGAAGTAGTAAATATTTCGGAATTAAATGGATAAAACATTATCTAAAGTACATTTGAAGTACAATATGTTCCGTCTAAGTACTTTAAGATCGACATTTCCATCGTAAACACGTCATTACTCCCAGCTCTTCTCGATTTCAATGAGATCCCGATCTTTCTCCGCACACATCACTTGCCAGAGAATCCTTTTTCAATTTGTCTAAGAGGCGATACTTCGCTAACAGAGGCATCAGGGTGCTCTGTTCCGCACGAATAATCTAAGCTTACTTAACAAAAGATTTTTTTTAAAGACATATACGATATACCTTCGTATGAACATTATGTATAAAGAAGTGTGAAGTGTTTTTAATGCTGGAGTAAATTTTTGAGAGGTGTTAGTATTTGTTTCGACTAGTTTTGTACATATAAATCTGGTTCTTCAAACCTGACAGACATGTGTTCCCGGGCAGTTTGTTGCATCACTTCTACTTCCCAGCAAAAACACATAGGAAGTGGTGAAAGGGTAGGCGTTATGCTGTCTTTTGTTTTTGACGTTCAAAGAGTGCTGATTTATCAGCCTAATTTTAATAACGTTTTTGAGTTTGACCTTATAGATTGACTGATTTTGCAGTAATAAACATCGCTGTAGAATTGTAGTATACACAGTTCAGGTGAATTTTACTTAGGTTTATCATTTAGCAAAAGTTACATATCGATTTAGTTAGAAATGTCATTTTAATCATGAATATTTCACTTAAGTTCGTAGAAATATAAATTCAATGGCTACTTCAATTTAGAAATTCCAATAACGACAATTCATACGCATGAATTAATTTTAATATCTATTCCGAAATTACAGGCAGGTATTTAGTTTCTATTGCAATTACATATCGATGCAATTTCGTTCCATGAATTGAAATTACCACTCAAATATTTCATGGAAACCGGACTACAAGTTCGTTCAAAATGTTCATTCGAATATAAAGACCAAATTACCAAAAGATTGTACATCTCCAATTGTATGTACGTACTTCTGTGCAATCAATTTAGAAGTTTCTTCTTTCAAATGTAATCTTACAAGCGAAGCTTTTTGAACAAAGACATGTGGTCTCAGTGCAGTCTCTTCAGGTACACTCGTCGACAAGTTCCCAAGAACAATTGGCTTTTTGACTGTACATCCAAGAGGCGTGCACGAACTTCTGTACCCCCTTGTAAGATTACGTCCAATTCTAACTTCAGGTCAGGACTGTACATGAGTGTACCTTTCTTGGCTTCCATTACGATTTTGTGTAGATACTGTGTTTTCTATCTTTTCATGATTGAATAACAAGGTGGGGAAAAACAAAGAGATTGCTTTGGAACGTTACCAATTGGGGATGTGAGATCGTGACATGGTTTTTTCCGTACTTCATATTTCCATGTCCCCCATGGCTCTGTCAAGTGGTATTTAATATTTCCGTAAACAGAAGAAAATAAAATGTTGGGATATAGCATGTATAATAATCATTTCATGAAAGAGCTAAAATGCCCAGCAGGTATAAAAGTTGGTCAATTACGTATCTACTACTTAGCTGTATTTGTTTGTTTTGCTACTAAATCTATATAATTCATCAACCCACTTAACTCATAAATACCCCAACAAGAATACGCAATACAGACATTCCAATAAACCTCTATAAACATTTATCATCAGCCAACATGCCAAAACGAGCCCAAACCTCTATAATAAGATTTGTTTCTCTTAAGACATCCAACACAATTCATCATGGGTATTCCATTTCGGCGTAACAAAAAGAGAACATAAAGGGATCATCCCTTTGAAACTTACAAGTTTTATATTTTTCTTTGTACTTCCAGCTTTGATGGAAGTTCGGCTTTGTTTGGAGGGACTGGCCGGCCGTAAAGAGTTCAAGAAACCCGCCCTCGGCATTAGCCGGGGGAGGTTTTTCTTCCCTCCTACGAACCTCGCTAAACAACAAAACAAGAAATGACTTGCTGAATGGAGTCCTGATATCAATGGGACCTGCAACTTACTGGCTGAATGTGATGTCTTATATTTGCATGGAGATAGAAGAATGAATAATTTATGGGCGTTCTGTGCCTTCGTGGGTAATTGTTGTGGTTATGCGGTTTTGAGTTTATGGAACTTTAACTTTTAGACGGGCATTTGTTTCGTGCAGAGAATGCAGATCATTATTGAAATGGGTAGAAATCATATTGTAAGCTAAGCTTTATAAAATTTATAGAACCAAAATAGTCTTCATATCAGAATCCATATCCAGAATTCTTCAAAGAAACCAAATGTTTCACGCAGGAGCTTTATTACTTGGTAAGAAACGATAATCTGGCGTGGGTGCTATCTTCAAAGTCCTCGTAAGTTGCCAGCGATACCAGTATTAAAGCCATCAGTATCACCTTTGGTGTACCTACAATCTTGTTACGGTGGATTAGAACGACCCACGGAGAACAAATGACTAGCGGAGATGCTATAATGGAAAATCGCATAAGAAAGTAGCGCGCCAAAATGCGGGTGAACGAAGAAACTATTTTCATACTATTTTCATACTTATACGCCTTCTTTGGACCCGACCATTTCTTGTAATCATTGACAGATCAACCAATCAACCAGAAATCATTGACAGATGTTTCAAATATCGATCTCTACACTCGATCGCTTTATTACGTCAGTACGTCAGTCATAACAGATCGTTTTGGTCATGTCCACCGTACGAATTTGGCCTAGAAGAAGGCGTCTGATCTACCTGCATTATGGCATCTCCACTTATCTTTTCTTAATCCGTGGAACGACCCCACATCAAGGATATTAGTTTAAGATGTTCTTAATATAATCTTTTAGTTCTGAACTCTCCACGTGGGTTGTACCAACGTTTATGGCATATAGTTATGTTTTACGAGTATAAATAACAGGTAAATCGATGTATATTTTCCAATAAATATTTGTTTGATTGTTCCTTTATAGTTATATCGGTATCTAAGGATAATAGACGGAAAAATAATTTTACGGAGAAAAGAGTTTTATTACCTTTTTCAGAAATATTTGGTAACAGTAGGTATGGTCTCGCAAAGAAAACAAATTGTCACAATCTTGCATGCACTAATTCATAAATAAATCTAATTTTTATGTATAAAAGAAATAAAGTATCTACCCATAATAAAGACACATCTAAAACAAATTATTAACATTACTGAACAAAATCAATTTAACGATTCAGTCGTAACAAGAAGTCGAAATCTACAAAAAAATATAACATCAACCAAAGACATGTTCCATAACGCAAAAACTTCGACAATTTGACGTAGAAAAATTGAAATAAGTTCTATAATATTTGCATTAGGAGATTGCGATGCGGACCCTCGGCAAATAAGAGTTGAGAAAACTACTCGACCAATGATGTCCCCAATAAGAGACCTCTCTCACTTCAGCCCCTATATTATCGAAGATCGTAGGAATATTGCCTCACTGTTCAATACTTCAGAATGGTCAATGCTTTTCATGTTTACCTGACCGAAATATGTTTGGGTATGAGGTATCAAGAACGTGCTGTTTGGGGACTGATCTTGATGGATAATAGTGACTTATTCATGTACATATGTTGGAGAGGATATTCTGGTTAAAGTAATATATGATGATAAGCACACGCTACCTTCGCATTCAAACTACATGTATTTGAAAATAAGGTAAGTTATGTAAGCATACTTCATGATGTATACTTGCATAGAACTACGTCAAATAGGTCACCTTATATTCTTCAGACGTTCTTCGTTTGCATAAATAACTAGTTAAAACTTTCACATTGTTTATACATGTTTAACTGAAATGACAAAGCTCATGTAATTTCACGTAATTATACAAAGAAATCATAAAGCTTTTAGTTTGAATACAAAGTTTTCTCCTTATTAAATCAGAGTTTTAGATTTCATTCAACAGTATGTACCTACAGTACCAGTTTACTGGTTGGCATACTTTAATACTAAAGTAAGAATAGTGTTTAAACGTGCTTTGTATTTAGTAAAATATTTGTTGGAAATAAATGCTACAACACATTTTTAGCTTCTGTTGTAGCTTAGCTCAATAATACGGATAGGTATTTGATAAGAATATAGTTATTTAATTTTGTAGCATATAAAAGATTGATTAGTAGAAAACTTTTATGCAAAAGTTCGAGTCACACAGGTCATCATGGTTTCGGCAAAAACCAATTCTTAAAACAGTAGGTACCTACCAAATCTTGCTTCTAAGAACTCGTTTCATTGAAACTTATTGTTGTATGTTTTCAGTGCCTTAAGAGCACTATTGAAGCCCAAACTCATATTTCACAGAATAAGTATAAAATAAAATGGCGTACGATTTATTTCAGCGCCCCTTCAGTTGAGTGCAGTGTTGCAGTTTTTAAGTCAGTCTGCTTCTGCAGAGGCACGTGACTTTGAGTTGAAACTACCTTCTTCTGGTATCGGCTGTGCTACTATATTTCTTGTAAATGTTAAGTGCTTACGACACAGTCCTTTTAGAGCTACATACAATACAGTGAAACGTTAAGACCAGGATACAAGTATTTGTCAATTGAAATTATTATTTTATTGAGGGTAACATTGTTCATGCCATCGTAATGTTTACGAACATCTTCGCAACTTTCAGAAGTTAAATTACGCATATGGTTGCTTGTCACTGGAAATTGTACAGCAACAAAATTGATAGGATCAATTCAACGCAAAAGATGGCTTGCCTCAAAACTTTAGCAATTACACTCGTCTGCGTCTCTACAATTAAACAATAAACTTTGATACATTCAGACCTCTTTATCTGCAGTAAAAAGTTTTGCAGAAATAAGCTTCTAATTACGTATATGTCTGCAACATTCATTAATAGTATTTGCTGTAAGACTGAAGTGAAACAAGTTGTTAAACAAATAAGCCTTACGGGAAACTCGCTGAAAGCACTATCTCAAGTGTAAACATAAACTTCAGGCGTGTATTCGACGAAGTGGGAAATAAGTTTGTGTAACTAAGATATTGTACGACTGTTTCAAGTTTTCATATCATATGCTTTGTAGCTAAATGGTGTTTTAAAAGTTGGGAGAAGTTCACATAGGAACCTAAGTAATGACTTTATGACGATCGATGTGAGCCGGTTTATCTATGAAGATAGGTGATATATCATGTATTTCATATATTCTATTACACTTTCATTTGGAAGTGAGTGTATAATTACCTATACATAAGTATGACTCGTAATGCCCAAAAACTGAGTTATAATGATAGCTGATGTAATATTGAATAATAATAATAATGACTGCATTGTTCTATTCCCGTGTCCAACTAGATTTCAATTTCATGGTTACTCAGGTATGTGTCTTTCTTTCTTCAGTACTTTCTTTCCTCTATCGTTTTTTCAGACTTCCATAGCATCCCCATCACCAACAGTATAAATATTTAATCGAGCAGTCTAAGATTCCAGACATGAATTTCCTTCATTCGCTTCATACAAAACGTGATACACATGCCATGCACAATGCACATGCATTTCTGACAAGCCTTGTCGAGTATTCGTGTAATATTATCTGCATACGTTTCGTTTGTTCAAAATGTCATTTGCGTAATGAAGCTAAGGAAATATGAAAAGCGTCTGGGTTCCGTACCAATTTCAATTACAAAGGATTTGCGGAGCTAGGTATGTGCTGGTGAAATATTTTTATGTTCCGTTTGTGATTCCTTTTCGTGTAGCTACTATTAGTATAATAACAGTGAGTTGCTGTTTATTTTTTAGTACTATCTGTGGTTTGGTTGGTTTACAGGTACCTGTAGCTACTCGTACATATTTTGAGTTTTTTTTCACGAAAATACTACTTATGGATCTTTGGCATAGTGCTGGCCCAGAAATTGGCTAAACAAAAATAAGGGGACTTAGAAACGAAAGGGCCTATCTATCGAAAATCACCGTCCGTAAATTATCACACCGTCCATAAAAACTTGCCAAAGTCTTGGCCGTTAACGCATTGAAACTACCTTCAAACGGCCCCCGCCGTTATTTCAAACTAACCCACATCTGACAATTGCTGTATGAAATATTATCTAAACACCTATTGCAACGCGAGGAAGCTCGTGCATTTGGAGATTACAATCGATTCTGTGGAACAATGACTAAAATATCGCTCTATTGGCTTTTGTCTGGAACTGGTATTATCGGAACTGTTATTTGAGTTGTAACAGTTCCATTTCTTAAAGCTCCATGGCGGTACTTCATTAGTTTTCCTGTGGCATCTGCGACCCGCATTCACGATTGTTCAGCTCGACTCATGCCCTCTATAGCCAGCTACGCTTTTACACCCTCTTCATTAATAAAGCAGTATTTTCTGATTTTACGGCTGCCATTTCGCTTCTGTTTTTTTTTTTCTCTAAAATTTCTTTGTTTTGTGGTCTGGTTTTAAGAAAATATTGATGGTGTACTTCGTTTTTATGGGACACGCTATAACGTTTTATAGCAATTTTTTGACTCGATATAAAAGGCGAAGCGTGTATTGATCTAATCGATATTTCCTCTCAAAGGCTTGGCAAAACAATCAAATTTTGAATCAATAAATACTTGATATAAGTTAATGTTAAAACAGTTGTTTCAGACTATCACGATGACGCCGGAAACATTTCACTCGGAACCTAAAAAGTTGTTGTTAATTAAAACTCCTAAAGTCCACGGGGACAGCATCAACTATAGGTAACTAAGTGTTATTTAAACTTAAAGGTATAGATTTCAAAGTGATCACATTAATTGTTTTGCACTGGCAGTGGCAAAGTGGCCATCAAATAATATTTACAATGAAAAGTTAGGGAATTAATTGTAGAATTCTGGCAGGCTCCACATTGAACAGGTAGCTAGCATCCCGGGGGAGCGTTCGCAGCCAAATTCCGGCAAACTCCACCAAACTCCGGCTGAATGTGAAAACTTTGCGGGAAATTCTCGCAACCGACAAGTTTTTGCTTTAATTCGTATAACTAAAGACCCGTAAAGATTCTTTGATTAAGAAGAATTGATAACAATTCTCTTAGTTTTAATGAAATTTCCTTTTCCTTGACCGTATACCTCTTTGCTCGAAAATACAAAGAGCCAGCAATCGGTGCTAAGATTACGTTGTAATGCCTACAGTAGCCACTTACTTGGCATGTTTTCCTCTTTTATGGGGCAATCAATGTCAACACCTGATACCCCTAAAGCCACAATGTCATGCCATAACAATAGGGTGTTAAGTTTAATGTTTGCCTTGGAGAGTAATTGACGGAACAAACAATACCTCTGAAGGCTGTAAAAATATATACGGAGATTTAAAATATCTTTGAAAATGTTTAGGTTATAGTTAGAACTTTTTTTTCCGATATTAATATTCCATCAATAAAGAGCCCTCATTAAATTAATGAGCAAACAAAAAAGTTACAAAGTACAAACCAAATCACGGTACGAAATGTTGAAACATTACGTATATCTTTATTTCCCTGTTGGGTCTGTGACCGTAAACTTCCAAACTCTGTCGAATGGAAAAACTTTATTTATATTTGAGTTGGGAGAGCGGGTTTGTGAATACTAAATCAGATTGGCGAGCGATGCGAAGCTACGCGTTATATTTCATCTATGATATGCGCTTCTTGGAAATACCTGTGAGAGAACAAAATAACAAGCTTTGGGCAAAGATTTGTGTGTGTGCTTACATGTTGGGAATAAAACACGTGCGTGGATTTATTAGCAGTTCTTGGTAAATATAACAAATATGATGCGAGACGACAGACAAATTGACTGGATTCAAGATACAAGATATTATTGTAAAATATCACTTGGATTGGATCTAAAATTACTGAAACTGGTTATAAATGAAAGCAAAATAAATATATTTTTAAACGAATTCATTTATGAAGACAGATTTTATAAAGTGTTAATAGTAAACAAAATATACGGATATAAAATTAAACTGCATTTTTTCATGCGTCTCTTAAATATATTACACTACGAATTTTATCGAGACCATCCATCCCCAAACAAAAGCTATTCTGTCGAAAAACATCGCAGTAAAGCTGCGAGCTAAATTCAATTTATTAAAAGTGGAAAGTTTCGTTGGGTTTACCAGCGAGTGTAAAAAAAATTGGAAACAAAAATAAGTGATGAAATCCATATATAAAGGCAAGCAATAAGTAAATGGGGTCAAGTTGACACGAATATCTCACGACGATAGAATATCCGGCCGAAAAGGATTTTGTTTATTCTTTTGCGAAAGAATTACGAGAGAGGGAACAAATTGGGAAATATTCCGTTTAGGTCGGCCACTGTCTCCAATTTGTTATAGCGTCTCACTCCATTAGTTACAGCTCCTCGTTTGATTCCGTCACTACAAAGGAACGGTATTATGCAATATGAACTCTTACCCAATAAAATATAATACGAGAGAACTTTTGATCTTATTGTTTCAATCGCTTTAACCTTTATATTTATTCAGACGTTTTTCATGGTAAGTTGGAAGTTTTCCTTTGTTGACTGGGAATCAATTTCTTCATTATTTTCATCGATAAAAGCTAGGTATAAGACGTACCTGACGATAAATGATCAGTGAAGGGATCAAAATTTTTTTGGGCCTTTTTGACAAGCTGGAACATTTTTGTTTATTTTAATTTGCATAATGGGATTAAGCGTGCGGTTAATGTTATTTTGTCTGCCGTTTCAAAGAGTTGGAATAAAATTGTATTAGGAGGGTTGCTTGTAGGTAAATACAATTTGTTCATTTTAATTTCATAATATCATTTGGTACTTAAATATAAATAAGGCCGCTTTAAACTAAAGTTGGAATCTCTTTGTAATTTCTTGAAGAGTTTTCCAAAAGTAAAATAGAACTAATTATTGAAAATCTTCTGTTTGTATTTAAATTGTAGGTATTTAAATAATGAGCAATATTTCATAATTAATCTAGCTATTTCCAATAATGCTTGTATTCATTATTTGTTAACTTAACAGGTAGTGTAGTTAGTATCTGGCCTGATCCGGAGAGAAAGAATGAAGGAATATTGAGTGCTCCTGTATCTGCACAACTGGCTGATCTTAGAGAAAACAGCCACCTTGGTCGTCAATCGGTCTCGATACCATTATTTTTATTCATACAATAAGTATCATTCATTACATAGATCTTCAAGGGCTTATTTATTTATACTAACTAATTATGTTATTTGTTCCTTACCTGATAGTCTCCCCGGGTGGCACAGCTGAGCAGTGCGCCGGTGTCGTTGGTGAAATACACGTGGCGCGGCGGCTCCAGTATACTCGGCGCGCGCCGCGGCTCCGGCGACGCTCGCACGGCTGAAGCAAAGACAAGACTAGTGTTAGAACACGCTGGTTGAGAATAGATTTAAACCTACTGGGGTTGCGGTTACAGCGGCCTTGGTACATAAAAGGCGTACGAAGGAACAAGATGGGTTTTAGTCAGTAAATGTCTGACACTCCCTCACCATTGCTTATCCACAGTAGGAGGAGTCATTTGATGATTTTCCATCGAAAAAAGCCTCATATATATGCAGTTATTCTTGTGGCTATAAAATTAAAGACGCTATAAATATAAACCTCACTCGGAAATCGTGCTAATTCACTAACCAGTGGTTAGGTCATACTGAGTGAAATAACCTTTGAATTTACAAATTGAATTCACCAAAACATTTCTCAATTTGTTCCTCTGAAGCAAACTACCAAAGTTTAACTAACCTAAGCTCAGTAAAGTACATTTGTAAAATGATAAAATCCGCTTAAACGACCCCGCATCTGATAGCGAGACTCGGCTTGCACTTAACTTATCGATTTTATCTATGCAAACTTAAACTAGTTCTTTGGCCGAGCACAATGGGGGCTTAAGGCGGTTTTGCACGCTGTCACGTAACGTGCGGTAGTGTTGTGTCGTCCCTAATAGAATAAGGTCCCAAACTTCGCATTAAAGCGGTGGCCATTGTGGCTCTCTCCACTCATTTGAGACCCCGAAAATTGTAATACCTCCCTCGGGCTGTATCTGTGAATGTGTGACGTGACAGTTGCTCCTGACAACTTTTCTGAAACGTAGTTACGTAACGCTATTGCAAACATGATTCGGACATTTCATTAGTTCAAATCTGTCCACGAAAAAGTTGGGACAATTTATTAGGTGTACTACGTTCCATTTCATGAACTCAGTTTCAGCTTTCAGTGACTTTCAGTTTCGGTCAGTTTACGAACATAATAAAAGCAGAGTTACACGCTTTCAGTGGACAAATAGAACACTTAGTATCCAGTAATTTGACACCAATGTGAAATTATTAACTGACGCTAACTAAAGTCTAGCATAACGGGATTAATTGAAATTTGGATACATACCTAGTCCAGACTGGTAAGAGCAATTCAATTTGTTCGTTTTGTAATTTAGTCAAACATTAACTCGAAATTGAAATTCGGAAACAAAGTTTGGTCAATATTTGTTACGCCATCTATTTTGTTCATAAAATCTCTCTAGTCTCTGAATTCGGCTAACTTTTTATTAAATTCCAACAATAAATAAAGGATCGTCATTTCTGCAGTCTTTCTGTTTTCAGATGAAGCCTTTGACGAATGTCTCAAAGGACGTGATGCCGAAGTTATTCTTGGTATCACTTGGTATATATTGTTAGGACCTCCAACAAATTAATGTTCTATCAAATATTACTATTAAATCCTCATAAATTAACTTGTTTCTGGAAGTAAAACTAGCTACACTTCAGAGCTTACTTCTACAAAAAAAAGTTATAAGTACCATCCAGTCCATTCACCTTCTATCTACCTTTAAAGTAAAACCTTTTGAAATAAATCCCGATACTACCGTGAACACAATAAGGTATTTACGTATAGACTCGTATACAATAGTCCTCACGACGCGGTCACAAGCCGCAACGTTCGATTTCCGTTTAATTTCGCGACAACCGCGGATGCCTGTCTGTCTGTCTGTCTTCATATATAGCTGTGGGCTTCCATTGGCGCGGCGCAGTTGACTAATCGTGTTATAATGAATGAATTGAAGCGGAATAGAGACGTCAGCGATTATGTGAGGATTCTGTGTTCGTGCGTTTGTGTGGGTGATCGTGTTTTGTTTTCATTGGTTTGGTTGTGGTAAGATTGCAGTAATCTATTGTGGGTATCTTTTTAAAGTAAATGGGCGCCTAGTCAGTAATTTGGAGCAGGTTTTTGAAACGTAGATACTTGAGCAGCTTTGCTAAAATGTACGAAATTATTAAAAAAAGCTCACATGGTATCGGTATATTCGTAACCAGATATTCTGCAATCATATTAAGTACAGTTTTATCAAAAAATACTTTTAAAATCATTTCACAGATGTTAAAAAAATCAAATAATACAACGTTATATGCAATGCATGCAAGTTTATATGCATTAAACTAAAACGATAATCATCGAACACAAACACAAGAACACTATACAATATAATACAGACACAAACAAGCCCGCACAACCAGCGTAGACGGAAGCTTCGCAGACAGGCCGTATCTACATCCGAGGGTACTTCAACCTGCATGGTGCATCTGGCTGCCTAGTCTACAATAAGGATGCAGCTTCAATCACCTGTGAAATGGTGTTGATATTATAAAGCGTTCGAGTTAGGAAGCTGAGATGTTGAGTATGAACGGTAAGGTAATGTTTAACATCTTGTGAGCTGTAGTGTAAGATAGCGTACCTACTCGTACTTATAGTTAATGTTAGGAGTATCTTACGTAGATCAAATAGCATCTTTTTACAGCATAAACGTTTTATAATGGTGTTATTTAGGTATGTATTGACTGCATAATCGAGCATAAATATCGAAATACTTAAACTTAGGTCTAACTTAACGGTCTCAAAAATTCTGCTATCATTATTTTGTTAATTCCTGGTCTTCTATGCGTGAAAGAAAATATGTAGCTTCATTTCCAGCAATGAGACAAATTAGGTCTTATTATTGTATGTTTTCTTAATATGAAAAACGTACTAACATTTTGATTCTATCAGTATTTTCAATTCCATGCTCGTCACATTGCGTTAAAACAATGTTTGCAATCAACAATTTATAGTTTCCTACAGAAGTGCTCTCTCCTAGCCACAATTTGTAAGCGCAATCAGTTTCAGTCTACTTTTTGCAATGCTAATTAATTGAAAGTGTTCGTCTCTTTAATTGCGGCATTTGTACAGCGGAGATCAGACCAGAGGGAAGAGCAAACGCATGTTGCAAGCTTTATAAAACGTTTATTTTGCTTCTTCATTAATTGTTCTATTCTATTTCTGTAAATGCTTAGGAATTACTTTTGTTTTTATTTAAAGTAATGTATGATGATTATAATAGCACAATATTACGAATTGTGCATTATTGACCATAGGTATTGCGCTATGTTTTAGCGGCTAACATTTTTATTGCACAATATATTTTTTTTAATTTTTGCGCAATTTTATTCTTCGTCTTGGTGGTTTCTTTCAAAGCTTTAATTCATTTTAATCTAGCGTCAAGAGTCAAAAG
Source organism: Helicoverpa armigera (assembly GCF_030705265.1). NCBI lineage: Eukaryota > Metazoa > Arthropoda > Insecta > Lepidoptera > Noctuidae > Helicoverpa > Helicoverpa armigera. Next base: position 6,083,015 of record NC_087134.1, on the reverse strand, counting down.
TAGGTATCGATTGATGAATGCTATAAATGCTATAATAAACCTTCATAAGTCCCACTCAGTCCCAGTATTCTTTCTAACAATATAAACTCGAAACTTTTCTAAGTTATACCATTCAAATCGTAAAACTTGGTACCTACAGAGGTTATTTCTTATTCATTCTTAGTAATTCATGAACAAAGCCTAACTAAACTAAAAACGCTGAAACTAAAACTTGGGTTTTCAGCGATAGATATTTTGTTTTTACGTAGAAATTTAAGATGTCTTTAAGTATATAAAGAAGCATACATTGGTAAATAATGACAATGGGATATAATTAGCATTGTAACTTCAATAATATTTAGACGGTAGCACCAAGCGTCGAGAAGTACAACCTTTTGTACTTGATTCAGAAAGCTATCTGGACCTATGTAGTTTGGACCATGTTCCCTATGCCTGTGGGATATAATGTTTTTTTTTTTAATTAGGGTGTATGTAGTTTGTTTAAAAAAATGTTAAATAATAGGATCGAAAATAATGATTACATTGTGTAAATATGCAAATGCTAATGGTCAGTTTGTCCGCATTGCCATAACTGTGACAATTTGCGGTTTGTATTCGTTATGTCATTGATGGATGACATACCGTTATCTGTGGTCATGGTTATCTATGTGAAGCTTTAATCTGTGTTTACAAATTCCACTTTTAATAAATATTTTGTTGGTATTTTCAAATAGAAACAAAATGTAGGACAAATATTCAGTTAGCGTTTTAATAGGTATGCACAATTGCATATAACGCTGAATGGTAGGATGCATCTTGCAGCCAACCTTTAATTTTTGTCTCGCAGATTTAAAACTTAAAAATGTCCGTAAAGTAATTTCACAGTCATTCAAATTTCGTGTTAATAACTTTATTCTTTTTACAAAGTATCAAAACCAAAGTCACGTTCCGATTAAAATTAACAATATAAGTGAAATATTTCAATAAACACAGAAACACATTACACGCTCTGCTTCTCAAAGGTAACCTAATATATTTGCGAACTAACTTATTGCCTATTTCTTAGAATGTAAGTACCCAATTTGAAGAATATTACTTGCCACACTTTTCATATAAATTTATTACAAGAGGTACAAATAACTTGAGCTACTAAGATATTCTAGATTTTGGAAGCTGAAGAATTTCTCTGATGTCTGAAACATGATAAGTTAAGGTGATCCTGATTTTAAGGTAAAAATGAGACGGGCCTGTAAGCCCTATGTATGTATGCCATCTTTCTCTCGTTCTCACGTTTGGAATATCTTAGTGTGTACACGTGTTTCACCTAATATGAAAGCATAGTATGTCTCGAACTTAGTAAAAATAATTGCTATCATGTTAGAAAAGACATAGTTGACAGACTCGATTACCTAGCCGATTACCTAGAAACCTAGAAACAATTCAAACGTTAGGTTGTCAGTGTCATCCAGTCAAAAACACCATTCAATTTGTTATCCAATACCATTGGAAAACCACATAAATCTATTCGGATTTGTAAGAGTTCCAAGCTCACCTTTTACAAAGGAACAGTATTATGTAAGGCACACTATAAAATGTCCTCATAAAATAGATACGACATAATTTATTGAGGTTTGAGCGAAGATTAAAATTATTGGCTGCTATTCATCATAGTAAGAGTACCTACTGGATCAATAGAAGCTAATAATTCAATATAGCGGGGTATTTTATCTAGCGAAGTACACTGGACAAAGATAAGTGCGTTCTTAGATAGGTCACGTATTCAACAATAGATAACTATATAAAGGTGAAGATCTAGTTAGCTTTTTTGTGTTCTCCAACCAACATTCTAGAATTGCATATAAATAAAATTGTAGAGATTTCGTAAAATAGAAACCTAGTTGGCTGTTATAATTTTTACGTCTGATTTAAGTGTATGTAAAGGCGTGCAGAAAATATAATACCTAGTAAAAGTCCATTAAATATGTCCTTGTAAAATAACTTTTTAGTGTGATTTAAGTAGGTTCCTCAGAAGAGGTCCTAGTTAGTAAAGTTGGCGTCATTATTATTCGCAATAGTTCCATTGCCCGACAGGTGGGTCTTATAAATTTATTCTTAAAGCGTATAAATGGCTGGAGCAAAATTTTCAGTAAAACTTGCTTCCATTATCTTTAAGTCGTAATCATTCTTGAAGGTTCAAGTTTACTTACCTACCTATTAAAATTAAATTTGGAACGTGAAGTAATTTCTTGAACGTCGGCAATATTAAATTAAAATACTTTTGTCTAATTTGTTCTGATATCTTTTATTTCATGTTTCATTGTAATTATTTATGAGTCATGGAGTGATGACTTGCGCAAGACGGCTGGCAGGAGCTGGATGCGAGAAGCCGAAAATCGATCTCAGTGGCGTGCACTTGGAGAGGCCTATGTCCAGCAGTGGACTGCGATAGGCTGATGATGATGATGATGATGTAATTATTTTAATTCCGTGACACAATGAACAGAAATCTTTTATTCATATGACGTATGATGATGAGGACATTTATCACAGAGAAATAAGCATAAATATAATAATTATTATAACAGTTATGTTATCCATTAATCCGAAAAACGATAAATAAATTATGATAATCACAAGCGTCGAGGACAATTTCAGCATAAATCATTCATGTTTGTGGGAATTGAAATAAATAGTGTGAGAATATCAGATGGGAGTAATTAGTGGTATATTGTCGCATATACAGCTTATTGAAAAACCACATTTTATAAAAACAAAATGATGCTCGTTTGTTTATGAGTGCAGGATAGTAATTTAATTCTGTTGTGTGTAGCATCTAAACTATCACTATTCTCCTAAGAAGTAAAAGTGGTTTTAGTGAATTTATCATCCAGTGGATACCTCTAGACGGACATTGAAGAAGAACTCGTAACACATGGCGTGAAGATCTGGACGCCTACCAGCGAGGCTGGTGGAATCATTTGAAGGATCGGAAAGTGTAGAAGCGAAATTGGGATCCTTTTGCTCAGTAGTGGGATAGTAACAGCTAATAAAAAAGTCAATTGTACGAAATTCTGCTTTGTATAAAATGCATGTGACATTGCATGAGGTGCAACTTATTTTCCTGAGCTAAGCTATGGTTTACAATCCCTTACAATTAATTATTCTATTTGTAATTTTTTACCTAATAAAGCAAAAAGCTTAGTTGAATTATCTAGATGTATTTAAGTACTTTGAACACTTTGCGTACAGTTATTTATACATGTAAATAGCTTCGTATATCTTAGCAAGCATGAACTCTTTGAATAGAACTTTACTGTAGTTACGAGTTTCTTAGTGCAGCGCTGCATTAATCGGAATGTATGTCCGAATGTAATGCTTTAGCAATTCAGCGGATAATCTGTACAGTTACTTATACTTACTGTTGATCATCTCCATTCAAAGTTAGGATGCTATGTCGAAATACTCGGCGTCACTTAAAAGTTCTATCTATACGTATGTATTTCTGTTACTGTTACAAGTGAGGTCTTCGTCATCACCCCTCTAATAGTGTATCTATAATAAAAAATAATAAAGAGGAAACATTATTTGTTTTATAGAAATTATTTCACTGTTTGAAAGCTACACTGTTCCCGAATAACATAGTCCCCTCGGAACGCGGCTGAAACCGCGGAAAACGGCTAGTTATGAATAGGTATATGTGCCTACATAGGTTATACAAAACATGAAAACAGTTAACAGTGCATTGTAAATACGTCTGCATGAAGCAAGAGTATACTTCATCCCTTCAGCGGCAACTGGCAGCCTGATTGCCTCCATTCAGCATTTCAGCTGGTTGTGATTCTCAACTTAAGCTCTTATAATCCGCCCATTTGACAGCAACGAAACATTTTTGCTGTTTCGTGTTCAATGTTTGTATATTTTTTAAAGATTAATCAGTGCTTCAGTTTTACATTATAAATAGGACTTATCTGTAACACTACAAAGTGACTATCTATAGTTAATTCGTAAGAATTGCCTCGCACATATAGGTAAAAAGTTTAGCCTGAAGTTCACATGCAATTACAGGCAAAAATATAATAAAAAAAAATCAGCATCTGTAGTTTAAAAGTGAGAAGTTACAACACACAAGAACAAATCAGATAGGTACTCCAGTCAGGAGCTAAGTACCCATTTTTTAAATATGCGTTGATTAAGATCCAATATCATACCAGACGTAATGAAAATACAAGTACATATCCCCTTTTATAAATAAAATCTTATCTTCTCGAATACATAGCTTATTAAAGAAAAATACTCGCCGGAATCACGGTTTTCATAACACACACACATACGCATCAAGCATCCGTTTCCTCTTCTCAATTACATTATATTGTTTATTGATTTATGATATCAATTTATTGCGAAAACTCCCTTTGATATCTTTTAATACGAAATGTTCTCCATTTATTTTCTGAAGCGGGTAACTGATTAATGTGTTTTAGGTATCGCTTCAAGTAAATCGACTTGAATGTAAATATTCTATATGAAACCAGATTACAAAAAATATCGATGTTTAATATATTTTTTTTTCCCATACTAGCCGTTTTGTCGCGGTTTCACCCGCGTCCCGTGGTAACTACTGCCCGAACCGGAATAAAATATAGCCTATGTTACTTGGGAAGAGTGTAGCTTTCCAATAGTGAAATTTTGCAAATCAGTTCAGTAGTTTCAGAAACAAAAAAAATTTTCCTTCTTTATTATATAAGTATAAATGTATACTGTGTATGTTTCCTGATGCTTACAGTTGATGTACGATGCAGTTGTCGTGTTGCATCGATAAGGCCTGTGCTAAGAATTTATCGCAGCGATTGATTTTCAATTATGTTAATATCTGTTTCACTGTTCGATAGCTTATCTCGTGAGTAACATCCTTGTAGCTATCGAGACAGCGCTGTAACTCTGGATATATTGGCTTCGAGATAGAATTATGCCTTTGTAGATATTTCCTCAGAGAGTTAGCAATATACTCAAACCATGGTAGAAATTAGTGAAATGACGTCCTGAGAATTTGTAAATCATACAAACAATTTAGCAAATTAATTGGGTAAATTATAAGGGTCTTGCAATTTACTACCTACTCAATAGACTCCGTCGTTAAATAAAAATATTCTACTATACATAGTTAAAACTCACAGAACAAACTCAGGTCATTATCAATAGAACGAACTACATATACCTATAAAAACATCTATTTAAAGTTGTCTATACGCCATTGAAAGGGTAGAAATGCGTGAAGTGAGTCGCGGTGATTGCTCATTAGTGGCACAATAGATCGAGCTACAATACCCTATAAGTATACATAAGTACGGCTTATAAACGAACCCTTTTGCAGACGAAGCCGGGCGAACACTTATAAGCAACAATACAGACGAATTATTAGGAAGATCCTCATACAAATGCAACAATAAGATGGAAATTAGAGTTGGGGTTTTGACTCCATTGTGAAAAGCAATTAGATAAGGAATCCTATAGTCATCTTTCATGATTTGGAAACTTCATCTTTCAGCTTAGCGGCCGATGATGAAGATGAAAGTCATTTGTTTTATTAAAAGCTATAATTTCCAAGCATAATTAATCAGTTTGTTTCGAGAATAACAATGTCAAGTTAGGTGGATTTTCCAACAGTTATGAAGTCTGTATTGCAATGTTCAATTGTTCAACTGCAAGATGAAACATTATAAATCGCTGGATATTCAGCTGGCCTACAGATATTGCAAATTATATCGTAAGAACCAACTATGGGACGTTCTCTCTGGTTACCTCTTTCAGAAAAATATTATATTTTTCGCTCGAGACATCGAGTATTTTTATTTCTCCCATTGTCTATACCGAAATTCTCCTAAATTATCAAACGATCGTTTCAAGGGAAAAATGAAATGAATACGCAAATCTAATTGAATTCAATGTACATTCGTTGACAGTTTGACAGATCGAACAGCAGAAAATTGTAACTAAGATTGTCAAATTAAATGAGATCTGTCTCGATATCGCTCCCAAAAATAAGTTGAGAGAAAATACTCGAATTTGTTAGAAATAAATCAGTCTGAAATGTTATTATGTTAATACACAACGGATAAGGTAATATTGTATTCAGATAATATAAATAATGCTTCGGACCCAAATTCAGTGATATTGCCTGCCGCATATCAAACGTGATTATATCGGATGAGTGGTTTAAGGCCATTTATGGCAATATTGGAATAAACCTTCAAATAATCTTTAGCATTGTTCGGAATATCGGCTTTGGTCGCATAGAAACTCGAGTTACTATGAAATGACGTGCCTTTTCATAGTGTTAGGTGACCGAAAAATTTAATAAATTTATAGATTACTTTGCAGCTATATAAAATTGGTTGAAGCCCGATCGAATAAAGCTGAGTTTATTTTTGTTTTGGATTATAAAGATACTTGAATATTGGTATTCAGTTGATATTATTTTTGATGAAATTTTAAATACGATAAGTTGATAATAGGTATTCTATTTCACATATATATTTTTTGGGTATATAAAATTGCTTTTGTGTTGGATATAGTTGTGAAAATGCTTATATATCTAAGGTTTTGAATCTAACCTTCAGAAAACTAATAATTGCTGAGCGGATTTGAAAAACATGATACAAATTAAGTATATTTTAATTAATCACTTCACAAATTAACAAAGTATGATTGCTAATTAAAGTTACCTTACGTTAATGCTTTCATACAATTATTTTTCAGCTCAACTAGATTTTGAAGTTAATTTCGCAACTTTCAGTTTGGAACATTTAAGCTAAGGTTGGATCACGGCTCATGGCTCATAGGAGATTAAATTTTTCATTAACTTTCATAGGAGTCACACAGACTACGTGTGCTTGTTCTGATATGATAACAATATAATAATCGGTCGAGTCAGAAGTTGTTATATTATTAGACAGAAAAAAATAACACTTATTAAAGATGTTTTGAAGATATCAACGTTCTGCAGTACGACAAAAAAAATAACGATCTAAGTAGAAAATTAAAGTCCAGACTTACTCCTACACGATATCTAACGAACACATTCCAACAAACAACAATTTGATATCACATAGAAACCTAAGCCCTGAAGTGGTTAAACAATGTAGATTTCTGACATTTACGTGAATATTAGCCATTTAAATAAAAGTACGATCCGAAACGTCGGGATTAAATAATAGATAGATAGATAGATATATTCTTTATTATGCACACCAATTAAAAATCAATAAGAACAAACAAAAATTTTGAAGTTGGTGACACAATGGGCGGTCTTATCGCTTATAAAAGCGATTTCTTACAGGCAGTATAAATAAAACCGCGATAAAATCCATAAGAGTTGTTTTATTTAGTGGTTAATCAAGTTTGATACTATAAAAAGCCCATAGAAATACTTTGAACATTTTTTTATGAAATTTTGCACCTAATAACCGATATAATGTATGGTATAGCTTGAAAGCAAAGAGGTCAGCCTCCAGGTAAGGAATGCCATCAGCGGGATATTGCGAAGCCGTCGGGCTCCCGCTCTCGACTTTTCACATTTTTCCAATAACCTATAATATTTAATATTCTCTAAACTTAAGTACTAGGTGTATGTTATGTGGAAACTTTGGTATTTCAATATTTTTACAAAACTATCTTATGTAGCGACATGAGAACTCTAAAGGTTAGTGAATTTATCTATATAGGTACTTTTATAGGTATTATTCTGAATACATTTATCATTTCTGTCTCTCATGTATTGTATTGTAACTAGCCTGTAATAGCTACATTAAGGACCAGCTTAACCCTATAAGTAACCAATCTGTGGCTATTTCTTCTTCCTACACTGTTCTAAATAATTATGTCACTGTAGGGTTTCTCTTTTCTAATATTACGTATTTACCTACTACCGCCGTTTCTATATCCATGCTCATTTTTCCTATTTATAGTTCCATAACTGGGCTATTAATGTTAATAAAAAGAGCGTCTATAAGCCGGCACTCCCAGGGGTGGCCCACCATCGCCACGAGGATATGAGTCACTTTATTAATATAGCTCATATCAATACGAAGGAGATTGAATACGTAAAAATATTATATTATGTCGTTGCAATATTTATGTCAAAATTCTTTGAGATTCTACCTTCTTTATCCAAGTTTACTGAAGTGCACTCAAATATGTAGGTAGGTATTAATATCCTTTCTTTGTGGTATTATAATGTCGCAGCAATATCAACCTTATAACATAGCCTGACAGTTACAATTACAAGCCACCTCCAAAAACGCACGTCGCTAATTATGCAAAACAATCATATAAAACAAACACCCATTACCGTATTTAAAAGGGTTGTGGAAACGCAAATAGATTCGCACATAAAAAAACTCGACCTGAATTTGCTTAATTGGCAAAGTAAATTACCTTACTGGGAGCTGGCAACACTTGCCAAAGTGAACCATAAAATCACTTTGCAACAAAAACAGGGAGTTCGATAGCTGTAATTACAACCGTTGTTTTTGTACAAATAGGTACTATGTTAAGAGATTTTTGTTTCTCTTTTGAAGCTTCAGAAATGTTTGTTTTTGGGGTAATTATGAATTCCTAGTATTTGTTGGTGAGCTTTTGTTTTACTTTCAGCAATCACTCTGTGTTGCCAATAACAACCATCATCGAATAGTAGCACCTAGAAGTAGTTAAAATTATTTTCACAACGTTTTCCTTTTCCAATATCAATTCACCAGTACAGGTATAGATAGAAACAGATTACTAAATAGTTACTATGTTATTATACGTTATATTATTTTATTCACCTCTAAATCTGTACATGATATTTTAAAATAAAATAAATCTATATTTACATTTAAAAATGATAAAAGAAAATGTATAGAGGTTAGTTATCCTTGGGATCATAAATAGGTACATTTTTTGTAGATTGAACCATTCGCCAACATAAAGTTAATTTCCCTTTTTATCAATGAAAATCCACACTAAAACTGTAACGGTTCTCGTTACGGTAAGTTTTGGAACAAAGATTTGTGCGTACAACACAAAGTCGCACAGTCCATAGAGTTTGCGTAACGGCGCGGTATTGTTAACGTGCGAGCTGCTGTTTCAGCCTTATGACCGCCATTAGTTTGTTTTGTGGACCAGTGGTGCCCGAAACACAGCTTGTATATCTATACCAGGACTTTGCAGTATAAGTACGTATACCGTAGAACTTGTATCTATTTTATATATTTTAAATGCAGAACGCGAAGCTAGTGCGTATACAATAAAATATTTTTGATATTGTTACTAAAAGTCGAATGATTCTAATAAAATCATGGATTGCTTTAAGATCCATATACTATTGACCTACTACCACACATAAGACTACTTTAAAACGTCCTCAATTTTAGAGGCATAGAATTTGCATTTGCATACGTACAAGAAGCTGTATCCTGAACTTGCTTAAATTCATAAGCAGTTAGTTAAGTATACAGTAACCACGCGGTACTGAACCGCAGTTAAATCACGCCGAGAGGTTACGTGGTTACAGAGTAATAAATCTCAAAAGAAACGTATTTACTTCCTCAATATATAATGTTAGCTTATTTTCTTCACATTCGAGACGTATAATGTAATGAATTTCAAGCTTAAATGTCTTGTGGCTGCCAACGGTGTAAATAAATGGATTTGCGAGTATCGTATATTTTTATTTGGGGGAACATTACCGCCCTTCATTTGTGAAAATAGATACTATGTATCTTTACTGGTAGTTCTTCGTTTAAGAAAAAAACTCAAGGTTTTTAATATTAGTATAGATTTTTACAGTTCACTGTTTTCTGTTTATAGTTTTACAATAAATGAATTGCTTTACTTTGTAGAAAAGCTCTACTTTTGGCTTTCGTAATACCCAACTAAGATTGCTAGTATAAAGGTTGACGGCCGCAATTTCGGAAATTCGCTCTCGAAAATAAATCTCACTCGGCGTCTTAATTACTGCACTACAGAACTAAAGCAACTGCACTTTATATAGTTACTCACTGCTGCATTCAAACTTGGAGTTCTTTAATGTAAAGTCAATTCAATCAGGAACATAACCATGTTTGAGACACAGTAACGTGGGAGGGTGTAATTACTAGATCCAATAGTCGGCGTGGAATTTCCGTGTGTGCTAGGCTTGGAATTAACAATCAGTGCAGTGACCAGCCGCGCCGTGCCGCGTCACGCCGCGCCGCGCCGCCTGCCCACTCAACCGTGAACCGCTTTCACTCGCCAAATTACTGCCGTCGCCGCTTTTTAGCCGTGAATTCCATAAAAATGCTTTCATGTCATCATTTTTCTACGTGATAACCCTAATAGATTGACGTCGTTTGTGCAAAATGTTATATCTCTCCGTTTTGTTTTGTAACTTTAGCGACAAAAGATTTTACTGAATAAGTTATTCCAAATGGTAACATCGAATCGCGGTGTAATATTGCTCACAAAACTGTATAACAGCGTAAAGCTAAATTATAACCACTTAAAAGTAAGGAACATTAAATCAAACTTTGAAAGTCAGTCTCAGGTGAATTAATGGGTCTTTGTCTTCATAAGTTAGCGAAAATTTACGAGATTTAATTAGGTAGATAGAACAGTTGTATAGAAGCCAAGATGACGAATAATCCTGGTATTATAACTCAACTTTGCAGCTTAGCTATAGTGACTTCTTGAGAATATGAACACACGGCTAGAGGAATGGGCCGCTAAAATGTTGCTGACGCTGCCACGTACACAAACACATTTGATAAATAACCCGACTAGGTTTGGGAAATGTATTCAGGTCACAAAGTATTCGCAAATCTACGCAAATGTAAATTTCACGTGAAGGCAGGTAGATCAGCTACGTCGTAGCAGTTCGATGGCGTATGTTACTACGCAGCACCTACGTAGCTAAGTAAAGTTTAGCTTAAGTTACTTTCTGCTGTTTTTAGGTTGAATTGTAATGTAATTATTTAGTAAACCTACATTATTTTAAAAATGTATGCTCAATTCTGAGCAATAGAAATTAATTGAAACCGCATCTTTGGTGAAAACTTCTGTAAACGTAATTATTTCAGTTATCATTCGCATAAACCAAAATAAAATGAACCGCATTACGTCAGAAGCGCCATTTTAGTCATCACGGGTACTACGGACCCAGGTTCGCGGTTTCACTGTCGGCAATTCTGAGCTCCGACTCACGTACCTTAAATCTTAACAACATTCCAGCCAAAATTAATTCTCGGTGAAGATTATTCTGTCCTGAAGAATATAAGCGAAGAACTTGACTGTCTAATGGTGAAGAATTCTTATCTCGCTTATGATGTACCGACTGTAGGATTTTGCAAGTTCCTTCTAACAAATGCCGCTGAAGATATTTCAGAGTTTATGTTTCTACTTGTACGTTAATGTGAAAGAAAGGATTTGTGTGTGTATTCTATTTGCATTCTTATCAAGAACGTGCGAGGTTAATATTTGGTGACTGATTTGTACTATTATAATTGTAACATTGTTAAGTATATGTATTGTATCGGAACTTCCAATTCAACGATAATACGTTTATTAATTAAAATACATTTGCTTAAAATTATTTAGTCTTAAAAACTGGAACTTATTACGTTCAATTCGATTGGATAGCAACAAGAACTTAATGAAACTGGTGAAGCCGTTTTCAAAATGAAAAATCTTTTTGATTATATTTTAATTTACACTACAACAATGGAGCTTAATGATAGGCATTCATTTAAATTCCGTAAAACAAATGGTGTTTATTTATTTTGTTGTTTATTGTTGGAACTGGCTGAAGAGAAAATAAACATGAAAACTTTAACACAATTTTACGGCTTCAGCGGGAAGTTGGTGTTTTATTATTATGGAGAAGTCCGTTATTTTTACTAGAATATTAACATCCAGGCCAGGCTTCCTTTGATATTTTAAGGCTACCTTTCCGTAAGTCTGACTCAAGTATAGTTACATCATCAACGCTAGACTCGATTGTGTAATAAACAAACTATATTCCCATAAAGCAACGAAAACACTCAAAAGACGACTTATTTTAAAAAGCCAATGTTACTTTCAATTCGAGAAATCTATTTTAGTAACTTCTTGTATTACTAAAAGAGTAGCTAATTATAAAACAATAGAAAATCAATGGTGTCTCGCGTATACCTATCCGACATAATAATGGGCTGAATGCCAAACATTTATTAACTAATAGGGATACTTATTTAATGAACCACATCATAATAAGCCTTGCTTCTAATTTTACTTGAATCTAAAACTCTCTCAAAATAAAAAACTTACTTACTATGTAAAAGGTAAGGTGAAGTTTTAAGGCTTAAGCTCGTGTAACATGCTCTAACAACGTCCGTTGCCTAGCAACGTAAGCTGAAGACCTGTGGCTACTGTCTTCTAGTTAAAGAGTAGTGCTAATTGCACTACTTTAGTGCGGATTTATTTTCATTTAGTTAAGTATGTTGTAGGTAAAGTTAATTTGTTATGTGAAGTGTGTAGTGTCATATTCTTGGTCTTTATATAATTTATCTATGTTTAAATATGAAGGAAATATACCTACTTGAGTCCTGAGTTTTGGCCAGTGAAGGATATGAACTAAAAACCTTTCCATACTGGTGGTTTTCCGCTCGGTATTTCCGCGCGAAGCAAAGCACAGCGTATATGCGCTTAGTCATCATGTCTAATGGTAATTTAATAATTGAATGGAAAGTAACAAACAGCAATCTGTTTACTACAAATTCTAATTAATTCAATTCATAAGTACGTTTTATTTAAGTTTAAAATAGAGCCAGTCAGTTATGTAATAGCAACGTAATAGTAAAGTTTTATGTATTTACGTAATTTAAACAAAAGGGAATCTCAAAGGGCACATTGTTAAATTCAATGTTCGGAGGGTTTTCGCTCAAGTTATGAAGTGTTTTTCTTTTAAATTTGCTATAACTTACTTTTAATTTCCTGGTCTTGTTTGCTTTCTCGACTCAAATTACTGTCGTAAAATATTTTTATAGCCATTTTTATGGACTTGAAGTTTTTGACTTTTTAAACAACGTTAAATTCGGAAGGAAAGAATTTAATGGAAACTTTCAAGCTAATAAAAGTTTATACAAGCTTTTTGTTTCTGATCATTTTATTTGTTCTGAATTTTTTGAATTCTTCTCAAAATTCAGTTAGTCCGTCGCTTTGTATTTTCTTTCGACTGCTACGGGGAATTTTTTGATGAAATCTCAATGAAATTCCTGATGAAATATTTTCTAAGCCAATCAAAAATGCACCTTTTACTGATCAACACTGCTTGCGACAATCCTAAAACGGAAGCTATATGAAAACTGAGCAAAAGTCCAACGTTGTCCTACCTCTTGTGAATATTTTACAATGGTCATGGCCACTACTAAAAATGTACCAACACTAAAATACTCCGTGGGTCAACGTTAAAGAAAACCGTAAAAGTTAAATAGGAAATTGGTTCCGTATTGATTGCTTGCTCCGCTACTTTTTACGGTCGCCGTTTACACTTTATTGTGAATGGCCTGACTGTATCAATCATTTTCATTGACACTAAAAGTTCATGTTTGACATTCCCAATGTACCTATTTTGTTTTTTAAATTTCTCGTACAGTTTTGTTTGTAAGGAATATTTGAGAAAGAGCTCTTAATTGTCCATATGAAAGGCTTCAACAATTTACCGTGAAAGCTTGATAGACAGATGGAAAGACAGAGCTATATTTCTAGGAAAGTTATATAAAGCCTAAACTATTAATTGTTTCCCGCGATTCTTCCCGTGCCTGGTAGAAATATACCTAATATTACTCGAGGAAAGCCTAGCTATCCAACAGTGAACAAATAAACAAAAAAACATATTTTCTCTTTATTATGTTAGTATAGATTGAACTACGTAAGTACCTATATACAGTCTACAGTACATTTACCAGCTCGCGGTCGGCAGTTTTTAATTCCTGGTTCAGTTAATTCATCAAATTGAATGGCTATCGAAAAAATTGTATGTGCCAAATAAAAATTGTACACAAAAGCTGCGCCTGTTCACGTGTATAGGTATTCGATTTATTTGTAACGAACAAAATAAAGTGCAAATAGCGTGGAGTTGACGACAAACTATCTGCCAAATCAAATATAATTAAATTTTATATTTGAAAGCATCGTTGGGCAATTAAAACTGTCATTTTTTATAACACTTTTTGGCTTAGGAAAGACTTAAGCCTACCACTATCTCAACCGACCAGCCATTTTTCTCCAATGTCGTTGGCACTCTTGCTGTACCTAGCACAGTCGTCTAGGTAACCCACAAGGTGAACAAACTGACACCTAAAATAATGTCCCATGTAAGGACTAGAGACTGACCTTACATAATATTCCGAACTAGAGTAACTATAGTATTGTTCACCCATTTGTTACAGGTGTACCGATGAGTCCTACTCATGTAATATCGGGTATCAACGAATTTCGATACAATTTCAGAGATATTTAAACGAAAACAAAATGCCTGCTTCAAAGCAAATACTTTAAAGAAAAGCAGCTTTAATTCAAGACCATCCGACAGTGTCCTGCTTAACGAAACGAACATCATTAATCATCTTCCAAGGCTTTGCAGACATAATAACGTATAATTACTCTGTAGTCAGTTTAAGCCTTCCGAATTTCTCTTCTCTACACGAAATGGATATCATTTGTCTGCCGTTTTGAGTCTGATCCTCAGCTTTGAGACGTTGTATCAATTTGCTCGTCATAAATTTCAATGTTTATTTTGTATTGTTTATACTGTAGTTATAGGTACAATAGGACGGCGTATTTAGCTAGATAATAATCGCTGAAGTATTTGGTATTAAAGACCTACTACTTACAATTTTGTTTGTGGCTTACACATTTATCAAATAAGTACTAATGACAATTGCTGACCACGCCCACATCTAGTCATAAGAGTCTTAAATAAATTAGCCGCCATTTAGAAATAATAAGAAGCAATTCATTAAGGAATGAGCATTATGAGGTGAGAAGCCGTAGACGCACATGACGGCCAAAACCATAACATGGCTCGACATTATGTCGGTGAAAAAATTTGATGTTTCAATTGTATAGGTGCCTGCACTTCTGGTTAATCTATTAGGGAGAGCAAGTATACCTACGGGAAATGTATGCTATCATTACTTTTTTGCATTTCATAATACTACAAAGATGTTTGCTCGAGATATGTTTCACTTTTTCCTGGAGTGTGATTCCCCTGATGTATGGAACGAAGATAAATGATAAAAGAGTCGTATCTCTGTCTAAAGTCACTTCTCAGTTTTCTGACCCCCACGTCGTAGACAAATTGTATCATATCAATTGAAGGTACTTATTATTCTGAGTTTTATAATTATTACAGGTCCAGTTGGTAATTAAAATAGATTTTTTAAGAAAAGTTACCTATTGATGGTAAATTTTAACATAGTTTACGCTCGTTGCACGGAAGTTACCTAAGTCACTATTTTTCAGTAGATCGCCATGTACGGCGATAGGTATATTGCTTCAATAGTTTTTCTTCCTTATACCAAAATACCCCAGAGTTCACAAAAAAAAAATCTATTTGTTACTACATCACAGATATTGTTGCTTTGTTAGTTGTATCATAAGTGAAATACAAAATTACTTTATTTTTGCTAAGACTAGCAATTTTATCGACTTTATCTATTTTGGGTTTTCCTTTCTTTGGTTGGTTTACCTTCTCAGGTTCTTCGAATTCGTAGCAGGTAATTTGGAAGATACGAGTACCAATACTTGTAATACGAAAAATTTAACAATTTTCAAGAATTCTACGAAGATTTTAGTCCAAATTTGGAGTCAGCTTTTTGAATTTTCCTTGTTTGTGCACTGTTTGACAGTCTTTCTTCCTTCATGACATAAGATGAGTATCTTAGGATATACCAGAAAATTCATATAAAACATTGATAACATACAGGATTCAAATTCCTACTTACCTACAGGTAATATGTAAAAGGTAATTAATATGAGCCTGATTTATAAGTTTGGTTTCGAAATTGTATATTCGAATTTATTGTTATTCTATCTAATAAAACCAAGAATGTTAAGCACAGTTTCATGGAACATTTAATAATTTAGTCGGAATCATAACTGTGTGTAACCATTATATTAAATGTAATAGTTTTTTTTGTTTCAAATAATATTTGTTTTATACCTACTTACAAAAACCAACCCTAAAACTCAGTGACCTTAAGCTTAACAAAACGATACCGTGTTACCTATTTTTCTTCGCGTTCCCAATTTCCTGGTATATCTATCATCATATAGGAAAATAAACCGTCGTATTATGCTTCGAAGGCCCTTCAATCCTGACCCAGTTTTTTTTGGGATTTTTCGCACTATTGATTATTTGCTAAGGATTACTATTATAAGAATGTGTTTTGATATGGAATTTGCCTTTGTGAAATATCTCCATTGGCCATTGTTATGTAGCAAAGAGTATTCAAGTGTGTTTTCCTTGTAATAGCATTAAAGGAGATTGAGAATCTTGGAGGTGACAACATTTTCTTGGTGGGAAAAGCTTTGTGGATTGGATTACCTACCTTTTTAAGTGATTATCAATCTTTGCATAGCTACTAAGCTACCTACAGTTAGGTAGGAACTTGTTTATATACCTATATTCAAGGTGTTGATTTGCATTCAAAGTTATTTTAGAAATTTTTTACGTTGTTTTTTAGTAAATAATTGCAGGCAAGCAATTAGTTTTCCAAATTGGCAACGGTTATTCAACTTGATTACGCTATGTCGAGTTGCGAGCGTATTAATGTCATTTGATGCTTTATAAAAATATTTTGAGTTTAGGCAGCCGTGTAACTATGTACAGCAAAATCAAATCTTTTATTTTGCAAAGAATATGGGTACAAACAAGCATTATTTTTAATAGATTTAGGATTTCCAACATATTCTGCCTTACGGAATACAAAAGAAACGTATTACAGTTTTATTATACACAAACAATAATTAAAATAAATTGTGTTGCAATGATTCGAGTGCACAAAGGCAGGCACTTGTATAAAAATAACAGAAACAAAAGATAAAAATAAAAACAAAAATGTGGAAACTATCCTAGTAAAACAAACAACTAAAAAGCGTCAAAAAATTCGTCCCCATCGCTGTCAACATGTTGCAATTAATTATACTTAATATTGTTTTACATAAACAGTGGTTCTGATTAGAATGTTTTAAAACATTTACATATTTGATTGTACCTAAGTAAATATTACACCTGGGCTGTTAAAACTTCAGTTACGTTAGCACCGCAGATGGCCCGGAGATCTCTAAGGAATACGGAATCTATTTCACTAATGGTCGGTTAAGAGCGTTTAGTTTGTAAGTAAACTACTGTTATTTTGTAAACATGCGACTTTGTTGCCTTATGGACTTTTCAAGATAGCGCTTGTCTGTGGTTTATGTCGTAAAAACTGAATAAACTGGACGTCTTGCGTACTCTTTGAAGTACATAATGACAGTTAAATATAGAATTTTGGTGCGAAATAAAGGCAAAATTTGTAATTCACCAAATTCATGACTTTAGACTTTATGACACGAATGAGTCGCTTACTGCACCATGAGACAATATTGAAGTTACAAAACCATTTAATCTCCTAACATTATCTGACCAAAACAAAGCCGAATGCATTTATTTAAAAAACAGCATCTTACCTTATCTACCGTATGCGGTAACCCTACGTTGTTTATGTAGGCTAAGCCTTGCTCGGTGACCGCAAGGATTATACACCGCGCCCTTCCTGCTAATTGGAGTTTTTCGTAATTAAAAGTGCCTCTTAATACGACCCCGGCATAAAGTTAAAAACATAACGATATTAAAAACGTGAGCATTATTTTTTATTTTATTGCGTCGACTTAATCTCCGACATAAATACGTTTCATTAATTAGTATAATGAGTTCAACAGTTCATTGTTAAGTGGGATTATTTTGGCTTACGTAATAAAGGTACGTTAAGTACGATAAGCTGAGAAAGCTGTGGGTTCGGGTTGATACGGAAATATTTCCGTATTTTCTGATATTTTTGGTGCAACCACCCGGTGAGTCCCTGTATGTTATGTGTGATAGTGATTGACGAATATGTAACTTTTTCTTATCGATATTTAAAAAGAATAATTATAATACTTTTCAATTGACAATAAACAGATTAAGTGACTATAAACCTGAAACATCTCACGATTATCGAAACATTTAGTAGTAATGGCGTACGGATAGCAAGAAGGATTTAACTACGGGTCGTTTTTACGACTCGCTTATCGACGTTACGTTCTTTGGCGCACAGTTTATCGACAAATCATAGTTTCGGCAAATCGAATTCCGATGAGACGTCTCGCCGGTTGAATGCTCGAATAGTTTATTAGCTAATTTGATTTCAATTGCGTCCATATGCTTTTTGATAGATTTTAGTGGGTGTCATCTGTAGGTTGAGTATTCCGTTAAAAGGAACTTGTGTAACTACTTACTAGATTTTTAAACGTAATTATGTTATTCTATATTTAATTATGGGAAATTAAATGCGAAAATTATACAATCACGTTGACCCCGCAAGATGGACAATGAAGACACGTTTCTATGACTCTTCGTGTATCTAACTAAACCTATCAAAATGGTTAATGGCCAACTATTTACACTAAAAAAAAATCTAAACTCCTTTTACCTTCAAACAATTCTGCTCCACCAATCACAAGTTTCAATAAATTATCTCAATTTACAAACTTTGCAAACTTTATCATTACTCTACAAACCTAAAAAAATCATGTTGAAGACGTCCAAAGTAAACGAAAACAAAGTTGTTTAGTAGTAAATAAGAAAGGCGGGCGGCGGCTAATGGGCCATTGCTGTCGAACTGTTCTTGTTTACTGTCGGCGTAGACGCAACTTTATTAAAGGTAGGACCAGCTGGCTCTTGGAGAATATGGCCAGTGTTTTGTTTGTGATGCCCAATTAAATAGGTTCGGGTAGTTGTACCGAGGCAGAATGGGAATCTGATAAAGTGCCAATCGAAGTTATTTTAGTTGAGGTTTGGTAAGTATTGAGTTATTGTTATGGGAGAAGATAGAAAGGAAGTTTTTTGGTAGGTACCTAGATAAATGGATCTGTGTCATTGTCTTATATCTGTTTCTGTCGTTCTGTTCTATTAGAGATTTAAAATAAATGGGCCCTGATACAGTACATTAAAATGGAACGTAAGTAAAATACAGCAGTTCTAGCTAAATTACTATGCAGTAAAATTATACGTAGCTAAGTATGCAGTAGGTATTGTTTAATTAAATACGACACAATGATCATAAAAACTTCGCAAACATTTCACCACTGACAATAACAAATTCAATCTCACCATCTAGCAATTTCCTTGCGACACAATGGTTAACCCGCTAAAATAAAGAGCCAATCAAAATTCTAATATCCGCGAGGCTCATCCATGTCGTCCGCATCGCTTCGTATAAAAATCGTGCGCCTCTCTCGCGTCCAGATTGAAATAACCGACAACAGAAATGGGTCAACGATCTCTTAAGTAATTGTTCGATGGAGGCTATTGGTTTCAGGCTTAACACTCAACCGCGTAAAATTCCTGTGAACCAAAAATATAAAAAGATTTTAAAGGAACTAAACATATTTTTACATGAAAATGTTACAGCGCATGGGTCGAGTTTTCTTATCCTTCGCTAACTAAAAACTAAAGTTTGTAACTACAAACACGAGCTAAGATTTCATGCTTATTCTACTCTTTGCAAAGCTTTGTCCAAACTTACAGTTGGCTCGGTTTTCTTCAAAAACCTATACATTTGCTGTAAGCACGTGCTACTCTTATGTATGAGCCGTCGCAAATTGGCGCCATTTCAAAGTTAAGACATGTGAAGACGTAATATATGGACGCGTCCACTTTCTGACTTGACTAAGACAATGCCAGAGATTGGAACATTTCCAGCCGATAACTCAAATGGGGTCAAACTCGTCTTAAGTTTTGCGTTTTTCTACATTTCGACTGACGTATTGAAATTTTTATGCTCATGAAAATTTATGAACGTCTTATGGAACTTAAGATGCACTATACAGAGCTTATAAAATAACATTTTCAAAACTATTCTATTGTCTTATCTGGATGCATATTATGAGACCTACTTAACATAACGTGCACTGTATTGCAATATTCGTGCCGTTACTGAACTGTGCTCCGCTGAAATTGCATACTACGTCATCATACAGTGCTCAAAAGTGACGCATCACAGACTTTGCAATCTTGCATTGCGCATTGTTTTAAAATCTTGAGGAGGGGAGGAAAACATGCTTTCGCTTGTAGGGAATAATGCTCTTTCTTTTATTTGAGACTTGTGACTTTATAGAACTGTAATGTAGCTTTTGCAAGTAAATTAGTAAGTAGGTAAGTGTTACTATAGAATGGTTAGTGCGATTTGAAGTAGCAAGTAGGCCTACGTTTAGGGAGGTAGATCGGCTGATATCCTTATGAAATTACGTTATTAAAACTATACTTGCGGCCTTATTACGATAAATAGTCTCTGCTTCAAAACACTCCTACATACCTGAAACAAAAGAATCAAATTCGTTAATCATCAAACCAAGCTTCACAACAATGTTGAGATAAATTGAATCAGTAAATCTGTAGAAAAATAATTATACAAACAATCAGGCCCAATAATGGCATAGATATATCAGTGGTACAGTTTCCACAATTTGGCTGACGTCCGTATATTCGTTTGACCGCACTAATTTGCGATACAAATGGCATACCTTTGTCACCGTAGTTGACCCTACCGCGATGAAAGGACCAAAAAATCCACGTCAAAATGTACCTGTTAAAGGTCCCAAGTTACAGCATTTAATAGAATTACGGAGAGAAGGACCATGTTTTATTTAAGCACAATTCTGAATTATATTTTTGGGTCTAAAGTTTGGTCTTCAAATATTTACGCCTAGTTGGTGCTGGTTTAAGTGGTGGGTTAAAAGTTAAGAATTTTTAAACATTTCATCATGGCACCTGTATTTCCCTAGGGGTAGGCAGAGGTTGAAGTGGTATTTTAACAGCTATTTCAAATTACACATCCAGAGAATTACATACTTACTTTCTGAGAAATCATGATTGAACATGGGGTAAAGAACCCGGGACCCATTGTTATCGCTAGACCCAAAAGGAAATTAAATATTTGTTATGAATAATGTCTAGATTCACTGGTTGCCAATAAAGTACAAGCCATACTAAGAACCTTTTTACACCATGACAAATTGTTATAAAATACAATATACAGTTTTTTATTGAATAGGTAAACCGTTTAATTTTATAGACTACACTTACATACAAAGCAAACAAGCATTCCCTTAAAACACATTGCCTCAGGCACATTGCTACCTTGGTTTTTATGGTACTTTTCCACAACAACATATTACCGTATTACAAGTGAGCAACCAAAAAACAAACTTCGGTATAATATAGGAACGTTTATGTTCGTCGGGTACCGCTTATAAGAAAACTTTTGGCCCTTGAATATTGCAAAGGGCAAAGCATTATAAATACAAGGAACAATTTAACTTAGAGTATGAAGCGGCCGCTCGATGATAATAATTATACGTAATTAGGAACATGGAGTAATTATGTAAACATAGAAGGTTCATGTAAAAAGCCAAAGGCAGGATGATGGTACTATTAAAAGTATTGACAGACTTGTTCTTTTTGAGTATGTAAATATGCTGATCTGCTGAGGTAAAGAATATCTACTATTATGAATATAATACTATGATAGTTACTAAGTGTATGCATATTTAGACATATGCACATACACTCACAACGTCCTAGAAGGCGAAAGCAAGTCGATTTTGTATAATATAATATGAATCTTAGTTAGTCTTTAGGTACACAAACATACGTCTAAGGGCCAATGCAGCCTGAAAATAAAGGTATTTTGATTTAAAAGGAGAGTAATAAAGTCATATGAGGGATCCTAATTTAACACCTATATTGTACTTAGATATTTGCACATACATGGCACAGAAGAATAAGGCGGAAGGGAACGAGAGAAGGATTTTCCTTAGTGACAGTGTTTACTATCCTTACAAGCCATATCAAGGAACACTTTTCATAAATTATAAATTTAAAAAAACCCCCGACCCAAAAAAAGTATGCAATAATTATGACAAAAGGTTAAAAACGCTAAACCCTATAAAAAGCAAAAAATAACTTTTAACACTACGTAAACTAAATTTTGTCGTGTCGGGGGACCGCTCTAATTCATTACTTTAGATACGTGTTTTTTTTTTTTAAACGAATGTTGTAATTAGGTAGGTATCATTTGATTTATGTAAGTATTTATGAAGGTAAAAAGCGGTCCCCCGACACGTCAAAATTTAGTTTACGTAGTGTTAAAAGTTATTTTTTGCTTTTTATAGGGTTTAGCGTTTTTAACCTTTTGTCATAATTATTGCATACTTTTTTTGGGTCGGGGGTTTTTTTAAATTTATAATTTAATTTTATTTCATGCTTTTTAAAGGAACTCCTTAATTTTTCCTTCTTTCATTTAATTTATTTTATGGTAGCTATATGCGATCTCGGCCAAAGGAAGCTGTTTAACAATCCTCATGACAAACTGGCTCTGGGAGAATTGCACAGACTGAGAAACAATAAAGATTAACCTTTGGAAATTCTAGATTTTCAGCAAAAATATAAATCGGTTTATCCGTTTCATTCCGGCATTTCAGGGTTTCATCCGCCACATCCCATTTCCAGCATCAGGTTCTCGTCAATCAGAAACATGAAGAGAACTCGTCAAGACAAATTCAACGAGCCCAAACTCGATGGGTTTACTAAAAGGCAGTTCAGGGTTACGTCTCCTACCTTCGTGCCCTAACAGCAGACCAGCTCAGTGGTTCCAAAAGACATTAGTTCTTCAAATTTCAGATCCCACATATACTTGCAAGTAAACAGAGCGTGTAACATTCCTATGACATCTAGCAAACGAGCTGATGACCTTGAAGACCTAAACCGATTTTCACCAAACATAGCTAAGAACACTCCCGACTGACATACCTTTTAAACAAAAAAAACCGCATTACAATCGGATCATCCGTTTGGGAGCTACGATGCCACATACACACACACACACACACACACACACACAGACACGTCAAACTTATAACACCCCGTCGTTTTTGCGTCGGGGGTTAAAAAGAATCAATACACAAAACATGAATGATGTACTCTTACTGTGTTTTATTTAATTTTAACTTCAAAATAAACTCATCGGTGACACTAATTAATGTTAACTGTTCTTGTCTCTTGAAATCTGTTTGTAATTTATGTTGTTTTACAAACAGACCAAAACAGGCTTTTAGCGGTTGCTATGGTATACAAAGTGTTAATTAAGTATTTTCTTGGTATTAAATATCGTTTTATTTTGATCGTTGGAAGTTTCATCTTACTTTTGGGCAGCACGTGCAAAACGGTGTATTTTGGGAACTAAAACGAATGTTCTTCAGAATTTTCTGTTTGTAATATGAGACTTTTTTCAACATTTTTTATTTGTCTAATGGAATTAGGTTAATTAAATATATATATAAGAAAATAGGTCACCGGAAAACGCTGGATGCAGGTCGCCTCCAACAGGTATCTGTGGAGATCTAAGGGGGAGGCCTATGTTCAGCAGTGGACGTCCTATGGCTGAGATGATGATGATATGAAAATAAAAATTGATCGATTTTTCAATTCTAAAATAAAATAAATGATTTAGTTGATAATTCTTGGTTCATCCAATTGCTTATTTTTAAAAACACCAATCTTTATTTAGCTGTTATTCTCATAAAAATAACCAAACCCAAACACAGTCACACCCACCTATAACCATACTCAACTTACAATATCACATTAAACACAAAAACAGAAACGGAGCGATATCGAAACAAAAACAATTGGCGATCATAAAAACCTCAATAAACATTCCGAGATAAAAGAAAACATGACGAAAATAACTGTTCACGATAAACTTGATATAAACGTTACATTTGTTAAAAGGAATATACTGAACACAGAAAACAATGTCGGAAGAAAGAATACGAGTGTATTATCATTCATCGATATACGAAGTAGGAAGTAGATTCTGTAGTTTGTTCAGATGAGAATATCGGGGTGTCTCCACTTCTTCAGTAAAGATTGCGTGGCTTTGACGCCTGGCTGTGATAACGCGAAGATTTATCTCCGGTGTTATTCGTCTTGTGTGTCACATATTATTGTATGCTCCCGTTTTTTTCCGTTGTGACCGTGGATTTTCGAACAAAAGGGTTTCTAGGTTCGCTTTTGTATTGGTTGAAAATGAGGACAACAAAAAAGAATATTTACTGTTCTTCTAATACTATAAAGAAATGCCTACTCTGTGGGGATTAACGAAGTATTATTAGGTGTCAAACGGCCACTTCGGTTAACTGATTTTATCGTTTTCCAAAATAGATTAAACTCCTGTGAATAAATAAGTTCTGATTTAAATGAAAATTATGCATCTACGTAATGCAATCCATTCCCTAAATGACTTTGTGACGTCGACCAAGAATAACACTTTCATCCCGCTCATTCATCTTCTATCCTTGCGCCATTCCAAGTCGTTACTTCACCTGCACACTGCTGTCACCCAAATATCTCTGTCTGCGAGTGTACAGGTACAGTCGCCGACAGATCTGGAGCACACTGTTTTATTTTTGCAACAGACATGACAAGATCTACAGCCAGGCGTGAACATTAAAATTCAGAAGTTGGCACCGTGGTTCCTACCTTAATTGAATGCAGACCAGGTAAACACAATAAATTAACTCCCAACGCAGCTATGGAAATTTATAGACAGGTCGCCAGACACTTTTTCGTATCAATTATGCCTTTTTATTGAACAATTTTTTAACTGAAATACGTTTTATTAATTCTGCTGAAGGGTCTTTTTGGGATAAGCTTAATTAATTTTTGGGCGTCGGATATTTGGACCGGGAATTTTAGGGTGCTTAAAAATAAGCTCCGCTTTTAATATCGCTGCGAAAGTTTGAAATAAGAGTAAGTTGAGTAAAGGGAAAGAGAAAGAAGCTGGTAGATAACAATGCGGCTACAATGCTTTGTTTGTACAGACTTAAGCAGCCACAGTAACAGTTTATATAAATAAACTTGTAAACTTCTCTGGCTCCTGACCTCCTGACGGTAAGAAAACTCATGTGACTTAAATTATTAATTAAAACAAACAAAGCAGGGAAGAGTTGAAACAATCAGGACGCAAACAGAAGATAGAGTAGCGCTATCAGTTGTACGAAGCAACTTTGAGAAGTTCCTTTACGAGTCGCCAGCTGAACATTTCCTCTTCTTAATGAATTTAAGAAAGTGCTTGTGAAACGGAACGCCTTGTTTATTTCACTGAAAATTATAACTTGGATCGCACTCTTGCGTCTAATTTAAACATAACTGTTTCGTACAAGACTTTAGCTGCATCTTAAACTAGCGTTTCGTATTCTTTGTAGCGTGTTTCAATGCTTTCTGGTAACTTCGACCTGATTATTAGCAGATTATGGAGCTTTAGCTTACAAATTATCCTTTCTAAATTGTTCTCCATGGTTACCCCTAAAAATACAGTAACAAAAAACAAAACAATGTATTCCTCGAAGCTAAACCAAAGAGAAAAACAAACATAATGGAAAATTTATTTGCTTCAATTTGGTTTTATTGGCTAATTCATTGGCGGTGGATAGCTGTCCCGGTTTTTAGGGGCTCCGGCGAAATATTTGGCAAATCCCTGACGTACGGCACCACGGCAACCGTACTAAGTCTTACTTCGCTTTTCAAAAGACATTTTATTACTTCGCGTTTTACATATAAATAGACTCCTGTGAGGAATTACTACTTTATGAGCCATAAAGATTCGCGTGCCCTTTGATAAGGAAACTAACTTATCACTTATGGTAATATGTGTTTACGTCAACTATATTATACCTGAATATTGTAAGTTAACTCTATCATTATAACGAAGTGAAGGTGAAATCGTGCCTCTGTTATAATTCCTTTCTCAAAGTAAATAAAAGATTTTTTCACTTTATTGTACTTGGTTTTTATAGCGGAATTAAGCCGTTAGAGAATCGTAAACTTTTTGGATGAAAGCAGACGGTCATTGTTCCTTTAAATCGTTTTGTATAAACTGAACGTAAAACAGATTAACTTTATATCTCTGAGGAAATTGGAGTGCTCAGTCATTTGTTTTCATTAATTCGAAGAAAGAAACCAGAGCGCTTTCTGAGAAATCAAACCTTTTAGATCAAATGTAGTGCATATATAGATGAATCCTATATGCTATTGAACTATAAAAGGACGCTAGGTATTTCAAAAATCGAATTCCCAAAGCTGTTAAATCCGTTAAATTATTCAAACAAATTAATAATACAAAACGCTCCCGTTAATATCGAAAGCTCACGAAAATATCCAGCCGAAACCAATTCACACCTAAAACTGGAACAATCAGAATCCCTAGAGGTATATTTACATTTACAAGCTCCTAACACCTTTTCTAATCAAGGTACGGTACAAAGGGTGTGGAGTACCGTAATTCATAGTTCGTGTAGGCCAACAATCAGAGTATTGTTTATACCGGCGAACTAATTAGTACTGCCACGGACCCATTGTGATCTTGAAATAACAAGCGGGTCCAAATGCCACGTTTAATAGCTCGTTAGTTGATGCACTACATGGAGTAAGGAAAGATGAGAGATGCCATAATGCAGTTAGGTCAGGACTTCTTTTAGGTCAAATTTCGTACTGTGGGCATGAACAAAATGATCAGTTACGAGTACGAGGCGTTCGGGTTCTTTGAGATATCTGTCAATGATTTTTGATATTACAAAAATGGTCGGGTCTAAAGAAGACGTATAAGGGCGAAAACAGTAACGTTTCTCGTCCCTTGCACACCCGCATTTTGGCGCGCTACTTTGTTAGGCGATTTTCAGTTATGGAACCTCCACTAGTCATTTTGTTCTCCATGATGCACCCCAATGCGTGACTGCGATAGCAAATGAGAACGGAAAGAGATGCAGCATGGTTAATATTTAGCTGTGGTTGTGCAATCGAATGATTGCAATTGTAGTTTTGTTTATTTTGCTGTCCAATAAACCTATGGAGCTAGATTTGATCGATGTTTTTGAAACGTTTGAAATGTATTTTTTTGGTAACTGGGTACTTTATGTAAAAACACTGGAATTCCATTAGACTCGAAATCAACCCCAACATAATTGGAAGAGCCTATGTAATGATGAAATGTAATATTTTAAACAACAAAAAAGTTAATGCCTCTGCACCTCTACATGTAAATAATCGAATTTAGTTTAGTATTTTAATTTGCCAAACATAATAAGCTCAGAGAGGGCTCATACTTTCACAATTACGATTTGAATGAATTAATTAATACAATTAAATCAGTTTACAATGTCTCATTAAAATCACATCATACTCTGAATATTTTAATTTATTTGTGATAATAACAGATAATAACTGTATATATTTTACAACCCTTGCCAGGAGTATCACGCTTAAAAAAACTACTCACGGGTTATTAAATACATATTTTACCACGGAGGAAGGAAA
This sequence comes from Helicoverpa armigera, assembly GCF_030705265.1. Lineage (NCBI taxonomy): Eukaryota > Metazoa > Arthropoda > Insecta > Lepidoptera > Noctuidae > Helicoverpa > Helicoverpa armigera. Next base: position 6,055,369 of record NC_087134.1, on the reverse strand, counting down.
GATGAGCCGTGATGCCACAAGACAGGTAGGTCAGGTGCCTTCTTCTAGGCCAAGTAACGTGTAAGGTAGGCGTGATCAAAACGATGATATTAGAAGATTCCCACTATTTATTTTGTTCTCCATATACATATTTTACTTTATCATTTGTTTGTCATGCTTTCAGGCCAAAACTACATAGGTAGAAGTATGTAGTTTCCCGAGGACATGGCTGTACCTAACCGTGAGGAAAACCTGGTTAAAATTATACATGTTATGATGCACAGATTGCAGCTAGTAGCTTGTTTTATCCTAATTTATAAGGCTCACCTTATTATTATGTACATAGGTACAAGTAGTTCTTCGTACCTATATTCGTCGCAGAAAGAATATTGTAAGAAAGAAACAGTGAGTGTCATCTCACATTACATTCGACACTCGGCCTGAGTAAATACGACAAGATGGTACGGAAAACTTTTGTACTGAAACTTAATATTGTGTCAAAAACGGTTGGTTGTGGTATCTTGGCACGAACGTAATAAGGCGATCGGAAAAAGAAAAAAATATATTAGTTAGATAATATTATTATCAAACTCTGCTTATATTTAGAACAGTATTTAATAAAATTTCACGCATTAAATAACTTCTGGTCATAAGGTCTATTTGACGAATAAATGAGTAGCTCTTGAAAAGCCCTTCCTAAAACGAGCCGAGGAAGCACAATTCGCATTTAAACATTATTTACATAATATTCATAAACGAGATGTACATTTTTCACGCATAAAACACATACTTTTTTAATAAATGCGAACTTCAACCGACACGTATCTAATTTTGGGCCGTATAATGGAGTTCTTTTTACGTGCAAACGCTTTTTATGTACACATGTTACGTGTGCCCTCGATTGCCCCGGCTACGTGCGTTCATCACTTGTTCAAACTTTAAACTCTTAAACACATGCCTTTTGTTTATCTACATTTTTGCATATTTATTTACTTATTTTTTTCTTCATCAACTTCTCTTCCTCCAATCGTTTAAACGTTCCGTATTTACACACAGCAGAAACGTTTTTCGATATTTGTTCCGCAGAATGTAAAAAAATATTGTTCCTTATTTTATGCTTCAATTTTTTCAGAGCGATTCATAAAAATAGTATTTTATCAGCACAATTAAACAATGGATATTTTTACAGTAAATTCGAATCATTTTAACGGGTAATAATTTTGCATACAACAGTTATTACTCATATAAAAATGGTCAAGTCTCTTCATTGAAAATAAATGCATTTTGGATTAAATACGGTATCATTTTCATGTTATTATTGGCAACAACAATTTTAACGACGATTTATTTTAATCAAATAGGATTAATTGTTTTTCATGCGTAACCGTTTAATATTTGGTACATATTTAACATAGTAAACAAATTATTCACGGTCTGATAACAACAAAGTACCACACAAACATAGCTTTATTATAAAAGTATCGACCATTTTCCGGGAATTGATTAGGGGTATGAAAAATATTACTTGATTTTTTTGTTATCATTAGGCAAAGCAAGTTTTAACGATGCCAGAGAGCGTAGAGGGTGGCTCTTTGATAAAAATGTGCGCCATTTTTAATTACGGATCGGCGTCATTGTGGGCTCTCGACGTATTCTCGATGGAGCGTGATCGACGGCGGCCATGCTGCGAAATATTACTAGCTGCGACACAGACTGATTGATTGCAGTGTCTCGTAATGCCAGCTTTTAATCTTTAATCGGCTTCTTTATGAGCCTTAGTTTAGATGAGTTGTAGTGCGAACATAGACTGTTTTGTTTTGTGTGATTGTGTAGTCTGAATTTGATTGAATAGCACTTTGATAGGTAGATATATCCACTTAGGCCTAATTAACAGATGTAAGGCATTGTACAATTACATAAACAATTAGCTTATTTACCTGATTTCATAGATAATTGAACATCTGAGAATTAAGTCGTAGAATTGAGTCCAAATATCATAAACACAAGTACATAGGTAATATGCTAGTTGTAATGAATTCATAAGAATATATTAAGTATCTAATTTTAAACAGCTATACGTATGAATTTAATGGAAAAGAGCGCATATTCTAATTTCAGTAGCTTTTCTGTATAAAGTAAAAGTAGTTTAACTCTGATATTTATATGGGGTTAATTTTCTAGAGTCCACTAAGTTAGATGTTAAGCTTAATCCATACGGTTAAACCAGTGAGACAAATTAAACGTACCTACCTACGGTTCTAAACCATTGTTTTTATTTCGTTAAGGAAATGGATGTTCAAATGTATGTTTGTTGCCTCAATTTTAATGGCCATTAGTTTACGAGTGATATAGAGCGTTTTATCAGCATACAGCAAATGAAAGTCTCCAACTATTTCAATAACAGTCAACTGATGTCATTCAACTATGGTCGGGTCGGCTAACAGTCTAACCAGATGTAGCTGAGTACCAGTACCTTACAAAGAGCGACTAGACTACTATAGAAAATAGAATAAATTACAGTACATAACATGCACCTCTTAACGTCAACACATTACTATTCTATCGCATTAAACGCAATGTGTATTCACCCCTCCAACCTGCCACTCTTACATCCTTCCTCATTACCCACACTTTGAATAACAAGGAATAGGTACCTACACTTCCTACCTACTACATGACTAATAACAGGGAAGTAAAAGGAATATAAATGATCCTTAAAGCAGATATTTGTGGAAGATAGGCCGGGCGGCGCCACGGTACTGAGGTAGATACGGCACGGAACCTCTTCACCTACCACTACTTCAGCTAAAGAGGAACTTGTATATATAGGAGTTCGCGATAAGTCGCACAAAGGACAGAAATTTAGCAGTTTTAGCTAGTTCAAAAATGAAAGGTTTTGATACGTATCTGTATACATGAATGTCAAAAAAGATTTTGTATAAAACGTGCTAACAAGAGCAGGTTTGATTTACAAAGCCAACTAAGATCAATATTTATATTGGCCAAGGTCGGGTATATTTATAGAGGTAGTATATTCTTAAAACAATTTTACTTAAAGACTCACGCAAAGACGGGCTTCGTAGGAAAAGCCTATAACTATCAACAATCAATACACAAGTCATAACTTCACGATACCTTGAACCTGAAAGATTTAATCAGCGCATAAATAGCTACCTACTTGTAATGATCAACCAAGTGACTACATATAACTTAAATGCTAGCCCTTATTTACTTACAAAGCAGTCCGTTATTCACAAGCCATGCACGAGTAAATTACACCACACACAAGTTTCTTGCCGTCTGTATCTTGTGTGTATTTAGAACAAAAGCCAGTTTAGACAGACTAGCTCCTAACGTGCCCACAATGCATATAAGAGCTTAATTAACGAGGACCAAACAAGCTGGGAAATGGTTAACTTCAACAGTATATTAATGCTGTTTGAAAGTTTTTGAGAGGAGGACAAATAAGTTTTAATTGTTATTTTTTTATTGCATAAAAAATGTTTAGTTTGAAGTTAGTTGGTTCAAGAAAGCATTACGCAATAGCGAGGTAAATGATATTCCTTTGTACTCTATTAAATATTTTGGACTGTTCCTTTTTTCTGTTTCCGCAATAACCTTCATAAACAATAATGTAAACTTTTACAATTGCATGTCATTATGTTGCGACTAAATACTGAACTAATTACCATTCTGTAACACCTTTCATGTAACCGCATTCATCTGCAAATAAATCCTATGACTTTGAGTTTGACTGTAATATTTTTAAGTCAGCTCTGACCAACTGCATTACAAAAAATAAGTATGGTTAGTTATCCTTCCATGTTCGTTATATTATCAGACATGTTATATGTATGTATCAATAGTTAAAAGATAAAACTAGAGATGATCCGTGTATGTTGTAAATAACTAGACATGTTGTATCAAGCTTAAAAAGTTGCTCGTTTTTGCTGAAAACTGAGTACATTTTCCAGATGGTGTACTGCAGCTAATATCTAGCTAATGAGGCAAAACCTAGATATCGTTACAAGCACATTTCAAAAATGAGTAAAAACTAAGATATCCGAGATGAAAAATTAATTAGCGGATGCTTGTTTTTCTGGCTGATAAAGTGGTTGTAGTTGTTTATAGAAACCACAAATAAACCTTGATTAATAATAATGAGCGTATCCTTTCCGTAATTCAATTTATATTCATTCTTGTCCAAATTAGTTCAGACAAACACCCGGAAATAGAGCCTTTCAAATTTCTATTAACATTTAGAGTAAATGTCGATACAAAACAAGTTGCTATCAACCCTCGTCAAGCATTTATCATATCTGAAAGCTAACACAACAATCGCAGCAATAATTTGGGTTACAAACAATTAATTGTTGGTAGAACAGCTAAATTGAATGTCATTAGTTAGCAACAGTCGTTTGTGGGAAGCCTTAGGGCGGGTACACGTGCGAACTACAACTCAGGTGCTACTGGGCTTGGCGTATAGCACATTGTACCGACCCAGTTTCGGTTTTGAGATGTATTTGAACAAACGCCTTGACGGTATTGAATGGTCGGCTATTTTCAGTTCAATTCGGAAAGGTTTCCTTTTATAATCTTTTTGATTTATAGGTTTCGTTCAGTTTATTATTTATGTTAATTGAAATGGTTTGAGAAAATATGGCTTGAAATGTAATGTTTTACTTTTTGGCTATTGATATCATTTTAGAGGGATTTAAAGTATTAAATTGTGTGTTTTTTGGTTTTTAATACGTTCTATTGAACCTAAAAAGCTTTAATTGAAGAGTGCCTGGTGCACCTACTACAAAAACGTTTGATGATGGGTTTTCTTTATTTACGTTTCCAATTGTACTCAATAAAAATAAAGCTTTCTTATCCTGCTCAACGACAGTTCATTCCTTTACCCTCTAAATATCGGTTTCCTATCTAAAACCTTTAACCGAAGCGGCGCTATTAATACCTCATTCCAACGTGCAGGATTTACCCTTATAGCCCACCAATTTAATACCCATTCGCGGCTAATACCGCCGACATTTCATTAGTTAGTTCCAACTATCCTTGGGTGTAACTCAACAAGTCGCCTCGTTGCCTCGTCTCGTCGCCTCGCCGTCGCCTCGTCCACGTCTCCTAGTCGTTTGTTACACAACACTTATTGAATTTCACGCCTCACTGTACCCGTCGGGTCCCTCGTGCTCAGAATTAATATCAGGTTTTTAAACGATCATTCTTCAAACATAATTGGCCGTCGAAGATGCCGTTTTATAGAAAGTATGTACCTAAGTATTTTTGCTTCAACATTTTTTGCTCTTTTTGTTTGTTCGAATACAAATTGGAAATTAATTAATAGCGTCGCCTTTTTGTGGTTAGAGTTCATTCAGACGCGAAACCTTTAGGGATTTTTCAAAAGCTTTGTTCTGTTTGTTCTTGTCTTGTTTTGTTTCACCCGTCAGACAAAAGCAAAGGCTACATATCGAGACGAAGGCATGTGTGTTTCGATTCCTACGCGCACTGTCAATGCTTGAACAGAAAACCTGAAGGCGTCATGAATGAAACGTTTGATGTACGGATTTAGGTGAAACCATGGTGACCAATTAGAAAATACATAATTGCATGTGTATCGTAGGTGGTGCCTTTGACTTGCTTTTTAATTTTAAGCTACTGTGGACTCATTCATGAAATGTAAGTAGCTTTTTAAATGTTTTTTTTAAGGTCGACTGCTTAAATAATATGCGTACTTCTAATTTAATTTTTATAAAATTCACTGGAGCTTGTTGTCAAACGTCTTGGGGCCTTCGAGTATAATCAAGATAAATGTGTTTTGCTTGTAAAGTTTTGATAACATAAACTTCAATAAATGTTAACATAACATTGTACAAATTATTATTCAATAGGCTCTAAGTTATGCTCTCAAAACAGTATTAATTTAGCTACAATTAAGGTAACAAAAGGTAGCCAATCCGTTTTAAAGGGATCGTGTTCTATTCTAAATTACTGAAGTATAAAACAAACAGAGAAGTTATTCAGACAAAATATTTGCTGCCGAAGTTTAACAGAGTACCGGTAACGGAATAAAATGAAAATTTAAATCTACCCCTTTAGACTCGACTTAGTTTGTTAAAACCGTTAACAGTCACAGAACTTTTGTTTTATTTAGGTATATAAATGTTTGATAAACAATGTTCCTGTTAATGGAATTACGTGTTTAAAATTAACTGTAATTTGTTACTCCGCTTTAGGATGATCGGTTTATTGAATCAAAGCGAACGTTTAGAGTCGAAAAGTTTTCATCAAATTTCGTGACTCTCATAAAAGAGAAAATATCAAAAATATGAAGTGAGGAGTGTTACTACATGCAAATTAACTCGTCTGCTAGAGTTTAAATTGAACCGTCGGAATATGCATTTTATTTTTCAATAAAATAAAATTTTATGTTTTCTATCCCTTTCATGGAGATTGGTTTCACTTAATTTTATTTTTGCAGCGGCTAGATGAATTTTGTGAAGCCATTAATTATTAAGCTTAACGGAGAAAATAAATACGGTATTGTGCGAAAATGAAAAATGTTGCATGCTATATTTTTCGTGGGAATGTCTCTACAAGTAAGTTATCACAATAAAATGGTTCGCTGCAACGTTATATAACGCTGCGGCTATTTTAACTGGCCAGTCTATGCTCGGATAAACTTTGGAAAAACCTTTCCGAAAATACAGAAGAACTGATATGAATCCTCGTCTTCCCACCACATAAATAATTCCAGGTGGAACATTTTTACACGCTGAGATTGCGTGCGGGTCTTAACTCTCTTAAAAACGACTTTTACCTCGTAAAAGGTGAGTAACGACCGACGAAAGCTTCCTAAGTGTAAAATAAATTATTCTGCCAATAATTTGATTGCAGTTTTGAGCTGACAGGGAACTTTTACTATAAACCCACTCGGAGTCATGTCCCGTGAAGCTCTTGGAAATGCTAATTGATTTTCGTCTTAAGCGGTATTTTTCCCGGCAACTTAATTAAAACGTGGTCCCTGACATCTACTTGAGACACCCTCGTGTATTGTAGGTGCAAGGGTACTGAGTCTGCTTTTTATGTACATGTTATAAACAACTAGATGAGTGGGCTTATTAGCGATATTTATAGGGTGTTCAAAAATAGTTCGGAGGATTTAAGGGGTGAATTACCTTTAGCGCAAAATCTTGCCTTATCTTAATAAAAATAATAATAGGTTATTTTCGTAGCTGTTTTTTGTTCTGTTGAAGTACTGACAGACTGCTTATGTAATAACAAAGCATTTAATGTCAAGTGACGACCTGAAAATCAAATCTACCAGTAAGAAAATGATTCTGCAATATCGTAGACCTATCAAACAGGCGTCTCTTATCACAGCAAAAACTATCTCTTATCACAGCAACCACAAAAACTGTACTACAGACAGTCCAGCCGTCATCATTTCTAATGTGTTTGTTTAAAGGGACGCTCGTCAATTGTTCAGCCGACGCCGCCGGGGTCATCGACCTCTGTAGCCCTCTAATGATCAGTTTAACGGATAAAGGAATAAAGGTGAGCCTTTGTCAATAAGCTATCGATATTTCCCAATTACTGGCACTTTTAGTATGTTTGTTCTAAGGGTGTATGTCAGGATATGGACTGGTTGTTTAAGCTATCCCTGGGAAATAACCTTTTTACAAACATAATACTTACACATAGGTGTGTATGTGTATATAGCTTGTTAATTAGAATGTTAATAGTTTTCATATAAATCGGCTTTACAGACATCAAAATTACTATCGCATTTTAATATTCAGGGTATTTTTTTATGGAATAGTAATAGTATAATTAAATATTTAATTGAAATGTTAAAATATTTATTAGTTTAGGAATTAGTGCGCAACCATGATAAAAGATTCATATTTTCATAAGTTTTTTACATAAAATCGAAAAATTAACTACGTAATCAAACAGTAAATAGCTCGATTACAAATTAAAGTGATACGTAGATGAATTTAAAATGTTCTCAAATATATTTCAAAATAAATCATTTAATTTCAAATACCCTAGAGCAAGACTCATTATTTCATTAGCTCTGTCGGCGTTTAAGTGAACTTTACACCATCTTAATAATAACTCACAGAAAATAAATTTAATACAACCGGCAAAACCAAATATGAACATGCGTAGACCTGAAAATTATATAAAGGTATACCAACCGACCCTCAAGTACATATTACGGTACGAAACTACCCACAAATCACAGTGAGTAAACGAAAACACTTCCCCACACATTCCATCTAAAAATCTAACGGGTCACAGTATAATAAAACGATATAACAAAACACGCCGTGCGTCAGTACCGGCGTAAGTGCAAAATATATAAAAATATTCCTATTTGCATCGCGGAATGTTTCCTATATCGCGCAACCTATATCAGTAATCATGGAGAACAAAATGAATAGCAGAGTTGCCATATCGGAAAATCTCCTAAGAAACTATCGTGATAAAATGCGGGGGACGAGGAACGTCACTGTCTTTGCCATTACACGCCTTCTTCGGACCCGATAATTTTTTGTAATACCAAAAATCAGTGACAAATATCTAAAAGAACGTGACCGCCTTGTTAGTTAACTGTAACTGATCATTTTGGTCATTCCCAATGTATGTATGTATTGGACCAAGAAGAAGGCGCGTATCCTACCTGCATTGTGGGCACCTCTGCTTATCTTTCCTTACTCCGTGGTGGTAATGTATTCGAGCAGTTACTCCGTGGCGCATAAAATATGTCTGCTCCTATTATCTCGGCCGTTTTATTGTATATTTTTGCTGAGAATAAATTAATGAGGTACGTTTTCCTGTAGATAATTGGGATTTGTCGAGTATTAGTGGGGTTGTGGTTAGCGGCGGCGCGCTTAATGTTCATTTGATTTTGAAAGAACGTGTTTTTAAAGGTTGTGCATTTACGACCTTATGATGTGAAACTCACTGTATATACATAGGCATATAAGTGCTTTAAGAAACAGATAAAAAGCAACTTGTAGTATCTATTTTATATTATGGCACTTTTCATTAGTTTTTAGTAGAGATTAGACTTATAGTTACTAAGTTTATTTCTTTAAAAGTTGTAAAAATTAATCTCAATTTTAAAACAGCTTCAATATTTATAGTAAAATGAATATTAATTCCAACATACATATAAGCTATAACAGTGAACTCTCGCACGAATAACCGCTGGTAGTTACGTAACAGCTTCTAGAAACAGCTGCTTGATTCTGTTAAACGTTAAACCGTTTTATTCACGTCTGGATAAATATCAACCCTGTTTATCGTTAAAGCTTTCAGTTATAATGTAAATTCTATTGAAAATTTGTGTATGCAAAACTCTGAAATTTGTTGTATTCATATAATTTCTCAGAAATGTGAAGAAATAAGTGAAAAATATAAGTATAGCAAAAAAAATGTTGAAAAAGATATATCCTCCCTTAACCACTTTTCTCTTCCTCTACTTTTAATAAAAGTATAATAAAAATAAAAACTTAATTACTGTACCTAGAGATAGATACTACTATATGACAACTGAAACATTGGGCAAGTATACCTGAATCACAATACCCAAAAGAACATAAAGAGCTCATTAAAAAATGCGATTTCTATACTTGACCATAATTTCACGAACGTCCACCTAATAATGAGTATAATTTTGAAACAATACAAAGGTCCTCATATAATACAGCCACCTAAGACCACGACCCTGACTCTTTAAGTAAAAGCGGCCTCAACTTGAAGCACTGGCTCAATAGGGTCCATAATTGTGCCAATTAACTCCCATGCTAGGCCATTGTGGAAAAAGACCTTTGTCCAATGTCCATGCTCATTATTTGTAAGTGCTCATACTTTTCTTACAAGTACGTGGATATTAAGTGAGTTAATTATGATACTAACTATAGATACCTACACATATTAAAATGAAAGTTAGGATATAATTAAACGAATATATTAAACTTTATCATTAGATTTATCGTCCCACTGCTGGCCACAGGCGTCCTCTCACAAGTAGAAGGATTGAGCGTTAATCACCACGCTTGTTCAATGCGGGTTGGTGATTTCAGACTTCATAGTCCAGGTTTCTTCGAGGTGTTCTTCACTTTTAATCAGTTATTGGTGTCTAAGATATTTTTAAAAGTACATACAAACTTAGAAACGTTTTATTAGTTACATGCCTGACCTGGAATCGAATCCACACACTCATACTTAAGTGGTTGGTGATTTAATTCAACTTAATATTAAACGATTTTTAATTGAATTAAATAAAAGTAAGAATCATTTTCAATATAAAAGATATCTAAACGATGTAGGTACTTACCCACTTATATAGCAGACATGAATAGGGAAAATATCATCATCTAAGCCAGTCCGAAGGGAATTATCGGAAAACTAGCTTTGCCAGCGAGTGGAATTGGAAAAATAAATGAATGCACGGTATTCACAATCATACCATCCCTAATGATAGTGCTCTTCTATAGAAATTCTTAGATATGTACATGCACATATGTGTGTGCTTTTAATAATATTTACGTTTGAAAGAAATCCCATGACTCCTTTGAGCTTTTCCCGATAATTTTAACCCGGACGTTAAAAATATATTGGCTTTCAAGATAATAATAATTAATACTTTATTTATTTATTACGGAATATTTTATAGTATAATTTCCTCACAGTAATTATTAAGCTTACTAGAATAAAATTTATAATAGAAACAATTGAATTTAAGTTTAATAAAAGCTTTAAAACATATATCACCGAAGTATGGCTATATTCCCTTTAGTTGCATAGTTCATATTTGATGTATTATTACAATAGCCTTCCTTATTTAAAGAACAATTAAAATATGAAACCGATATCGATAACTTAAAACAACTTCATTCGCATTGGACAACAGAATGTTGACAGATGACATAACTTTAAACACAACTGACAGTATAACGGTTCGGAAACCAACACGAATGGAAACAGGCTAATGAAACGTCTGTCAAAAGCGTCGAGGGCAAATTTTAATTGAAAATTGCTTTTTGAACCCTTCACACCTAGTGTTGTTTCAAGTTAGATAGCAAGCTTGAACCCATTCTGCCAATTAATTTAGTTCAACACACAGAATAAGTTATTTCGACTTATTTGGATCGCTTTTGCAGACGGGAGATAAAGTACGTACTATTATTTTGCATAAAGTCTTTGAAAACATTTTGCTGGAGCTTAAAGAACTGAACATCAAGTCGTTGAAAAAGTAATTCCCTCGCAGTCTACCTACATGAAAATGACTTCAATTCCCAATCGTTTTATGCTGGTTTGATATTCTCAATCGAATATTTGGGACTTTTATTAAAATACTTTGGAGAGAACGGCGATTACGCCGCCCTCTACCATATTGAATCAATAAAAACTTTTTAAATATTGCGTGGAATTCCAAATTCGAACATTTGCAAATCCAAATACGGAGGTTTTATATGAGTTAGCATAGCTATAGACATGCTTACGTTCTTTATTTGAAAAGTATTATATAAAATTAGGAGGCGAAAGCCGGTAATGGCCTTCCTGCCTTAAATAAGTTATAGCCATAAGTTATTCCGCCTTTATTAATGATGCAAACAGAGCAACGATAAAAACCCAGAATTATAATGAAAGGGCAAAAAGTAAAACCAAGACTAAACGAACAGAATAACCTTAAAGGAAATTAAATTTTTCTTCGTGATGAGAAAACTTAGGGAGTGCAGACAAGAAACCGTGAAAAACCACTAGGAATCCAGCTAATGGAGTTATCTGGCGAGCTCAGGCGTATTAAAGAAAGAGCAAATTAAAGAGGAGGAACCAAATGAATAATTGTCTGCTTGTTAAAATATTTTCCGTCGTTTCCCTTTAGCTGAAACTGGCTAGGGAATTCGTGGAAAATGTTTATTAGTTTTATTTTAAAACACTCTATTTACCTAAAACGAATTGGTTTAAAATACAAACTCTTTTGACTGACAACCTCAAACATAACACCGAAAAATTATTCGAAAATTAAAAATACACTCTTTATAAAAACAAAAGAGGTTTTATCCAAAAATAAGCATCGCAGTGGCCAATGAGTGTTATTTTAGGAACGTCGATACTGTCTGAGCTGAAGTCTACTCGTCTGTAGGTACCCTAGACTAGGTACTATAGAGTACGTTGTATGTTGTAGGTCCAGTGACGACGTGGGAACATTCGAGTGGCGTGTTCCAACGATGGGTGACGCGTGACTAAGGGCCGCTGCTCACCCCACAGAGGATCCAGTTACTGGCTGTTTTTTATACTTATTATTTTTTTGTTCATATATGACACTTGCAACCTTTTTGTTGTGCCTACTTGGGTGTTTTTACGCTGATGCTGAAATGTTGTTTGTGCTTTTTGCAGTGTTTACCGAGTTCTGGTTACAGTAAATCTTTAGAAGGTAGGTGGTTGTAAATAGCTAACAGACTGGTACCTAAATAGCAGTTTTTTTTTAGATCTGATTTCAACAGCATTAAGAATGGAAACGAAGAATAATTGGTGTTTCTGTAGATGAAAAAATAAAAAAAGGTCGCCCAAATAAAATACATTTTGTGGTACAGAAATAATGCCATAAATATATTGTCTGAAAACAATAACGAATCCGAAATACACACTCCCTAACAAGCTCCAAATAAAAACCTAATAACAGAAATTCAATACACGTGTGAAGCATTGACACGTATTTCATGAAATAAAATTAAGGAGAAGATTCAATCAAGCAGCAGAGAAAATCACTCAAATGTTACTCTCGAGTATTTCGAGAACAAAGTCAGTTGATATTAGCATCTGCGCTCAAGTGCTGGGGGGCAATGACCTTACAAAGTTAAATGTAAATAAGCAATAAGTAACAATTTTACATGATTTTGTTTCAAGGAGTTTTTAAAATTCTCCTTTATATACCTATAGTTCTTTATAGTTTTTTTTTCTCTCATCAAATGTTTTTATGAATCGTTAGTAAGTGGTGTCCTCGATATTTATCGGACACCAATTCGATATTTAAGATAGGACACAATTAATGGTTTTACAATAAGCACATTGGTATTTGTGCTTTGTAAGTTAGCTCTATTTTCAACAGGCTACGGGCTCCATATACATAATTGGGATTGTAAAAGATAATTTGGAAAGCCACCGCTAATATGATGTGATTTCATACTGAAATCATTCATCATCATCATCATCATTCATTAAAAAAATATATATATTAAAATTTGCTATTAAAAACACTTAATTCTTGTAGTTTTAGAAAAGAGTTCTGGAAATCGATTGAAAAAAAAAATGTAATAGCCAATTTTACTTTGCTGTGTAGTTCTAGTAACCAGACCTACCGAAATTTAACTTACGGTACTTTTCCACCTTATGTAAAAATGAGCATTTTCCTTCACATAAGACCCCTTTACAACCTATCTACTTTAAGTACACCACATCTCACATATCTACCGACAAATGGAACGAGAACCGCAGCGGGTTACATCGGTACGCCATAGTGACGTGACAGCGACGTTGATGAACATCAGGCTCCGTGCCAAGGGACTCTAATCATAGTTGCCACACAAATCTTACGAAACAGTGGAAAATATCACCCATGTGAGCATCGTTTTATTTTTCTCCGAACTTTTGTTTATAAAAAAGTCTTTTAAAGTTTTTCTTACAATCATGAGAACATACATACATGAAATTACTGCTCATGTTATGAGTCATATTAGTGTGTCAAAGTTATCTATCCAGGACGAATATCCTTTGTCCTTTATGTTTCCGAACCACGGTAAACCTTTCGAAAACTTCGAAATTTAAAATTAAAAAATTAAATCGAAGGTTTTCAAATCTCGAACTGGCCAGTAATTTAGAACTGATTAATATTTTTAAAGAAGTGCTAAATTGGTAATTCAAAAATTAATAGGCAGGGTTTTGAAATTCGAACCCGCCAATAATTTCAAACCGATCCATGTTTAAACAAAACACTAGCGGGCTCCACTAGTACGCAATAGTGACGTGACAGCTACCGACGTTGATGAACACGGTGCGGCGTGCCAAGAGGCCTAATTACAGCCGGCGTTACGCCCCGCAATGTTTTCAAGACCGATGGCACACCGCTCATTTATTTGTGCTCTGTTTATGTATGTGTGTGTGTGTTTGTGTGTATGTGTATTGCTTTAATGTGGTGGGGGGTTGGAAATTAGATGTGTAGGTACCTAGGTGTAGGCAGGTATGTGGATGTCTATACATTGCATGTAAACCTACACGCATTGTAGTTTCATTCGCGTGCTAAAGAATACGCTTTGAACATTGCTTGATACGCAAAATGTATGTAGGTATCTACTACTAGGAAGGTATCAGTGATACCTATTAGTGCCACTAATCACAAACTTTGCATTAAAAGCTGGAAACAAATGCACATCATAACAACAGTGCAGTAATCTACTCAAAACTTTTTGTGAGTAGACTAGAGGAGCGCAGAAAGTCCGTTGCGTGTTTAAAAATGGAACCGTACCAACATGACCATAATAAGGTCCTAAAAACATTCCATTCTACGCTTTAATCTCACACAACCCTCGAATCCGCCCAAATGAGAACTTCTTAGATTACATAGACTACTGCACCAAAATACAGACATTTAGAGAAATAATAGAGCAGTAACAGCGAAATGTACACACTTACACAGCACATCGCAAACTCGTAGTTTCAACATTTCAATGCATGCATTTTATATGTGTTTATCTAGTGCATACGAATGATGTAATATTAATGTTTATTTCCCTGTAAATTGAAATTCCAATAGCAATGCTTCATGGATTTATGATTTGTGATCTATACCGGTATTAGCAGCTCTGTTCAAATATCAAATGTACGTGTATTAATCTATGCTAGTTATATGAATTCATAATCGTCTAAAACGGATCGTTTTGAATTATAATGTACCTAATACTTACTGCTATGTGTGTAACCAAAGTCAAGAAATTGGGTATAGGTATCTAAATAACACCATACCTATGTAGTTTATAGTGCAGTTATTCTTCCTATACTTCCTAGCCTTCTTTTGCTGTGCCCTAACAGGGTCCATAATATGTACCTAGCTTTAAGCCCCTTGTAACATCATTGTAACATTATTATATGCAAATAAATATGAATATGTAGATATATTTGATGCATTAACAATTAACGAGTAACTAAAAAGTTTTAGTACTTTACTTATATATAACATAGTCACATTTCGAGTAAAGTCTCAAATTACAACAAGCAAACACTATAACAAGCAGTCTCAACAAAATCCTCACACAAACATCAACTTACAGCTTTAACTCGAAAGTTTACGAAATATTTCCATCAACTGCAAACTGTTCACTACAAGAACTCACGACACTGAAGTTCCAAAGGTGTTTTAAATGCAAAATATCTTGTGCATACGAGCAACAACGTTACAAACTTAGGTACATTTAACATTTTGACGGGCCATTTGGCACACGTACCAGGCCACAAAATATGACCATTCTTTATAAAATATTCTCTCAACCTTATCTATATTTAAAAAGTTTAAAAACTCATTTAATACTTACTGAGCTTCGTTTCGATTTCGATAGTTTTAAAGTTAGCAGTTTCAGTTTGAAGTGATTTGTATCAAAAAGCGAGCAGTTCATGGAAATTGGAAAAACTCTCAGTTTAATATTTAGATTTGATTAATTTTTGCTGGAAAAGAAATAAAACTTTTTGAATATTTTATTTCGTGAAATGTCTGTTAAATGCTAAAGGCTAAACTCAATAGAACATCACGAGCCTATCCTATCTATTTATAGCCATTGCTAGGCCTCATTTATCCTGAAAGTGATGTACGAACAAGGCTAATGTTTTTCAAATGAAATAAACAAAAAACGATCGACCCTTTTTTTAAATCGGAACGTTCGGCATCCAATACTCGTTCACCCTTTCGCGGTGATAAATAGGTACCTCATAAATTATATTTATTAAATTCGTAAACGTAATGGCGTCGGTTGTCACCCGTTGATGAATGAGCTCATCAGTCGCAAGGAATACCGTTTGCGAGTACTAAATTCGTATCAATCATTCCCACGCATCGCTTCCTATGTAAATACGAGTTTTATGCGGCGACACGAAGCATTTCACTGGTAATGTGCGTAAACGTGATCCTATGGGACACAGGCCTAAGTGCCATGTTGTTCCCTACCTTCAATTCGCTAATACGTTGGGAAATATATGACTGTTTCGGTGTCAATACTAAATTATTTAGATGGCTTTTTGTAAGGTAAGTGGTCTTAATAATAAATGGAAGACGAGTTGCCAATGTGCTTTTACCTGTGATGTGCTGTTAGAAATCCCGATCTGATTTAAATATAGACTCCATTTTGATGGATACGTACCACCACAAAAGGTATGTACCTACAGTTCGTCTCATATATTTTCTTGATTTTGTAGCTAGCTTACCTAATCTAGATATTTCAACACAATTATAGCTATTTCACTATTTAATATTTTCACTGAATAAAGATTCAACTTCTTAAGACTAAGTACGATTAAACCGTTTCTATACATTTACAAGAACTATTCTCTCGAAGCAGTCATCTGCAGCTACATTTACCGCCCATTTGCGAGAGGTTTTTGTTAAGAGTTCAACCGTAACAGCCAGATAAGAAACTAGTACTTTTATAGCACAACGAATGTTCTGGAATATCTTGCAACCTGGGCTAAACGGCTGAGGTAAGAGAGTGGCGAAATAAAAGAGGATGTTGCGAGTCTTAATATGTTCAGACTGAGTGTAAACAGTTTTGTAAAACGGGTAGAGTGGAACCTAGAAGAGTACCTATTTTACTTTAATTTGCTTGGGCAATGAGCATGGAAATACATATATGTTACTGGTCAAAAAGTTCTTAAGACACTATCCGCCCGTCACACCCACAAACAAATGAATGTTGCACGTATCTCTTATGTATTTTGTGTAATATTCTAATTGTAATTATAAAGTTCGTAACTTAATCACGGAGTTTTGTTTATAGGTCCTAAATAAACCAAAATGTTGATAGTACTAAAGTCTAGTCTTGAGCTACTATAGATATAAGTAAGTGCCTTTAGTATGAATTGAGAATAGCTTAAGGTAAGAATACTAATATTCTGAAGGGTAAGGTTAGGTAATAAAGACACTTGATATTTTTAAGCCCTGAAATTGAATCTCAAAGAAGGGGTTCACAGGCGCGCAATGAATATAAAACAGACTCTTAGACTGTCATGTAAGATGATATTACAAGAGAAATTGAAAGCTAATTCTACTCATACCTTATGCCATAAATCTTTTCCATAAGACAGGCAAGTTCCTAAACAAAACGCTACAAATAAAAATCACAAAGTTCTTTA
The DNA here is from genome assembly GCF_030705265.1 of Helicoverpa armigera. NCBI lineage: Eukaryota > Metazoa > Arthropoda > Insecta > Lepidoptera > Noctuidae > Helicoverpa > Helicoverpa armigera. The sequence goes on along the minus strand of NC_087134.1, from coordinate 6,037,978 downwards.
TTAAAGCCTTTTATTATAAGTTATGCGAGTTAGGTAGATGTCCAGCCTTACTACCCCAGTCACGTCCACTTCGTATCGTCCCAAGTATATCCAACGCTAACTGAATATTTGGTACACAGCTTGAAATGTACCACGTTTTATTATATGACCAAACGTGAGCCGCTTTATTTACTTATTATATTATGTTAGTCTTGTTTATGTGGAGTTTATATGAGAACCTATTGCGATCCACAACGGTTTCGGCGCGGCTTATCAGCGAATTCGTGTAATTTTGACACTACGAGTGCTCGTATAAAATAATGTTAGTGGTGTCTGTTGTATATTTTACTGTCTTTCGTGGGTCGGTTATTAAATCTGGTTCTGGATTTTCAATCTGGAATTATGGCTGTTGTTGTAGCTTAGGGTACGTTCGTAAAGGGTTGTGTAAAATGTTTATTTTAAAAATTCGTTTGGAGATTGGATGAAAGAAGTTGTATCAAATAATAGGATTCAATTTTGTATTAAATGAAAATGGAACTACATACTTGTATACTTTTTTAACATTAGCAAACTGAGGTTGTAGAAGACATTTAGCCAATACTGTTTTCTATTGAGTTCAAAAAGTTACTTTCATACAGATATCTGTATCAGGAAATGCTATAATGTTACTGTGTACGTACAAACACGAATTAATTGTGTACATGTCTGATGAGTTTAAGAAAATAATCGCCGAGGCATGAAGTAATAAAATAAATCCTGTTTATCTAAGTTTAAGATTCTAAATCTGGGCCTAGAATATCTCCGCTGAAGTATATTTTATGTAAAGATAAAGAAAGCAGCCAAGTTTTACTCGGGGTACGGTTATAAAAACACAGTTAAAAAGAATTCATAGAGCAAAGTTAGTGAGCGTTAAACTATGTTATCTAGTTTAAAAACCCCTGGGCGTTTACGTTTCAGATTAACCTTGGCACTAACTGTTGAGTTTAAACTTTAATAGAAGGTGTGTTACAAAGATTAAGTTAACTAGTTTAAGATTTTATAAGATCTTGTAGTGGTTTAGTTTTCTTATAGTATTGTGTAAGGCTGTTTCTTGGAGTATTAGTTTTGCAATATGGTTTGTAATGGAAGTTTATTTTCACATATGAAATTGCTTTTGTATCGTTTACGTACATACTTTTATGTTTAAGACTTCAAAATTATAATTATACGTTGTGCAATCGTTATACCTATAGAACTGTAAAAAAAATGGTACGGTTATAAAATTCCCGTCATCGAGTTGCGTATAAAACAAACAAATCGCTATAGCATTAGAAATCGGTGTACCACAAAATAAAATAAAAACACCTGCCATAAAAATCGTTAAAATTCCAAACATTTCCAATGCCACGATATTTTTATAGGTATCTAAAAATTTGGGAACACTATCTGCATACAAATATTTGGAAAAAAAAGCATCCCACGTTACAGCTGTCATTTTCCCTTTTGAATTCGATGAACGGGTACCAATTTGCGCACAAAAACATTTTTAAAATAAAATATTTCATGTGAACTGATTTATAAAAGGGACCTCACCTATACCTTCATACTTTTTCATTAATACTTCAAAGGGACTCCCACATTCAATGTACACCAAAACGTCTATTTATGTTTGAAATGTATTTTAGTATATTATAAACGTATTTCGTGTTTCAATTTGAAGGTAATAAACCTTTTTATGTTCGTACAAACAAATATGAGGGTTTTATTGGTTATTGAAGTCGTGGAGATCATTTATCTCTTTACATCCTCCTACGTGAACGTGGTAAATCCCTTACAAGAACATGTCTAGACGACTGTGTCAAATCTGCTGGTTTTTATATAAGTTTGATTGTAAGTTTTGCGACATATGTGTGTGTGATGTGACGATTTTTGAGACATTACCATATGTTTCTCCAAACTATTGCAATGATGAGCTAGGATTTTTTTTAATCTCTTGGTTAAAACATGGTTTAAATCCCAGCATTTTGTACTGATTGGAATACATGTGCGAATTTTGCAAGGAGAAACATTGCATTAATCATCATTTAATTAATTCTAAGCACTTTGATAATACAAAAGTTTTTGAATTGATTTATAATTTTTTTTAGTTATATTTTTTTGGTATTTTACTTATAACTATTTGACAGGTTTCTATTATCTTTTTATTAGCAAACAAACTCACACATTAACCGCCACGATCACCGCGTATATGACTTAGTGACCACATAGTATAGTCCAAGCACGTCGGTACATTCTTTATCCCCGTCGTTTGCGAAGTATTATGGGGGTCAGCAGTATTCAACTAAATAATCTCACCATTATACGCGGTATTGTTAGGAATGCCACGCGTATAGATGCGGATTAACACGTGGAAATATAATTGGATAGGTAAAATTTTAGTAGGTGTGAAAATTTGGTATATTATGGTGTTTGCAAAACATGATATCTGTTACCGAACGATAGTTTTCGTATCATTTCACCCGTACCCCAGGATAAAAATTAGTAAAAATTAGTCTTCTAACAATATAAGCTTAAGTAGGTAACCACCTAAATTGTTGTAAATAAATAGTAGTCTCCATCATGTCAATCCTCTATTTTACCATAAATATCTACAAACATAATTTCGCATTTGTAATAAATATAAATCATGACTTATTTAATACATTTTGGACACAATCCGATAGCAGATTTAACACCTCATTCTAATACGAACATAAAACACCGTCGTTTCTAACCAGTCTACCTAGTAACTGAAAACATGAACACTCCGCCCCCTTAAGGAATACAGCCGTGACTTGTGTCTGACATATTATGTAAATCCTAGCCGTAATGTATAATGTGCTGATTGAGTCTAGCATTTGATCTCGCGCCTCCGAGGAACGTTTTCGTGTAGTCTAGAATATTAATTTGCCATCACCTTTCGTATATGCTCGCCTAGTAATACGTGTTTTATAAAAGCCTAGCCCTTTTCCCGCGGTCTCACCTGCGTCCTGTGGGAACTACTGTCCCTACCCGGGGTAAAATATAGCCTATGTTACCCGGGAAGAGTGTAGCTTTCCAACAGCAAAAGAATTTTAAAATCGTATTTTTAGTTTATCCATTACGTTAAACAAACTAACAAAATATTTTTTTCTCCTATTAAATAATTAAAGAGCTTTTGGAATTACCACCTAGGGAGTACATATTTGTATCAGTAAAGGTACGTCTCGGGGACCCTTGTAATTGTATTTGTCAAGTGAATCACGAATCGGAGTAGACTTGTCTTATCCTTGCCGTAATTATATAAAAATAATTACTTAATTTCTTCAAGATGAGTGTGCCACAGATATAGTTATATTTCGATTAATACTATGTCTAGTAGTTTTGTGTATTCACTTATTTCTATGCTTTAGTAGATCAATGTTGATTGCATACGGTCGATCTTGGTACGTATACCTTCTACGCGTTGGAATGCAGTGTCTCGTAGCAATCGTAACGCTACGCGCTACGCACTGTGGTCACGTGGCGTGACATTCGTAGCGATACGCATAGTCGTCGTGTGCCATAGAACTCATAACGCGTAGATAGCTCACGAGATATTTATTTTATCATATTTAGAAAGTACTAGATGTACCCACTAAAATAATCATCCCATTTTGTAAGTGTTTTCTCGGAACAGTATATTTGATCAGGTACCTGTTGAAACGTAGCTTCAAGTTTACGTGTGGCAAGTTAGGTGGAGAACTTCGGTTACTACTACATTTATCGCGTGCAATGTATCAAAGTATTACGACGGAAGTTATCGATATTATATTCTTAAAGAAAATACCTTTGATCATGATCACTTACAGAGAAGTTCATTATTTAGTTCTTGACTCTTTATTAACTAATATTTGACTGGATCGACTGCGTGGCTATTGTGTTAACAATTACAAATCAGTATAACGTAAGTATCATAAATCAAAGACAAAGAACAAGTCAATAATATATTACGGACTATTAATATAGTAATAAGAACAAACAACATTGTTACTGGTCAATAATCAAGACATTAAAACAATAGAAACTTTCTGTATTACTTAAGAACAACATATTCGACCTTCAAACAACTGACAACTGTCACCGCTGACATCCAAGTTAGATCATTACATAAAAACTCCATAACACAGGTTGTGTAAGTGTACGTAATATCCACGCACGGTGGGCGATAAAGCGAGCTATTCCGCGTTTTCCCCATAATTTCGTGAACTCCGTATTCCGCGGGCTCCCCGCTATTCCGTGAACTTAGGGCTGCCATCCGTCCGGGTTTCCCCGGATTTGTCCTTGTTTGGAGGCCGTCCAGGGGCCGTCCGGGCCACTTCACATGTCCACTTTTCATGTAAGGAAGCACCTCATTAGATTTAAGTAGGTGGTGATGTTATGGTAATAGTAAATGGATTAGAAATTAGGACTTGTTTTGTTTTAAATTATTTCTCGGACTTGCGACGCCAAATATCCGGGTTTATGTTTGTCCGGTTTTGGCAAAATTCGAGATGGCATCCCTACGCGCGGTCTCCGCTATTCCGCTCGCTCCCCGCCTTGCCATGCTTACCCCGCCTCTAATGGCGTACGCTGAATGACGAAAACGCGGCGTTTATGATAATCGCCGTATTTCACGACCACATAAAGCCGAGTGGTGGCGTGGATGGGATTTGCTAGATTATATACCCCTTAAAAATGTAGTTAGATGTACTCAGACTCCGATACATTGATTTTTACGAGCACGTATAAAATGAACTATTGAAAAAGTTTTTATTTTATTTTTATCTCATTTCTGAACTCCATTCTGTACAATACTTAAGTCTGTATATATAAAAGCATCTGGTACTTAGTTTCAAAATGAAATACACTCATTAATTTATTTTAATTGCTAGTAAGTCAGTCATTGTTCATTAATTAGGAGCACAAAACTTATACAATTAATTCCATCTTAATTAGAATGATAAGACACTATTAAAAGGCTTTAATTTGAACGTAGTGTGCAGTAAATTTTCATAAATTAAGATTAAATGTTTGACGCTCTCAAGAATTAGTTTTGTGCAAGAAAACTTCAAATTATAGAAGAGAGAAGAATTTATTAAATTAAATAATTTTCTTATTAGTTTCATTTAAAAGTACTTAAGTCACTTTAACAATTTCATTAGACATCGTTTAATTAAATGCTTCTCAAGTACTTCAGTAAGAACATATTTTACAATATGTTGATGATAGAAATAAGATTTTTTAAGAAGGTCCTTGAAGGATTCCAAGTAATTGCTAAACTCCGAAAAACAGTTTTTTGTTATCCAGATTTTATGGGACAATAATTTTATCAATACATGCTTTAGTGTGTTTGATTTAAACCTGAAGAAAAGTACTTGGGAAAGGATGACAATATGACGTTGATGACGTTGTATTGAAATCCATGAAACCCTATTAATAAAAAAAAGTAAAAGCTTGCCAAAAATAATACGCGGAAATATTGGGAATATTGTAACATTGACAATAAAACTTAATAACCAATTAATAAAAAAACAATCACCTATAAACGGATAATGAAGCACAATCGTTCGGAAATTTCGCGGCCATTCAAAATTTCGTTCACAATAAGCCGCACAAATATTTCGTTCGCAAACTCCAATCTGCAACATTAACATAACAAAGTCGTAACTGACAGATTATGTGTTATTATTTGTATGTTGGTAACAAACAGGGGAAATTGAAGCAATTTCAACAAATCTCTTAGTTATTTTCTTTCGCGAGTCAAGTCGAGGATTTTCCTTAAGCAATTGGATTACAGTCGTAATCGGCGTCGCAGTCAACTGCTCCTGTTTTCTTTTAGGCAAAAACTAGATTTACTTTGTGAGTTTCTTTAATAAGCCTTATTGGAAGTGGCTTTAACTTAACTAATTGATTTGAGATCTTTTTACGCTTTGAGTCCGTTTCGCTTATTGGAATCGCTGCTGCTTGAGTGAAAATGGAATTAATTAATTGCGAAGAATCGTCTAACACACCTTGTATATTGAACTTTCAATGTTCAGTGAATTCAATAGACATTGTACCTTTGTACATAAGTAAGTATTGTATATGAAGACTATTGTAGATTTCATTGCTTCGTATCTGTATTTTTGTACTGATCGGAAGATTGAATTAAAGCAAATACTTTTTTTTTCACAAGTAATAAGTATGTAACAGCATATTCAAAAATCTTCAGAATAATTGAGTTTCCCCTTCAATCTAACAAATCTCCGTCTACATTCTAATTCCTACACAAAACAGACATTAGCCTAGAAAGCTGCAATCTTATGAGGTGCTAAACCTACCAGTCAGGTTAAAACATTGTGCAGTAAAACGCAAATAACTGTAGCTCACATGTGAGCGAATTGAAGCAGAAACGGCCCGAGTATATCTGTCCTGTGCACCTAAATTATGGGCGAGTGCAACCGTGTAACAGACTAGTGTATCCTCTTGATGTGGCATTAAGCACTTGAGTTTTAATTACAGTTTTTTTGGGTATTTTTGTATGGTTCTTATGTAATTCTAGCATCCTCCAAGATAGCCTACTTACTTACAGGTAATAAAAAATAGCTATCAATTGAAGCCATCTGCCGTCTGCCTCTTTTTTGACCACCACTTAATGGTTTCATATTTTAATATATTTATTTTAATATTGTTAATCAATGGAATCCAAGTTGTAATTAGAAAAAATATATGTACCTATTAGTTTATTTTATATTGTCATATTGGTACTATTGATTTTTCTCTATAGTGAATTGATTATTTTGAAGGTTCAGTTTGCACGACTTCGTTGTAAATTGTTAAAAGCAATTTCACGGAAAACTATTTCCGACTACTTATTCAAAATAGATTTCTGCCGAAATATAGGAGCAGATACATATTCTCAGAATATATGGCTGGGGAATAATAACTAATCCTATTCGAAGAACGCCGGGTTACATGTAAGTATTTAAAGTAATATAGGTAATTATATTATCACAGAGCAATTTAGTTGGCCTAGGAACAAACTAAGAGCAGTCAATGATTTTATATTCCTAAACGAAATTAAACAGTTTATTTAAATTACTTGGTTTGAGCATCGTTTCGATGACTTTCAAAATTTTTACAGCAAGTCCAATAAGTCGCTCATGCATGAGTAAATGGCAGTGTTGCCAGAATTGTAATACAATGGCACACAATATTTAACAAAATCAAGGTTTTACAGTCAAATTGTAAAATGAAAACATTTTTTATACAACACTTTTGCATCGCAATAACTGAAAGTTTACTTACATTTCGCTTCCATTTCTTCGAACAAAGTGAAAATCGTTAAAACGTGAACTCCAAGTGTTGTCAGAGGAAATTGCCTTTTGATATGCCATTGTTGTTCCGATGTACCATAACTGAAGATTACCACGAAATGTAGCAATCTACGCGAGCAAATGGTGGGTATATTGCAATAAACTTATATGTGTTATGTGTTACATACATACAGGTAATAAAGGAATGTTATGCCTACATAGACAGATTTTCAGACGTTATGCTAACAGCGAAGTATTTCCTCCATGAAAAAGAACATAAAACAGAACTCAGACTTAATTTGAGCTTATACACAAATGAACAACAATATACATATTTAATTAGCATCTTAGTTTTATTCCAAATCATCCCATACTTAAGTACTGACTCCGATAACAATACAACGTGACTGTATCTCAAACAAAAGGTACCATATACATATAAAGTAAATATACTTTATGAAGTAAATTCTTAAATCAAAACACAATCTTATTTGCAGCTTACATATAAAAACATCAATCTTTTTTTCACATTGCTATCTTCATTTCATCCCTACAAATCACATAAGTACTGAATCCAAATTCCATTACAATACGACACGATCGCACCTCACAAGAGGTATCACCACTCCAGAATTTAATATGTGCCGAGCTCACGAACTGGATCTAAAGCCCAAGAACGAGTGAGTTCAACTGTTAAGTGTAAATTTCGAGCCCAATTTCCGAAGCATGATCATTTCAATAGTGGAGCCGTAGCACCCTCCAATTTCGACCGGGCGGAAAATTTGCTAACAGACAGTAAATAAACTTGGTTCCGACTTAAATGACAGTCTGGCAAACACTCAAGGAAACTTATTTAACTCGCAAATGTCCTGTGTACACATAAATCTGTAAAGTCGGACGAGTATACCAGGTGTTTCGCACTTCTATCAAACTTTCTGATTTATTTACGTGGATGTTACGTAAAATGCGAGTGAGAAAGTTACTGTGAACAAAATATGGTGGATAAGGGCCGAAAAATTTGTTATACTTAAATAACTTATGGTAAGTAGAATACTACATATGACATTAAACTTATTTCAAACCTCTAAGGGGCTCGCGTCATTTGAATATCTACTATTATAAACTCAAATAAATTCCAATTTAACTAATGCACCACGCTTAGAATTAGAAACAGACACACCTAAACTAAACAATACGAAATAATAACCAAAACATAATTAGTATCAAACTTTATGCAAAAGTTAGGAACAGAGCGGCATTACTGCGCCCGTCTGAATCCAGTATGAAGACCACAGTATAACAAACTTTGTTCCCTAAGGCATGAAATGCATAACGGACTACAAACAAACTTGTGGCGTTGAGGCTGACATGTTCCCCTCCTGTGGCCCGTTATTGGCTTGTTCCTACCGAATAATACTTAATAGCGATTAATAGCTCACCATTTGAACTGCATGCTAAATAATGAGACAATTGCAACGGTTATTGCACGAGGCGAATTAACATTATTGGTTTTGTATGCAAAGTCATGGTTTTGCGATCATTAAGCGTCGATATTTCAATTTTAGGAGCGATTTAGGCGATGTGTGCATTAGGAATGATTATACTAACTGCATTGTTATACCTACAAAACTATCTTTGTTTCTAAAATACCAAATGATAGTTAAATTAAAATTGCTGCGCTATTTATTTTAAATCGCAATAGAATTTTCATTTAAAATTAATTTAATTGTAAACGCCACACAAAGCCAGATGTTAAAACGAAGTGTGAAATGTAATAAGACGAAACTTGTCTTATCATAGGATTCAAAGATCAAAGTTTAATGGAACTAAAGGAATAGTACATTCCTAATTGGTTTAGAAACTTCGTTCGCTGCTGAAATCACGTTCAGAATGCTGCTTAGAGTACTTCGTTACGAAGTTTAATTGAAAGAATACAATGATAGAATATATCTGCAGAACTATGTCGGTTTGTGAGGGAATTCTAGAAAGTTATCGCTTTATATGGGTTAGGTACTCATTAATGAACTTGGAATAGATGTTGGATAGGTATAACAAATAATAAAGTACTACTTTTGACTACAACTTACACGAATGATGCGATGAACGAGAAGATGAAGAGAAACTTTTGTTACAATTTCGTCATATAATCTAATCAATATTGTCAATAATGCGATTGCAACGATAATAATTCCTATACGAAACTTAAAGTCCCTAATTAGCTAAACATTAAACCAATTACGTTACATCCAGCTCAGCACACGCTCTGCATACATAGTTCGACTTGGCTCGTTTCATCCGCCGCAAAGGCAAAACTATGTTAGCATTATTCCTCTTCGATTTCCCACGGCATTCACATTCAAGACCACGGAGAACAAAATGACTAGCAGAGGTGCTATAGCGAAAAATCGCCTAAGAAAGTAGCGCGCCAAAATGCGAGTGATCTAGTCACGAGCAACCTTATACCCCTTCTTTGAACCCGAACATTTTTTGTAATCTCGAAATCATTGGCAGATGCCTCAAAGACCCCGATCGCCTCATTAGTTCACTAGTAACTGATCCATTTGGTCATGCCCACCATACGAATTTAGACTCGATGAAGGCGCCTGACCTAGCTGCACTATGGCATCTCCGCTTACCTTTCCTTACTCCTTGTTCAAAACTGATAAACAAAATAAGTAGTGCCACAAGAATCAACCAGCCAGTGGGCAAAGTATTGAACTGCAGCGAAGTCACTGGGGTAGAAAATGTCCGCAAAACAATACGACATGTTTGCACTTGTTTTGTAACCACACTCGGGGTAGTGAAGACTAGTGCCTCTTGCAGTGCAGAGGTTTCTTGGTGCCAAACTATGCTTTGGTCGTAAAGAAGAATCTTGGTTCAGAATTTGATTATGTAGAGGGGGCCCGAACATGTTCTCTTGAGTTTTGAACTATACTGTTGTTTCTATGGATGTTTTTGGTTCCGAAGATGTTTGGCTTTTCAGGGCAGAATGTAGAACCTCCTAAAAAATGGATATTCAGTGTGACAATATAATTGAAAGACACTATCAATGTTGCTGAATAATTGTCGTCATTCTAACTCCACAGGTTTAAATGGCATAGGACGATAGTTTATGTACACATATTAGAGGTATTATACGTTATTTTCTTCCTTCTCTTTCTCCTATCCAGTATTCTTTCAGGGCTCTTCTGTACCATCACATACATTTTGTATACAGTGTTGAATAAAGCACAAAGTTTGTTCGTGTTGCAAACTGCACAAAAGCCGTGAAGATATGTGTTCAACGCGAAAGCATCACATATTTGTATAAGTTTGTTTCTTGTAGGTAATTTTACTTACAAGTATGTTATTTTGGTTAATAAGTAAATACTCCTAGAAAGTATAACTCCTATTTTGTTATTCTTAGTAGGCACTCTGCTTTTTCTTTCTCATTGGGATTGGCGAACCGACACGGTAACCTGAACCAAAAGTCGGGTTTTTTCCGCCGACATCAACATTTTAATTTTTTTCCAAATTCCAAGTTATTTACAATCATTACACTAATCTAACTTGGATCGTTCACAATCAGGAAACTATATTAATACCAAAGAAATGCATTATACAAGTCGGTAGCGAAATGACAAGAATTCTCTCCACGAACGCAATATGAACAAGAAATAAATAAGCCTAAAAATAAAAAGTAATTGTTAGCAAAGAGTCTGATTAATGGCTCGGTCTAGACTAAACAAATTAAGCTGAGGTCAAATGAGCCTATCTGACCGTTTCAGAGTAAATCACTTTGTAATATACTACAGATGTTCTAGGAAAAAGGATAAGTTAGAAATAGAAATATAATACAGGTTTCGTTAGGTACAACCAAAACGCCTGTTTTTCTTTGAAAATTAATTTTAGTTCTGCTTTATCTTTCACCGTAGTTTGTGTGTTTACAGGTCGTCCTTTTAAAATTCAACGCAAACTGAATTATGTTACCTGCTTTTGGTAAAGGTGCCTTTATAATGTAGGGTACACATGAGTAGCATAAAGCCTAGACATGTTTCTCTTTTGACAACGAAAGGATTACACAGTAATATAATGTGAAGTACATAAAAATCTAGATGAAAATAAAATTGTTAAATGGATTTGATAGAAATAGCCCATTTATGAACTGCGGGAGAGATAAACAGAGCATGATAAACGGTAATACATCTGAGACACATTCTTAATGGGTTTTTATACGCTACGTCCCATTCAACCATATTCTTTTGTAAGATATTGCCAGTGATATAATCCAATTTTCATCTATTTCATGCTATCTATTATTAGAAGGATTGTTCTGTTTACTTTGAGAAGTTATATTAAATTGTATGTTCAGATACGTTTCGTAGTTGATTCAGACTCCCACGCTTTGTCCTGTTCTACAATTTACAGGTTAAATAGTTACGTTTACTTAAACAATATTAGTTGTATGAATGAACTTGGGTTAGTCAATTAAATTAAGAGCTTATTCATGTTTAATGTGAACAAAATGTAGTCGATACAAAATGAGATATGCCCTTTAGGAAAGTCCCCACGTCGCGGATCCACCGGGTCCAATGTTCGGTAAGTTACTTGTTCAAACTTGATCCAACTTTTAGCTAAGTGCCTTAAATTTTAAGTCAATTTCGTGTCCGTGGGGCGGTAGCGTCACTCTCCAGCGGATTTCAGATATTTAAATATGCTGCTAGGAATTCTGGGCTAGAAAGTAAATTTTCGTAAGAATTACACGAAAAGTAATTTTTCAACTTTATTCCGCGGGCGTCTCTTGAGCATAACAACTTTAAATGAAGCGTCAACGTTTTTTCTAGGAGTAGTGTTGGGAATTATTTTTCAGTGAGATAACAAAGGCGGTCATTAGGGTTTGTAAAGTGGCCTGATAAGTCGGGAAACTGGAGTTTGCGGAACACGTTTAGGGATGGTTGTCACAACTTGTTCAAGGTCCGCGTTCTTGTTAAGTAATTACCAAAGTCTGAAGAAAGTTGGGAATTATTTTTTGTTGGGTCTAACAAACCGTGGTGTGTTTGTTAAAGCTGGAAGTTTTTAAACGTAATCTGAAGTCTCTGAGGTACAAAGAAATTGCTGACAGAGATTGTACATAGAGTGTGGAGCGAGCCCAGTCGTTTTGGCAAATATTGTTCTAGTGTTTGCTAACATACAAGGGTACATTTTGTAGTTGGCTACATGTAAGGCAGATGTTGCAATATCTTGGCTGCTCGGCATTCAGGGCGCGTCGCGATAGTTCGGGAAACTCGTGCCAAACACGACGTGTGTGCTTCCCTTCTATTTGTTAATTACGATATTACGTTTAGTACGTTAGGGTATTCACTATCAAGCCAAATAGACTTAGTGCTGCTAACTTTATGATTTGTTTGGCGTTAATGACTTTAGAGGAGTTTGATTTAGTGTTCATTATGAACTTACGTTGTTTGCATGGTGTTTTGAGTGTTTTTCCTAGTATAGAGGTATAGTAAATGTACAATATTTTTTTTATATTCTGAAAGATAATTTATCATTATTAGGTATATTTGATTTTTAACAATATTTAGATACATCAAAGCATGTTGTATACAAGAATAATTAATTATTTAGTTACCCTAAGTACACTTAAAAGTGAAAAATCGAATCTAAGATAAAAATATGGTATCATGCAGCTAGACGAAAAAAAACAACAATGTACAAATGGAACATTGAATTTTCCACTCAATTTAAGCTGAATAAAGTCCACATTAAGGTTTAATGCTGTGCGTGGTACAAAAAAGTGTACAAATTACATTGAGCACCTAATCTGCATGTTAAGTAATTAGCGAATAATGTCCCAAAAAAACTTGGACGCGCTCAGAATGAATGAGGGGCCAAAATAAATGAGATTCGCCGCCTTTTTATAAAATAATTACTTTTACATTTACTGCGTTGATACGCTAAACATTATGTAGGTAGGTACATTAGACAGTTTTTAATGTAGCTTTTTGTTTTTACTTTTACGCCTAATATGTTCTCAATTCAGGGTATAAGCTGTCTGGCCTGCTGAAGAGTGATTACAATAACATTTAGGTACTTATAATCAATAATCTTGTACCACATAAATGTGTTTCCTGTAGGGTTTCCATTCACTAATCTTAGCCTGTTTGAAATATCAATTCAAAATACCATCAAAATATCAAATCTATGATGTTTGTAAAACTACGAAGCAGACCATCCAGAGATTTATCGCCACTGATATGAAACCACAGGACCAAAGTTCTGAATCGCAAACGAATTGACCAAAAATTCTTTGATAACAACAAAAACACGGCTATCTATCAGAATATTTCAGAATTTTCTGACTCACATCTAGATATCATGGTGCGTAAATATACGAAGATAAATAAATAAGATGAAAAATGTGATATTATGAACGCCAATCTAAGTTAAACAGTTTTTCTCGCTGAAAGCTAGCTAAGTTAGATCTTAATCTAAAACAAGTTACAACTTCGCCATACAGGCAGATAGAGATCAATTTCTTCTCTATTTTGTAAATCGTTTTGTGGAATGTATTCTTTTATAAGATACTAGTTGTTTTCGCGCGGTTTTCCCCGCGTCCCGAGGTAACTTTTTCCCGTACGCGGTTAAGGTTAGGTAATAGTAATGTTACTCGAGGATAGTAACTATCCGATAGTGAAACAAAAAAAAACATACTTTAAAAAACAAAAAACATGCTAGTCGTGTATTGTCATCAGAACTCAGAGCGTGTGCGAAATTTCATCCTAATCGAAGACATTCTTACATAGTAAGTTACAAGTGAAGCTAATATAAGCGTGTTAATAAAAACTCTTCAAATTAATTTAGTATTTTCGGAGTATATAGGGCACAAAAAAAACGCAAAATTATTACGCTAGATTAGTATAAAGTGTACAAGGGAACATATAAATGCCTATTTACAGTACCAGTAATCGAGCTAATATTTGCGTCCACTATATCTTCAGGCCCAATTTGAGTACTGATTAAGGCGAGTTCATCCCTTGATTGGTCGTGTCTAGGCCGAACATCTAATCCCCTCCCTATTTAGATAGATATAATCGGTTTAATTCGGTACCAAACCGTTCAAACTGAATTATTTGTAGAACACCCACTGTTAAGCGAATTTCCCTTTCTATTTTCGTAGAAGCAACTACCCTTTATAATAATTTGTAATACATCGTGGGTGTTTGTGTTAATTAATAATGTAAATAAAGGGTGGTAGTCATGTGTGACTTTTGGTCTCAATAATATAATTAAAGGGAGTGTCTTCATAACCCAAAACTCTGTGCACAATGAAGCTTAACAGTTATATACATACATACATATATGAAGAACATACATATTTAAGTAAGTTAAAAACTGCATTTACTATGGATACCAATAATTAGAGAATTGTTTCTGCAGCTTTCCTCGCCAGTTAAATTGACTTACTGTATTATAAAAAAAACTGTAGTCTATAACTTTCTCCATACAAGATACCATCTTAGTAGACCACTTGTCTTACCGAGCCATTTACAAACGCATTATATATACAAACGCACCCACAAAAGCTAGGTTTAGCATCACGGATTCCAAAGTTCCTACACAGATTCGTTCCTAAGTATGACAGCAAAGGAATTCAAAGCACTTTGTACATAACTTTGCTAACTACAGCATAAATTCTCTACTAACAAAACCAAACAAAGTATCTGTCAGTTCACCCGTACTGTTGCAAAACAGTTACGAAATGCGCTCAGTCGCAACCGTTGCAATAAGCCGGAGCACATTCTACAACTGATATAAAGGCACACAAATACACAATAAGATAAGGCTGATGTACACTCCTCAAACCCTTTGGTGTTCTGTCTCAAAGTCTACGTAACTGGGTTTCAACGATAGCCCCGGGTGGTGTGTTCCTTACCTAATCATTTTGTGGTTGCTTGTTTACAAACTTGGGTTCAGTTTAAAGTTTTGTGGGGTTTAATCTTGAACTCTGGTGTATGTGATGGAAAGTTGTGTTGTTGGGTATCTGATCAGATAAAAGTAAAAGTAGTGGATTGTTTTAGCTAATACGTACCCATCATCCTTTAGCTACCAATAGTCATAGCATTTCTGTAGATGTACCTAATCAGGGAAATGCACAAAGATCAAAAAAGAGAGTGCAATTACTACGGTATTTAGAAGGAGAAAAAAAGTGTTTTGACGAAGAAATATTAATAGAACTTGCAATCCATCAAAACAGCAGTGGGCATTGCGAAAATATTTTGACACATAACTTTTTCCAATTACATTCTCATTCGCCCTACTTTGTAAACAAACTTCATTTGTTTGTTTTCCTTTACCGGCCACATTTCCTATTAACATTTGTTACATGTTTGATACAAAAAAATATAAAAGGTGTTTTGACATTTAGGTAAGTATGATATTATAGTTTCTATATTTGAAATTGTATAACTTATTAAAAAAATTTGCTAGTTAAATCAAATCAAATCAAATCAAAACGTTTACAATAGTTTAGTTTAGTTTAGTCCCTTTCACTTGCTCTTTTATTAAATAACTATTTATAAGTAACCTTAATTATTTAGCCTGCCTAAATATAACTTTTTACGCACGTAACTTTCAAAGTTTAGGACCGATCCATATCAAAATTTACATGTAAGATCCAGCAATAAATCAAAAACGTTGTGAAATTTATATGGGCACGTAAAAGGTACGTACTATGTACGTAGATTTAGCGATCTCTGAGGACCTCGTTCGCGAGCTCGCAAATTCAGTTCGACACTCCGCTTCCACAAAAATATGTCGAGAAAAGTGAATAATGTATCAAAGTGAATAAAACGAACGAAGTTATGTGGCACACTTCAACTTTAAGCTTGATTTAGCTTTACCTACCATAGCTCAGCTAGAAAATCGATCTGTATTTTAAATTCCAACTGACAAATTGGCTAAATAGAATATCTTTTCATTTGTTCGATTCCAATTTCTAAATTCTGCAAAATGGAATGTGTTTGTGTCGTTCGAATTGACATGTGGGAATTCTATATTTGAATAGAACAGTTAACACATTTGATATACATAGGTACCTACGTTGTGAATTATTGAAATTAGAAGGAACGTGCTTGAACAGGATAATAAAGTATTTTGGTGTTATAAAAAATAAATAAAAAAAAGTGAACTAAACCCTTATTGTTATTTGTTTTCTGTAACGAAGTTACAATCAATCACATTTTTTCCCACCTCTACACCACGAATACTCGTGCAAAATAAACAAGAGTAAACTTACCTAAAAAACTCAGCAGCAAATACGTGCAGATCTTCATTTTCCCGGGATTCCTGCGAAAGAAAAAGAAAAACCTTATTGTATCTTTTTCAAACTACATTAAGCTTGCTCGTTTTTAAAGAAATAGGTATCTTAAGCAAGTATTCTGTTGGAGGTGATGCCGTAAATTACTCTGTCAACATAAAAGATAAGTCGGTACATTTTTGTAACAAAGCACCTATTTCGCGACTAACTAAAATAATAATATTTTTAAATTACACCAGCTTCACAATGTAATCTATGTTATTAATTTAAAAAATGGGTACCTTTTGTGTACATATTTTTAGAATTTTTAGAAGTCACTCATTAAATTAAACACAAAGTCACACGACACATTTACTTCTCGAGAAATTAAGTATTGTTTTGCATTCTGCGTAAATAGTAGGTAACATATGATGATAAATATAAAGTTGCCCTCATGACCTCTATTGATATGACTGGCGTTATTAATAACTGCTACACAAGCGCTCGGTAACGAAGAGAGAGTTTGATTCAATACATAAAAGCCAAACCATTTGCCTTTTCCTGTATCTATTTTGGTATACAACTCCAAATTAGCTACAAAAGGAGAGTGTGTGTGATAACTCTATACATATGTACACACTTCCAAGATGTGGCATATATGTATTCTGTCTGAAATGTTTGATTGTGTGATTCGAACTAAGACATTGAAAGAACCTGACCGTACTCGGCCTATAGTTTATTTGGTATTCCTTAAAAAAAAAAATTTTTCTCCCTAACTGTCGGTCGACTGCTTAGTCTACATTGTACGGGTAATCTTAGTTTTCTACTTAAAACTGAGTACAGTCTGTTCAATAAATATTTTTTTGCTGTACCACTCATACAAATATCTCCACAAACAGTGTAACAAATTATCGCTTACAAGACTGGTCCTTTATCAAATCCACTCGTTAGGAGTGACTATCGAATTGTAAGCCAGTGACCTGACTAAGTGCTAATACGAGATGGGAAAGAGGATTCCGACAACCCGGTCAAGATGAGGCACAACCCCTTGCAACCCCTTACAATTTAGTTATTGAGTTATAACTTTATCTTGTTGAAGAAATTCTTGGTCCTTGCAGTCGCAGAAAAATGTAAGCTTGAAAATTTGGTCCTTTTACATACTTAGTTTAAAATTATTTGATGCTTTATGGTGTAATGTATAGCCTAGTAATTCGAGTGTTCAATGTGTTTAAAAAATAGATTTAGATTTTCGTGTGCAGTCGGCAATAATTTCCAATTCAGTGATTCGAATACGAAACTTAATTAATTGTAAATACTCGCAGTAGATGTATTTGGATCTAAATCGTGGTAAATATGCATAATATTAGCTACATTTATGATACTAAATATGAAAGAATTTCGGTGTTAAATTTCGTGTTATATTATGAAGAACTGATTTACTTAATGGATTTATAAACAACCTTCGCGCTGCAAATTCTTCACCCAAATTTCCTCATTAATGCCCCTTTTTATGTTCACTGTATTGTTTGTTTTGTGCCATATTTATTTATTTGTTTCTTGCGTCATTCGTGTGTTCGAAATAAATGGATTTTCTTTCTTTCTTCTTTCTTTCTAATTTAATTAATCAACTACAGACTTAATGTGTACCGCAAACAGTACATTTTCGTTAAGCACGTACCGTGAGTTACGTCATTACGGTAATTGATATGAATCGATGCGCGACCAATGATCCCGTGCCGCGTAATTTGATTATGCAGACGTACACACGGAGTATATAACGAACCTTATTAATGGAGATACCGATCTTAATAGGTAACAGTTTATGGCCAAATACGTGATGGTTAATCAATCGAATTCCATGTGTAACATTGTATTTGCTGGCAGTTGTATGGAGTGGGCATTTCAATTTTATTTTTGCTGCTAGGACATAGGGAACTGACAACAATGCACCTGAATGAATGCTGCTTTGAATTTTGAAATAAGTATCCCCTGATTTGTCATTTGTTTTTATGTACAAGAGGACCTTTCCTCAGAACAAATATCATGTTTCACTCATAAAATACCTTCCACCAAATTGTAAAGAAAATGCCATATAAAAACTACTTAGGTACATTTTCTAATAATAAACTGAAAAGAACCCTTGAACTATTTTAAATCTACGGGCTTTAAGCTTGTCTGAAAAGAAAACACACAAAGCTGCCCACTTTTATGTGGCTTTTGCAAAACTCTATTTTTTGTACCCACGTAAGTCTTTTAGTAAGTTCTTTTAATAACAAAGGCAGCAAACAGCTTAAATGGCCACCTGCTGCTACAAAGATTTACTACCGTAAGATTCCGTAAGACTTGGTTCCATAACATCTTGTACCGTAAGGACCGGTACAGACTTATCACTGCACAGCAGCGGTAATATAGCGAGCGGTTTGTATGAAATACTGTTTCCACATTGCTATTCTAGTCAACTGCAGATGATACACGTTTATGTAATTATCACAAAGCTTTGAAGCTGTGGCAAGTCCATTCTCGTAATACAAGCCACTACCTGCCGGGTTTAAGTCGCTGCGACGATGGGCACGTGTGAATCGACCCTTACTCTTTTAACAGTTTGGATCATGTAGAACAAAATGACTAGCGGAGATATCATAACGCAAAATCTCGTAAGAAGGTAGTAGCGCCAGTAGCGGCGTAAGGGGGGGGCGGAGAGGGCGGTCCGCCCCGGGTGCCACGTGTAGGGGGGTGCCATCTTGGTCGGCACATATCTGCATGACCAGGATGGCGCGGGCAGAAGGGACAAGTCACTGAGGGTGCCATTCTAATCTGCAAAGCCTATTCTCACTGCACCCTATTCAAATTTTTACAGTGCATGCGCAAGACGTCAAGGCGGCACTGAGAGGGGTGCCAGTCCGGCTGTCACCCCTGCCTTTCTTGTTTATTTTTGTTTTTAGTGATTACTTAAATTAATTCCTCAAAGTTTAAAAAAAATCCGCTCGCTTCGCTCGCGGTTTTTTCTTCATTTCTGTTTTATTCTGCGCACTTTGAGTCCTCAATCTAACAAAAAGTTAAAGCACCGAAGTAGCAAAAACAACTGACGCTCTACACTGCCGATTTTGGAGGACTTTTGTGTCCCAAAATTCAAAAAATTTCGCGCTCGCTGCGCTCGCAGCTTTTTGACTTTCCACTGTTTTTTTTTTAAACGTGTGTGAGTATTTTTGTGTTCCAAGACTCAAAAATTTCGCGCTCGCTGCGCTCGCGCCTTTCAACGAACGGTGACCTTTTTCTACTTTCTTAAGGTATCATTGCGTCCCAAAAATCAAAAATTTCGCGCTCACGGCTTCTTCTCGTCTCAGTGGTTTTTTTTTCACACGTGTTTGGGTAATTTTGTGTTATAAAACTCAAAAATTTCGCGCTCGCTGCTCTTGCATCTTTTTAACTTCACGCTCGCTTTTATGCGTAAACATGTATGGGTTCCTTTATGTCCCAAAACTCAAAAATTACGGGCTCGCGTCGCCTTATAAGTTTGCAGTGATTTGTCTCCAGTTTTTGTGCGTTAAACCTAGCAAAAAGCACCATGGTAATTTCTACACGATTTTTAAGTACTTTAATTTACAATTTAGTAAGTGATTATATTTTGTCATTTTTTTTGGGGGGTGCTCAATAGGTAGTCCGCCCCGGGTGCCACCCGACGCTACGCCGCCACTGAGTAGCGCGCCAAAATGCGGTGTTCGAACGAGGAACGTTACTAGCTCCGCCCTTACACATCTTCTATAGAACCGGCCCATTTTTTTTTTTAATCAAATTTATAATCAATCAAATCAATCTTTGCCAGATTGGTTTTGATACAACCCCAACACTTCGTTAGTTCTGGTTACTTATCACGTCTAGCGTACGTTACATTGACCTACAAGTAGGCGCCTGACCTACCTTCCTTGGCATCTCCGCTATCATTCCTTCCTCTGTGGTTTGGTAAGGTAAGCGAGTTTTCTCAAACCTTTCACATGTTTGAGGACAGGCGAGCATTATACAGGGACAGAATATATGTAAGATGGATTGAAATATCAAATCTGCACCTGTTACTTTATTCGTCGACATTGACATATGTATGTCGCGCAAATATGTATGAGAATGGGAATTGGGAATACAAGTTGAATGCGTATTTATTTAGCTGTGAGGTACTAGAGATTTTTCTATTTTTAGTCTGTTTATTTGCTGCGAAATTCTAGCCTTATTTTTGTCTGTGTGTGTAAGTTTACATTTGTCATTCATGTTGTTGACGACTTTTTGGACAGCTATTTTTCATAAAAGATATTTGGTTATTTCCTTGTTTTCCTTTGCTAATTTAAATAAATTATTACTTAACATCCAATCCATTGCTTCTGCGTAAACAAGTCCAAATTAATGAGTCTCATAATAACATCGATTCGATCGTAAATATAAACCTTTGTTACGAAAAGTGCTGCCTGTAGGAACGTTCGAAAAACGCTATAAAAGCCAATAAAAGAACATAAATTTTGCTCACAACACGGGCAAATATCTCAATTTATTGGTGTGCTCTCGAATGGGAGACTTGGGCCCCATTGCTGGTGTAATATGGGATCAATACTGGACCGCATTCATTATCATTACTGTTAATTTGAACAGAGTTTGGGAGGAAAGATTTGGCTATTTGTATGTTGGTATATGGCGCTGTAGAAGGCTGAAAGATCCTTTAATTACACTGTAAAAAAGATACGGGATATTTATTTGGCTATTGTGATGCAGGGATAATATATTAAGGTTTACATTGAAAATATATAAGCTAAGGCAATAAGATAGCATAATTAACTTTAAATCGCGTTAATAAAATATAACTCAAGTATAGACGACGTAACATCTTTACAGCAAAACCAATCAGGACAACAATAAGACGCCTTTTCAAAACAAGACAATACCATCACATTAATTAACAGATCAAAACAGATAACATAAGAAAATAATCTCCTTCATCAGTTTATGAAAAGTACCAAGCCGCGTGGTACCAACCCGGTTGGTACTAGACCGGGTGGTACCAGGTGCTTTCAAACGTACCAAACGTCCCAACTTTTTTAACGCGGCGCGTAAATCTACCGGCAGTAAACGATTCCGCGGAACACCCATAATGTCTGCTAAAGTGATACAATAACACCAACAAAGCCCATGTTTACCTTACAATGGATTTACATGAAAATTCTGCATTAAAAACCCCCCGTTTTGTTCACTATGGGATAAGAGTCCCTATGCGCAAACTGCAAACTTTTAGTCGTCCCATAGTTCGTCTGTGCTCGTAAATCAATATGTAGATTAATGGTACAAGGATCAGGTGTTTAGTCGGTGTCAGACCAACTGTAAACTTTGATCGAAAACAGGATTTTCTTTAAAAAAAAATGTTTGCTAACTATCGGCCGACTTTTAAATCTACAGTGTGCCAACTCTAAATCTCTGCGATAAAGTGAAGTTAAAAATTTGGACGTAGGCGGGAGTAATATTCTAAGTGGTGCCAAGGTGTTTTGAGTAAAATATAAATAATGGAAGTTTGTAAGCATAAAAACCGACCCACGCTTCGCTAAAAGTCAAAATAGTAATTTGTACTTCATTATAGGTAGTACTTCATTAGACTAAGAGTTTGTAAATACATATAACTTGGGCGTTCCATATAAAGACCTGTACTACTTTCCGTTGCAAGCTAATTTGTTAGACGTTTACTGCATACAAAACTCGAAAGTTTCAAAGAGAAATTTATTTACACTGCTTCAAGCGCTACCTTGGTTTCTAACGGTAATTTATTTGAATATTTTTTAACCATCTTTCGAAGTGATTATATAGAACTACCTATAGACCGCCTTTTATGATACCAGTATTTGATTTTTCAACGATTTTACCTTGTAAATGCAATCATACAATAAAATAAGGCAAAATCTAGTTTGCATTTTCCTCCATATTGCAATCCTCTGTGACGTCACACTAATATAGTGGAGATAGCTACAACACTATAGTCGGCATAACTGTTACAGCTAAGCATCAGCCGCTGGATACTGATACTGAGTCCTTCAAAATGGAATTGAGTTTCATTTGTTTTGTTAATCCGAAACCAGCTCAAAGTTAGAATTTGTGCACAATTGGATGCAATAGAGTTGCCCCGTAATATGATGCAAATAAAACATAATAAGTGGGTGAAATTAATTAAATCTACATTTATTTACTTTATGCACACAACTTTATTTGTTCTCAGGCACGGTGGAGTGATGACTTGCGCAAGACGGCTGGCAGGAGCTGGATGCGAGAAGCCGAAAATCGATCTCAGTGGCGTGCACTTGGAGAGGCCGAGAGGCCTATGTCCAGCAGTGGACTGCGATAGGCTGGTGATGGTGATGCACACAACTAAATCTTTGGACGCTGACCCCAAGGTTCCAAAATTTCATAGATGGGAAATGCTATGCAGATGGTGATGAACTAGCTATTTAGTAGACCTTTTTTAAAAACTATTCCAATTACATTGAATCTCAACTCACTTTCTTACATAAGTGTATTTTATATTAGTTAAAAGGAAAAAGTGCAGTAAGAACGCGATGAAATCCAATCCATTGTGGTTGAGCGCGAAAATCCACTCATGTGAGCGCCTGAACTAGAATTAATAGCCATTCATTTCTCATTTCAGTCGCACGTGCTGCCCGCGGATTTTGTTAATGGATAAGATTACTTATTACTATTGCACTACCAACGTTATTGAACGGAACTTTTATTTATTTATTTATTTACGTGTAGTGTGAGCTAGTTTGTAGTGTAAGTATGTGTGATAGTAGGTACATAAGTTGTGCTTCAATTGAAAAAAGAATATCATATTTCAATTTCAACATAAATTATTAATTTTATCTTTTTTATTTCCTATAGTGCAAGCCACTCCTGGGCAAGCTCTTACTTGCCTTTGGTTAAATTAAGACTTCGCCAAAATAAATTAAAAATACTTTAGATACTCACAACATTTTTAAGAACAGTAGAACGTTGGGAGGGCAACTAAAGAAAATACTGCGCAGGGGAAATGGCCTGAACAAGGCCCAGACTAAGTTAGGAATAATTTCGAAAGACCTTATTTCAAAGTTCTTTAAATTGCCTCCAAAATTAGACCACAGTAAATACGCAACGAGTCGGATTATATTATTTACAACTTAAAGTTTCTTGAATTACTTTTTCGGTTATAAATGAGTTTATTTTTAAAAGAACTACAATAATTGGAAAATATGTTAAGCTCTTAATAAATATTGTATGGGTTGAGAAATGTCTTTGAGGACGTATTAATCGTCTCAATTTATGAGGTTTAATTTTCAGAGTTGTTATATTACTTAATTTGATTGTGAGTTTATAAATTCTACAACTTAATACCTTAATAACCACAATTCGTACTGCCTCCTGGTTCACTAGGCTAAACATTTATTACCTGTGGTTTGGAATATATTATATTAGTTTCACAGCTGCCTTTGTAATGCGTTAATTAATTATATCAAATTGTTAATACGCGAGAGGACCGCGATAAAGTGTAAATACACCTATTAACATTGTTTATACAGAGGCTTTAATAGTTTGTACATAGTATTTAGATAAATTGTTGGAAAATGGAAAACACAGTAACAAATAATCAAACAACTCTTATACTACACTAGCCGTTTTTCAGCGGTTTCACCCGCGGCCCGTGGAAACTTCTGTCCGTACCGGAATAAAATATAGCCTGTGTTACTCGGTAAGACTCTAGCTTTCCAACTTCTTTATTATATTAGTACAGATTATTTTAATTAACTAAATTCCGAGAGTACACATTATTTTGTGATGTTGCCAAAAGTCAATTTAAAACCATGCAAAAATGAGACGGACTGCCAATACATGACAATATCTCCATAGTTTTAAAACCAATGCAATTGCAAATGCACATTTATTAAATGAGGTTAAAACGAATATTTTCACTATTTCGTTACGATTTTCATACTTGACCCAGTGGGTCGCTAGGCCACTATATTCATGCAAAATTTTGAATATTTATCTAGGTCTTAAACAATAGCTGCAAACAATTCCCAGCACAGAAGTAGTAAAATATGGAAGCACCTTATGAGCATACCACGCGCATTCATCTAAATGTTCATATTCTTTTTGTTTCAGAATGTTTTTCATAAAATAGCTAGACTGAATTAAATTCTGCAGTAGTTTTTAGAAACATTATTTTCCAACCAAAATATAGAATTATGACAATAGTAGCTAATAAATATCGTCGTCTATATTTTTACTGTCCGGTTACAGAGTATAGGAGTCTTCAAATACAGACAAAGAACCTAATAAATAAACCTTGCAATAGGGTTAATACTTATCATATTTTTTGTATGATTATTTAAGTAGTGTAATGGTAATTAGTAAAAACATGTCATGAAATAATCAGACTGCATTTTATAAGTACAAACTTAATTCTTGAAACAGTAAAAGCTTCACTACGAACCAACTCATTCGCAGACCTTCTTATAGGTTTATAAATACACTAGCTGTTGCCCGCGACTTCGTCTGCGTGGGCAATTTCGTTTATTTAATCGTTCATTGCTCAATCCCCGTAGATGATAGCGTGATAATATATAGCCTATGTGTTGAACTGGCCCCCAGGTAATAGTCATGCAAAATTTGATTTAAATCCATGCAGTACTTTTTGAGTTTATCCGGGACAAACATACAGACAAACAGACATACAGACAAAAATTCTAAAAACTACATATTTGGGTTTAGAATCGATTATGGATCACCCCCCAAGTATTCTTTAAAAAAAATATTCAATGTACAGTTTTGACTTTCCTATCATTTTATTATATGTATAGATATAGATAGATATGTTACATAGGCACGTTAGCTTCTTGTAGGTTTATAAATATATTCACGGTTCATAAGCATTCTACCACGTTTTACTTTTCTTCACTTTGACACGCATGGAATTTTCCAGACGTTTTGTAAGCGCAATAGGTAATTGTGTTACAAAACACTCTAACAGCTATTTTAAACCCTTCCAGGTTCATTTAATTATTTCACCGTCCCTCGTAGGAAAATTCCAAGGCATAGGTACTGTATGGTATTTTTATCTTAAATATCTAATATCTA
This sequence comes from Helicoverpa armigera, assembly GCF_030705265.1. Lineage (NCBI taxonomy): Eukaryota > Metazoa > Arthropoda > Insecta > Lepidoptera > Noctuidae > Helicoverpa > Helicoverpa armigera. The sequence goes on along the minus strand of NC_087134.1, from coordinate 6,012,280 downwards.
AAAATATACTACCAAGCTTTTAAACATACAGGCATATTTTAAAACCTTTGTTTTACAGAAACTAATAGGTACTATTACTAAAGCCCCTTCAAGGGTTTTTACATTTAACTAACATTTATACATTTATTACCTGATGTTCAAGCATTCTAGATTTGATCGTACATTACAACCTTGAGTCTAGTCTTATTTTCTCCTTATACCAACTGTAATAATAAAATATGAACGTTAATGTGTTTCGAGTACTCAATCACGCTTTAACGGCCAAATGATATAAGCTGGCTCAGTATGTATAGGTTGCGGAAAGTAGATAGTTGTACTTTTAAATTAAAATAAAAAAAAATCTTTCACTCCTATTATTTCGCTGTTGGTGAGCTTGACTGTTAATGAGCTGAAACTGCAGAAAACTTGCTACTAGGTAATAAATAAAGTAACATAATGCCCATGTCATAACAAAACGATCAGAAACCATTAGTATGATGTAAAACCGACGTGTTATCAGGCTTCCAGTCGAACGCCTGCAAGCTTTGCACTTGCACTCGGTGACAGCCGTAATCCTCAGATTATTACTTGCATTCCTCATGCCTTCGTACCAACTGATCTTAAACATAGTATTACAGTTTTCAAATATCTTTGTTAGGTATGCATTTTATCTGTTTTCTACACAAATAATTTATATGGAAATATTTTTTGTTTGTTTGTAAAGGGCCCGAAACTACTGAACCGCACGTAAAAAATTCTTTTGCTGTAGATGAAGCTTAATTCCCGAGTAACATATTCTATATTTTACCCCAGTACGGGCAGTAGTTCCTACGGGTTGCGGGTGAAATCGCGAGAAAATTACTATATAAACAACATTACATAGTATTCCATTCTAATGTCAGTTCTCAATATATATGTAAATGGTTACCTTATGTAAGTAATAAAGAGTAAACTATAACACCCTAATCACCACTACAATGTTTCGTATCTAACCAAAGAATTCCATTTTGTTGCATCAATGTTAGAAAAAGAAGAATGCCTTGTGAAAAATAAACATTCTTTGTAAAATGAAGAACAGAATTCATGTAGTTGGAAGTATGTCGGGTTTATGAAAAATACTAGGTACAGAATGAAAAATAATACGCTAAGGAATTCTCTTAGTTATAACTTGTAAGTTGAGAAAGCAGAACATGAATTCCAGCTTGTAGTTCCTTAGATAAATAATTAATTACACAAATGAAACATATCCTTAGTTTAAGAGGGTACTCTACTTTAAACTAAATAGCCGGCCTACAGTTAGCCCGATAGTTGTCAATTTTTTTTAAAGAAAATTTGCTTATTAAAGTACTCAGTGAGTCTGATAACAGCTAAGAACCTGATCTTTGTATTGTGGATACTACCTCTTCTTCTCTTATCTTCGTACTGATATATGAGCCCCAACAAACTATCGGTCGACTAAAAGTCTGTAGTGTGCATGTAGGCTAATGTTAAGCCGGCAAAAACAGAAAGCGGTTTACTTCATTCAGACTTATTTATTTAAATTCTAGCCGAAATTATTCTAAAGCGTAGGTGGACAAAGACAAGTTTTAAGACAGAAATAAATTATTTTTATTACTTCAAGGAAAGAGCTTTTGGTACAATCTTAAAAAAATAATACAATTATACCAGATTTGGTGAACCACAAAATAAAGCCGATAATAAACCACAAATATTTTTAAACTAAAACCGAGATCTAGCTAAATGACGCCACTGCTTCTGATAGTTCTCAAGCAGAGACTAATTAGTTTAGTTTCTCTAATTTATTATCCAGTTTAATCTCTACAGGATTGCTAAATGTTATATATCGTAGGTAACTGTCTGCTTTATGTGCATATGTAGTCTTTCAACCAACGACATTATTTTGGGAAACTATTAATCCTTAGTCGTTATTTTCATACAAATATAAAGTTACTTTCGTCTCTTCCGATGTTAATAAATATCAAAACTTTTTGCATTTTAAAAACATGGAAATATTGTGACTGGTCCTTTGATGCGCACTTATTTTTTTCAGAACTGCAGTTAGTCACCGACAACAAAATGCCTTTGCATCAACAACCATAATTAAATCCTACCAACAATCAAATTACATAATTCTGAGAACACTCACAGTTTCGCACATAAACTGTGAAATTTATTGCAAGAGAAACATAATAAGCAGCTGCAATAAACAAGCTAGCAATATATTCAGCGCAGTAAGTTCTGCCGACACACTCGCGACTAACGCAACATGTTTAAAGTTGGCTAGTCCCGAGTGGCCGTGTCGTATGCAACGTGTGGGCTGAAGTAACGCAAGCCTACGTATTAGGAACTCGTACATAGTATACGGTACGGTAAAATGTACAGTGTGTATGGGTAAATAACTCAGCACTTCGATGGTTTATTGGTCTGGAGTTTGGACCTGTTTGTGGGTTCTGGTCACTAAGGCGTGCTGTGGTTTTGTAACGGTACACATATATTTTTCATTTTTTGATTTTCATTACTGAAAGTAATGTTTTGTGGCGTCTATTAAGTCCGCCCATAAAAAAAGTAAGTTACATTTACGTGGCAGAGTAAATAGATCAAATCTAATACTTTTTTGGTCTTTTGATACACCGATAAAAAACTGCTGAACCGCCTATTTTCCATAACTATTTTTATATTAGTTTTAAGTTGTATATATATATAAGTTTATTTTATTTTCAATTAATGTAAATATTTTGTAAATAAATAAAATTTTTATATTTCCATGTTAACCCTTTTTCTGAAAGTTATTAAGATTTAACTGAGTGTATCACATCACAGTTTTGGACCATTAACGTTTTGTCCTACGGTATGGAACGTAGTTCGTGCAAAAGAGGGTACGGTTTTATGGTAATTTTTAAATCCTCAATTTATGTGTGTTCTGAAACCATGCGAAAAATAGTAGGCTTGATCACTATTATTTTGAATGAAATGAAAAATAATTTGTTTCATCAATTAATAAATCAAGAAAAAAGTTTGCTTTTTAACTATTTAGAAAGAAAGAAATAAAATACATTTATTTAAAAGAACATGATGTAGACAACACAAAATTAAGAAATCAGGGTACAAAAAGAGTAACAAAAGAGAGTTGATGAAAGACAAGAGATAAGGGGAAATATGTTTCACACCGACGTTAAACAGCCCTCACTCAGCATAATGCTGTGACCTAATGCAACCTAATAAAAAATACTTTTGGAGGCCAGCAATAAAGAGGTATTAAAAAGCTTTCACGTTTAATATTAACATACTGTTCGCATATACTATAATAATACAAGCATACGTATATGTACAAATAAAACCACAAAGTTTTAAACTAAAGTTATAACTCGATGTTCACTTTTACTTTCGCCATTTTGTGGTCCAAAAGTTATGCAGCAAACACCGACCATTTATACAAAGTCCTGTAATAAAAACTGCCCAAAAGTTCGTAACAGCTTGCTATTTATGTATGGAATTTATTAACTTATAATCACTATTTATTGTAAAACAAAATCTTCCGTTATGTCTGTCTGTTTATCTCGCTGTTTCTGTTCTCTTGATTTCATTTTTTGACACATCTATGTATATCTGAATTCATCAACAAAAAGTATGTTTATATTTCCTTAATGTGGATGTGCTTTTGTTTGTTTCTTACACTAATTGAAATAGGGAGACCCTGGAAACTGTTCTAGGTTTCTTCGTATCTGACTACTTGGAGTTTTCTCTTAGCAACACTTCAACATTTTGGCAATTTAAATATCGCAATAAAATACCGACGTTTATTTCTAATTAATTCCTGAACTGTCAATGCCTACCCTTCGAATAAGCATACCGACGAATATTAATCGATTTTTAATCGCGAATCGAGTGAGTCGGAACCTTGTCACTAATAATGATCGGGAGGGGCGTGACTCTAATACAGCCTGTGTACACATATGGCCGGATATTAATGAGGCATTCGACGCCACGGACCGACGGAACCCGCTCGCATTAGGGGCCCAAATCGCTCATCCATTATCGAAACCTTCATAGCAAAGTATTAACTTTTATACTCTTTTATGATCGCGATATCGATGTAAATCATTGTATCGATAATATAGCTTACATCCTATCGTATAACCCCAGCACTAAATTTGATTGATATGTTGTAATTAATGTTCGGCTAGTCGTAAAGGAATGGGGTCAACTTTAATAGTATGGTTCGTGCGAAATAGCCGAAATTAATTTAGAGAGTGTATGTTGGAGCGCTTTTGGAAATCCGCTTGCAGTGTCACGAATATGACATAATATTGTAAAGTTGCTTTATGGATTGTGACACGTTTGGCGTTAATACTAAGTAATTTATGTGTTAAAATAAAAGGTTTAATTTAATAACAATGACATATTAATTAAAGAATATTACGTCTGTTGTTTTTGTAGCTGTACCTGTACTAAAATAGTCATAAATAAAAATTCGTTTAGCCTTGGTTAGTACCAATCGACAGTCACAAGGAGTACAAATTCGATGCATTACTTACAGCATCAAGTATTCAAAACGTGCATACCAATAGCTCTAATGCACCGAAAGACCAACTCAAATTCTGAATTATTCAGTATTACGATCAAACGAATGGAAGAAAATAATTCACACACTCAAAGAAAGTCTGACAAATAACTTATAGTGCAGAATGTTGTAGCGTTACGTAGTCAACATTGTTGAACATACTACGGCGTAGCAATGTCGCAGCTACGCCGTAGCACGTCACGTAGCCACGCTTCGTCACTAAGCTTTAAATTTAATTCTGCAACGTTCAATGTGTGAACGGTACGCAACAAAAATTGCAATTGTGCAAATGCATGTATTGAATTATGATTGCAGAATGCAGCGTGTTATTGGAATATCCACATCGAAATTCTTGGTGCAGAATTCAAAATATGAGTCCTCAAATATAAAGTCGGAAAACAATATCGAGTGTGTCGTACCTAATCACATTAAATCCTATCACATGTACTTTATGATATTCTATGGCAAAAAAAATAACCTAATTCTCGCACATTTTTATTCTATTTACTTTGTTTGAAAAAAACATTTTATTTTTATTTTTACGTATTTTGTTTTAATCTTTGTGCTAATCGACATATACTAACCAGTATATTAACGTATTTAATTTAATATGATTAGGTACGACACACACACCCAATACGTTTAATTTTGAAATTAGAAAAACAGACATCAAATGCCAAAACTAACTACAATTAAGCGAACCACGATATCACAGCATCCCAAATAGCCAGTCAAAACACCTCGTGTATTCCGATAATGACGTCATTTGTTTCCAGTGAGCATCAACAGTGGCGTTATTGAGCAAAAGCACACACTCATTAGCATAATGCGCTCCCGAATATCAGTTCTCGGTCCCAATCGGTATCGATATGAATCGATTTACCTATCGATATGGAAAGTGGTTAATTCATTGCTCTTTTAGTGGCGATTAAACCAATATACTGGAATTATAGCGGGATATGCTTTTACATGGGGTGATTTTATTTAAAGGTTTTTTTTTGTGAAGGTGATGATACTTTAACAAAAGAAGACTTTGCATTTCAGCATGACATAAAGAAATACGACATTATGATGATGATATTAAAATAGTCTAAAAACCTATTAATAATGCCTTTGAAAAATCATTAAAATTCCTTCTACGTAAATCACCTATTCCTAGAATTATCTCCTTATTATTTTCCTTTTCGATTCATGTTACATTTAATCTTCACTTTCGGGCTTTACCGACCATTTATAAAATACTCTTTTGACCTGTACGTATTCTTAGAATTGTCAGTGGACGCTGAATAGAGAATCCTAGGAAATTCTAAATCAATATAATAAAGTGAATTCATATAAAGAACCTGATAGATTTTTTGGTCCTTTTGCTTTCTTCGTAAAGGAAACACGGTCTCCTAAGTGCATCTACGCTTAAACCTGAAGTCATATCATTCATATCATTATCATATCATATCATTATATCATGTCATATCATTATCAATAGTTTTATTTCTAAATATCAGTAAGTTAGCATTGAGGTTTCTATATTTTTTATTCTTTTTTATTCTGATATTCTTGCATTACTTATACGTACGTACACAGGTAGGCGATAAAATGTAGGTACTATTATATTAGTCCTACTTTCTCAGCTAAAGATAGAATAGACAAATTGGGTAACCTTAGACGTTGAGACTCAGGCACATTCAGGTGAGTTATACTGGTGTCGTAGATTCTATTAAGTATTGATATCATATACCTATTATACTGATAGAATACGGTGTACTCGTTACTTCTAAACTAGCATAACAAAACTGAAAAGTTTGTGTGTTTGCTAATCGCTAACTCATTAATCTTGTGAACTACTATACCGATTAGAACCTATCCGGGCGCATCGACCTAGCTACCAAGGGAGACGGGTGAAACTGTGGGAAACAATTAGTACAAGAAAAAAAAACAACCTTTGCCCTTAGTCGTCTCAAAAATCCTGCGATTCAAGTTTTTCTACCGAGCTACAAAGTATCACACTGCACTGCGCTACTCATCAAGATAGACACAACACAGTACACAAGCACTACATTCAAGATATACACAACACAACTTAGTACAACTAACACAATTTTAAAAAATAATATTCGCTAATAAAAAGCGTTTCGAGCGATATCTGCCAGTGTTACGAGATGGCCAGCCATTTCTCAGCCCGATGCATTGCGAGAGCGCGCGTGCCTCAGCAAGCGGACCGCTTATTAGACGAATTCATCATAGTTAGAACATAAACACTATATTGTATAGGCCACAGATATTCCGCCCCGCTAGTGTTTTTGTAATTAATTTTGTGCTATTAATTATGGTGGTATTTTTGCCTCATTTTAGTGTTGTTGCACAGATTATTTTGTGTTAAAAATAGTGGCAGTAATGAGGATACTTTTGTTGCGTATTTAAGGACCACAATGTGTGCTTTTTATATTTTTACTGTGTTACAATTAACTTAATAACTACAATATCACTATTCCATGTATAGTTTATGATTACAAATACATTTAAGCATCAAACAAGTTTTAAAGTTAGAATTAATTTAAAGTAAGTACGACAAAAATAATCTGTGGAGAGTACCAGAGAAGATTAATGAACGAAACAAACGATAAAAATAATAAAGAATCAACAAACACAATAAAATAAACCATACAATTACAGTGTTGCGTGTTGCGTTATTGCACACAAATTCTCATTCGCTCAGATCAAAGCTTTCTTTGTCATTTGATTTATAAAGTACTCGCGAAGCCCTTTAAGTGGGGCTCTTCAGAAATTCTTTCTCTCACTGTTTTTTTTTCCTTTTATCCTCACTTACGTAGACATGGGTATTTTTAGAAGGTTCTGGTTGTTTTTGATACCAGTTGAGAGAATTACTTCGTTTGCTAGAAGACAGTAATTGGCTAACCACTTAGCATTTTAAAGAATTCTCAGTAGAGCTTCTTAAATTGAGAACGAGCACGTCCGTTGTACTTTAAGTAAGTACTATAAATATATCTTCTGAGGAAAATGGTGGTTGGTTTTCCGTGAATTCTTAATTAAATCTGCCTTTTATTGATTGTATTGTAAGAGAGAATGGTATTGTTTTTGGTTTCTTAGCTTTTTCATATCTGCCTAAAGTGATAACTTAATTTGCCGTAAAAAAGAAAATCACATACAAAACTATCGCAATAAAAACCATTTACCGTAGTCGAACTAGAAAAACTCCTATAAATCTGCCTTTTAACAAATAAAACTCAATATAAGGTCGAGTTTCTAACAAAAAGTTGTACCTGTCAGCGCCGAAATGTTTGGACTTTTTATTATTATATTATTCACTTTAAGTTTCCCCTTTGGGAGTAAAACATCGAAGTATTTTAGGCTTTTACCTAGAAGTACCGTACATTATCGTATAAAGTATATTTGGCCCTATTTCATCCCTGATTTGTGACAAAACACTTGGTTTAGTTTTTTCTAAATCTATCGGGAGTTATCTGAAGAAATATCTTCTGAAAATAGCTGTTGTATGTCTTTTAATAAAGAACCAAATATATTTTCATATTTCCTACTAACAAAAATATACTTTAACTCAATTATGTCGTTGAAAAACAGATCTAGGTACTCTTTCTCTCAAAGTAGTTGCTTACGTTATCGTTCGCTTCAACAAATACTAACAAAACAAAAACCAAACCCAATTTTAACCAATCCTTTACTTTTCCTTCCACCAATTAATTAGGTCTTTTGAGAGTATTTTGGTCCTTCACACTAAGATGCGCCCATCATAACTTACAATCGTGCTAGAAAATCTAGGTTCTTTTGAAAGCGGTCCTAGTTTTAAAAGTCCACTTAAACAAACTTCCAATTACCCGTCCTAATTAAACTTTTCAGTCAGTAGTCGACTTTGCTGAAAGCTTTTTGAAGGGAAACCGAATCACGTAAAATGTTCAACTGATTTCTACATGAATAAATAAGTAAGGAGTTCAATTACCTGAACTTTATTGCTGAATACTTTATTTACAGTTCTAACATTAGACGGATGTGGAAAAAGTATCTCCTTTTAGAACCTCCGCGATTTGTATACTGGGTTGTAAATAAATCGGGACTTAATCGCTTTAAGATACCTTCCGGAAAAAGAGAATGTCTTTAATATGTACTTAGGTATCAGGATCATCAAAAATAAAATCAATTCTTTTAGGTATCGAATAAAATTACATTCTATGGCTGAAATTACTTTGTATTACCTGGTAACAGAAACTAAGATCTCATATTGAGATCACTTGTGACCAAAGTCTTCTATAATAAGTTTAAGCACCACTTAAGTTATAGTTTACGCTTCGCTTTACCGTAGTTTGAATTCCAAGTTATTGGTTTTCAATCGAAGGATTCACCGCACTAGTTGCGGGTTTAATATAAATTATTGGAATATCCTCAACATTAAAACTTTGATTGCTTCTAATACCCAGATTATTTGGCTGATGGACGAAATCAAACGATTTGTGGAGGTGTCGTGTAATATAGTTTTGAGTTCTTAGAGCAGAAGAGGTTTTATTTCAACCACGATAAATATATTAAAAGCAGTTTCTGAGAGACTAAATTCGGATTATGAATTTGTGGAATCTTGGTGAATTTCATGTACGTCACGTTCTTTTAGATACTAACAATTCTTTGATCCTGTTAAATGAAAGTCTTCAATGAAATACCATAGGCATGCATGTGGTCATTGAGCATTCGTGTTTTGGAGAATCTCAGCTGTAGCTGGTTTGGAAGTGTGCCCAATTAACGGTAATAGAAGCTCCCTTATTGCATGAGACTTAATATTGGCGTCATCTGTAGATAGTGCTATTTGTATATTTTTGGAAGTATTAGGAGTCTATATATACCACTTTCACTTAAATACGAAAATATTTAACAATTAAAATTAGTGGTACTTTTCATTAAAATTTATACCTATATATAGGTCTGTATTCCTTTACTTAGGTGTGTCATTTTTACTATGCAAGATAGAAACCGGAATGAAGAAGGATATTTCTTACAACGTTTTACCTACTACCCAAATTCCTGGAACCATTCACCTCAACTTCGAAGCAAAACCGCGGGCAACAGTTTCCATTCCACTTTGACCCGGGCTCTAAAACTACAACACGAATCAAACTTACCTACCATCTCCAAAATTAATCAAGCAAGCGGAACGGAATTTGCTAAACATTTCCCTAGAGTAGAGACCAGATAGAAGTTGAATCATGAAGCTGTGTGTTCCCTCTTACTGCTCACAAGTTACTGGCACGGTACAAGTAAATTTTGAATCGCTTTGGCAAGTTAAGCTTAGTGACAGGTATGTATGGGCCGTTAAGATTATTGAGTGTATCTTTGTAAGGCTTTAGGAATGAATGGCTAGAATTGTTTAAATATGTAGTTAAAATATGAAAACCAACTGAACTTTAGGCAAAGGTTAGATTTCGAAATACCAAAGAACTATCACAATCATAAACTATTCTATGAGACAAGTTAATCGTAATTCTTAATTGAAGGAAAAGATCGTGAGGAAACCTGTACTTTCAAGCCTGTAATCGTCAATACGCCTTGAACAAGATACACAACTGTATTTGTAACCTGGCCTTTGCCCAGCAATGAGACAGCAAAAGGATGATGATGATGTCAGTTAATCAACCAATTCTAATCACACCAATTCAACTCACAACAGATTCTAACCTCCAACAAAATCCAAAAACCTATCCAACCGGAACGCAGATAATATTTCTTCTCGTGTAAAGTGTGAGTGCAATATGCAGTAAGTACTGTATCCGACAGTTTGTTGAATAGAAAACCGCCGTACGGCCGCACGTAAGTTCGGTAGCCGGAGAATGGTCCACGCTAGGCTGCGGCGTGCGGTCGGCACATATGCGACCTGCCGAATATTATGTCTGTTGCCTAGCAACGTATGTAGATAAAAGTTTTGATGAAAATTGTTTGTTGTTTGCAAATAGTGAGAGTTTTGTTTTACTAAATAAAATGTATGACCTTTTATGTGACGGTACGAGATAGTACTTGACACCTATTTTTGAGTACGAGATTGATAGTGGATCCTTATTTAGTTTTTTTGTAAACGAAGAATAAAACATACAAGTGGTGTAATTAAATACCTAAATTTCTTTTTAGTAGTCTCTGTGTCGCCATAAAACTAGGTATGCCAGAAATTAAGTAAGTCAAAAGCATTTACTCCTATTATCTTCAGCACCAAATTAAGCGACACTGATGCTGTTTTGTCGGAGTCACTTATACAGACTAAGGACTTCAAAACTGAGTAAATTAAACTGTCGGATCCTACTTACGAAACATATTATTAAGGCAGTCGCCTTGTATATAACACCGCAAAGTCAAATGTTGGCCACTGTTGACAGTAGAAGACCCTTAACTTACATCATGTTAAATTGAGTTTGAGTAATTGGTTACACGGGTCAAAATGTTACCAAGTACCAAGTACCGACCAGTTATATATTTAGTGATGTAACGAGCAGCGAAGGTCCGACCACAGAGTAGTGAGTAAATGGAGTTACAATGTAAAGGCGTTTTGACAGGCGGCTGCACAAAAAGCTGTGCTTGTCATGTTGGCTTTTGTGCAACGCTGATGGTCAGTGAATGTAAAACGACAAGCCATTAAGTGCGTGGTTTTTGGACAAAAAGTGCAAAGAATATAAGATAGTATATGACTACTTAGCAGTCTAATTGTAGACTACAAATCCCTACAAACTGCCAAAAAAGTTTTTAACGAAATGTTATTATTATACATGTATTAAAATATAGTACAGAAGCATTCTAGTCAAACAGCTGAATAACATCTGTAGTTACACACTCACACATATTTTCAGCAAAATAAACACGATTAATTCCCGTATATACACACACTTTTCTTGAGATATCTTTTTAAGATCTCCATTTGTTCCTACTCCGTGTTTTGAACCCTTTTGTATTATGTTTCGCAGATGTTATTGTGTTCCCCAGATAGACGATAGACGTTGCTAAGGTGACATCAACGAGGTGAGAAGGAAATTTAAAGCAATTGTCTGTTATATAACGTGACAGGCTTCTTCTTATAAATTCTGTGTAACTTTGTATTGGCATATACATACGTAAGTACTATGTATACTTGAGTGTCTACCTGCTTTATTTGAAGTGATTTTTGTGCCGAAATGCTTTTGGTCCTTACGTGATGGAGTCTCTATAGCCGTGTACTGTATTATTCAGACGTAAAATTTGATTAAAAACAAATAGATCTACATCATTTCAAAACCCAAAATTTTCACCCAAAACTGTGTTAATAAAGACACAAATATGCAGAAACGACAAGTACTAACAGTACCCATAAAAAAATCAATGCAAATCTATTTTCGAATCTATTTATCGTCCAGAAATATGGCACAAATATTCTTCCATAAGTGCAAGCCGGCAGTTCGCGTAAGTAGGAGTGCGGTCCGCTACGTGCCGCCGCATCGCACTTTTATTACTTACATTTTTCACTGCACATACTCTTCACACCACCTAGTGACGTGCTAAAACTTATAATTTTGCCACTCACTGTATGCACTTGAAATGCAAATTATACTTCTAAGTAAATGTACTATGAAATGTACTGGGTGTCCCATAAGTCCTTTGAAATCTAAATTTCGAATAAAATTTAAATGGCGCGCGGGAATGGCATGCGGGGTGCGGGGATAGCATCAACGGTCTTTGGGAATTCATTCGCCATGGAAAGTTTTACCGTAGCGGACCGTGGTTTTTGTGTGCTTGAGTTTTATCAAAACAATGATTCGGCCACCATTGCGCGTTCATTGCGGGGAGTATCTTTTGATTCCTGTATTAACTGATTTTTTTATGGATGGTAATTTCTTAGCTTTCTTTAAAATGCGCTGTAACGTCGATCTGGGTGTATTTAATGCATTGGAACGCTTACGAATGGATTGAGTAGGATTTTCACGAACTGACTCTTGCACTACGTCGATGTTGTCTTCCGTCAACGTTGAATCATTGTTGTGATAAAACTCAAACACACAAAAACCACGGTCCGCTACGGCAAAACTTTCCATGGCGAATGAATTCCCAAAGACCGTTGATGCTATCCCCGCACCCCGCATGCCATTCCCGCGTGCCATTTAAATTTTATTCGAAATTTAGATTTCAAAGGACTTATGGGACACCCAGTATATTAAAATAATGTACGTACAAGTAACTCTACAAAACAACTCAGGCTCTGGAATTCCATGAATGGATCAGATTAGAGAGAATAGATTACACATACCTACTTACTTACATATGTTTCAGGCATGGCAGGCCTGCCTTTAATGAGTGCATGTAGTATTAAGAATCCCTGGACTTATTTTTTTTTAGACTTAGGTTTCGAATTAATGTTAAAACTGTTGGTAAGTTACTTATGTACTTATTTAATAAATAAATAATCACAACACTTTTTGGTAAGGGTTTTCAGCTCGGTCACTTGCTAAGAGTAGGTATATCATATGGGACCATTACTCATCTGTATTCATGCTATGCTTACAAACCTCTGGCTAGGGGAAGTAATATATCTATGACATACACTTCTATGTTATCTACTACACAATGCGTTGGACTAAAATGATAGGCACCCTGCCCTCAATACTTTAGGTATGCCTAGATTAAACCCGGTTCTTCACATTTCAGTCTTTTGTTCTACAATATCCCTAGGTGCAAAATATAATGAAGACGTCGATCGGAATTTCAATTGAAATTTTATAATAGAATTCCGGCCATCTCGAGTATTTCAAGATTTTATATAATCGTAATTACGTATTCTTTTCTATAGTAACGCTGACATTTCCCTAATGGTGTCCTTTTGTTTTATTCGTCGACATTAACACGGAAAGGTTATGAAGTAAGTCCGAGCCCCCGCCGTCCCCTCCGAAAGGGGCAGTTCCCCTCCCCCGGCAGCGTCTTTCACGTCACATCAAATGTGCTATCTATTGTTTAGATGCGAATTTTATCTAAGCGCGTCCTATTCGATAAAATTTAACGTTTGTTTGAGCGTTTTGTAACAGAACGCGGCGGGTGTGGGGCAGCCCCGGGCTGTCAGCTTCGCCCTACAATATTCATTATTGACAATTTGAATGGAAGAGAAAAATGTCAGACCCGTGTTGTAGGTAATGTAAATATTTGATCAAAATAGAGCGCCAGCCCTACCCCGCTGCGCAGATGCGAGATATTTGACAGTTTTAAATTTACTATGTGAAATAGGGGCTTTCGGGGGCCGCGTATATTAATATATTATCCCACAGATAATACGCACATAAACCTGCCAGTTGTTTCAGAAAATAATCTGCCCGCCAGGCCTTAATTTGCAATTTTTCTGTGGGAGTTTTAAATTTAAATTGACTTTTATAAATGCGGACGCTGTGCCGGACTTTCGTTTTAGTATTTTGGGGTTTAATTTTATAAAAGTGGGGGCGTTTAAGCGATTCAATTGCTTAGTCGGCGGTGCCGGTAACAGATGACATCTAGGGGCGAAACAGTCAAATAAAGGTCTCAAAAGGGATCGTTTAGTAAAAATCCAGCTTTTAAATAGCAGCTGAATACCTAAGCCTTTCAAAATGTCTCGCAATGAGCTGAAACTGTTTTCTTCCAGTGACTAACGTTACACCGCGCCCTACCGTTAACGTCGCCATAACCCGCACTTGTTGCGGTGCTGCTGATTTATGAAGCAATGTTCTGATGGCTAATTGTATAACAATTAAAATTAATTGCCATCTTAAAATATTAGAACGTTCTCTGCCACACCTGCGTCATCGAAGATATTACCGCGGTCGTCATCATCTGTCATTGAAATTGCTTTCTTTGTAGACAATGTGCTTAAAAAGTCTTAAAACAATGAGTAAAGTATCGTAACTGGCCAAGTTTTTTACTCGCAACTAAAAATTGGTAAGTACCTAAAAGTTGGCCCACACCTATACCTACTTACTAATAAAATTGTTGCTATTAATTTACTCAGAGTTTTTAAAACTTTACGTGGAAAATAATACCCAATTCAATAAAATAGAGATAAAGTTAATATTTATAAAAGCGCAATTTACATAACAAAAATATATAGGAATGCAAAAAAAGTGCGGCAGATATAAATTAAAAAGTTCATGGCTTAGTGACATTTATAACAATTTTTATTATCTGGATTTGGACTTGGCTCAACACTTTTTTGATTTATGGCACTTAATTTAAGTAGAATTGAATTATCGTTTTAGGGCATTATAATTAGAACCACCAAGTTAAATGCTGATGAAGCTTAATTAACGTTTTAGCAAATTATGATGAAAAATGTTTCAGCTTACAAAAGCATGAATTTGGTGGTATTTTTATACGAGACACAGATAACACGAATTTAGAATAATGTTTGCGGTTCTTGATCCATTAAATAATAAGTGCGCGCCTTACGTACACTGAATGACATTGCTGAGAGGATAGACTTATTTTCGTGTTCTTTGAATGAGTTCACAAAAACTACATTGTATCTACTATGTTATATTAATAGATGATAGAGGAGTTACGTTACCACGCTACCGCCTTGGGATATTACTGTAATGGCAGCTGTGTTATATGAATAAATAAATAAAATTGATTATTTTCTAGTAGTGTATTTTTACATAATTATATCAACACGATGAACGGAAGTCATTGACACATTCCGTCAAGCACGTGTATCAACTCCAACATAGTTCCAACTACTTAAGCCATTCCAGAAACACTTCGTAATACCCACACAGCTTCTAAGCGTTTACTTCACGAAGTTACCGCTTCCCAGATCATAATACTTGCTTACTTGGTATCGTACACCGGCTATTTATAAAGGCTACACGTGTCTCCGTTGCACTACCTACTCCTTGAATTCACTTACACTTAGCTTTGAACACCTTTTAAAGGTAAGGAGAGACACATTTTTCATGATTTGAAGTGCCTTTTTTAATGGATGCTGTCGTGAACTGTGGTCTACTTAAGTATACAAGTACATAAAACTAGATATTTCTAGGATCTTGTTCCTGGATGTAACCATTCATACATACGTAAATTCTAATCACTAAAAAGGGTTTCTGCTCTATTAATAAGAATTACATGCAATTCAAATAGGAATGTGATCACCATGGATTGTTACAAAAAAAAAAGAAGCAGAAATATGCAAAAATGCAGTAAAAAAGATTACTATTAAAAAAGAAATGTCAAAGCAAGCAGGAAGGAAAGTCGATCGACTTCAAAGTGTTTTTACAGGTCGTTTGACGACTTACACTGACCGTTCCACTTCGCTTCAATATGTTATAGAATGCAACGAAGTGGGACATCTTCCGCAAAGCCTTCTATCTTCTTACTGAATCGAATTTTGTTGCTGAATTTTATTTCTAAGTAATTGTAAAAGTTTCTTAGATGTTCTTAGGTATTTGGAATTTTTCAATTCTATCTAGTTTGGTATATATTTGTGTTTTTATGATGAGTAGTCCACTCCGAGACTAAAGGGCCGGCCAGAGAATTTGCATTGCCATACAGCGTGGTAATGCGATCATAATTTTGAGAATTGAAAATTAACTTTAATTTCTCTTATTTTGTCTAGTAACTTACGATTGCATATATTATGTAACTTGCTTGTCTTCATGACAATTTTTTTTTAATTCATGATCTCCAAAGAAAGCTTTGCATGTCGTTTTATTGATATTGCCATTTACCTTATGACTTTCCGCTTGAAACGATACATAATTAAGAAACGTTTACTTATGCACCCTTTTATTTGTTTTTAATATACCTACCAGCAAAAAGATACACATCAGCATTACTGTACAGAAAGAAAATTGACATAGAATTCTCCTTTGATATTCAAAATTGTCGTGCAATATACATTGAATTTTCATATAAGTGTTTCTGAAGTAGCGTCGTACGTTTCTATTTACTATGGAGACATCGGGATGGTTCTCGTAAGTCTTCGCGCATAGTGTAGACTTAACAGTCGGCCGACTGTTGGCCCAGGCAGTGGTTGGAATTTTTTATTTTTTTATTTACAAAATCGTGAAGAATTCAACCAAAGTTTTTACTCGGTCTAATACCGGACAAAAACCTGATCTTTGTTACGTGTGTAGTTCCATTCATCTTCATACTGATTTATGAGCCTAAACTATCGACCGACTAAAAGTATGTAAGTAGTGTGCGCGTACTCTAATATCTTCTAACATTTCTGCACTCCTGGTAGTCTGTCTGTCGGTGACCGTTTTACTTCGGCTTAAAATGTTTTGAAATGCAGTGGACTGAAGCAGTACAGGCTCTTTCTACATAATATTGTGTGACCTGTCTTTGGTTCTTTGATATAAACATTTATTTTGATTTAAAAGTTCTGGTCCTTTGAATTTTTGGGTTTTGTTTTGATGTAAACTTGTAACGGTCGATTTTCGAGTGATAGTAATTATAACAATCTTTTCAAAAACCGTAGAACGACATGAATATTTATCTGTCACGCAGCAAGTAATTTATAAAACGAATTCCTCACATAAAATAAACTTCAGGAGAATTGTAAGTTCATAATGTCATAATAACTCACATTCACACCATTACAATATGAAAACTAAATTCGTGCAAATGTATGCCGAGTGCTTTTTGTGAGAGAACGTATTACAGGCTTGATACCGTAATTCAGTCCGTCAGGTGCAGATGCTGCCAACGACTCCAAGCGATTAACCCATTTGAGGGCACGAGCCACCAGCCAACCAGTTAAGAAAGACCTTTCAATATCCTCGTAAGTACCCTTCAACCCCTTCTGATCCATATGAGTGAGGGACGCGGGGAGGCTCAGGCTAAGATTGTGTTTCATCGCGCAGAAATGGAATGTTTGTGCCAATACTTGAATATTATTGATATTGCACTTAAATATTCGAATATCAAAATCCCTTGGGTGTTTACTCTGACACAGATGTAATAGATTGCAGTATTTATTCCCAGTTAGTAGGGTGGAGTGTATTTAAAGTCTTTAATGTGTTTTTGTAGCACATACATCATAACATTTGAAATTGAATTCTGTGTTGGTAAACTTTGCTGTGTGATTTCAATTTCATGTGACTTTTTGGCTTCTAATGAAGACCTGCTTACAGTGAAAATGCAGATTTAATAACATTACAAACAATGGTCTACATAACACCACATACAACCACGCTAGCATATTATTATATGGAGGGGGTAAACAATGAGTCAGCATTTTATCATTTCACCCGCTAAGTTCAAGGCGCACGGACGTCTCGACCCACGTCACCGCGGCTAAGCTAGTTGACAAGCTCGACCAATACGACGGCAGGATAAGGCGGAATCTAATACACAACTAATTTAATTAGAAACGTCCTGATGAATAAAATAGATACGGTTAAATAGGGGTTGGCAGTACTAAATGTTTGATATGGGATCTGTTTTCGAGATGTCATCTTATCTAATCTAAATTCTCGTACTGACTGTCTTGAATTTAGACTTGCAAAAAAAATTGTTTATGATTTTACAAGGTCTTTTAATAGTTTTGTAAGTATTTATAGGAATAGAAAGAATGTCTGGAAGAGTGTTAAATTGCTTAAATAAGTATCCAAACAACACATTTAATTGCCAGTCCAACAAAAGAATAGATGAGACAGAAACATGTAATTTAACTTTCGTGGGCATTAATTTTGTTGAAAGTGTTACATTTCCGAATATTCTAGCGGGAGTTTTGCAGCGGGTCCCTTGTCAAATCGCACTCGGCGAGCTCAACCGACCGAATTTAATTTAAACGCTACACCCAGTACACCATTGCACCGCCTTCTCTGGTAAATACTTAGGTACCGAGTTGGCAAAATGAACAACCTAGTTTTTGACTGACAGTGTTAATAGTAAACGTATTGTGACAGCGAGAACTTTTTTATGAAAATATGTAGTTTATAAATAAAATATGGCCAGTAATGAGAAGGGACTTTTTAAACTTCGAATCAAAAGAGCAAAACAAGGTCGTAATGTTTAAAGTCAAAAAAAGAAAAAAAAAAAAAAGTCGTGGTGGCCTAGTGGGCAAAGAACCAACCTCTCGAGTATGAGGGCGCGGGTTCGAATCCAGGTCAGGCAAGTACCAATGCAACTTTTCTAAGTTTGTATGTACTTTCTAAGTATATCTTAGACACCAATGGCTGATAAAAAGGTGAACTAAAACATCTTGAGGAAACCTGGACTATATAGTCTGAAATCACCAACCCGCATTGAGCAAGCGTGGTGATTAATGCTCAATCCTTCTCCGTGTGAGAGGAGGCCTGTGCCCAGCAGTGGGACGATAAATAGGCTGTAACTAACCTAATGTTTAAAGTCTCGTCCGAAAGACAAAACAATCGACACAGAAGTGACCTTCAATTAGAATTCGATACAACAGAGTTCTCCCATTCGATTAACACGAGAAACTTTGTTTTAAACTCGATTTTACAGTTCGATAGGAACTACGAAAACGGGTATGATTTATTGTGTACAGTTTTAGTAGTAGTTAGTCTGATTTACAGTTACAAATTGGTCTATCAAGACGGTTAAGCAACTTCCGCACGCAGGGGCCAATTTTACGGTTCGCGATCCTTCTACGACTTAAGTAACTAAACGTAGTTTGACTAAATATTGTTGGGAGTTACAGTTTGAGATGTTCCACTTGAGATATCTCGAAGATTTGGTATGATTTTAAATTTATTACGTGTTAGTCTTTGGTCCTTTGGTCTATTTCAAAAATTAATTTTCATAAAAATTACAAAGAAAAGAATCCTTTCTTTTCCATTAATTTGAAAATAAACTCAAGCCTACCTAATTTACATTAAAAAAAATATGTACCTCTTGACTGTAGATAATGGGAACAAAGTTTGATAATCTCACGGCCGCCGAAGCCGATTTGAAAAATCCTTGACATGATTGATAGCTTCCAAACTTTTTGGTACAAAATATACCATCAGAGCAAACGCGATGAGATCGCAGAAACGTGCGATGATAAAGAAATGTACAAGAACATTCTTGTAGTTAAAGAAAATTGAGGAAAACCGTTCTTGTAAGCCACGCTAAGTATTTTCAGAAATTTTTCCTCATTTTTTGAACATTTATTTTGTCAGTAAGCCGAATTCGATAGTATTTAAGGTCTTTTTTAATGGGCGTAAGCTCATTATGACATAGGTGCTCAAACGTACCCGTACTCTTAATTATCATTTAATTTTGTTACTCAGTTACATCATACTTAAATTCATAATATTTATAAAATAATACACAAATTCTAAAATAGTTGACACTATTGAATTCTAAAGCCAGTAATCAAATTACAATATTTCGTTAAAAACTTTATTTTCATGAATTAAATTACTCAGAATGAGCGTTATACACACCAAAATGTTAATCACCTTAATTAAATTAACAAAATAGCTTTAACAAAGCGGACAATTTTAAATCCTTCATCATTAATGATATTTAAATATTTTATTCAATTATTGTTGTAATACAATATTATCCAGATTATTCAACTCATAAGCTTAGCGAAATGCAGTTCAGAATAAATCTCATTTCAAACAATTTGTTCGATATAATCTCATACAGCATTATCTCATGTCAAATTCACAAACTGCAGTCTCGCAGCCAGACGTAGGTAACTTATTTACACGGACACGCAGTAACGTTATCGAATCAACGAGTTAGCAGTTTTGATCCAGGTATAACAATGTTAGTCCCAGGTGCGAGGTAAAATTAAACTCTATCCTAAAAAGGTTTTGTAAGCAAAATAAAATTGGCAGGCAAAGGGTCGGGAGGGATGGCCCACAATGATTACTCTAGGTTACCCGAACGTTCCGCGCCCCCAACCTTGAATACTGATCAGAATTCAACGATGCTGATTGATTCCAATTTTTTTCGTGTAACAGATTTCAGAAATCTATTTTATACTTTTGGGAGATTCCTTATTGTAGAGGAGGTCGGTTGAATTTTATATTATCGCCTTGTTAATTCTTTGGGGCCTGTGAGGTTTCTTCGAATTGCTTTGCTCGTTTCGTCTTTTATATTTGTTCGATATAAAAAATACTTCGCGATTTCTTACAATTTATTTCCTTTTATTTAAGTTTGCCGTAGCCATAAAACACGATATACATTACGTGACTGCGTCGCTCTCGTATAAAAGGCCCATCGTATATCCGCATCTTTGTGACAGCTACAAACTATGATCTACAGCGAAGGCCGAACACGTCAAAACAAACGTTTTCCCAAAGAAAATTAAACTTCCTTTGAGCTCACAACTAACTTAATCAAAAGAATAAAATAGAAGAAAACAGTTTCCAACTTCGCCCTTTGGCAAAACAATATCGGTTTTCTGCTTATTATTTTTCAGTTGCGTGAAGTTTGGTGATTATATTATTGAGTATTCTTCTTTGAGCTTCATTTCGTCTCAGTCGGGTCCTTGTTTGCACATCGAAGTTATTGGAATGGCAGATATAAGAATATCAGACACAATTTATTAGGAATTTAAAGTTTGTGTATGTATAAAAAACGGTAATGGAATTGCTTTACCTTTTTAAAAGAGGATAGACACACTTTTCCTACCCTTTCCAGGAACTCAGGCTTTAATATATTTGAAGCGCAGGTTACTTAGCTTTAGTACATAATACTTCAGAGTTTTTCTCCGAAGGTGCAGCTTTTATGTAAGTATGCCTTGGAAACTACGTTACATTTTGCCGCTGACCAACAGACTACCAGAGAAAGATAAAGAGAGACAAAGAAATAAGAAAGTAACCTTCTGACACTAAAACTAAACAGATAATTAAGCCAGTTAATAGTAAAAGTTACTATGTTTTATTCAATAATGAAAATATATTGTGATGATAGCAAACAGTTTGTTCCTATATCCTTCAGTAAATTTCAAATGTCTATCCAAATACTAGGAGAGCAGAAACATGCAGAAGCTAAACACAGAGCATAACTTAACATGCCTCAGTCTACTGACACGCCAAGACAAAACGTGTCAGATATTATACTCATATTCCTGCAAGTTTAAAGTTTATATACATGTACCACAACTATCTACCTCTTAGCTAACTTTCAAAACTTGCTCACTATGATAAGCTGTTGCCTCTCACTGGATTTATTTCATAGGAACTCGACAAATCCTGAAAATGTGAAGTTACAGTATGTCTCGTTCCAAGTTCCATTTTCGAAGGTAAAGTTGGGAAATTTTTAAGCAATGTATGTGTGTGAAGTTGAAAAATATTTTTAGTTGCGACTGTGATGTGGCGTTTGAATTTTGTTTAAGTAAATAAAAATGTAAATAATATTATCTGCAAATAAATAAATTGGGAATCATTTGTTTAACATATTTTCACACCATCTTATATACTTAAATTCGAAACTATTGCAAGATTGTCAATCGTTTATTGGTAGTCACTTTGCATACTTTGAACTACATCAAAAAGGCGTAGAAGGCATAGCGCGCAATTATCCGATACTGTAGCATTATCGAAACTACGCCGTAGCAATGTCATAGCACGTAATTTTTAAAATATTTTTTATAAATCAGGAGCAGTAATACTTTTCACCTCATAAAAGTCTAGAATAATTACAATCATAACGAAAATGTAATACAAAACAATCCCGCAATTAATGTCTAACATAATGAGTTAGATAAGGCGGTGTTACCCCGGGGTATTGTGCACAGTACACAATTCATGTTAATATAACGTTATTGTGCTCATAATATGAGACGTGTACTGTAGTCTGTATGTGCCGTTAACAGCCTTTAAGCACATTAAGAAGTTACACTTTTAGTTCAAAGTAGGTTAAGCGCGAGGTGATGTACCGACTTTATCTGCGGTGTTAATCTGTGCGTGATCTGTTTTTCTAATTGTTATAAGAACAGGCTTTCCTTTTACGAATACCTATATTCAGTTTAAAAAAATGTTTTAAGCTTTTGGGTTTTGAAAAGGTCTCCAAGTAACCTTTCCTTAATTTTAAAGAAAAAAAAGTCTTGTCCCTTTTATTAGTAAATGCAAATGAGGCTAATACAACATTATTTTTCTCGGAAGGAACTTCAATTTCAATCCATTGTATCAACCCAAAGCTTATAGGCTAAAGCAAAGCCCCAACGTTTTCGCAAGCCCGCATCTAAACGAATTTTCCTCAAGAACTTCCGAAGTAATGTCGAAGGCTCCCGATGCGTCACGAACTGCCCATTCTCTACCACTTTGTATGTTATCCTAAGGAAAACAGCCACATTCGGTGTCGTTCTAAGATGGCTAAACAATACAATATTCTGAACATAATCCAGAAGAAAAATACATCGCTTTTTGTTCTTGTGTTTCTACAAGTATTTTTTTTTTTGTACAAAACAAAGAATTGTTGATATCAATTTAATAAACTTTCTTCTCCCATGTATCAGAATAATAAATAACTTTATCCCCGCACAATATTTATGTTCAAAACTACGCTCAATTTCAATAATTGTATGAGTTTGAAACTCAACACAAGTTTTACACGAATGCTAACAGCCCAATGTTTGTTTTGCCTTAACATTCTCGCAATATGTTACAGTAACGACTTATTATGAAGACGTACACATATTTGAATAACAAAGTCCTCAACTGACATGATTTTGATTTTCGAACACAAACTCCTGTCACGTTTTCCCGCGTAAAGTGGTGGCAGCCGCCATCTTGGAACGTGACGTTGACGGCTGACGGCGCGCGTTGACGCGCTTCCTCTATTTAAATATCCCGCCTCTTTTATTCGCCACCTATTTTGTTTTAGCAAATAGGGGATCTAATTTATTGTGGGATCTTTTGTTAGCTGCTATAATGAACGCGAGCGTTTGCTTTGTTCCGGGCTCGGTTGGATATCAGCAGTTAACACTATAATGGTTAAAATGGGCTTTCTGCACGAAATATTTAATTTACCTGGCTTAAAGCATGGTTTAATGTTTGAATGTTTTATTCAATGTTTTATTATAAAAACCGGTGGAATATAAATGATTTATCTTTCTTTACGGAAAAATTTGAATACACACATGAATTCCAGTAAAAGGCCACAATAAATCTCATAAGCCGCTCCTTATCCGAGCTTTTTGTCTTGTCTAGCAGTCAGTTACAATCGAACGCAGGAAAAGTAACAGGATATCCTTTTCAGGTCACGTATGAGCCGCTACGTAGATAACAGTGAGAGCGATACACCTTGATATAAAACACGAATAAGTCTCACTTCATGGTAGCAGGTAGCTTATATTAAATTCATCCGACATCTGTTCCTGACACTCTCTCAAACATTGGAAGGCAGGAACTCTCAGCGTTTGCGAAAATTAGTTGCTTTTAGTTCCACGCTACATGGGTACCTACTTGTGACTCGAGAGCCCAAAAACAAAGGATCGTTAACGCAAATTACGCCCAGAAATTTAACGAAGACGCACATAATTATTTTGGTATAATTCAGAGTACATTCATTAACTTGTCATAATTACCAAGGTACTTACTATCTTTATGTATTCAAAGAAATGAAATATACTCGTGTACTTCTTAAGTTTTAATGTTTACGATGTCTATTTCCGCGACCTTTCTTATTACATAAAATGGAAACGTGGAAACTCGTCTTAAGCTGTAGAATTTATTTTAAAATTATGAAAGAGTGGAATAATTAAGGACGGTAAAACATTTTCCTGAGTAAAAATGTAGCATGTTACCACAAAGTCCGCGGACCTCATTATTCCGCGATTTATACGGAGCCCCCAGAAAGCGAACTAGGGACGCGCACTTGACCTGTTTTTTCATAAACAATATACAATACCGCATTCTGTCCTGTAGAAAAGGGTAAAAGGATAATAAATTCCTTCTAGCAAAGGCAGTTGATTTACGAGTACTCACAATTCAGATTATTTGGGCGCTTCTGGCATTATTTATGAGTTAATTTGCATTAAAACAGTTTTTATTCTGATAAATATTGCGAGGAGGACGCTTTTTCGTGCTTTTGTCGCGAATTTTAATACCTAATTGACTTTTTGCTGTATTGTGACAGCTCATCGTTCAAGTTTTTCAGAAACCTAAAGTTTTTGAATGATGCCGACTTTTTATAAAAGTCTATCAGCATTTTTAAAGCCAGCCTGTTTGTTCCATGTCAAGTTTTTGCTCTTAAAATATGTACAAAGTAAGCACTTTTAGTGCCTCATACAATAGAGAAGGGAAGACATGCATGCATTATTTATAAAAAGGTACGTAAACTGTCGCATTTTATGTAATTTACGTTTTAATCTATTCTAACTTTATTCTGACTAGTTCTTTACTTTGATGTTAGTTACCTATGTGACTATAATACATGGTTTTCTAGTATTTCCTGAATTTATTTCAGTTTTTAACATGATTTTCAGTATTAGTTAGCCGAATATATCACCTATATTGTAATTTAAAGTACTCACGCAAAAGTCTTCATACAAAACAACAGTACCAAATTGCACTCGGTGTAACTATACCCCTTTCCATTAACATTTTAACAAAAAACCTTCGACACCCGCAACAAAAACTTTCAATTCATAATTAATGGCGCTTTCTCTTTACTAGCCAATAAAGCAGGGATCGGCAACCCTTAACTTCGATTATAGCCATTCATCGTAATCGTTGATCGTCACGCTAGTTGTAAGTACCTAAAGTACCTATATGTAAAGGACTGGAACGATAATTGGTTCGCATTAAGCCATCTTCCCGCCTGCTCCGGACATTGACTTACTGAAGGGCCGCGTCGACTCAGCGTTTCTCTCACCACCAACATTTTTTTAATACCCCGCCTGTTTTTAACACTACGATTCTTGTTTAATGGAGGCCTTCGTATAAAAAACGTTTTAGCTGAAAATTATGGAGATTAATTTTTGGGAATGTTTTTCGATTTTGATCCTTAGGTTTGTGTTATTGGTCCTTTGTGATTGCTAATAGGTAAGGAAGTGGAGTGTGAAAATCTATTTGGCAGTCATTTGTTATTGCAGATTACACGATTGCGTGTCATTGTAGTGGTAATAAATAGATATTAATGAAAAAATATCATCTACACATTATTATTATTTTGGTGGGTTTCATTTTTTACAAAACAGAATGTAAAATCGTTACTTAATTCCGTATTTTAACTTTTCAGCAGCCAGCTGCTTTTGGAATAGTGTTAAAATGGGTTAAATATCGAAGTAAAACCGTAAGATAAAGCTAGCAGAAAAAATAATTAACATCCCTATATTATATACGTGTAAAGATTACTTGTTTATAACTTGAAGTTAGGAAGGAATCAGTGGGGAATGCTTAGTAAAAATCCAGACGGTTTCAGTTTACGACTTGCTTGTTTTTTACGACGCGTATTTTTTTTACGTTGCCATTCTGTATTATGTTTGTTTATAGAACATAATATTACATTACATAGGCCTTGTTTTAGTGTTTTAATTTATTTTTGAGAATGTGTGATGAAAAAAATGTATAAACTCCATTCAGTGTATCGTATTCACGTCTAAATGTGAAAATTAGGTGTACGTACAACTAAATTGAACATTTTTTAATATTTTTCTATCCTAATTTGATCACAATCTGTTTTGATAAAATTGCATCTTTAATTTAAGAAACTGATAATACCATTAAATACTATTCATTAAGTTGTCTTTAAATAGACTTATATATATATTAATATACACCGTAATTACTTAGTAAGTATAACATGAACCCGTACTTAATTATAATTATAGGGCTATCAGTAACTGTAGATTAATGATCCTGAAAACTAACACCAGCTTACTAATTAATTATAGTAACTTGAGTCTCCACAGTATTAATAACCATAGCTAGTAATTATAATTTAATTGATTAAGCACGAAAACAGATAACGAGCCCTTATAATTGTGTACAGATAATAATACCGAGTAATTCCATATTATTCTATGGAATATAATAGTATATAAATAAAGCTTTTATTGAATGGGATTCTGGGAATCAAGTGCCTAATTATAAAGTTCCAAAATAGTTGTTGTTAACAAAGCTTAATAATGTATTAGAAATAAATCCCCTATAGGCTTAGAGATAACCCTATTAAAAAATATAAATACGACCAAATTAAGCATAGTAGCAAAAACATCAACGCCGATTACAAACACTATTTATATCTATCTAACATTAACTTATCAGACATATTCTTGCAAATAGCTTCCATAACCACACTCATACATAGCATTCCAACCATGAAATACCAACCAAATGGCAATTTTCCGCAACTACGACATCAAAAACGAAATAAAAACATTGAAAGTAAGGTTATCTACAGCACTTACAGTAACAAAACTTTTGACACAAACAACATTATGTACTTACTTGCAGCCAGACGAAGGCAGCCTCGGAGCCCACATTGGAAACACGAAAAAATCGTCAACACCCAAATACATTGATATACATCATGACACAAACGTAGTAAGTGTAGTAAGCGTAGCACATGTAGAGGCGTGCCGTGAGTTCGCCGGTGCACGCGGCCGCACTCAGTCAGCTGATCGCGTACGACAGCTAATCACTCGGCAGCGGGCAGGCCAGGGGCTGAGTCCAGGCGCGGTCGCCTCGCTGCCTCACCGGGGAACACTTCCCCATTGACACCAGCACCGAGGGCTCCGATACGAGTCGGCGGCGGCATTTTCGAGTTCCAAGCGGGCGGCCCCGCCGCACTCGCCGCCACACTAATCAGTAATCGTTGCTGGAGGGAGGCTGCGTCGCTCTCGCCCTCGTCTCCCCCTCCCCCCCTCCCGCCGCCTACCTCGCCCCGCTCTCGCAACCCCCGCGCGTAGCCTACTACATCCGACCAGAATCGGAAGACGGGAAATTCGGTAAAATAAGGAAATTTTTGACTTTTAATTTTTTCGTGTTTTTACTTTGAATGTAAATGGGAACCTTTATGGAAATCATGCTTCTTTTGGAACACGTTTTCCAGTTTCCTTATCTTTTCACCTTTTGGATCATTAAGCAAAATTGAATAAAGATTCGAAAAGAAATACATATGCTAATATTTCAATGTACATCTATACTTATCAGATGGTATATATAAATCAAGGTTGACAATATTTTGCCTTCTGCGCATTTCTCCTGTAATCACCTACTCTATGACGCTGAAGCCAAATTTTCAGGGGTGACACACTCCCATTAAATATTCATTCGTGGATTGTAAATTAGTGAATTCTCCGAGATAACAGGGTGCCCCGGGAGGCGATAAGGCCCGAATGAGACCGACACTTGCCGTGGATTTAACCAGTCCTGGGTAGACCGCGATCACTCACGGTGTTCTGAATTCAGACCGGTGTTGTTAATGATGATTAACCGATAAACTTTCAATAATACCTATTGCTTCAGAGTGATGAGAGGAGCGAAGTTCGAAGGTTAAGCGACAAGGGATTTTCCTGAGTAGCATTTTTTACGTATACTAGTCTAAGACAACGCTTTGATTTCGTGTAGGTATTGAATGACAACAAAAAAGATTAAAATAACTGTCACCGTTGACGAAAATTCTCAATTTATACTTTTTTGACTTACGCTTCACTGAGTGTAGCCGGTATAAAGACCAGACGCTATTTAAAGGACACTTCAATAAAAATTTTCATAATTTAACTCTTCTAATTCCTAGAACTTACTGGTCATTATATTAATAACATAATTAAATATACTAACGCCTAGTGATTATATTAAATAAATTCTAAATAGAAGCCAGTCTTTCGCATCGCGGCCCTACTGAGTGCGCTTGCGCGATGACTCCACGTCAAGTGGCGATCTTAGCTCGCACATCTTTTAAAATGCACCGACTCGTCCACCGCCGTGCTCCTACAATCTGGACATTCAAATTGAGCTTAACTTGACACCGATCGAAACCAACTCACCAACGACCTTCAACTCTATTCCAACTAATTAAAGCCTAAATTCACTTACCCCAAATATGATATCGGCCGAAGTGTATCTGCGATAATTTTGAACGCTGACCCTGCATCGTTTGCACGTCTCTTGTATACGGTTATAGCTAAGTACCGAGACGCCCTGAAATATTAGTCTAGCAAAATTTTGCATCTTAGACTGCTTTAATAAAGTCATCCCGCCTTAATGGAAATTTAGTTGGAATTTACTGGACTAGCTAAAGGTGTGATTTATGGATTCGTTCACCTTGGTTCAAAGGGCTCAGTTAAGGACCAATTTACTGCGTGTTTATAGAAGGGAGAAGAAACATTTGAATAATCAATATATTCAAAGTAAGGTAACATCTTCCGAATAATGGCTTTTTAATCTTGAATTACGCTTCTTTTTCGTGTAAGTGGGAAATGAGAGCTACTTCTGATTTGTATTATCGTTTGATCGTGTTCTAGCTCACTCCACATTTTGTTAAAAAATGCTGCCCTCTGATGGCAACAGACTGTCTTAAGCATTTGTTTATTAAACATTTTTAATTTATTTATCGTATGGCATGAGTATTTCAGCTTCGACACAACACAGAAATTCCACCATCAAACATAAGCATTTGACTCCAACCGACCGTTCCTTCACGCATTCCCACAAATTATAAATTCAAATAACAGAAAGCGTTTCCATAATTCCATTCATTCACTAAACTCTAAAACCAAAGAGCTCTGCAAAAAATTATCCATTTGCTAACGAACCGCTCCTACGCCATCGCGACTGTCTGTCCAAAAATCATACGTAAAAAACCTTTTGAGTCAGGTCACATCAAAATTTCAAGTCTGAAATTTGCCGGTGACGCCGGTGCATGCCGAGGAGAGCAGGGGGGGGCTGAGGTGTGGGGCGCCTATTGTTCTGTCATGGATGAGTGCAGCCGGGTCGCGGCTACCAAAGACCCGTAGAAGGGATCCACTAAAATTACCGACGTGAATAACTTATGCGGCTAAATTTTATCCAAATGTTTTCGCTTTCATGTCGTCATTCAGCAGGTTAGATGAGAAAGTTTTGAAAAAACTTTATCGAGAGGGGTCGGGATTAATTTTGGAGTTTTTGTAATTTAATTTCGTTCTGGGATTTGTGAATGTTGATCAATATGTGTACTAAAGTTTGACAACTAGAATAAAATATTTTCTGTTTGGTAGAAATAAAACAAACAATGATAAAAGACAGCTATTCGTTTAGATGGTAGAAGTTTATTACGAACTCATTTATCTCACCACACTATAACTTCTAATTAAAAGTACTGATCCCTGACCGCTCAAAGTTGGTGGAAACAAAAACAACGTGGAGTAGCCAAGAGTAAAATCAAGATGTACGCTGTGAATGATTACCGAGTGACCTGAATGAAATCATTAGTAATCGTTAGACGGCGAACTTTGTTTCCCAAACGTCTAACTTGACGAAACTCATCAATCAACTGTTTCTATACCGAATGAACTGAAAGTAGGCATCGATGAGGAGGAACTATTTCTTGTTTCGCTAGTTGTTTCCCAATTTATACAAGTTATATACTGCGAAATGAGAACCCCATTTCGCATTTTTTGAGGAATACCTAATCTATTCTGAACTTTCAAAAACTTACATCATGACGTCTTTTATCAACAAGTAGTCGTTTTCCCGCGGTTTCACCCGCGTCCTGTGGAAACTACTTACTGCCTGCACTGGGAAAAATTATGGCCTAAGCCACTCGGGAAGAGTGTGGCTTTCCAACCGTGGAAGATTTTTTGTAATGGATGTAGTAGTTTCGGATCCTTTTGGCTTTACAAACAAACAGTTTAAATTAAATATGTTAAAAAAAAATGTTTCCTCTTTATATGACTATAAAAATAATATAAGGGCTACTTCTAGGACCAATTTCCTCCTAGATGCAATACAAGCGTGACGCTACACTATGTAAATCTGGTCCTTTGAGACGGAAGGCGAAATAATTAAAACACCAGACGACTTTCAACTTTTTTATGCCGATTTCTATTACTTGTGGAGAAGGAGATTGACCCGGAAATTGCTCGGATGCAAGACTATCGACTCTTTTTGCTTGCAGCAGAATTTTTCTGAAAGAATATAGCTTATAATATTTTCCATCTTACTCGCTTTTTAAGAATTTGACGAAGAAACAATCATGCTCGATTTAGAATTTCAATTTAGTTATTTTAAGAAGAACAGTTTTTATTTATTATCATTCAAAAATATCTAATGCTATGTACTTTCTTATATGCTTTCCAGTACGGCGCGCTGTGTCGGTGCAGCTGCTGCAGCGGAAAACCTCAAACGGCACAAATATGTAAAGCTCACCGGCAATTGCATGTTTGAGGCCTTTTGGGGTTGGAGCCTTGGGACCATGAGGCCCAAGTGCCCACAGACTCTTTCGGGAAATCAGTAAGCGATTAGTGGAGTCCACTCGTGACCAAAAAATTGCCATCCAGCGTGGCAATGCATCCAGCCTTTTGGGTACGATCCCCGCTCACAGCGATGCGGATGAATTTTTTGATACTTAGTTTTAATATTTCCCCCTTTATTATTTTTGTAAATGTAAAAAATCATTGTTGTAGGAATATGTTATGTAAGATACTGCAGAACAACAACGTAATACAACTGGTCCTTTGTCATACTTTTGTGACCAGCCAGTCTGACAATATGAAGACTCGAATTCTGAAAGTTTCTAATTTAAAGTCCAAACTGTAATCGTATGTTGAAGAATTTTGATTAAAGTTGTTCATATAGACACACTACAAGTTTGAAATGTAATGGTCCATGTAACAGTTTATTGCAAGGTCCGTCAAATTCTTGTAAAATTATGGAAGTTGTTCGGGTATGTTAGATATCTGTGATGTTTCATAGCAGT
Source organism: Helicoverpa armigera (assembly GCF_030705265.1). NCBI lineage: Eukaryota > Metazoa > Arthropoda > Insecta > Lepidoptera > Noctuidae > Helicoverpa > Helicoverpa armigera. The sequence continues at coordinate 5,980,941 of NC_087134.1, read as the reverse complement.
AGCCTACGTTTGAAAATGAAAATCTTGGAAAATCTCCCTTTAGATAATTATTAAAAATAACAATATTTGTGGTCTTCGGGTTATTTTTCATTCTGTTATCCAACATTATCATTCCCCTGACTTTGTCAATGTAATCTTATATGAAGTTGTCACAGCATGTCTTCTTAAATTGGCCACTCTCTCTAGGGTCATCGCGTAGGTCTCATTTATTATTGATTTGCTTTTTATCTTACACAGCCATTTCAATCTGTTGTCGGTAACGGCCGTTCTCAGTATTCTGTGTATCAATTGATTTCCTAACTAGATATAGAATTTTGTCACTAGCCCCATAAGAGTAAGCAAATCCACAGATAGATAAATTAGGGTGAGGCCACGGTCAGGCGTAAGTATATGTTCCTACTACAGTAATGTAGTGGTATACGCATAGAGATACTACGTAGGCCCTCGTAGGCTTTAAAACCGCACTAATGTTTACTTACGCAGCAACTTTCCGCGTTCCATCTGTTCTACGATTTCCAACATACTGGCCAAAAAACGGCCACATTTCGCCAGCTTACTTCAAAAGTTTGGAAACTATTTCGCACAAAAAGCCACAGAACTCTCACATTATGTGGAAACTTTTGCTACCAAAAAGTTGAATGTATAATAGTGCTTACACGAAGGCTTGGTGAAATGCTGGCTGGTTTTACGCAAACGTTTTCCAGTTAGAAAACTGAGAGTAAAATTTTCAAATCGGTGATAACTTCGAACTTTGGTTGTGTGCCACAAATCGGTGATCTGGTACAATCTTAAACTGTAGTCAAACGTCGAACACGTAGACTTATTTGGTTGTGAAGAACAATACAAAGTTGTGAGAGAATTCTCCAAAACTACTGAGCAATTTGATAGGAGTCCTGAGGGACTAAAGGCAATTTATAGTATCTCTTATTACAGAAAAACTTAACTATTTAAAAATCGAGCATCAGAATTAATTATCAAGGTTGATGTGGGTGAAATCGTAGTATAAAATAAAGTACCAACAACTAAATAAAAATTCTGCTGAATATTTTTTTTACTTCACTTAAAACATATTTCCATTGCTCTCCTACTTTGTATAGCCATTGAAATAACATTGAATGAGAAAATTCTAAATAAATATTTTCTGAACAGAAATAGGTCAAATATGTGGCTTCGTTGACCTGGATATAAACATTACTTAGAACAAGGCACATGGAAAAAAGGTCTGTCGTTTACCTTTAAAACTATTTGTAAAGAACAGTTTAAATGAAAAGTAATAAATAAAAAACCAACCTCCATTTTCTCGTCTATATTTCTATTTCTATATTCGGAATAGAAAATACTTTGTTATAAGTGTGAACCTCTTAACAAGCACCTTTGTTATTACAGCATTAGTCAAAAATCATCTAAGTCTATGCTATTGTCACCTACCCATAGGCCTACCTATAGACTTCAAAAAACCTATTAACCTTTATGTCAACTAGGATTTCCCATAACGTGGCATAAAAAGTATAAAATCAAACGAGGTGTAAATAATTAACATCGATTCAGGAGCAATGGCCTAAAAAACATATCCGTACATTTTAACGTCAGTTAGATTCAATGTCTTGTGGTTAAATGAGCATTTAAGCCAGTAAAGCCTCCATTTTCTTTTTATCTTGATCCTTGATCACAAAATGCGGTCTCTATCCAAACATATTGGATCTCTTTGCTCTTAACTGAGTAAAAGAATTCGAATTTCGAAAGTAGTACTGGCATCCAAAACTTTTATACAGAGGTGTTAAACTTTGAAATAGGAAATGCATTATTTTAAACAAAATCTGGAATTCAAAAATAGAATTCCTATCGTGAGTATGTCAGCCATAAAATCTAAAAGTTTTAAAATAAAAATTCACTGGATACACGACTAAATATAGCTCATAGAAATAAATGAGTTACCTGTGTAACTACCCCAACCGATTTATTTTGAGTGTTATTCAAATCGGCTACTATAGAGGAAAAAAGATTCAATAAAACTATTAATATTTATATTCTTTAGAACATCCGAAAATACATAAAAAATATATTCGTCCTTCAAACGTAATTGTATCAATTACCAACAAAATAAATATTGCTAGCTGTTATTACCTACTATTAAGTAAAGGCCCAAAAGAATTATTGGTAACTTACGTAGGTAAATAATTTCTAGGTCAAACGAAATTGTAATTGGCCAAAATAAGTAGGTTAGTAGGTCTTCTTTGTATCCCTAAAAAAACTGAGTAGCCTACGAAAAACTTACTCTATGCATAACTCGGGATTAAACCTAAATCCCTAGCATAGATTAGCAGATTATTTATTTCAAATATACTGGATTATCAATGCTAATAACTAGGCCTTGTGTTTGAACGTAACACAAATGATGCTCAAAAGACAAAGTCGCGACCAGAAGCCATTCAAAAAGTAAATACAGCACGTTTCAACGAACAACAGTTAAGGAACCAAATATTTCAAACCCATTTAATATAAACTATACTAAAACAAAAACGCCTTTTATCTTAATCAACAGCTAAACAAAAACAAAAAAGTGCAACAATATCTGCTGAGTATCAGCAATGAGTGATGTGAACAGCGCACGTCTGGTCATGGAAGCGAGCAATCCATCACGAACCCTACTCCTAGTCGCAATGATTAGCAGAACAAATGAACATGGGTGCTATGCTCAACACCGTCATTTGTTTTGTGATTTGCTTTACAGCATTGGGAGTTGGGTATAATCAAACTTGTTCAAAATTGTATTAAGTACCTAAGTATTTCTACCTATTAATAGTTCTTTGTCGCGAAAGGCTGTAGGCTACAGCGAACTATTCCTACAGCCTGTAGGAATTTATATCTAATCAGCCCATTGCCGTACAATGCTTAACGTATGTATGTGCGTCATCACTATCATCGTCAGCATTTTTTTATTGTTGATAAAGTTTACACATAAGCATTAATTAGCACACTTGCTCAAGGTAGATAAGAAATTTCAGAAGTTTTAGGTTTCCTCAAGATGTTTACATTCAGTCATTAGTGTCCAATATAACAATTCTTAGAAAAACATTAGTTCTTCATGAACTAAAAGCCAACCCGCAAACTCGCACTTGAGAGGCAGGACTTATACCACGTCACCAAAAAGACCTTCAACATATGTTTCATACTAAAAAATCAGGAGCATAAAAGGTTTCCTCGAATATAACATTTATTACATTCATTCAGTTTCTACTACTTTGTTACCATTCTCGGAAAAAAATATGTGTTTACTTGTCTGTATGTGCAACTCTATTGACACAATTGTATTTGTTTTTAAAAGGTTCAGATTTGAAAACTCGCATGTTTTTTATCAAAGATCACGGGAGTGGAATAGTCGGTACAAAATAGCCAGTTTTATATTTTTGGAGAGATATTTTCGTACGTATTCAGAATTTTCTGTAAAGGTTTAGACATAGCCTAATAATAGCCATAAAAGAGTAGATACATGTTTAAAAAACTAAGCTTAACTTGATTTGACCCAAGATCAGAAGATCGCTAGTCGATAGAAGTTTGGTTGTCCTACTAGATAGTGGAAAGTTTTGTTTATACTTATCATTAGCATCCTCTGACCCTTAACCCAAAACTATTAAGGGTCGTTTCAGCAAGACTTTTTGCCCCACAACAAGTCTGTCAGCTGCCGTTTTACATAATCTAGCTAGATAGACTTCTCTGTCTAGTAGACGTAAGTATATTCTTTAATATTACTGAGGACTAGCTTTTGCCAGCGGTTTTCTCGCTTCAATTAATTCTCGCACCTGGATAAACCTTTTCGTTATTTGGATACATAAGCTAAGCTATATACACCTATGCTCCTTGTAAAACACTGGTACTCAGCTACATCCGGTTAGACTGGAAGCCGACCCTAACATAGTTGGGAAAAGGGCTCGGAGAATGAAGCTAAGCTATATAAAGCCAAGTTTCATCAAATCCGTTTTGCGGTGTGCGTATGAAGACGCAACAAACACACACTCACATATTTTCGCTTTTATAGTTAGTGAAAAACCTCGGGATACTTAAGTTCTAACCCAACCCAATATCGTAACCGTATTTAAACTATTCCCGATCATTTCCATGTCCCTCGCATTTAACACAAACTGTCATTCCAGCCTTCCATTTCAGCGAAGGCTTAACGATCGGGGTCGATTATGAGCAGACCCGTTTAAACCCCATTTTATTTGAGGCAGGGTGCCAATGAGCGGGTGGCAGATAACTATGGCTATACCAAACTGGCACACTGAACCAATTAGACGAAGTTGGAAAAACTGAACTGATGGCGATTGTAAAAAGGAATTGAATTAGCTGGAAGATACGACTGTTTGGTCTGGAAATTAATGGTGGTATTTTAGTCGTAGAAGGATTAAACTAAAATGCACTCTTTATTTCTTAAAACGAAAGACAAAGCTATAATATAAATAAAATCATTAACATTTGAAGGGGTATTCAAATTGAGGCCACTTTCCACCAGTGGACTAGGGAATCAAAACCCCTTCTAAGTGTCTAATTCAGCTCAAAATTATTCTTCCTTAAACAGACAAAAATGCTTTTCCTAATACTTAAGTCAATTAAATTCTAATTACCAGATTTCCGCAAATAACGTGTCTTTAACACTCAACGCCTACGTCACTTGTGCATGTATATGTAATGTTCCAAAGTATTTATACCCCTGTCGAGGCGTCGAGTCGGGTACCTATTGATTTTCGCGGTATTTCGGATGAGCCTAAATGGGGAATCGAACGGAGATAGGTCAAGCGGACCGGGGAGATATTGTACGGACAGCGCTTTGTTTTGGCTCGCTGATGAACAAACTAATTTAGTAAGAATAGGTTTTTGAATATTATGCTCAGGTTCCTCTAATGGTGAACATGTTTAGCAAGTTAGAATATAGAGAGAACAAAAAAAATTTGATCTGCTATGAATTCGAAGGTTTCTTATATCGAACAGACCAATTAGGTACCATAAGGTAAGAGCACTAAAACACCAGTTTGTTTCAGAAATGTTTTTGTATCTCTGGTTTGTCTTTTCTTTTCCTTTTTATGTCTGGTTTTCCGAGAAGTAATATTCCTAAATAATTTCGCTATGTTACAAAATAACAACAGTTTAAAACAAGCACAAAGTACAATAACAACCAAAAACATTATTAATAAAACAAACAGGAATAGTAGCGGAGGTTACACCTTCGAATAATAAATGTTTAAATTGAACAAAAACACGCTTGAACCAAATGCTATGAGGAAAAACATGCTGAAACCCATATGTTAATAATAAATTCCATATCTCTGAGAGTGTCGACAGATTGCACCAACTGTCACTGTATGTAGCGTGAAATGGAACGTTGTATTTGTATAGCTGTGTATGCGTGCATTAAGGTCCGTTTAACACCATATATTTTAAAGTATCAAGGGGTTTTTGGCAGCCATCTTAGTTAAGCCCTTAGAGCAAAACACGTTGCTGAGCATATAAAAAGCATCCAATGACACCTTGCCAAGTGGATGTCCACTCCTCGTCTCTTACTGACTAAAACCACAGACTCCGTCTAAAACTTATTAGTTTCCCTTCATTTTACTATTCCGTAATCATGGGACCTAGATTTTCCAACCCAATAATAAACTCAATGAAAATATGAATAATTGTTTAAATTAACGAAGCAGAATAAGAAAATAAAATAACCCCCTGTCATTTCACTAAGAAGTAACAGAGCGTGTTAGATATAATATTATAGCCGCGTATAAGTAAGGTGAACCACTCAGGTATGGATAAAGTAGCTGAGTATGTAAATGTAACTATATAGAAGGAATACATACTCAAAGGCCGTGCCATAAATCAAAATGAAATTGCATTACACGCAGCGGTACTACGTAATATTCCAACATGTTCTAAGATTACTCTGAGCTTTCAGAATATTCTGGCTCCTAATATAGGGATTCCTTACATTTAAATTTATCTCAAAAATATTTCTAGACGCGAATAACATATTTACTTTCATGATTTTCGTAATTGAAAACCCTGTGATATTTCAAGGGATTCATTTCGAAGCTGTCTGACATTTAAGTGGTAGGTAAGGATATGATAATAGTTACACGGTAATACGTAGGTATATTAGATAGATACGTTAAAGAATATATTCTATAACGGTCTAGTAACGAAAATATATTTTAAAGGTCAAAACAGACAACAGTCGCTTTTAATTCACCTTAGTTGGTCAGACAGTCGGGATCCTATTATCTCAGTCGTCCCTGGGTCAAGAATTCGTATTCGTAATGTGATTATGTTCGTGGATTAGGTTTAATATTGCCTATGTTCAAACGTTTATAGCATACCTACTACTTGTGAGTATATTTTTTACTACTTTATACAACACTGCATTTTAGCTAGCAAGAAGAAATTATTCTGGCTTTGAAGATGGATAAAGTAACATCAGTATTATAATACATTAAAGTAGAGGCATTATTGTATCAACACATTTTTACATATAAAATAGTGGCCTCAATTAACACCAATGTCAATCGAATTCCCTAAATTAGGAGGCCTAATAAACCCCAGGCTAACTTAGTGTTCCTGACAGTAGGTATAGACAATATTACCAATTTACTGGATTGCAATAACGTTTACTGTCAAACCATCACTCCGCCGGTTTCTGAGAAGGTATTCAATTGCCTTGCTGTCAGATTTCACGGACTTGATTGGTTCTATAGATAACTATAGGCTCTAAGATAGCCGGTTGCATATATGCCCAATATGGTATTAAGCTATTGTATGACACAAATAGGTTAAAATTACAGATACTGGTAGTATATAAGGCAATTAAATGCTTATTAGAAGGAAATATAATAGAAACTGTCTATTGTACTTATGTAATTATGTATGTAGTTACAGTCCTTAATGTCATATTTATTGGTGCTCACAATAAGATACTTACAGAGGGGTTCTTACAAAGCATTGTAGTATTTGTAGTTAGACCCTCAATTCGAATACAAAACAAGGTACGTCTGTCAAAGTCAAACCTACGCGGATAAAAAGCTCCAATTAAAATCTTGCTGCCAGCTAATTTCGGCTCAGTCGTGATAAATTTTAATATTTTCACATTTTATTTAAAATTTTCCACATTAAAAACTCTAATCTATAAAGCCAGCATTGGTAGCCGGCTGGAAAAAAATCGTGGCAAAAAAAAATAATCCATAACTACGTAAAACCTCGTCTCGCAGAATAATTAAAAATCTCGTGGTGGGAGGTTTCCCAGTGGCGCAGAGGGCATGGGAAAACAATGGTTGCACTTTGCAATTAGCTGTAACCCTTCCCCATGCTATGGTCCTATAACATGGCAGCTGTGTCGTGTAAGACAGCGGATTTATTATGCATGGTTCCAATTATCGCTATGAATATCACATGATTTACAAATTAGGGGTTAGTTAGGACCAATCTGTTTATGTGTTCTTGCTATGTCTTGATGCTACAATTTTCTTTTCTTTGGACTTACTTTTATGGAAATTAAGACGTAGTCAAAATACCCAATCTGTGCTTAAACCAGAAAAATTTAAGTTGCTTATAATTTTAGTGCAAAAACACGGTACTGAACTGCATCCAGTCAGAATAAAAGCCGACCCCAACTACTTAGTTACGAAAAGGCAGATGAGATGATAATTTTAGTTCGGATACTCAACCGAATTTTCCTCCTGAAAGTGTCAATGTTTCGCTTCAGTGTAGTTCGGTAAACAACCTAACTCAATATTAAAATATTGCAAGACAGATTTAGCCGATTGTGGTTCGGTTATTGGTCAGGAAGCAAGAGACGGTGCGGACATTGATTGGCTCTAAACCGAATTCGATTCCCAGTTCAAGCTGTAGCTTCGTATAATAGAGAAATGATAGAAACATAATGTAATAAAGATAGTATTTTTATGTGCCTGTTGATTTATGTGAATGTATCTATTGTTTTAGGGGTTTGCTGATAGTGAGTTACAAATGATCAAGTATGGTATGTACGACCCCGTGTTCTTATTCATAGATAGGTACTCGTGTACCTATGAATAGGAATCAAGTAACCAGCGCCCATTTCTAGTACCTACTGATTTCATACAGTTTTTACATTAAACCTTTTCTTTATTGTTATAAATAAATAGGCAGCTATAAAGCCATCTATAGTATATTCGTAAATAGGTGTATGTATATGGACAGGAAAATGTGTAAATACATTAAACGTAATTTCCGTACTAGAACGATAATGTTTCCGATTAGATTGCGAGCTAACTGCAAATCAGTAATAAGTCTTTGTTTCATGTATTTATTACCTACTTGTTAAAGTAACTTAAGAAATATATACTTAATAAATTAATAAAGCTATTTATTATTTATATAGAGCACATGAAACCTGCATTATTTTATCTTCAATTTAGGCAAAGATTTTAGTAAAAGTCAAACAGAAACTCAAAAATGCTCTATGCGGTATTAATTACAATTACGTTAAGTCCCTACCGGAAACATATGCATGCTCCATAGGCTATAGGTACCTAATACATATCTACAATAAGTATTTAATTAGGTGCAGTACCAACCAAATGTAAGCACTTGTGAACAGACTTAGTAGCAGCAATTTGTAAATAAGGAAACTCGAATTGGTAGTCAGCTAGCTGTGTGCCCATTATTGAAGTTAATAAACTCGTTTCTAAGCCGGAAACTACACTTGTTCCCAACCTTTGAAGAGTTGGCAAGATTTCCTATTACCCACAGCCTTCTCGGCTTCAACTTTGTTTAGTTCATGGAATCCAACAGTTTTATTTGCTTGCCCCAACTAGTAGCTGGCATAGTTTACAAAGGCACCACCGCGAAACCAATTGTATTTTACCCTTTTCTGTAATCTGTTTTATAAGAAGGAAATGCTGTTGCTTTTTTTTTATTCAGTTGTGCATTTCAACGGATAAAATCCAAAAGAAAGTTTTTGCCGCCATTGTTTAAGTTGATAATTGAATGCATGGAGCATATCATTCCTTAACCACTACCTAACTTATTTGACCGGTGTTTGAACAAGCATTAACTATTATTCTTTTAGTTTAAGTTATGACTGTATCGAATTCAGGTTATGAATATTACTTATGATTAACACATCGTATAAGTTATCATTTAAATGGACTACCTATATTTAAGACATTTGGCAGCCGAAACATTTAAGAGAGATGAAATATAGCGCCTCATAAATTGCCCCAAACCTGTTCAACGTTCGAGCACTGAAACGTACGCTTCAATTGAAATGTTGTTTTAAGTTTAATTTCGGCAATTAACGTTCAAATAAATTCCAAGTAACGTCAGTATATGGGTAAATTCCATTTAAATCCTCGATATCTTATTTCGGTACAAACAGTTTCAGGTTTGCCCAACCATTTCCATAACAACTTGTTTTAGAGATGCTACTATGGCTCAATGCTTACCTACCCATAAAAGTAATATCCCATGTTGCAACCCTACTGATGGTGGCTCAGTCCCTTGTAATGCCACTATGGGCATCAACTGCCGCTTTTAAATGACGTATGCTAATCCAGTGTCCAGCGGTCATCATAAATAAGGTAGCACTAGTCCACAGGTGCACCCAGCTACCAATCTTCATGATAACCACCTTTTGTCGCCATTTACGACCCCCACAGGGACGGATAACCTAACCTTTTAGGAACAGTAGGAACTACTCATTTTTATGACGTCAGTAAATAAGCAGATAGAGGTAAAACAAACAATGATATCATTGTTATTGACCATTATGGTTATGGATAATTACAACGATAATGGAAACCTGATTCAGATTACGATTACGACCCCTTACGGTTTATTGCCGTGTTAAGAGCCCGTTAAATTGCTAATTATTTTTATGTATCGGTATTGGTATTAACGTTAGTCAATACAGTTGTATTCACCCAGGTTAAAGTTTTTCAGGCAAGGGTTCTTCGTCTAGATTCAAAATTCAAATAGGTACCTACATTATATCATCCAGTTCGATTCCATATGTTCAAAAGGGAAGCTCGCTCAATAGCTCAATAAGGTACAGAACTACAGAATATAGGGCTATGTAAATGAGGCATTTCGGGTTGAAGAATTTTATTTTCTCATTTGGTCCAGTTATAATTCAGATGGGATACCGAATACTTAGTAGATTTTGAGAGATTGAGTTGAAGGTTTTACGAAATGTCCACCATGGAAATCCGAAAATAAGGTAGCCTATCTGATCTGATAAAGAACAAATTCAATGCCTACTTATTGAGATACCGGAAGTATTAGCATGGGGCATAACCAGTGGCGGCCCTAGGGGTGTGCGAACTTTGCCTTCGCACAGGGCCTCGCGCTTGGGGGGGCCTCGCGCTACAACCCACACTAATATAAAAAAAATATAATTAAAAAATACATATATATCTGGTCCAAGAAAAAAAAGTATTTTTCTTTATTTATTTCTTATTCATTCTGCGTTTACTTTTTGAGTTCTCAATTTAACAAAAAAATTGGAGCACCAACGTAACAAAAACAACTGGCTCTCGATCCAGTCACGGATTCTTTTTATTTGTGCTTAATTCCGAGTTTAATTTGAGAGTCCTTAAACAAACAATTTTAAAAAATTCGCGCTCGCTACGCTTGCGGCTGTTCACTTGTCAGTACAGTTCATTCTAACATGATTAGAGTACTTTTATGTCCCAAAACTCAAAAATTTTCGCGCTCGCTACGCTCGCGGCTGTTCGCTTCTCAGTGCCGTTCATTCTAACATGATTAGAGTACTTTTATGTCCCAAAACTCAAAAATTTTCGCGCTCGCTACGCTCGCGGCTGTTCGCTTCTCAGTACCCTTCATTCTAACATGATTAGAGTACTTTTATGTCCCAAAACTCAAAAATTTTCGCGCTCGCTACGCTCGCGGCTGTTCGCTTCTCAGTGCCGTTCATTCTAACATGATTAGAGTACTTTTATGTCCCAAAACTCAAAAATTTTCGCGCTCGCTACGCTCGCGGCTGTTCGCTTGTCAGTACCGTTCATTCCAACATGATTAGAGTACTTTTATGTCCCAAAACTCAAAAATTTTCGCGCTCGCTACGCTCGCGACTTCACCTTGCACCGTTCTTTAATATACAAGTTTAGGTGCTTTAGTGACCCAAAGCTCAAAAATTTTTGCGCTCGCTACGCTCGCGGGTGCTTTATTTCCCATTTACTTTTTTTTATCCTTTTTTAGCCGAACCTAGAAGGTAGCGCCGCTTGTAAGTCCCTTTATTAACAAGAAAATAACTCCTAGCTCACAACAGACTTTTCACGTAGGACAAAGGGCCTCGCATAGACCTGCCGCACGTAGCCTCGCAATGGCTAGGGCCGCCGCTGGGCATAACCTTCCAAAATGTCTCCTGCCCTTAATACCCTCATTACGATCCCCTGAAATTGAATTTGCTACGAAAGAACAGACTGCACATACCTAGCTACCTTTTGTTATATCACATTCAAGAAATGTCTATAAGTCATCTATAGCCTGTCGAACACAAATCCGCGAAAAAATAACAGACGAAAAAAACATGAGCTAATTGTAAACTTGTAACTAATCTGTAAGCGTGTCACCGAGGCGTAGAATTGGCAAGGATTCGTTCGGAAATTGGCTCTTTTGTGGCATTCGTGTAAGCCAGTGCAACGTACGAGTAGGACCGAGTCGACGGCACCGACTAATTAGAGAGGGTGCTTTGTAAAAACGAGTTGCAGCCTGCGTGCCACCTGGCGTTACCAGGCGAATGGAGACGCAGGGGTGCCGCTACAATGTTGCTTATTTCTAATTATGGAGCCTACCTTTGATAATTTTCATAAGAATTGGGCATTATTAAAGCAAACGTCGCGGCTAATGTAAAATGTGGTGCCTATAGGCAGGTAGGTGGAATCAATTTTGAATCAGAAAGTCCGTTAAATGTTCTGTCTTATTTAAAAGATTTATAATACATAGGTTAAATAGGCCTCGATTTATTAATAGCTTGTTATTATAGAGAAAGAGACCTCTTAAGTTCTTATAAGAACCTATCTACTGAATATCTTCAATGCCTTTGCTTGGTAATTAGGATGGTATGGTAAAAAAGTTAGGAAGGACGTAAATGTTAATTAAGAAAACTTAAATATATATAAGTACCTATCTACTCTGCCTATTTACCTGTCCACCTACATGCCTGCTATTATTCCGCTATGTAGAATAGTTCCTTCTTTCTGACATGTTTAACCAAAGTTACTTAACTACCCACACAAGACGGGTTGAACTCAGGCCGAGATCTGTTAAGCGTACCTACTTAGACTTTGCTCGAACTTGACTTATCCAAGTCAAACTTGACTAAGTTTAAACTTTGCGTACCTACCTACCTAATCTTTCATATTCTGAGCGTTTGTTTATGTTATTACAGTACCTATAATGTATATCTATATACATATAATAAATCTGTAAAAAAACTGTGTCTGTGCATTGAATATATTAAAAAAATAATAATTGGGTGGGGTTTAGAAACAGTAATGGAGCACAAATCCAAAAAAAAAATTCTGTCTGTATGTCTGTATGTCTGTATGTCTGTTTGTTTGTACACGCTAATCTTCGGAACTACTGAACGGATTTCAATGATTCTTTCTTTGTTGTATCGGTATTAAACCTGGTCAACATATAGGCTATAATTTATCTTCGAAACTTGAAGACCTGATGCAGAACTCCAACAGACCAACAAAACTATAAAAGATACAAAATTGGTGCCATGGCAAAAATTGTTTCATGGGATAAGCATTTTCTGCTGAGATAATAAATTTGAAGATCTGGAACACCTGATGTGAAACCCCAAGAGCTCAGCTACTCTGTACCATATAAAGGTATGACGTTTGAGCAAAAGTTGTTCAATCTGATAAGCACTTTCTATTGAATTACAAAAATTGAAGATCTAAAACACCTGATGTGGAACTCCAGAAGCCCAGCCAGACTATAGCATATAAAGGTATGACGTCTTAGCAAAAGTTGTTCAATCTGATAAGCACTCTCTAATGACTTATAAAAATTGAAGATCTAAAACACCTGATGTGGAACTCCGGGAGCCCAGGTAGACAATAGCATATAAAGGTATGACGTTTTAGCGTTCAATCTGATAAGCACACTCTATTGACGTAAAATAGGTACCTATTGTGAATCAAAAAATTAAGTCGTAGTCAGAGCGGCTGAAGGGCGAGGATACCTCGGCGGACTTAAAACGCAGATCACGCGCTCCCTGTGGGTCCAGCATCACCGGCCCACTCGGCACTTACCAGGAAGCACCTGCCCTCCGAGAAGGGCTACTAACCATGCTCTAGCGACTCCACTCTGGACGGCAAACCCCCGTCATGGTTCACTCTGGCCGGCCGGAGGTGGGAGACAGTATACTCTCCCTGGAGCACTCGGTATATATAGCCCCGCGGGGTCGCTACTCCCCGTCATCAGCCTCAGATGTCCTGCGGTGCTTATATCTCATTATTATTGTCGTTATTATCTCAAGAGCCTTTGTCCCAATTATGTTAGGGTGGACTTCCAGTCACGATGCAACTGAGTACCAGTGTTATACAAGGAGCGACTGTCTATCTGACCTCCACAACCCGGTTACCCGCTCAATCCAACGCCCCTTGGTAAGACTTATTGGCTTCTGACTACCCATAACGACTGCCAAGAATGTTCAATGACAGCGGGAACCTACAGTTTAACATCCCCTCCAAATAACGGTCATTGGTATCCAAAATATACGCAGAAAGTACATACGAACTTAGAAAAGTTGCATTGGCAGGTACTTGCCAGATCTGGAATCAAAGTCACACGCTCATACTTGAGAGATTGGTTCTCTACCCACTAAACCACCACGACTTCCACTAAGTCACCACGAATTAGTCATCTTAGTTATATTTCATTTTTTTTACGTAATAATACGTGCAATATTTTCGTCACACACAACTTAAATGCGGACTAATTAGAATCACTACTTTTATCCCTATGGTCACGTCTATTGCGCTTCAGTTCTCAGCGTTTTGTTTAGTCTGCTGTGCTTTTGCCGTTGAAGTACAAAAATTAAATATATGGAACGTTTCTAATGGTTATGCGTATTCCGTTGTTTTCAAGTCAACGGGCCCTTAAAATTCAATATCAGACGATTCAGATCTTTGATTTTGCTGACCCCGTGGTCGCTGGCATAAGGGACTGGATCCGCGTACGAAGTCGCGGGCAGAAGCTAGTAGTATATATATCTAAATTGATTATCTACTTAGGTACTTACCCGTTGTATCAGCACCAGTAGATCCATGGTCCACTTCACGACTGCACACGAAAAGTTTCAATAGGGGTTTTCACGAAACGAATAGCGACGGATTGTTAAGCGCGCCACCACACGAAGTGACGACCACGACCACTCTGACAAGAATACGACATCAATAAAATTTGTAATTAGGTACCCACAACAAGAAACTTATTATGGTCAATAGAAATTACTTTTCTGAGGTACCTATTATTATTAAATTAAATTAGGCAATGCCTACCTATCTATAATGTACTTATATAGGTATCCTGAAAGACATCATTAAAATCGACTGAAAATCACATGTCTAGCTCCAGAGTTCAAATATCCGATGACAACCCTCCCCGATGTAAAATTATCTGCTTATCTTCAGGAATATCTTGACTATTTGGACGAATCGTGTCGCAAATTTGGCTTGGTAATCAGTGCTTCAAAGACTCAGATTCTTAAACAGCCTGCAAGGAAAACATCTGCAGATGACACGCCTGTTTACCTAAGCGGGAAACCTTTGGAGGAAGTGGGATCCTTTCGATACCTTGGCAGTCTCGTACGCAGCGACAACCGTCTCGAGTCTGAGATATCTGCAAGGATCGCTAAGGCTGCAGCAGCTTTTGGCGGACTTAATCACCGTGTATGGAAGTCCCATGATCTCAAATTAGTCACTAAGCTAGCTGTATACAAAGCCATTATACTACCTTTGCTTTTGTATTCCTCGGAGACTTGGTGCCTTTACAAAGGTGACATCAAACGCCTCGACGTCTTCCATCTTAAATGTCTCCGGGCTATTCTTCGTATTCGCTGGCAAGATCGGATTTCCAACACGGAGGTTCTCCGTCGATCGTCTATGTCAGGTATAGAGAGTTTCCTGATGAAGGGACAATTGCGCTGGTGCGGTCACCTTGTACGTATGGAGTCCTCCAGATTGCCTAAGACCGTTTTTTACTCTGAGCTCAGTACTGGCAAACGCCAATCTGGAGGGCAATATTTGCGATACAGGGACGTACTAAAGCGCCACCTAAGATCAGTTGGCTTATCGCCAACCTCATGGGAACAAGTAGCGACCCAAAGACCTGAGTGGCGCAGAGCTGTTCATAAGAGCGTACAGGATTTTGAACAGCGGCGTCTCGAAGCCTTAGACGCTAAACGCCAGCTCCAAAAATCCCGCCCCAAGCCCTCCTATACCTACACTTACAATGCGCAAGGGCAACTCTACTGCGCTATTTGTGACCGCGTGTTCAAGGCAAAGTTTGGTTTCGCGAGTCATGTACGAGCCCATGAACGAAACCAAACTGCCGATATATGCCAGGGTGTCGCCGTCGACGGAATCGTCTAGGAGGACATCATCATCATCATCATCATCATCATCATCATCATCATCATCTGCTTACGAGACAGTTCCTACATTAATTAGCGACGAGTAATGAAAAGAGCAACATTCCCGTCATTCACAGTTCTTTTCATAAATACCTACCTAAACATGTACATTCTATAGATATAAGTTCTATAGAGATATAGACCTTCTGTCCTGCACTAGTTGGATACGGACTTCTGCGTGAATATAATGAGTTAGGTACACCGGGATATAAAACCAGTAGGTAGGTACTATTAGATCATAGGTAGGTACCTACAATAAGTTCACGTAATTGACATAAGGGAAATATACGCTTGGGGACGAGTAGGTACTAAATTCGAACTTAAGAAGGTACTTAGGTACCTAATCTACGCGGGCACGTATGTAAACTGAAAACTTTCGATTGAACACAAATTATTATAACCTCGACTATAACGACAAAAAAAAACTATCTGTAGGTACAATTAAACGAAATGTAGGTACCATCAACAAATCAATTGATTCTTAAGTCATGCGAAAATAAAAAAAAATGTTTACCAGCTTTGTACGCAGGTCTATAAGTATATGGGGCACAATTACCAAGATTGATTTGATAATTTCCTATTTATTATAGTTAAACAAATGTCATAAATACATAATTTTTTTTCGTTCATATTCTCTGTTTTTAGGGCTATTGTGGAAACACTAATCAGTAATCTCTTATGAAAGCGCCATCTGTTATTCAAGATCTAAACTACTCAGTGAAGGAGAATGACTAATCCCAGATAGTTCAAGATAAGATTTTTTAATCTTGTTTCACACTATATGCTACGTACTTTTGAACATAAAACATCATAATGCTATAGGGATAATATCGCTATTTTATTTATTATAATGTGAACTGGAATGTGGTATATTTCTCGACTGTGAGAAATATACAACAGCCATATTCTTTAGTCCGCCCGCCATCTGAGGACATGGTGCATTTAGAATTTTATTGTGAAAACAAAGCTTAAATGGGTTTATAAACGAAATAAAATAAAAATTATATCAAGACTCTATATTTGGTAAAAAGCTGGAATGCAATATTAAATGCCTTTTAATCAAAAACCAGCTAAGAAATTAGATTTTACATGAATTGAATATTTAAATACATTAATAAACATAATGTTGGAATTAAATGTGTTTATACAAAAACCATGCTCCATTACATTAAAATGTAGCAACATTTAGTTACACTTATAAAATAAGGATACTTAGTAAGTCTCTTTTAAGTAAAATAAATCTTAAAATTATAAATTCATAATTGCTTAAAAATAGTCAACATCATTATTGACTTGAATACTGGCAATTAACTATGATATTTTATGTCATGGTGCCAAACACAGGGTTGTGTCTGCAAATGCTGGGCCCGTACTCCATGTACGCTTGCTTTGTGTGACACACTTGATAGAACTCAGGTGTGGAGCCCAACATACTGCCTCCGAACCAGACAGCATACCGCTGCATGTTGTGTGAAATCACTTGCACATCTACAGGCTTAGGTGTGATACGGCCCTCTGATAGAGTAGTTGATAGCTTCAGCCTCGCATCAACAGTCCTCTTGATATCTCGCTGCAGTCTCCTCCCGAAGTCACGGAACATTGTCGACCCACCAGACAACACTATGTTGCCATATAAACCTCTCCTCACATCAATGGGACATGACTGAATGACCTCATCTACCATCTCATTCAGAGGAACAGTGAAATCTGCATTAGAGAACTCAGGGTGGAAGAATATCTCAGGCCCCAAGAACCTCTCATAGCCAACATCAACAGAGAATGGATTTTTAGTAATAGCATTTATACCTGTGTAGTTTTTCATCCATTTACCAGGGTCTGCATCATACTTGGCAAACTCTTTTGCTATATCGGGGCAAATATAACTGTATCTCTCTTTTATAGCCTTTGCAGTCTCCAAACTTTGTTCTGGTGGGATACCTACTTCACGCTCACGAAGTAGTGATTGAATAAATGAAGTAATGTTTCTGCCAGCAATTGGTATATGCTTAATACATGACCCAATAACATATCCTTCAGCTACAGGCACTATATGGGTTACACCATCTCCACTGTCCACTACAATGCCTGTGAATGTACGTTCAGCAGTGGTGCGAGACTTCCACGACGCTGCGAGCGCCAACACGGCCTGCACAGCAATATACAAGCCAGGCACATTGAATGACTCAAACATAATCTCAGCTAAATACTCCCTGTTCTCAGGAGTGTTCAGTGGCGGTTCAGTGAGCAAGAAGTGATGATCTTCTGGCTCCGCTCTCAGGTATTTGAAGATGCACTGTTCAATGTAACGTTCCATGAGATCCCAATCTTCGACGAGACCGTGACGTACGGGATATTTCACAGCGTACCCGGTGGCGTCAAACGCTTCATCGCCGATGAAGAAATCTAAATCTTCTACAGCTTTAGTCATACGTCGAGTACTCTGATCGCCGACTTTCGCTGTTTCTTTTATCGCTATGGCTGACGGAATGATAAACTGCGGTTCCTTGTTGCCGGCAAAGCCCAGCTTCGTGTAACCTGTGCCCACATCAATGACACATGCTGGTAAATGATCACCCATGATTCTGTACTTGCTAAATACTTTTCTAATCAGAAATCACTAAAATTGTTGAGGACAACTAGTGGGTGCGGTACAATCACTGGTAGATTCACGAATTTTGACGTGTAGCAAATGTCAAACCAGCGGAAGATGATTAATTTACGTTCCATTACACGTAACAATAAAATAGTATAAGCATCTTTTGATACCTAGTTTTAATATTTCCCTATTATAGATTAATTTTGTAAATAAATAAACATATTAAGTATAAGCATCATTATATAAAACAAGCAAAATTGATCATTGTTAAAAGACATTAACTAAGATCAACCGTTGCACTGATCTTGAGAGTCGAACCTATTGAGGAGCCAGATGTTATACTCATCATCCTACTTATTCATGTTTTGATTAGTCTATTTTAGATACTCCCTGGGTGGTCTCCTCACCTTTGAAGCAAGTAGGAGACGTTTAGATGCTATTTCTCAAGTTGTTCAAAGGTGCACCGTCCACCAAGTATCTATACTAATATTATAAAGCTGAAGAGTTTGTTTGAACGCGCTAATCTCAGGAACTACTGGTCCGATTTGAAACTTTCTTTCAGTGTTGGACAGCCCATTTATCCAGGAAGGCTATAGGCTACTTTTTATCCCGGTAAGGGAAGTAGTTCCCACGGGATGCGGGTGAAACCGCTGGCAGAAGCCAGTTTCATAATAAAAAGAGATTAATGCGTAGGTTAATAATGAAACAACGATCTATAAAGCAGCTGATATTTATTGTGACCTGATACTAATGCTATATTTACACAATTTACATTACAGGAATGTAATTTTAACGTTTTAATTTTGAAGACCTCAATAGTAATGTAACAAGTTGTTAATACATAGTTAATTTTCATTAAAGATTTACCACTAACATTACATCAAGGGATTCCTGCTTTTTTTTTTTAATGGAGTTGAGTCACAGTGGAATGATTTTTGAATGTTGTTGCACTTTCCATTACGCGTTAATATAACAAGCAATGACTACTATAAGTTTCTAAACACGCAGTGCGTTGCGTAATATTTTTTTATTCAGCCTTCGATAAAGCAACGCAACAAATACAAGCTTGGCTCGAATTGATTACCAAACTTAATGCATAACTTTGTGTAATTTCTGAAGATTATTCCTTTGTAGAGAAAAGAACTGATCTGTCGCACACAACCTCTTTTTCAACCTTTTTGTATCCAATCCCATGCATTATTCGAAGTTTTGGTCATGTCAGACTTAAAAATTTTCAAATTGGATTATTTTCAAATTTATGTTTAGCAAACTATGCATCTCAATAATTTGATTTTACGTAGGTATTTCTTAACTACAATAGTTCTCACTCCACTGTTTTTACATTTATTAAGAAAGTACCAAATACTACAGTATACATCTAAGAGCCTTTGCCTTAATACTAAAAACATCATTAATTTTAAATGGCTCTTCCACTAAATTTATCACTACCTACTCATTATTATTACGTTTGGTGTTCACAAGTGGTATAAACCATTAAAATTAGTGATGTTCTAGTTTTCAGACATGAGTTTGCATCTGCTTCTCTGTTTTCTTAATAAGTTTTCTCAGCCACATGCATTAAATAAAATTGTTAAGTATTCCTATCCGTTAGTACATGAAATATTAATCTTCATGATACAAGCTCATAAATGTACACAATATCGATAACTGTTGTTCTGAATTTTAGTTGATGATAAAAAAATATCTCCAATTATATCTTACACTAAAATTTCTCTTAATCCAAGTTTAAATAGTAACAAATAGAATATTGTTTGTTAAATATGTGAGTAACATATGCTATATTATAAAATTCACATAAATTATGTTGATTCATAAAGGATGAAAGTATATTTGTATATAATATCAGTACACCAATCAAGAAGTAACAGTCCGTAAAAACAAAAAAATAACACAACCTCATGATTATCAAATATTTCTTAAATTAGCCATAGCTCCAGTTTATTAATTTTGTACTCACTGTCTATTAGAACTCCATTTTTGCATACATTACTTACTTTGTCGATAAACAGAAACATACAGCAACAAAGAAACACATTAACAAAGCCCTTATCTTTAATTAAAACAAACATTGCAGATACGAACTGTTACAATAAAATAATTCAAATGATAATTTAATATATTTCTACGAGCCCTCTGTACTCCAAATACTGGATAAATATTAACAGATGTTTCTCAGCTTTAGTATTCATAGAATTTAAAAGAAAGAATGTTGTTAACATCATAGACCTCCTTCGCGTTACACTATCAGTATCATTATCAGACTTAATCATAAACAAAACCACAACATTATCTTACGATACAATATATTATTTGCCTAAGATCGTCCATCAAGTTGCAACAACATTTAGATTTCTCACCACATTGTATAGTCGGAGTCGTCCATGTCAAAGATGGTGAAGAAGCCGAGAATGGTGAGGTACACTATGACATTACCTGCCAGTGTTAAATAACAAGCGCCCCATGCAATCTGTTGGAAATAAAATATTCTGGTTATACCTATTTACTCAACTAAAATATTGTTTCGCATCATCTGTGCTGCATCAAAAGCGGTTTGGCCAAACATGGGATAATCGCGCACCAATATAGTAAGGTCAGAATCTCATTTTATTGAAGTCGGTTAAAAACTGAATTTCAAAGAGAACCTTGAGTTCAAGTTCCTTGAGATTGTTTTTAAAATCATGAAATATTTTTTTAATGTTTTTTTCAGATAAGCAATTCTATTGGTGTATAGTAAGTTCAACTCAGTCTTGCGCGCGGCCTTATGTGTGGGTAACCCTTGTACATATAGAGTGACTTTGTGTGCGTGACAAGAGGTACAGTCGGGTACAAATACAGTTATTTAGGGGTTGTATATGGCTGTTTAAAGAAGTTGTTACGTAATTTAATGTTTATTTATTTATAATAATTCTGAATCGCTACTTGAAAAATCAAATGATGAATTTTCGGATTCGCTACTCTCACCAAGCTCAATTATAAATTTTGACTCCATGTCAAAATGTCTATAGTATTCTTCTTTTTTCTTTTGTACATGTCGACAAGTATTTCCCAACATCCCTTCATCAATTTGACTTAAACGTTCATTTATGAGTTTCATTATTTCCGTCTTATTTTGGTCGACATTATGCGAAGCAATATAATTTTTTAAAATTCCCCACACATTTTGTTTACATTATTATACTAGATTATACGTCTTTTTACATTCTTAATCCACACTTGTATTTATTGTCCGCGTACCCCGAGCTAGATTTGTAAGGAGTACTTAATTCATCTTAGATATTTCACCTCATTTATTTCTTAGATACTGTCAATGTCAATTTGAAAAAACGTATGAGAAAATAATGAAAAAATGTAATAATAAAAAGCTTTGAATGTTGTTTCATTTTTTGAAACGCTACCTGACTCTTTAAACATATTTTCTCCGTGAAGAACTAGACATTTTCGTAAACGACTGTACCCATAACAAAAAGCGATAAGAACACGTCATCCTCGGACGACGTCACTGTCACACGAATGAAAGTTGTATATTTACAAGCCGACGCACACATAGGGCCGCGCGCAAATCTGAGTTGAACTATCTATAAAAGAATATTACTTACCACAGCAGCACGAGCCAAAACGATGGGAAGCGCGAAGGAGCTGACGAGGAATCCCATAGTGATGAAAATAGCTGTCTCCATGCAGGGCGAGTTGCCTCCAGTGCTCTCTGAGTGACGGCGAGCGATCATTGTAGGAATCGGGCATAGGATGTAGAACAGAACCACGAAGAATGGCCACCATAGTCTGGAAAAAAAATTACAATATTTTGATTTGTGTCCCATTGATTAAGTTTGGTGAACTCATAATAAAATATGTATCCTGAACTAAATTAATAAGAATAAATTGGTAAATATTTTTTTATTAATTTTTCCTTTGACTAGAACAAACTATTATTTAGAATGAATATTATAAACTTTGTGATTTAAAATATCATCTGAAAAACTGATCAATCTTGATCATCAAGGGTAAAGTTATGATAAGACTCAGCGTTTCAATATGCATGAATACACTTATCTCATATTACTATTATTTGAGGCATCACAATCATAACCATTGTTTTATAAGCTATTGTCATTTATCTAGCCATTTTCCCACAATACACACAATGTATATGAAATTACACCTAAATACAGACTGTGGTTTGAGTTTTTAATATTTGTGTGATAGAATGCACCAACAGTAGAAGTTTTATTTTATCCCTTTCTGTGTTTTAACTTAATAAAGGTTTCAATTTCTTGTTTGTTTGAAGGGCTCCAAACTTTCACTGTTGGGAAGCTAAAATATCTCAAGTAACACAAGATATATATTTTTGTATGAGTATGGGAAGAAGTTTCTCAGGGACACGGGCCAAAACATATACACCTATTATGACATAATAAAATATCTAATTAAATGACATATAACTTTCAAAAGCTCTTACACTGAACAAATCATAACTGTATCAATTTGTTTACAGGATATTATACACTGATAAAGAGTGCAGACAACAAAAAAAGCAGAGATAACTTTTACTTACTTATATTGTGGTAAGGCACAGGCGAGAATAACAAAGGTCATTCCAATAGAACCAGCAAAGGCCAGGGACACCAAACTGAAATACAAAATATCTATTTTCATAATTGTGTATTCGTAAAAAAAAAAATACATAAAATGTTCCTTTGCTATGACATTTAATTGTTTTGTGAGGTAATAACCAAACTCGAGAGTAATCTAGTTGGCTTACTTTTTTGTAATTAAATGGTTCAATCGTGGAATAAAGTCAAAGATTTTCATTTCATATGAACCATTACAGGTGTTTAAAAAACGTCAAGTCAGAAACTAGTGACAGATGGCTTTGTCCTCGACTTGGCAATAAGCACCAGCTTGCCTATAGCTGAGAGCACAGACTAAACCTATCCTGTTAAATGATATACTGATTGATATATTTCTGCAGAGATGCTGTTGGTAATCCAATAAATAAACAAAACAATGAAAGTGTTTGACCAATAAAAGCCTAAATTTTTAACATTCGACGGATTGTTTAAATTCCTTTCACATCGAAGATCTTCATTCTAAACTCAAGAAGCTATGAGCAAATCTAGCAATCATGATACACAAATATTAAATCTTATAGTGTCACAATTAAAAATATAGTGTGACATAAGCAGGTACTCTTTTGTTGCAACCATTCTTTATCATCACACAACACAATGAACCTTTATTGACGAATGTGAGATAAAAACTATCGAAAACAGGTCAACAACATTATGTACGGCCAGTAATTTAAGAATGCAGGCATCTGGTCTGTAAAATAACATATCATACTTTGTCTATACAGTTCTGCTAGTAATTGTACTCGAAATAAAACTTACCCTGATCCATGGCAACGGTGAAAAGTACATGGAAAAAAAATATTGATATGATTAGACAGGTAGAAAGGCTAAAGAAACATTTATTTTAAAAAAATATTTGTAAATAACATGAGTCATACTATCTACAAATAAGACATTGTAGCACAAGGCCGATTGTTATGAACAAGTGAAAGTTATAATTCTGGAAAAGTAATACACACCTTTGATTCCAGCCATTTTAGTTATTTTGTGTTGATAACAAGATTACAATAAAAGAAAGACAAATCTCAAATTCTCAATGATTGAGTGAAACTTCAATGAGGGTTTTCTAAAATGGCGTCCACCAGGTGGCGCACTGAGTCGTCAGGTCCAGGTAACTGTCAAAGTGCTTATCTTTACTATGAATAGTGAACGATTTTAGTGGTTTTTTTATTTTATAATTAAAGCACTGCATTATTGTTTTACTATTGAGGTTGAGTAAATAAAAAAAACTAAATCATATTGTGTTAACAAATTTTTCAACAAGCTTTTCCTTAGTACCAGTGACTTTTGCACCCTCTCTCTTAGCTCAATTTTTAGTTCGGAAACCTTATTCTGACCGTAGTCCATAATAAAATCAATAACACTTCCAATATAACAGAATTTCAATAAACAATAAGTTCGGCACCTACAATTCCATACTATTTGACAGCTGTTTGGACCAGACGCATACGTGGCGCCACCCGGTGGCAGAAAAAATTTCAAAAACCCTCATTAGAAAATCAACTAATTCGAACGCCACAGACGATAAATAAATAGGCTTGTCTGTTTTGCCGAATCATAGATATTATAGTCGATTAATCTAATAAATTCAGATGACAAAACGAGTAGTTTTGAAAATAAGACTTATTTTAACGATAAAGGCAAGACCGCACTTAGCGACACTGCGCGACGCGACACGTAACGACAAAATATTCTTTGTAAGAAATTGTATGAGGTATAACGCACTATGCAGCAGCGGAACTACGCGACGCGACACTCAGCGGCAAAGTTGGGCAACTGACCAAAAGTGTCGCAACCTGTCGCGTCGCGTAGTTCCGCTGCCGTTAAGTGCAATATAGCAAGCGACGCGACACTTCACTTTTTTCAAGTTTTGGTTTAAACGAAAAGTCGTGTTTGAAATGGCTTTCGACGAAGAGAAATTAATTATGTTAGTCAGTCAGTATCCTGAGATATATGATCATCAAAATGAACATTATATGAATTCAAGCGAGTGACAGCCAAGCGAGTGACAGACAAAATTTGCTGCAAACTGTCGCAGCACTGCAGTTCAAGTGCGGTATACCTATAATGTCGTTACGTGTCGCATCGCTCCACTGCCGCGGAGTGTCGCTTAAGTGCGGTCCTACCTTAATGAAAAACAACATGTTGCGCACGCTATGAATAGCTATCCAAGTAACAAAATATCCTTGTTTACTGTCGCAATAGATTCTTGATATTGATAGACTATTTTTTATGTTAGATAAGATGTTTAGTCGAATTGACATTTTAATAAACTATTCTATTAACAATATTCGAGAAAGCTCGAGTTTCTATGTCACATCACTACTACCTTGACCACAGACAATAAATAGACAGCGACACTTGTTTCATGTTATTGTTGATCTTAAATTTTTATTAAACAGACTGTATTAAAACTGATAAATAGTTATTAAACTCAATAAGAATATCCAATATTTAACTATTTACCATGGATGACGATGCGGAAACTTATAAACTTTGGCGTATCCGTAAAACAGTAATGCAGGTAAGTGAGGTTATGTTGTGTGAGAAAGTTTTAAACGTTTAAGTTTCTTTATATTTATTTAAGTACTAAAAGCTTTTTAATGGCTCGTTTGAAGTTAATATGTATATAAATACAGTGATAAAACAGAGGCTTTTGTGAGAACTGAGTTCTTACACCCTAAAATTGTGCTTTTTGCATGAGATCATGTTATAGTGAACATACAATTTTCGATTCCAGTTATGCCATGACCGTGGATACTTAGTAACACAGGATGAATTGGACCAAACGTTGGAGCAGTTTAAAGAGCAATTTGGTGATAAACCCAGGTATAGAAATTGTTTATAGCATCAACAAACACTCTTTCAAAGCCCAATCAAAAACACCACCATAATTGTACTACTGCCTACAAGAAGGTGACCAAGTACTTATATTAGAGAACTTACCAAGGTGAAGTCTTGTAGTTTGTGACACTGTGTGCTCCACCAAAGTTTTCTTAATTTTTTCATCCAAGATCTCCATATTGTTCCTTCTAAATTTTGTATTTTTACAATCAGTACTTGTTTGTTCTAAAGTTCATAGAAAGTTCTAGCATACAATTTTGCTTTTTATGAAATTACATTAAAATAAAGTGTTGTTTGTTTGTTGTGTTGACATTATAATTTTTTTACCACAGTTAAAAAAATTGTTGCTTCAAAACAGTTTTTTATGGCCATGTCATTTGTCTAAAAAGTTTTTATTACAACATTGTCTATTGTTTTCAAAATATGCAGTTTGAAATTGTGACATTTTAAATTGATAAATATTAAATTAATTTACTATTGAATATCCAGTATATTGAATGTTTGAAATATATTTTTTTAACAGTGAGAAGAGACCAGCAAGAAGTGATTTAATTGTACTGGTAGCCCACAATGATGACCCTACTGATCAGATGTTCGTTTTCTTTCCCGATGAACCCAAAATTGGTATAAAAACTATCAAAACATACTGTACTAGGATGCAGGAAGAAAATATTCACAGAGCCATTGTTGTAGTACAAGCAGGTAAACATTTATTTCCTTTATTAGCTGTATAAAATATAAATAAAATATATACTTAGGAATTAAATAAATAAACAAATGGAAAATATATACTAAATATATATAAATATACTAACATAGATTAAGCTATACAAACTAACACTAATAGATTTAATGTTTTGAGAAGAAGTGTAAACTTTTAATATGTACTGGAAATAAAAGGCTTTTTTATTTTATTAGCTGTATTGAAATCTAATACTTAAGATACCTAATATATATAAGATAATATATAAGCTAAAAGTAATTCATGAATTTTGACTGATTTTTAATACCTACCTACTACATCAGATAGTTGCACAGTTGTATAGTAAATAGGATTTCTACTATTTAAGAGGTGACATAGTCTTTGTTATATTTAAACTATATAGGCTTGTTTGGGGATGTCACACATCATCCTTAACTACTATTTCAATAGTTAATAGGTCCATAAGTGTACTAATAAATCTCTTCTCTTCCAGGTATGACGCCGTCAGCAAAGCAGTCGCTAGTAGACATGGCGCCGAAGTACATTCTGGAACAATTCCTGGAGTCAGAGCTGCTGATCAACATCACTGAACATGAGCTGGTGCCGGAACACATTGTGCTAACACCTGATGAGAAGGCTGAATTATTGACTAGATAGTATCCTTTTTAAAAAGTTTTTACAAAGTTTTCCAGGGCAGCCAGTATTTTAATTTAAAATTTTCTTGCCATTTTGCTTTTACTAAATCTAATATCGTCCCCATAGATAGAGCGAAACAACACTAAGTCTGGAAAAAATCGAAAATAAGTTATCAATGTTTATAATTTTATTATTTAAGGTATCAATGCTTAGTTTTAAGTGGGATTTCATTTAATAAGGGAATTGTTTTTAACCCCACTGAAATTATAGACATGAAAGTTATCAGCAGGCGTTCCCTTGGGACACTGCTTGTGTGGGTATGTGACTGCGTACCATACACAGCCGTGGCTATGGTATTATTGATCATATAATTATTTCCTTAACAATTTTGTATCACAGTAAATTGAAAGAGAACATGTTGATGAGAATACAGGCAGGTGATCCAGTAGCAAGATATTTCGGACTTAAAAGAGGACAGGTAAGCCACTTGTTAATACTATTCATTAGGCTACCCGATAAGTAAGCAGTGACTTTCTTTACCTACAAATTTTATTTGGCCCAGTTTGCAATAAGTGTAACATACAACTAAATCTCAAAGATTGTCATAAATGTGTAGATGCTACTTTTCTTTTTTATTATGTGATGAGATGTTTTACAACTTACAAGTACCTATCTAGGCCGCTGTTTAGTAAATTCTATTATTGCATATTCTATATAATTTACTTTGGTTATAAACTTGCAGATCTTGTTATTTTCTAGTGACACACACCTGCCACCTCAGCATGGCGATTGTATCTCTATTCTTCCAAGAAACGACAAAGCTCTTTCTTTCCCACTCGACATGTCTTCTACCCGAGCATGGCGCGAGCTGTAGACTCGCGTTTCTATCAAGAGAAAGACTTTCCATAGCAACGGATAAGTAGCTAGTGATGGGTCGTTCTGCGATGAATTTACGTTTAGTTAGCCAAAAAAAATGTGTCAATGCACTATTTTTCACGCATGAACCTATACATAAACTCACGTAACTCAAAGTAACAACAAAACGTATTCATCGAACTTATTTTTTATCTGTGGAACTAAAATGGTTCATGTTTGTTTGTTTACAAAAAATGATTATTGTTGTTGATTTTAAGTATTTAAATATTGGTGATTACTGCGTGCGGCAAGGAAAAAGTAAGTAGATTTTGTGATTAAATAAATAAAGTACTGATTATTCCAATAGTTGTGTGTAATTAATCCAAACGAACATAATAATTATCCATACATACGATGAAAAGAACAAAGGAAAATAACATAATAATCTCAATAAATGGTGATTGGTGGCATTGTCTGATGAAAACTTTGCCATGCACAGTTCAATGCGTTCCTCACTGTTATCTTGCTTCCCTATATTATTGTCCGAAGTGTTTTTACTTTCGTCGTTACAAAACCTGTTTATTTACAGCGTACGAAGTCCCATCCAATAAACAGAGAAGATAGTATCCCGATCCATTGGGAAAAGAAGGCCACGATAAAGAAGAATAGGTCCGTATTCAAACGCTGCTGAAAAAATATGGAAAAGAACGAGTTCTTGGCATACAATGCTGACACGAGAATCATTCTATTAGTAAGTGTCTTTAAATAATATTCATTTACTAGTAATAGTTCTCCAGACTTGTTGGTTTCATTCTAGCAAAACTCTCATGCTTTGTTTTCAAAGTATAATTATGGCAATAATAATTATAGTACCTATTTGTTGCTTGTGTGATATAAGCAACAACTCTTAAGATAAAAAATAAAATGAGACAATCATTTACACAGAGGTAAAGGTTTATTTACATAAAATTAAGGCTACAGATAAAGTCATTTATTCAAAATAGGCTGAAAATCAGCAGCAGAAGCGGTGGAACAAACTCCCCAGCAACTCAATTCTGTCTGTATGGTTTGAAGAACTGTTGATATACAAAGATATTCATAATAGTTGCTCTTCTGTGAGTTGCAGCTTGTAGTAAGCTACCGCTAAGGTCATTAGTGTGTCTCTCTTTCTGCCTTTCTTCGGGAAGAGTTGTAGTATAGGCACCCTGCAAAAAGAAATAACTGTTTGGTAAAGAGTTTTTACAAGAATTATTTTACAGTATAATAAAAGAATAACATACTGATAGTGACACATTATCAGCATTCTTATTGATGTCATGAGTCAAGACCCTAACGCATGACTAGAATCCCCTGAAAATGAATGTTAATTTAATTTTGTGTTCTTGTTTCAGATTACAAAAAAAGGATGCTAAATGACAACTGGGTCGTCAGTTCACAAATTATAAATTATTGAAATGATATCATTTAATAAAGAATGTGAATATTAAAATCATAATGGTTGTTTATTTAAAATGTCATTTTTTTCTTAGCAGATAAAACTGTCCAATTCTAGAGTCATATAGCCTGCGCAGTTTGTTCTTAATGAGAGAACTATTGAAAATCGATTGTTTATGAACTCTGTCAGGATAATTGGCATTTATGTTCAATATTTTGCACTCAGTATCTACAATCTCAAATAGAGGTTATATCTAATATTAGGTATCATCATCATCATCATCATCTCAGCCATAGGACGTCCACTGCTGAACATAGGCCTCCCCCTTTGATCTCCACAGATACCTGTTGGAATATATTAGGTATACTGACCTTGTATTCACTGCAAAAACAAATTGCATAAAAAATTTGCTAACAGTGGTTAGTAATGTTGTTAATGACCTAAGCAGGACCCGAACAAAGAACCTGCAACAATTAAGCTTTGTTAAATATTTTTCTTCTGTTTAATTATTTTCTTGCAATGAAGGGCAATACCTACATAATAGACAAAATAATCTTAGAAACAATAATAAATGAATAGATCTTTCTATATTTAACTTATCTATAAGGACGAAAACTTTGTCATATTTTTGGTTGGAAAGCACAACGAAATAAAATAGACTGTAGGTAGGTACTTACATTGATATGAACAGGCAGACCCTAAGATATCCTAGGAGACAGATTCCGCACAAATAATGCACCATCTCTGCACATTTACGTTTTCAATGTCGAGAGGCTTAACACTCGTATAGCTCGTTCTTTGAGCTTTACACTGATTCTTCTCAGCATAAAAACTGACCACATGACGACGGTAGGACCCCGACATACTTTGTAAATGCTTTTTGAGATCTTAAAATTATAATAATATTCTTGTCTACTAGGAGTGGGTGATACAAAACGTATATAGATATTGAATCTATATATTGGTGCAATATCTAAAATCCGATATCGGCTTAATCTGAATCTATATATCGGGCGAAACACTATATTGCTCCAAAACGTATCCGAGGGCGAGTATGAGCTTGTCGTACGTATCGTATTAAACCGATTTACCGAATAAAGACCGAGTATACACGATGTGACACGATCTCTAGTCTCTACACCGACGAAATAACTTAGCAGCCGGCCGAGAGAGGGAGCGCGTGATTAATAAAACCAACGTAGAACGTAGCTTAATAATCCGTAGGTACTATTCTGAACCTTATGTCAAATGCAATAAGTCTGTTTGAAGAATTGTTTTAGTATTTTGGCAAGATTGTTAAAGGAATTTCAACTTTCTTTTAAAGTAATAATGATGCATATTACATTACATAATTTGCAAGGATTTATTAACTTCGCGCATGACGCTTGTTGTCCTCTGGCCTTGAACTAGAAAGCAAAGAAATTTTAAAATTCTATTTTTTAGTTTCGTGCTAGCAATTATTGAGTGAGCGCATTATTGTTGTTCCTCATTATTACTTACTTACGATTTGATTTTCTGTTAATTTGTGTTAGTTTAGTATTTAAAATAGTTTAATTTCTTAACTTGAGTATTAATGTGTGTAGGTATTAAGGTGTAAATAAAATTTAAGTGTAAAATTAGAGTAGGTTAGGTACTTATATTGAAACATTTTGTGACTCGTGTTAAAAACTATTTTTAAAATGTCTCGTATAAATTCGAGTATTTTATGGGACTATTTTGACAAAACAAATTTAGTGGACAAAAAGCCAAATGTCGTGTTTGTGGTGACAGTTATAGTTATAAAGGTACGACAGGCAATCTAAAGGCACATTTAAAAAAGCATTTAGATGCATATACGAGAGTTGCTACCGGGCAGCAAGATATTACGACTTTCCAAACTGCCTCAGCAAGTCAGATTATTGCCGCAGATTCATCTGCAACACCGTCAACATCGGCTACAATAACTACGTTAGCAAACCCAATCGCCTCAACTTCAACAGCAGCGAATCCAACAGTTTCACCCCCACGTCACGTAAGACAACAAGGTATAGAAAGATATGGCGCCACTAAAAAATATCAGGTGACTTGAAAGAAAGATCGACAATGATGTACTAGACTTATTCATAGATAGTTATCACCCCTTTACATTAGTAGAGGAACGAGCTTTTAAAAAAGTTATGCGCTGGATCCCTGGCTATCAACTCCCGACTAGAAAAACTATTTCTAACGTCATGATTCCTGCCTTGTACAATAAAAACGAAGAAACTTTAAAACGACATTGGGTAGCATTGAACATTTGTGTCTTACAGCTGACTTATGGACGTCAAGAGCCAATGAATCGTATTTGGCTGTTACCGGTCATTTTATCACGGAGGAGTTCGAGCTAAAGACCATCTTGCTGGACTGTTCTAATTTCGAAGATTCTCATACGAGTGAAAACATTCAGAGTGTGTTAAATGATGTAATGAGTAAATATGAATTAACATTAAACAAAATTAATTTTATAGTAACTGATAATGCGGCCAATATTCAAAGAGCGGTTACTAACATCGGTTGGAAGCATTATGGATGCTATGGACACACGCTTAATTTGATTTTACAGAATGCCATTACAAGAGAGCAGACTCTACAGTCCGTATTAGATAAAGTAAAAAAAATTGTGCGCTTTTTAAAAAACAGTACCGCCTTAGAGAAATTATTAAAAGCACAAACTAATGATCAGCCAAACTGCGTACCAAAACGTTTGATTCAAGAAGTTCCGACGCGCTGGAACTCCAGCTTTCACATGATACGGCGCTTCGTGGAACTGGAACATTGCATTAGGTCTACAGTTGCAGTCATCAGAAAAGACCTTCCCATTATTACCAACGAAGAGTGGTTGCTACTTGCCGAAGTCACAAAAATATTGAAACCGTTCGAGGACGCGACAGAATCGATGAGCGGCGAAAAGTATATGACTGGTAGTTCAGTCATAGTCATGACACGGTGTCTAATATCATCATGTGATAAACTCCTGGACGAAGAATTCTGTGATGTATCTAAAGAGCTAATTTACACTTTAAGGACAGGACTAATAACCAGATTCTCCAATCTTGAAAGAAGTGGAACATTTTCGGTATGTACATTTTTAGATCCTCGATACAAACTGGCTGTCTTTTCTGACGAAAATGAAATTATAAATACTAAGAAACGAGTCCAGGACTTAGTAAGTGGTATTATAGCGCAGGAGAGAGCGCGAGAAGAGGCACCCGTCTCGGCATCTGAGGACCACAATGCTGATAAGTTTTCACCATGGACAATTTTAAACGAAATAGTGGGAAAAAAGCAAAATGTCGGGACACCGGTGTCAAAAGCCATTAAAGAAATAGATGGCTATTTGAATGACGACCTGTTGCCAGTTTTCACAGGAACTACGTGGAACTGCCCTCTCGAATGGTGGCGCAAACATAAGTTTACATATCCATACTTGGCGAAACTATTAAAAAGATATGGAAACATCATGGCGACGTCAGTTCCATGCGAGAGGATCTTTAGCAAAACGGGACTAATTATAAATGATCGTCGCACTCGGCTGACAACATCAAAAGTAAACCAGCTCGTATCTTTGAACGTAAATCTAGATGAAAACAGATTTAAATAAATGCTGAACAAACAACGTAAATAGTTGAAAATGTAAAAGACAATGTAAATAGTGTAAATATAAAAAGTTTGTATATATCATCAAATGAACTGTTAAATACGCCTGCATTATTTTATCGTTCGGCACCTACATTTAGGTATAATTTATTATAAAACTTTTCATAACAGACAATAATGCAGCCAGTCCTAAGCCTGGTAAAAGTATGAAGGACAGTTCATTGATGATGACGATTGTATGTTTTCTCTAACTACGTAATAGGCTTTTTCATCACGTGAAATTAGTGATGTTTAAACTTCAGCTAAGTATCTAGACAAAACCGTTGTTTGTAATTTAGCTCCTTAGAGATACATCGTATTACGATATTTACAATATCGCATGCCTAGGTGGTTCTCACTCACAATACGCTTTATGGAATGATACAACATCATGAGACGGATTACGCGTATCTGTTAATATATAGTTTCAGAAAATATATAGTTTCGAAATCCGATATCAAATATCAATATATAGTTTCGATTTGATATTGTGAAAAAGCTATATTACCCACTCCTATTGTCTACTCTTGTCTAGGTCCGATGAGATGTAGAGTATTTGACATTTCATATAGAAAGTTGTATCTACTCCCAAATGTCAAAAGTAGAGAAAATATAGTCGTCATGCTCGACGCGATAGACACATGTCGACGAAGAAAAGAAACATTTCTTTTCTCGATGTCAAACATCGCCATGCTCGGGTCGATAGAAATCTTTCTTCAATCTGTCATTTTGTCGATTCTCCGGTAGACAAAAGCTGTTTCTATGGCGGTCATGCTAGGCCCGCTGTAATTATGTCTGTATGCAAATGAAGACTTTGCGTGGTTAGACATGTTATGGGCATATTGATGTGTCATGCAAAAAACATGAAATGTTCCAGTGTGTGTTTGCAAAAAAACGCATAGTTTAATATGTGCATAATTTAGTATTTACATAGCTACTACATAAAAACAAGTGAATCTATGGGAAAGTTAGTTTTTCAACGTCAATAGTTTTTTTTAGCCTATGCTGTCCCTCTGCTGGGCAAAGGCCTCCCAATAATATAAGTACTTTTTTCTAAATTTCTAGGAATGATTATAGAATTTTGAATATGAATGATGTAAACATATTTTTTTGTTTTCAGGTGGTGAAGATTATTCGATCGTCGGAAACAGCTGGACGATACATTTCATATAGATTAGTATGTTAGGATAGAAAATAAATATTAAATATTTTCACATAGGTACACTGTTTTATTAATTTGTTCATTTTCACACAAGAGGACATGTGCTGATCGGGCGTCTTACGTATATCTTTTGTTCTTCCCCAAATTGCTGCCGGTCTTTTGACTATTATAGAAAATATATATGTGCATTTCCTTGAAAAGACAACTATGATGGATTTAACAATGCGTGTTTACGTTCTGGTATCTAAATATTAGTATGATTGCAATAACGATTAAGTCATTATGACATAGTAGCCTGGCTATGTTTAGCCTAATTTAGCGGTAAATTGATAGAAGTATAAACATTGGTTGGCCATGGTGAGGTAGTAAACTCTGCAATCTTGAGACAATTTTTATGTAGGTATACGGTCTCTACCAATTAGACGAGTTTTACGATTGGTAGCATTTTATTTGATTAGCGGGTTCTAAAGTTATGGGGTTGTTTTGTCTACTTATAGGTAGTTCCCACATAATTGTCGCAAATGTTTTTTTCTTATTAGATCTCGAAGAAGTGTTCAAATGAAGTGATTACCACTACTAATAGACAGACCAATAAAAAATACAGATATTTGAGTAAATCAAGCATATAACTTAATACTATCGGATATACATCATTCACGGCTAAGCTAACAGACCCGAAAATCGGCAAACACACACATTAAAAAATTACCGACTTCCACATACATAGGGTCATTTCGCCTGTTCGCGACCATCGCCCAGTTCGCGTCCATTTTGCCGATCTCCTTTAAAAAAACTTCGAAAACAAGATAATTAACACACCAATCAAACGAAAGATCATTACCGCTAATACGTTAATGTATAAGAGGCACGCACAGATAGACAAAAGTTCTGTGCGTCCAACCAATCCTTTTAGAAAAAATAATTAGTCTAGGCTCTTCAACAAGAAAGCGCAAACACGTTGAATTTTAGATAAAAATTAGTGTGCAGCGGCGTGTTTGATGGTAAGTTTTATATTGTTTTATGTGAATTTTAGGATAGATAGCTATTTCTACAGTTTAATGATGAATAAAGGTATAATGTTTTTTATGAATTTGGTAATGTTTTTTATATTTAACGAATAAAATAAGGTGGACGCGAATTACTACATCGAATTTTACAAAACTTCCACTTTGCGTTCACAATGGACGCGAACTAAAACTATCCTCTATACTAATAAACCAAATTGCGTCCACTGTTTTCGTTAAATACTTGCTTATAAAAAATAATTAAAACATGGGTACTGTTTAATATATTACGATTAAACAGTAATTTTTTTTTTGTTATTTTAAATTAAAAATCAACATTATCATCATTTAAAATTCACTTTAAAAAAATAAAAATAATTTTTCTCAACATTGGTTTAAGTAACTTAAAATTAGGCAATTAATTTTGCAACTTGAAAAATAAACAGTAATCAGTTCTGTTAATTTTACCCTGAAACCACAGGGAAAGACCCGCGTTGATTATAGTAAGTTTTTGGCCATATTAAATTAACAAAACAATATAACAATTTTGTCTAAACATACAACTAAAAGAATTGTTGAGTCAATAAATTATCAGACAAGGCATATTCTTTGAATATTTTTTTTATCGATTTATTCTTCTCTCGAATATCATTTAATGCTTTCTTTAAGTCTTCTTCTGTGTATGTTGTCTTTTCCATCTTTTTTCCTGTATCCGAAGAACTTATCTTAAATGAAATTACTTAATATATTAAGATTAAACAGTACATTTTTTTTATTAAGATATATACGTGGTTATAATTAAATTATATTTTTTTTATGAAGATATATACGTGGAAATTATAATTATAATTTAATTATAACCACGTATATATCTTAATAAAAAAAATTACTGTTTAATCTTATTTTAAGTTACTTAAACCAATGTTGAGAAGAATTATTTTTATTTTTTAAAGTGAATTTTAAATGATGATAATGTTGACTTTTAATAATTAAGTTTATTGTTAAATAAAGAAATTGATCTAATACAATCTTTCTTTATTAATTCTTAAAAAATCACCCCTATATTCCTTTTCTAAGCTACTGGACGCGAACTGGACCATGGGTGGACGCGAATTGGATTTTGTGGACGCAAACTGGGTAAAACGCCTAATTTTGAGGTTTATCGATTTAAATAGAAAACGTAAGATATTTCTAATACAACTGAAAGTTAATCTTAAAATAGAGTATATAAGGAATACATTACACAAATTTGACATGGAAATGAGTGCTGGAGCATTTTTATTATCGCCGTCAAACTTGCCAACTGCACTAAATGGTCGCCAACAGGCGAAATGACCCTAATTGATGTTTGTTTTTAACTTTCATAAAATACCATGATCTGTATAATGGAATCACGCAATGGTTATTGTACTGGGTAATGTGGGCAAGTGATGTGCGCGCGCTTCACACGGCGCGGGCGCACCTCGAGTCGCGCACGTCGGAAATCAACGCAATTACAGAATTTACGCGCAAACCGACGGATAGGATTGCGATCTTTTTGTATAAATATCTTTTTGGATATATCGAAACGAAATATAAACTATAATATTTTTACGAGTTCGAAACGAAACGAGCGACTGATAATTTTTCTTTGAGAACTAAAGTTTTTCTTTTTCATGAGATGGTTGCGGAAATTAAGCTCGCTGTTACGTTTTTTCGGAGTGATCCGGTATTTGTGTAAAACAACGGGAGTATTAATTAATTTGTGGTGAAAAGAAACTGTTTTTCTATGTTTGGGAACTAGAGTCAGCAGTGGATTATTTTCCGGTAAGTGTTTAACTTTGATTACTTACATGATTTATTTAATGTAATTGATAGAAGACAGTTTTTTTGATTCTGTGATATTTTCGGTGTCTTGGATACTACGACTACGGCTCTTGTGTCGGTTTCTATATATCTAAGTAGGTATGTATGTATAGTTAGCTACAGATTACAAACCTTCAGTGGAATTAGAAGGTCGGTACAGGTATTGGAGATACCAATTTTTTTGAACTTACTAATCATGCATTAAGTAACTCAAACATCAAAAATATCTAGTATTGTTGAATGAGGAGGTGTGTTAGCAAATCCCTGAGTAAAATACAGCCTTACTTATAAAAATCAACAAATCATCTTCTAAGCATTGTTTTAAGTAATTACTACTTAAAGCCTTAAGTAGTGATTAAATTATTTTGACCTATAAACGTTGCTTAAGCATGTCTTAAGTAATGAACAGATAATGACATAAAAACATACTAATTTCTCAACACTACCGGAATGTTGGTAGCTTAAAAAAATATTTGTCATCAAAACGTTGTGTAATGGCAACAATGGCATCCGTAAAATATAAAATTAAAAAGTTGAGCTGTCAATAAACCGGAAATGAAAAATCAGCTGGTAAGAATCCAGCCATTTTGATAATTAGCGGGTTAAACAAGGGTGTGAGGCTACTTAATTTGACAGCTCATTTAAGACATTGCTAAGAAAATGATTTATTTCAGCCACGTTTATAAGTAAGATTTTTTCTTAAACATCTCTTAAGTATAACTTATTATTTTATAAGTAAGGCTGATAAATAATAGGTAATATAGGTACCTACCCATTATGTTATAGGAAGTGTAATAATGTCAAGTTTTTTCAGTTACATAAACATGCGCATTGCTCATTTGATGTCATATTTCCACTTCTTTTAGACTTTAGATAGTGTAGGTATAGGGACGTAACAAGTAACACGAATTTATGTGATAACTAAATCACTTGCTTAAACAGATAGGTATATTTACCTATCGTAATATTTTATCTAAAAGGTCGTTAGCTGTCTACCAAAAACGTTTTTTTTTTGGTCAATAGGTACCTACGTCATTTTAGGAGCGGGTTTACTTCGCGTACCTACCTATTGTACGTCAAGAATGTTTTCAGTTAGAAAATTAGAATTACTTAATAAGTACTTAAAGGTTGAGTGTTTCTCACAGTCTAGGCTGAGTTTAGAAGGTCCTTTTCCAATATAAGTAGATGATCATATATGTAGGTACCTGATACTTAGGTATTTCGTAATAGAGTCTTGAAAAGTAGTTAGGTTAGGTAAGTCCCTTAAATCGCGGCAATTAAAGTTTTCAGGTACCTATTTCAAATGTTGTTTTTACAATTGTCACGGATTCATATATGCAGTAGGTACATAATCCTAAAAAAACCTTGACGGACATTTAAAGTAAGAAAGGAAAATATTCTGAAAATTCAAACAGGCAGTTAATGTTGTGACCGTATTACCGAAAGGGGTCTACATACCAAAGCCGCTGACCCGGCGGCACAGCCCGGCGGCACGACTGCCGCGGCATGTGGTGTTCTAGTAATTGTCAAATACTCTATGAAAGCCGGCGGCATGATTGTACAAAATACGGCCGGCGGGTTGGGCCGCCGGGCTGTGCCGCCGGCATCAGCGGCTTTGGTGTGTAGACACCTTAAGTATAGACTAGCTACCTACATATATGAAGATAGGTGTTTTGAGGTACATCGTTACCTACATTTGAGTGGTACCCGTATTAGCAATGAGGGCGTGTTCATAAATCACGATGGTTATTGCAAGACACTCAAAATCGAAGACAATGCCACGATATCGTGATGTTTGTACATCGTAGGAACCTAATAGGCATGTACCTACTATAAATTGGGGCATTCAGGCTACGTGTTATACACCTAGCCTTAATATATAATGAGATTTGGGGTAAACAAGTCTATTGGTATGCTAATCCTACCTACATCAATCACGATACTCTAGTAAAAACTGTGTCTTGACAAAAGATTTATAAGTGTTTGAATTCATTCATCACGTTTTTTATGGATGCGGACTTTTGAGTTGCTTCAGGTAGCCTTTTCATCCTGGTCATTTGTTACCTTCAAAGTTCTAGGAGTGTTAAGGTTTACATTGATCACTTTTTTGCCCAAGTGTATACCTACCTAAATATTATTGTCAAGAAGCAATTTCTCTTTTTTGTAGCGATACCCATTAATTTGTCTGGATGGTACGACAGTTTTTGACCTTAAGAAGTTAAATAGATACTTAAGTAAAAACGTTAGAGTTTTAACCTTTAGAAACTTTCACAGAATTCTGTAAAGCTCAGAATTCCATATTAGCAACCAATCTATTAAGTCCCGATCGGTCGGTCACGAATGAAATTAGAAAGTATAAAAATAACTTAGGTTTTATTCTTATAGATTTAACTACATTAGAATTTACTTTATTCTAATCAAACC
Source organism: Helicoverpa armigera (assembly GCF_030705265.1). NCBI lineage: Eukaryota > Metazoa > Arthropoda > Insecta > Lepidoptera > Noctuidae > Helicoverpa > Helicoverpa armigera. The sequence goes on along the minus strand of NC_087134.1, from coordinate 5,941,443 downwards.
GGTATTTCACAGTCCGCAAAATGTTCCAAAATGTTCTAGTGTAAAAACTTACCTAGGTACTCTCGAAATTAGCGTAAAGTTGAGATAAAAAGATTTCTAAATTATGCAAAGGGTCTATTAAATCCCGCCGATAAATTATTTGAAATGGACAAAAGTGCCAATTAGTTTTGTTCTTAGTTTTAGTAAAACGGTAGATAGCTTGCTATGTTTAGGTATTTAATGATCTATAACCAAGCAGAGCTGGTTTTGTCTGGAATTCACGTGACTTGTGGTAACATTCGCACGTGAGACAGATATTTTCACGTGAGATGGACCCATACCTATCTGCCAATCTTCACTAAGTCATCATCTGCCTAGACTTCTTCTATGTTGGTACGATGTAGGTACTTAATATATTTCCAGTTTTCTAAAATGTTTTATTTTCGAAAGCTGATCATTCTGCCTCACAACTGAAAATTCCACGGGAAATCGTTCTTTTGTAACTTCATATACCAGAAACAGTGCTCACACATTCCGATGTATAAGTGACTTACGAATGTACAGTCACTCACAGTCATTGAAAGTACACTTTGACAAATGACTACAAGTACACAATGTAAACAAACTGCTTGATATTCCATATTTTACACGATTTACATAAAGAAAGTGTTACATGACGGAAATTAACCGAACGTCGATACATTACGAAGTTAGTACCTACGTACGTCGTAAATCAAGAGTTTTGCAAATATTGATGAATTTGTGAATTTTGAATATCGGTTTTCCGTATTCCTAATGAAGTAGGCGCGGTCTCTAATTAGTAGATAAACAAATAAAATACAATTAGGCATATTTTATGGCGCTATAAAATCCTGATAACTTCATTACTAATTATGTGCAAATAAACATTAAAAAAAAACTTACAAACGACCGATTGAGAATTTTCTCATATTTTCGAAGTTAGTTTAACGAACATCATGAACTATAAAATGTTTATTCTCTTTATGTTGTTTCTGAAATCGGCGACTTTTCTATTAGCAGTAAAGGACGCTAATTATGTACCTACCTGGATATATATTTTGGATACTTATTTAGGTATTTAATTTACCTTCACAAAAGTAAACAAACCAATAGACATCAGTGAAAACACAATGATATCATACAACAAAAAAAACAAAGAGTGAAAAGTATTCGTAGGATCCATTGAATGTGTTGATCAGGTGAAAATGCTTGGGATGCCGCGCGGTATGGTTGCCACATTAACTCGTGCGCAGCGCGGAACATCCGACGTGCGCACGCGTGGTTGACACGACTCTTCTTACGTATGTCGTACCTATGTTTCAGGATAGACAGTTACTTTCGCATTTATAATCTAAGAATATATACAAAATTTGCTGAAAATTAAACGGGAGGTAGCTTTGTCACCATCTGGATACGGCAAGCTGTTACCTTGGGGCATAAGTAAAACCGCGGGCGGAAGCTAGTTAGACCTATTTAGTATCTGATTAATTTGATTTTTTTATACCACTTCTGGCAATCTAGATTCTACTAGGTGCACTACACGACTTTTATGCCACCTCCCGGAATATTGAAATCAGTATTAAGGACTAGTACAAAGCTGAACAAAATTGGAAGCATACATAGCTCGTCTAAAATGTCAATAACATAAGACACAATAGCATAAGTATTACGTTATCATTGTAAAGATTGAGTACATATGTATAGATACATATGTGGTTGTGGGGCGCTTCATTTCAGGCTACCTATATTTCCTTTACAGCTGAACGCAGTATTATTTGTAAACAAAACGTCTTCGAATGACGACAATTTTTACCGTCATATAGGCACTTTGAATTCCTGTAACTATTTACGTCAAATCAAAGGCGTAGGCGTCACGATTGCTTTAATTTCGACTATCAGATACAGAATAACATCCCAACTTAACATAATTAAGTAGTTCTGCGACATTCTTTAGACTAAAACGGTAAATATCTGTAACAGAAGATCATATGGATCAAGTAGGCTTTTTATAAAGCCTACCGTAGTCCATAAATCATTAATACTCTATAATAATATGCGTAAAATTTCCACAGAAACGTAAAACACTTAATACAAGAAGTGATAAATGTTCACAATTTCATATCTAACGATCTCGCGTCATTACCGAATTTATATGTAGTATTTATGTAAAATAAAACATTTCTCTTTGCTCTGTAATAAATAGTTGACGGCCTATCTAGAAATGTGATCTTATCTCTGAGATCAGCCGCATAAACAAAATAAGGTAATTTTTATGGCATAATTAAGTGACAAATACATGTCTACTGTTGCTTTATATTTACCTACAGATTCGTATTTTTTTTATTCTTGTTATGTTAAAAATGTATACCTACCTACCTGGATAAGTCTATCAGGTATCAAATTACCGCAACTCATACTGCTTTTGATTTCTGATTAGTTCTTTCAATGTACTTATTTGTTAGGTATTCGTAGAAATACATGCCGTATTTCATTTTGTTCGATTAAGTATTAAAAGACAGAAAAATCATTTATTTTTGCGCAGACGCACACGTATACACACAATGAGACAGTAAAAAGAAAAAAAATTGTGAAACGAATACCGCAGCATTTCGGGGATTCGTTGGTGCAACGTCTTTATAGGATCAATATAATTTCTGAGGTAAAAAGACTCTTATTTCTTGCTGAGAAATACATGAAATGTTGTTTCACGTTTTGCGCTTGTGATCCCCGCGTCGGGGAACTATCGTATACAATGCGTATCTATTAGTAAAAATGTCGACAATTCACAACAAATGCCAAACATATAACTATTTTTAAGGCCTGCGACAATTTTCAAATGTAAGCAAGTTAGATTCTCGCGGCCCCAAGAATTCAATTATAGAGATTACTCCCAAGTTGATTGGTTGGGAAAATTGCGCAACTGAAATGGGTTTCCATGGATACCATAGATGCCAATACAACATTTTGATTGGCGTGTAATCTCTGCGTAACATATTATGCATTGGTTCCCTGTAAAGCATTTTTTTATCTTTATATATCTGCATTCCTCTAGATTTTCACAAAGATTGGACATTTTTGGCCGTCGTTACGGATAGTCAGGAGCCTGTAAGTCTGACAGTCTTACCAAGGACTATTGGGTTGAGGAGGTCAGATAGGCAGTCGTTCTTGTAAAACACTGATAGGTATTCTGTGACGATGATGAGGCACAAAGATTTTATCACACTTTTGGTGGCGATGTGACAAAAACTGTAAATTAGACTCTCAAAGCATAGGTACAAGTATACAACATGTAACGTAATTAACGCACACCCTCAAACACCCCAATTAGAATATTATGTTATAATCGTAATACATACACTGAATTTTTAATTTAACATGTATATGCATTGTTATTTACTAAATTAGTTATACCAATTCTTCGAGAACTTTTTGGTCATACTACTACGCACGCAAATATCGCGCCGCGCGCCGCTCGACTCGACACAACATAACGAAACTACGGAAAAAGCCGACAATACACAAAGTCTTATTACTTTGAGTTACGGTCTATTTGAATTTGTCTTGACTGTACAGGGTTAATATGACAATAATTTCCGTAGTTTTAATTATTTTTGGGATAAAAAATTACCTATATTAAAAATGATAGAAATCGATTCAGTAAACGATTCTGAACAAACAAATTTCAGGATGTGCGTTAATTAAGTTAGGTACATGTTGTATAAAGTATACTGGGCGTTTTCTTACTTTATATTTCTGTTTTGCGTACTTTCAACACTTTCTGTACATTTAACCGTCATAATAACTTGACACGAGAAACGCATATATTACAAAAACATTTTCTATTTATCATTACGTTATGTCATGTGCAGTTAATAGAAATGGTCATTACAGTTGCATTATATAGAATGCAGATGCACGTTGACTTACCTTTAACGGAACGTTATGAATCCAGGTCATTATAAAATAAGAAAAACACACTTCACGTAAAATAAGAAAAACTGTTACTGTTACAGCCTTTTTTTTATCGTCCCACTGCTGGGCTGCGGCCTCCTCCCACACGTAAAAGGATTGAGCATTAATCACCACGCTTGCTCAATGCGGGTTGGTGATTCCAGACTTTATAGTCCAGGTTTCCTCGAGATGTTTTCCTTCACCTTTTTATCAGCCATTGGTGTCTAAGTTATACCTAGAAAGTACAAAATAAGAAAAAACTTACCTAAAAAGTATCCGCAATCATCCAGGGATTTACGTTTACCGTTATGATCGATCGACCCGTGAGGTTGGCGCGAGCTCTTCACAAATATATTTAAATAAAAAATATAATTTAAGCCTACCTAGAGGTTATCAGCATTATCAAGTTGAATGGCAATGTTTAATTTTGTAGACAAACGGAACATGGTGTGAATATATGATAACTGCAAAAAATAATTTAATTATTTTAAACCTCTTTCACTTAATATTTGACTTATGACCGTGTTAAAATGATGTTTGCATTGTATTTAATAAGCTTCGTTTACTTGAATGAGAGACAGCCTGACAGGCTCACGCCAATCACTTTAGCGATGGTTTTCGCCATCCTTCTTATTCAAATCACTTTAGCCATGGTTATCAACATCCTTCTAATTCTCAAATTAACAAAGTAGGTATACGATATCCTCCAACAATGGCTTATCATTTGAACTTTTTTGTCTTTCCTTCATACAACGCGTTTATATCTTTAGTACGGCCAAGTAAAAACCAGTATCAGTTGAACCACGTTTTCAAATTTGTTTCATACAAGACAAGGTCTAGATCATATTATTATTTGCTATAGATTTTATTGCTTATTGAATTGTTAGTGTCCTGTAGTTAAAGTTATCAAGTCGTTAAAAAGTTTGTGTAAGCTTACAGTGAACAGGTAACTTAGTATTGATAGATATGTCATTGGTTCATAAACAGAACGGAACTTAATTGAACTTGAAATCATGCAGCAAACCATCATAATAAAAACTCAAGTTTTCTATGTAATTTTTTGAAATTATTGGCCTTACTACAAAAACTTAAACTAAAAAAGTGTATCTGCAAAACGGACCTCATTTTAACGTCATAATCTGTAATTTTTTTAGACAAGTGTTCAACAGACGTTTAAACGTTTTTGTGGTACGACGGACTGTGTCTTATGCTCCTAAATGAGAATCGAAGCTTTATGAAATTTAACCGAACAGCAAATACTGAAAACTGCACTACGATAAGCCAGCGATCAATACGATTGAAGAATGAACAAAAACGATACATCTAAATCAACATAACAACAAAAAACCAAAGATGGCGTGACGATAGCAATGCAAATAACAAAATGCTTGCAACTCGCAACTAGTGTGAAACACAGCGCGTTAGATGATTAACCGATATGATTGGCTTTCGTCACAGCTGCGCGGGCGCAGGCAAAAAACTAGATTTATGTACAGACCGCAATAGTGAATTTGTTATTGCATTTTCAGTGGTTTCAGCATTGTAATTAACTGAGTATTTTTGTTACGTAAGTATCTACGTTTTGTTGAAATAATTAATGATTATTTGAATTATGATCGGTATTTTGTTTAATTAGACAGATGGTCGTTAAAGTAATTGAAGTTTAGGAAATGTGTTTGTTAAATAGTGCTTTACGGTCTAGTATAGTCTATAGCGTGACTGCTTTGCACGGGGTCTCGGGTTCGATTCGATTTTTTTTGGGTTTACATAGATATTTACATAGATAACTTAAAATAAATAAAGTATTCAAATTTTTAGGTTTTAAGAAGCTAGCACTAGGCAGCCTGGAGTCTGGAAGGTGATGATGATGATGAAGATACATTCGTGCCTTGGACAGCATGTAAAAGTCATTCCTGTGTGTGTTTGCCTTTTTATTAATAAGTGTAAATCAATCAATACTTCCCGTATTGGTCTCTCTCCATATATCCACATTGTACATAATTAACATAAAATTTCTAATACGCTGAAGTAATAGCATCTAAAACGACCTATTATTCAGATTCAATTAAGGGCAAAGGTGCCTGCTCATATCATAAACTTCGATGAAAGCTTTCCTCACGGCGTATTAGCGATTTCAGACTTAAAGCTCAAGGTCATGTCAAAAGCCTTGGCCCTCATTACTTGGGTCTGTCTAGGGTCTAGGTAGGTAGGTAGAAAGGGATCAAAGGGATAGACTAGAGTGTAGGATAAATCCCTATCGGTATTAGTACCGAAGAAAATAATGGGAAGGAATAAAATAAATACAATGTTTTCATTAAGATTCCTAGAGTACCTATTTCACTGAAAGTATGGGACATGAAACTCATGTCTGATTTGTGCTTTAGGAATTGGTACCATTATATACTTGTAGCAATATGCACCTAATAAAGCGCAATGATTGCTAGTTTAATACTTGTAATTAGTACATCAATCAATCATTATATTACAAAGAATTCTTTCAATTGCTTTGTCAATAGTTGAGTCGGACATGCAATCCAGTTAATAGTCGTGTACCTTTATTTTATATGGGTAGTTATAAATATTTTATGCGTGATTTAATTGATAAATTCGATTGATGCCTTGTTTGCAGCTTTAGCACGAAAAATTCATCATTATCCTCCGAGTGTTTTTCTCAACTATGTTGGGGTCGGCTTCCAGTCTAACTGGATTCAGCTGAGTATCAGTGCTTAAGTACGAAAAATTATAAAGCATTATCATGTGCACATATGATTGGTGTAATCCCTGAGTCGCCAGGGACGAGCCCATTTCATTTACCGAAAGCGACACCATAGTCAGCTATACGTATACAAACACATGATAAATAAGTCACACTTCGCCACCATCAACCGCGAACCGCAATATTCGGTAAATAACCATAATGATGAACTAAATCCGATGTCTGCCGAAGATGCCCGAACGTCCCGTTCCGTATAGTTATCAGAGCATCCACGTCTAATAGCGGCGACGTGGCCACGCCTCCCAGTCGCGGTTTTAAATAATATAGCAGACGAAACCGATACTTTCTATTGACGATTATTCGATAAAAGTGAGCTTGAGAAACTGGTGGTTTTCACTCCAATAGGAGACACAATATCTCCATTGTGCCGTGCCCTAACATTAGGCTAGGTTCTAAGGTCACCGACAATGGGCAAATGCGTCCCACATGTAGTGTTTACGTCCTCAAATTGTATGCTGGGACCAAATTTCATTGAAGAAAGTTTTTGTTTGTCATGATTTGACTTTTCCAAACTATGTTGGCTTCCAGTCTAAGCGGATACTGCTGAATACCATGTTTTACATTTAGTGCCTTCTCTATGGGACCTCCTCAACCCAGTTACTTGGGTAACACGAAACCCCTTTGCATGATTGGTTCCAAGACTTTTTGGCTTCCGATTACCTGCCCAGCTTTTAGGTAAGATCACTCATGATGAAAACAGTTAAGAAGTTTCTTTAAAAGTTTATAGTTGAATGGAAAATAACCAAAAAACCGACGAATAAAATTGGATTGAATAAAATCTAAAGTAACAGGTTATCAGTCGGAATGGTTCTAAGAACCGTATTGGTAGGATTAATGACGGTATGGTAACTTACCGACTTCAGTAGTAGTCAAACAAACTGTATTTAAATACGGTCCGAATCACATACTCACTGATATTTATTGTGATAATAACAGGCTTTAGAGTGGTAATGGTTTTCCTACACATTACACATTTTCCTTAAAACCTGGTATTTCAATGTTCATTAAATGTCTCGGCATTATTTATTTATTTATTATTTTATTATATGTTTCCCGCCGTGTCACCCGATGCCTTGATCAACTCTTCACCTTCCTGGATAAAATATAGCCTATGTGTGAAAGATTTTTACAAATCAGTTTAGTAGTTTCGAAGTATTTAGGTTACAACCATATCAAAATATATTCTCTTTATTATATTAGTATAGGTCTGGAGGCTTTAATATGGTCTGTGTCATACGATTGTCAATCCCTCAGTAGATTGAATGATTGAGCAGTTTAAAGGGCAAATGAGTTCTACATTTGACACTAATGGGATCCCATAACGGAATCATATTTTCAAAACTCATGGTCGTAATGAAAATACAATTATGATTATAATAAAGCTTGACTGCTTTCGTCGTGTTTTATAATAAGTTTGGTATTAGTTATTAAGTATTTATTTACAAGATTGTTAAAATGAACGATGTGATTTTTTGTGTATATGTTGATGATTAAATAATGACAAATATATTTTAGTAACATGGAATTCTAGGAAAATTAATTAATCAATCCTCTGTCGTGCGTCATAGGGTGAACACTATCTATCTAATCATGATCATAAAATGACAACTTAACTTGGAATTTCTAAATTAGGTACCTACTTTTGGAATTTACTTAAATTTAGGAGTCATCACGTGCATAAGTTACAATTTTAATTTTGAGGTCAAGAGCGTGCCTGCTAATAGTTATAATTTTCATATATTAGACATTAGTTCAGTATTTAAGCACAAGCCGATGCGGACCAATTAAATAAATGATGAATAATGAGTAGTAAAAGCTAATTAACATGCTTGTAAAGTGAAGAATAGATAAGAACCTGATTAGGCTCATGAATTTAATTGATCAATTCCACTGAAGTCAACAACTGATGGAATAAATTAAAAAAACTCGTTCTAACTGTACTTGAAGAGGGCACGAGTTTATTGCAAATCTGGTATTTTTAGCGAAATAGTTTGTTTTAAGACATTTGCATATTTAAAACTATAATTTTGCTGGAATTTTTTGAAACATGTAAACACGTATTGATTTGCTATCTATTATTATTTTTCTGCGTATGTCATGAATAATAGTTATTGACATTGCAGGGCTACATGTCGATATTTTTAGGTATTTACGAATACATCATCATCAGCCTTTTATCGTCCCACTGCTATACACAGGCCTCCTCTCACACGGAGAAGTATTGAGAGGTAATCATCACGCTTGCTCAACACGGGTTGGTGATTTCAGACGTTATACAAAACAATACAAATACTTCACTAATACTAAATCTAGTACATCATAAAATTCTCTAGGCATACCTTTTCCTAAGGCTGGAAACAGTGCTCAGCCGACGGTCAGTGCTGACCGTACGTCCAGACCGAATTACATACAAAATCACGCGCGTACCGTCAGAGTCGCTGTGTGCGCGTTCATAGACTTGCACGGATATAGCTACGAGAACCGATAGTCGGCGCTGACCGTCGCCTCAACCGACGAGCACTGTTTCCATCCTAAAGGTTGTAAATAACGTTCGGAATTTAAATCTAGTTGCTCCTTCAAAACAAGCGTGTCGCCTGAAGCTGCAATTTGTACTATGTCGCGATCCGTCTACCCGCGTTATCTATTTTCGCGAAAACTGTTGTTCGGAGACCAGTAATCCCTGTAATAGAGCATTGTTCGGCCGCCATAGATTGCGAACTGTTATTTTCTTGAATAAAGACATCGAGATCCTAATCGCGGTAAACTATTTGGTATGGTAAAATTGTTTGTGGTTCTACATTTTACGGAGAACGCGTATTGTCACCTTTTGAAAGTGTTGTTGATACAGATGTCCGGAAAAATAAAACAAGATTTATAAACATTTTCCAAAAGTTTTTCGATTTTTCTTGTAATAAAAAGTAAATTGTAGAATGCATATAAAATATTCTCTTACGTTTAAACTTTGTTAACGTCAACTTCACGGAAGCTGCAAACAGCATTTAACTCATGCTATAATAAGTATTCATAATTTTATTGATTACGTCGTAAACGAGGTTACAACTTAGAAAGCAAAAGTTACCTACCAATAATTATTCATTGAAGATGAATCGTAATCGCAATATTCAATGATTTATTATACATAAATCTCTAATATTACATAATCTTTATTTGCTTGTTTATGACTTTTCCTATAATTAATACTTCTAAGGGCAATAATTAGCGCAAATAAACTGTTACATGAATGTTTCGACGCGGAATTGAATTAGAATCACGCGGGTGTAAAAAGGTGATTATAAAGAGATTTGTAGCACATTTTGTAGCATCGTGGTAATTTGTGTGTTGTTCGTCTATTCAGTCGGTAAATCATAACTTTCTATGTTTGTTTCATAACTGAGATTAGGAGATAACCTCGGTAATTGCTACCGTCTATGTGTTGGGAGATCATCTGGGTCTTAACTTGGCAAATGTCATGTCAACTTCTCTGTTGATCCAGGTTACTGACTTTGTAAAAGGTGTTGCAGAAGAACATTATTATTTTCAGTTTTACTCACTAGAGATTTATTGAATTTATGACTGTAGTAACACATAAATTAAGCTATCGGTCAACTAAAAATATGTGGGAACTCTTGCTCCAAACCAAACCAAACATCCATTTTGTTTCTTAGAAACTTTTAATGAACTCTTTTCAGAAATGGCTGAACATAATATGTACGTAGATACTACACAACGTGATCCTGTTAAGTACTCATTTATTACCCCACACTATCTTCACGTAACATATGTATATTGTTTTTACACAACGTGATCCTGTTATATGTTCTTATATTACACAACACTATATTCACACCGTTATAACGCGGCTAGATCATTTCAAAGGACCAACTGTAAAATGTATGCATTTATAAGTAAGTAGATTATAATTATGTACTTGTATGCAATCATTTCGCTTCGTCATTGAGACCACCCTTATTGAGATTTGCAGTCATCTCGCAAGATAAGATACAGATCTTGTATTGGAACCTATTTGTGAAAGACAGGCTGATATTGATACAATGGAAGGCAATTGCTTATCATCTTATCCCTTTGATATTAATCATTTGTTGTATTTTAATAGTTTGTAATGTCATTGCGTTAGGTTCTTATTATACAGGGTTGAAGTACCTATAGATCTATGAAAATACTTGAATTGAGAACTTGCTGATTTTAAGGAAGTCGGTTGAAAACACTGTAATGAAAGTCCACCAGGGATCCACCAGATTATCGTACCTTCCGAAACCCGGAAGACTTCGTCATGACAAGATGGTCACCCATCCATGGATAAACCGCGCCAAACCGTGCTCTTCGAAATACGAAACTGCTACTCTAGTAGCTATAAGAATCAAAACATATTGTTTCGTTACACAGCGGTATTTGATGTCAGCCAAGAAAGCTTTTAAAAATCTTACTTTATTGGAAAGTCGATCTTATCAGTTAATATTAAGATAATTAACAAAATCTGCAAAAATATTTCGCAAGTCCTAAAAGTAAACGTACCAATAGTCGTCGGATTTCGGAAATCACCGACTTTGAAGCGCTACTGTGTGTTAAATATTCAATAGAAAATGAAAATTTTTGCATCACGTGATAGAGTATTTATTCGTTATTCTAAGTAACTAATGTTTTTTTAATCATTTTGATGGGTTTATATACTTATTAAAGCAAAAGCAAAAAAAGGGCGATTTGTACCAATAGTCGTCTGATTTGTACGGATACTCGTCAAATATTCCCAGTACTCGTCAACTTTTAATGCTAATGTAAACTCTCTGCTCTTGAACATAAGGTTCAAGTTATGTACTTTTTTTTGTGCTTGAATTTGTTAAGCATTCTTGTGCCTTTGAAACATTAGGTGGGTAGATAGATAAAAAACCAAATCCCTATTTAAAACAGCAGGGCATAATCTGTTAGAAGAGCAGGTATTCAATAAAACAGATACATAGTATAGCATTTTAATTTATATTCCTATGTATCAAACGCTAGGAATCACAAAATCAGTGTATAAAATATATGTTATATATCTTAATCATAATCATAATAACCATGCAGTCATGTGCATATGTAGCACGAGGAAAATAATTACTATTAAAATATTTAAATTGTAAAATAAAATAATTAGTTTTCACAAAAAATAAAAGCCACATTCATTTATATAGCTTTCCGCGAAATAATTATTAACATTCATAAATATGTAGGTAAGGTTGTCATTCATAAAAGCTTCTGAACTGCTTAGCGCATGCAAAGTACGATTTGCAAAAATCTCTATATACAGTTCAAACTGTCTTAAAGGTATTAATCAAAATAATATGATTAGGTACAATTAAGCGTTCAAACCCAATAATAATAATATCTAATAAGCCCCGGAGGGCATCTGAGGCGGATGACGGGGAGTAGCGACCCCGCGGGGCTATATATCCGAGTGCTCCAGGGAGAGTATACTGTCCCCCATCTCCGGCCTGCCGGAGTGAAGCATGACGGGGGATAGGTCTCCCGCCTCTTGGCTTGCCTTCATCGGCCGGTCAGAGTGGAGTCGCTAGAGCAGGGTTAGCAGCCCGCTCGGAGGGTAGGTGCCTCGTGGTAAGTGGCGAGTGGGCCGGTGATACTGGACCCACAGGGAGCGCGTGATCTGCGTTAAGTCCGCCGAGGTATCCTCACCCTTCAGCTGCTTATGTCCCTATTGCCTTCTTGTTGCTATTTAGTGACTGATTCCCGGGGGCCCAGTAATTGAGCTGGCGAGCCCCACCTGCCATTTTAACATGTATTTTATACATTGTCATCGGCAGGTGCCATAGTTCCTCATCATCATCATCATCTACCGAGCCTTTTTTCCCAACTATGTTGGGGTCGGCTTCCAGTCTAACCGGATTCAGCTGAGTACCAGTGTTTTACAAGAATCCTATCTGACCTCCTCAACCCAATTACCCGGTCAACCCAATACCCCTTGGTTAGACTGGTGTCAAACTTACTGGCTTCTGACTACCCGTAACGACTGCCAAGGATGTTCAATGACAGCCTTGACCTACAGTTTCATGCCATCCGAAACACAGTCGTTGGTGTCATTGGAGGATATACTTAGAAAGTACATACAAACTTAGAAAAGTTGCATTGGTACTTGCCTGACCTGGAATCGAACCCGCGCCCTCATAATTGAGAGGTTGATTCTTTGCCCACCAGGCCACCACGACTTTTTTTTTGCAGGTGCCGTAGTTCCTATAGGTTCCTAGATCCTAATCCACTAACATCCCAAAGCAATAGCCCAAGAAGTTTTCCTCCACAGTTAGCAATAGTTTAGCACACAACCGGGGATTGTCCTTGGGTACATTTCTATAGTATACATGGACGGTAGTAGTACGTATACAGGGATAATCGTCGGTTTTGTGTCACCATTTCATTAAAGTTGTCTCAAAAGGGCGTTTTAAATTTTCTTGCTGCATCTGATGTTATGTGTGGCCCCTTGATTTACAGCTTTTATGACTTTTAAAAGGCCCTCTTGCTTGTAGTTTCTTTCAGTCATGATCAGCTATTAAAATTACGATCATGCAATTACTAAATACATAGGTACAATTTTAAATAAAAAAATCTTACTTAAGGTTACTCTTTACCCATCAATATCGAATACGACAAGCAAAGAAGTGACAGCGATGGAAGCTATATCATCTTAGTTTTAAAACTGATTTTAATATTTTTTGCGTCAAAACTAGTTGAATGACATATTTTTTATACAGGCGCTATTAAGGCACGTTAGGGAGACGCGGTACAATACGCGTGACGACATGCAGTTATTTCGAACAAAAAGCATAGTGTAAGAACAGTCAATTTTTGCTTACCGCAAATTGTAATCCAAGCGTAGTAAAAACAAAGGCTAGTGCTAGACCTACTTGTACCCAAAGCGGTAGAGCTTAATGGTATGGCGGAGGCCTACAACGGCCAATATATACCTAAAAAAACACTCGTAGGAAGTGCATACTTATAGAAAACAGGGGATTTAACCGTTAAGAAACATATGAATTGAATCTAATATCATGACTGTGTACGTGCATCTAGAACCAGCAGAGTAAAATTTACCCCTAAGAAAAAGCTTAAAAGAAACGCAGTTTTATGAACAAATGTAGTCTAAACCTTAAATATGTTTGTTCTAGACAGTTAACAATTTTGTAAAAGTCCCGATATTAGCTATTTATTCGCATTTTGTACTGTAAAACACAAAATATCCCCATTATGACGAGTTTAGGTGCAACTTTTGAGCATGTCCCAGTAGTCGTCATAATAATTGTAAAATTGACGGGTTTTGGGTCAAATGGGAGTTTTAAAGTACCAATAGATGTCACATTAAAAAAATATATCTTCTATGTTAAAAGTATTCCAAATTGCATATTACATCGTTAGCAAATAAACTTAACTATCTAATTAAACAAAGAAACATACCACAGACCCCACTGGAGTTATGTAAATCAAAACACAAAACCACGTGCTGAGTTTCACTTTTGACATCTGAACTTCACGAAAAATCGATTTTGTTAGGGCACACATGTTTCAAATAACATATCTTAGAAGCCGTGAATTTTAAAACCCCGTATTGTTGTTTCAATTGTGCAATATATTATCAACAATATGTTGACATATAAAATGGCCCATTTTAAGTTCAGTAGAAAAAAATAATAACAGTTTTTAGATTAATTGACGACTATTGGGGCATGACGACTTCACCCGCGTTTACCTTAACTGCAACGATTAATCTTTTAATGAAACATATTAATAGAGAAGTTTATTTCGAAAAAAATACAACTGTATCTTAGACATTCGTTGATCCGTTTTTTTCCATAGGTTTCTTGTAAAACGGAAATAAAGCGTTAATTTAAATGCCAGACAAACGAAGTGGATTTTATTTTATAAGTCCATTATTTCTAAAAATAAAAGTTGTTGCTTATTTTTGAATAAATTAAACATCAAGGTTTTTTTACTTGTCAGCAAAAGAATTTATAAAAAATCTTGATGTTTTAGGTATGTCACGTTTAATTATGAGAATTAAATGTATTTTTGTTAGTCATAGTTATGAAGTCAATATCTAGCATGCAGAGATGAGGAGTTTTCTGATGTCATTTTATAATTTATATAAATAAGCGTATTTTAAGTTTTATGTAAATATGTGTATAACCCCGTATATATTCCTTTTCCTTAACAATAAAAAATATTACATTAAAAAAAATCTAGCTAATGCAAGCGATGTTATTCATATCTCCGTTCCTGAGATTGGCGTGTAAAACAAACTCTTTAGTTCGAGTATTAGTATAAATAGCATATTAATGTGCATAGCGGAATATGCACTTTAGTAAATTGATGACACTAGACAGATTTCAATTCATTACTTTGTCTTTTTAAGATTATTTCTTAGAAATACCTATGACAATCATAGCGTTTACATGTAAAACATGATTTTTTTAAAATGACATGCACATGTATGTCATTTTTTCAATTTATTCAGTGAAATCTATTATTTATTTCTCTTCAAAAAGTTTTTGCTTTTGCAACACAGAGAAACCTAGAAAATAAAGCTATTAATTTACTTCCTGACTATTAACACAGTCACATCTGAATTGAGGACCTCCTTATTGAAATTTGAAGAATGAATAGGAAGTGGGTCCCACATGCAAACTGCGGAATTTATAATTTACGAGTAATTTTGAAAGCTTTGCGATTTTTTATCATCATCATCAGCCTTTTTATCGTCCCACTATTGGGTGCAGGCCTTCTCACACATAGAGAATGCCTGTAGGTAATGTGGGCCTTTTTGCATTAACAACATAATAAAAACCCATATCCGACATTCTACTAGCCGTATAAAACCTAAGAACATAAAATAGCACTAATTGTTTCACATTTTATCAAAAACAATGTTACCATACAAAATGTTTTGTGACAATAAATTTTTAAAACACGTAGTTTCTTCTTTGTTCGACGTAATAATTGTCGTGTAACAATGTAATGTAAAAGTGACTGCTAGACTGTTACTTGGTAAAACAATGTATGGCAAAGTTCACCAGTCACGCGAGTTGGTCTCACACGAGCGTTTTTTGTTTCTAATTTTAAGGAAAATGTAAGTATTCAAGACAAAGTGAGTCATTTCTCAGATCATTTACATCTGACCCGAAGCTTGTGCTACATAGTTGCATCTGTTTTCAGAATTAATGTTGCATCTAAATTGAATTAGGAATGTTTTACTTTCTCAATTTGACTCTGATAGATAATGAATTATTTATAGACTACGGAAGGATATGGACTTCTTTGCATAGTTCACTTAAGTGTGTTAATGAAAGGATTTCTTTTGTAGTCTTAAGTTAGCATAGAAAATAATGAAGTTAATGAAGTACAATGGGTTTACTGCCGTTATCCTTACGAGATATACTTATGAGACTCTTTTCATGAAGACCATTATTTTTGTGCCTTCAAAGATTTGATTGAGGTTATAATGTTTATTTATGTGCGTTACGTTATAAAGTCATGTTATATAACACGAATTACACTACCCGTTGTTACCATGCCACCATAAAAAAGCTTTATTTCGACTGTTCGTCCACTTAACTAACTACTAACTTTATGATCACAAAAATAATAGTTTTAGAAACCATGCGTGTGTGAATTAGTTTTAATAGTTTTAAAGACGTGACTGTGTAGGTCAGGAGCAAAATTTAAACAAAGGGATAATTACAGCAGTAGGTCAATTGTCGCTAATAACTATAGTAAATAGTCAAAACAATTTGGTGATTGTTTTCATTCTCACGGTACACGGATATGTGTAACACCAACACATTTTTTTTTGGTAGTTTTGACGTATTATTTAGGTTTATATTTTGACTAGCTTTCTTGCAGTGTTTATTGTGATTTATTTTGTAGTATTTACTTCGATGATAAAGCTCCGCGGGCTTTTTTAAGCATGTAAATTATTACCACGAGATAAAGCATCGAAAATCGTCGCACAGCAGTGAAAACCACGTACCTAAGTGTTTATAACAAAATTTAACAGGAGGACGACAAAACTATCTACCGACTAAAAAAATTATGAGTGGGGAAGATATTACCATTTGCTTTTTTATTAATTATAGCATTAAGAAAGTCTTATATGTTTCTAAAAAAAAGTTTATCTATAAGCCATAATTCATCCAAATTCGTATTTAATTGAAATACCAACAAGTCTCAATGTTTCCTGTTCCTCATAAACTTTCTCGGTATAATAACTTTGATTAAGATCTTTAGGCATTCAATTAATATGACGTTAGCCGCAATAAAGGACGAAATAAAAAGGTGTTAAAATATTAAGCTGTCATATTAGACCATTATTTATAATTGCAATGTGAATTTAATGGACCGCGTCTAGGCGAATAGCTAAATATATCTTTCAATTCTAATTTATTGTTGTAAACCTGTTTGAAAATACTAAATGGAAGCTGTTTTTGAGATATTTTGGGGCTTTAGCTATCCGGTTACTAACGATGACTTGGTAATTTAGCCGTCTAGTGCTTGCAGCGAGAATTCGAAGCGGGTCGTGCCGACCCGTGCCTCCGATAGTCGGGTCAATCAAAATGCTATTGTGGTTTACCAATATTGATTTTGTTAAGCTTCTACACTTACTCAATGCAATTAAAACTGTATGCATCGGTTAGTAATTTAGCTATAAACGCTGGAACTAACACTATAATTTTTCTGGGCACTTTAAAACTTTTTTTAAACAGCAGATATTTATTAAAATATTCAAACAATGTAAAACTATTCGACTAGAAAATAAGGAATCGAGGGGCCTTGCAGCGATGGACATAAAAAATATTTCCTCGTAAATATAATTGGCGCGGAAAGGTATGCGAAATAGGTACATATTTAATGGGAGGGGAGTAGGTGTTAATGACCGTACATGATCGCTCGTGATTAATACATTCTTAGTTATAGGAAACCTACTTAGTTACCTGCCGAAATTTGAATCAACAAAAAATAAGAATAATTTCTTCGTGTTTAAATATGTCTCAACTAATTAACGGGATATTCACAACCATGTAGGTATGTACATTAAAATAAATGTTAAAAAAAAACATTCACAAACGTCAATAAACTTCGTTAGTACCTCCCATAGCATTATCAGAACAACATAGTTTTAGTAGTACCGGCTTACTTTTACGAAGAAGGAAGTTGAAATGCATGATTATGGACTTACAAAGATGAAAAACATATGAAGAATACCGAATAGAAACTATATGAAGAGTGTAAAAGTAAATACTGAAATCATGGATAAAAATAGCAAAATAAGTAATTGAAAAAAAAGGTAGAGGCTGTCATAACTTATTTCTAACGTTCTCATTTTATCAGTTCATAAAGTTAATAGCTTAAAACACGTTGATTTACCATAAGGACTTCTTAAGAACCTATTCCTATAAAGATTATAACTTATTCTAATGTCATCGACTCCCATAATATAGTGTAAGTGGGTGTATAGCTTTTATCTTGGAATGAAACACCATAAAATTTATGTAAATTATTTTCTATCAAACATTATATAAAGGTTTAAGAATAACGCTGTTCAGAGGATTAGTAAGAATATCAACCTAAATATTTGCGAAAGTATAGTTCCTACTTTGTAAAACTTCATTTAATATTTTAATACGGTCGTTCCGTATATACTATAGTAATGTCAGATTTTGGTGATTTTCGTCTCGAGTATGTAAATGCACTGAGTAAACGCACATATTAATCATTTAGTATATGGTTTTATATTCATTTATCATTTTTGATTTAAGCTAGTGTTGGCCACGTAGGTACTTATGTTTGCTTGCTCTATCCAGTTGGACAACAGAGTATTTTAACAATAATGGTTTTTCTTGAAAATGGTGTAAGAGATCTAGCATTCTCGTTATGTTATTTCCACTCTGTAGACCTAAGTATAACACCCTGTTATTTTTATTTGCGGAAGGAAACATAGTCCTAATTTTACATCAGTAAACGCAAAATTCTGCTGTATTTACATACCTCACTTGGCTATGTTTTCCCATAGTTAGTACGGCATTTACGCGTCGTTTTACAAAGAATGCTGTTTTGGTATCAACTTCCCCTGCATTGTGTGAATGTGAATTCGCGGGCCTTGTTTTAGATCGATCATTTTGTATTTTTGTAATTGCACTTGCTAAATTGTAGAGTACATGCTTTATTCTCATTCTAGTAGAATTGTTATAATGATCTTCTTAGCCGATTATCGGCCATGCACGGCGGCTGTTCTCATATAAGGAGATCAGCCAGCTTCGCAGGACATATTATGCTGCACAAGCATTTGCGCAGACACAGGTGCACCCTTCATTCCGCCACTCTCATAGCCCGATGGGATGGTAATCGGCACGACCTAAACAAAGAACTTTGTTAAAATTAAATTGTTTCAAGATTAAATAATTTTAATGTTCATTTTCTGGCCTTTCTAAGTCTATCTTAGACACCAATGACTGTGTTTCGGATGGCACGTTAAACTGTAGGTCCCGGCTGTCATTGAACATCCTTGGCAGTCGTTACGGGTAGTCAGAAGTCAGCAAGTCTGACACCAGTCTAACCAAGGGGTATTGGGTCAACTGGGTTGAGAGGGTCAGATAGGGCAGTCGCTCCTTGTAAAGCACTGGTACCTACTCAGCTACATCCGGCTAAACTGGAAGCCGACTCCAACACTCTTGGAAAAAGTCTCGAAGGATGATGATTTCTGGCCTATTAGCATGTAGATATCAACCATCTTGACACTTTGACGGCATTGGTCAGGCCCTACACTTGTAGTCTTCACTCATCTTCGCTACGATAGATTTGTTACGTTACTGTTTATTCAAATAAGCCTATTGTTCTAATTTGAATAAACATGTTGTATTTACATATTTTGAATTGAACGCAGCTCACTGTGTAAATGTAAATTGTATACCTAAACATACCTACATGATACATTCACTCATGTGGTAAGTAGCTTGTAGCCTATCTCTTTTAGGTAAGCAAATAAATATAAGGACGGGTGTCAGATTGATTGAAACCTCACAAAGCATAATGCAAGACTGTCTTTATTACGATTAAACAACGTTTAATTATTATTAGAAATAATAAGTACTTACATACGACGTCACATTAACATATACCTAGGTAGAATATCGGCTGTATAAATATAGATATAGCAATACCTAAAGTAATTTAAAGAAAGTGTCTTAGGAAGGCATATTGTTGACTAGAAATTTATTCTATAAATAATTTAATTAAATTGTACTTCAATAGTAGGTAGATACTTTAATCATGTTCTAAACAACCAACACCTGTGTTTTAATTTCAACAATTAGGTGCCTACAAGTTGTTTTTCACACGCAATATTCTAAGACCGTTTTGTTACCTATATAAGTAATTATGAACAATTCAAACGAAGGACAAGACAATTTATCGAAAGGGCTACAAGTACATACAAATGCCTAGTAATGTTAGAGTACGCGCCTACTACTTACCAACTTTTCGTCGGCCGATAGTTGGTTTAGGCTTATAAATCCAGTTGCTACAAAGATGAGTAGCAATACACACTTAACAACGATCAGGTATTTGTTCGGTATCAGAACGACTAAAAAACATTAAATGAAAAAAATATTATTTCCTACAACTGGGCCATTTCTTACAGTCTGCCAGTCTGTCGGCGGTATGCACGTAGACTTAGGTAGATGACTACTTCCAGTGAAGGGCTGTCTACAACCTATTATTCAAGAGTTAATATTCCTCAGTTATCAGACTTAGCAAATTGATATAGACCAAGGTTCCTGTTAGACAGAATGCCTGCAGGAAATCGTCGGTTAATCACTGTATTTGCCTAGAACTTGGATTCCTTGGCTATGTTAGCTTTATAATGGGTTACATCATTCAGTATCTAGTAAAAAGGGATTATTTATTGATATTTTGAAATGTAAACGTTCAGTAAATTTTACCAGCACAGAATCTCGGTAAGTAACGCACTAATCAAGATAAGGCCAATAAAAGACGTTAATGGGAGAAAGTATTTTAACCCGAATTCCGGGTTATTTGCTCCACACACCAGGATAAAAAGTATCCTTCAGCCTTCCTCGATAAATGGGCTATCCAACTCTGAAATCTTTTTCAAATCAATCTGATAAGTGGTTTCTTAGATTACCGCATTGTAACAAGTAAATAGATTCTTCAACTTTATACAATTAGTATCGATATCTTTTAAGCTAGTGAGTCATTCGCAAAAGGACCACTAAACACTATATTTACAAAGCCCCATAAACATTAAAGTGACCCCAATACCCTGAGAATATGGTAAAGTGATTGTAAAGACATCGAGTGCGCTCCCAGCTCCCAGTTACCGATGTTTGACTTTCGTTGACATTTCGACCATGTTTTATGCCCATTGGCCAATAGTGAACGGTCCATATTAATTCAACCTTGATACAGAATATCCCTACGCACTCTAAAAGGATTGTTTCAATAAACGTTACTTTTACTATGTGAATTGCGATGTACGTTCGATGACTTGAGCATTAATTAAGGAATTTGCAATCGTTCTGTTGCGTCAGTTTGTATCTGGGCGAAATAATTAAAAATACTTTGGTTCTCTCTGATTCAAAATTAGTGGTTAAGGTAGTATGTATTAAGATTTTTCGTACCGACTGTTTCAAACCGCGGTACGCAGTCATTATTACAAACAAAAGTCAACTGTCTCATAACAAAACTACGAAGTATTTAACGGCAATTGTGAAAAGCAATGCTTATGTACCTAACATACCTAAGCAAGCATAACTTTCTTCGCCGGATTTTACTACACAATTAATCGTTTATTATTTAACTGTGTTTAAGTTTAACACCTTTAATCGCATAATAAATTGTTATATGTACCTAAATATTTATTTTCCCAATATTCTCACGCTTCGTAAATCGCAAACCGGACATCTGTTAATCTAAACAGATTTCTATCGGCGAATAGCTATACTTGATGATCAATCTTCCCATTCAAGGCTTTTTCCAGGTCATCTGAAATGAAAATTAGATATTCCTAGGGCCGGTGTTTAAGGGAAAGCTGAGATAACGTCTAATCTGGTATAAAAGTATTTCTTTAAAAGGTTCTGATTTCAAGTTTTGTGGTAAAAATTGACCATTTAACTTTTCCTTGATAGATACTCATCTTAATAGATACAAGGGCAGAAACAAAACAATTAATAGTAAGTGTAAAATAACCAACTGCAAATATTAGTAACCAAGTACAAAATGAAACTATGTAGTTGGTTACGGTTACTACAAATTTTTAAACAGACGCGTCAGTGGGTCAACAAGAGTGCACCTATGCAAACTTCTTCTTCGTTTTAAAGAGTTTGTAAAATGTCTTGTCAATCTTTCAAAAAGCAGGGTATTATTTTCAATATAAAGTTACCCAAATATCCTTTATTTGCTACAAAATTAATATTAAGTATAATGGCTCATTAAAGTAAAGCCTCTTCATTAAATCAATATCCTATATTTTGGTCTCAATATCACGAAAGCATAGACACAAGTAATAATTAATTGCTATAATAATATAAAGGAATTCAGATAAAATCTAGAACAAAGATATTCTAAAAAATACACACTAAAGTAGTTCTAATATAGATCCATTTAATTTAATATAACAACATTCACAAACTGGATGCAAGGTCGTAATAAATTAATTACTGTTTTTCATCCATTTTAATATCCATTAAAATAAAATTCAATAGGTATTCGTATTTGATGATAAAGATCATATATTATTATGCTTTAGACTAAAAAAATTGGCACCGTATCGGAAGCTCGGACTAAATTACTAGATTCTCATGTTTTTTTTTTTCACTTTTGTATAGGTCATAATTATTCTTTTCAGAAGTAAAAATAGATAGTATCTGGATACCAATAAATTATATTTGTGGAATCATCTATAAACAGCGACTTACCTATTTTCCATCAGTCACAAAGTTTTTTCAATATGTATTATAAAAAAATATTGTCATATTGATGTTTTTTATAATAATTTTAATTAATGTTGGAATTAGGTTATTAAAAAAAACCTTGAGACAAATAATTATCTAACAACTGAATTCACAACATTACCGGTTGTCAGTCACCAATGAGAACGACATTTCAAATGTTACCGAATTATTGCAAAATTTTAATTAAAAACGATGCGTTGAATAAACATGCTGATCATCTATGCAAACAAACCAATATATCACATTATTATGATGTTTATATTAAAGCAAAATATTATACAAACTAAAGTAGGTGAGGTTACGTAAAATATTGGTTTCATATAAAAATGTGCAGTTTTTCCGGTGTCAAACGTAACGTTGTAGGAAGAACAATATTCACTTGGTTATATAAAATGTTCTAGCTCACTTGTTACTTAACCGATCACATACACGCCGATCACATAAACATAAACCAACATGCATGTATTAAAAGATAAGTATAATACTTTCAGCACATTTTGAAAAAGTTTAGAACCTTAAGCAGTTTACATTGCTTTGTATCCAAAAATAAAATAATCAGACATTTTAAAAGAATAAACTACATGACCTCTACATAGTGATTTATTAGCGTGCCCTAAATGCATCCTTATAACATGTAGGTAATAAAAACCGTTACATAAACCAAACAATTAATACTAGAACTAATAAATTATCTTGAACACGAAGATTCGCAAACTTTCAACACTGTTGTATAAATATAATTTATCTTAATTATTCTTAGGCAGACATCAAAATGAAATCAAGCCTCGTTCGGAAAAGGTTAATGTGTAACATTTTACACATTCTCTCTTATTTATGGCTCTTCCAAAGACAAGACATTTGGCTGTCATAAAAAATAATTATTATTGCACCACTTTCCTGTTATAAATGGCTGCAGAAAACTATAGACCCATGTTTTTGCTAATGTTAGGTATAATTTAAAAACTATAACAGTTTTTGTCATTGTGAATCTGATTTCGATAAAAACCTACCTACGCATACAAAATATAGCGGAAAAAATAGAGAAAAAAAATTGAGATTAAATAAAAATGGATGAGTCAAATTATTCTTATTTCTTCTAATTTAGGCGTCATCATTACACAATTTTGTTCACGTGTAACACCGAACCATCCACAGGTGCAGATTTCTTGTAAATTTTTGAGCCGACAAGGCTTTTGCAAGAAGCCTAATACTGCATTGCATATTAATTCTCAAGTATATTAAGTCACACCAGTAATAAATGATCGAATGCATAATATTAACCTTTTAAATGTCATATTTATGTTTTGCAAATGCAGAAGATTGAAACTCAATACTGTTACATCAGTTTTGTAGCACATTTCTTAGGCAATGTTTGCCCAATTTTGTCCGAAATATAAGTTATGTTAGATATACCTCCAGGTGTTAGTAACTTGACGACTGGTTCTATCTGCAATATGTCATGGAAGCCAAATGCATAAGATCTTCTTCATATTAATTAAATACGCTTGATCTTATTTAATTTACTTAAGATTTGAATGTTAGGTAAATCTTAGCTTCACCCGGACATTTTAGATCTACATTAAGCCATTAGTGCTATAAAATATTGTTTTTTTTTTAGTTTTTATTAATTTTCAATGACGTTTAATTAATATTATGCAATTCCGCGGAAATGTCGCGGTTGTTTTGCGCATCAATTTTTCATTCGTTTCGATACAAAATTAATTGCAATTATATAAGGTTAGCTAGTTTAGATGGAATCTACTAAATTATTATTTATTTATATATTATGCCATTTCTAGAAATATTATCGCTTAAACGTGTAATATTTTCAAAATTTTATGCAAAAAAGACATCCTTATAGTCTTTTTTTATGTTTAATAGTGTTATAAAATAGAATTTTTTAAATTACCTATAATTTTAAGGCCTTTTCGACAACGTTTTTCGAAAACTTTTCCATAAAGTTACAAATTAGACAACTCCTTTTTGAGGTCATTGTACTATAAGTTAGAATTTGCAGTCCTTTATTTCCATTTTAAAATGTAAATTAGGTAAGCTCTTGTTGTAGGTTATAAGATGACCTCAACAGATCTGTAGCATATTATTTAATTGTTTTATTATACTAATTTATCCAAATACATAACATAAAATAATTTGGACACTGTTAGATACCTATTAGTTCCTGAATAGATTTAAATAACTGTCTTTTGTATAGTTAAACTAATTAAAAAAACGACTTGAGAACTTCTTTCTGATTGAATCTAATGTCGATCATCTCCATAAAATGTAAAATAAGAAACAAAATATGTACAACATAAGCCCCGTTCGCACTAATATCGTAAACCTCCGTTTTTCTTAAAACTTAAAAAAATCACAACTGTTTACTTAAAATTCATAATAAATAACTATTTTAAGAACACCGACGTTTATATTGTCTATAATTCAACAAATAATCAGCCGCGGTAGTATCTCAATCAAATGATTCAATAAAATAAAATATAATTGACAAAAGATCACATCTACTGATGCAGGCGATCAATCAATAAGCTATAAAGAAAATCACGATGATTTATTCAAGTTAATAAAATAAAAAACTAATAATTTCTTCAAATAAAGCGCTTCGAAAATCTTACGAACTGGTTAATTATAGCTAGTTTGTTTGATTGGTTTAAGGAAACTTTCTGCTAAAAACCTATGTTAATATACATACTAACTAATGCAAATAACAGACTTTTTATATTTGTTTATTTGATCCCGCTAATCGTTGGAAATACCAGTCTCATGAAATGTACATATAAAAAAATGTGTGTTCAAAAAAGTTTTGATTATTATAATGTCAATACCTAAGGTTTAAAAATAGGGACAAAAAAACCGGCCAAGTGCGAGTCGGACTCGCGGATGAAGGGTTTCGTACCATTATTTATAAAACGGACAAAAAAATCACGTTTGTTGTATGGGAGCCCCCCAAAATATTTATTTTGTTCTAGATTTCAGTATTTGTTGTTGTAGCGTAGGTGTATAATTTCAACTCTCTAACTATCACGGTTTATGAGATACAGCCTGGTGACAGACGGACGGACGGACGGACAGAGGAGCGAAAACAATAGGGTCCCGTTTTACCCGTTTGGGTACGGAACCCTAAAAACGATGCGCCTGCTGTAAGTATCAATGAGCTGTGTGAGTAAAAGCTCCCAAACGCTGCAAACATTTATAAAGTCAGCCTTTAGTTTGTTTGGGCCCATAAATCAGTAAAAAGATGAATTGCAGTGGCACATGACAAAGTTCGGGTATGTAGCCGGTATCAGAACGACTGAAAACTTTGATTGCAATCACGATTTTCTTTAAAACTGCATGCTCTAAAACTGTGTAATAAAACAAGTAAAGTCTAGGTAGTATGCGAAAATTAGAACACCATAATAGAAGAGTCAGTCATTACAAACAACTGAAATGCGCACTTGAAAACTGACAGCCGTCACACATTCGATACTTCTAACTTTATCTCTGCTTTACACATGATGTTGTAAATTATAAAAACTAAAAATGACTCTTGTGGCTAAACCACTGAATGGATTAGGTATTTTTTTTACGGTTCGCCATAGAATATCATTAAGTACCTATATGCGATAGGATTTAATGTGATTGTGTACGACACACCCTGTATAAGGAAGTACATATCGGGAGTACATAATAAATTATATAAGGAAGTACATAACGGGTATATATTAGGTGTTATCTATTACTTACTTATTAGGTTTTACCTACTAGACAACTTGAGAACCTTTCTTTTAGCAAAAATAGCAAAAGAGAAATCGATGGTTTCGAAAAAGTTTTAGTTTTATTCAGGTAATTTATTTGCATTAGGTAATCTAATTTATTCTAGAAAAAGCACCAAAAGTTGAATAGACTCTTTTAGGTATGCCTAATTTTATTACCTAGGCGCTAAATATACCCAGTCGCCAGCTTTCTAAAATAAAAAAAACCGGCCAAGTGCGAGTCGGACTCGCGGATGAAGGGTTTCGTACCATTATTTATAAAACGGACAAAAAAATCACGTTTGTTGTATGGGAGCCCCCCAAAATATTTATTTTGTTCTAGATTTCAGTATTTGTTGTTGTAGCGTAGGTGTATAATTTCAACTCTCTAACTATCACGGTTTATGAGATACAGCCTGGTGACAGACGGACGGACGGACGGACAGAGGAGCGAAAACAATAGGGTCCCGTTTTACCCGTTTGGGTACGGAACCCTAAAAACGATGCGCCTGCTGTAAGTATCAATGAGCTGTGTGAGTAAAAGCTCCCAAACGCTGCAAACATTTATAAAGTCAGCCTTTAGTTTGTTTGGGCCCATAAATCAGTAAAAAGATGAATTGCAGTGGCACATGACAAAGTTCGGGTATGTAGCCGGTATCAGAACGACTGAAAACTTTGATTGCAATCACGATTTTCTTTAAAACTGAAATTTTATAAATAATGTATTCAGAATATACTATATAATATACAGGTATCTTGAATAAAAGATACATAATTGCATGTATTCAGACGTCATTTAAAGCTGCTTTATTGTCCTTTTAGATAAAAAAGCTTTCGCTTCTAATCGTTTCTTATGCAACTTTTTTAAAGTTTTCCATAGAAATTCTAGCCATTTAGGTATATTACCCACTGATGAAGAACAAAAAATAAATATAGTGTTAAATAAAACGGTTTAGTTTCAAAAGGTTTTTCAACACGAGAACCGTTGATTGCAGTGGTCATACTTTGAGCTTGCCGAAATCGCTTTGTAGATAAGAGGAAACTCTGACGCTAAGGCTTGTAGGCAAAAAGAAAATCGCAATAACCACTTATGTTGGGTATCTCACACCCGTTCATTCCCCTCAAAGTTTCCCACGTTACGCTTACCTATATTTGCATAATCTACATTACAAATAAACAACAACATACAGTTCTGCATTTCCGAAAACATTTATCTATTATTACAGCGCTTCTTGCCTCCATCGACTCGATTTGAATGTTGCAATTTTTTACTAGCAGCTATTAACATTTGAGGAAACGCGCCGTGTTGTGAGAAAAACGCACGTTTATCCGGGAAGTGAATCGCGTACTATGAAGGCGAGTCAATCAATGTAACTATTGCATTGTTCTTGGAGCCGAGTCGTCAAAACTTCGACGAAACGTAAATTATAAACATTTCCTCGTTAAAGCGTGATTTAGTTGCGTATGCAAACATGGCGTGTTTAAGTTTAAAGTTTACGTAGTTCTGTGACGTTTGACAAAGTTTAGGTATACGTGCCAAAGATGCTTTAAAACGAGCTAAAACATTACAGTGTTTTGGTTGAAATCTCATAGTTGCATCCAGCAGCTTAAACAAATGCGAAGCGATTAGACCCGTAAAGGCACCAAGTGTGACCGAAAAAGCAGACTACAATTTACTCTTTTCGTAACTTTCGACGACATCAAACCATGATTAGGAGCTGGTTCATATATGGTTGAGAATAGGCTTGCGAGATCACGATGATACGGCAGTAGTTGCCTAATTTCCTATTAATACCTTACAGCCGCATTAATTTGACCTCTTCAATCAATATGGCTCCGAAGTTATCGTTTATACTAAGCCAATGACCCATTTAGCGATGTTGTTTTGTTTGTGAGAAGTGGAAAAATAAAAAAGTATTAAATAGAACATGACTAGGCGTTGTAATGAAAGAAATCGATTAGAATAAAATTATGTGGCCAGTGTCTATAATGGGAAGGAAAAACGTTTTCTGGTGATGCGTGACCAAGGAGGTATGCTTTGATAGGGTGGACTTTTTACTCATTTGCTATTATGGATTGTGTTCTATGTTTAAATATGAGTTTAAGTTTGAGAGCAGCACAGGAATTTTAATTTGAAAGAGCAGAATAAAACCATAGTGTCTTATGTTCCTACTTGAAAAAATAAATAAAATTCAGCATATTGTCATAAACCTTGAAAAGCTAATTAATAAAGAGATTTACATAATTCAAATGTTATAGTACACACAGAGGACATTAAATAAAATGAGGGCCTTCAAATTTAAAGCTTAATCTAAATCAATCATAAACATTTCACGCCGTTAAATATAACGTTGTTTTATGGCAAACAGACATTTATTACTTTCACTAGTCATAATTGTAAAAGGGACAGTGTATCTAATCTAAGGCTATCAAACATTTTACTACCAGAAGCCGACCATTTGAATACTGAATACTTAAATCCGTCATAAATGAGAAAAGCATGAATACCTTAACACATAACTATTTATTTCTGCAAATACTTTTAGGTATTATCATTGTCCCAAATTCTTATTTTTGTTACTTACACACTACACACATGTTTCATCAAAAA
Source organism: Helicoverpa armigera (assembly GCF_030705265.1). Lineage (NCBI taxonomy): Eukaryota > Metazoa > Arthropoda > Insecta > Lepidoptera > Noctuidae > Helicoverpa > Helicoverpa armigera. The sequence continues at coordinate 5,912,331 of NC_087134.1, read as the reverse complement.
TTTTTACTTATTACTCAAAACAATGCTTTGCAGCATTTATTAACAGGTGTCAGTGATAAGAAAAAAATCTATGGAGTGACAATCAAACATAAGTAGGTATGAATAGGTACAAACAGGCACGGATGACCAGTTTTTTTGTCCCAAGTCATTTGCCTAGTATCTCGTAGTGTTTGCTTGATGAAGCTTCTAATGCCTTCATTCCAATCATAGCGAATGCAACTGTTAAGTTTTGTACCCACATACTTTATGAGCTATGAGCTACAGCCCAGCACTTAGAAATGAAGGGAAATGTGATAGAGGTTAATTACAATATCATTTGACTTTAATGGTGAATGTCTTCATTTGTTCTCTGGTAGGTTCTCATATCGATATACTTATCGATTAAAATCGACTTTGGGGCGCAACTATGTATGTTGTGACCTCTTGGGAAATTCACATTACAGCAATATTTATCTAATATTTAAATTTTATTTTTAGTATACTGTACTCCAAAAGTGTCAATTGAAATAGCTAAACGATTTCAAAGCTCGAAGCTCGATCCCAAAGTGCCAGTTTTCATACAAATCTCTATTCAAAGCCGCCTTAAGTATAAACTTAGTGACACCTCCGGTAACTGAGTATTAAAATATGTGAATTTAAATATGTTGATAGTCTGTAATGATTATCCTTACTGAATATATAAGCTCTGTGATTTCTATTTTATCTTAAAAAGACTTTCTTTGACCCTTAGAGTGAGTAATAGCGACCTTGTCGTGGACTTACAGTATTTTGATCATAAAATTTCTCACCATTCGATACTAATAAAATACGCAATGTCAGTGAGTGCAGGTTGCAATAACTTTTTGAATATACATATTGATATTTCCTTGTTCATTGATATATTGTAGGTAATCGTATGTACTGAATGTTTAGCCTATGTCCACACTGCAGACCATGGCCCGATGATTGCTTCATTTATAAATCATGAATTCAATCAAAGTTTTTAATCGATTGACACCGCAATAATAGCTGATCGTTGTTACGTATTTAATTGTATTCATTTTTATACTGATTTATGAGCCCAAACCAACAACATCTAACTTGTGATAAAAAATAAAATGTACCGTTTAGAACAACAATAAATAAATAAATAACTATCGGCCGACTAAAAGTTTGATGTGTGCCGTGTGTGCGCGAGTCATTTCTGTTCTTTTAACGGTTCATATCTGACTCCAAAAATTCGGACGGTTGATATAAGTAAGATATTTTATTTCCAGGATAATGATAAAATATTTTCAAGCTTGAAATCATGCGCTGGAAGTTCACGATACATAACTGAATTATATGGATTAAGTACAATAATTTATGGTGATCACGTAAGAATGCATAAGTCTCGATCAAAATTAAATGTAATTAATAGAGGTAAGTAGGTATACCTTTTTGTAACAGACACAAAATTTCAATGGCTGGTACAGACCACAGACTATACAGGGTTCCGTTCCGCCAAAGCTAAGCTGAGACAATATTTAATATCTGAATCTAGATATAAGTAGCTGTCGCGTCTTTGTAACCAGTCAATACCAGTTAGATTATCTCGCGACATGGTGTCAAGATATCCCTAAGCTAAGTGCTACCAGCAATTTTCTGTTTAAGAGCTGTTTATCATTACTCTGACTTTTATTCATGTAAAAGTGTGATCTTCAATGAGATTTGCTAATGCAATCTTTACGTGTCTTCGAGTCAAACCAGCTAGAGAATATCAAATAGGTTTGTAAATGTTCGTAATTATTATCGATGAATTTATTGACATTTAAATCAATTCGAAAACACTCTTCCTATTCCGGTATTTTATTACACTTTCGTCAAATAACCCCTCTGGAGTCAGACCTTTGATGCCCCACGCGTGCGCACTTAGGCATACACAGTGTTTTGTTTGTACATTTTTGAAGATCGTTAAGTAACAAACATAGCAAGAAATGTTGGGTTGCCCGGATAACTGCGTTGAGGAGGTCAGATAGGTAGTCGCTCCTTGTAAAACATTGGTACTCAGCGGCATTCGGTTAGACTGGAAGCCGACCCCAACATATGGCTGGGAGATGATGATTTTGACGTTCGTAAAGTCGCGCGATACTTTGCATCTAACTTGAAGGCGCTCATACTGAAGCTAAAGTAATAGTAGTGAAGGTGATACTCCAGATATAAACGCTCTTTAGCTCAAACATGAATGCGAACAAATATTACCAAATAAACTGTAATAAAATGTACCAGCAGCACGAAAGGGAACATGCAATCAAAATCTCTACTTACATGTATGATAGTTAATGCAATACATTTTATAGCTTGTAAGTATTATTAACATAATACCACTTTTCCTGAATGTCATTTGTAATACAAGTATCAGATGTAAATTAGCTTTTCATTTTATGATTGCAACTTAGAGAAACATTCATTTATCGTTTGGCAAGCAAGAGTATTTTCCAAGTGGTATGTTATTAGCACTATTGATTTCCATTAGGTATCAACTTTAACACTGGACCACAACGTAACTATTTCATTCATATTGATGTCACAAATAATCTTATATGAAGTTGAAAAACGCCTAAGAATCAATTCATTGCCTTCAGAAAAGCATTGTTAATAGTTTTCTTGAACCAACAACAAAACCTGAAAAAAGACTGAAATTTAATGTACCAACCCAATTTGGGATACCTAAGGAAAAAGTATGTCTTGTTATACGCAGTATGAAAATTTCACATTTTTATTTCATTTAATTTTTAAATCTCGGAAAGTTTTAGCACACATTCATTCACATAAATTAGGTCAAAATCTAAGTAAGTATAACTGTCAACACAAATAACTGTGATGTAAAAAATACTTATAAAGAATGTGCAAAAATAAAGGAGAAAAAAATAACAAATTGTATTTTCGTAGCAACTGCACCGTATTGTATGACCGGTATTTCCGTACAGTGATGTAGTAGTTTGTTGTATGACTTACTGTTTTACATTTAGATCAGTTATCTAATCGGAACCGCCGTGAGCACAAAGCTTTATGGCAATTTTGCCAATTTTCGCGCGGGGAAGAGATAATGTATATTAATATAATAAAGGGGAAATATTTTTTTATCAAGCTTTGTCAAGGTCTGAAACTACTAAACCGATTTGAAAAATTCTTTAACATAGACTACATTATATACGGATACAGGTAAGCTGCAGGTGAAACTGCGGGAAAACAGCTAGTCCAAGATATGATAGATCACTTACACATTTCCATTCATAAAGCTACACGTTCACGCGATAACAAGCCCGGTACATAAAGGATAAGGCAAAGCATTTGCGTCTCCAGTTGGTCACACTATCCAGGCGTTTTACTAAAACGTTTACAGTATGAATATATGGAGCGGAATATTAAGTGTGACAACGTGGACATTGCATGTTTCACGCGTATCTTGCTCTTCATCTGACGGGTTTGTTCTATAAGTAGGTATCTGCCTGAGGAGTGTTCTATCCATCATTTTAACTAATAAAATAGGTATATAGAACTAGCCTACGCCCAGGGTTTCCCCCGTTCCCAAAGTAATTTCTCCCATATGTCACTTTTTAGCCATGGATAAAAGTAGCCTGTATCATCTGTATAGAAGCTACGAGTATATAGGTGGGTACCGATAGCGGTTTTTGCGTGAAAGAGGACAAATATCCATACACACAATTACAATTAATACGATATCTTTTAAACATATGCCTTACTGATAGACGTTTAAAAGTAATGTCATTGAATTTAGCATATCATCGCATTTTACATCCACGTTCTCGACACTCGAAAGTGAAAATTGGTCGTAGCATACTAAAATCTCTTTTGTCCAAAAAGCTCACTTACAACTTAAGGCATGATATGCAAATATTAAAGCCAACTTAATGAAGTATCATATACCTATGAATGGATTGAATATAGAAATGGCATGTCTATCTATCTGTCTGTCACCTTGACCTAGCCACGAATACATACAAGTCGTTTTTTTATGTTACGCGCATTGTGCTTTCCAATGTACACACGTATTACAAAGCAGAAAAATACAATAAGTCGAAACTCGAAGAAACACGGTTACAAGTGATCCTCTGATCGCTGTATAACGTGTGTTATAAAGTAAATAAGATAGACAGGCGTGGCAAGTTGAATCGTTGACCCAATAAACTTCTTATCCTGCCGGGGAAATGGGATTGTTCAAGAGTTACAGTGGCCCTGGTATACAAAGAGCTCTAAAAGGAAGAAAGGAAGTCATAAACTAGACTGCGACAGAAATAGAAATCATACATTTCACTATTCCTTCAGTAATGAGTAAAATGTCGGGAAATGAAAGCGAGAGCGATGAGGCGTCGAAGGAGCAAATCGAGTGAAAAAGAGGAAATCTTTTAACAATCAATCGTAATAGATTATCAACAGGACAAGAATAGAGACAGGGCTAAACTGATTTTTTTTTTTGAAGCTAACACTTCCACGAGCGCATGGGTTTACTAATAATATCTAGAAAACTAGACACAAATCAGAAACTTTATAGCTTTACAAGGGGTCATTAACTTGTCAATGATACCGCAGACGCACAGATAAATCATTTAGAATATTTCTAAAAACTGTGACTAAACAAACACAAACACCTACATTATAATGATTGAATTTTTATATGCAGACAAGGCGTCTATAGACATTTAATTTATTGTCGTCTGGACATTTTTGCATCTGTGTTTAAAATGATTATTATATTTATTTGTCCACATCGAAAAAACACTAACGCATTTTGGCCATTGTAAATGTGACAGCACTTTCTTTAATAGCTATTTTATTTGTTTAATGCATTAATTTATATACAATTTGGCAATGGGATTTATATACTGGATTTTTAAGGTGTTTCTTCCATATTTAAGTTCCCTGTCAGCTCTTCTCCGTGAGAACTCCTGTGAACTGAGCACTTAGCTTCTTTGACAGTCCATAAAGTCATATAGTAGGTCAATATAAAATTCTTTGACTTATCACTTATTAGTTAGTTACTTGATATACGAAGTGATAAACTGGGCATTTCTTTTTTTGGTCGAGAAATAAATCATCTCGATATACCTACTTAACAAAGTTAGAGCAAGTGGGAACAAGTCCCTTAAGTATACTTATCCACTTACGAGTACATTGTCCAATCATATCCTTAAGAAAATTAAGTAGAAAACGCCTTCAAGCCTGGATTTTGAGTTATTATCCTGAACTAAAGTATAAATCTTGTCATGTGTCACATTTACACACTGCGATCATTGAATCAAGACAGTTTAGCATGATGCCGTGGGCAGAGATATATCACCTTTCGCTTATTTATTGTGGGCTTTTAGTACATCTCTATGCTAGCTATTAACACGCAATATTAATCCCTATTGTTAATTCCATAAGGTGTGAAATAGTATGACGGCAAGTACGCTACAGGGTCGACGAAGGCTTAACTATAATTCATCACGACTATTTCTCTAATTTTATTTTAATTGTATATTTATGAACTATGCATTATATTTTATTGGAGTCAAAAGAAAATTAGACGCTACCAGGTGGTAGCTTATGAGAAGATGACAAGTTATTAATTTGTAAAAGTATGCATATAATTACCTTCTTAATAAGTTCTGTTTACGTATTCAAACAAACTATATTTACAGAAAGTTAACTTGACAACCGTATTGAACCACAAGATGAACCTTCCGACCCAGAGCTATACCTCATTTGATTTTATAGGACTCTAAAACAATGTAAATGTACCTATATATAGTACAACGGATACGAGTAGTCAGAAGCCAGAAAACCTGACAACCAGTCATACCAAAGGGTATTGGGTTTTCCACGTAACTGGGTTTAGGAGGTAAGATAGGCTGTCACTCCACATAAAAGTTCTCAGATGTATCCAGTTAGACCGAAAACCGACAACAATATACGTTGAGAAAATCAGGCCTATAAAATAGATTTACAGATCTGACCGAATAGTAATGACTTTCTTTACTACCCATGCTTTTAAAATCCGTATATTCCTAATGTTTTTTGAGACGCAATATGTTAATAAGGTGAGGTCATAACTAATTGAATACTCATAGTTAGAGGTGCCTATATTTTGTGGCATTTTGAATAATTTGTCTGTGAAAGTCTAGCTAGAGTTAATGTCTAGACAAAATGATGGATAAAGAGGACAAACTGGTAAGGAACGTGGTTTTTTGTGGAATAAAGTTGAAGTTAACGATAGATTTTTAGGGTTCCGTACCCAAAGGGTAAAACGGGACCCTATTGTTTTCGCTCCTCTGTCCGTCCGTCCGTCTGTCACCAGGCTGTATCTCATGAACCGTGATAGTTGGAGAGTTAAAATTTTCACAGATGATGTATTTCTGTTGCCGCTATAACAACAAATAATGAAAACTAGAATTAAATAAATATTTATTTGGGGGGCTCCCATACAACAAAAGTATTTTTTTTGTTAATTTTTGCTCTGGTACAGAACCCTTCGTGCGCGAGTCCGACTCACACTTGGCCGGTTTTTAATATTTCACTTGCCTCACAAAATATGGTTGGTATTTGGAAATGCCCAAGTGTTGGCTAGGACTTCAGAGCTGAATTAAGGTAGGCCAAAGTTTAATAAAATGAAAATTTTACAAAAGATACTAGCTTCTACCAACGGATTCAACCACTTTCAGTGGGAACTGTGTTGGTACGCACACTTGAGATAAAAGGTATCTTAGCCTGTCACGAAAAATTAGCTATTCAACTATGTTTTTTTTTTTATCAGTCCAGCAGTAAGTGCGGTTAAGAAAAGAAACAAACCTTTCCTTTTCCTGCATAGCTATAATAATAATGTTTATCCAAGTGCGTGAAGATTTTCAAATCTCGTGGTGTATGGAACTGCAATCACAGCTACATTTATATGCAGTTATTTCTCTTCAAATTCAAGTAACGGTTACTACACTTATATATTGGGTATGTAATATGTATATAAAATTATGGCGTGAAGCGTGTGTCAAAGTAGGTATATAAAGTTTGATGATCAGTTTATTAGTCTTTAGTTGATGATCGTGCTTAATGAAACATTGTTGGGTATTTACTGTAGCACTCTAACCTAAAACTGGTAGATCTAAGATTTATTGGTAGATAGAGTTATCTATAGAGGTTTATTATGCTATAATTTACACTGATGGAGAAAAAGATAGTTGAGGTACGTTAAAATTAGAAAAAAAAACTTAACAAAATTATAACAATAACTGTTAAATAAACAAAATAAGTTCTTACTGTATTCTCGAAGAAATTACCACACTCTTTTCAGTGCAATATAGGAAGTGGATATATTTGGCAGGTTAACATTGCACAATATTTTTTTAATTATAGAAAGCTAAGAAAATCTTTAAAAATGTGTAAAAACCTACCTATACCAAAAATACAGTAATTTTAAACCGCCATTAAAATACGCATAGAACCGCGCGGTTAAAATCTAATTAACCCGATTAGTCCTACCAGTCAAAACGATCACGAATTTTCATATTTTATCGCGAGAGCCTACTGACCGTGATTCCGATCTATCCAATCGATCCGGAATCGAGCGATATGGTTAGGGCGGGTCGGGTCGAATCGATCTGTGCAGAACTGCAGAATAAGCAATCGCACCACTCGTGCGCCGACCGCTCGAGCCGACAAGTCGCGCACTAAACCGCGGGAAATTCACCGCCCTTGGGACCGTTTGAAAATAGAATGTGATTGTTTTTTTTTATTAGTGAATGACATATAAAGATTGGTGTGACATGTTATCAACCTCCTTGGAATTTAAATGGGATAGTGATGTTTCCCTGATTTTTTTAGGTAAGTTTTTACAGAGGATTCTGCTTATAAGTGCTAGAATTGTAAAATATTTTTAAGTATTTGGTATCCAAATTCCATTGACAGTTAAAATATTTTCAAGGAACTTTAAACTTTGGCTGAAATAAAAACTTTTTTGTATGTGACGTAAAAACCGGAAAAAGATATTACTGAAAACTGTCTCAGAAGAAATAAATATTAAAGTTTAAAGATAAAGACACAATTAATTAACATAAACGAACAATAACTTAACAACAATAAAACTTTGTTGGTTAAATCAGTAGATCAAGTTTAAACCATTTATGTCAACGTTTAATATATGACAACAGTTTATCGATAAAGAAGTTAAAGAATGTTTAACATTATCTAAAAGCTACTAAATTTTAAATAAAAGAACTATTGTGATATATGAATACATATAGGTATAAAACTATTATACATTAGGAGAGACCATAAATACAACTGTTAAACTATTTCTGCTTTATTTTTAAATTGAAATAAAATCATTTTGACAATTTGGACGACGAAATAAAGATTTAACAGTATTTTATGTAAAGTTGACTCCTCTAATAACAATGATGAACCATATGATTTTCTTAAGTGGTCGTTAATTAAGTAGGTATACCTATTACTTAAAAATACAATGTTTACTAATTTATTTATTAATTTTTTAATTAATTAACTATTAGTAATATTTAAGGGTGCATAAGCTGGAAACTACTCTTATTTGTCTAAAAACCTTTTTCAAAAATCCTTTTTATTGAAGCAATAAATTAAGTATACTTACTTTCCACGACAATAAGTTTTCTATCCAATATCAATATAAATACTTATACAGAAATCACTTTCCCAGTTTATGCTTACATTAGAATTAATGAGTAACTTTAGTGCTTAAGTATTCCTTTGAAAACTATTTACTGTCATTTTGAGTGACAACTATTATGCGCTTGTGCTAAAGGGTGCCATTTGACCTCTGCAAGATCATATTTCTTCCCATTTCTACCTATCTTTATTTATTTGTAAATATTTTCAAGTATATCTTGTCTTGCCTACTATAATTCTAGCTACTTAATTTTATTTAAGGGTAAACTTGTCATTTGATTGGATACAGAAAAAAAGACATAAAATAAATTATGAAACAAAGTATAGAATAGTTTTTTTTGTTGTCATCAAACAGGTCTTCCATTCAGTGTTCGCAAGTAATAAAAAATCCATTTCTATATCCCATTATTTTAGCAAGATATTATTTGATATTTATTTATCATCCTACCTTGTATGGGCAAAGGCAGTTCCTAAAATAACTGGCATCATAACGAATTTCTACACTTTTAAATTAAGTTATTAACGCAATTTTCACATAAAAAAAACACCTTTTACGACTCCCATTCTATCGACTCTTTCTTTTAATTTTAATTACAGTGCCATTAATAAATCAATGTTTCCACTACCGTACAGGCACCTTACCGTATAATTATATGTACTAGAAACAAAGTTCGTAAGCAGCTATATTATTTTAATGAATACTTATAGTGATAATTAAAACACGCGTAAATAACTGTTTTTCACTATAACTAGTAAATATGTTATTAACCTCTTTAATAGTTTTAATTAGACACTAAACGAAACAGGCTGTTTTATACCGTGCACCGTGCAATGCGTTGAAGAGTAACTTACTGTTAAAATGAAGAAATAAACGAAACCTCTATACTTGGTCAAGCGTGAAACAGATATTTTAGCGGGGTTCCGTCTGTAAAAATACAGTAGAATCCGGATATAACGACCTTCAAGGGACCGACGATACTATGTCGTACTAACCGGACGACGCACAAAACGGACGGATTATTTCTTAAGTACATAACTTAACTTGTACATACATACATAACTTACGAATACATATTATTATCCTCTTATATATAAAAATGAATTGATGTTCGTTAGTCTGACTAAAACTCGAGAATGGCTGGACCGATTTGGCTTATTTTGGTTTTAAAATGTTCGTAGAGGTCCAGGGAAGGTTTAAACGATACGAAATTTGTTGGGTCAGCTAGTCTTATATATAAAAACTAGCTTTTGCCCGCGACTTCGTTCGCATGGAATAGTGACTTCCGGCATATTTTTGGTTTGACCAATAGATGGCGCTATATGTCCGGATTTTTTTTTTTTAATATTTTTTTAAAATAAAAACTATCCTATGTCCTTTCTCAAGTTCCAAACTATGTTTGTACCAAATTTCACACAAATCGGTTCAGTAGTTTAGGCGTGAAGAAAAGACAGACAGACAGACAGACAGAGTTACTTTCACATTTATAATATTAGTTAGGATGAATTGCTGTTCGTTAGTCTGACTAAAACTCCGGAATGGCTGGACCGATTTGGCTTATTTTGGTTTTAGAATGTTTGTAGAGGTCCAGGGAAGGTTTAAACGATACGAACGCGGGGCGGGGGTGCGAGTGCGTAGGTAAACAAAACATTGCGCGTGTGTCGTTTTAACCGGACGTATTATAATAAATATTGGTCGCTATAAGCAGTTGGTCGCTTAAACCGGAGTCGCACTAAACGGTTATATTGTCTTAGTAACTATATACGAAACCTAACTTGAGTAAAGATTATCGTCGCTAAAACCGAATAGTTGTTATAAGCGAAGTCGTTATATATGAATTCTACTGTAGTTATAATTTTCTAAATATTTTGAAAATAAAATCTAATCATTTAAATACTAGAACGCGTTTTTTTGGTTTTTAAAGTATCAAAAACTTACCTAAATATCAAGTTTTTTTGATGTTTGTTCAATTTCACTACGATGATTTTAGACACGGAACACTAGCTCCGGTTTTTCACTTTCGATTTAGGTATCTGCAACCGCAAACAAAGAATTTATGAGCAAGAAAGTAACGGCTATTGCAATAACTTACTGTTTCGATGTAATTTAATAATATTATTTATTTAAAAGACTTTATGCACATCGTACAACGTTAACGCCTTAGGCGTTCTCTACTATAATTATTTGTTTATATTATTAAAAAGAAATGGCAAGAGAGAAACATTAACAATATTGTATTTTGTATTTTATCGTTCAGTGCAGTGAAAAGAAATAATAACTAAAACAAAAAAAAATGTATAATTATTAATAATATTACCTACATAAAAAAATTACATTTATTAATTCAGTCTAGTCAAGACACTAACAACTCATTAGTCCCATGTCCCGATCTGGCAGGTATACGGGGCTTGGGCTTCGCTATATACATAAATGTTTCTAAAGGTTTTCTTCACGCTACTTCACTAGACTGAACCCTAATAAACAGCCTACTAGCATTCCCGTGCGTACATCAAAGAATTTGTCATAAATAAATCTAATACGCTCGATATAACGTTTTACTAATGAATTATTTATACATACATATGTATATATTTTAAAAACAACATCGGTTTGATCAACGGTAATTTCTTTCTTGTGATTTAATGGTTTAGGGTATTTCACACGATCTTAGGCGTATGGGATTACGATAAAAAATTCCGTACCGTAAAAGTACCTTTTAACCTGGGGCCCGATTCTCCTAAGTTAATAATGTCAAAATCGAATAGAAATAGTTTTAACCACATCGGGCAAGACCAATCGTATTCCAACGACATACGATTGGTTTGCGATTGATCTGCTGTTTTGGTGATTTTATTACAATCATATATTATATTACAATCACATTGCAATCGTAAATCATTTGCAGACAAAATGATATCATACGCTTTAATCGTAATTGAGTCGGGATTGGATCTCAGTCGAATGTGAATCGTATGTCGTAAAATTAGGAGAATCGGGCCCTTGGCAGTGGATGCTGGTTCAAAAGTATGGGTCTGACGGAATAATCGTGGGACCGTATCACATTGCTATTGGTAAACGGGTTGGTGACTGTACATTAGTTGAACATTAAATTTTGTATCGGCGACCGAGAGCAATAGTGACTTATGGTTATGGTAATGGAAACTTGCTGTTTGAAGGTTTATGCGTTTTGAATTTGTAGTGTATTTCTTCTACTTTTCTCAAGTACCTTTGACAATCACAGTTTTTAATCACTTAGGTACATGTAAGTAGGTAAGTAATTATTGCGAATTCTCCAACTGTGCAAATTATCAAATTCTCAAATTCTTCCACAAATTGAAAGATTCTTTCATTAAATGGAATTATAGACATAACTTTGTTACTGAAGGCTTTTTGATTTTAGAATCAAATAGCGGAGTTCCACACAATATCAAGATATGTTCATAGAATATCTGTCTCCCCTTTCGTCGGTCTTAAATGATTAGGTGCTTCCCGTAACGCGTGTTTGATGATATAGCAATATCTGATTACAGGCGAATGATTGGCTAAGCTTCTATTAGACACAGCTAAGTATACAGGAAGAGGATCTGCCCCACGCATGATGATCAAAGCTATGCCATGTCCTATAGATTTTATAATAACCTTTTCTATAGCAAACCAAGATTCTATTAAATTTTAGCAACTGTGTTCAAAACAGTAAAAATGCTTGATTGCGTCTTGAAAGTCATTTATTCATTCAGAAATAGAGGCGTGCCATATACCTAGCAAATTAAAAATACTGTAATTATATTCCCGTCAACGTAGGAATCGAGGACTTCCCACTTCCCATGGGAAATGTTAGATAGTTTCGTACACTCACGAACTCAAGTAGGTAAATAATAACTCCTCGTCGTCGCACGCTATTTGCCGTAATTTTAATGTCACACGTTGCAGAAAGATATTTACTTTACACCTTGTTTTAAACTTTTGTTTAACGGTATTTTTTTGTTATTTTAGTGTTTTTAGTTCCAATTAAAGTTATGAACTTATTGACTTTGATGCAATAGGTATTATATGTTACATTGTACTCAATACTCAATAACTTTATTGCATTCCATAATGTGTACAGGCTGGTGGGTAAAATTAAAAGAAACAATTATGGACCCTGTCCTGGAGAGGACGAAGAGCGCTTTTTAAACATAATAATATTGAATTAAATGTCATCTAATTGTAGTAGGTAAGTACCTATAGAAGTCCAACAGTTTGATAGCATTGGGTCTGCCTAATCGAGGTAACATGAGATTCTAGAAAGTCACAATTAAAAAACTATCTATCTCAAAAAATCTTCACAAAAACGGAAATAGTATTTATACGTTTGCTAAAATTTAAAGACATAATGTGTTTAATTAATCACCGATCCGTATGCCAACAGTGATTAAAAAATTTCGAAGCTATTAACTGTCCAGTGGTCTGGGCAATTAAGTATCACCGTTTAACTATCAAAATTTATATAAAAACGTGACGATGACACCTTACCTACCTAATTTTTTGCGCTTAATCATAGAAAGTATGATTAAGCATTTATTATACCTAACTATGAATTCTTGTATGAAACGCTACTTATCCATTTACATGTCGAGAAATTATGATTGATTTAAAGAAAGTAATTAATGAGTCACTTGGATAAAAATAGCTTTAGAACAATGTTGATTTATGTGTCTCTTTCTTTTTGCATACTCATGTATTGTACTAGCATTGGAAAAACTACAAAACAACTTGAATTTCCGCTAATCGATACTTTGTGTTGAAAATGAAACAACTGGTTCGCACAGTTGATATTCTGCTACTTATTCCATAATATTTAAGGAGTTGGACACATACACACACACATATAACATAATCACAATAATAATGCTCATTCTTATGTAGGTACGTAGGTAAGTATCCATTTGTCTTACCCGAAGATAATGGTCCTACCGTCTGATTGGTTTAAATTCCTGAAATATTCAACATACCTACTGTGAAATGTAAAAAGTGTGTTCATAGGCATAAATTGATTTTACAACTTAACTGTACCCCGAATTAATTTTCTAATAGGCCCGTCATAAAAATTAAGCCTATGGAGCGATAAAGTTATATTTTTTTTTATATTCTGACCATAAATTAATAATATGATTAGTCAAACAAATTAAGAGACGATGTAAATTTTAGCACACTTCTTTTTAAAATTACGCATACATTGCTGCTTATTAGAGAGATATATTTTGACATACTTCACGGTGATATTTATGAGCACTCAATGATCGAAATAAACAAAATATATATTAGTTTAAATATTCATAAAGCGCTATCGATAAGAGCATCGCTGACCCAATTCCCGTAACCGCTAGATTTTCGAAAGTATTTAATTTTAGCTAGCAATACTGCTTTTCATATTTTTAGTGCTCGCTTTCCCCTATTTCAAAGAGTGTTCAGAAAAGCTGATCGATTTTGATTTCAAAATAATCGATATTGAAATCCTTTTTACGATTGATTCGCAATGATGGTCTTGAATTGTGGGAAGCAAATTACGGTTTAAGTTTTCATATCGACTAAGATTATAATGAAAACAAAATCAAATGAAACTATTTGTTTATGTAAATTCATGGTATCTTCAGGGCATGCCATAAAGCTTTTTAATTGAATTCAGTGTCATGGATACTTTTTTTAAGTTTGGTATTTTATCGATCTCATATAGATCAAATGCAACGTGACCAATCGCCCAGTGGGAAAGCACATTTTTCTCTAATATATCGCCGCATAATGAATATTTAAATATATAGTTTTAATAGCTTTCAACAGCCTTCTAGCGACCTTCACGAGGCCACCATATGACAGAACGGGATTTTATGTTTTTCTACCATAATATTATTTATCATATTCATATTTTTTACGACTAATCTAGTAGAACTTGACAGTTTTCTTTTACAACTGCGTTTAGTGCAAGTTTTCTCGCCACGATAAGAGTAACGAGTAATGATAACTGTTGTTTCGAGTAACCACAAAAAATAACAGTTGCATTAAAGATGCAATCAGGACTGGCTCGACAAGTGTAGGTAACGCTCCAAAAAGTGTTACTATGACTAGGTGTTAGTACTACAGAAAGCGGTAAAGACGTGTTCATATGTACCATCAAGTTTAGTCAGTCATTAAAACCTATGTGGACGCGGCTGCACTAGAACTAGATTAGGTAGGTACGCCGCAATTTTCTTGTTGTTTTTCATAAGGATTATGAAAAGGACATGTAGATAGGTTTGATACGTGTTTTTATAAGCAAGTGGAGAATCAGTCTTCTTAAGTCGTGTACGATATCGCAATGTCTTAAACTTATAAAAAGATCTTATATCCATATCATCCCGTTTTTATTTACATTTTCTCAAGGGTAAACAAAACTTCAGTGAACGATTTCATGAACGATTGTATAATATTTCAAATATTGATTGTATTGCGTTATTAAGGCGTCAAAGAATTTTGTTTTGCTTGTTTATTATTGCTAATTGCTTTATTATTGTTAAAATATGGTTATTTATTATAATTAGGTTCTTAAATGGCCTAGTTTTTTGTTTATTTGAATAAATTAATTAATTGGTGCCCTACTGCCCTCAGATGTATTTTGAATTTTCAGATTTTTAATCCGTAAAATTATTCAAATACGCACTAATATTTTTTTTATTAAACAGTATGAATATATTGTAATAAAAGTTAAAATTAAGTTAAAGTTAACAGTACTACTATATATCTGAATATATTTTCGAATAGATTGTCATATCATCAACTACTAAACAGAAAATAAATATTATTGAAATAACACGCTATAAAATAAGCAGTTTCAAAATAACAGTTTGTCCAAAAAAGGCTGTGAGCAGCTTTTTAAATTCGGTTTTTATTTCAAAACTGTATTTTTCAGCTTTCTAGAACGGTATATTTTTTTTGAAATACGCATTGAAACGAATCCTGAGACCAGTTACAAATCTAGATAATTTTTTTTTTTGTAGTTAATATGAATTTTATTGATTCTGTTTTATTGCAATTTACCGTGTGTTTCAGGCAATTACTTATAATGATTTTAGAATTATTCAGTAAATTGCGTACGGCATACTGCAGCAAAAAAATAAATCACTTTAGAAGATTCCGTTTTCAGAAACTGTTAAAAAAAATATTATTCTTTAACTCTAAGTGTATTCCTAAGGCATTTTTTCATTTATTAAATTGGCTAAAATTATGTTTTTTTTTATTATCTGTGTTTAAAAAAATAACTCTTTTATTTCTAAACGCGTGAACAGTTTATTTAACTGACTACTTAAAGCCGTTAAAATTTAGATTACACTTAACTTGTCGCTTCGACTATCGGAGATTCTTAATAGCTCATCTTTTATTCATAAACTACAGTATCATAAAGGGCCGACCACACGTGCTATTTATCGCCATCGACACGTCCAGTAGAAAGTAAGAGAGAGATCGAACTAAATAAGTCTATAACGCTGTCCCTTTTTAGCATTGGAATTCTATAATCAAAACCATATTTTCCAATGTCAAACTGTGTTCCACTTAGATTAATTAAATTTTCATTTATTGATTAAATAGTTAAGTAGGTACACATATCGATGACTTGGAGTGAAATCTCGTGTGTGGAAGTGTGAAGTGTAAGCTTTTCAGAAGGATAAAATAGGGTTTGCTTTAAAGAGAAGTGATTAAAATATATGTAGCAAAAATTTTACTTCCGAGGTTTTCATCACTCTAGGAAGACGATGTGTAGATGAGTTCCAGTTGATAGTTGACTCGCCGCGACAAAACGCGCGATGTTTGTTCCGTGTGTAGAAGCTCTTATAAATGTCTAAGATAGCTAATCATTGTTTGACAGGTAAACTGCGACGCTGTCATGTCCCTACATTTGTTTTGACATTTATAGGGTACAAAGATGTATTCATTTGCTTTTTAGATTAGTTTGATTTTATCTGATTTATTTGAATTTTGTAATGTTTTCCAAATTTTCAGCTGGTGATGTTATTTATTAAGCTTCTAAAGAATATTTATAGGCGTTTAATATAGGTATGTAATATTTCAAAGAATTTTAAACATTCGAATGGTTCAAAGTTTTGTAAATTAGTTTATTCCCACGAGCTTAAAAAAATATTAAAAATAAACATATTTTTCCTTCCAGCTTTGCAAGAAAAAAAACTGTTATTTTTTCTTGTACTTATTTCGTTTTTTCAACCTTTAGAGCGCTCAGGACTAATCTTCCTTACTTTATGGTATTGCGTGTAGGTATCTAAAACGGATCGGGAAATATTATTTCTTTTAATTAAATGTTAGGTTAGTAATGATATTAAATAATTCAATCTTCAATCGAACAGCATTTTAAAAATTAAATAAAAGTAACCATCGTTACTATAATTTGAAATTTAAAAGTTGCTGATAGAGCTATCTAAAAACCAATTAACTCCTATAATACTAACCACTAACTACCTAAGCTTGAAATTATCAAGCTTGAAATTAATTAAGTACTTAAGAGCCAAATTTTGATTTCCTTGCAATCGAAAAGGCCGCACCCTACAATCAACGGGTCCGTACCGATCTCTGATTTATTATAATATTAATATTCATTATTAAAAATAATTATACACCGTGATTTCATTAGACATGTTTATAAGGCTACTTTTTCGTGATTAATTTATTCAAAAGAAATCAGTAGGCCGTTATTTGAATTGAGGCGTAAGATAGATGTACGGTACCGCTTTAATTTTGCCAAAGAAAGTGTCTCGGTGAGTTATGGGCTCTATTTATCTATGAGAAGAGAAAACTCTATGGAGTATTTGGGTACTTTTCGTGCACGAAAGAGTTTGAGGTCTGTACTTTTCGACAGAAGCTGGGTATAAAAAAAATATTAATCAGCGGGTTAGCAAGTTATATGATACGATCGCATGATTTGATATAATAAAATTTCAATCAGAGGGAATGTCATGTTCAAAAAAAATTACAGAGACTCCTTTGAAATATGATGATTATATTATGTTCACATTTTTTATTAATTCTCATAGCTTCTAAACACTAAAATAATAAATGTACCGATTGGCCCCCAACCGAGTCACGCTATGGTTCAAAATTATTCATACATGAGTAGACATATGTAAGGGCTTCCTAACATAAAAACAAGTTTATCCATAACGGTTCAAAATTAAAAATTAGTTTTTAATGTTTTTAAATTAACTCGTTTTAAGTTAATCTGTCAGTTGATTTATAGGAGATAGTTTGAGTCAAGTAATTTGCTATCGTGACAAGCTATCAAGAAAAACCCAAACAGACTTAATTTCTTTAATCGTTTTGATCAATACACTATCTTGTCAGAGGTAATTTCTATATGCAACCTCCTATCAATACTGTTTATTATAAAGCTTTAGATTTTTTTGTTTGAATGCGTTAATCTCACGAATAGCAGAACCGATTTCGAAAATCTTCCATTGTTACTTAGCCCATTTTTCAAAAAAGGCTATAAAGGCTAGAGAAATTGTACCCGCACTCGTATAAAAATACGGGTGCGGGTACCATTTCCCTAGGAACGCATGAAGAATTGCCTGAAACAGCTAGTACCTATCTCTATATGCCTGAAAGTCTGACAATCAAACACAAATCAAAAATGTCACCCCATTTTTACAATATTGGTGCAATACCTTAAGCCTTCATAAAGCTCCAAGCTCCAATTCTCAAGTACCAAACAAGAAATGTTTGCACTACTTTCATACATTATTATGTCACTGTTATACCATAAGTGATTAAATTCGATCAAGTTCTTTCAACTGGTTCAACTCGTTTAAGTGAGCTTGTAAATTAATTTAACATTACACACGTAAGTTGAACGTAATTGACTTGATACTAATTTGTGAATATTAAGAGTTGAATGTAATTTTATGGTCCGTTGAGATTATCGATGTAAGGTTAGGTAATGTTTGTAAGTGCAGTGTTTAATTGATTTCGCGTTAGAAGTAAATAGGTGATTTGTATTGGTTTAATGACTTATTGTCGTGCTTTAAGTTCCTGCTCTTTTATTATTAGAGGTTAGACTTTTCAAGCCTTATTGCTCACTTAGGTCAGAGAACCAATGCACCTGGCTCCGCTCCGTTTGAGAGCAAACGAGCTTCCAAAAATATTTTCGCTTTTGTGGAAACTAAGTCCTTAACCTTAGCCTAAGTCCAACATTGAACTCCGCATATACGTACTGACCACCTATTACGTATAGTCCAAAAAAAATGGTAAAAAAGGCTATATCTGCTACTTCTTAGTTACCTAATATTAATTAATATTTTAGTATAGTGACCCAAAATATCACTTACAAAACTTTACTTACGCAACTATTTTCTTGATACGGAAGAAAAGACGAAGCGTCATTTGCATTAAATGTTGGTTAATCGTGATCTTTTCACAAGTGATTTGGTTATATTAGAAACGGGGAAATAAGTATAATAACTCCTCGAATCCCTTAACGTTGAACAACGATTATTATGGTGATATTTCCGAAGTTCCCTTTAGAGTTAGTGATTCCTCATAATAAAAGAATGTGTAATAGAAATAGGTATGTTACTTAATTAATTAAAACATAAAAAAAACATGCAGGCATTTACTTTACAAATTAAACGCGTGAGATTTAATTAATATTCTGAACAAACTAGTGGTTCGTTTCTAAAATACGATTAAACTAACTTTACTATCTGCCACGCACGTCTATAAACTTCTTCGAAAAATGCTATTAAGTATCATAAAGCACCGCAGATATTTTTGAACTACTGTTTTTGAATGTTAACCACGCTTCGGCCTCAAAAAAGGCGTGTGAATCTAATCAAGGTGTGGTCGTAAAATAATTGACTGCTATTAAAAAACATTAAAAAAAGCTATTGGGAAAGATTTTAAGATCCAAAAATACGACTTTTAAATCGACTTTTTTTTAATATGGGATATTTTTAAGTTTTGCACAATCGACCCTGCGTATTGCAAGAATGTGTAATGTGATCGAAGGTGAACCGTTTTTAAAAATGAAAGTGTACCGCGAAATTAAAGCAGAATATTGTATTTTAATTATATGTACTTATTAAAATCATGTTACCCACTCACATTTCTTGAAAGATGTTGAAATCTTTCCCTCGATGGTTTTGTCAAAAAAGTGGAGTTTCAAAAAACTTGTACTTACCTACTAATTAAAATTAAGTCTAAATAAGTAATTCGTGTTTCCAGAAGTAGGTCGAGTAGATCTACATTGTTTCTTTAGAAAAAAATTAAATGCTCAAAAGTTCACATTGCAATCATTAAGTGTTCCAGTGTCGATAAAATATGCCCTTCTCTATTACAGTGTTCTGTATTAACCAACTTCCCAAAAAGGAGAAGGTTCTCAAATCGGATGTTTGTATTTTTTGTTTATTTCAATTGTTTCGAAATGGTAAACTACTTCCTCATACTCTTCGTCACCCTCTGTCAAATCTAACTATGATTACATTATACTCATTTGCTACTAACATCATTATATACCTTGTGTTGTGTAAACAAGTGTTGATATCATTATTATCGTTATATTGTCCTTTTGTTATTGTTTAGATTTTTTGTTTGCGTGGCTAGGTAGCCATGTCATCAAAATAGTGATACAAATTGGACTATTTATTTTGTTTAGAGAAGAATGTTTTGAATAATTTGAACATACATAATGTATGTAGTATACTTAATACGTTAAGTTTAGCCGCTAGAAAGCGCCAGCATACAAAAACTACGAAAAATAACAGAGACTTTTGAACATCACAAAATACAAAAAGGAATTCAGAAAATGGAGAATTCTCAGTTGTCAGTCAATTTACACACAATAGCAACAAAGCTTTCCGAGTTGATCACAATCGGCAACAATTAAACACAACAACAGACAAGCAACAGAATTGTCAGACAGACAGACACCTTTAATGGAACTTCAATATCGAGAATTAACATCGACCCCAGCAAAAAAGTAATCAATTGCTTTACCAATACCTTAACGGTCTTCTTTGAATATGGTACTTTTGGAACCAACAGTAGTGTTAAGCAGGTAATCATTTTCATTATTCCGTTTGACTTTTGCCGACCTTTGAAAAGGTACCTACCGTTATCCATACCGTTCCATTTATAGCTATAGTTCATCTCTTAATCGCACTTCACATGTTTAGAAAACGTAAATTGATGGATCAAAAGCCTTATCTATTATTTGATTGGTCTAAAAGTTTCATGTGTTATAATGTGATGGCGGTCATTCGTCGAGGAGATAATAGGCATCGTTCTTCATAACTGCCCATTTGCTGACTATAAAACATCGGTTGAATATCAATGATGTAGGAGATATCAGTAGCGTTGTGCGTTATGATATTAATGAAGTGTTTCAATATAGTGGCCGTTTAGTTTACTACTACCATTAATTTTGAGCTATAGACTTCAATAGGTACGAGAGGAATTTCTGTTGCGGAAGACTTAAAGAACGTTAAAAGATATGGAGATTTTTTACTACACCATTGTAACTTGACTCAAACTCTTTTCTCTATTTTGGATAACTAGGCCTTTTACAGAAATGGTTCTAAAATACGCATTCAATTATGTTGTATAGATTACAAACATGCAAACAATCAGACAGTTCTGTCGAGCACTCCTTCATTATACTAAACAACTGCTCAAGGCCTAGTTAGAAGTAAAGGGCGTAAACACTTAGGTGCAGTAACTAGCATCCTCGGTATCAAGGGCACATGGGCTTGGCGAGGCGGGAACGCATTGCTTTCAACGAAGTTTTGTACTGGCACTGTCTGCCTGCAGCTAGACTTGGCAGTATGTAGTTTAGATGTAAGTGTAGATAGTAAAGGTCAATTTGGAGATTGATGATGTCGTTGTGATGCAGAATAGAGGGTCTTTGCAAGATTTGCTATTGTTATTTCTAATTTTGAAGGTGGTCTTTGAGACACTTAGCCCAGCATGATGATCAATAGGATCAAGGGGTAACCCAGCATCCAGGTGTTATTGATTTTAAAACTTCTTTGTGTTCGAGTAGAACAAGTAATAGAGACATCAGAATAAGATTGACCGAGACTAATTCTGATGATGATCGTGATGATAAAATAGAAAAAACTACAAATTGTTTCAATACCTGTTTGGCTCTGAGCTGGAGAGCACATAAAACTATCGATGCCTTTGGTCGATAATTCTTAGATCTTTGACAATTTACGGGTTCGATAAGTGTCACCAAAAGGTATCGTATTACGGTTGGCATGTTAAACATGTTCTGATGCAATAAAATCCCACATTCCACGGTGAAATATATATCGTAATGCCTTGACAGATCATAAAAGTTCTTCATCTTCATTTAGTCATAACAAATCATAAGAAGCCGTAACCATTCCATACGCTTCTGATTCAGATGATGAATTTTCAATTCTGCCTTCAAGCTATACATTATTCATCTGAGAAGATTTGAAATTTGAGCCACCCATAACAGTTTCCAATATCACGTCGTTACAGATGAAACGTAGATTTAATGTTTGCTGTACATTTTCAATTCTGGGGTCACCGAGCTACCAAACTAATCATCTCCAATTTTCTATAAATCATATTAAACCGGTACAGTTTTGATGTTTACTGCGTGAAATTAATATATGTGTCCAGATGTTCGGTTTCGGTAACGGTATGAATTTGTTTATTGATTGTAACAGGTCTAGTGGCCTATGGCCGAAAGCCATATTTATTAAGAAATGCTCTATCTTGTAACCTGTATACTTTACCGTTGATAATCTTTTTTTTTATACAAATTTATGCTTCGCTTGTAAAATGCCGATATTGCAACCAGAAGAAATAAATAGACAGAGATTTATCGAAATAATTTGATTGATTAGGTGTAGAAATGATCCTCAATTTGTCAAGTTGGATTAAGAAAAGCGCTGTTTGAGTACATATCACTATTCTACATGAAGAATTAGAAAATTATTCACACTCTTAAGCGTGCATTAGCCTATTATTGGGAAAGGTAATATTTCATTCAATTAATTAGGTGTAAGAGTAATGGCACAACGCATCACACACAACACACTGTTTTATACTGACTTAAGTGTAGCTTCGTAGGTAGTCGATCGATAATCTAGATACCTACTTGAATGTAAATATATTAACATAGCCTCTAAAATACAAAGATTACAAGACATGTAAGAACACTCAGTATTGTCTGAAACATCCAAAATCACATGGAAACATGTACCACCCAAATCGTCAGCATGAAAAAAAGATCCATCTATCTATGATGATGATGATGATGATGATGATGATGATGTCCTCCTAGCCGATTATCGGCTACGGCGGCTGTTCTCATGTAAGGAGATTAGCCAACTACGCAGGACATATTATAGTGCACGAGCATTTGCGCAGACACAGGTGCACTCCCTATTCCTTAACTCTCATAGCCCGATGGGACGGTAATCCGACACGATCGGAGAGAGATCAGGCGCAGGACCGACATTTACGTGCTCTCCGATGCACGGGTGTATCAATCACCAGCTTCCAGGCTCCGGGCTGCTTTGTGAAAGTCTTCTAAAACCCACAAAGCGATTTCGGCCCGACTCGGGAATCGAACCCGAGACCTCGTGCTCAGCAGCCGCGCTTGCGACAGCTAGACCAACGAGGCAGTTGATCTATCTATACTACTATCCCAACATCCCATTGTATTTTTATCTAAATCTCTCTAAACTAGACAAACAATAGATCAGGTAGCGCCAACGGTGGCGACAGATCAAAGATAACATCTTAACAAATCAGTGATATTTAAAAACCAATCGATAACAAATGACCATAGAAAAACTCTAAACTCCATTGTATAAATCAAGCATCTCATTATGTAAATATTCGGAAGTTGACTGCCATCATCAAAACAATAAAACTAATAACGGCAATCATTTACAGCCTATTGGCAATCAGATAATTTGTCAAAGACCCAATGGCCCGGAGGCATAAGAATCGCTTTGGGCCAGAAAACAATAAGACCACTGTATCTTGACACTTTACAATAGCGCTGCTTGCTAAGACAAAAGTCCTATTCCAACCAACCCATCCACTCGAAATGTTAGTTCTACATTTTTCCGTGTGTCAACTTACACTGGTGCTTCTAGAGGTTGGGACGGCATTTAACCCATGACCTACCATACTAGACAATTCACACCCACGCCACGATAATGCGTGAACAACTCTATTGGTTATGGCCTTTTAATGGAGACTGATGAGTTTCGGATGCTAGAATATGTAAAAGGTTTGACCCTTTGTTGGTAGCAGAATTTTAAGTAGGCATTTCTTTTGAACCTACCGCTAAGAACATGTAAGCTACAATAATAAATTGAGTAACGTTTGTAACTTGCAGGATTTTTCTTTTCAGTCCAAGTATTCATATTTTGAACTATGAATCAGTGTCTGGCCCAGCTCGATAAAAGTCTATTTGGCATAGTTCGAAAGAATCACTTTTTCTTTAGAATTCAAATGACTGTTTTAGTTAATAATTCGCTGTAAATCTTTATTGGTTTTCTCCTAAAGCGAAAATTCGTTAACCCCGTTAATAACCCAGTTAACTTCAAACCTATTAGGCCTACTCATGTTTATTAAAAAATAAACTAGTTAAATGACAAACAGTTTGGGTTCGAAAATCACAAGTCGTTAATAAGTAGGTCGAATTTTTGAGGTGGCTTATGATGATACTGGCATGTAGGTAATTTGTCCGCATTTTAATAAATTACTCATTTGCATAAAATATAGTTCCGAGACTCAAGTAAAAAAAAAAAAGTTCCGAGACATCATTTCCACTTACCTCTGCCGCTAAAAATATTAACTGGAGGGAAAATAAGCCTAAACAGCTTCAGTTTTCATAAATGTACAAAACCTATTAAATAAAGGTCGGTTTGATTGAATCTAACAGGATTTTCCGTAATGTGGGTGCATATAAAAACGAAAGTCTTGCATAGATAGATATGCAGATTTAGAAAAATACAATTTATTCAAGCTGGGTAAAAGTGGATTTTAGCGAAAACTGTAATTTCGGTGTCGCGTAACTGGTTTCATTTAATTTCCGAGTTCATATGAATAATTAATATTTCGATACTAAGATTTCGAAAGCGTTTAAATATTCGGTCGTGATATTTTCTCTGTAGAGTTCATTTATATTTCTAACATTAATCATGAATATTTTATTTTACTTATTACATACTTACCTACTATTTCGTTTTAGCATAATTTGTTATTTGGATATTTAATTCGTTAAGGCCGAATATTTTAGTCAAATTAGTGGTTTAACATTTACCGTTATTATTTTATTTTTTAGATGATGATGATGAACACGGCTGTTGGAGGAATGGCAAACATGTTTGTTGAGTACAACGCCATCTGGCGGTTGAGAACAATATGACAAACAAAGCTTATCTTCGTATTGGTTCGGTGTCGGGGCGCGAGATGGCGCGAATATTACTCCTGGTGCTGGCGGCAAGTGCGGCGGGAGCTTCCAGCACTATTGAAGAGGTGGCACTCATGAACATCACCAGATATTCCAATGGAGATTTTTTCTCTCTTAGAGGTAAGTTCCTTTCAACATGATATTTAAAATACATAATAAATAGTCACGATGATAAGATTCAAGGAATTAAGTAAGTTTCAGCCAGCCAAACAAAAAAAAAAGTTTTCAACCTATTCTGATCTTATTTTTACCTATCTATCATTATGCCTTTCACTACTAAAAATATCTAGCCCTAATTGACATCTGTGTTTTATTTTTGCAGGGACTGATTGCGGCCCCACGCGTTGTATGGAGGTGTCCCACGGGACCGCTCTATCAGCCATGGCCGATGAGAACATGGGTTGTCGCTGTCAATGTCGAAGTGAGACGCCCGCCTTCCGTGAGGATCAGCACTCGTGTGTCAATCATATTGATGGTAAGTTCTAAGTGACTTCAAGAAACTAAAACTGGCCATCATTTTCTGAGACATTTCTCTACGGCGTTTGAGTCAGATGACTGTAGTGTTAAATTGTATTTTTTTACATAAAAATCGATCTAAATGATAGTTAGATAATTATCTTGGATATATAGGTACTTAAATTATGTAAAATACTTATTATAACCCTTCCTTGGTCAAAGGCTAGAGTCAGACGCGATTAAATGACGAGAACGATCACATAACGCGGTATGCATTGACAATGAGAAAGGGTCAGAGAAATGGAACTTGATAATGATGGTCTATTATTAACACTACCTATATTTGTCACTGCATAGATTTAAGACAGTAGGTTTTATTAACTTTGGTTTGACCTGAAACTGTTTATTTTTCTTTCAGAATGTCTGATGGCAAGCTTCGGCCGCGGTGCGACAAAACCACAAATCCCATTTGTTTATTTACCTCTGAAAGGGCAAATAATTTATCCCTCCAAAGAAATTATTTTTACTGGTAAGAAAAAATATAACTTTTAAAACTAAAAAGAATCTTCCGATACCGCGAATCGAACCCGAGCCTCCTGGGTGAGAGCCAGGTATCCTAGCCACTAGACCATATCGGATATGAGTAAACGTTCGAAATCAAGTATTTTATTCCACTAAACTGTTGGATTATATAAAGCAAAAACTAATACCCCTAACTTTCGATAACATTGTTCTTTGTTCTATCTGAACAATCTACTGTTTATTTAACTCTACACACACTGCGTCACGGGATCTTGTTAGACGGACGTATTGCTTCCAAGTACCATTTAAAGTATAGAATAAATATTTCAATATCAAATTAGTATATTATTTCTTTTAATCCAATACCTCCTATAGGTTATGGGCCCAGTGCGAAAAAGGACATTTAG
Organism: Helicoverpa armigera; assembly: GCF_030705265.1. Classification (NCBI taxonomy): domain Eukaryota; kingdom Metazoa; phylum Arthropoda; class Insecta; order Lepidoptera; family Noctuidae; genus Helicoverpa; species Helicoverpa armigera. Next base: position 5,885,813 of record NC_087134.1, on the reverse strand, counting down.
TAGTGAGAACATTCAGTAGTGCGTAGTGACAGTAAAGTGCATAGTTGTAAATAAAAATAAAGTTGTGACAATGGAAAAAGTGAAAAGAAACATTAAGCCTTTTAATGGAGAAAAGTACAGTGTATGGAAATTTAGAATTCGTACACTGCTTTCAGAGTTAAACTTGCTCAGTGTTATTGACGAAGAAATTCCTGGAACGCGATCCGCTGAGTGGGAAAAGAATAATAAGGCAGCCAAAAGTATTATAGTCGAATATTTGGCGGACTCATATCTTAATTATATTAATGAAAATGGGACTGCTCAAGCAGTTTTAAACATTTTGACGCGATCTATGAAAGGAAAAGTGTAGCAACTCAATTAGCGCTGAGAAAACAATTATTGGGATTAAAATTAAAAGCCGATATACCCTTGATCAAACACTTCTCAACATTTGACGATCTGCTGACAGAATTATCAGCTGCTGGAGCTAAATTAGAGGAAACGGACAAAGTAGCTCATTTATTACTTACTCTCCCGAATACATATGATGGCGTTATCACTGCAATTGAGACACTATCTGAAGAAAATATCACTCTCGGTTTTGTAAAACTAGACTATTAGATCACGAAGTAAAATTAAAAACGAGAGTCGTGATACCAGTTTAAAGATACTCCATGTTGAAGAAAAATATAATAAAACAGATACAATCGCACAAAACAAAACTATTTGAAGAATACAACATTCAAGAAAACAAACAAACAAAAATTTGTGAAATGTCATTACTGTGGACGCAAAGGACACAAGAAACAGGATTGTTTCTATTTCAAAAGACAGACAAATATACAAAACAATGCCCCAGAAAGGACAAGACAAGTCCAAACTATTGCCCTGCAAGAGGGAACGACCTCGAATTCTTCTTTTTCAGGATTTGCGTTCATGACAAGCGCATACCATTATGAAAAAGACCACTCGACAATTAAATTCCTATTAGATTCAGGAGCGTCTGATCACATCACAAATAGAGATGATCTCTTCACATCGTTTGAATGTTTAAATCCTCCTTTAAAAATTTCAGTAGCTAAAAACAATACATTTATTTCAGCAACTAAAAGGGGAAACATAAATCTTATCAGTCAAACAGGAGTGCAAGGAATACTTACAAATGTATTGTTCTGTGCCGAAGTACCATATAATTTAATATCGGTATCAAAGATGCAGCAAGCAGGATTCACCATAATATTTGATGACAAAGGCACACAAATTACAAAGGAAGGTAAAATCATCATGAAAGGTAAGACATTGAATAATCTTATAGTTCTAGAGTTTAAAATACCAGTAATAAAAGGGAATCCGCTTCCCAAGCATGTTATGTTAATGAAAATAAATATGAATTATGGCATCAACGCCTAGGACATATAAGTAAAACTAAATTCCTGCAGTTAAAATGTCATAATATGATTGATGACTTAGATGAAATAAATACCGTAACTCCAAATGATAAGTTGTGTGAAGCATGCATAAATGGGAAGCAGACTCGCCTGCCTTTTAATAAAGTTAAAGACAAAAGTTACATTAAACGCCCTCTGTTTATTGTGCATTCAGATGTTTGTGGTCCTATAACACCTCCAACAATAGATAACAGAAATTATTTTGTTTTATTTGTTGATGAATACACACATTATTGTGTGGTGTATATGTTAACTTACAAATCAGAAGTGTTTACAGCTTTTAAAGACTATGTCGCTAAAAGTGAGGCTAAATTCAATTTCAAAGTAGTAAATCTTTATAGTGATAACGGTGGTGAATACTTATCCACCGAAATGAAAAACTACTGTAGAGAAAGAGGCATAAGCTATCATTTAACAGTTCCTAGGACCCCACAGTTAAATGGTGTTGCAGAACGTATGGTTCGCACAATAACAGAAAAAGCTCGTGCTATGTTAAATGGCACTAAAGCATCAAAACGTTTTGGGGAAATGCAGTTTTAACTGCAGTTTATTTAATAAATATTACGCCTACGAAAGCTTTAAGTCAATCAAAGACACCATACGAGATGTGGCATGATAGGAAACCAAGCGTTAAAAATCTCAGAGTTTTCGGTTCAACTGTATATGTTCATAATAAAACCAGTAAAACAAATTTGACAATAGGTCGTGGAAAGGAATACTGGTAGGTTATGAACCCAATGGTTATAAAGTTTGGAATACAGAATTCGAAAAATATGAAACTGTAAGGACGTTGTAATTGATGAGACTAATTTTATCGAATCTAGGCCTTCATTACGACCTGAACGGAGTAATAATACATATTCCCAAGACGAAACTGATAATGACTCCGTAACAAAATCAGTGTCTTATAAGTCTCATAGTTCTGGCCCTAAATCAGATAGCTCTCAATCTGATGAATGCAGTACAAGTAAAATTCGAAAAATCGGTAGTCATGAAATACCGAATGAACCTGAAAATGAATCTGAGAGTAGTTTGAAACACAAAAATCAGGATAAACCTGATGAATTTTTAAATTTACGAAGAAGTGAAAGACTGAAAACATGTTCGCGTAAATCATATAATGAAAATGACTATGATGTCTATAGTGCGTTATCCATCACAAGTAATATACCAAAATCATTAAATGAAATTAAATCTCTGAACGATAGGAATCAGTGGGAAAAAGCAGTCAGAGAAGAACTCAATTCTCTTAAGAAAAATAATACATGGACATTAGTACCAAAACCATTAAATAAAAATATTGTAGACTGTAAATGGATATTCACTATTAAAATGACGTTTCAGGTCAACCTTCAAGATATAAGGCACGTCTTGTCGCTAGAGGTTTCAGTCAAGAATATCTTAGTGATTATAATGAAACATTTGCACCAGTTGCTAGAATAGCAAGCTTTAGATTCTTAATTAGCTACGCAAATCAATATAATTTACTGATTCATCATATGGATGTAAAACAGCATTTCTAAATGGTACACTAAAGGAAGAAATCTACATGAAAGTTCCTGAAGGTGTAAAATGTAAAGATAATTACGTATGCAAATTAAACAAAGCTCTTTATGGCTTAAAACAATCAGCTAGATGTTGGTACGAAACATTTGAACAATGTCTCAAAGAAATAGGTTTTCAGAACTCCCCAGTAGATAGGTGTATATATATGAAAGGTAAAGGAGACATTTCTAAAAATATTTACGTAATCTTGTACGTCGATGATTTAGTTATAGCATGTGCAGATTTGCAAACAATGAATAATTTCAAAGCATATTTAATGACTAAATTCGAAATGACCGACTTACACGATATCAAATTATTTTTGGGCATTAAAATAGAGAGACACCATGATAAAATTACTTTAGACCAAAGTGCTTACATTAAAACCGTTTTGAATAAATTTAATATGAGTGATTGCAATCCTATAAACACACCGATGGAGCTTAAATTAAACTATGAAGCTCTTAACGCTGATAAGAAGTGTGACGCACCATGCCGTCACCTGATCGGTTGTTTAATGTACATTATGCTTTGTACGCGTCCGGACTTAAGTACATGCGTAAATATTTTAAGTCGGTACACAAATAAGAACAATAAAGAATTGTGGTTATGCTTAAAGCGAGTTTTAAGATATATCAAAGGCACAATTGATTTGAAGTTAACATATACAAGAAATAATTACAATAACATCCTAAGTGGATATGTCGACTCAGATTGGGGTGGCCACGATTGTAATGATAGGAAAAGCACTACTGGATATGTGTTTAAATTATTTGATCAAAATACAATTACATGGTGTACAAAGAGACAAACATCAGTAGCGGTCTCGTCTACTGAATCCGAATATATGGCTTTATATGAAGCTGTTAAAGAAGCATTATGGCTTAAGTCTCTGGCAGAAAGCATAAACTTAAAAATTAATAAGCCCATTATTTTATATGAAGATAATAACGGATGTATTAGCATAGCTAATAATCCAACAAGTCATAAAAGGTCCAAACACATAGATATAAAATATCATTTCTCTAGAGAACAAGTTGAGAAAAATGTAATAAAATTAAATTATATTTCCACAGGTAACCAGTTGGCAGACTTGTTGACAAAACCTTTACCAGTCGTGTCTTTTATAAGACTGAGAAAAGGATTGGGTATAGAATAAGTTTTAATTTAAGTACAATTTCATTATGAAATGGTCTGATCAGGTTTTTCTGGGTTTTCCCTGATCCTGTGCAGCAAATGTTGGACCATTATTGTACAGTTGTCCCAGACCTTACTTGGAAGTATAATATGTTACGTCGTATTTATAAGTTGGTATTCACTTTGTAATGTTGAATTGTAGACTAGATACTGTATAGTAAACTAACGAATGACTAAAAGTTAGGGATTAATTTTTGAGGGGGCGTGTTGGATTATATAAAGCAAAAACTAATACCCCTAACTTTCGATAACATTGTTCTTTGTTCTATCTGAACAATCTACTGTTTATTTAACTCTACACACACTGCGTCACGGGATCTTGTTAGACGGACGTATTGCTTCCAAGTACCATTTAAAGTATAGAATAAATATTTCAATATCAAATTAGTATATTATTTCTTTTAATCCCATACCTCCTATATAAACAATTATAAAATTTAAATATAGAACATAATTAGGTTGTCATCCTTTACATTCGATAAAGTCAAGATAGACTTTATAACGATTATTTACGGCTTTGCAGTAATCAAACCGTTTGATGATATTTTTAATTTATTTTTCATAATTATGTCAACAATGTTAATCAAAAAGACCTTCCAATTCCAATATATCTCTCAAGGTTTCGAAATCAACTTAATTTACTTGCAATTTTTATCTACTGGTTCACATTCAAAACAGTTGACGATCAACAAACGTGTATTTTTTAGAGCGCATAATTCGGTTCCTAATTGGTCCCATATTACGTTTTTTTTCAATTACTTACTTTAATATTAGATAGTTCAAATAATTAGAAAAAAAATCTTAATAAAAAAAATATGACTAGAAAATATCCTCAAAAAGTCTTTATTTGCAGACGTTGAAGATGCAATATGCGCCGTGACTAGCGCTCAATACTTGTCGGCATCTGGCTGGGTCACCCTCCGTGACTTGATCGACAATGACGTGCCGTTTGGTCTTTACCGGGATGAGGGGAGCACTTTCTTGCAGGTAACATTTTTTTATTACAGAAATAGAGCTCAGACTCAACATTAAGTAGCAACATACGGATAAAAGGAAACTTTGCCTTTTTATTTTTTACAATGGACTTGTCAAAATATGTATAAAGTATCAGAAAAAAATCTGATAATAAGGTGTCTCCAAAATCATCATCTCCTGAAATGTCTGCATATGGGATATAGACAAGGGACGGTAATGGGATTTACCCCTATTGAAGGAACACCGCTAAATCTTACAAAAAATGTTGGGAAATACATATATCCGTACGTAGGTACAAGCAAACACAGTAGCATGATACAATTTAACTTCAAAACGTAGCCCGCTTTACCACCCAAGTAGAAAAGTAACAATCTGCGCACACGACGAATAAAAACAATAAAATCTTCATAAAACTTATCAAAATAAGGCAATTATTTTCACATATTTATTGGAAACTTTTATAAGACAGAATTAACATGCTCCAACTAATTAAATTTTGGAAAAATTATAAAAGCTTACGCAACTGGTGCGTTTGCGCAGATTTTATCTTGAACAAGAACAATATCATATGGAGCAGTTTACTTGTACCACAGATAATCTGATCCAATTGCAAGATATACTTGAACACCTTTTATGTAAGGACTAATAAATGTTTCGAACTGAGGTTTTATATCTCAGCTTTATAAGCTATACTAGCTTCCGCCTGCGGCTTCGCCTGCATCAAGTTCGGTTTTATCGTGTTTCCAAGAGAACTCTTCAAAAGTCCGGGATAAAAACTATCCTGTTCTTTTTCAGGGTCAATTCTATCTCGTAACAGACAGACAGTTACTTTAGCATTTATAATATTAGTACTTAGGGATTAGAAGTCGAGACAAATTCTAACGACTCATAGAAAATGAGTTAATTTCATTTCGAAGAAGTCATACATTAATTGGACTTGCTGTTAACAGAGTTAGCTCAATTAGATGAGATAATTATCTTTTATCTTCTAACTAGATTTAACACTAATTTTAATGCTATAAAGCTCTTGGTCTCCATTCGTTACGATCCAAGTTTCTACTTATATGTATCATCAAATTAGCTAAATTACCATCCAATTATGGTGCTCTATTGGCCCCTTTTTCTAAAAGACAAATCGACTAAGTATTCAAGATATATTACTAGCACACACACAAAGGTGAGGAAGTTATACCAATTCCCTTACTAATATTAATTTGTAGTAACTTTTTTCGACGTCAAAGAGTGTAATAATGAAAGTGTTTTTCATCAAGATGCATGACCGACCATGGTAGCATACAAGTCTTAATCTTAACAGATCTTCTCTCACTTTTTGGTATTTTCACACCAAAATTGGTGAAAGAGAGCACATAAAAATTGACGTAAAGTTATCTGTCTGTACATCTGTCTTACTTTTACTTGACACTTTTGAACATGAAACAAAAAGATTGGATACGTTCATTTTTTTCTTTGTGTCTTTATGATGGCGTTCATATTATTTATTTCAAATTCACATTTATATAAATTAGGTATGTTAGTTTTTGCAAGAATTCCAATCATCAGTTTAGAATGAGACATAAGTCGATAAAGGTATTATGTAACAAGATTACATATCGCTTATATCATCTTCTTGAGTAAGAACAAATTCGTCTTCAGGCATAAATTGTCCAAAAGTTAAAAAAAACCTATTCGTTGCCACATCTTGCATTCGAAGCGCAGTCGACAACATCAAGGGTCAGCTATACTAAATCCATAACGCGGTTATGCACACGCGTCGAGCACATAAATGTTTATCTTGCCGGACCGAAGACCGGTCTGTTTAGCCAAGGACGACTTTACTTTGAATACTGAAGTTACTCGAAGCAATAAGATTGATACCGCACCTTCCACGGTTTAGGAGTGTCTTGATAATGGTGTTTTAATTGAAGTAGGAAAGAAAAAGTGCATAGTAATGATAAGTTAGGCCCAGCGATATGTATCAATAAAGAACTAAAAACAATAGAAGTAGAGTTAATACAGTTTTCAGTTCATGCCACGATAATTGAAATAAATTGAAAAACCATGAGTGTTGGCTGAGTTTCAGCCGTAGCAGAATGATCCTTCAGTAAATATGTAGGTAATGCTCTTGAAAGGATATCGATTATTAAAATGACAGTCCAAAGACATTGAACATAAAATTAAATCTCTTTATGACAGCCGAATATTTTAATGGCTATAAAACAGAAAAACTTGCTAGTATAAATTAATATGAAAATGATTTCTTCCTTATGCACTAGTGTTTTAGTCCGCTAATCGAATTTAATATTTTCAATCCCTGTGTGGTCCTTTTGATTGGCGCGAACGTACAAAGTAGCAATAACGTAATTAATTTGGGGCACACGATTTTATTAAGTAAACATTTAAAGATAACCGTCGACATTAAAATCTGATTCAATATGAATTTTAATATTGCAGCCCAAGTTAATTTTGGTAGTGTTGATTTGTACAGCATTTAAAGTTCACTAAGCATATAGAATATAGAATTTTTATTTTATGCTTAAGTGCTCTTTGCATGTGAACTTTTCTAACATTAAAACATTATATTCCTGAAATACTAGTTGCACTTGTCTACGATAAAACGGCCGTTCCAGACATCTGGTGTCGCTCCTTACTTCAGATCCTATCTCTAATGTTGAAGAATTGTCCGTGTACGCGGAATTGACAGATATGTATTGCCAGGTTTTTTCCTAGTAGGTACTAGGTTCTAAGAGAACCGGTGTCTTTATGGAGCATATGATATTATAGACATTCGGAGAACTGTTACCGTTTCTCGGTTGTTTTCTAGACAAAAGAAGAAATGTTTAGCCGGACTAAAAACTTAGATAAATATGGAAAACAATTACAGGAGCCGTAGGTACAATTTAAATATGAAATGTCGTCAATAAAGAGCAACGTAATTAAGATGTATCGAAACAGACTCATAAAGAATATCCGACGTGTAAAACAGCACGAGCCGTTTCTGATAATGAAATCAATATTTTCCATGTTCATACTGCGAAAGGGATTTAATTGTACGTACGTTAAGATAATCCAGTTCAGTCGCCCAATCTTTATTGCTCTGACGTCGATATCGAGACTAAAATTAATAAAAATACGATTTCAATGTTTATCAAAAACAGACATTTTGATGTAGACTTGCCGCCAATGATCGAAATCTTGTGTCACCGTTATCATTTTTATAGCAGTATTAAATGAAAACGATAATCATTATAAATGACAGTTGCGAATCGACGCAATTAACTATTATTTATAATAATAATTTAATTTCTTGATGTAAATCGGGTCGGCAACGGGATATACGGCCATGAAGATATTATCTCCTGTTCAAAATTTTACTTATTTTGGGCGGTCTCGACAAAACGCTAGTTTGTTGGATCCATCAATCGAGCGAGTGTCAGCGCGGGACGGGCGCGTGTTGAAATGCTACACGCTCCCGATGCAGGCCCAGATAAAGACGAAGGCGTCAAAGGAGCAATTTGTATAATACGTCCAAATACTCCGCATTTAGATCTGTTCGAGAAGATAAAGTTATAAGATGGATTTGCATTTCCATTTTGCTTTTTGCAGGTAAACTTCGAGTAGGCTCGACATTATGTTAACAAATGTACACAAACGTTTTTGGCCGATACGTACTTTTTATTTCTTTAAGCTTTATTTATCAAGTGATTTGTAACCAAAACTCATGTCTGCTTAGTGACAAATGCTGCAACGAATTGCACCTGATAACTGTTGATTTAATCTGCTTAAACTTGCGGTCCGAGAAAATAAAGGTGCAAAGCTTAACGCAATTTTTTACATCTTTAGATCGCATTATAAATTTTGGAACAAATATCTGAAATGATGTGGAAAATTCTTGCAATTTATTTGACAGTGGCGAGGGTCGGCGACACTACACTCTCGGCTGGAAGGTCGGCTGGTGGCTGCTCACGTTCTATGCTCCTCATCTACTCCATCACGTCTTGCTGCCAGTTGCGCAGCGTTCCGTATCGCAGGCGCATCCGATAACGCTTTACTTGGTGAGTCACACATGCCATTACACTTACAAAAATCATGTGTGAAATTAATGTAACTAATCGTTTAAGACTTACGTTAACTTATATGACTCATTTACAGATGTACGTTCAATACCCTTCCACGCTGGAGAGCTAATTACGACGGATTCTTCGACGCAAAGCCAGGGGCTCAGTGTTCTGGAACTACTAGCTATTGGCGTATGCGTGCTTCTCTTGATATTCGTGTACGCTGCTGGGATTATGTTTTATGTACATTATAAGCAAAAACACAAACGAAAAGACAAGGATCCGGAACAGAATCATTCAAATACGTTGTCTACTGACAATGAGTCCATGGAGTCACGAATCGATATGAGTAATGTGGTAAGAAAAAATAATATCTTCCTAAATGTAGATGCGAAAACCAAAACCACCTTTTATTGATGAACTTTGTTAATCTAACGGTTATTCCAGATGATGAAAACTAATCCGTTGCTAAAACTTAACGGTATGAGCGGAGACTACCTAAGTGACGCAGGCTTTTCTGACACCAGTGAACATACCGAAGACACTCTTGATTCGTCATCAAATAACACACTGTCACATAGTTCTATACACAAGGTTGGTATCTAAAATAACATGTTTAACATTGACTTATGTTTTTACACAAATAAAATATCTGATTTACTAAGTTTCAGAAAATGAATGCGAATTCGGTGATTTCGGCAATGGTACACTCTCGAAGAAAGAAGAACCTCAGACCATCTTCACGAAATGGGAACACTTCAGAACGAAACCATGAACGGTTCCAAAGACGGTCTGCATCTCCCGATACTCTAGAACGAGCGCCACATTCAGAACTATCAATTGTAGATTGTACTGTAGAGAATAATTATAATGCAAGCCGACAACTGCCATCATCAAATGGCGACTCTTCGTACAGAAAGAAATTATATTTCAATCCAGTATTTTTTGAAACTGATCTTCTCAAAGTAAGCGTTTATCAGAATTAGAAAAATGTTATGAAATATAACACTGAATAATTCATAACTGTTTTATTATTATTGCAGAATCCACCACCAGCAGCTATAGAGTTTTTGATTAAAATTCGAGAAGTAATGTCTGTTGCCAAAGAAAAGATGACATCAAAGCGATTCATTCCAATTCTAACAGATATACCAGAAGAAGACTCATATCACGCTATAGACCTTGGATGGGACTTCCCCTGCGCACGTCGAGGTCGCAGATTTAGTGCAATAACTCTAAAACAAGAAAACAGTCGAAAGACTGCCGTTTGTGGAGGCTGTCCAGGTTGCGATAGTAGCGCAAGACCACACCAAATAGATCTGAATAGATCAAACTCTTGTAAGACATGTGTTAGTGAAGATTATAAACAAAAAATTGTAAGAAAATGGTTAGATGAAGTGCCACTTCCAAGAAATAATACTAGACCAGTAAGATCTGTAGCCAAAGTAAATGGAACTCCAAGAGTTATAGAACCTGTTAGGACTGACGAAGTCTCTACGAAATCAACAGAATTTATTACTAGTGACTTATCGAAACCTAAGGTCTCTGAAACCAAATCCAAGATAGTAGAAAAGAAATCAAAAGCACCAGAAATAAAGAAAATTTCAGACCATAAATCAAAAATTGCAGAAACAACTATTAAAGATATCAACCGCGACTTAGATACTAAGGAAAACTTCACAAAAGAACTAAATTTAACAGAAATGAAAATCATCAGCAAACCGATTAATCCAAAAGAAATCGAAATCATAAAAGTAACAACTGTTCCTGATCTCAATGGGTTAAATAATGTTATGAATATCAATCAGAAATCGAATGTCTCAACCTTAGCTCCGGATAAGAAACACCCATCAGGCCACACAACAAGGCGTGTAAGAAAGAAACTTCCCCCACCTCCTCCTCCACCAGCTGAACCATCAAAACCAGAAGATGAAGAAGTGGAAGAGGTCCCAATACCACCCGAGATTAAAGTGAAAATGGAAGCCGTCATACGTGAACTAACCACTTGCAGACGTGTAGAGCCTGAAGAGTTAGAAGAAGTGAAAATGGAAAGTATTGATCCAATCCCACCCAAAATAGTCATTCCGGTACTAGCAGCTGACAGCCACTATAGTAGTGATGATAATACGCTTTCAAGTAAAAAGAAAAAGCACATGTATAATAGTCAGGAAAGTTTCATGGAGTTGGATAGTTTGGAACGCAATATGATGAAGAAGCGTAGATTTTCGGTGGCTTGTGGACCAGAAATACTCAATAATAGATTTGAAAACAGACAAAATTTATCGGATGCTAATGTTAAACGGTTAACTTGTAGTTGGCTCGACGTGAAAAAGGCTGTAGAAGCTTCTCATGTGGTAAATCAAATCACACCAGCTTCAAGTGAAGTTTTTGTTCACAGTATGGAATACAGTACGTGCAATAACGTTGACAATGTTTTTACGGCTGGTCCTCTAACCATAGAAGTCCGAGGCTCACCAATTGAAAGTAGGCGTAATACCAACAAAGAAGATTTCGATCCAGATACTCTTGATAGACGTGAAACAAAGAAGCGCGTTGAGAAGATATTACTGAAATCAGCCGGTAGCTTTAAACAACAAAAGTCAACACCCGCAGAAACTGAATCAAGCAAAAAATCGCCAGTCTCTATTACAACTCGGAAAATTGGTAATCTGCGACAAATATACGAAGCCAAAGCTAAAGCGCAAGAAGAGGAAGTTAAATTCATTAACTACAATAGACGTGGAAGCATTACATTTGGTCAGGATATGTCAGCATACATGAGGTCGGGTAAAGCGCCGGATTTGATCAGACATATCGAAGGCCAAAGCGATAAACCACCCATACCATCAAAACAACGTCGAGGATCTGATGCATCTCTAAAATTTTACAGTTCAATGCGCGAAAGTCCACCCGGTGATCGCCGACGAATGTCAGAAGATAGGGATAAATTCCCACAATATACAAGGCTAGATAACATGAACGCCCGGCGCTCTGGACGTCGATCGGCCCGAACCAGATCTCGAAGAACTGATCTCAGAAAGTTATACAAAACAGAAGATTCTGGATATATGAGCACTGATTCCAACGAATCCAAATGCAGGGCAAGATATTTAATGCAATTAAAGCCATTAAAAGCGGTTATACCTGAACCAGTACCAGTATTAGCAGTCAAGCCGCCAGTTTTACAAATAGAATCCGATACAGATGATTTAGAATCACTGTGCGACGGCAGAAGTGAATCTGGTGGAGAGAGTGTCGAGACCGATTCAGTGTTCTTTGGAAACTTTGATGATTCTAAGGAGATGTTAGCAGAATTGGGGCTGAATTCTTTTGAACCTCAAACTAAGGTGATGCAGGTTCATGAGCAAATTGATTCAGGGTTTATGGGAGAGACCAATATTATTTTAAGTGGTGACAGTGACTCGGAACATAGAAGTGTCATATCAATAATGGCTGGGCACGATGGGAGAGCATCGGCTGCATCTATCAATAAATTAGACGATGCAACTTACTTACATTCAATAGAGTGCTGAGTGCAATGTGTAAATTTAGTAGATGAAAAAGTAGAATAGAAGTATATTTAATGTAATGGGCTTTGTACATAATTATTGTTAATAATATGATAGTGTCGAAATTGAATGAGTATTATGTAATTAGATTGTACATATATTATTTTGAATATTATAGTTTATGTAAAAAAAATTGGCAATAAAACAGTTATAAATTATGTTATTTTATTATGAAATTATTTGGAGGTAATCGAAAGAGTAAATTATAAGAAATGTGTATTATATGTAAGTTGATAGTCGCCGAATTTTACCTCAACTTATTGCGGTGTTACCGTCCAATTGTTGACTGTTTTAATTTCTTTACTTTTAATTTCTTTTTATTATATAAAATGTAAATATTTAGATGTTCTTTAAATGAACTACCCACCATTATTGTTTGTATAATAATTATTATTCAATGTTTAATTTAGCTTTATTAAAAATATTTTTTTTCGATGTAATTATTATTCTTATGCCATTTTATGCTCAAAGTATGCGTAATAGTTAGATTTTAGTTATAATGTATATAAATAAATATAACATGGCTTACGAGTTTGTAAATTTTATAGCTGGCCGGTTGTGCAATTAAATTTTTATTAGTTTTTCGAGAAATAAATGGATTGAAGTTATTATAATGGTTTATGGTATACGTAAGAGGCTCAATTATTTATTGAAAATTTATTTTTAAGTGTGATAATGTAATGTTTTAACAAAATAATTTGCAATATAAATGTAATCATTAAGTAAGTTTGTACTTAGTAGATAGGTATGTTTGGGAACTGTGTTGTGTAAAGATAATATTTTCAGACTTTGTAAACAAAGTAGTTATAGAAAATATTTTTGTATGAATAAAATAAACTACGTTGTGTTATAAATACTGTCGTTTTGATTGACTCACTTTTATATCAAACCTTAACCAAATATTTAAAAGACAATTAGTCATTTAGAAAAAAAGTTAATAATCTATAATCTATCTATCTAGATAAAATCGTAGCTAAAAGAGCAGCTTAACTTAAGAATAAAATAATAACAATCTTTGTAGATAGCATAGACGCTAAGCAACAAAACAATATTTTTGTTAATCATTTAAATCACGACGCAAGTTCTAATTTTGAAATCAGATATACAAACCTTTTTTGCGATACTAAATTCAAATTTGACACGCCAAACAGCCAGTACCTTAAAATTATCACCCCCATCTGTTAACAGTCAACTCAGCCATCGATTTTATTTCATTCGAAATAAATGTAAATTTTTAAATCCTACGCATCTTAAATCACAATCTATCGAAGTCAAGCGTTATCTTTGATCGGTACGAATTAATTTATGTTTTTCAATTTGCACTACACATACTTTAGGATGGCATTCAATCAAATAAAGTTCTTGATGACAGAATTGCACCTCACTGATGTTATAAATGTCAGGGTTTCGATGTATTTTTGTTACTTATGTACTCGAATTTTATTTCGATTAAGATGTAAGAGCTAAATGAAATTGAATATCGACTGACCCTTCGATCATAATTTGGTCCTTCGGTACAAGCGGGAAGGAGTGAAGTGAGTTCCGAATTCAAAATTGATTTGTTTAAAATTGAGCACGATATTTAGCACTTCGATTTATATTTATTAAATAAATTAAATGACCAGCGTATTGCTATCTATTTTGAATGGTAACTTAAAACAGTAGCTTAGATCAGGTACACCTTCTCAGACTAAAAGGTAAGGTCCTCTCTAAGTAGCTTTTTGATGTGTTAGATGAAGAAAATAATTTTGGCACCGAACAAGTTTATTTTCTTCTCCTGATAAGACTAGTGCATTCCATACTCGAATAATAATAACCAGATTACGGCTGATCGTTCGTAGTTTAATATCTGCCACTGTTAACGAACGCGTCCGCTAAGTATTGTTACTGTTTTGTTTCACGTTTGTTTATTACAAACAAATGACTATCTTATCACACGATAGTCTAGACTGTAATTTCAGGATCAGTTTTCATCGGCCCATTAGCTCAGTTGGTTAGAGCGTCGTGCTAATAACGCGAAGGTCGCGGGTTCGATCCCCTCATGGGCCACTCATACTTTTTTATTACAAACACACTTTTCGAAAACTTTTGAGAATCTTTCTACACTTTCCGGTAAAATAATCGTTCTGAGAAATAAAATTTTATTTCGTTTATAAATCTGTTTTAATTGATTATTATTTTATTTGATTGGCAGTCGTAAAATCGTTACGCGACTTTTGAAGTACTTTGCAATTACCTTAAGTTAAATTATTAACGTTGATAAAATCACCAAATGAAACTCATTTTAATTAATAAGTTCATACGCAGTTAAGTTTAACTTTGCTACATTACTTCATAATTAAATTAAATAATTAGCATGAAACATACAAAGTTTGCAAAAAGCTGGAAGTGGCCCATGAGGGGATCGAACCCGCGACCTTCGCGTTATTAGCACGACGCTCTAACCAACTGAGCTAATGGGCCGATGGGATCTGTTCCCTGAAATATACATCTGCACTGAAAATAACTTTACAGTATTTAAAAAATCCGAAATAGTTTTATGTACTGTAGATGCCAAACTTTCACAAGACTGTGCGACTTTTCACATCCAATAAACGGAATTGAGAGAAACATCTTGTACAAAATAATTACAGTAATCTCAAATTAATCTCGATCAACAAGTAGCGATGACCCTAGAAGATCACCGAAAAACAGTAATCGTTAATCATAGTAATTGTAGGGTTAAGGTCGGCAGGCTTAGATTACCACGCACCTGTGATTTTAGGGTTAAATCAAAATATATCTGCTTCACCGCTCTACTTTATAATTATTTTTACATTACTCACGATAACTTACTTTAAATGGCTTGTTCTTACACGGAAGCATATCAAATTAACATACCTACTTAGTTTTAAATATCGATGAAGGGACTAATAAAAAAATTAGAAAGCGGCGTCTTTGCGATGAAAATTAGATTTTGACCTGCATTTTAATGGGTCAATTTTAAAGGTAATTTGAAAGTAAAATCTATTAATATTCATCAACTTCTCTATTACGTTTTAATACCCGCATAAGCACGCAAGGTACCTATTAGCCTAGAATCTTTTACGGACTTTTTACAGAAACTAGTAGGTTTAGTATAGCCCTTTATCTGTATCCCTTGCTTTTGCTGCTTAAATCAAGGCTTGAGAACATAATGTTCTCTTCAGTAATACACTTTACTAATAAATTCACCGATCTATAAACCTTGAGCTTGGGGAATGTTACGCTACGGTGTAAACGGCGCCACGCATGTAGATCGCGGCCGTAAAGGTTCCCACACTTATCATAGCACAATACAGATGTAATATTCATCATATCTTGTAGAACACATTGAATTTTCATTAGAAAATAACCTCCATTTGACTTTCAGTTGCCATCAATATCAATATCTTGAATGATGTGAGGCTATTTATTTCCCAGTTCGCATATCTATGTTTTACAAATAATAAATGACTTTGACTTTGACATAGCAGGATTGATATACCTAAGTTCTCGTATATTTATTTTATTGGCTATATGAACACTCAAACTCTGCCGATCGATCGATTCGTGTAAATATTAGATAAATTGTAAAGCTATGAAATACTGTGAACGACAACATCCCCTTTGGTTCACAGTAGGCTAGGGCTTATGGCTGACCGGTACTGCGGGATTGTTCGAAAGAGTTACAGCTGGCCTGGAATACAGGGGGCTCCAGAAAGAACAAAGGTGGTTAAAAGTCTGACAACCCTTCTCGCTGCAATCGCAGTAGAAGGGGTCATTTGATGATTTTATCTACAAAGACGGCAGCTGCAAAAATTGAAGAAATGATAACTTCAGTTACCGTTCCTCTAAAATACCCCTCAAACTCTCCGTTTACATTCTAGAAAATAGCTTAGTGTGTATCAATTTCAGGTCTGAAAGCCATCGGCCCATTAGCTCAGTTGGTTAGAGCGTCGTGCTAATAACGCGAAGGTCGCGGGTTCGATCCCCTCATGGGCCACTCATACTTTTTTAAGGACCGTTCAATCTATGGCACAGATATATAGAGCACATAGCTTGTTTTTTGAAAAAGTTGAGTGGGTGGGTTGCTAGCAGCATTTAACTATAATGATAACCAAATCACAACCAGCCGTCAAAACGTTAAATATCGTTGTAGATAAATAGTGCAAAACGCCCTAACTGTCATAACAGAGGTGGCATACCATAGAAGCAACGGTTACTCAGTCTCGCCGCATCATATTATCATATAATGTGATAACTGTTGTTATAATTTAAAGCAAATCAGATCAACGTTAATTAAGTACACCAGAAATTTAATACTTTTGAAATGAGGAAAATGCCTTAACCCAAGTTTTGTAATGAGAGCCCAATATTTGTGCGTTTGTAAATTAATATATAACGTTGGTTGTAAAAACTGCGTAATGAAATTAATGTTTGATTTCGCAGTTTATTGAGTCTCTTGTCAACGCAGGTTACCAATAAACGGTCGTATTTATTGCTGAAACGATAAATTCAAAAATAAATTGCCACCAATTTAACTACCTGTTATAAATAACTTGAGAGTATTTAGGAAGGCAGGTGCAAGCAAAGACAGAGTTGTGCTTACAACCAGTGTAGCAATGTTATGTCAATAGAAGCAGATATGCACTGACTGCACTATATTAGTATTACCTATGTTTGGCTTTCAGTACGTGGTTAAAAATACAGCTGTAATTTTAGTTAAGAAGAAAGGAAAAACAAAAAGTTTTCAAGAAAATCTGAACCATATGCTATCAGCCGCGTGTAGAAAGCATTAGGCAGCCGCAGTATAAAGGATACTATTATCTGCAATTAAATATTGGTTAGAGCGTCGTGCTAATAACGCGAAGGTCGCGGGTTCGATCCCCTCATGGGCCACTGTCACTTTTTAGGGCTCCGTATAGATAAATATTTTAACTGGCTCAACTTTGTTTACACTGCCGTACATAAATTAAGTATCTACAAGTATACCTAGACAAAAATTCAACACTGATTTTAGCTGTACGCTTCGACAAATTTTAATTTATAATGATCAGTAGTGTTGCATTGAAAAGTACACTTGCATCCGACGCATTGAATGGCGTCTCACACCATTTTAAGATGCATGATGCATGTTACCGAATGCAATGTGCATGAATGAAGTGTCCCCTGGGGCGCTTACAAAGGTGAATCTGTACTGTCTTTGTGAACGTTTCAAGATGTCTCGCAAAATCAATGTAGGCCTCCAATGAAATTGGTAGAGAGAAGTATCCGAGATTGATTACAATACTCACTTGTTTAGCATTGTATAAATTAAAGGTGAAAGAGATAAAGCTTAGATTTAGCTGGCGGGTCTGTGTAGGTATATTGTACCTACACAAAAAGTTGTAGATGGAAGAATAAGCTCCAATTCGTCTATGGTTTCGCTGTCATATTCAGGTTTGTATTAGGTACATAAGTACATATTATTATATAGTAGTGTACTCATGATGTGAGCTAAATAAGAAGTATGTGCTAATTTTAATTTAAGAATAGTCTAACTTAAAGCCTGTAAGTTATTTTCAGTATTTAGTGCTAGACTATTGTTTTGAATAACCTTGCGACATAGTGATGTAGCAATACACTTATTTCGAAAAGAATTTAGCGCGAATGTGTATAATAATACCCGTTATCTCACAATAAACAGATAAACGGATTACTTTTTCTTTCTTATTTTATTGTTTTCAATAAGCTCCTTGATCCAGTTTTATTTTTCACACGATATACATATCGGCCCATTAGCTCAGTTGGTTAGAGCGTCGTGCTAATAACGCGAAGGTCGCGGGTTCGATCCCCTCATGGGCCACAACAATGTTTTTAGGGTTCCGTATAAAAGGGGGTAAAACGGGACCAGGACTCCACTGTCCATTTGTTCCGAAACTGTATCTCATGACCCATTGCATAGCAGAAATTTTTATCGATGGTGCAATTTTGCTGCCGATATAACAAAAAAATACTGAAATCTAGAACATAATAAATATTTTAGGGGGCTCTCTTTTGTAGTAACGAAAGAAATTTTTGTACTGGACCCTTCGTCTGTGAGTTCGACTCGCACTTCGCCAGTTTTTTAAAGCTGACCTTTATACTGTCTCTTCTCTTTAAACGTCAATAAAAGTAAAGGCATAATAGTAATTTCACAACTATACTTATTTACTTCAGATATATTCACTGAAAATGTAACGTGTTTCATTTCAGAAGATATGAATTTCAATGCAGCTGTATATTTCAGGAAACAGATCCCATCGGCCCATTAGCTCAGTTGGTTAGAGCGTCGTGCTAATAACGCGAAGGTCGCGGGTTCGATCCCCTCATGGGCCACTTCCAGCTTTTTGCATGAACTTGCAACCTTATACTTTTGAGAAAAAAATGCCAAAGTTTATTTACGGCATAATATTTGTACTAATCATTGTCATCCTTAAATACAATTCAAACTATTTGATCAAAACTCATTATTTGCAGATACTAAAATACGGTTGGCTGAAACTTTGTGCTTCAAATCAACGCATACATTCAAAAATGGAACATTCAATATTTGAGCATTCGATATTTGAAAATCGCTCACAGCACGAAGCAAAAAGGTTATAAATATAACTGGTTTATCGCTCACTTCGCTCTGACGTTAAAACACTGTTGTCGAGGACATCAGTTTTCATGACTTCTAAAATAGTGTTTTCAAGTATTTAAATAAATGTGGTAGAGTTTGCACTTTGATGGTGAGACTTTACGGTCTGACACTGATTCGCGAAATACTCGCTTAAATACATAATAACCTGCATGTTCCCCATAGCTCACTTTTTTTTTCTTGTTTAAACATTATTAACTTCATTTAATAAATAAATAAATCGATTCCAGAAGAATAATTTGTGAATTACTAAATTAAAAGGCACTTTTTTGAATATTTATTGTCCAGATGACGTAGATAAGTTAAATGACGTAAAAACCACGATGAGGAGAAATTTTATCGATATATTATTTGCACAGTTAAAATCTAGTTTGGGCTGCTTGGTTAGTCAAAATTGCCTAACTGTTGGAGATATTTTAACCGGATATATTAAAGTATGAATATGGAAAAAGAAATCAATAGGTAATAGAAGTTATGGTTCACAGCTGTTAACTTGACAGTTGACGTCTTTCAAAAATTCGATTTGTCAATAAAAATTTTAAATTTCGAATAATCGAATAAGGGCTTGATGCAATGTTGTTTTTTTTTTTGCACGTCTCGTTTCACTGGTGACACCTGTTATAACTACTGTTAGGTACTTGTACACAAAACATTTTCAGAACCGGAACAGTGACAATATTTGTACGGACAGCTTTCTACTGTTCTACAGAACTTGAGGCAATAAACACTTCGCGATATTATCTCACAATTTAGAGGTACCTGCTACGTAGGGCATGTGTTAAGACAAAAGAACATATAACAAACAGGAACCACCGTGAGCATAAGTCTCTGTGTCAAAAACACTTGATTCACAAATACTTGAAGCAACACACCAAATAGTGATAGATCACTCGAGCGTTTTCAATCATATCGTTACGCACCCACACCAAAATTTGACAAATACCACTGAAAACTTGACACAGCCATATCTAAACGCGATTATGCAAAGGGCATTGTATAAGGGCATATATTGGTAGAAGGGATGTCAGGTAAAGGCGCCTACAGTTGGTTGAATTATCTCAGGCTTAAGATGGACAGTCAGACAAAGACAAGTTCCGTGACGTCACCGCGGGTGGTCTTTGACAATGGAGTATCTCTGTGATGAGGACTAGAGTATACGATGCATGGGCTAAAAAAACGCAAATTCTTTTAATCCTTTATCTTGTCTTTTTAGAAATGAGATTTCATTTGCGATTGAGAAATTATGATGGCGACATGCACCGCTATTTATTGAGATTCAAAATGAAATTAAAATCATGCTTTTATTACCGTTAATTGGTTTCAAAAACTTTCTTATTTAGTTTTTGAAACATAATTTATGAAAGGATAGATAACCATCTAAGTGGAACCTTAAGGCTCAGAGAGTCAGACTAAACAAAACAAACAAAACCTCAATCCTAGACAGACGATCGAAACAAGCAACACTTACAAGTCGATACCCACTTACTCGATAATCAATTGAGTATCGATATCAAATCGAATAGGCTTAGGAATCGTAAGTAACGCTTTCGACCACATCGGAGCATCTTATGACGCACCTAAAGATAGTGTTAGCACTGATTTGTAGAACAGATTATGCAAATTGTATCCAATGTTCATAATTTATCGATCACTTTGAAATAACGGGAATTTTAGGGGTTGCCAGAGTGACTATGAAAGCTGACTTGAATTGTAGTAAGTAACCATTTCTGGAAAGTTGAAAATGTTTATTCTGCTAGAATTTAATAACCCAGAATTTGCTACAGCCTTAACTATGTTTTTTCTAGAATTTTGGGAAACTTCACTGGACAATACAAGATATTTAACTGTACGGTGTAATCTCACAAAATGACACTTCCACATTTTGCAGCTTTCTATAGAAAATTATGTATTTTACATACTCTTTACTTTTACATAAATTACATCACCATAGAGAAATTTCAGTCCTATTGTATGAAAGAATTGCAAGAAGAGAATTGAGTTTGGGTGTTGGGCATATTATGGCGTGGGATGATAATAAGGGCTTAGACTGTGTAAAGTATGAATGTGGATGGATGGAAAGGGAGAGGTTAAAGAAAATATGGAAAATTGCCTGACGGATGATATGAATAAGAAACGAGTGAATGTAAGTAACTATGACAGGTGACTGGAAGGAATGGGAACGTGCAAAATATTGTGTCGATCCCAATTAAAGTTGAGGACATGTCGAAAAGAAGATACTTAGGTGAGGAGAATTACCGGACTGTCCCATATTTTATACTAACTTCATTACATGCAAATGCTAATAAGTTTACTCCGTTTACTTCTTCATTACGTTTTCATTTGTTTATAAAATTATACGCATATGATATATGACAATAGCGTTAATCAGCGGATGGATAGAGCGTCAGTTTCAAATTAAGTCCCATTGTTCTAAATGCATTGCGACAGACATAGTTGTTTGTCGTTAACAAAAGGGGTCGGATATAAATAGAGAGAGATAAAAGAACAGGGAATCTATTCGTCTATTTTCAATATTCCCGCATGTGGTAGCGTGGCCGAGCGGTCTAAGGCGCTGGTTTAAGGCACCAGTCTCTTCGGAGGCGTGGGTTCGAATCCCACCGCTGCCAAGACTTTTTGGTATCATTAATGTAATAACAATGAAAATAAGTAAATATTTGAAATATTTAAATTATGACAAAAGCATTGACATTTGACTCCCGAAGCATATTGTAACGAATAAATATAGCCACAAATAAAAATAACTTACACGACGTTATTTTCTATGCGCACGTATCTAAAATAAACTATAAATTCACAATAAGTACACATTATTGTCGCAATTACAACGGCTATTGAGACATCCATCATTTTGGACGTCTCTTACAAATCAATCGACTTTGGTTAACCCTTCATCATTACTAAATTATTATGGCTTAAGAATAGTGATGGGAAACGGTGACGTATAGTTTGGTTGATTTTTTTACTTCTTTATTTTCTCTCTTCTGCAGTTTTGGAGACAATAAATTATTCGTATATAGATAGCAAATAAGAGTTCGTATATCAACATTTTTAGTACGTATAAAAAGCCTGCTCACTTTCTACTGAAGATAAGTTTTGTTTATGACAGTAAATAACTAAAAATCACGCTGACAAAGGCATACATATTTATGTTTAATACTTAGCAAATTGTATAAGTGTAGTGTAGTTTTACATTTTGATACTGATGAAATTGTTACAGAAAAAAATTCTTATATAATTAAGTATCTTTTAAAAGTATGTACCTAACTTACGAGTATATTTTATGTATCTTCTTTATTGGTTAAGAACTATTATAAAACCACGTAACATCACTATTCCATATGACACCCACTCGCGGCAGTTAACTTCACAAAACACTAATAACTTATATTGAAAGTTGGCAGTTCCAATAACTATGTACCAATCCACGTTATAACTTATAATCCCAACACAATGCTACTTCATACTGGTAAACCGGTTAATTGATACGACGCCATCAATCATCATCAAACGCGATTTAAATTTCGAATTAATAGAACCATTTTTGAACTTTTGAATTTTTTTTTTTTCTTCTTTGTGGAATGTAACCTCCTCAGTTCAATCTAAAGTTATAGTGTAATCTGTGGTTATTATATGTGGGTATAATTATTTTATTCAGTTAAAAACTTTTTTAGCGCCTGCACGTTTATTTCATCAAAAGAAAACTGATTGAGATGGCTGTTGTCTATAATAAATATTGGGCGTGTAAATTATTTAGTGTTACTTAATAGACGATTCAGAAGGTATTCCAATTTAAACTGCATTGGACCTCCAAGTAGAGTTTAGATAATTTGTGAGTAATTGACATTAATTGGACTAAATATTGATCGTAAGACGTAACTTTATTACATTGGGTATTTATATTGAGCTATCATGATTTCATCACCTGCAAGTGTATATAATCGTTTCTTCATATATATTCGGCGCTAATAGTTGTAATTATATGTACAAATAAAATAAATAACAACATACAATATAGTATTAAATTATAAGAGTGCGAACAGCGATTGTAATTAACTTTCACACCAATTAATCTGCTCGTAAAATTCATTACTTTTCTATGTTAAACGTAAAACTAGTGTTAAGACATCTTTTATTTTGAAATTTTTATTTTTAATGCTGATATATATTTTTCAAAAAAGCGCCCACACATGTCTTATAAGGAAATGCATGTAATAAATAACGATTTTGGATTGCAGTTGAACCGTTATTAGCGTTAACATTACGAGTTATATTCATCATTAAAACTGTTATAAGTAACGGTTTAAAATTGAATTTATTTTATTATGAAACAAAATGAAAAATATATTTTATTTCAATTTATACTGTAAAACACTTCTGAAACTTCATGCAACAAAATGTACCAGTTACCTAAGCGTATTAAATTTTCGTGTATAAGTTTAGTGACAAAGAGGCGAAATCACGATCAATAACCTATTAGTATTCTCTAACGGCGCGGGTGCAAAAGTAAAAGAAATAGTAAAACAATTCGGCCGTGTGTAACCGCTTCGGTGCAATACCACATGTCCACAGATGAGCCGCACAGGTGCTCTCTGCTTCCACTCGCCATTTATCCGACACTCGCGGTACCGGCGAGTCACCTCGCGAGCGCACTCCCCGGGAACACACGTGTTTGCGAAATAATCGAGTACAAAAAAAATCGACTAAAAGTGGGAGCCACTTAAAGTTTGATTGAACATCCCTATTCATCCCGAAAATGCGCGCCACATTCGAAATTTGAAATTAAAATTCCAAGTGGTCTATGGAAAAAAATATAAACAGTGGACTTTATCAATGTGAACAGATTTTAATTTGATTTAAATATTATCATCAGTAAACATCGCGATGTATTGTTCCTACATTTAAGTGTTCACACGGTCTTCTGAAGAACGAAGCGTTAGGTAAGCCACTGCTTTTTAAATTATATTTTTTTAGTACGCGGTTAATAATTGATACGCTATCTATAATTAATCTTGGCTTAATTACGTCATCCAATTAACTTAAGTACTCATCATAAGTATCGCGTTATTTTATTATTTACATACTTATTACAGAAGAAAGTGTTTATTTCCATTTTGTTCTCTATTAGACATTTACACGGTGCGATTTGCATTTGCGAAAGTTACGTTTAAAAATGGTCGGAACACTTCATAAAGTTACACCAAAAACTATTTTTAACACTGATTGGCTGACTAGAAAGCTTTCTTTTTTTGCGCTAGACTAACTTTTTTTCTAGAGTTGCGTAACTATGCAACGTTTTTTTTTTTAAATAGGGTGTAAGAGAGAGTGTTAAGAACCTTTAAATGATATTCAATGTTCACAAGATTGTGTATGTATGTGCATATGATTACATACGGCACATGCATGTGTTGCGGCGTGCTCGCTTCTGATAATATTGTTCCGGTAGGTTCCCACAAGACGCGGAGGCAAAAAGAACTGCTCTCGATAATTAACCAGAGTAATTGACGCACACACTGCTCTATACATTTTGATGCGGTATTTCACGACGCCTAGATTGTAATTAGTTATTCTATTCTTATAGCTTTCTAAAAAAATGTGTTTATTGACACATTATGTTGCAAATTATGGAAGCCGACCCCAACATACTTAGTTGGGAAAAGGCTCGGGAGATGATGATGATGACACGTTATGTTGCAGTTCTATGATAAATCTAAACTTTTGCATAATATCCATTTCCCATGTGACCATTTATCAGTATTTTTCTAAGTATTAGATTAACATAATGTGTCTGAGATTAAAATTAAATCTGACACCGGTTTGATTCATATTTATTTACTTAGAAATGCATTAAGAAAGTCGACTGCAGTGGTAATTAATTATCGAAAATTCTATCTTATTTCAATAAAAGAAAGTTATACTATACTGGTTTTACGTTGAACGATTTATAAATAGCCTTAAACATTCAGATTTCAACTTTAACATAATTATGTCTTTCAATAAATTAGTAGATAAGTAGTTCACAAACATTAAAATGCAGTATTGGTCAAAAGTTTATTGTTTATCAAGAATCATCATCATCATCATCATCTCAGCCATAGGACGTCCACTGCTGAACATAGGCCTCCCCCTTTGATCTCCACAGATACCTGTTGGAAGCGACCTGCATCCAGCGTCTTCCGGCGACCTTTATAAGGTTTATTATTTTCAAGAATGATAGAGTCAAATCGAGAGTTTTTGCATTTTCGTTTCCATAAGCTCATAATCAATGTTAACTAGATCAATAATAACATAAAGATTAATTGAAAAAAAAGACTACTTTTAGGGCAGACTGTCTGCCCGTGACCAAGGATGCTGTAAACGATCCGAAACGTTGGGATTAAATAATATTAATATAACCGCGATAAAATACGTAAAAGTAGTTTTATTTCAATGTCTAATATTCGCATCTAAGAGTCAGAAATCAATAATAAAAAATAAACAAACTATTTAAGCTGAGGCAAATAAAGTTCTCCGTCGGCTATTAAAATTAATAACTTAATGCACATAGGTACTTATTGAAATGAAACTGATTCACCGAACATCGATTTATGATTGCGAAAAACTCTGTCATACGAAAGGTTAATTTAGCGTTATTTAGAAAAAAAATGGTGCGCCAGGGTAAAGGCCACAGTGCATCAGAATCAGATAATGTCGCAAGTTGCAAATAATCCGGTCCGCTAAAAGGTTAATGAGTTAATATCAGTTTAAAATTAATTTACATATTTGAAGTATCATTTAGTACGTCAAAGTCTTCATAGAACCGCAATATGTTTTTGGCAATAAATCGATCTATGCAGAGTATACATTTTATTCCATAAAAACTTATATTAATTTAGATATCATTTATCTAACAACTTCATACTTCGAATATGGTATAATTATTGATTGACCGTATTATTTTAATGATTTTGCAGAAACGAACGTCATAGGTGATATCGGTTTATTTGAATATCATCACCAATAATCAGCTTCTGGTAATGATGATCATTCAGGCGATGTGCATTCATAAAGTTCATTGACCCAGTTACCTAACTAGGTAATAAAAACCTTGCGCTCATTTGACTAGGCCTGTTCCTCATATAGTTTTAATGAGACAACTCTAATAACAGATTCGATGCGTCTAAATAATATATCGATCGGTGGTTTATCGATAATCTTTATACCAATATCTCATCGTTACGATGTTGATCGCTATAATTTGATTTATGAAAAGTTTTGTTAACAAGCAAAGGTCGGATGATATAGACGTTAATTTGTAGCGGTACTCTTTTGTGTGAGGTGCCAAATGATGTTACTAAAATGTTCATCGCTTCTTTCTTTGTATGTTTAAGTTTGTGGTTTCTATTTTAATCTTGTCAAGTGGTTTAACTCTAGTTCTTTTTAAACTGCAGTGCATTTATTTTAAATAGTATTGAATAGTGCATTCTGCAGAAAAGCTGGTCTTAATGATATTGGCCCAAAGATTAATGCAACAGCAAAAATATTTGCTCAAAAAGCTCTGTCCGATAATCTCATAGCTACTTATTGTTTTACAAATGGATTTTAACAACAACAATTTCTTAACTGTACTGACTGCATACATTTAATTGATTTCAGAAGTTACAAAAGTATCTACACTTAAAAAGTATTCGCATTAATTGCAAGAAAAACACTTGCAGCTACTAAAACAAAGTTGCAACATTTAATAAAAGTTAATAGACATGTCATCCGCCTAGCTACAGCAGTGTATGCAGTTCCAGCCGATCGCACAAGCTCAACCACTGTGACTATCTATTATGAACGAGCTTTAGTCTTTGCATTTTTATGTAATTTAAAATTAATTACTGAGATTATAATGTGTATGCGCATATTATTATCGTGTTCTACAATCGTAGTGGTGTTGGCGCATTATAATTGTGTGTATCTAATTCTGCTTATTATCCATCTTGTTGTGTTTGGTATAATTGAGATCATCTTTACGCTAAAATGATATTTCAGCGCTGGGATTTTCGTTTTATTTTTATTGTTTTCTTTACTATGAAGAATAGTATCAATGTCGACACTTTAGTATGTATTCATTTGTTTGTGATATTTATCTCGTTCTCTTTCAATTAGTAGGTGAATCAAGTTTCGTATTTCACGTACGAATAGCTTCTGATCCTTAAAAGACTTGCCTAAAACGTTAGAAAAGTTAAGTACATACTTTGATAAAACTGACATTAATCCGCCATCCAAATACTACGTTACACTAATATAAATATTAAAAGATTAAGATTAAAATCTTTACGCAACAAAACATTCGGCTTGCATATAAATGGTCGCATTAGTCTAGGCGGTTGATGAAATCTGTGTTTAGGTTCTGCTGAGGAAGTCTGGTACTCACTGCCAAGGTCGGTAGTAATCGTATATTCTAGATTGTGTCACTAAATAACTAAGGGTTACTCAAATTATGGGATAGATAGCCAGCACTTAGCACTCTAAGAAGCTTAGCTTATAATTTTGTTTGAAACGCTATTATGACATTTCGCCTACCGATTTATGGAAAATGATCTGACCGTCTACAACTGTGGATATTTTAGAAAATCCTGTTATTATTGAATTTGTATAAATCTCGTTATAAATGCCTATTTTAAATGCATTCATATTAATGGTGTCTGTTGATAACTTTTTTATATTGTCTGTGGTATCATTATGTATTAAACCTGTTTGTTTTTCAAGTCAACCATGTATGTTAGGATATCCTTATTATAACAGAATATCAGTATTATTTTAATAATAAAGCCAATAAGTTAGCCGGACTTGTGTGCTCAGCAAACATATTTCTTCGATGCGTTGAATTTGTACCAGAATTATTTACGCTTCGTTTGCTTTTGAGGACACTTTCGAGGCGAAAAAATAGTCATTCTGACTCGCACGCTCCTAAATGTAAATCTGTGAATCTATCGATACGATTCGACTGAACAATCAAGCATAAACAAGACTAGACTTTTTGTCGTTCGAAAAGTATAATTTAACAACGGACGGTCATGTATACTTTCTGGCAACATCACTAAGCCGTTAGTATAATTTACAAATTAATTATTAATAAAACATAGAAGCTTATCATAAATCCGGAAAATCCTCCGACTACACAAGCAAAATGTCAACAAGAAACGGCACATCAGGCGCTAATCGATGACCGGATTATCCGGACCTTATTAAGGTTAATGTAGACACAAAAACTGATGAAAACCCCCCATATAATGTGCTTAACTGTAAACACATAGTATAGTCTACGTACCGCCTCTGCGAAGTACAGAAGGCGTTACCACTTAGCTGCGGCCAATGTGGCCGGCATAACGGTCGCACGAGGTGTTTCGATCCCCACCTCGGCTGGACCACCGCTACCGAACGATAAACTGTACTTAGGTACGCACATACCTAAATATTTCGCGAGTTATAGTCTCTTTGACATAGTTGCTAAAACTGCTATAACAGTCCCAGTCTTACGGATTATTAAACTGGACATTCGTTAAGGTTTATAAACGGATGCCCTTAAGACAATACAAATCCGGGAAGTAACGGGGAATTACCGGTTAGTTTGCAAGCTTCCATTTCAAATTTCCATCGCCAAAGGTATGGTTCTAGTTTAGGGCTTTATACATTTCCTTTATGCAGAACCCTGCATCGCAAGATGCTCGAAAATCGAAACAAAATCAGTTAAAATCCATTCCATTTTCAAATGTTTCAAGATGACCGTCGATGACGGTTGTGACAAATTAATTAAGAGAGATTGACGCGCACGCGCCGTTTGGCGGACATATTATGGTCAATTCGGTAACGGCATCATAACGAGTGGATAACGGACAATACTTTATTATAACACGCGAGATTCTGTAACCACTTGGAATGTAGATCGAGTGATTTACTTTATACTGTTTTACATACAGTTTTGTGAAGTCATCGGACTCTGATGTTGGAAATGATTGAGCGACATTTGAAAGACTTTGCAGTTTAAGTATAAGGTGGTACGTACACTTCTCTTGTGCATGCATTGGTTCCATTTGACATAAACTTGTGATAGGTAGGTACTTATTTCGTAGTGTGACTAAACAATTAATGGACTGGGAAATTATTTTCGTTTTCTATAACTTAAGGGTCCCTAAGCTTATTGAAGAAAGTTACGATTCATTAACAAAAGATAATGAACTATAGCTAGTTAAGGTTTGTTTATTTGTCTAGCTATGTTTACTCTTCATCTTCAAACAAATCAAAATCCAAGTAAAAAAAAAAGGTTGGTAATAATAAAAATAA
This sequence comes from Helicoverpa armigera, assembly GCF_030705265.1. Lineage (NCBI taxonomy): Eukaryota > Metazoa > Arthropoda > Insecta > Lepidoptera > Noctuidae > Helicoverpa > Helicoverpa armigera. The sequence continues at coordinate 5,856,055 of NC_087134.1, read as the reverse complement.
AACATTTTACAACTGCAAAGCCTCTAAGAATGATTTATGACCAACTTCGTCACCAGATTCGTTCAATTCAATAGATTCGTTATCACGTAACAGATATAAAATGTTATTATATAACTTGGATGGACAATGATGTATAGGACCGCTCTTCAGAGGAATCTTTATAAAGAACCTTCGTGTTAATGAAACAATGACAATTTCGCAATGGTTCTCTGAATACGTCGGGAAAAGTATTGACGTCCATTTTAGGTACCTATATTTGAAACATTATTACTTTATTATGTTCTATTAAAAGTTTTTTTGCCATTTATATCGTGCCCAATTTTCCCGATTGCCAAGTAGGGTTATAGATACTTATTCAAAAGAAAATGTATTTTGCTTAGTAAGTATTTTCAGAATACCAAGCTGAAAGGACACAATGCTAAATTAAACTGTTGATTAATGCAAGGGTTTATTTGGTATCCAGATAGCGTAAATTTTTGGTTATCCAAAACATAGTCTGTCAAATGACTCCTTAGTGTACTTACAAACCTGCATATACACGCAAATTTATCTTTGAATAGAAAATGTTTATTATTTTCTTAGTGGACAGAAAACTGGAAATGAATATTACACTTCAACAATAACGCTAGAGATCAAAGGTAAAGCTAAATAAGCTAAGTAGAAAATCCACTTATGAACAGTAACTTCAACATCATTGATCTATGAATTTATTATTGAATGCCAAGATATTTAAAACTTACAGAGTTTTCAGTTCAGCAGATCAATGTTAAAATGTATGTTTAATTTCTTCACAGTTTATATGACAACATAATAGACTGTTAAATAATTTTGTCTACCAATGAATTAGAAGTACCAATCATTTCAAATACAAACTCCATTCAATTTATAATAACGTGGCAATAAATAAATATTTAGCATGTTTATTTAACTGGCAACACTAATGTGCGATCACGTTTACGATTATGCTCGCAACACCAACAGAGTCGTATGCGATCTGCGCACGCGCCATGAATAATTTCCCTTACCTGGAAACTGGCTATCCCTCCTTTCATATCGTAGTCATTCATGCTGCCGAATATCCTCTCTATTAATTTATGGGCTTTTAAATATTAAAAAAAGTACCTTCCTGACATATAAAACTTGTATCTGCCTTCAAAAGTTTTGGTATTGTTTGTCTATAAAGTTTTTATTGCGACAATAAATCAAGACTTTTATTCCTACCTATATTTATAGAAGCAATTCGATTCGCCGCTTTTCATAAACTTGTACTTTGTTAGTTCCCCTATCATAACCTCGAGTCTGTCCTCAAACAAACGCCTGTCTTCACAACACGAGGTGACCATGCGTTTCATTAACAAGGGCACGACCAGTTCCATTACAGGACAACAGCGTCATAGCATTGAGTTGGAAAATTGCTTGTCTGTCTACATAGCGACCAGGACTCACATCAACTCGGCAATTGATGGTCACCGTGTCGCAGGTATCTAGAATCGACACATTGTTCGACATTTTGTGGCGATTACGTTACAATTCAGATATGTGTGCATTACAGGATAAAGTTTCATACAAATATGTCCTGGATGGGTGGAAGTGATACGGTGATGATTTCGTTCTGAGGTGATAATAAGACCCGGGGCTGGTTATCAACATTGAAAAACCAGTAACTAGGTAAACCAATTGGAAGTAAAACTTGGTACTCATTATAAAATTCCGTATGTTCCGTAGAAATGGAAATGAGGTAGAATGAACGTGCAGCTAGACAAATCACGGTCTAGTTGTTATAAGACGAAGTAAAAGTCGGGTCGGCAGACATCACGACTTTGTCACTGCGCAGTTCGCATACTAAATGCGATAATAATTGTTTCGTCTGCCCCTGTTTTAATTTTGGGATGTGTAGGCAATTTTTGTGATGTCGTAATCGTCATTGTAATTTTAGTAATTAAACTAGTTAAATGAATTATGGGCTTTAATTATTATGATGAGATAACAGAAATCTTAATCAACAGGTGCAAGTGGTTTTGCTCTGTTAAAATAGAACCCCTCCTGCTTTTTGTTTATCACAGTTTTTACTTGCCAACAAAATATTTTGAGCGCGCAAGCTTTTCTAAATTAGTAAATCTTTCAACGCCTCTTGCTCTTTGGTTTCCAACCATAAATGGTTTTGAAAATTTTAAATACTTATATGTATACTTAACGTATTTTTTTTTAAGTATCTCGGTCCACATTTTATCGGGATTCTCCACATTGATTGCGACATCGTCTCGCCATTTAAACTGAGATCATTGTTATACAAATAGCCAAATATTTTCAAGCATAGACTACGTGTGACGGAAAGTCCTCATCAATGGTATTCGTATCACGGAACGCCGTGGTTCGAATGATAAACTTATAAGTACTGGTGATTAGATGCCAGATTATCGCGAAACGTGGATGGAAAAGTAGGTGCTAATACAAAAGGAATGTTAGGAAATAATGCGAGAAACTGGCACATAACAATAGTTAGACATGTTTTTTTTTTAGGAGATTAGAATACCTTTACCTAATTGTTCTTTTTTCAAAAGTATTAAGCAATTTTTTTTTCTTTCTATATTGGCATCCTTTAAAGCCTTTTCAGTCATAAAGCCTAATTGATCGGTTTGCATAAATCTTAAGCCTTTACAAGTAATTAGCATTCGAGATAGTTGCAGCTATTAAACGGCTAATTAACATAGAAGGACCACTTTCAATCTATTAAGTTATTAAGTGTGTAAATAAAATGTTTGTTTATGAATTTGCAAATTAATTCAGTATACAAATGCGACAAATGTATCCGAATCTGTCATTTTTGTCTCAAGGTTCGTGTTTTAAGTGCCATATTATTTAGTAAATTACTAATGTTTCCGGCGGTTTTGCCTGTGTTCACACTTACTCTTCTATAAGAATAATATAAGAATCTATCAAGCTCAGATGTTTTTATGTTAAAATTGGTTAGATTTAAAGTGGTTGGCAGTAAATTGGTAGAAATCCTAACACGGTGAATGCTTGGTTCCGCGACGGTGACATGGGCTCTTGCTTGACCGAAGGTTGACGGTACGTGTATCGTAAAACACAGTAGTATAAGTTGTATCAAGTTCAACAAGAATCGTCAAAATAATTTCTTACTTTGGTATTATCAGAAGAAAATACATCTGCTGCAGTAGCTTTCATGCTTATCACTTCACAGTTCATACGTACAATCTCGACCAACTACTTAACCTGTGTAAATGGCATTTAAAATGATAATCTTTAAAAAAATCAACAAATCTAAGGTATACTTTGACCCTTTAAGATTCAGCTCACAACGCATAAATTGACGCCTCTCGATTAAAACCATGAGATTAAAAGGAACGTGCCCATATTGTCACTCCTGGAAGTCCGAGACGCATACAAATTGTTAAAATTAAAGGTTTGGGTTTACTCTTATATCACAAATACCGCTTCTCTACGTACCTTTTTCCAGCATCCGGCTTACATGGTAAAAATTATTTACATGGTATATGAACTACAAAAACAACACTGAATGATTCTGGTCTGCTAGATAAACTTCTAGAAAATTCTGATCAATCTGAACTGCCAGCCTCAACAAAACAACTGGTGTTCCAAAATTTTGTTTTATAAGCATCACATTCATCAACATCATCTCCCGAACCTTTTCTCAACTATGTTGGGGTCGGCTTTCAGTCTAAACGGATGCAGCTGAGTACCAGTGCTTTACAAGGACCGACTGCCTATCTGACCTCCTCAAACCAGTTACCCGGGCAACCCAATATCCCTTGGTTAGACTGGTTATAAGTATAATCATTGGCAAGGATATTGAGCCCTGACCTTCACCTGCGCAGAAGTGATTTATTGGTTTATTGCCATAAGTGTACAGTGCGAAAAGCGATCCCCACTCTTCCACCGAGAGCTCATTATTCGTGCCGATAACTATATCACATTATACATGTTAAAATACGAGCAGTTGTTCTTCTGCTCTTCGCCTGTGTAGACTGTAGAGCATACACCCTCATTACTACGCGGTGAGCATGCTTATTACAGAATATTAGCTGCGATACGTTGCCCTTTGCATTACACTGTGGTTTTTTGAATTTACTCAACTGTGGGAACTTAGAATTTTTTTAGAGACTCTAAGTGGATTGGCTAACTGCAGGCTTTCGTGGACAAGTTTAATGTCCTTATTATATTACAATTTATAGGATCATGTACTGAATAAAACAGTCACTTAGTATTTTTGCCAAGTATTTACAATAGAAACGCCTTTTTCGCATAGGTGGTCAAAAACAGCATGTAACATGCATACTTTTATATATAAAGTGACACCTATTGTTGTATTGTATTCTAATTTATTGTCTACTAATGGAATATGCATATTTTTTTAACACCGCAGACTTGAGAGAAAGTTTATCTTTGTCTACAAAAATAGACTTATCTACAGTGTTTTTTTTTAATTCTAGACTAATTAACAGATTAATAATCAGGACAACCTATTGTTGTGTTGTATGAAGTGCATTATAATCACTCAATTTAAAAATATCAATTCCTGAAACGCTACCTATTATTCTATTCTTAGATATCCTATTATTACTACAATCTGTTAATATATTAAAAATATTATTAACATGAGCAGCCATTTCCTAACTAAAAACCAAAACCAGGAAGAATCAAGTAGCGTAGCTATGGGCAGTTAATAGCACGCTCCAGTGCCACCCATCGTACCATATCGCACTCATCATAACCACGAAGGTTTTAGCGAATATCATCTTTAAATGGTAACACTCAAGAGTTCGAACTTAGGGAACTATGGACGGGTAATTGCTCCTAAGTGAATGAACGAGCAATGCGTGTATTGTTGATTCTTTATTGTTTGTGGGTAATAATGAGGCAATGTGTTGTTTGGGTGAATATTTTGTAGTGACAATAAAGGAAATGCAGGGAGTGAAAGAATACTTTGAATGATTTCTTGGGTCTCGGCTTCTCTTAGTAAAGAGGAGGTTTTCAAAGTTTTTATAAGAATATAAATCTCACTACTGATAGTGATAACTAGAATACAGGCAGGATAAAATGTAATTAAGTACTAAACAGTACTTAATTACATTTTTTATAGGTTTAAATAGCCATATGCTCAAATGATTCATATCTGTAACGACATAAAAAATTGCATACACCAGTTTTGTATCTGTTTTGTATATAGTAGGTTAGGTACCTAAGTAATCTGAACTTAAAAAGCTCATTAGGTACTCTTAGTCAAGTGTACACTGGCAAATAGCCCTAAGCTTATCTCAATCATACTCCAAGTAAAATTATTTGTATAACAATCATTAAGGTAAACTACGGGCACGTGAACTTATCTAACGTTATTATTCTAGCGGTTACGTTCCGTTTCAGTGACGAAGCGAGCCCACCAAGAAAGTTCTAATACATTACAAGGTTTCGGCACATTACTTAGCAGTGGTATCGTGTACAACCGAAGTTAAACAAATAAATAAACATAAGCTTACTGAATGGACGTATGTTGTGAGACCACCCTGCGACAATGCGTGAGAATATGTCCGATTTTCCGCGTTTCAAGTTTACAGTGAGGCCTTCAGTGAATCGAGTTGCTTTGTATTGCTTTGTCGAATGGAATAGGGACATGGTACATCTACATAAACACATAACCATATTGTTTTTAATGCGCGTGAGCCGTGCAAGGGCGGAAGGTTCCGTTGCATAAAATGGAGGGCTTTGACGTTTTGGTCTATGGAACAGCAAAATGCCTATAGCATCGCATAGCACATTATTTTAGTTATGTTGCCCTAAGTCTCGAATTTCTTGGTACCTTTATGTTAACTTACATTGAAAACCTATGTTGATTGATTATAAAAAGCATTTTATTTAATAAAGTAAATAATTTACTAGTTACCGACTTATACTTGCGACGTTGTAAGTACTTACTAAATGGAGATGAATGCCCATTGAATGGGCGGAGTTGCTAACACGCCCTCTGTTGACACGCATGTGATTGATGGTCAACTACTTATTTGAAGAAGCTGTTATAAAGTTACAATGTGTTTTTATGCAGAAGTAATAAAAACACGCTTTGAGCTGCTTGCGGAAAGCCGACTACTTTTTTCTATTAATAATCCATCAAATAATTTCAAAATTGAAATACCCATCAAGCGCAATTTTTTGAGTAAGTAGGTGCTTAATTGATTTAAAAAAATAATCTGAAAGGAGGCAGCGTCCGTTCCAAATTCGAAATAAAAACGATGAATACCAGGAAAAAAGATTCCAAATTCAATTAGCAATTGATGTTTACTTTTCGTGTTCTTTATTTAAATATACAGTTAGAACCTTATTTCATTTTGTCTATTCTCTGTTACAGTTGAAAATCAAACCCTGCAAGATGAATGCATAAGGTGAGTCTAGACTTATTCTAACTTAATAATAACTTAATTCGAAAGAGATACATCTTAGTAATAAATATTGAACATCGGATCGCATTAACAATGCTATAGATTGTAATAATAATCCGATGAAGCAGCGTCGCGGGCGTTTATCACGCCTCGGTGATAGCCAAGTTATGCAGATAAGATAGAAACGTGCGTCTGAAGAGACTGTTCTTGTCTCTGGTCATTATCTTTCTAATAAATAATTACAGATGTTATATACTCTTTTGTCACAGGTAAATGGCACTGATGAAATGAATGACGAATTTTTATTATGTAATCATGTTCTCAGATATTAAAGGACGTTAGACAATCTAAAATTAATTGATCATTTTATCCGTTTAGCTATAAAACGCATTTGCCTTTAATAGGATTTATTATTGATTGCCAAACTTAATTCACAAATCCTACTACGATCAACAAATGGAATGGAAGACGTAAAATTTTTATATTATTTTACAAAACCTTGACATTTTATTCTGAATATTTTGATAAAACTAAATTGAACCACTTTCGGTTACCTTGCTTAAATGTTGCCAATTTTAAATATTGGCACTGTCACTTTCTATAGTTTTATAGCGGTGGTACTAATTAATGTTACGACTGGAAGAACGGATGAGCTCAATGTTATTAATGGGACCTGTAATTAGAAATATCGACTTTCAATTTCTTCATCAATGAATTTTATTAGGATATTTTATTTTATAAAAATAAGAAACCATTTTAGTGCTTCTGATGTCAAATAATCACACTTTTAGCAGCACGATCATCATTTCTTAACCTCACTTCATAAAAACATGCAAATATCTATGATTAATGTTACATAAACGATAGTACGATACGTACAATTCATAAACATCACATTACGAATGTAGCACATTACATCTCGCAACCAGTTTCCATATAATACGTTATGACAGAACGGAAAATGACAAGAAGCGATCCCATAGATATGCGAGAACATAGAATGTTGGGAATTTAAATGACATACGATTCTATCTTGAATCTAGAATCATCTAAAGTGATAAACGTGTGACAGGTCTGCCAATACTGTGATTTGTGTTCTAATCCCGTTCTAATTGTACCTAGTGTGTGTACCGAAATGTCTTTTTAATAACATTTTTTTCTGTAAGATGTTTGTACCGTTTATACACAGCTATGTTGTTGTTTATTGGCTATTAGCCAGTAATTAGTTGACACATCTTTTAAATTGGAATTCTTTCACACAGCTAGACAGCCTAAACGCGGATACACATATTCCTGATATCTACTCCATCAAACACTGACACTTTAGGAATATGTGTATGTAAGATTATATAAGATATCTCTAAAATTGCGGATTTTGAAAATCACAAAGGATACATCTCAGGGTGCTCGTAAAGTTTGAAGATAGGAGTTACATGTTTTCCTTACTACACCATTTAATATTTCAATATCCATATAGCCATATTTATGATTATTTTCACTATCCGGTTATACTTGGCCTGATGACCGATCGCAGTATTATAAACCCGTCTGCTTTACTGATCAGCCATCAATATAGAAGTTGGAGTGTGTAATGCACTCGACGAACAAATTGATTCTGATTTATCTGAATAGGTCATCCTGAAAAGTTACGGTATCTCCTTGATACAAGTGAGGTCTAACCGTTTCAAGTTTATTCACTAATTAAGACAATTGAGACATATTTTACCGTAAACTGTAATAAATAATCAATTTGTATTGTATTTACGAGTGGTGAGAGATCGAGCCATCGACCACACAATCTACCAGGTCTTCGAAGATCGAAACAATATTTTTGTAATAATAACCGATCTGAGAACAAAACCTAGGCCTCATAGTCACGCGTCTCACTAATACAGACAGTTACTCTGACATTTGTACACAATATAAAATTCCTGACTATCTCACAATCAAAAGGCAACGCAGAACGTTCAGAATTCCGTCATCCTTTATTCGAAAGCTATCACGTATCTAGATAGCGTCAATTAAGTAAATAGCTAATTGCAAGTGACTAATGAAAAGCTAGTAACAAAGCGAGGCCTAAGCTTTACGTGTCTGACAAGCACTTCCATTAATACGACCGTGTAACCGCTGCCTTATTGTTCAGCCTGTGAAATGATAGGTCAATATATGCGGCTTTGAATCATCGTGAACACTGTAATCTTTTGGAATATGCTTCGTGTGGGTCCGTTGAAGTAAGCTTAGCTTAGCTGCAGTTTCATAGGCACTTCAAATTAAGAAGCAAGACTTCTTAGACTTCTTTATTTAGGTGTATTTTTCATGATCACCGGACCTTAAATTGGTATAGTGTTTATTGTTATAAATTAAACCTCATTGTTATAATCATCCTCCTGATCTTATCCCTATTTTATTTGGGATCGGTGCAGCCTGTCTTTAGATTCCATATTATCTATCTTATGTGACGTTATACCTATCTATAAACGAGAATTATTTTTGTTTCCTCATTACTTCTAAAATAAGATGTCTTTTGGCTTAAATAAATATTGTAAAGACAAATAGTTGAATAGTGTTTGTTAGCGTGAGGAATCCGGACTTCACATTTCTAATTAGTTGTAGATAATTATTCACCGTGCTAGATCAATATTGAAGTGCGATGAATGTATAAAATGTTGGAATTATGCTTGAATGAACACCTAGGCAGACCTGTTCTTCTAAGAATAACGTCTCGTTGTAACTTAGTTTTGCTTTAGTTATATATACCTACGTAGTTTCTTATTAAGGCTGCGTTATTTAAGGATCCATTTTTACATCTTTATTCTCCAATTTTAATTTGTCTGTGGTCTATTGCGTCTAAACTAAATTTATAGGTTCACAGAACTTGAGAAGTGTTTGTGAATTTAGTTATCTCCTTCCTTATACTTATTACTTATCACTATTGGAAAGAGTGTCTTTAGAATATATAGACAATTCTTTTCCTTATGACAACTCTTTGGAACCGTGCACTAAGTATTAGCTTCTGACGCATCTTAAGAATCAATACGTCAAAAGGAAATAAAAACCTTTAAGATAAATATTTGATTTAAGAATCTTAACCACAAGTAGGTAACCCGTCCAAAAAATCTACCTAGTGCAAACCACAGATTTTTAACTATATCTTCCTAGTTACAAGAAAAGCCGCTAAAACAAGTTGTGTACTTGATCATGTAACAAGACATAATGCTGAGGATACATCTAATGATCCTAAGCTACCTTGTACTAGTGTATTATTTTAATAAGTACGCGAGTTGCACGCCACTGGCGCGGTAATTAGTTGCTTAGCTGCTGTTAACAATTATATGATAAGTCTTAGATGAGAATAGGATAGGTATGGTACTTTTGTGATGGTGTTTCAGTCCTATTTAATGATTATCTAAACACATTTTTGCCGGTTTGACCTTGAATAAATATGTGCTACCTACAATGAAACTAAGATTTAAAAAATAAACTTATCCGATACTTGTAGATAGAGTAAAATTTAGCTCAATACCTAATGCCTTCTTATCTCAATGTTTGCTGCATACTTCTATAAAGTAGCTGTTTGCATTCGTGCCTTATGATTTAGGCCTAGCGATATAATAGGTAATTAAAATCAAGATGAAGTTTCGGAAGCTCATTATAACTGCAGTTAGCAACAAGACCACTGCAGTAGACCAGCAAATTATAGCAATTAATTAATCAGACCATAACTTGTGTACGGCTACTATCCAAGAGTTCAGTTGCATCGTTTTATGGACACCATAAACTTATAAATACCATCATGTGTAATAAAAATCGTAAAGGCGTATTATGACAAAGTTGCTAACTGCTTTATACTGGCTTTTAAAGGTGGAACTAAATGCCTCATCAAAAATGTTATAGGTACTCTACTACTATTATAGGTTGTATCTGGCTTCGTACATTGGGAATGAGCTTCTATGTTTTTAATTAATCTTTTTGCACTATGGTCTCATAATAAAAGGTCTGACATGAACTGATTTGAAGGTCCAAATCAGATCATGGAGAAGAAAGGGCAGGGAACTCTATTTAGAGACTTTACTGAAAGGCGAAGTTCTTACAGGAAAGGTTTTTTTATGATTTTTTATTTAAGCTCTTTGAAAGAAAGGAAAACCATTTATTTGCACAACTGTCTTTGACAAATAGGGCGGATGTTTATCGGCGATGTCGATGTTACCCTCAATCTTTATAACACAGACTTTTTCACCTGATACGTTTTGTCGTCATAACTAACATCGGACGTCGGATTCATCTAGTATAGGAACTTATGTTTTACATTATTTAGTAAAGCATAAAACAGTAGGTCAACCTATACCTAGTAATATTACTTTATAGGATCGTAAACATACAATTAACGTAGGCACTATTTAGTCAAGGTACGGAGACTCAACAATGTTAACATTTTATATGGAGGTCTTTTACTAATGGCTTCATTATTTGACATTAAAAACTAATTTACGATTATTGTAGTATCGTAAGCACAGATTTAAAATTTGTCGCCCTACGTCGTCCTGTCCTTGGCCAAAACTAACGATTCGAACTAATGATCGCGACAGCTTACACAAATATCCTACAGTACCACATCTGACATTACTAGCAAGATGAAAGAAGTGTCGCAATAGAAGCAATAAAATTAAATGAGGAAAGGTAAACCGCTTATAAATTCATTTATGTCGCAATTTCTATCAGAATATCCTAAACATAGATTGATCCGATCTAGCGATACTAACCAATAGTTTGCAAAATCACTTACCTACTAGAGGTCGTTTAGCTAAGTCGTCAGGCATCAGTCAACTCGTAAAAGTATTAAGTAAAGTTTTCAATAACTTTCAAATAACTGCATCCTATCTGAATATGTATGTTGATTCTAAGAGTTCAAGAGAAGTTTAAGTATTTACAAATTGAATGAAGAGAGTTTAATCTGTGTTTAGAATAAGTATGAATAATATAAAACTTCTTGTGAAGATTCAATGGTTTTTCCGTTGTCAATATTAGCCCAGCCACACGATATCTCGGAGCTATAAATAATTAACTGCCTATTTACTTTAAACAAAGCAAATGGCACTTAATATTCTAATAACATTTCCAACTAATCGATAAAGCATTCTGCGTCAATACAAAATAAACAACACTTGATATCTAGACGTTCTAAAAAACAAATGACAATCTCCAGGTGCCATTTTACTTTCTTCTTAACACGCAACATTCCTTTTTGTACTTTTTTCAGTAAACAGAGCGTCTCGAATCGTTTAAGGCGCTTGTACATCCTCCATTAAGTACAGTGCTGACCATTACGCCACAAAGGTATTGCTGGATATAAAGCTGTGTCCAACCGCAAATGGCCGGCATTATCCCCGCACGGGCTGCGCACGCGATCAATGTCGTACACATCTGTTGTAGCGACGATGTGCCGACAATCGCGCGTTCCATTCAATAGAATGCATAAATATTTTTTCCTGTTTAGGAGTATTCCTCACGATACCATAAGTGTAAGACTATAACAAAGCGTACAAAAACTCAAAAAGGCTTGAAGGAATCATAAAGCAATTTAATGATTTTAAACCTAAAATGGAATTCGCATCAATCAATATTTCTCTGTAATACACGACAATTATATCGTAATCGCAAGTTACAACAAAGCAGAAATTCTATGAAAAAATCACGCGTTTTTGCACCTAATGCGCGTTTGATGTGGTCGGCGTATCATGGATCGCGGATGACGCACGCGCCGAGTGCCCGACGACTCTGCGGTATGCGGTTTTTCACATCACCCATCTGCCGCAGACAATAATTGAGTAACATGCAACCCTGTCTCATTGCACGAGGCGGCAAAGGAAATGGCTACTAGAGAAGCTTCGGCCGCATATGTAGAACTGTTATTATATGCTTGTCTCACATTTCCTTAGTAATCAGCAGCTTGTAAAGAAGCGCTTTTCTGGGTAATTTTAGGCCTCACTTGACAGAAAATTCCACTACATTCATCTTTTAATGACAGAGAACAGAACTTGCCTAAGTATCGATTAGATAATCCAGTTTCTTTGAAATCCGACTTTGATTTCTTGATTATCGAATCATCCACTGTCATGGTAGAGACTACATCCGTCAAAATAGAAATCAGTGACTTAGCACGAACTTGCTAAAAATGGCTCGAATCGTTACAAATGATACTTCCGCAAACGATGAAACAGTAGCGGCGTAAGGGGGGGGCGGAGGGGGCGGTCCGCCCCGGGTGCCACGTCTCGGGGGGTGCCATCTTGGTCGGCACATATCTGCATGACCAGGATGGTGCTGGCAGAAGGGACTAGTCAAGCCTAGATTCGCTACCATTTACTGCGCGTTATACAAATTTTAAACAAAACTACAACAGTACTGACAGGGGTGTCACCCTTCTCAATCCGACTGTCACCCCTCTCTTGTATTTTTTCTTTTACCTGATTACTTACATTAATTTCTCAAAGTTAGAAAAAAAATCCGCTCGCTTCGCTCGCGGTTTTTTATTAATTTATAATTTCTTCTGCGCTTACTTTTTGAGTCCTCGATCTAACAAAAAGCTAAAGCCCCGAAGTAGCAAAAACAACTGACGCTCGCTTCGGTCACGGTTTCTTTTTATATGTGCTTAATTCTGAGTTAAAGAGAGTTCCCAAACCAACAATTAGAAAATTCTCTTTACGGTGGATATTTCTAAGCAGTTTATTTATTTATTTTTATTTTTATTTATTTATGAGTATGGAAGACTTACAGCTAAGTACATATAATAGTTAATTGTGTGACTAACTGACAGCCAATTACAAGTCTTCACTTCTAAAACTAGTTTAACATAAAAAGGACAGTAGAACAAACTCAACACACTGCTTATAACGCCTGAGCAAAAACAAAAAACAATAATTAAAAAACCGCAAAACCAATAACTTTGCTACAGGATTTTTTGAGGGAAATGTTATGTATTAGAAATTGAATTGAGAAATGGGAAAAATTAATTTAATTTTTAAAGAAATTCAATGCTAAACTCTTTTTCACCGAAGTCACACTTGTTTTAAATATGTCGAAGTCAAACTGCTTACACACCTTATTAAAATATCTACACACACGCACAAAATAAGAATTTTGCCTGTAATTTGTATTTGATAATGGTACGCTTAGCGGTGGATTGAACCTTTTAGATTTACTTGGCACATTAAAATAGAAAGACGATAAAATTTCAAAACAATTTATATCACCTTGAACCGCTTTCAATAAAAATATACAGTCAGAGATGTCACGTCGATTAGCCAGTGGTAAAAGATGAAATTTTTTACAGAGATTGGGATAGTTAACTGATTGATACGGTACTCTTTGATGATAGCATAAGAATTTTATAAATCTTTTTTGGATACGCTCAATGCGGTCAATGTATTTGTGATAGCAGGGGTTCCATATTTCAGATGCATATTCCAAGTGGCTTCTAACATAAGTACAGTAAAGAATTTTTAAAGTTTTGGCTTTTGTGAAGCACTTAGATAATCGCATAACGAAACCCAGAGACTTAGACGCTTTAGCAACGATAGCATCGACATGCTTATCAAAGCTTAGTTTGTAATCGTGATGCACTCCCAGATCACGAATAGTATCACATCTGGGTAAGACCTGACCACCTAGAGTGTACGTTGTGGTTAGAACCGATCTTCCACGAGAATATGTCACAACAGAGCATTTGCTGGGGTTCAGGTCAAGCTTGTTATTTTTACAATAATTTTGAAGACTCTGTAAATCTTTTTGAAGTGCTGACATGTCCGCTGTTGAAGATATAGTTGCGTATATCTTCATATCATCAGCAAAGCACAATAATTTGGATGAAGTGAAGCAGGAATCGATGTCATTTACGTAAATAATAAATAATAACGGACCGAGCAGGGAGCCCTGGGGGACACCACTAGGGACTGAAACCCAGCTAGAAATGTAGTTATTTAATACTACAGCCTGTGACCTGTTTTCTATGTAAGATGAAAACCATCTGAGTAAGTCACCGCGTATACCGATCCCCTCTAACTTCCGTAATAGGATGGAATGGTCGATCCGGTCAAAACATTTACTATAATCTGTGTAAATGACATCAACCTGCCCACCATGATCCATTGCGTCTGTGATGTAATTGTTTAGCAGTACAAGATTAGTAACCGTGGATCTACCTTTGAGAAAACCGTGTTGGAAAGGACTAAATGATAATTTTAGAGCCGAATAAACTTGGTTGTATACTATACGTTCGAACATCTTGGCGATAGTACACAGTTTGGATATCGGTCTATAATTTGCAATTTCTGTTTTGACTCCTTTCTTATGTATTGGCGATATATATGCCGACTTCCACATGTGGGGGACAATACAAGAAGATAAAGATTTCTTAAATAAAATTGAAATAGGATATGCAATAGTTGCAGCACAGCGTACTAGAAGCTTGGATGAGATGTTATCCGGTCCTGGCGCTTTTGACATATCCAATTTTCGAAGCATGTTGATAATATCTTCTGTGTCTACCGTGATACAACTGATATCGGATGAAGGGTTTGATGGTTCCGTAACATGAGCAAAAGGAGAGCTAGCACCATCACGATCGAGGTTGGGATCTAAAAAAGTCGAGTGAAAATACTTTGCAAAAGCCTCACAAATAGATTCACCAGTGCGCAGTGTTTCATTTTTATAATTGAACGAGCTCGGGATCGCATTCGTGTTATGACGTTTTTTAACAAATGTCCAAAAATGTTTAGGGTTGTTTTCTATAGACGTTTCGGTAAGTTTTAAGTAATTAGAGTAACATTGACTTTCCAATGATTTTACCCTTTCGCGAAGAAGTTTAAAGGTTTGTTCGTCAGCTATATTACCATAGGTTTTAAATTTTTTAAAGTATTTATGTTTCTCCTTTATGATTTTAATTAATGAAGAACTATACCAGGTCGGATACGATTTGTTGCGGAAAAGTTTCTGGGGAATATATTTAAGTTGGAGGTTATAAATTATGCTGTTGAAAAAGCTTACCGAATCGTCAATTGACCTTACTGAAAATTCATTATCCCAGTCAGTCTTAGAAATATCGCGGTTAAGAGAATCATAGTCACCCCTATCATATAAGAATTGTAAACGTGATGCTCTCTCAAGAGGAGGCGTTTCGACAAGATCTACTGTAATCTGCAATGCCGGGTGATAATCATCGATTGGTACCAACGGGCTTAAACATTCACAGACGCCGACTGCCACGTTGGAAAGTACTAAGTCGAGTATTTTGCCGTGTTTGTTAGTCACACCATTATATTGACTAAAATCTATAGTACATAACTCATCGCCAAATAATACTTCATCACTACTTTTAAGATTTGATGGGACGAACGATATGCCATCAGATGAGACCCAATTTATTCCACTCATGTTGAAGTCGCCAATAACAAGAAATTTATCAGGACAGTTATCAATAACAGATGTATTTAATTTGGACAGAAAGTTCGTTAACTGTGAAGAAAAAGAAAGACCACGGTTTTGTTTACAAAGATAAATTCCACAAAGATGTAAGTTAATATACTTACGTGTATTAAAGTCCTTCAAATGCATACTTATCCAGAGATCTTCAGCAGTTGATTGAAAATGTTGTTGACATGTAACTGACAATTCTCGACGAGTAGCTATTAACACCCCACCACCGCGCGATTGACCAGTTAAAATATAATCCCTGTCCCTACGCCACACAATATACCTTTCATCAAAAAACTCTGAGTTCAAAACTCCATCCAACAGCCACGTCTCCGTGAGAATAATAATATCGTATGTACAAGCTGCCATCTGACGATAGAATATATCGGATTTAGTTCGTAAACCACGAACATTCTGATAGAATATGTTTAGGCCGTATAAGCTTACATTCGCATTAGTTGCCATTACGCATCAAATCAATAACAAAAAAGAAACCATTACAAAATAGCAATAAAAGTCGTTTAAAAAGCATATGAATAATCGATACAATGTTGAAGACAAAAAAAAAGAAATATGTTTGTTGTAAGCAAATGACCAATAGTTTAATTAGCGTGAGGGTAATATTGTGGTAAACAACTGTGTGAGCAAACAAGCAATAACGTATGGATCGTACAGGTGAGAAAGAGTTAAGCATATTTTTAGTTTTGACGCATTGAAGTATACAGCGCGATAAGCAACTTAGTGGAATTTTTACTAACGAACAAGAGAATGGTAACCGGTTCATTAGTGTAGCAGAGGTGCTAAACAATTTGTAACAACTTAGTATAGTGACATGAATTATGACAAAGCAAAGTGGTAGCGATGATTGTATAATGTAGTATAAATAACATATTAAGCAATTTTGTTTAAATCAGATTCTTTCCTTACTATTAAAACCTTTGAATTGGTGTTTTTGAGTACGTGAATTTTACCATGTTTCACCCAAATAAATTCGTAGTTTTTTTCTTTGGCAATAGTTTTGGTTTTACTCAGTAGCTTCTTATATTCTACACTAAGATGATCATTGACAAATACGCGCCGAGATGTGCCTTGAAATCCAATGTCGGTTGTGCACAGGTCCTTTACTGCTCTTGCGGCCGCTATAAAGTCCTCCTTGACGTATCTGTTCAAGAAGCCCACGACAATAAGTTTTTCGTTTGAATTGAAAATGGGCACCCTCGAGACGTAATTAATCAGGGTTTTGGGGCAACTATAGTTCACTTTCCGGCCAATCGCATCAATAATCGAGAATAAATTTTCACCTTTCTTTATAGGAACACCCTTAATTTCGATATTATTTAACCGGGAGCGCTGGTCAAATGATGCAATTTCGAACTTAGCTCTGGATAATTCTGTTTGAAGATCATTAATAGTCTCTTGCATCTTGTCAATCTCTGAGACTTTATTTTCGACTTCAGCAATTCTTAAATCGAATTCTTCAAGTTTGCCACTGGTTCCCTCACATGTCGACTTCAGATCGGATAGCTCCTCCTTAATAACCTTGATGTCATCGATTAGTGTCGGCAAATTAATCAGTTGGCGTTTCATATCCCGTATCTCACTGAGGATGGTTTCAAGGGAAGCTTGATCAGAAGTTGGTACGGCTGGAGACGAAGTTTTACAGGCTAAGCACTTCCACTGTGCCATCCTTGTAGCACCCAGCTTTCTCCATCCAGCTTCGGATATATTTGCACATTCAAAATCCAGGTGTTTTTTACAGCTTCCACATTGAACGCCATCGTTGAATCTCACATTACACACTGCACACGTTTTCATTGTAAAAGCACTACTAGAAAAAAGTTCGAAAGAAGTATGCAAAAGGTTGGCGATCTATTTATTTGCTCGGAGCAGCAAGCAGCGCGTACTGTACGACTGAGTGTCCACCGGAGAGTGAGGTTTAGGTGCTATTTGTAAGCTGCGGAGGACTTTTGTGCCCCAAAACTAAAAAAATTTCGCGCTCGCTACGCTCGCAGCTTGTTCACTCTACAGTACTTTTTTTTCAAACTTGTTTGAGTACCTAGGGTTCCAAAACTGAAAAATTTTCTTCTTCACTTTGCAGTAATTTTTTTCAGACATGTTTGAGTACTGTTGTGGTCAAAATCTCCAAAAATTTCGCGCTCGCTGCGCTCGCGCCTTTCACTTTACACTGGTTTTTTCTTATTTCTTTAAGTATCTTTGCGCCCCAAAAATCTAAAATTTCGCGCTCGCTCTGCTCGCGGCTTCTTCACTTTACGGTTTTTTTTTCAAACTTCTTTGGGTAGTGTTGAGTTCCGAAAATCAAAAATTTCGCGCTCGCTACGCTCGCGGCTTAAATAACAAAGGCATGTTTGGGTTCAATTGTGTCCTAAAACCCAAAAAATTCTAGTTACTACGTGATTATTTTTGTTGTATTTGGGAGTGCTCAATAGGTAGTCCGCCCCGGGTGCCACCCGATGCTACGCCGCCACTGCGATGAAACTTATGCTTTCTTGCTTCCAATTTTAGATATGATCAGACTCAACCAAAACGAATTAGAAGCGTGACAGTCAAACAGTATGGTACAGCATAAAATTCTGTCACCACCTGTCAGGTTTGTCATATTTATAAGACACAGGGCACAAACGACTTAAAGCTTTATATGAGCCGACAATGAGTCAGCTAGTTTCGAGTGTGTACCCGCTTGTCCGGAGGTGGTCAATAGCAATGGAGGTCAGAAGTCATTTCTTAAGGTACTGCGACCAACTTTCCTGGTATAATTGTTCTCTAATAATGAAATCACATTAATGGATCTATGATTGCCGTTTGATTAACGAGAATGATAAAATTAAGTACTTACAGCAATGTTGGTTAAGCTGTTTTACTGGGTTATATTGAGTAAATTTTTTGCCGATTCGATTAAAGATTCATATTACGGAGATACCCTTGCCATTGATTAATGACACTTTCTTATAAGTATAAGATGCGCCGGAGCACATTGTTAGATGTTCTTCCTGTGAACAAGTTACCCTGTGTGACAAACGAACAATAATTAATGGTTTTTCTAGGCATTTCATTAACATTTTATAGTGACTACCTACTAGAAAACGCTTGCAGTTTTTTTTACATTGAACTATGTAGGTACCTAAAACTATTTCATATTCATTGTTTCAGCATTGAAGCACTTGAAGTTTTAAACATAACAATATAACAGAAAACGATTTAATCTTTAATTTAACTTTGGTTATAGCGCCGTTAAATATTCTTCAAGTAAAACTTTGTAGGTATATCGCTACTACTTCATAAATATTTTATTTTTATTTAACGATCAGTGAAATGTAAGTGAAGAAGCATTGTTATGATACAACCTATGAATTGTTTATTTTCTACTATGAATAAAAATGAAATATTACACGATCATAACTTCTGTGTAATATTTTGTCATCAAGAAAGTTTTTCTAATTCTAAAGTGAACTTTGGTTGGCGTGTCGCGATAACTCTTGGAGTCCATTCCTAACTCCTGCCAAGTCTTCGATTGCCTCGTCAAGCGCAATTACGGTCCGATCAAGTGCTCTGCGACAGACTGGGAATTGCTGCAAATTGCAAATAAAAGTGCCGTTTGCTCACACGAATGCCTGGACACCTTATGTCGTCTACATTACCATTATGTCATTATGATTGTGGCATTTGTGGCGATATGAAACTATCTCGGCTTTCCCCGAGCCAAGGCAATGCTTAATACTTCTTTAATGGAAACGAGAATACTTTCACAGTGCTACGTGTTTGCATTGCTCGCCTTTTTACGGTGTCTTGACACAGTGCAGCGATGAGAATGTATTTATATCGTGTTTTATAGCCCTGCTTTATACAGTTTATACAGTTCACAGTCACACGTGGATATAGGAATACGTGAGTAGTTGTCTAGAGAAAGAAAGAAAACATAAACACTATTTGCGCAAGTCACTACTTACTACAAAAATGTTGAGGTGAAATTATTGACTACCGTAAGAGGCTAGATAATAGTCTAGGATTACAAGTGCTAAGCTTTTTGCTTTACTGTTGTTGATAAAAGAAATTATAGCTAAATCTTTTTTTGAGCTGACACTCTTTTTTAAAACCGCACTCATCAAAACATTACAGCCGAACGGACTAAAAAAAAATACAGTAACGAACTGTTTTTTCCTCTATTTGTTATTAATTTTACATTGTGGTCAAATCAAAAATAAAATGGCAGCTTTGAATCTACTACGACGACGGTTAAATACAAATTAATGGTTAAAGAAATACGTATGCGTCTAGGAAACTGTTACGGTTTGTTCCTAAATTAGGTTTTGAAACTAATGGTAACTAAAAAAAATAGTATTCAGGTTTTAGTAAGTAAATGCAGATTTAAATGCTTTATTAATATCAAGATTAAGGTTTGAACTTTCAAGTGGTTTTTAATTGCGCTTCCCGTTAAAAAATATTTTGTACACATTTCATTTTAGTCAGTGAACTTAGTGTTTACAAGTATACAAGTGACTTAGCAATATGAGTACATTGCCGGCTTATGAACTTTTGAATTCATGTTCGTAAGTTCCATAAAGTAAATAAAGTCTTTGATAATTCCAAACAAAACTGTGTATGTCGCGTCTCTTCACGTCACATTCATGTAATACCACAAACTCCACAGAGCCATCACTAAAGACAATCTCAGCATTAATAATTTCATCTGTTATTTCCAGAACAAGTTTCTGTATTGTTGTTCTATCGCTTTCTTAACAAGGTTTGACAATATTGTTCGCGGGACAATAGCTTCGCGCCGATGACGACCCACGATACAAAGACTAACACTGATTGTGATGGTGAAACCACTAAGGTCAAGGTCAAACCCATTGAAAATCGCAGATATTTTTATTTAGCAACTTTTTTGCACGATCGCTTTGATAAACACAATTTTGTATTCAAACTTAGATACAGAAGAGAATCCTATGTTAAGATTTCTATCAATTTGTCTGTTGTTAACTCTCGGATAAGAGTCCACAAGCCATATACAGACTTTTTGAATTATTTAGTATTTCGTTTCACTCTGATCATCCGAAGAGTTGCGTATACACGAAGCACTTTTATACAATTTGATTCTAAAATGAAAGTGTATAATATCATAGACATTGGCATACCCAGTAACTTTGAATAGAATTTACTCTCGACAGTTTTCCGCCAAACAAGCGTATTATGCTGGTCGCATCCTTACAAGGAAACCGCATGTGGAAACTGTGTTTACAAATGAAGAACTTGTATACCAATAAGTCAACTACACGTATTAGCATTTGGAACCGGACAAATGAAAGTTTTCCATAACAAGATTTATTCAAGTACCACCACGGCGGAGTACGAGTGCAAGATTTTATGATTGTAGAAATGTGTACTTAAAATAGTGAATATCAATGAGTTTTCAATTCTCGATTTTAACTTTAGCACGTTCAATGAGTTCGAATACGAATTTGTTCCGCGCATTGTAAATGTGTCTAGACATGCATTGACTGACAGCGTTTGGATAGATTGACCACAAATCCATAGATTTCTGTACATAGATAAATTTCTCCGCAAATGAACATGAATGTAACAGGCATTGTATCAAATCCAACATCTCAGGATATATTAACTTGCTTTCAAAGGTTATATACAGAAAACTGGCCAACAATTTCTTCTGAAAATTCTAGGGCTTAATTTCATACAATAAAACTACAAGAAGCCGCGGTAAGCGTTGGTTAACCGCCACGCGGATACGATTAAACCTATTGCACCTAGCGTACCTAACACTATATTTTTTGCAACAGCTCAATGGTGGTGATAATCATAATAGTCGATACTTCCGTGCGTCAGTTGTCTCATTAAGATATCGGCAAATGAACGCCTTCTTTCATTATTTTCTAAACAAAGAATAGTTCTTATGAAGTTTGGTCACAAAATACATAGGTACAGAAGTCAATCTACATATAAAGCGCGTTCGAGTCACGCAGACATAGGTGTCTGTCTATGTGTGCGTGTTCACAGACGCGCTGTCTCAAAACAACTCAAAACAGTGCGAGCGGGGCTGCCGTTTTCTTGAGATACGCGCGTCACACACAAGGTAGATAAATGTGCACGCGTTTTGATACCTACCTAACTGTAATTTGACTGTAATATTTTTAATTTTAATAACAAAAGAAAAAGTAATAATGGAGTAACAAAAAAAGTCGTATTATATGTAATTGTTCAGTGGACGGTTGTTTTAATACAACAATAAACAGTGAACTGTCGTTTTTTAGCCTGCCGTATTACCTATAGTATGGACCTACTTATTTTCTCATATTTCGATGGTTCTTTTAATAAACGCAGTAGGTAGGTACAGTTAGGTGGGTAGGTAAGCGCCCTGGCGGCCTCTGGCCCAATGCCGTAATAAGTTTTGCTAGTGTCGGCCCAGGCGAACCGCCCAACCTACCCTCAAAGATTATTACTAAGTAGTAGTTGATAATTCATGGCGAGAGTATGTTGTAAGGTAGACGAAATAAAACTCGCAAATCAAGGTTTCTGTAGGTAGAAGCAAGCTTAGATCAGGGACTGTACCAACCCATTACATACAAAAATATTTTTTTCGCAAGTAAAGAGTAATAAGTAAGTACCTATAAGTATATGTATGAATAACAAAATTATAAATTGCGGTTTCTGAAAAAGTTCGGTAAGTATCTCGTTCAAACGAATTTCCGTTGAAAGTGTTTATTAACCTCATGTATGCCACATTAAATATTTTATTATTATTGGTTTATATTTCATTTTTCCTGTTTTATTCTCAACAATAAATCAAATAATTAGATACGAGTACCACTACCACGTTAGTTTTATGCGCATAAAAAGTTGACGACCCTAGCGCGACCGCCGAGTTTAGGCATGAAAAGTGAAGTACATACAGTAGATTGACTTCTGTACCTATGTATTTTGTGGTTTGGTCTTCAAGTCTTAATCAGATGAAAGAATAAAGTGCTTAATAAGCAGATCTTTAAACACTATATTATATTAGTGGAATATATATTTAGGTTTTTCAAAGCTGCTATTAACGACTGGCATTTGAAGTGAATTTATGGGTTTAGATTTAGACAGTTCTCAATTGAATTAAAAATGCTATCGAGCGCTGATGTAGCCATATTAAATCAATCATGACCATTATGGACCGAATATAAAAAGCAGATAAGGAGATCTGGATCTAATTTGTGGCACGAGACCTGAATCCGAGATCTAGAAATTCTTTTACCCCATTACCGATCCTTTAAGCGCAACTGAAACAATTTGCCCCTACGTGCAGTTTCTGTCTTTTTTGAAATACGGTACTGGAAAGCAGCTCTCGTACGGCCGCCCGGCCGTCCAAAGACTGTAAAAAATTGACGGCGAAATTGTCGGTACCTGAAGCGAAAATCGGGTAACAGTCTGTCTAGTGAGGCGACAAAACGTTTTTACCGCTCGGGACACAACAGTAAGCGCTTCGACTTCGACTAACACAATAATGAATGCGCTATTGTCTCTTCCATTCAATCTACGCATACTTGTTTACCGTTGCGCTTTTAAATTAATACATTTCAGTATATATTTTGTGGGATTGACAGGACCTTAATTGGCGATTGTCTACAATTGAAATACCAGGAAACAAGTAAGTGTATGCTTATTGATTTTACTTCATCAACCGATGCCAGTAGTATCAAGAAAAGAGACAAAAAATAAATTGCTGGAACGTCGACTACAGACCGGCTCTAAGTGAGATGTTGATTAAGCAATTGATCTTACAAACAGTAAAACAAACTTGTTAATTAAGGCTGTAATCCTAACTAATCTAAGTAGTTCGCATATCGTTGGATCATTAATTACATCGGTTGTATCTCAAAGATGTGTGATAAGTGCGACCAATGAACATAAACAAGTTGATGTGTCTCGAAGCCCACGGCTAGGCGGTTCATCAATCAGGCTTAATGGGCAAGATACTGTAATGACGTTACCTACGTACGCACCTCCCATTTGCATAGGTCCGAGACGAGGATTGTAATGAGGTAAATAATAACATTGTTGCCATCTTTTTTGCGGATATTGCGGCAATAACAGTCGATTAGCTTTTAATTTTATGTTCTAGCTCTTAGAAGTGAGCCTGGTAGGTCTGTAAAACAATAAATTGTGGACAAAAACACCGTTACACTAAGCGGTTATATCCTAAGCCTAAAGTAAATTAAAATGAATATCTGTTCAATTATTTACTTATTCAGAAAAGTATCGTTTTCTTTTGCAAAGCGCAGAAGCTCGTAATAATAAAGTAATTATTGATAAATTCTACGGATACCGCTGCAAAT
This sequence comes from Helicoverpa armigera, assembly GCF_030705265.1. Lineage (NCBI taxonomy): Eukaryota > Metazoa > Arthropoda > Insecta > Lepidoptera > Noctuidae > Helicoverpa > Helicoverpa armigera. Next base: position 5,831,832 of record NC_087134.1, on the reverse strand, counting down.
TACGCTTGTACGCTCGTAGAAGGTACAACTGTCACAATCAATGTGGGAACTTTGATGGCGTCTCAATGGCAGCCAATGGCGGCTGATTGACGTTCCGAACTGTCAGTGTCATTGTTCCACGGTGAGCTATCGATTCTTTTAATTATTTTACTGTTGAACTTTTTAATTGCTTAACGCTCATGTTTTAAGAGACGTACCTTTGATTGATTTTATTTATACCCCTTGTAAACAGTTTTCAATGCGTTGTATCTCTTTGTATGATTCAATTTTATTAATTGGTAGTCAGGTTTTGATTGACACTTTAGTAATTAATACTTCTGTATATTATTGTAAGAGAACGGACAAATGTGTTTCTACATTGAAAACGTTGGTAAAGAATACATATAATTGTTTTTTTTAAACCAAAATAGTCAAAGACAAGTAACTCGTCAATGCAGGCAATTAAATGACGCCATTAGTATATTGATAAATTAGAGAATACACTGGTACTCAGCTACATCCGGTTAGACTGGAAGCCGACCCCAACATAGTTGGAAAAAAGGCTCGGAGGATGATGATGATATTAGAGCATACACTTTTTAATTGACAAAAAGACCTAAAGTAGCAAAATCTTCTTCGATGTACCTATCAATGTATTTGTAACATGTACACAATCAACGCAACTCTTTCAATCTACAGAACTATCATTTCAGTGTTCCACAAACAGGTACGCCATTCGTAGCACGCTATTCCGAAACGTAGGACAGACATAAATTACTCAAGCTAGTGTCTTGGTAATAAAGCGAATGCAAATTATCTCACTCGATACAATCTAGAGACGGGTAGGTCGGTGATTTAGATATAGTCATTAGTTGCTTTAATTGAGATTCAGCGTCGACGCGTGTTCGACTGATATGTAGCCGCTAATTTTATTAGTACGAATACTAAGTCAATTATAGTTTTTGTGATGATTGGTCTGTTCTATGTTGTTTGTTTTTAAGTAAGCATTAAATATGTAAGTATTACTTGTGCTAATAAGCTTCTGCACAGCGGTTTTCTTGTTACATTTTTATGCACTTGAACAAATAATCTACGCCCATATTATGCAATCTTTCTGTTAAGTGCGTTTTTTCAAATGAGTTTCTTACCTTATGAAATTACTCACTAAATCTATGCAACTGAAATAGGTACATATAGGTAGGAACGTGCTTGTAAGGAAATAAGTACTCAAAGCAAAAATGACACTAGGTAGATGAAAATATGATCACTAGTAATTGCTTTCTTAATTTTACAGAACAATGGTGTTCCGAGAGAAGGGTCGCATTAAACACAAAGTAATTTTACAGATTTATCTCACTATTGTCATCTTCTTCCTCATCCTGTAGAGGTTTCTCAATTTATTAGCTGGTCCCGTTACGTTGAAAGGATTATAAATTAATATTTAATCGTTCACTAGAGGTCATAAATGCTCGAGTATGTAGGTACCAACATTGTATTCCATGCATTTTCTTTACGTAATGATAGAATACTGTTCCTGTGATGAACCTAATGTAATTTTATAGGCTTGCTTTTAATTATTTATAATTAAAGGTTTCCTTGATTATGCAGTTTTACAAGGTATTGAAAGGCATAAAAATGCGTTTTATTTTAGTCAATCACAACTAACTTACCTTTGAAAGCTTTTGCTTCTTGGCCCTTAATTGTAAAATTTATATTTTATATCAAAACCAGTTTATATTTACAAAGGTACTATTACTTCCTATCGATAACTTTAAATTGTAATCTGTATGCGACACCACGATGTCGTCACCTGAGATAGGTATAGCAGTTTCATGTTTATTAGATTGACGTCAATAAATAAACAAAGGCAACAAACTTTAGTTTGCTAACATGAACGTTACATAATCAAGGTTGTCGCAATCACGACAAGAATCTAACCATTACATACCTACCCAGTAGAAACTATTGTGTCGTGACAGAAACGTAAATATTTTAATCGTTTAGAAAGTCTTATAATATGTAGTTTATCCAGTAATCGAAATAATCATTAAAAATACTTACAATTTAACTATTTGCTTCGTCATAGAAAGCTATATTAAAAAAATCATAACGGCCGAACATTTTTTTCACTTACCTACGCACTTCAACATGGACAAAGAACTGGTAACAACAGGTGAACATGTCAAGCATGATCCAATTAAATGGTGAGCGAGGCACATAAGTCGAGGCACGTCGACGCCTCGCCAACGCCTAACGCCTCGTTTGTGCTACCGAATGTCGGCGCACTTTGTTTATGAGACGGCCTTTTTGATGCCTTTGACGCAACCTGTGAGTGAAGCCTTCCTTTAAAATGTATGAGCAACTTTTGTCCCGACTGATTTAGACATTTATAAACACCTTTTTAGGAAAACTTTGTTCTAAGTCATAAGCATTTTCTATAAGTCTTTCTGTGATTTTATGATGACGATTGTTATTTGGAAAGTTATTGACGAATTTAAAGGAAGAAATTGGTTGTGGATGGTAGTAAGCGGTTTTACAGCGTATTTTAATAGTCGTTGAAGAATTATTATACAACAATATTATATTCTGAACAATTTCTCTTTTCAGGTTTTTAAGTTCGTCTGAATGACTTTATAGTGTGGCTGTTTTATGATTTATTTTGAAGCGTTAGATTAGCGACGTGACTATAATTGAGCCATTCCTTCCTTCCTTAATCACCTGTCAATGTCGTCAATACTCAGTAAAGTTGATACGACAAAGGTTTAAAAAGCTTCAAGTTGTAAAATTGCATGACATAAGTAGTAACAAAGTTTAAAAGCCGTATTATACCTACATTAAAAGAAATACTGTTTTCAATACTAAAATACGTCCGTTCATTGTCTTCATTTGTCATAACATAATAGGTGTGCTTTAACATTTTACTTTAATATATGTTAAAGATGCAATCTACACACTAATGATTGTGTAAATAAGATTACCAAATCATTTCTAATAGTAGGCGTTACGATATGTCCGACATTCATGTTAACCTTTCATTTACTCCGAACAAAGTTAACCACAGTTTAAGTGCTGGTTAGTGTCTCATTAAAGACAGTTTAACGTCAATTTGTTTCGTGTTTACATAATTCAGAAGGCCTTATGAAATTTTGTTTTGTGTTCGACGTATTGAATATTAAATAGTAATTTCTTTGCGGTAAGGGTCAAGACATTTGGGATTTATGGACTTGTGGCGTTTAATAAAAAGATGCAGGTGTCTAGTAATCTATTGATGGATACAATAGTGTAATTTAGAACTAAACCACTACCTTATTTATGCAAAATTGTCTTTTTTTTAAGTTTTGCGGTCTTTTCTTAAAACCCTTTATCAAGATTTTCCTGATATAGGTAATTTTCCTCTTTGCAGTTTTACGTCAATGCTACACTCAGCGTCTAAAATTAAATTACAAATATTTATGTTATAAAATATTTTCATTTTTACCGAGTGTGTCAGCCAATTTGAAGCCGTGAAGATATGCTTCCTAAAAAGTCATCAAATTGCCGTTACAGGGAAAATATAGCTTTACAAATTGAAATGAGCTTCTGATGAAATAATATTCAATTTATTCAAACCTTTCAAGTTTTTAATACGCATATCCTTTGAAAAAGCAAAAGAAAATGGAAATAAAGTTCGCTATTTCTTAATAGACGGTTTCTTTGACGTTCAGATGGATTTTCTTGTAATTTAATATATTTTGTATAGACATTAAATAGGCTTCACACATTTTATGCATTGGATTAATTTTACGGTGCTGCAAACTAGAATTTGGAATAAGTATCAATTTCACAATTTATAAGGTTAAGAGGAAAATGCTTGTGCTTTGGTATGGTGTTGTCTAATAAATATGTTAATAAAAAGTGTTCAATTTACAATTCATTCATCAAATTCACAAAATGCACACGTAATGTATGTATTTGTCTTTTAGGTATATATCTATGAGCCAATGCAGCCTGAAAATAAAGGTTTTTGATTTGATACCTACTCTTGAACTGACTCCTACTCAGTACACGCCCAACAAACAAAAAATCCTCTCATAGTGGCTAAAAATGCCAAAAATAAATTTCTTATAAGAGCCGTATTAACGCTAATAAGGGTGCGTTTGGGCACAAATTACAAGAACAATAACCTCAAACCCCCCTTATACTTGCTTTATTGTCAGCTTCTTTTTCTTATATGTACTTTAATAGCAAGCGATAAGGGAGTCAAACTAATAAAAGCAAAAGGATTTGCTCTTAAAAAGCCAACCAACCTTATACATGTTTTATAATGGCGAGCAACAAGGGAGTAAAACTTATAGCGGCAAGACAAATTCTATTTTAAAGCTATTCGCCTTAAAATCAGTGTTTGAGATTCTGCAACAAATGTTTTGTTGAGTGATTTTTCACAGTTTGGCAGCGTCAACGAGTATTGTAAAGAAAACAAGAACCATGATTAATTTCATTTTTTTTTTGTGTACCTGAATCCGAGAGTATATTGTGTTTGTTTATTGAGAAAACTGTGTGGGATTTCCAACGTATGATAAAATGTGGTACAAAAAGTGTAATTATATCAACGCGCCCTTGAATTTGAGTAGTTTTGACGTAAAAATGTGAATAATTATTAAGCCATGTTTTTTATAACGCTTTTACAAGGGTAATAGCATTCTCACAACGTCTATTAGAAATCTATAAGATTATAAGCTCTGTAATGGCAACATTTATTCCATCTGCTATCGCCATTTTATCTACCGTTAGGGTTCCTTTCATCATTCCGTAGCTGTATTAATATTAGCTATATTACATTTTGGGTATTATCCCAATGGTCGTATTTACGGAGAAGATCTCACTGTCCAAAACAAGAGATGGCCATGGAATTTGACACATTTTATCGTACGAAGAAAATGTTTTCATTGGAAATATCAGACGTTGTCAAACATACCTTCACACTTTGTGATTGGTCGTAAAAAATAGAAGTTTTGCTACTATTCACTTTCTTGTTTTGTCAAAATTGTAAAGAGTATTTGATTTATGATCTTTTTTATTGAAATTATGGATTACAATATTCACATAATATTGTAATCCATAATTTTATTACACATTTCTCAATAGTAATAAAAAAATTCAATACCTAGCAATGAAAATAATTATTACTAGGTAAGTGTATGACAGCATAGGCTAATAAAAAAAAAAAGTGTAAATAAATAGATATTTTAATAAATAGATTGTAATATTTTTAATAGATCACTCAAAGCCATTGTGAAATATTATTTTTTACTGCCCAGTTTTTGACATCACCACCGATATCCATCTTATTCAACTCAAATTTAGTTGAAAATTTATGTCTTCTTCACTACCACTACCGTTATATTCTTCTTGACTGATTTTCTGTACTTCATTGTCATCTTCCATAAAATCATTGACGGAACCCTCAAGTGATTTGTTGGTATCGGGTTTATGACTATAAGAATAAGTATTTAATGACTATGTAAGTGATTATGGATTGCGTTCATTCTTGTAAAGACCATATAAACTACAGAATATTGTTTGTTGGGTAGACATCTTATGAAATGCTCCTATGAGTTTAAAAGTATCATAGTTAGCTTATGCATTACTATTATAAGAACAGTTAGCCAAATTAAAAGCTTTTATAGGGTTTTGAATATTATAAGGCTTAAAAGCATTGTAAATGCGCTTATGAGAATAACACATTTTCAATCCTTATTATAATCATGTAATTTGGACTTGTTATGGTTAACCCAACCAAATTATAAGAGTAAAGGTAATATTAGCCAAATATTCTTATATTGTGCCATAATAAGGAACATTGACATAATGAAAGCGATTTTAAAGCAACTATAAGAAATTAGACCTTAAACATATAATTTTATAAGAGTAGTTTGTTTGTTGGGCGGCCTTGGGGTTAGATAAATAGAGCCTTACCACTTACGGCTTAGCATCATAGCAGTACCGGCCTATTATCTTAAGCGCTACGTACAGTGGCAAGTCATTAGTTCCCTTGCTCCCTTATTACACGTCAAGCCGTTAGCATGCGTTGGATTATCTTAAGCCGATCTCAGAATAATGTAGTGTCATATCGAAGGAGTAGCGTGACCTATAGGAAATTGTTCATGTCATTTTAATAGCAATCATACTAAGTACGTAGTACTGTATATAAGGTGCTAGAAAAATATCTGAAACGGCTGCAATGGGAGATAATATTAGTATGGTAACACCTGTCAAGCTATAGATTTTTTATCAATGGTTAGTCTTTAAGTAATCTAAAATAAGTAAATATTTTATTGTTCTCTTAAGCAAAGTTTCGACGAAAAAGGAGGTACTAGAGGATACCTTCCACGTCCCAGTGTCTAAGCATCGGCACAATTTAATGACGACATACAAGGATGTAAATTAACATCATAAGTTAATTAATTAAACAGCTCTAGTTTCCAAATGTCTTTATTTATATAATTTTATGTTATGACGTAGATTAACCCATTAATTAGAGATCTAAACTTAGAAACTGTACATTATTAAAACCAATATTTCGGCGCCGAAGAAAGTCGCTAATGTGTTGAATATTCATACAATTAATTTATTACACTTATCTGAAGTCAGGCACGGATTATTATACCTATAAATTAATTTCTATTTGCGTTAGTTTATTTCAAGGTTGACAAAAACAAATTAAAGGTATGACATTTTATGATGATATTTTGACCTCAAAAACTATTTCAGTAACTACATACCCCTTATTATTAAATTTCTTGTAAAATTATAAATAGTCATTCTACTTTTCTTTTACCTACCAATAATTATGATTATCATCCCCAAGATGTGCCTAAATAAATTAAAAATAGTAAAAGAAAGCAGCAATATAATCCAGACAATAATAATATTTTAGTACAATAAGTAGGTTTCTAAAAATGCGTTCGAAAATTTTCCAAAGAATTTCTTATTGATCCAAATGACATGAATCTCATTAATTGGTGATTCAGAAATCTAGAACGGTAAGTATCGACTGAGGTGAAAAAATAAGTCTAACATAAAAACGTGTTTGCTTAATTTTAGGCTTATTTTTATGATAGGCACGCGTGACGCACGTTTGAATAAAATTATCACCTGATGGTAGCAATGATCTAATGAGGTACCTAATGGAATATCAATACATTTTCCAAGCAATAAGTATAGCGCAAAACTGAGTAACTGCATTAGTTCCCAATTTGTTGAGAAAAACTTGTAGACCACACACACACCGTCTTCCCTTTCATGGCTATATGCTGAATGTAAATGGCACATTAATTATTTCATAAGAAGACAGGTGGGTAATTAATTTACTTCTGTTAAAATGACACAAACTATCATCGTTCCCACAGCTAAAAGACTTATGTTCTAATAGAAAATCAATTGACATCAACCGTCTTTCTAATTCATTCAATATCAAGTAGGAATGAGCATTTATCTGTATAAGAGCGGACATCTGCGCCCGCGCCGCCTGCGATGTCGCGGCACGTCGGGATGTGGTGCGTGTGTAATCTAGACACAGTCGATTATGCTTCGGGGATCGAATCGGCACACTCACGCGCATCCATCCGTTACGTTATAACTACCTCTATGTGAGTAAGGAAAGAAGGCCCACTTGAACTTGTGTTTTAATATGATATTCAGGCCCGCCGCTAGCTGTTTGTTCGCCCGCGTGCAAAAGTGATTAAGTATGCCGCCCTACGACTACATACGTTTTGACAAAAATATATAAAGGGGAGGTAACTTTTTATTTACTTGAAATGTTCAGAGTAACCTAAGCAGTCCTGGGTTAGCCCATAAGCAAACTAAGCAATTGCTTAGGGCATCAATGCAGTGCAATCATTACCCAAGTGGCCCCTATGTATTGAAAGATTGTGATTAACTTAAAAGTAACGCACTTAAATCTATAACAATGTTTAAAGTCAGTAAAATATGTTATTTGGTGGGTTTCCCGTTGAAAACTTATAAGGCACGTTTGATATGTAAGGAGCGCGAGCGGAGCGAGCGCGAAAATTTTTTAGTCTAAGGACACAAAACAGATAAAAAACACTGTAAATTAACAAAGCAAAGTCAAAAAGTAAGATATGCACAGAAGCGAAGTGCAAAAGCCGCGAGCGAAGGGAGCGCGATTTTTTCCTTAAGAGTTTTCATCATCCTCCGAGCCTTTTTCCCAAACTATGTTGGGGTCGGCTTCCAGTCTAACCGGATTCAGCTGAGTACCAGTGCTTTCTAGAAGCGACTGCCTATCTGACCTCCTCAACCCAGTTACCCGGGCAACCCGATACCCCTTGGTTAGACTGGTGTCAGACTTACTGGCTTCTGACTACAACTTGGCAACGACTGCTAAGGATGTTCAATGACAGCCGGGACCTACAGTTTAACGTGCCATCCGAAACACAGCCAATGGTGTCTAAGATATACTTAGAAAGTACATACAAACTAAGAAAAGTTGCATTGGTACTTGCCCGACCTGGGATCGAACCCGCGCCCTCATACTTGAGAGCTTGGTCCTTTACCCACTGGGCCACCCCGACTTTTTTTCCTTAAGAGTTTTCATGAAGTAAACATATTATCATAAAAAGCCATAACGGACGTGCGCGAAAAATATTTTTTCGGAATTGAATGCCTCAACAATTAAACAAAGATAAAATGCGATATCTGATATGGAGCCGCGAGCGCAGCGAGCCCGATTTTTTTTGGGGATGCAAAGGGTGAAACCGTCAAAATTGATAGGAGACGACCAAAGCTAGGGCGGCTTTTTCTGAAATTTTATTGGTTTAATTTTGCCGCCCCCTAAATAGCATTTGCCCCACGCTACGCCACTGGTTGATCTTAAATCGATTTTAAGAATCTTTAATTTTGAAAATGTCCTTTCAACAGATGTAAGTACCTAACTGAAAAAGTGTAAATAATATTCTTAGCGCTATTGCTGTGTTCGGAAATATTGAAATCAAATCATTGGTAAAATATATTGTATTTTTTAAATATTACGTGATAACTCGCTAGATTTGCCGCCCCCTAGGACGTGCCGCCCGCGTGCTGTGCACGCGCTGCACGCCCGCTTACGGCGGGCCTGATGATATTGAACTAACCAGTTGTATTACCAACCAACTTAACTAATATTAAGATCGTACACATCCTTCGTGAATACAGTCAAAATTAATTTATTGTTTGTGCCTATCAGGTCAGGTGTAATTTTGTATAGAAGCTGGAAAATAATCCAAAAACCTATCTGTCCGAATTGAAGCATTGCCTCGGTGCAAGGTTAGACAGGAAGTTTTCCGAAGTGGACAGAAGGACTGTTGTAAAGAATGGATCTTCTACACCCTTTCTTAAAACTTTTGCTCCAAGAACATGAACAGTATGAACACAGCTAATAACGACACGTAACTAAATTCAAGAGCGCAACGAATCGTTTCATTTTACTCGCATACTACTCGGATTACAAATTAATATAATAAAACGATTTTCGATAGAAATATCATTGAACGGGTTATGGCGCGTGCCGCTTATTGGTATTAGAATATATTCTTTTTTTATTGGATCCATAATAACTGTACAACTAATCGGCTATCACTACAGAATATTGAATAAATTAAGATTACAGCTTTCCGTTTTTTACCTAAAACTTAATTTGAGACAGTGCCAGACTGATACATTATTTATGTTTTATTTGTGAAATCCTGAGAATTTATTATGGTTATTTGAATATTTAATTTGCAAACGACGTTTTATTCGCGATATTTAATTTGTGCTTTTATTTTTTGAAATGACTGCGATTTTATTTTTATGGTAATTTTTAAAAACTATCTTAGGTACCACTTTTCTATCTGTATGCTCTAAATGACTGCTTTTGAAAACATGGAATAAATTAAGTTTATTGGCAGAATTTTATCAATAATCTTTCTTGAATACAGTATAGAGAAAATCTGTAGGTAACATACATACATTTAATAAAGAATATTTATTGTTTTACAAAGCAACGATAAATAAGTCAAACATTGTCGTACCGTGAAGTGGCGCAGTGCGTGTGTACTTTAATGTGAAAGATAAAAATCTTCACTTGCAACCGGTCAGGTACTTTTGCTAGAACAAGAAGGTGACTTGTCTTTTATTTGCTACTGATCTAGATTGCCAGAAACAGGGAGAATCGTACGCTACCAATTAATTTGTAAAATACAATAAAACCACCTCAATTACCCAAAATAGGTTCTAAATATTAGACTTTACACACATACATTTTGAACCATAACGAATAATGCCCAATGGTGTACCTGGTAAAATATATCTACATATCTACCAAGCCTTCACAGAAAGCAATTAACTCAATCTTCAGCATACTGTGAAATAATCCAATAGGTAGGTACTTACGTTCATAAAACGAATTCCAAGAAAAGCCACTCTGGGGTCACGGGGGCACATGTCCGAAGTTCGAGGTTAAAACTAACGATGGTCATTGTCCACTGCAAGTTTGACAAACTCACTCGACACGTGTTACTGTTACTACCAAAACGGCTATGGAGGGTAGAGTTAGAAGAAAAAGTGTTCGTTGAACCAGAAAAATTGGCGACGTACGAGTACCTACGTGCTTTTTCATGAAATAAATAGCGATGTAAATAAAACTACTTTTACGGATTTTATCGCGGTTATATTAATATTATTTAATCCCGACGTTTCGGATCCTTTACAGCACCCGTGGTTACGGGCAGACTAAGGTGTTGGTCGTCTTGATATTTTAGTTACAAACAGCTACCCTACATTTCGTTGATTATTGACAATCCGAATCACACAGAAGGACCTCACTATAATATCCTTAAGTTTAAATGATCCGAAACATCGGGATTAAATTATTATATTAATATAAGCGCGATAAACTCCGTAAAAGAAGTTTTATATAAATGTCTAATAGAGGTATTCGCGTAAGTGTCAGAAATCAATATAAACTAGCAATGTTCATACGAGTAATTGATGTTTTATTATAGTTAACTTATATTTAATTAATTACACCAGTCACTGTAGAAAGCTACTTATTGAAGATTTTCAAGTCGACACTTTCAACGCGGTTTGAAAATGCTCAATTCTTATCATACCCTCTACTTACCTGCCACGTTGTGACTGACGGACATCTGACAATATCTCAACCAATCATTGGTGGCAAACAAAATGTATAACATAATCTTTGGATTAACTTGATCGATCAAACGTATCTATGGAAGAATAACAAGTGAATAAATGCTTAGGTGGCAGATGTTACTCAATTTTATAATCAAATTCAATGTCAATCATACATTTCTTTACATTGTAGGCTACTATAAAGCGTTTTGGATTTGATTTATAAAATAAGTTCGATATAAAATAGCTACCTACACCGTGTAGGTACTTAACTAGTTTGAACACGGGTACAATACAAAGTAAACTCTGTAATAATAGATTTCTGAGATCAATAAGTATTAAAGTTCCTACTGATCTTAACAACAATCACCAAAGTTATTGAAGACTGATTGATTATACGACCAAGAAAGCTTTAAATCAGACATTTACACCGACCTATAAGTACTTACCAAAAGAATTAATTACTTATTACTACTATCGTATTGAAGCTATAAACCTATTGCGACAATGGTCAATAGTGTTAGAAAAGTACAAAAAGGTACTAAACACAGCATTTTACTTTAGTAATTATACTCGTAGCTCTGAGAGTAGCTGATTAATTAATTTTCTATGTAACAATATAAAGTCTTTCTTAATTGATAATTAGTTATGTTAGATGAAAAATATATGAAGGTAATGTGTTGTCTGCAATGGCATAATAGCTACTGAAAGGAGCAATGAACGTAAAAAAAATACCAGACTTTTTGATAATTCTATTTGAATTTTGGGCGGATCTATAATATTTCCAGATTAGAAATAGGTATTATCGTTTAGGTATATCACGAATATATAAATAATTTAGAACTTTCAGCCGGTATATTAACGAAATGCTATAAACTTGATATCAGGGTATTGAATTACCAACGTTAAACAATTTTTATTGATCGTCAATTTTAGACTGGGATGGCCGAAATTTTGAGTATTTTTATATTTTTAGTGTTATTGTTGCACCTTGCACCTTTTTAAGTGACGTTTGATATCCTCATTAATGAGGCAATTTTGGATAACAGTTAGTTTAGAAGTTGTAGCTAAGTTTATTTTATAAGATAAAACCGAGACCAATATTATGTTCAAGACCCGTATTGTAAGCCCCTGCGTCACACAAGCGGATTTTCGTAAAAACTGAGCGAATCGTGTGGTGTCCCTCGTATCTGCAAAACAGCATTTTTTTCTCGATATGTCGAGCGGAAAAATACTGAACAGGAAATTCGCTAGTGTAAAAGCACTGTTTCACACTAGCGAATTACACACACACAATAACACAGCCCAAGGCTTTAAAAATAGTTGTCAAACCACGCTACGTAAAACAAAAATGCGAAAACTTAGGAATGTAGGTAGTTGTCAGCATGTCTTTAGAAAGAGTCGCAACGTCACGTGTAAACGCGAAATCTCAGCTTCGCCATGAGAACCTCGAAGTTGCCGTACACCCAACACAATAACGACCGATCGACAATTGTTCTGACGTCACACGTCACGATCAGAACAACGTTCACACGGTAACGTCTTCACATACTTTGACAGAAATAATAACTAGACGAACTGACAGCCACCTATGATTGTTTTGCATCTAATTAAAGTTTTTTATATGGAAATAACTGTACTGTGGAAAAGGCTCAGAAGATGATGAACTGTACTGAAGACAAGACTTTTCCTGTGAAGTCGAAAGGTCTCTTAAAGTGTGTCAGTTTATGATGGGTGAGTAAACACTATGGTTTAGAACTCAGGTTCTACGTCAGGCCAGTGCTCAAGTTGAGTAATTACGGCTGACGTATGTAGGAAATGCCTTCTTTAACTTTACGGTACAGTTCTAATTACTAAATAAGTTGTACCGATACAGTAACAAAGAGATTTATGTATCTTGATTGATTGTAACGAGGTATCTGTACGTCCATTTCACTTAGGAATATAAGTAAGTGGGAGCAATTCATTATCACGGACACCTAACCAGGCAGTGAATGACGGCTGAGCAGGTTTAATTAGACGATCAGTTGATTGATTGTAATCGCTCCCACTACTGTTTATATCACGGCGCGAGCATTAACTGTGATTGATTTAATTTAAATAAGTTTTGAGCTTTTAAACATCCTATTAACAATTTTAATTAAACTTATGAACGATACAGTTACGTGGGTCATAGACTTTGACTTCTTTATTGCAAAGAATTTGTTATTCAGAAACGGTTTATAATCTCTTTACTACTAATAACTCATATCTGAATATTATGCTAATTATACAATTCCTAAACGTGGCAAACACATTTGCCGATATGACGACCCCAAGTTTTTATCATTTATCCAATCATCGACCTTTAGGCTCAGCGGTGGGCATTAAATTGTCGATAAACTTTACAACCTCATCTCGCTTTATTGATATTTTAAGAAGCTGTGGATCCACACGCCAAATATCGTACTCCCGAGTGCTGTAATTAGCTGTCCACGATCAGATAAGGATATCGAATGCTCCTTAAGGACCGACCCACGAAGACGCCATGACATCTCTTATTGGTTTCTCTTACATTATGGTGTACAATATCGTCCACACAATTACCATAAAACGCATGCCGAGAAACACTTAACGAATCTCATTTACATTACAAGTAAGTAATACGACTTAAACCGAAAAAAGTCGATCAAAAATATTTACATCTCGCGTTCAAGATACGTGTTAGGCGGGTACTGCTAAAACATGTACAACTTATGTTCAAAAATGTAGCGAGCGTAAGTGCATGGACATCAACTATACTTCGTAGAAATAAGTGGTCCCCAGTAAAGTTGTCGGACAACTTCCACAAAAGCGTAGAGGCAGGGTTAACAAACATTTCACCGAAAACTTTACTCGGATAGTTCATACATGTCTAATGGTGCGTGGCAATCTTTGGCGAGCAAACACCACTATTTGACGATCTATGTTTGATAAACATTACATGTCCGCAGCTTACTAGACCGAATGTCTACTATATAATGGAAATTAAGAGGAATAAAAATAATACCTAAGTACTTGGCACGTGTCCCTATTTACTTAGCTGCGAGGTTTGTGAACCTCTGGTATATTTGTTCGCTTCTGTGTTCTGGTGGATTGTCTTACCATTGATGTGCGTAATACCGTTTTAAATTATGATGCGCATAATTAATCGTCTGTAAAAGTTAGTCATTTGAGAGATAATGGAAAGATGTATTTGGGAAGAGTAAATATTCATCACCTTTTATGTAGAGGCGAGGAACGTAAGAGGAACTACTAACAAACAGTCTAAAATCAGCACACACAACACATACAGCGTAAAAAACAATTGTTTAAATATTTTACGTCATACCTTCTAAGAGTTAGCTAGAAACTGGAAAGAATTGTCGTTAACGAGTTGAAAACAAACATTAAGTTCTGAACACTATATCTACGTTAAACATGAATTGAAATCCTTGATTATCAAAGAGAAGACTCAAACATATTGTACCTACATGGATAATGAAACGTATCGAATTTCAATCATTTATAATTCTAAGTACTTTCAATGACATTGCGTAAAATTACAAAAGCTTTAATTGCGAATCTTTTTAATCAATATGAGACTTCAAATAACAGTACTGATCTAAAAATCTATTCAGCGCCACGTCAGTCCGGATTTAACAAAATGCTAATTTATGAAATGTAAAAGTAATAAAATATAGTGATTTGATAGTGAATATAGATAGTGGTTTTCATGCAAGGCATTTCGACATTTTATTATCTAGTAGTGTTCTGGCGGACATTGTTATACTTGATTGCTGCACCGCAAGGAAGACCACCAACTTTTCTATTCATCTATCAGATACTTTCAATGTACCTATTTATGCGTAGAAAGCCAAAGCATCTTCAATCGTAGTTCAACTTTCCAATACTGGATCTTCAGAAGCCTATCCCGGTGGAGCTACAAATATTTGCAAATCTCCGGGTACCAAAGGCCCGACCTAACTGTCTCAAGAGACACTCCTCTCAAGGACCTCATTAGCTTTGCCTAGCAAAACTCTGTTTGTAAACCTCCTCAAGTATTTGGATAAGCTTGACTTAGATCTAAATGGGCTTTACTTTGTTATAGCTTACTTTTCGGCTAGCTTGAAAGAACTTGTGTGGTTTTAATTCGAGGAGGTTCTCAATTTAACCGCGTATGTGTATCTTTTTGTGGTTTTATTATTAT
Source organism: Helicoverpa armigera (assembly GCF_030705265.1). Lineage (NCBI taxonomy): Eukaryota > Metazoa > Arthropoda > Insecta > Lepidoptera > Noctuidae > Helicoverpa > Helicoverpa armigera. The sequence continues at coordinate 5,816,498 of NC_087134.1, read as the reverse complement.
AATACATGTTTATCAAGCAGCTTATTTTTTACAATAGCAATGTAAATTTTCACTAGGATACCTTCAGCAGCACCTGGGTACGTCAATGTTACGGTAAGGTGTAAGACGAACCCGGATTACATTTTTGCTCCATATTTACTTAAGCGAAAAGCGTCATACTGTCAATTTCAAGGCACTTGCTCACGTACGGTTACAAAATGAAGATCCGTTTTTTCCTATCAAACAAAAATCTTTGGCTGGTGGCAAACACATCGAGTGCACTACATGCACGAAATAAGTGAAATGCTCAAGTTTTAACAGCTTTCATGGTCACTTGACCACTCGAACTAGTTGGATACACACTTAAATCTTTAGAAGCTGCAAAATCTATATGTAGCAACAAATTTTATTTCCACTAACAGATTTTTTACCGATGTTTTATTTTAAAAGAGCAACCCTATTACTCTCAACCAGAACCATATTGTATTGTTTTGTTCTTAATATCTTTCAAGCATTTCAATTGTAACACTAACTACTAATAAGATTAGCTTCATCTTTAAGAAATCTCAACAAACTTCAAAGTCATCAGGCAATAGAATAACCACTGGACGTCATGATAAGGCAATTTGCGATATAAATGTATCCGCTCTAGTAACTCCTGACCTGATCGCTGAAATACGGTACAAGACTATAATAAATGGTGCTCACAACCTATCAGATTATAATTATGTGGTACATCGTCACATTGTGTGGCCAGTGGCTCCCAACTTGCATGTAATAAATTGCTTGTAACATAATAATGACATTGCTAATTTATCAAGCCATTAGTGTCTAGGCAAAAAGTTGCAGATACGATGTTCTTGTAAGCTAAAGCGTATGCAACTGGATTCTTTGGGGAACCGATACATAACAGTATAAATAGATTAAGATGTTCGTGCGTTAAATTGTATGATGTTCAGTTTATGATATAAATCATGTTTAATAATTCGTGAAAAAGCGTTTGATTTTTACCTACAACACTGCAATTTAACTGTGAAGTTTTTTTACTGTTTTTATTCGATTTCACGTTTCAGGCTGAAATACGAGTATACATACCAGGATGTCATACTAACCGAATATAATTTTATTAGTATCACTATATGCTTTCTAAACATAAATACCACGAGGGTAAATAAGTAGCTAATTTTGTCCCCATTAAATTAATTAGAGTAATGCTAAGTAACGCAAAAGGATCGTATAAGGAATAGTGTAGATTAGCACTGTTTAATGAGTGCGGCATGTATCCAAGGGCCTCCCAACGTGATTCGCATATAATTCACCAAGTACTAGCATTCCTTGCCATTTCAGGAAGCTGAAATACCTTCCAACTTTGTAAAATTAGCCATAATGCGTGGTTACTAAACGTCCCTTCGAGGTAGAAGGACTGCTTATGAATTAGAAGTCTTTTAACCCAGTAATCAATCTTCATGAGTACCTAGTGCTTCTACTAGGAGTAAATAATGTCTGGCAATTAACCAGTTCGACCGGCGTCAGTCCCCGGCGCCTACGGGTTTGAACGAACCTCTGCAATTTTTGCGATCCTGGTACACATGGCACGCACGACCAAATTCCTTCTGCATTAACGGTCGCCCTTATTACAATAACTTTAGACCTGAATTCCTTTGCCTGAGTATAATATGTAATTAGAACTGTAATGCGTATGTTAGTGTCCATGTGTGTATTTAGACAAACGTGAGCTAGTTCTCAGTAATGGGTGCAGATCAATCGTTATATTCTGTTATCTGTGTATGCGAAATCAATAGATGCATCTGCATAGATTTGTACTGGTCGACTTCCGCAGGTGTGGCTGCATGAATCTGCATAATATTGGGTCTTGTATGTGTTTCATCTTTTATAGTGCATTCGTTTATTATTTTATTAGTATTAGTTTAACTTCCATTTTACTGAGAGACCCACCTATTCTTCTTTTCGCAACCAAAAAATTTCTTGACAAATTGTCACAGTTGCCAATCAAGACGAAAGCTATAGAAAATAAAATGTATACAGTTCTTCGACGAATCACGGCAAAACTAAAGCTAAACCTCCTGACTATTCTTTTAAGATAAATAAGTCAACCACTCACTCATTACACGCAAGCGCAGACTAAAAACACCAATCATGCGCACAAGATCGCGCACTTCGATGTTTCCATATGCTATTGCAAATGTCAGATGTTGATGATAATGTTGGCGCGACAATACCAATCAGGCGCCATGATTGGGTATATTACGGCAATCACAAACCCACTTGCATATCAATAAATGTATGTACAAGCAATATTAAGTGGCAGTCAGAAGGTAAAATTATTTCCAACGATGATAAGCCCGTGGAGGATCATTACTGTTTATAATTATTGGACGGCCGCGATATTTATTCTAATGCGAGGCTTTAAATATGAATTTTCCTTGACTAAGTCTAGGTTAGGCAGCTGGGAATGCAACATTGTAAAAATCATATAACTGGACACATTTTAATTTAAGAAACCCTTAATTCTTTCAAAGCTAAAGATAATTTTCTCATGAGTCTATTTAAGCGATTGAAGAACATTCTTTACTCCAACACTGATATGAATTGTTCTAAATAACTTCGCTCATGTTGTTTCCCTGTCAATTAATTGCTGATCAACAAAGAACCAATTAGCAGTCATATCACATATAGAAAAGCAGACATTCCACAGAGCAAACACACACACGCTCATACGTAAATCAAAAACAATGGGTTTCTATCATAAGAACAATTTCCTCGTTATTAATTCTTTACCTCCAGACGGTTCCGTTGAAATTGCACAAGTGTTTGCCCTCAAACTAGTCATCGTACGCCGCAAACCACGTTTTCTTTACTGAAAACGTTTGCCAATGACGAACAGTAAAATCTAAATGAAACCCACTATGACCTTTGAGTCAAATATCCAAGCTTATACAATAGACTATTTACTTGAGTGGAGTTAAACGTATCCTCAACGCAATTGAATTTGAATTTTAGTTAGACGAGTAGTGGTGAAGGCCTAACAGGATCTAACAGTGAAGTAGTGAATTTCATGGCACAGGTGGCCGATTCAGAAATGCAATTTTTAGACATAATTTAAATATTTTAATTCAAAACTAATACTAAAACAGAAAGATTTTAAAAGTGATTAGGACTAAGGCTAGCACAGCTGTACCTGCAATTTCTGTGGGAAGCTCAAGTGGCCCAGACAGCCCATCTTTCGAAAATAATTATCTAAAACTAGTACTGCAAAGGTTCGTAGCGATTAAGGAAACCTATTAGCGCTGGAGGGATGGATAACAACAATAAATCGACATCTGTCTAACGGACATACGAGTGTCCATATTTCAACCTTCAGTGTTAATATGTTACAAACTGATATTCTGAGAAATGATTGACTGTCAAGTCGGGAACCAGCTTAAATCGACAAAGTGGGTGTCTCTATATGCGGGCCCACCGCTGAGCGAGTTTGTCAGTGTCATTAGATCCTAACATTGTCACTTCAATAATAAATTTTAATACCGTTTTTTGAGTTTTAAGTGCGATTTTGTTCAACAGTTAGATAAACACCTACCAATAGTTGGTCACGCGGAAACACGGCATTACGAAGAGTCAACAGTATTGACGCGTGCCCACAGCCGCGGATGAAAAGTAAAACAAATATGAACAGCGTCGTTTATGGATTGCTACAGTTGTATAGTGATTTAACAGAGAAATCTTACAAGTGTAGGTAAACTAACGCGGCTCGGTACACAGCTATAAAATGACGCGTCTACTCAATATTTGTAAGATTCACAGTTAATTGACACTGTTCGCGCATTTGCCGATTGCATGTCAAGTCACTAGCATTCGCTCATTGCAGCTTCGTTAATAGTGTGTAGGTAATTAACTCGTATAATATTGTTTGACAAATCTATATAACCTCTTACTTCTACATCCCCATAAAGTTCGCGATATCTTTATTAATCAGTACCTACCATATCATGTGAACATCGAACAATGCATCATGAATTTTTGCAGCGAAGCGTAAGCTTTCTCCACTCTTGTTATATACCACATCGCTTCGATTCACTATTTTCACTAAATTGCTTTCATTGGTACATCGCATCGTACATCGTAAAATGTTGTAATACCAATGCAATGTAACAATTCAACTATTAGTTTCACTACGTACCCCGATTCTAACAACTTTGTTAAAGAAAACGAATTTGTGAAAAAGGATTTTCTTATTGAAAGTCACGGTCCATGCCAACGAGTTTTCACATGATAGTATAAGTTTATTGGTGTGCTCTAACGACCTTGTTTAATTTATGATCGTAGAATATTACAGCCACTAACTGTCCTTCAAGATGCCTCACGTTTTACGGCGGCATCATCAACATGTCTTATAGTGGTATTGTGTCCGTCATGACGACAGTTTCCCTCACTGTCGTCTGCAGTTTTCGATTAGAAGTGTTTGATGACGACCAATGATTGAGGAAACTGTCAATGTTATTATTAATGAAGTCTTTGTTCACCAGGTGGTGCTAGCGATGCGGGTGGCGGGAGGGAGTGAGGATGGCGGCGGCGGGGGGTAGCATGGCCGCCACGCTGCTGCTTTTGCTCTCCACGGCTGCGGCCGGCGCGCGTCTTGGAGAGCTCGAGAGGCGTGACACCGGCGACATCTTTACTATTACTGGTTAGATCTACACAACATTAACATGAGCTTTGTTTAATGTATTGCCGGTTTTTCCTATTCACTTTTAATATTTTTAAAGGTGTTTTGACAGTCTTGCAGACGTACTTTACTAAGGTCAGTTGTCAAATACGCTCACGAACATTTGAGCCCAGTTTACTCTCAAAGAAAGATGGACTGCTTCACGCTATAAAATGAGATACTTATTCTGTTACTAGTTGCAGGCTATTAAAGTGCCTATTTACGGGAACCTGCGAATGCCTCGTAAAGTCAAGACTAAGTTGCAAAGTACTACGCCATATCCATATCGCATTTATAAACTTGTTAACGTCGACTGCTACCTTTCAATGATTTTACTTAATTAGGCCACCCAGTCATGAAAGATTAATTGGGACATGTTAGTCATTTTGAGGTATCATAGGTACCTACGACTAATTAAATCTCTCTACAATCGACCTGAAGCCTACTTACCAGAGAGCCTATCAAACATCTGAGTTTCATAAAACAGTGTTTAGTCTTGGCAGGGGTTCTGTCCAGTTAAGACAAAATGACGTTGCATGAGAGTACTAAAATATTGACCGCCAACGAAAAAAGTTTTGGAACCACTGAACTAAACTAAGGCATTAGATTCAAAATCAATCTCGAAAACCAGTTGACAAATGACCCCATCTGTTTATGATCAAGACAAAGTAGGTAGGTATATACTTGAATGGTTCTCTAATACCACTAAATGATCAAGTATTATTAGTCATCCCGATCAGTCTGCCCGAAAAGTTGGGTTTAAATAATCCCTACAATATTAATAAAATTTTGTACGGAGATAGAGTTGACCTTGAGAAAGAACATAGTATAGTCTTTATCCCGGACTTTTGAAGAGTTCTCTTGGAAACGCGATATAACAGAACTCGACTCGGGCGAAGCCGCGGATAGCGATAAAATCCGTAAAAGTAGTTTTATTTAAATGTCTAATATTCGCGTAAGTGTCAGAAATCAATAAGTATTATTAATCTGGATTTCCAGGAGATGAATGCAGTCCGGCGCGATGTGCAGAGCACGGGGCCGGCGCTCGCGCGCCTGCGCCGGGCGGTACCTGCGCGTGCGCGTGCCCGCAGCGCGCGCCGCTCTTTAGAGAGGACCGAGAACTTTGCGTCGATGATCTACCAGGTAATAGCTAACGTAGCTGGGTAAAGAAAGTTTACACTGATGTATGATTTACTTCTTTTATTTCAAAAGTTGTTTTAAGAGATAATTTTTTTGATTGATAAAAGAATTGAAATAGTTCTGAGTACGGGCCGTACCTATATGCAGTAACCCGTAGAAGGCATGGAGGAAGCACTTCATTGTTCTTTATCATTCCAAATTATAATGATTAGGTACTTCAGTATTTTATTTATCAGACACGTGCCTTATTACAAAATAGGTATTTTATTTTCCTAATTCATTAGGTAGGTATCCTAATCGGTGTTTTGTTTTTTAGTATCAAAAACTCGTAACATTCAAATAAAAGTTTCGTAAATCATAAAATACATCCAAAACTGTGTTATTTTGACAAACTAGCTGAATATTTAAATTGATGTAGTCTAATAACTCATGCCTTTTTTAACATGCATATTCTTTTAAAATAAAATATTAGACAGTAGACTATTATTTCAGCGCGTGCCACAAAATACCTATCTCTTTAATTAGAACTGCTCTTCTATAGTTTTGGAAAATCGATATAGAGGACGACTTTTATCGCTGGACGAAGTGCGAGTTAAAATTGATGGCAGTAATGAACTACACACGTATTAGTTACTTACAGTTCGAGTATCATTACGTTGAACCAGATTCCAGCTAACTGTCGTGAAACTGTAAACTTTTTAGTAGAAAAGAGCTTTCGTCAAGACTTTGCAAGTTTATACTGAGATATCTATAGGAAAAGAAAGCTACGGTTCTTGAGTATTTTTTATGCTCTTCATTTGTCGATAAAAAATGGATATTGAAATGTAATTATGTATATCTGTAAATCAGTCTCTTTGCAAATCTATCTTGTCATTCATTTCAAGAACAATATCTCTCAGATTGTGAAAGTATCTTCGGTTATTTGAAAATAGATTTCAGCTTGTTTTTGAATGGCTTTCTGAATATAATTCAAGTTTCCACACGTCTGATCGACAGTATTGCTTACCGTTCGCTACTAATTAGTTCATAAATATGTATGTATTAGCTGTGCACGTTCCTGTTATGAAAAAAAAGTCATAAAAATGTATTTTAAGCCGCAAAAAGATCGATTTAACGGTATTTAAATTAATACGAATATATAAAGATCGGATCTGATTGGACTTCTTATTATTTTTAATGCCTGAGTCACATGTTTGCCACATAAATGATAAATAGCATCTAGGTATTTACTTTTTGTGGTTTATCTATTTGTTTTCTCAGAATTAAACTTTCAAAGTGGAAGTAAAAACAGTGTTTCCTCCTTTGGAATCGATATAATAGGCTAATAGTGAGGTGGGTAATCGAGAGACAAATTATAAGAGCCCGTGGGAGCTACTAACAAAGTGGCGTACTTTTCAATGGCAATGTTACGTCGGTCTCATGTGGGAAATCACTTCAGAAAAACAATCGAATAGCTTTCCATTTTCCTTGCTTTTTAATTAGATAAGTACTCCGCTATCTCGTACTTGAATAGATATTCCGATTTTCCGATGCTATCTCTGCATTTTACATGAGTTGCTTTGATTCATACAACTTTTCAATTATGTAGTTATCTATCTTTTAGATTAGCATTGCAAGTAGTTGCCATTCCTTCTCATTCTCAGTGCGCATTTTCAATTTGGCAAAACCTTTTTGTGATTTTAGTGCAAGTACGAACTATAATTGGGAGTATTTCACCTCTTAACATCCCAATTCCTGTTAAATGATGGCTATTTCCAGCATAATTTCAATTTTTAAAAGAATTGGTCGCCGTAATTACACATTGGGTTCGAAGACTAAATAACTTAGGAGCAGTGGTGTGATAACAACCGCATTTATCCACACTTACGGTGTAAATGCGAGGGTCTCAAATATACAATGATAATAACACATCGGATTTTCGAAAGAAGCTTATTTTACCGAATGGTGGGGTATTAGTCTTAATTCCTTTACAAATGAGACGTCCAATAAAATGTTACGAATGGTAGGTCCCGCCGAGGTTAGTCCTATAATGAATTTGACAAATATTTGTATTGAGCTTTTGGCAATGTCGGTTTTATAATTTTTGCAGCTACATGTTATTCTTCACAATTTGTTTCAATTATGCAAATATTGTGTTTTACAGAATGTTCGTTGGCTACATTTGGAACAGGCAGCGCTGTGCAACGAATACCGTTCGTTTATTTGCCACTGAAAGGCCAGATTATACATCCATCAAGGGAGATAACTTTTCAAGGCAAGTGCCAACTTTTTGTGTCATCTTTTCAAAATATTTCGTTAAGAGAATATTTCTCTAAATATGCTATTATTCTACAGATGTCAAAACACCAATATGTGCAGTATCAGGCGCTCAATTTCTTACAAGAAAAGGCTTTCTCGATCTACGGAACACTTTGGACGCCGATGTCCCTTTCAATCTGTTTCGTGACGAAGGCAGAACATTTCTACAGGTAATTTTCCCATAGACTCAGTATTTGTTTCAGTTAATTATGTTTCTAATACAAATAGAAATTTCTTATAGCAATTATGTGATTTTCTCAGTGGAGCGGGGAGAATGATGTGCGTGCAAGAATGACCGGGCGAGTAATGGTGGTTCGATTGCTGTGTCGTGATGTCGCCGCGACTCCCACGTCACCGCTTGATTTGCGAGGGGTGTTCACGCCTTGCGTCGCGTTCAGGGTACAAGGAACTCCGCCTAAACCGTATTCCAGTATGTTTGCTACTTTAAAATTCACATTCAGTTCTTCTATTTTCAAAATTGATTAACAGGGTCATATTTTCAGACATAACAGAAGTCCAATTCGCACCAAACGCACAAACATCAGGATCGTCAAGTTCTGCAGGTCTGTCAGTCTCCGAGTATGTGGCTATCGGCATCAGCTCCTTACTTCTCGGTCTCATCTACGTTGCATCAGTTTTCCTGTTCCTACACATCCGAAAACGACGAAAAGCAATGTCTGATGAAGACGGAAACAGAAGAAAGGGTGTCATAAAGAAAGATGGTTCTATTATAACAGAACGAGACATCGTTAGAGTGAACAACGAACGAATTCAAGCACTTCCTAATGCGATGGGTCAAGACGATGGAGTTATTAAGAAAAATCCATTGTTGAACATCAATCGTCAACACCACGAAAATAAGAACTTTACGAGTGATTCGAGTAATGTATCAGATTCAGACGAGTTCTGCGATAGTGCTCGAAGCGAAGATAATTTATATAATGTAAGTTTATAAAATAAAAATTACGAACATAGGGTTAATTAAATTAAAGAAGAACTAATTAAATTTGAAATGTACTATTTTTTTATTTCAGAACCAGACTACTGCGGCAGTAATCCATCAGCATTACGGTGATTTCAAAGTAAATAAGAATGATAATTCAGAAGTAAGTCATCGAGACGAGTCGGGCATTGAAAAGCTACCAGACGAACACGTGTCTATTGTAGAAACACAAGATGATAGAGAAATAGCGCGACCAGTTGGCACAACACGCAGGAAATTGTACTTTAACCCAGCTTATTTTGAACCACAACTAATGGCGGTGAGTTTGAAACTTACTATAATTTAAAAACTTGTAAAGACATTCCTACTGAAGCTTGATTTAACGATTATAATGAATTTTCAGGAGCCACCAGCAGCAGCGTTAGAATTCTTAGTCAAAATCCGTGAAGTAATCGCAATAGCAAAACACAAAATGGCAGCGAAACGATTCCAACCAAGTTTGAACCAAATACCAGAAGAAGAAACATACCCTTCTAATGGCAATAGTTTAGACATGTATCAAGGAATGGGAAGCCAAAGAAGTGGTAGTGTCATCAGTTTAAAAAGAGAAAACAGCAGGAAGAAAAACTGCATTGGCTGTCCAGGTTGTAAGACAGACGGTGATGATATACACCAGATAGCAAAGTACAATATCCCAGCCTGTGTTAACTGTCTTACCAATAAAGGAGATAAGCAAAATAGTATTCGAAAGTGGTTGGAAAATATTCCCACGGCAAAACAACACTCGTTGTACAACGAATTTTTACCCACAAATCAAAATGGTTTGGCAGAATCTCTTTTATCGCTCCCTATCAGTGAAAGTCGGCGGAAAGTGAGAAAGCAAAACAGTTTTACAAGTTCTAACTCGATGTATATGACTGATAGTTTTTCAGTACCCAAGAAATCATCAACGTTATCTGTTAGATCGGAACCTACGATGCGAAATTACAATTTACCATTACCTGACTTTGAAAACACGCATGGACAAGGGATAGACTTTAATTTGTATTGTCAAACAGTTGCTCGTGTTGATGATATCAGACCTATTGGTTTAGGTGAATATCGAACGGTGAGTCTTCGAACTGCCATAGAAAATGCAAGGATTATGAAACAATTATCTAATAAAAATGTTTTACCTGATATGGTAAATGAAGCCATAGCTCTTGATCACTGTACAAAGTCTTACAATCAGAGCAGCTCAGATGAAGAGAGGATAAGTAACAAAAATTCCAACAGTCTAACTACTAACTTTAACTCGAGAAACACTTCTGAGAGCCCTTCTGGAAATGATTATGAAACTGACAGTTTGGAAAGAAGCACAAACAAAAAAGGTTTATCAACACCGACTGAATATCCTGATGTACCGTCATCACAGGCTAGCCCAAGTTTAAGTAATGCGTTGCCACTTGAAGAAGAGCTCACAATGAGAAACGCTGTATACAAAGTTCATTCTAGCAGCAACAGTAACACACCATCCCCACAAGTCTGTATTGATCAAAATCATTATGAAATAATAGAGAAAAATCAACCCCCTCCATTCGAACCTCCAAAAGCTAGTTTAGTTAGTGAAGTTTATGTAAATAATACTTACAATTTTGGGAGTACTCCAACGTCACCTAGTGGCTCTGAATGTTCCATGGGAAGTCGCAAATTAGTTACAGCTGTTAACGATGCGGAACCAAAACCGGGTTGCCTAACAATTGAAGTTAAAGACCCTCCTGAAAATTACATAAAAATTCACGAGTCAGATGGTTTTGAGCCGGATACTTTAGATAGAAAGCATCCTAAACATAAAGACTCTGCAGAAACTACATATTTTAGTAGGAAAGATCTAATAAATCATATTGAAAATAAGGATGTTTCGCCAAACCAACATCGGATACAACTCAGAAGTAGCGGCACGTTCCAGAAAACGAGCGACAAAGTGGAACATCCGAATAAATTCAACAGCCTCAGACATGAATACGAGCCACGCAAAAATGTATATGAGCGTCCGAAGTTATCAGCCAATATTTACAGCGGTGCCAAAAGTCTTGAAGAAAGTACTGATGACACTTGGCAGGAAGCTGAAGAATGGACCACTGAAGAAGGGAGAATATTAACGTTAGAATTGAGGCATTCTAAAAGACAGAGGCAAAGCACACCTCCCACGATAAAACAATTGAAGAATCTGGCTAGGCCCGACGTGTTACCACCCTTGCCGCCTGCGGACGAGGACCCAATATACGAGCAGCCAATATTTCCTCCCAGGAAAGTTGAGACCGAACTAAACGGAATCGATCCAAAAAATGTGACTGGCAGAAGCCTCGATCCGAGGATATTTACAAAGAATATGACTATTGACTCCTCCCACGATAGTTCTATAACTCTTGATTCGCATTATGGACCTTCCTGCAGTCCATTGAGAGCTTCTGTCCAATCACAATCCTCGGAGTATGAAAACATGGAGTCCGTCAGAAGAGCGGGCGACATGAGCAGGACTTTTGTTAGAAAACGTTCAGGTAGGGGTAACAATGTCAACACAGATACTTTTGTAAAAGGAGCTAAGATAGATGGACATTCTAAAGCAAGGTTCCGAAGAAAGAAAGGTTTTAATGTGCAAGACTCGGGATATTTGAGTAGTGACTCTACGTCTTCAAGACAAGTGCCTAGAAAACTAGTGGTTGCTAAAATAGTGAGTTGTAGTGAAAGTGACGATACTGAAAATGAAGCTCGAAGTGAATCCGGTGCTGAAAGTATAGAGACACATTCCGTTTACTTTGATAGCTTTCGAAAGATGCAAACTGAAGTAGAGGACAATTTCAGTTAGAAAGTAATTATTTTAGAGTTTATTGAATGTTGAAGCTTTCTGATGACTGTTTAAAATGCATTCCTATTAATATAAGTTGTGGTGCAATAAGAATACTTAGGTAGACAATGAACTTTGTGCAATATCATGTGCAATAAGTAAAACGTTTAATAATATCGTTTATTAATAATCTTAGATTAATAGTATTTTATGAAGATTTTTATATTTTTGTACATACTCTTCTACTTAACACTGTATTAAAAAGAAAATGCAATAAGATAAGTATTATGAACGTGTATAACACGACATAAAATGCAATACAATATTTCTTAATTAACTATATTTTTAATGTTAAAATTACCTCTTACAAATCGATTTTACTTAATTTAAGAAAACAAAAAAATAGAATAATTAGTCAATTAGAGAGGCCGGACGTGCAATGCAAGAATAGAGTTAGCAAGCAATATTAGTTTTAATTTATTTTTATTTGTACAGTGTATGATTTTTTTTTTTAAATTAGGATATTTTTGTCTCTGTATATATGGCAAAGTGCGAAGAGTCAGGCAGCAATGTTTAGCTTCCTAGTACCTGACAGTATACAGTGATCCAGAGAGGATCGGCAATGGAATCATCCTCTCCGTTGGTTTCCAGAGCACAAATATTTTGGTTGTGGCATTAGACTTTAGTTGGGAACAAACGATCGTGGGGCATAAAATGCTGACTTTTTGAGTATAACAGTAGGAATATGAGGAAAATATTTTTTTCCATAATAAAAAAACATGGTTTAAAATTAATTAAAAATTAGTTTTGTCAAAATTCCCTTCGTACTCTGCGATTTAAATTCTTACCTTTGTACAAGGCTCTTGTTTTTAAAAGACGGTTTTTTTTTTAATATTTTATTTTTGCATGGTGAATAATGACGTCATATTTTTAAACTATTTTACTCATTATTTAGTCAGATTGTTTGTTACCAACAGTCAGGGGTTTTAAGGTAATGGGTTATTTTTATTCTAGTTGAACTTTTTATTATGTAAAATTAGAAAGTAGCTGATAAAATGGTGCTAAGAAAACGCAAAAGGGGGAAACCGGGTACTTGTAGTTTTAAGTTTAACATGTTTGTTTGAGATTTGTAACGTTTGTACTTATTTGGTGAGACAGCTTTCAAGAATAAGTAGCAATAAGCAGTTGTGTTTATGTAATTTATTTTTCTACGCAATCAAGGGGAAAATTCTGTGCCTTAGTGAAATAGGGATATAAAACTATCCTAGGTCGCAATATAGTTCTAAACTGCCTGGATATGCAACTATTTGTTTGAAAATCTACACATGCTGCTATATTCATTTATCGGTATAATTTGTACAGCAATTGAACTTCTCATATTTCTTAAATCGTGATTGAATTGGGATAGTTGAAACGGTGACATCTCTTTTCAAATTGATGTGGGGCACACATCAATTTGAAAAGAGATGTCACCTGTTAGGCGATATTGTAATAATTTGGGCAAAAATGCCTATTTTCGTTTATAGTTTTAAAGCTCTATTAGTTAAATTGAAACTGTAAAATGCTCAATTTGAAATAAAATAAAAAATATTTCGTATTTTTTTATTAATAGGTAAAATATTTTCTCAAAAAGCTCTCTTTACAGCCAGTATTTAATATTGGCTATTGTTTGTACATATTAGTTTTATTAGTCTAATTTGTTGTAATTTAATACTTAATTTATTTAATTATCACCAATAACTTTTTATTAAGATATTGATAAGACAGCCTGAACTAAAAGTTGGCATTTTGTAACAATTTACTGTACTGTTATTATTAAAGAATGAGACACAAATTGCAGTTATTATTTTTTTTCACTCCATAGACGTGACAATTACATTCCATAATTCACTCTTTACAAATTGAAGCGTTATTTACACTCAAAACAAATTAAGAGGCAATGCCAATAACACTACTAAAAAGATCTAATTTCAAATTAATGGCACAACCTCAGGTTCAGATATTAAGTAGTTATCGCATTTTATCACAGATTTTATTTAATACTACGTAGAGATTCTAGACTTACCCTATTACATACCATATATTAAACCTTGCCATCAACTTTTTCAATCGATACACATGACATCACTATCCGGACTATCTTGCACATCATCATTCAACAATTTAACACTGGCCGCTTCTTCTCTCATTCTATTTTTAAAATCCATATAACAGCTCTGTCCGGCAGCAAAGAGGTCTATTTCACTACCTATTTTACTTTGAACAACTATGTCTTTGGACTCACCCATCTTCATCATACATTGGTCTAGATATTTCAGTACTAATTTTGACCGATTCAACATTGAAGTTCCATAGTCCTGATAATTGGATAAGAGCTGAGTATTTTCTGTAATATCTTCATTGTAGTGTGATAGTTTGTTGTCTTTGGCTGTAATTTTATAGTTAGGGGTGGTGATGACTATGGTTAGAGGAATAGCATCTTGTATGTAGTGTATGAAGGCCAACACTTGAGATGGTGTCCTGAAAAAGAATAAAATATGGGTACAGATTTTTAGACCAGGTAAAATCGTCAACTTTTTATTCCAGTTTTAGGCATAGCTGGAAAGAGTTTTGTTAGGCTAGTCATCAAACAGGATAGTATCAAATAAAATTAAGAGTGCATTTGGTCAGTGGGTTGTCTTAGGGGTTTGACTTTCGTTCTTCTATCTATGAATAGTCAAGCAAGGTAAGATACAAACTAACATTATTATATTGTACCTTGAAAATACAGATAAAGTCAGGAACTCATTTCCATTTACTAGTTCATTGTTCATCATCAGCATTAATCCATTTAGTACATGGTAAGGAGACTTTCTATGGATAGCAACATTTTCACAGTGAGGCACTTGTTCCATTTTCAAATATTTGCAGAACACATCCAAAGACAAAGGTTCATCATTGTCTTTCTTTATATGCCTTGCTATGAGTTCTGTTTTCGTTGTAGTGGCCAGTATTGCTAACAAGATGTTTGAGTCTGAAATTAAAGTTTTTAATTTGCATTAAACTCTGAACAAGGAACAAATTAATATGAACCTTATTTTGGAAGCATTATGATTGAATTGAATTATGACTTATTTATGGTGCCTGATACTTTTAAACATGCAATATGTTTACACGAAACACTTGCTATAACAAAAATCAATACAAACCCATAGGCTCACTAGAAAAGACATCAAACTCCTCCCCCATAGTATCCAAAGAGGATAAATACACATTTTCAATAGGCAGAAGGAATTCCTTTCCATTCTTTTTATAAAAAATAATAGCATTGAACTCAATCCTGCTTACGATGGAACTTTTTATTTCTTCCAAATCAATTGTTACAACGATAGCAGAATCTATATTCTTTTTAATTGATTGTGACCTCCTTTCTTCCCAAAAAGGTGAGGTGGTAGTCTTTTGGAATATTTTGGTAGTGTATTCAATTGAGTGCAGGATATTTTTTGAAGAGCTTTCATTTATGCCGGTCTGACCATGGATAAGCATGTGAACTTCTTCGAGGTTTCTGTAAGTTAATGTTAATAATGAGAAAAACAAGGCATATAAATGTAAAAAGATTTTTTAAGCATAAAAAAATAAAATATTATATTATAAGGATGATTTAAAAAAAAAAGTTGTGGTGGCCTAGTGGGTAAAGAACCAACCTCTCGAGTATGTGGGTGTGGGTTCGATTCCAGGTCAGGCAAGTACCAATGCAACTTTTCTAGGTTTGTATGTACTTTCTAAGTATATCTTAGAGACCAATGGCTGATAAAAAGGTGAAGGAAAACATCTTGATGAAACCTAGACTATAGTCTGAAATCACCAACCCGCATTGAGCAAGCGTGGTGATTAATGCTCAATCCTTCTCCGTGTGAGAGGAGGCCTGTGCCCAGCAGTGGGACGATGAAAGGCTGTAACAGAATATTTTAAAAAAGGTATACCATCAAATACTTACTCATTGTTCAAATTGCATACATTTAAAACTATAACCACCTTCTTATTGCAAACTTTAATCCAGGGAGTCTGTGTGTTGATTCTTAGTGCGCTCGCTATCTGTAAACATTCATAATAAAAAATATAGTGCTAATTACAGGTCATTACTTTCATCTAATGAAGTTGCAGATGGAAATTGAAAGGACAAAAACTTATGTAGGAACCTATTGTTATTACTAAGAAGAAAAAATAATTAAGTACCTCTTTTGTGCCATTGTTAAATACAGAATCATCCAAATTAGGATGTATCTTCTTATAAGTAGAAAATGCTACAGATTGATGTAAATCCAAAAAGTCTTTGTATGTTTTCTCATTAAATTTTACACTGTACTTTGCTTCAATTAATTTTCTTTTTAAGTGGTTTATTAATGGCAATATGTCATCGTTTTGGTCATCAGAAACTGCCATTGATACATCAGGACACTTATAGTTCTCAAAATTATCATCAAAGGTTAGTGGAACTGCATCCCCAGTACAAAATACTCTCAAACTTGCCTGCCCACTGCAAGCAATATCACTTATATCGTACCTGGCCACATTTGAAACTCTTTGGTGTATCAAAAGTTTGTCCTGCCTAGACAGAATAGTTACTGTGTCTCTTGCCACCACTAAGTAAAAAAGTTCACATTCCGTATTTCTGATTAACCTAATTTCTGTAGGATTGAGAATATCTGGCAGTTTTATTGAACATGTCAAATCTCTTCGGTAATATTCTTTAACTTCACCACTTTTTGTACATATCGTTACATCGATATTTATGTTAACACTTGGATGTTCATCGTAGAGGACAAAACAACTTGTTTCGCTTAAAACTGATGCTGGCACTAGCTTCGTTAATACTTGCCGCACATTTTCACACAGTTCAGATGTCATATTCACTGTTAAATTTACACGTTTATCTTAAAAAATAAGTTTATTGTGATAAAAATTATTTACGGTTTGCCGCTTCCCGTCGATTGTTGGTGTCACTGTCAAACAAATGTCAATGTCAAAATAGGGTTACCAAAGTCAAAGTATATTTTTCCTTAGTTAGGTCTGTATGTGATCTACTGGTTACATCTGTTGTACTGACCAATTTGAATTTTTGTTTGGTAAATGTTGGAAAACGTTTAAAATTAAGTTTGATTTTAAGTTAAGAATAGACTCTTAGCGTTTGTCCGTAACATTCTTAGTTAAAATTTACATGAAGGCGATATGTCGATGTGTCAAAGTATAATAATTTAAATACAACTATATTTAAATTATTATCGTTGTAAACATGTTTGGTATTATTTTCCTAAAAAGAGCTTTACTGATTATTTTATTATCAGTTGCGTACTTTTGTTTAAAAAGCATTCCAATAATATAGGTATTTTTTTTAAAATTGCAACTCTGTAAAAGTCAATGTCAAACGGCTTTTTTTTCGTGGATCTCAGATAGTATCAAATAAAAAGCCTTGTGTAATTGAAAAAAAACTTGCAGCACATTCAACGACTATCTACGATTCTAATGTTGGCCCTGTGAAACGGCTGAAACAGCTCTTCCGATTTAATTGTTTGGCATTAGATTTATTTTAGATAGGTACTTATTTAATTTACAGCTATTGTACCTACTTATACATAATCATGTAGGTACCCAAGTTATAAAACTTTTATCTTGATATTAGGTAACAAAAAATCCCAGATGTAAATACATTAACAATATTTGAATCAGTCTGGGTACTTACTTTGCAGTCTGCTGCATAAAAAAATGGCCAGATTTAATATGAAATATGCTCTTAGCTGCAAATTAAAATCTTTATTTAACAGCTACGTCATCTAGATGCTTATACAAAGCACTAAGCATACCAGTTACCTCATGCATAACATGACGAGCATGTGAACGTTAGTGCATGATTGATTAACTGTTCACAGGACAGTTTTCATGAATACAACCATTTTAACTTGAGCTCTGAGGGACCGCTGCCAGCGTTAGGAGCTTCGACATCCAGTACATTGTCATCTGTCAGGTTATACTGGCTTATCTACTTGAAGCAACGATCCGTAGCTTTTCAATACGGCAGTACAAAAGATCGTTTCCCATCTCACGGAGGCCTGTTATTGCGGTGACAGTCTGGCTGCACACAATGCAAGTGATTTGACTCGCATGCATAATGCATCACCAGCCTGTACAAATGTGTGTTTGCCTAGTTTTTGCTTACATTTATATGGAACAGATATTAACTCGTCTAGACTGGCGGCCTACTAAACAACTGACGAAGATTTACTTACCCGTTCTATTTTGAACTTTTCCTTATATTCGCTTGTTTTTCTGGTGGTCTGGATAAGTTCCTAAAAAAATATGGCTCGCACATTAGGTGTGATAAAAATATGCATGGTAGGTACTACACCTAGGTAGGTATAAAGTTAGCTACGACGAAAAAAACAACATGTCAATACCAAGACAAAGTTATGCAAGGTCCAACTACCTAGATAGGTGTACCTACTAATAGGTAGTTAGGTACACCTATGACGATAAACCTCTGACTCCGAGTTTAACAATAATTGACTCCTCAACTTTCAGACACCCATCTAAGACTAATTTGAATATTATGTTTATGCAAGTGGGAAGACCACAATCCAGTGAGAAGATAAGTATACCTAGGTTTACATCAGATTTAACCTTCGATCCATGAACCAGGAATTGATAAATAGGTAGCCTACTTATCCGCTGAAGCATTGAAAGATATAAAAGGATCCTACCTAAGTAGGTACTAACGAAACAAGCTACATATATTAAATAAAAAATAAACACAAGTAAGTGGTGCAAAGTAGGTACCTAACTGAAATTTTGACATCTGAAATATTAACTATGACGACTTACTATGCTGTCTATATTGTAGGCATTGATAGCAGGTAAGCGTAGTGTAGGCAGGTACCGATACAATGATAAGCACACATATCATAATCGTGTTAAGAAAAATTGGGCGTCAGGACAAGGCCACAGCTATTCCGCGCTATGCACTGCATTGCAGCATAAACCTATCTAAAGTGGGGATATAGTCACGCATATATCCAACACAGTATTTAAGATCTTTCAATTCAGCTTATCCGTAGGAAGGTCGGAACATTTCAGCCAGCAAATTAATTTTGACACTGCATACCTACTGCATGAAAAGGGCCAAAAAGAACTGAAGTCGGAAAGCTTGACAAAAGTTTTAATTATTTAGGGGGGTTTCAATTGCACTCAATAATTTAGAGAAACTATAGATACTCCTTTTACTATGAGCCAATTCCACCGGGACGTGTCAAAGTACGTACGTAGTTGCACAGGAAACTCACCGGTTCATTCCCGCTGCGAGCCAGAGACCCCACTTCTAAAGTTAGGACCTACCGAGGAAATCCATTAACTTTTAATTGATATGGGTCTACCGTGTACCTCTGGTTTAATGTAGGTAATGTAAAAGTGGTTTTCTTTAATTGAAATGTTAAGTTTTTAATTAGGTTGTTGTTAGAATGTATTGTTTACAAATAATTCTATGTACTTTTTTTTTATCCCGTCTTTTTAAGGGGAACGGTTCTTACGGCCAGAACTCTGAAGCCCTTTTGAGATAGAATGAAAAGAATAGCGACACACAAGGAGTACCCGGCGATTAGATTTCCCTGTATAGGTACCTACACTATTAATCCCATAGATTGTTCGGCGAAAAAGCGACCCACTTTAATTTCACTTTTCTATTTTCCAAATAAAACAAGCGAGCGAGAAACGGAAAGCACTTGAACACGTTCCGAGCTCGGCGAGTTTTTGTGTTCATGTTTTATAGATGACTTCGATCATTGTTGTTGACTTAACATGAGAACTTACATGTGTTGATTGACACCGTTTATGTCCTCAATAAATAAGTTATCGTATTACTGGGCTAGGAGGTAATTGTTACTATTTCTTAAATGAACTTTGGAAACTACTTAATAGTTTAACTGCTGTAAGTGTTTCAAGTGTACGTAAGTGTTTGGAATTAAATTCATGAAATGGTTTAGTTAATAACTCTCGAGTTTGGCTGTTACTGTTTGATAGGTTGTCCATATCTCGCCTATTTGATACTATACTTCTTTATGACAATCTTTCTTGATGTCGATTCTATCTTCGATCTTTCTTGATTGTGCCACTAAGTTTAGTGAGAAACAAGAAGCTAGTGAATTCATCAGTAGGCCCGAATTATTCCATGCAATGACTATTCCATTAGGACACCTGCTACCTAATAGGTATACCTAGCACCTGCTGCAATAAAATATAACAATTATGTTATGCTTTTATATCTATTCAGTTCTACTTAAAATAATAATATAATCTTTTATTCCAGTATGATTTTTCTTCTGCAATGTTATGCCTAGAGCATATTCTATTCATCTTCATGTGGGAACTAATTCCGCTTCGCTAAAAAGGCTACCTATCTGGCAGTCCGAAAACAATTCTCGAATCCAACCATTATTTCCTGAATTTCCCTTTCAAGCAAACTCTTTAGCTTTATACTATTAGAGTAAATGTTTCCTCCAAAAGTAAACAGTTTTACGTAACACATTTTTTATCACTACCAAAGACAAATTCGCGAGTTTCATTAGGTACGTAACATTTTGAGGATTCATCGTCTTTCATGTTCACGAGGCGAATCCGAAGCCGTCTAAATAGATTCGGGACACGGTTGACTGAACACTTTTTCAGCAAATACTTCGCTCGTCATGTGATTAGCAAAGTAATGACGAGCTGTGTTAATGATTGGTCACAGATGGTATCTATTTAACGCTTAATGTTTTAATTATAGAATACAATTAAGTCTCGATCTGTATGGAAATAGGAGTCTAGTCTATAGCAAACAGATGTTGACGCCACGTGCATTAATAAACTAGTCTAAAGAGCGAAAAACGTCTTTGCGTCTCATATGAAGAACCCCACATATGCAGACTTAACTGTGGGGTGATAGTTGGTCCGAATATTGATCATTTATTTTCAAGGCACTTCATCGTGAATCCAATCAAACTTTTTTTAGTCGGTCTGATACAGGCCGAAATATGGGCACTACCATCCATCACCATATGGATTTATGAGCCTAATCAAACAATCGGCTGTCTAATTTGCAGTTAACGAGCGTTCATATACCTGCAGTAGGTATGATATGGAAATATTCCAGAACGTCAAGCATGCATGTATGGTTGGATTATTCTAATATTAGCTCAGAAGACCTCCGTAGTCCTGTCACCTACGCGTTCGTGGCCGTGAGCGCCGACAGTTTAAAATAGTTACTTTAAATGGCTACTTCCTTTCGCGGTGATTGTCATAGAAAACACTGGAAATTGTAGTAGGTAAGAACTTAGATGTACTAGGTCGTGCCATGTGAAGTCTTTAACAAAAGAATAGTTTATATTTTTAGTAGACTAGGAGAAAAAATATAATCTGTGTGCTCTCATGGAACTCATGAGATACATAAATATTATTATTCTGGAAGGAGTAGGTAAGTATTATTTCTACCACTGCGATCAGTCTGATCTTGGGGTTTTTTACATTACTAAATAAACATTACTAAAAAACTTTGTATCCTATATCCTGGATACCAATGACATCTAGTATTGCTTCAACTGATAGATGATCCTGTGGTTTTAAGCTTTTATAATATTTTTACAAAAGTGAAGAAAGTAATTCCTCAAGATTGTCCTTTGGATGACCAAACATACCTCATCGATATAAAATGCTCAAGTAGGTGGACAAATTAGTGTAAAAGCTAATATATCAAGTTCAATGTTACACCGTAGGTAATTGTAGTGATTCCGAAAATAAATTGTATGTTTGGTAAATTATGTCAGAATTTACATTATTGGTTTACCCACCTACTCACACATGAATTTCCAATACCTAGCGGTTTTACCAACAAATGGTGTTTGAATAATTTATACAAAACCGTTTATTTTTGTTCTATACCATCATCTAGCGACACGTTTTTAAAAATAGACTGAATTATTTATTTACTTTTGTCCTTAAACTGATTACCTATTAGGTAGGTAGGTAAGTATTTTTTGTATTAATAGCTAGAATAAATTTACTTACCTATACATATAGATATGTTCGTAACAAAACAAGCGTGCCAGCCGTTTCACCCGCATCCCGTGGGAACCTCGGCAAGAACCCGGATAAAAAGCCTATAGCCTTCTTCGATAAATGGGCTATATAACACCGAAAGAATTGTTCAAATCGGACCAGTAGTTCCTGAGATTAGCACGTTCAAACAAACAAACAAACAAACTCTTCAGATTTATAATATTAGTATAGATTTTGAAATCTGTTCTTAATTTTAAAGGAAATGAAGTCATTCATTAAATTAAGACACCTAAAAACAACCAAAGCTAAGAAGATTTATTTTATAATCCTACAATTTGTCTTTGCTGTCACGTTAACTTAAAAATAACTCAGCTCAGGGATTTACTACAACAAATATCTGACCACAAGGAGAGACACAAATATTCAGTAAATATTCTCTGTCTAATTGTAAAGACAATATTTTCGAGATCTTTGTTGGCATTGGTCATTAGGTCACACAAACTATGAATCTGTGCCAAACTGTAAATATAATAAATTAATTTCAGTCCTCTTAAAGTGGATGACGTTCACAAAAATTATAAATTTAAAAAAACCCCCGACCCAAAAAAAGTATGCAATAATTATGACAAAAGGTTAAAAACGCTAAACCCTATAAAACGCAAAAAATAACTTTTAACACTACGTAAACTAAATTTTGTCGTGTCGGGGGACCGCTCTAATTCATTACTTTAGATACGAGTTTCTTTTTTTAAAACGAATGTTGTAATTAGGTAGGTATCATTTTATTTATGTAAGTATTTATGAAGGTAAAAAGCGGTCCCCCGACACTTCAAAATTTAGTTTACGTAGTGTTAAAAGTTATTTTTTGCGTTTTATAGGGTTTAGCGTTTTTAACCTTTGTCATAATTATTGCATACTTTTTGGGTCGGGGTTTTTAAATTTATAATTTAATTTTATTTCATGCTTTTTAAAGGAGCTCCTTAATTTTTCCTTCTTTCATTTAATTTATTTTATCTTAAGAGGGGGTCGCTATATGCGATCTCGGCCAAAGGAAGCTGTTTAACAATCCTCATGACAAACTGGCTCTGGGAGAATTGCACAGACTGAGAAACAATAAAGATTAACCTTTGGACATTCTAGATTTTCAGCAAAATATAAATCGGTTTATCCGTTTCATTCCGGCATTTCAGGGTTTCATCCGCCACATCCCATTTCCAGCATCAGGTTCTCGTCAATCAGAAACATGAAGAGAACTCGTCAAGACAAATTCAACGAGCCCAAACTCGATGGGTTTACTAAAAGGCAGTTCAGGGTTACGTCTCCTACCTTCGTGCCCTAACAGCAGACCAGCTCAGTGGTTCCAAAAGGCATTAGTGTTTCAAATTTCAGATCCCACATATACTTGCAAGTAAACAGAGCGTGTAACATTCCTATCACATCTAGCAAACGAGCTGATGACCTTGAAGACCTGAACCGATTTCCACCAAACATAGCTAAGAACTCTCCCGACTGACATACCTTTTAAACAAAAAAAACCGCATTACAATCGGATCATCCGTTTGGGAGCTACGATGCCACATACACACACACACACACACACACACACACACACACACACACACACAGACACGTCAAACTTATAACACCCCGTCGTTTTTGCGTCGGGGGTTAAAAAGGACAGCGTAAATAAGCTATGTATTTACGTAGTAAAATATACGTAGGTATGTACGTAGGTATATATTGATTTGAAGATAAGGCTTATCTCACGAAAGCCAGATAAACTGTGTCGCTTTTTGTGTGAAATTGGAACATGGTTTCGGAAGAACGTCAAGCTGAACAAATACTTTTTTCTGTCGTGTAGAGAAAAAGTTTCCCAAACAAGAGAAGGTTCTCCATTGAATGTATTGTATATATTTTTGACCAAAAAATGACATACCTACCCCCAAAAAAACAAATTGATCAAGGAAATTCTTTCCGCAAAACTCTCGTTTGTAAATTCGAAAACGGTCTAAAAACGGTTTATCGAAATATTTACTTCTTACTTAAAGGCCAGCTAAATAAACATTGAAAGACGTCATGTTTCATTAGAATACAACACTAATTTAAATAGTCGATGGAAGTAGCCTATTAGTGTCAGGTTACTGTGGCACTAGGTACATACATACTGATTAATGTGTACAATTTACATGATGGCTACAATTTTATGTTCATTTAAATAAGAACCTATGAAAAGACTCATAAAGCGTCTTTTCCTTGATAAAAGGTAACGGAAGATGAGCATTCCAAAAATAAGATATAGGAGTCTTCCTAATATACATAGTTTCATTAATGTTGAAGGAAATCGACCGCATATTTCACAGTGGGGGGACGCCCCGTCAGATTAATATTATAATGAATGGAATAATAACTTAGGATGTCTTTGATTTTATTTTAAATTGTTTATAAATTATTGCAGCTACTTCCTTAATAAGTAATCATTGGACCCCATTCATCGAACCCTAATGATAGGCAGATATTGTCCGATGATTCAAGTAACGATATGAATAATCGATAGGGTCAATCGATTGATCATTAAACCGATTCGTTCATCGATAACAGGAAGCATTTTCTATCGACGGCTTAGCAAAGGAATGATCAGATTGTGCCACGTACCAAATCAGCAGTTAGGTCACGTAGGGCCGACACTACTGCACTGTTATGTTAGACTTTGATTTCCATTGCTCATTTGCTATTAGCATTCCTGAGTGTGTCTAAGCTGCCGCCAGCAATGTGTCTGCATATTTGCAATTAATTGCTTGACTAATAAAGTTAATTGAACAAAGCTTCCGAAGATTTGTAATCACGGTCACGGATGTTTGTGGCACGGTTTGTTTAAATGAGAATGTTTCAAGTGGTTTTCTTTGAAATGGAATGCAAAAAGTGTTGGGATCATTATTTTATCAAAGCCTAGCCTACCGACTGGGCTTTAAAAAACTTGCTTAGAATTTTGACTAGCTTTTACGGCACCGACAAATAAGTCGTCTCCATATACTTTGTATGCCGGATGCAAGTAATTCCAATTTTACTACTTAACACGAAATAATGTAAGCGGCAAATATAAACATTAGACAACAGTGAGGATACAGGCAATTTCCACCTTAGCCTTGACTCTTGATCTTCAAAACTAGCTAGGTAAGTACTTATTCAAACTAATAAAGCGTAGTTTTATCATCACCATACAATCTAAATGCCCAATAAACACAGCCAGACAAGGGTTCTAATTTAAGAATGAAGTGACTGCTGAGTCATTGGACTCTGGACCCACTCGAGTCCTTTGGGTAATCACTTTATTACGGCAAGTTAATTAGCGATATCTTCACGTTGTTTGACTTTATCTGCACCTCCGCTCGTGGGATCACTGTGACCTAACACGACAACCTTGAAAGGTCTGCACATTATTCCTTCCTTTATAAATAACCTCTCAAATGTCAGAAATTCACAGCATTGTTCTTAAGTAGGACCCCAGATAGGATAGCGCCGATAGAGACGTGCATGCAGACGAAAAGACAAGTTCAACATTAAATCTCAAAGATAACAAGAACTGAAAATGTGGGAACAAGGTCATTTAATCAGCTGATCCAAGAGGGTTTCCCGATAGACCTCTGAGTCACGCATGCGTATTGACAAACGTGTTTCAGAATTAACAACAAAATATTATAGAGAAATGTAAACGGTTGAATGTAACCGCAGAATTCTTCAACGCGGTACAGAACCGGGTCAGTGGCTCGGAATTTCGCATGTCACGGCCTGTTGTTGGCACATTTTTGCAAAGAAAATGGTATGTTTTCGTTGTGTTAAGTACCGGGGTGGTTGCCAGAAATAAAGCTGCAGTGCAGTAGTGAGCTTGCAGCGGCAGACTGCGGTGCTTGCTCACCATTCATTGTGATGGCGGGAGGTCGATACGCCAGTGTCGCCGCGCCTTCTGTGGTGCGCGGTCGTAGCTTACCGTCCGTCGGTTCATGCCGCTCGTCTGACATTTGTGAGCACTGCGCAACCGACTGATATCGACAGTGAAGCCTTTATTTATAAACAAATTGTAATTATCTGTGCTTTTAATATTTTTTTAACGCCAGTTTCATTGATGATCAAGCGTTTAAATACTTTGATTGAGGAGTATTAGTGAAATTCAAGAAGATATCGTATTTATTTAATATTTTACGTGAAAGCGCACGTGACGACAGACTATTACATAAATATTAAATAGTATGGACACAAATTTATTTGCAACTTAATTGATGAGTAAGTATTTACACATGTTTTATATGCACGATCTCTGATAGGAACTACATTACAATTTATTACAATAGCTGTAAATGAATGAGTGAACAATGATCCTGTTCAAAATATAAATAAGAAAAGCAACATAAAAATTAGAATAAAAAATCAGCTGTAAGTGGAGATAAGAGTAGAAAACAAGATTCGACAGTTACATAAGTATTTATCAATGGAGATATTATTTGACAAGTGATACATGACACTTGAGGATAAATTCCCAATCACATCGGTTGTGTAGGAGCAAGCATTCAAACGCCCACGGATCCACTGCCGCGGTCCCAATACGATGACACATGCGTTAATCAAATTAAGAAGCCATACGAGTATAACAATGATGAATTAGAATACTGCAAAGAAGACATTTCATGCTTTTCTGTTAAAGATACAGAAATTGAAAGATCTGATCATGTAAATAAGATAAATAACAATTCCGATGAGTCATTACTTAAAAAGGCTTTGAAGAATAGACTTGCAAACGATAATGATGATAGTACAACAGAATGCATAGGTAATTCGTGTTTAGACATTACACAAATCGAACCAATTAAGCATTATAAGCCGTAATCCAATCGACTTGATGAGATTAAGAGCAATTTGGTAATGTAATAGCTATAAGTAGGTAAGCTCAAGCAATTAAATTGAAAAGAATCGTAAACAAATGAAGCTCATTATATTTTGGAGCTTACTGGATGGGAAACTTTTAATTGATTGCTGGAAATATACAATACAAGCAATATTTTTCAAAAGCATTTATTTACGTTACGTGCAGTAAAATACGAATGATTGCTTCGCGTGCCGAGCTTTTGTTTAAATTTTTATTATCAGTAGTTGCATGAAACTCTGTTTTGTAGATTCTATGAAAATTATTTACTTACATTGTATTTAATCACGATAAAGAATTGATCATTATTCATTTTATCGGCATGTCAAAATCAGTTGTTTAGATTTGTCATACCATTAGTGCACATTTTTGCAGCTTTTAGCAATTTGAATAGGATTCACTTTTAAGTTATAAACATAAACAACTTTCCTAAGCTTGGTCTGCAAATTTTTGCTCATCCATTGAATCAACGAAGCTTCAGTTTTGCCATATTGATTTCTTTGGTCCGATTCTATTCAACTTTGGTAAGCATACAATATCTATTATCTACATTGCTGATAGTAAAGATGAAAAATATGCTGTTCGCAAATAACAAGTCTGCAGCTATATGTACAGATTTAAGTAATTCCGCCTCAGGCGAATTCTTTTTCGCAAGGAATTCGTGTTTGAATAATTTTCAATGAATATGACAGTCAATACTGGTCGAGGTCACCCTCCATCTTCTATAGGCATTTAGTTGTTCACCTTTCAGAATGTACTGGAAAATTAATCGTAGGGTCATTTCGCCTGTTCGCGACCATCGCCCAGTTCGCGTCCATTTTGCCGATCTCCTTTAAAAAAACTTCGAAAACAAGATAATTAACACACCAATCAAACGAAAGATCATTACCGCTAATACGTTAATGTATAAGAGGCACGCACAGATAGACAAAAGTTCTGTGCGTCCAACCAATCCTTTTAGAAAAAATAATTAGTCTAGGCTCTTCAACAAGAAAGCGCAAACACGTTGAATTTTAGATAAAAATTTGTGTGAAGCGGCGTGTTTGATGGTAAGTTTTATATTGTTTTATGTGAATTTTAGGATAGATAGCTATTTCTACAGTTTAATGATGAATAAAGGTATAATGTTTTTTATGAATTTGGTAATGTTTTTTATATTTAACGAATAAAATAAGGTGGACGCGAATTACTACATCGAATTTTACAAAACTTCCACTTTGCGTCCACAATGGACGCGAACTAAAACTATCCTCTATACTAATAAACCAAATTGCGTCCACTGTTTTCGTTAAATACTTGCTTATAAAAAATAATTAAAACATGTGTACTGTTTAATATATTAAGATTAAACAGTAAATTTTTTAATTTTTTTGTTATTTTAAATTAAAAATAAACATTATCATCATTTAAAATTCACTTTAAAAAAATAAAAATATTTTTTCTCAACATTGGTTTAAGTAACTTAAAATTAGGCAATTAATTTTGCAACTTGAAAAATAAACAGTAATCAGTTCTGTTAATTTTACCCTAAAATCACAGGGAAAGACCCGCGTTGATTATAGTAAGTTTTTGGCCATATTAAATTAACAAAACAATATAACAATTTTGTCTAAACATACAACTAAAAGAATTGTTGAGTCAATAAATTATCAGACAAGGCGTATTCTTTGAATATTTTTTTTATCGATTTATTCTTCTCTCGAATATCATTTAATGCTTTCTTTAAGTCTTCTTCTGTGTATGTTGTCTTTTCCTTCTTTTTTCCTGTATCCGAAGAACTTATCTTAAATGAAATTACTTAATATATTAAGATTAAACAGTACATTTTTTTTATTAAGATATATACGTGGTTATAATTAAATTATATTTTTTTTATTAATATATATACGTGGTTATAATTAAATTATAATTAAATATTTAAATTATAATTATAATTTAATTATAACCACGTATACAGGGTGTTTGGCGCATGGACCGACACAATTTTTTGGGGGATTCGTGAGGCCATGTACTAGTTTTCACTCATAGACCCAATGTCCTATATGTCACTGTATTCGAGATACGATTTTTTTTGTTTGTTTTTAAAAATTACCGGAACTATCACCTTTAAAACGCTATAACTTTTCAGTCTGTTGTCGAATTTACACCAAATCACTTTCATTGCGTTCTCTGATGTATTATTATTCCAAATAAAACATAAATTCATAGCACTAGATGGAAAAAAAATACTTGTTGAGCTTCCAAAGTCTTAAAATGAAAAACGTATGAAAAATGTCAAATTCAAAATTAATTATAAAAAAGTAAAAGCTTTTATGAACTTCATTTAATAAAAAAATGCCTACTTAATACCCTTTCCAACGATATGCCACATGGGTGTGAAATCATTAATAATGTCGTCACAAACCTAAAGGTACACATTAACCAGTGCCAGGGTAATGAAAACACAAAAATGTTTTAAAATGTTTTAATTAAATTTAAGTTATAAATTATGTTCAAAATGACTGCCTCTGTTGCGAATGCATGCACGGCATCTTTTTCTAATTTCTACAGTCGTCGTCCTCAGTCGCATTTCTGCTTTCATAATTTCAAAGGCGCAATTTATTCTTTCGATTAAAATTTCTCTTGTGGGTACTTCAGTCGCATACACAATTTCTTTTGCACGGCCCCAGACATAAAAATCCAAGGGCGTCAGGTCTGGTGAACGTGCAGGCCAAGGAATTGGGCCGCCTCTTCCGATCCATGAATTTGGAAAACAGTTGTCCAAATGTTCTCGCACGTCTCGCTGGTAATGTGCTGGACAGCCATCATTTTGGAAAATAATTGGTTCTCCATCTAATACTGGTAATACCAATTCAGGTAAATCTTCGAGTAAAAAATTCAAATAATTTTCTCCGGTCAGGCGCTCTGGTAAGAAATGTGGACCGATCAGGTGTCTTCCAATAACCCCGCCCAAACGTTTACACTAAACTTAGTTTGAAAGGAACTTTGTCTTTTCTTGCGGGGATTTTGTCTTTTTTGCGCCCAATGGTGAAGGTTGTGGAGATTCACAATTCCCTCGTGATTAAAATTGGATTCATCAGTCCACAAAATTCTTTTTAAAAAATTTGTATCATCTACGTCCGTATGCATCATAAATCGGCAAAAATCGAGCCGTCTCCTGTGATCATCATCTATGAGACCTAGAACAATCCATTAAAGACTGGTAAAAATTCACTTTTTGAATGGCAAAAACTAACATAAATTTAAAAGATAAAATTAGAAAAATAAAAGTTACTAGGTATTTATTTGAAAAACGAACCAGTAAAGCTACAAGGATATTTGTAAACGTTTAAAATAAGTGTATGGTTAAAACCATTTTAAAATACAAGTTTTTTGGGTGCAAAATTTCAGCACAATAAGGTCGAAGATAACTGGTTCAAAATTTAGTTTTACGATTTCGCCTGATAAAATAAATAAAGTACTTAACGTACCTTGAACAGAAGTGTAGTGATACGCATGCTTTCCATTTTCCCGAAGAACTGACCAAACTTTCCAAACCGACAAGTGAAGTCTTTCAGCTACAACTCGAATACTTGTCGTTGGATCCTCATCAAAAGCTTGCAAAATGCTTTCATCAATTACAACATTATGTTGCCTCACATTAACGCGAGGCTCTTGGAAATTTATGTTTCCAGTCTCCCTCAGACGTCGATAGGTTGTAGCAAACGTCTCGTGGTGTGGTATACGCCGGTTAGGATAACGCTGCTGGTAAATTCTACGCGCTTCACGAGCGTTACAATTAGCGCTGCCATATGCCAACAACATGTCAGCATACTCTTCGTTGCTGAAGTTAGGCATTGTAACAAGCACGGTGAATACACCAACAGTTTAACAGAAAAGTTCAACAAACAAAACTTAACAAAAACAAACTTTAA
Source organism: Helicoverpa armigera (assembly GCF_030705265.1). Classification (NCBI taxonomy): domain Eukaryota; kingdom Metazoa; phylum Arthropoda; class Insecta; order Lepidoptera; family Noctuidae; genus Helicoverpa; species Helicoverpa armigera. The sequence continues at coordinate 5,785,703 of NC_087134.1, read as the reverse complement.
CAAAAAACAACGAAATAGGAAAACGTGAAATACACGGACACTTCCGATAGCAGAGATAGTCAAATCTCGACTAAACAAGGATCACATAACAAACTCCAACCCAATGATAGACAAAGACAAGAGATATTTTTCATGCGTAAGAAAGAGACAGGCAGTTTACCTGCCAATTACCTGCTTACCATTGTTCTATCAAACGGGTTCGTTGTTAGAGACGTTAGAGTGCGTGTTCGTTCCTGCTCTGATTTTGACGACATTATTAATGATTTCACACCCATGTGGCATATCGTTGGAAAGGGTATTAAGTAGGCAATTTTTTTTTATTAAACGAAGTTCATAAAAGCTTTTACTTTTTTTTATAATTAATTTTGAATTTGACATTTTTCATACGTTTTTTCATTTTTAAGAGTTTGGAAGCTCAACAAGTATTTTTTTTCCATCTAGTGCTATGAATTTATGTTTTATTTGGAATAATAATACATCAGAGAACGCAATGAAAGTGATTTGGTGTAAATTCGACAACAGACTGAAAAGTTATAGCGTTTTAAAGGTGATAGTTCCGGTAATTTTTAAAAACAAACAAAAAAAATCGTATCTCGAATACAGTGACATATAGGACATTGGGTCTATGAGTGAAAACTAGTACATGGCCTCACGAATCCCCCAAAAATTTTTGTCGGTCCATGCGCCAAACACCCTGTATATCTTAATAAAAAAAAATACTGTTTAATCTTATTTTAAGTTACTTAAACCAATGTTGAGAAGAATTATTTTTATTTTTTAAAGTGAATTTTAAATGATGATAATGTTGACTTTTAATAATTAAGTTTATTGTTAAATAAAGAAATTGATCTAATACAATCTTTCTTTATTAATTCTTAAAAAAATCACCCCTATATTCCTTTTCTAAGCTACTGGACGCGAACTGGACCATGGGTGGACGCGAATTGGATTTTGTGGACGCAAACTGGGTAAAACGCCTAATTTTGAGGTTTATCGATTTAAATAGAAAACGTAAGATATTTCTAATACAACTGAAAGTTAATCTTAAAATAGAGTATATAAGGAATACATTACACAAATTTGACATGGAAATGAGTGCTGGAGCATTTTTATTATCGCCGTCAAACTTGCCAACTGCACTAAATGGTCGCCAACAGGCGAAATGACCCTATGCACCGTTGCGTCCACATTTATTTATAGTCAAAACAAATCATTAGTCAAACGGATGTAAAAAGTTAGTGGTGGTTGTGACAAATGTGTCAAGGTTGATAGTCAAATTGTTGAAATATTTCCTATCTGTTTCTTCTTTATTTATATTATAAAGCATATAATAGTAACAGTCTTTTTAACAATTTATATGTATTGTTTCCCTGTAAAATTGTCGCGTTGCTACATTTTCGATTTCCATAGTTTCAAATGCAGTATTATGTAACACGGTGATTATATGTAGGTTTAGAATAAAATTCCTATTAACGTTGCGCAACTGATGCTTGACTCCGAATTGTTGAATAAATTATAGAAACCGGTAACTTTTGTCACACGTGACCAACTTAATAATTTTATTTTTCAAGTGTGTCATTCTATGTGTGGCTTTGAATTTTATAATATCGTGTATCGGTCACCAAAGCTTTTCCTTTAAAGAAAGTAATTTCGAAAATAACGCATTCAACTTAGTAATATACCTACACTTTTTTTAAAGCACTAATTTGTACATCATATCAGTAATTATTAAAACAGCTCCAAAACTAGCAAATATTTTGGGTTGAGTTCAGAATCAAATTCAAAAAAATGTGTTTTTCAATAGAATGCAGTTCCGCAAATCAAGTGAACTTACAAAACAACATTCGATTGAACTTTTTAATTGGCCCTTAAAGATTAGTTTCACTTCAAACTCTTCTCAAGTTCCAATAAAAATAACACCTTAGACTTTATTCTATGATTCAGTTTAACGATGTTTTATGTAACTGCTACAGATACTGCTACATCTCTATTAATTGTCTGATTCATGGCCAATATACATATCAGGACGACTAGTATTGTAATAGGTACTACGTTCTTCGAATATCTTGCAGTATTCAAGCAATCAGCTTCACTATTCAAGCTGGTGAGCGCAAAAAAAAATATTTTCAATTTTTGTACACAAACACATACAAAAGAAAGAAGACAGGAAAGAAAGAATTTACAAAGGCTTATTTCTAAAGAAATCTCTTCCAGCATACCTGTGAAAAGAAAATGAGAATAAAAGAGATGTATACAGTGTGTAAAGAGCAATGGAAACAGAAATTAACATGAAAGAAAACAGCTGTATAAATTGTATAATCCCTACTAATATTATAAATGCGAAAGTAACTCTGTCTGTCTATCTGTTACGCTTCCACGTCTAAACCACTGGACTGATTTTAATAAAATTTGGTACAGAGATAGAGTTGACCTTGAGAAAGAACATAGGATAGTTTTTATCCTTAGACTTTCACCACCTTATCATAAAACGTGGTTTAAAAAAGTACCAGCTTTTGTACCACCTTTAAACCACCGCCCCGAACAAAATCAGTGAACTAAAGCTATTACTAAAGCGGGTACTTCTTAAAACCACGTTTTATAATAAGGTGGTCAGACTTTTGTATAATTCTCTTGGAAGCGCGATATAACCGATCTCTACGCGGGCGAAGCCGCGGGTAGAGAATAAGCAAGTATAATATAATCATGTTTAGCGTCGGAAACATCACTGTTAGTATAAAATCAGTTGTTATCGGGTATGTGAATGTCACGTCATTATCGCTAAATTACGTATTTTTGTTGAACTCATTAGTCATTATGGTCGTTAGTTATGTCAATCATTTGGCGTCCCTCACCTATATTTTTATAATGAATTGTAGGAATATCTATGCTATCGGGAATTATATATGTACTTACCTATGTAGTGTTATTAGAGTTGCCAAATGGCCGGGAAATCCGTGGAATCCGGAATTACGTGTCTTGTCCCTTGCCCAGGAATTACACCGTATAGTCCCGGATTTAAAAAAAAAGTCGGAAAAGTCGTGGTGGCCTAGAGGAAAAGTCGTGGTGGCCTAGAGGGTAAAGGACCAACCTCTCAAGTATGAGGGCGCGGGTTCGATCCCAGGTCAGGCAAGTACCAATGCAACTTTTCTAAGTTTGTATGTACTTTCTAAGTACTTAGACACCATTGGCTGTGTTTCGGATGGCACGTTAAACTGTAGGTCCCGGCTGTCATTGAACATCCTTGGCAGTCGTTACGGGTAGTCAGAAGCCAGTAAGTCTGACACCAGTCTAACCAAGGGGTATCGGGTGGCCCGGGTAACTGGGTTGAGAAGGTCAGATAGGCAGTCGCTTCTTGTAAAGCACTGGTACTCAGCTGAATCCGGTTAGACTGGAAGCCGACCCCAACATGATTGGGAAAAGGCTCGGAGGATGATGAGTCCCGGATTTTGAATACCGGATATACACTAGCTTTTTTTATTTATTTACTAGTAAATTTACAAAATCATTAAAATTTTTCGTTCTAAAGAACTGAGCCCAGATTTCGCAAGTCTTTTGGAAAGACTGCAAAAACGGTCTTCAAATAGGTATACGAATTCTGAATAAAGCCAAAAAATATGTAGGTTCTCTAATTTTTCATATTTTTGTTCGTTATCCTCGAATTGTCCCAGAACTGAAATACCTGTTTCTGGCAACCCTAAGTGTTATGCTACCTATTGTAATGGTTTAGTTAGTGGTATTTTTCTATAAGTCGTAGTTTCCAGTTATCCTTTTTAGTCCTACTATCCTACTAATATTACAAGAACTACCAAAATAAAATTGGACTTAGTTATAACGATTGCTCTTAGAAAGGCCACAATCAAAATACAAAAGTTCCTAAGATGTGAATGAAAAGATTTGCAACATCATGTTTTCACAAGAGACACAAAACATAAGCCGTGAGAAACAGTTTGCTCTAGAACTCATGGTTTACGGAGTCTTACGAAAACCATAATAATGTTAATCAACCATTTATTGCTAATATCAATGGCGGGCAAATTAAAACGCAAGTAACTAAGTACTAAAAGAAGAAAAAAGGAATGTGTGAATTACTACTACTTTTAACAATACGTACTCCATGCTAAACGGGCTAAATCTAGGTATAACTACTTAATAATGCGAAACTCAAGACGTATCTAGAATTAAAAATAGACTTACATAGCAGGTAATGCATGTAATGTGGCCATTTGTCATAAGGGGGACTTGAATGCATTCGTGTCAGTATCATAGTTTTAAACATGCTCCTAACTGAACTGAACTCGAGCATTATTTTTTTTTGTTTCTAAAAATGTTCATGACAAACTTGAATCTCAAAGCCAATAAACGAAAGCAGTTCAAAAGAGTTTACAATAAAAGCTTGCATCGTCTTCAATGAAACAGGTTCTATTATTAAGCACAATGCATACCAATCCTAATATTTAACAGAGCTACAGTGAGAAATGCAACAATAATAACCACGCATTAAGTGTTGGGTCAAAGGTCACATTTATAGACAAACGGTGACGGGTTGCTCAATGCGAAGCCATTATTATGGACGCCTAAGGCCTAAGAATACCTGCTATTCTTAGGCTCATATATGCGTAGGTTTATTTCACGTTGCGTCATACAAACATATGTTAGCAAAATGACGATTCTTATTTAGGTTAGGAACACTAATTTGAGAATGAGTACAAATCAAAAAAGCATTTCCATGAAACTTCGCTTTGAACTGTTTTCATGGAAACGGATGCTTGGAATGAGTAAAACACATCAGACAAATCTGAACGCGGAGTTCCCGGCTGTCTATTATTTGTAATGCAAACACGAGAATCAGTAAAGCAGGCAGAAAATGAGCAGGTAGACTAAACCTTTAAAATGCAAATGTAGATTAATGACTAAATTGCAGCAGTGCATCACCTATTTATCAATGAACTCATTGATGTTATATTCTTAGAACAAGAACATATGACCAGCAAAATATCGAATAACATAAATGAATCTAATGAAGTGTAATATGAGCTAAATAAAGCATACTAGGCTATGATTCAGAATCAGTTTGATGTATTCAACTCATCAAATATTATGCAGCGTAATTCAGTGCCTCAAGGAAACTATTAGCTATGCTAATGACACTAATTTACAATTGCAACGTACAATTTGTAAGTTTTCCAAGAATACTGAATACTGAAGTTTGCTTGATGCTATTGTTCGTGAAACTATTATGGGTGACATTTAAAGTTTGAACATTAGCGTCGTGTAGTTTTGTATTTGTGTTAGTACCTAATATTTCATTCAAAAGATGACCTACTATTTTTAGTAAGGTTCTATTGATGTTTTTAAACCTTCCTTTCTGCCAGTCGATTTGACGCACCACGAAAAGCATGAGTTGTTTATGATCTGCCGATAGCCTTTTCCCAACTACATATGTCAGGGTTGGCTTCCAGTGTTTTAAAATTACTGAATTTCGTATTTAACTAAAAGGAGCACGTAACAATAACAAAGCATAATTTATTACAAACCATTAATATTACCTCACGAGCCAGAAGGTGCGGCAACAAGAATGACCGAAATGCGGCAACCGCCACAATGACAAACTGGTAATCTTAGCTCATCGCCACACTTTGTAAGACTTCGTAATACATCACCTACGTGCGTACCTAAGTATTATATGCATAAACAGCGAATCTGCCTTATGAAAGCGAGCTTTAAGATAACTGTGGCTCAGAAAAGAATCGTCAAATTTGAACCTTTTTTCTCGCCGAATTTTAAGTAAGTAATCGGTTCATAAAGTTGATAATGATAAACATAGCCTAATCATATTAAGGACGAATATGTAAAATAGATTATGTTGGCCAGGGCTCATAGACTCATACTTTATTATTTTCAGTCATCGGTATCGTTTCCAACATTCGCTTGGCTCTAGTTGTTACAGTCATGAAATATTGTAGTACTGTTGCTAGCTATAGGTACATAGTCCATCTGTTTTAAATTCTAAAACAATATATTGCTTCACACTCAGAGATATCAATAGATTATGGTTTACCTGTAAAACTTTCAGCACTTTTAACTGGTCTCTGCGTTTGAAGAAATAATTTACCATTCTTCAGATTATAAGTTATTTATCAGCGTCAATAAAGAACTAAGAGCTCTACCTCACTAGGACGCCATGGCGACGTCGCCAGCGGCTCATGTCTGGCTACTTCTGGCATCCAAATATCGCCAAGCCGAGTGGCCATGGCGTCTCGACATTCAATTGTTTACGTCGTCGCTGAAGAAATTGCACGCTGACTGGCGACCACACTGGCGACTGAGTGAGGGAGGTGCACTTTACCGTGTACATTATAGTGGCAACCGTGGCTACGTCGCCAAGCTGCCACGGTAGCCAGAAGCCACGTAGGGATCTGTAACTCGTGGCCACGCCTCCAATTTGGCGACGTTGCCAAACCGTCGCCAAGTGAGGTAGGTTACATACATTTCAATACTAACTGCTTGGATACGTAGCCGGCGACGTCGCCATTGGCGTCCTAATGAGGCAGGGCTCTATGGGACAATAATATCTAAGTACACTCCTACGGTTTCCTACCATTTCAAAAGATTGCTTTAATTTTTTTAAACATAGGTAAATCCAGAAAGACCCTGCATCGAATTGTAGAAGGCCAAAATGAACAATTTTAAAAAGTACATTTGTGGTATTGGAGATGTTAACTAAAACATTTTAAAGGAAATAGTTCATCAAATTGAAAAAATTAAATAGATCAGTAATAGATTGGGCATAAGATGCATAAGGCGTATCTCCCGTCTGACTCTGCATTCAGAAATTTTGGCAACTTGCCAATTGATCTAATTCCTTAATTTCAGTATTCAATGTCATTGACAATCTAATCATTTTGGATTTCACTTTATCATTTTACGAATTGGCTCTGTTTAGCTGCTATACATCGCAGATTGCAGAATAGTTTATTATGACGTGTCCACATTTTTGGACTGCTGTTAGTTCTGTTTATATTTTTATTTATTTTTTCTATGGTTTCACGACCTCTATATTTTTACAATTTTTTCTGTGGTTTCACTATTCTCCCGATTTTTGTCACCATAAAAATGTTGTGTTTGTTCCATCTTATCATTGTTTTTATCAAAAATGATAGGTTGATGACCTGTGTAGTTAGTCATGCCAACTTTATATCGTGTTACAAAATTATCAAAAATTGTGTCAAACTGAGACATATTTCATCTTCGTTATCATTTGACTCGTACTTGTGTGTTCATCTTAAAGTATCAAGTATATTTTTTGTGGGAATTAACTGATTTGAGTTGTATTTGTAGTAAGGTTAAAACGTTTATCTAATTAAGATTCTGCCTTTAAAATATTTATATTATTTTAAAAGGTTTGATTCGGATGTACTATACTTACATAAATAAACAGTTCGATTGATTCTAAAATGCGGCGGAAATCCGCAAAACGTCAAGAGAAAAGTCACGAGACCTCGCTAAGATAACCTATGCGTATTGATGTTATCGATATAAAGTATGGTATCGATAACCTATCAGTTCAATCCAACACTTTTGCTCCGAACTAAAACTATCTTCTCCATACAATATTGTTAGTTGATCAGCAGACTCTGAAGCATATAATAAAACTGAATTACAGTACACATCTTATTATACTGTACAATAAAAATGTTCAGTCACCCTCATATTATTTTATTATGTGTAATACACTCGTACGGCGTCGCCCGCGGCTTTATTGCGTTACTCAGCTAATTTGCCACCATAATGTAATCATCACCATCTGGGAGATCGAGCAACGAACCAATTCGATTAACTCGATATTAGCTACTAATTGAATCGATTCCATCAAAACATATTGGGCCTTACTACAAAAACTTTAAACCCTGTTTTACGCTTGTCTAATAAAATTTTGGCTGAAAAATGAACCATATGTCAACGTCATAATTTGACATTTTTTTAGACAAGGCATAAACTGACGTTTAAAAGTTTTTGTGGTAAGACGGATTACGTTCCTGCTTTGAAAAGCGTTTGTAGTTGATAAACATGCAACTATTTTTAGCTTACGTTTTAATAATAAAACGGTAATGAATCATGAACTTTAGTACTGTTTGAATAGTTCAGATGTTTAACATACCTCTCTTAGTTTGGAGTGGGAGCTTTAATTGTTCATAAGTCTGCATTTTCTGACGTCATTGTTCACGTTCTCAAACACGTAGTCTGGAATAGTACATGTTTGAAAAACTTTTATTTATATTTAATGAATTACCCATAAAAATAAAGGCATGGTTTCGTATTTATATTTTTACTGCGATTATACGTCAAATAATACGTTCTAGAGCTACAAAAAATTAGAGGCGGCAAAATATTTAATTGGTTTAATAACAATTGAGTTTTAATTAAAGACTCGCATAGCTTCGTTAGTGGCGTTTTTTACCTCCATGGCAGGTATGTGTATAGGTGGTAAGATTAATTACTTTTTGCCCTAAAGCGTTTTGTGTCTGAACGATAATCATTATGACAAGTTTGAGATGAGTTCATTATGTTGTATTATTATGTGTGAGATATACACACACAATAGTAAGTCCAAACAAGTGTGTTGAAGGTTTAAAAGAGCCTTCTATATTGTAGTAAGTTTCCTTTTGACCGCAATGCTCCTACAATTTTTGTTTTCCCAATAAGTAATTTCTACTAAACAAATGACTATAATTTTGATTATGGTCCTTTATTCTGTAGTGTTATTCTGATCTAAACAGACCAAAAGAGATGTTATCTTTCATCCTGTAGGACTGAAGGACTTCACATTAAGTACTTCTGCATTAGGTTATTCCTATACTCTCGCCCAGAGCGCCCGCCGTAATGCACTTATTATGTGAAGCAATATAAACTAGACTGATAGCATCGAAATGCAATCACCATCCGCTTGCCAAGGAGATTATGGCATTGACCTTCGCTTGATCAGCGAAGTCCGGAAGCCTATCTTTAGTAATAGACATTCACTATAAAAATCATCGTGTAGTTTGATTGAATTCTGTCTTCGCAATTCTCCGTAGAATCAGCAACTTTCAATGATAATTCGGCGTGTTAATTGACAATCTTGACTCGGTCATGCCTCTATTTGGTTATTAAAATATCAATTACATATTTTTTTTGTGGTAGCAGCGGGAACAATTTTTTAATAAACATTGCTATCAAAACGGAAACTAAAAATCCAGATAAGTCTGTCTGGATGTGATTTCCCCGGTTTCACCAAGTTCTGTCGTTGATAAAATTCCTATCAGTTGTTGTTTCGAACACAAAAATAACAAAAGCCGGTCGTATAAATTGAGTTTATATTGATGGGCTTTTAGAGCTACGGGTAAAAGCCTCCGCGCCAATATAAAAATTCCGATGATGCTGTCAATTTAAAATGCGGACCTTTTATTTCCCGGGAAAACGACACCCGCACAAATTCTGACTCCATGCAATTTCCCAGCCCTGAATATTGTAAGAGGCGAAACGAATTAGATTATGTAAACGACCGATTCGTCCCATGCGTTTTGTTATTATAATAACATGCAGTAGGTACCATTAACCTATGTAAATTATCCCGTAATAAAGTACGAGTATAACCTAGTTTAAACTGTTATTGAAAGATGTCACGATTTCAGGCCCAGTTTGTTGTTTGCAGTATAGATTGTATCGACAATAGCAGAGCAGATCACGCAAGGAGCTCGTCAATGTATTGTAATGGTCTATGCATTTAGCATTAGTTATAAACTGACATGAAAGTTGGCGGTGAATTAGTGGTAATTATCCGATATTCGTGCCAGGTATTGATTGCTTTAGGAAATAAATATGTTTTTCCTATTTTTGTTTATGATTCAGACTGTTGGGTTGCTTTTACCTATTTAATGTTATAAATATACTCCTGCATTTATGATTTTATCATTGTTATAATGGGAGGAAATATCTAAATAGGCAAACAATGGGCCAAAAACACGTGCAACCTTTTTGGAACACATAAAACTAAACCTTATAAGAAAACAATAGAGCCATGACACACAAAAGCGCTTAGAAATTATTAACTTTTCCTTCCTCTCATACTGTATTCAGGAGTTCATTTATTAGATACTGTTACATAATATCGAGTTGCAATCTCGGAGCCATTTTCTAGAGAATGCGGAGGTCATACAATACGGGGGCCGGCTAAATGGATCCGAGGCAAAACCAATTTTCCCGGCCAAGAAGGTAGATAATCCCTTAAAAATTAAATTGCTTATTCCACAGACTCTTTGCAGTTTTTTTTCCAAGATTAGAAAAGCATTTCTGGGTTGTAAACATTTACGATTTTCTTTTGTTATTAAATTTTACAGTAATTGGTCTGACTCACGGTTATTTTGCTTAGAAACCCTTAGGTGCTGAATATTTATAGAAAGGTCCGCATTTCTTTTGTTTTTTGTGATTTGGTTTTGCGAAATAGTCTAGTGATCAGAAACTGGGTAGGCTACTCATAGTCTGTTCATATCCTGTAAAATTATACTTCACATTTTACCCAATCTCTTTAGAGTTATTTTACAAGCTTTGTTTAAATCGCACCCCGGGAAAATTTTAATGGGGTTTTGTTATTCTTCATCGTAAGCAACTGAAAGCACTTTTTAAACGAAAAATAGATCAGATATTCTGTAATTGAGAATTAATAGTATAAAAACAGTTTCATATTAGTTACTGGTTTACTTAATAACCTTCCAGATTGTATATTAATTTAATATCAGCATACCATGTTGTCGATCGGACCGGTATGTGTATCAATTTATACTAACTGTAACGTTATGAAACGGGATGCCTTTAACCATTTATTAACTGAGAAGTAGTTAACTAAGTTAACTGTATGCTTATATTGTTATAAGTGGACTACCCGTTAAAGGAATATTAGTGTATGTAAAGTAGGTAGGTATGTATAGGTTTACATACACGTGGACAGAAAATAAATTAAATATTAGAATCGATTTGTGTGTGAAGTTATCACTAACCACTTAATGGTTGATATGTAAATGAAAATTATGTGCAAATACATACATTCGTGTGAATCAGAGTTACAATTTGAATACAACTGAAAATAGTACCTACTTATACGAAATAAGACAGTTCTAAGTATGTAGGTACCTATGTGATATAATCAATACACCATTGATAATATAAAATAGATTTAGAATTGTGATTTGTGTTACATATATCCAAACTAATTTGTTTTGATAACCATTTTAATTCGTTTTGTTTTTACAAAAGCCATTACCGTTGACGTGACGAGCAACGCTGCGGGCCAAACCATGAGTCACAGCACATTAAACTTTTCAGTTCCTAATTTAGACCTTGGCCTGACGCAAAATAAAATGAAAAATATGGACAAAAACTGTGAGAATATTCACATTAAGTTTCAGATCATAAATCATGGAGGAGATGCTGTTAGGAGTATTTTTGCTTCTAGGAGTATTTTTTGTACGAGAGTCACAGTACAATGATTAGACATTGTCTGTATTGACTGACAAAGGTAGTGCTCGGTCATACTGCGTAATGGGAAAACAGACGAAGTAGCGAATAGCCTTGGATCTTCAAAAGGTCAACTTGCTAGACAATGGTTCGGAACATTTGGATAATCACGTCCTTTATTGCGAAGTGTTGGGTATATTTAAGTCAGGATGTTGAAAACATCTATCTATTTTTAAGTACAAAATGAATAAGGTAGTAACCAAATTTTTTTGAGTAGAAAATTCCACTTATTAATAGCTGTAACTTCAAATAATTCCTTAAACATATTTAGGCCTAACTAAGCATCGGCCTCATAAAGTAAATAACCTGTATGAATGGAAGGCATTATAAGTAAACTGTCATTAGTGACAATGACTGTAACTATTTCTGGTCATTGTATGCGATGCGGGCAAATTAGACAAATCACCCCGTATAATATTTACCTCATTATTATTCTATTCTTTGCAATTAAATGGTTTTTAAAGGTAGTGCCTTACATAAATAAATTGGACCGATTTCAAATATTCACCTTTTAGGTAAGTATATCCGAATATTTTTTATATTTTATTATATATCCTTGGAAGTACTTCTCTCTGAAGTATTAAATTAATAAACTTTCCACAATTATTTATGGTTTAATTATAAAATCATAATTTCTACGTGTTTATATTGTTTGCGCCGTCATGCATACTGATCCCTTTTGTCACGCCATTAACCGTGACAAACAAAATGGCGGCTATTCGTATAATGAAAAGTGTCGCATCGTAGGTACGTACTTCTTCAATGAATAACATCCGCGGTGACTGTCTAAATTTAGAATTGTAACAGTTTTATTTGGCTCAGCACATTGTGATGTCGAAATTACATTTGATTAAATAACTAGGTACATAATTTGATAGTAATGTTATTTACTTTTCTGACAATGAGCTACCTATGCTCTGTGACTGATTGATCTCTAGGTCATTAAAATATATAAAAAAAGTAAACAGACAGGTGGGTTGGCACAACACCATAACATGGTGACTTGATGCTGCTTCAGTAGACAGCAATATTGTTGCCTCTAGCTTTGACATACTATTTGTCACTTAACTTGCTAAATAATCGTGATATCTACTTATGGGTTCAGATGTCTGAAACTGAACTGAAAATAATATAAAAATCTTGAATAACAAAACCGAGAAAATGACATAGGTAAGTATTGCAGTCAAAAATGATTTGGTAAACATTCCTTGGGTTACTGCGTAAGGCGTGTTTGTGAAATACAAATAAGCTTTATAACGTGTTAATTTTCCGTTTAAATCTCAAACGAAATGTCAACAAACTTTGAAGTCAAGAACATCGTAAAACTAGAAATAATGAGCCTTCAAATGCACTAAACTCCTTTGAAAATTAATAAAACAACATTCTTCCACGTGAGCGTTTTGTTAAGAAATGTACAAATCTGATGATGATAAACACAGAATTTAAGTATAACTCTATGGAGGTGATGTAAAGTTTCCTAAACATGTTTAGGGTCTAACCATTTTTAATTTGTTGCAATCGATATAACGTCAATTTTGACACGTCTCGAGACGTTAATTGATACTATCGATAAATTACGACTATATCTAGGTGTACGGCACCGTGTGTGAACGAACGTGAACGAACCTCGTTGCGTGCGCTTTCAGTTTATTGTTTGTTTCATTAAGTATTTTACGGTTGATTTACTTATCACATTTTCCGACATGTACATTCGTGACTACGTTCGCTAAATTGTGTACTAATCACGAATAAAAAAGTTGAATAAGCCACAAAAACACTGTGAAATTGCATTCATTTGTCTCACTAACTGTACCACGTGGTTTCACTCGTTTGCGTAGACCGTAGACAGACACGACTTACTTTTTGTACATTTCTAACGTTGCTCTATTCTTTTGCAGGTAATTTTCGTCGAATAAACAAATGAAGTGCGCGAAGACTATCGTAAGTGCGTCTAGGATTGTCGAGTAGTGTCGCGATGGTGGTAGGTCGTAGAAACGTCAGCATGATGCGGTTAGGGCGCTGTGTCGCCTTCCTCGCTGCTGCAGCTTTCTTGCTGCCCTTCACGATCCTGCTGATGGTGGCAGACCAGCAATACAACCTCACATACAGTTCCAAAAGAGTATTCTATCAAGAGGTGAGTCTTTTCTCAAATTATTGTTCGCACAAGCCATAGAATAAGTTTAACAAAATCACTCTGAAGCATGACGACGAAAATGGTCACTATGGTGAAAAAGTGACGGTCTATACCAAGCCTAACAAAACTAACCCCCCACACCACATTTTACTAAAATCACGAAATATTGCATGCGGATTAACACTACTGGTTTTATACAGAACTATATTTCCTTGAACCGTTTACAATTATCTACAATAAACACAACTAATCTTAGGTGTACTAAAATTTGGAGCGAGTTTAAAGATTCATAACAGTCGAACTTCTGAAGGCTTAATCTAATACTTTTGGAACATCTGCTATCAAATTTTGGCTCATAATAGCTGATGCTGGTTGAAATAATACTAATAATGAAGGATGTTCGACGAACCTCGCTTCGCATTGACCCGAAACAAAAACGAAAGTGAATTCAGGTCAAATTTCTTCTTTTGCAGAGTGACTTCTATAAAATTAATGGAACATATTACGCGCCTATATCCGCGATAACGTCACCTACTATGTCCAGGCCTAAGGTAACAAACTTGTCGCATACACAGCCCAGCCAGTGGCGAGGGCACCCAGAGGGTCCTGATAACGTTTTCTGGACATCAAACATGGCTATTCTTGGCTTGGAGGAAACAGGACTTAAGTACCATGAGTTTTTGCAAAAGGTCATTACAATTCTTGTAAAAAAAGTCTCGTGCTATCTGTGCTTTTGGGAACTATAAATGCCAGACTATTTTTAACTTCTGTCTAAAAAAAACCAGTAAGCTAATGTTTATCTAACGATAACAAAGCGGTCCTGTATGATCCCGCCAAGAATACGACACAAGAGTCCCGCTAACGTCACGCTCGTTCCCTCTGTTTGCCTGAGCCAACACCGCACCCCACGCTTTACTTACAAAATATAAGAAACATGCAAAGGTCTAAAGACGGCTGTGCACGACTAACAAACAAATTACTCAACCCTGTCAACGGGAGAGCCACTGAGCACCTGTACCCCTAGTGTACGTTCTGTAAGGTCGACGAAACGTAAACGCAAAAGTTTGCGTTTCGTTAACTCGATAAGTACACTACTTACACTTGGGGTACTGTAGATGTGTTTGTGACTTAAACAGTTACTGTTGAGTGTTGGGTATCGTTGTTAAACTTTGGGATTGTTTTTGGTGTTGACTTTATTACAGCTAATTTAGTTTTAAGGTGTCATTTATTTATGTGTTAGATTTGCACGGGGTTTTAATACTAATGTTTAGATTTTAAGAGCATTCAGCGAAGCCATTGTTTTGGATTTACTGTTTTGTGGAGAGAATTTGATAAAAACATTGTAAGATTTCCCATGTTATGTAGGCCACATTTGTATTTTACCCGAGAACATAGTAAAAGAGGATCCGCCACGCTTGTTCACGACACGCGAGCTTACTAACCGACGCTGATTCCCACACAATCCATCTAGAATCGATGGTCGTCATAGTCATAAAGTTCGATCAACTTTTATCAATGTATCGATATCAGGGATATCGATTTTGTCAAATCGTTTTGTTTTTTTATCTAGCTTACTGATGTCACGGTAAGTTTTATTACGAGATTATTATGAATGATGAACATTGTGAAAAAGAAAAATAGTTCGTATGAATTTTTATTTCTTAAGCATTTGTTTGAGAGTTAACTTAAACAATAGACATTACTATATAATACATGCATTATAAGAATACGAAGACAGCGCACTAAAAGAATGTGCGTAACAATTCACCTTATCACTATTCAGAGCAGCTCCCAAATATCATTGTGTTGAAGGTATGTCTGAGTGCCTGTGCTAATTAGATAACTGTATTCCTGCCGTGACTACATTATGACCTCTACGCCTCTGACTCACCGGCTACGAACTAAACTGTCCAAAATTACCGGCCCAGCGGTCATTACAATTTTTTACTATAACAAATTACTGCGACGAAACTCGTAAGTGTGCGTAATTTAATATTGTATAGCAAAAAACGGAACGCCGGAAATTCTTCCATGAAATTTTATTTCGGCAAAAAGTTTTAAGTGCTTGACAATTTTATGGTTGCATTAAATAAGGCAGTACCAAAAAGGCCGTATTGCGGGATGTGGCTATTATATTTTAGTATGGGATTACCCGTGAGGCACGTAACGATGTTAAGGGATGAAAAGGGTGACCACATGCCAACCTAAATAAAACAAATGATGGATTTGCTGTTGTCACGTAAGATACACTTTCAAAGACGTTCGAAACTAAAATTATTTTATTTATTTCTGTTTCTTCAAACATACCTAACCGTAGAACAATTTTGTGTATTCATGATACAAGACAGTAACAGCAAGGAATTGCATGCAAAAACTTGAGCATTACTTAACTACGTTGTTTGCAAGGAAGGGGCTAAAAACTCCTTTATGTACTAAAACATTTGTTTCTTCAAAGAATAGTGAGTGAAGCTTTCCGTGCAAGTTGTAATTAAAGCAATTAGGAGTCAGATTGTGCAAGTAAACGATACTGCGGTAAACGCTGACAGTATAACGCTTAAAGATACTTATGTTACTTTAAAGTTAATCACAGCTTATAGTAGAGACCACGTGGTAACTTTCGGCTTCGAAAATATTAAACCTGATGAAGTGACTAAAAATAAAAACCTTTTCTTAATATTTTTCCTACAATATCCAAGAAGTAACAGCAACAATATAATTATGAAGCATTGAATATATCGTATTGTCTCCAAAAATTAAACACCATTTTGTGTGCCGTCGTATAACCTACCAGAAAAGTGGTCTATTACAAATGCAACTATGCCAACTAACAGTTCCCAATATATTCCAAAATATCTTCACACAAGCCAGTACACAATTGGACAGTAAACTGTGGTATCTGTATGCAAGTGATGACTTGAAGCGTGACATAACGGCTCATTGCCGAAGACAATGATGCGACAATGACTGCAGTGCTTATAGAAAAAATGACATTGCCCCACATTTGTTGAGGAAACATTGAGAAAAGCTTTGTTTATATTTTCTTGTGGTGCATCTGAAATATAGGTGTTTTGTTATTTCTAGGATAAATAAAAAACAGACTTCTCGAAATTCCTGAAACTGATAGTCCTACCTATACAGTAACTACGTATTCATTTTAGTTATCTGTGCTGTTTGCGCATGTCAATTTTTAATCATTTAATATTCCTCAAACGATAGGTACAATATGTGGGTATTTATTCAATAAATTGATACATAATTTTCTTCCCCAAGAAAAAATATTTAATTTGAAAAAATCTACACTCATCAAAGTTACATCAAAGTATTAAAATTAATGTAAAAGTTCGTACCTACGAGCACACAACACTACAAATACTTGCAAACCCACATCCACTGATGCACTTTCATCAATTACTTTCCTGGTAAGTAAATAACTTCTGGAAACACTTTCTCGTTGCATGTACACCTACATAGTGTGAAGGGTTGGATGGACGTGTAAACACGAGTAGCACTTGTGTGCGCCACTGTATCGCATTGCACTACAACTTGAGTACTGACGCGTTGATAGTTCGACGCCTTTGCTTGTAGTGTTAAGCATGCAGTTTCCCTTCATTCTTAGGAAAATAGAGTTATTGCGATAGTATGTAATAAATAATAATAACACAGACTTAAACTTGACAAGTTCATTATTATTTATATTAAAGCCACTTTTAAATTCAATGACATTGAATTAAACGTTGACAATATCAATGATAAATTACGGAATATTTTAACATTGACTTTGACCGTATAAATAAATGCCCGAATTTGTTTGTGCATCCTATTATCATAGTGAGTGATGGTCGATAATTACCTAATGGGTTAATTATTGCTTGCTTAGAATAGTAAATGATAGCAAAGACTATTCTTACAAACGTAATTTAGGTAGGTACTGGCATGACACAATAAAAGCAAGCTCATAAAAAACATTGCAAAATATGATCGAATTGAAAAAGGAATTACAAAAAAGTCCTTATACATCAAAATTTTATATAAAAAGCACGCCTTTTTCAAATCCCTCGTCAAGAATTCATAAAAAAATAACAATCTTCGCAGGGAAGACGCACAACGATGAAGCGACTCATTTAAAAATTCGTCAAACAGATTTACAAACAAACAAAAAAGTCATGCCTGTCTCGGAAAGGTTAAGGGGAGGACAACGACGCTTACATTAAATTTTGAGCAAAAAGTATTCCGACCACTTCGCATTCTGCCATCGCTAGCGGCTCTACCAACGTCAGACAGCTAATATAATAAGCGGTTATAGTTTATAAGCACGATTTATAAACGTGAGTTCAGTTTTACGGTGTTTAAGTGCGTGGTCTGTAGTTTTGGACTTTTTATGCGTTCAAAGAAAAAAGGCGCCGTGATTCACCCGGATAGCAGGATGACTTATAAGAATGTCAGATGGCGTTTTGCGTGCTCAAAATTTTGGCGAAAACGAGCTTGATTTGTTTAATACATACTCGTATAATTTTACCATTATGTGTGTTTTTGTGCCACGCATTTTCCAGTTATGTTTTTTCTTAAAAAATATACGACAGTTGTTAAACACGTGTGAATTGTAGGCATTACAAAAGGTGGACATTGCAATCAAAATTACCTCGCATTAGTGCTATGTATCGAATACATTTTTGTTTCTGTCGAAACTATAATATCTATTGAATACACAAATAGTACAGGTACAAACCTAGGCATTTTCTCACTAGCCGTGATTTCCAATAAATAAATTAGCACTTTATCGATCCCTACTGTACTTAGTCCTCAGAATTATTGTGAAATTACTTCGGTGTAGCCTTATCGATTCAATAATCAACTTCTCGAGTAAGTTGCAACTTGTATATGATTTTTCCTTGTAAAGCTTGCGATGTCTGGAATAACCAAACGAATTATTCATGTCTTTAACTCGTAAAATAAGACCATACAATGAGACAGTAAAATGTCAAGTGGTAGTTGGAATATTAAGAGATTCGTTGAAAACATTAAACGTAAGTTAGTACTTAAGCTAAATTCACACTGGGTCAGCGACAAAGTGAAGGAAAGTTTCTCTTAAAAATCATTCAGGACAGTCAAAATAATACAAGTACCTAGATACCCAATGACATTATTACTGATTAACCGACTTCCCAAAAATAAATAATATAGTTTTTTTTAAGTATTAGTTTAAGTTCTTAGCCCCGCACTCAGAGAGACATTTAATGATTACTTAAATCTCTCTCCTTAGTGACCGATTGTCATAGATGTATTTTTTTTTTCTTTTTAAATCCGTATTCAATTCAAACAAACTTCTACTACTTCTATACATTTTCAACACGTCATCCTTTTACACTGGATGTACTGGATTTTAGTGTAACCCTGTTATAGTCTAGTCTAAAACCCCTAACACAGATTCGCACGTTCTCGTGGCTGTACGTGCAACATGGCGCAACTATCTCAAACGATGCTCTTGCACTTTATCCGCGATGTCACGTACGCCTCCACTACCGGCGGCCGTGCTTGTTTGAAGTAGATACGTAGATACATTGTTTATTTATTCAGTACATTTACTTATTCTTTGTTTATTACCTACAGTCAACGAACCAGTATATGAAAATTATGGCTATAGAAAAAAGATAGGTACGCTTAGAAAATCTAAATCTAAAAGAGGCGTACTTGCACATAGGTATTTATAAGAACTACCTTGGTATATTTTATTACCAGACTATTAACTTGATACAGAAACAATAATAAAATATGATTTAAATTCCCACCACGGTAGCAATGGAGTCGTTTGTGAGACTATGGTGAGGTAAGCTCGGCGCTTATTTGCATTTTGCTGTCCTGTCTCACACATTTTGTTATTATAAACTAACTACATAGGTATACGATACTATTGCATTTTTTTATAAATTTTCAACAATGTGGTTCTTATTTAATCATTAATGAGATTGATTGGTGAATTCTTTACAAGTTGCAGCTTTGTATTTTGATCCTATTTCTCCTTAACCATGATAAACTTTTGATACAAGCTCGGACACGGAATAGGTATACAATCTGCCTGAAAGAGAGCCTCATCAAATAAGTCGTAATACCGATCTTAAACAGCCTCACCAAAAAAGCCTACCAATAAACGGACAACACTATTTCGCATTCCTGCATCGAGATTAGCACCACTTCTAGCACTAAGCACATTACAAATTAAGCGCTGGAACGTGACGCTCGTGCACGCGTGACACTGTGGAACACATTTATCTTGCAAATGTAACAGTTCCGATATTTCCCACGTTCAGACACAACATAGAATACCCAAAAAATGATGTCCTCCTAGCTGATTATCGGCTACAGCGGCTGTTCTCATGATTAGCCAGCTGCGCAGGACATATTATACTGCGCGAGCATTGGCGTAGGCACAGGTGCACTCACTATTCCTTCACTTTCATAGGACAACACTATTTCGCATTCCTACATCGAGATTAGAACCACTTCTAGCACTAAGCACATTACAAATTAAGCGCTGGAACGTGAGGTTCGTGCACGCGTGACACTGTGGAACACATTTATCTTGCAAATGTAACAGTTCTGTGGTAACAGTTCCGATAGTTCCCACGTTCACTGGTTAGGCGTAAAAGGGAAAGGCTTGTTTTGATTGTTTGTTTGTTTAAAATAAACATATTTTTTTCATTTGTAGGTAAGTGCAATGAGTCTCATAAAACTTGTATACGTAGGGAATGATGACGCTTAAATCTAAAGCCAAACGCCATCTACCTAAAGGTAGAATTCCGTGGATAGCGGCTACGACAGCCGCGCGTGGCTTACGACAGTCGTCGGCCGCGCGCGACAATAGTCAACCTATGAAAATGGGTAGTATTTAAACGCAAATCAAAAAATATCCTTTTTCTATGCAATAAAATTCCGAATTCCCATCAAAATTACTGATTGCACAGCAAAATATTCAACTCAAAATATCACTTAACACACTACAATTTATTTTCGCAGCGTACAGCGATTTTTCCTAAAGCAAAAGCTTTTTCATCAATGCACAGCTAATAATCTTAATGCACATTATACATGTTAACTCTTTTTCTTTTAAAAATATCTTCTATTTTTATATTATTTACAGCAGTTTTTCTGAATAAAACAGCTTTTTATTAGTCACAGTCATCTTATTATTTATTAATTACCACATAATAAGATCAGCAAAAAAATATAAAATTAAATACAAAATTGTAATTTATTGAATTATTAAAGCGCGTCTTGCTTTCGCGGGGCGTCCACGCTTCCTTTTTTGCTAAACATTTTAAGCTTCTGCAGGTGGCGCCACGTACTTGAGTCGGATCGCAAGTCCGATTATATGCTTGCACATATAGTTCACATATAGTTCTTAAAAAAAATGGGGCAGGTGCATTTTCAGTCATTGTCAGTATTTCCTTTTGGCATACATTTCATATAAGTAGTCATTAAAAGACTACTACTATAATATCATATTTCAGAATGTTTATAGTCAGAATTATCTTTTGCTATGCCAAAAGATGATTCTTATTTTGGAATTTTTATTTTCCTGTAAGAAGCATGCAAACAAGCCTGAAGCATGCAAGCAGGCATGCAGTATGTAAGCAGGCATGCAACATGGAAGTAATCATGCAACATGCAGCAAGCATGGCTTCTGTCACGGCTCCGGCGCTTCGTGGCTCCGGCGGTCCCATGCAAGCTTATCGTCACAGATGATTTTCACGCTCACCACCGCAGCTTCGGCTTACTGGCCGGCAGTGCCGGCCAGCCTCAACCGCGTTGGCGAGCGTTAAAACTACCTGCTCCTCAGCTCGCAGGCCGCCTCGCCCCTCCGCGCCTACGCGGTTTTGAATTGCACTCTAGGGGTAGGGCAAACAAGACTACGTGGAGTCAGTTTTGCAGCGATTCGTCTTCGTTACTAGCTTCAATTTTTAATACAATGTTTTTTAATTGAACTCTATCTTACTCGCTCGCGCCACTCTGCACTCCAGTGACGAAAAAGCGCGCGAAGCCGCGAACCTTTTTCAGTTAATTTGTTCTGTTTTTAGAAATAATGCAATGTAACAGGATTTTATTGTTATAATAATCATTAAATTTGCCGAGCATGGCTTCTTGAAAATTAAGACAAATATGATGAACAGGTTTTGTTGTAGAGGAAGTGAAGCATATTTGGAATACCATTTTGTTTTTTGAAAATAAATTGAAGGAGAAACGGGATAGCTCAATAAAAAATACGTATTAAATTATTGTCAAAATATTAAACTTTAATAATGAGAACAATCAAATATAAAAAATACCAGATATATTATCAAAATGCCTATCAAACTAAAAATACTCCAAAAACGTGATTTGACTTAGGGTGCAGATAATTTGGAATATAGTGTTCCAAATTATATTCATTTTTTTTTCTTTGAAAATTGCTAACACTTTTTCTTAGAAACTAATAGAATTCTAATATTTTTATAGTCATTTACAAAAAAAGAAACTTATACAAAAAAATAAAACCGACTTCCAAAAAAACTGAAAAGCAAAAAAACACGGTATTCCAAATTAACAACACACCAACCTAACTTAAAATTGCATGTCAAATTTTTAATTCTAGAAATATTCACAAAATCATAGTTATATCTTAAACTAACAAGGTCACTCCGCAATTAAAATAATTACAATAAAGATTTAGAGTATTACAGCAAATGATTACCACTGATTGCATTCTTACTGAAAAAGTTTTCAAATCAGGCGTCTTGTTCGCTGGGGGCTGGTAGCCGAAATGTCAAGATGGCGACCTGTTTTTAATGCTGTATGGCTTTGTGTATCGTTTGACGTTATGTTTACGGTATAAAAACTCAGATGGCGTTTATATATATTTAGATATCGAAGTATTCCAAGTTACCTGCAGTATTCCAAATATGCTGCAGTTCCTCTACTTACTGGTTAATATACGACTGGGATAGTTATTTTGCTATGAACTATGGAAAATTTGCTGTGCAGTCAGTATTAATGCTATGTATGTAGTATTTTTGAACAAGAATAATTTTAACTGGATTGCATTATAATAAAAAAAGCAATGTCATATTGATGTGTAATTTTAAATTATCTGCAGTTTGAGTTTTGTTAAGCATTTAGTTTATTTGTAGTGAAGTAAGTTATTTGATGTAAAAAAGAATATAAATGATGAGTATTTATTGATAGGCGATTATTTATTTGATATGCAATTTATAATATCCCTATGAAAATGTATGGCACCGTTGCCGAGGTCCGCGACAGTCGCGCGCGGCCGACGAATTTCGTAAGCCGCGCGCGGCCGTATGCATCTCAACATGGTCTAGCGCTTAGTAACATCTATATAATTTTAGTAAAACCAGAATTGAATTGTTTTTTATTTAGTCGGCAAAACTTCCTTTTGTTTTCATTACAATACAAATGCTTTTGAATCAGTATTGGGTAGTATCCTTCATCATTTCTACTTTTTTAAAATAGGGTCGATTGGTAATCTATTTTCATAATACAGCCACAGCAATACATGACGTATTGCTGTGGCCTCTTCTTCTTCAAGGATATCAATTAGCACTTCGACTAGAGACAACGGACGAACAAAATCTACTAATTTCAACACAATGCCGCGCGCGGCTTACGAAATTCGTCGGCCGCGCGCGACTGTCGCGAGCCTCGGCAGCGGCGCCATACATTTTCATAGGTTGACTATTGTCGCGCGCGGCCGACGACTGTCGTAAGCCGCGCGCGCGAATTCTACCTTAAATCTAAAAGATACTTACCTGCTTTTTTGGCAAGTGTACTCAAGGAAAATATCTAGTCAATATTATTTAATTTTGCAATACGAATTGGCTGTTCGTATTTGCAACCGCAAACACGGAAAATCTAACCTTAATATTATTTGGTAACATTTTAGAATCAAAGTTCAAAGGTAAACTGGTTTAGCATGTAAATAAAGTAGGATTCAACCGAAAGCCTTCTAAACATCGCATGCTACCTATTTTTCGGAATGTCAAATCTATTACTGACATTTAAAGGGTGGATGTCTTCATAGCACAGAAAACCGCAAATAACTAGCTGACATTATTATTCCATAACCTTTTACTTGAAAAGCATGGAAACATAAATGCATTCAATTTTCGATACATACATTTTTAGTGGGTCACAAAGTTCTATCGCTAAGTTCTCTTCAAAGTGCCGTCAGTCACGCAAATGTATAGAAAAGAATGGCTTGATCCATATTATTTGTCTATCTTATTGGGCTCAACTGCTTGACGCTTGTATCTTTACAAATTGATGCGCTTTTGTTTTTTAGTGTAGTTGTTTATTTAAGGTAGAATTTACGCATGAGTGAGTCTGAGTTCCGCATGAGTAAATAGAAAACAATGGATTTTATGACTTTTTTATATCCTGTAGGTAGACGGTACCCTAAGCTGGAATTGCATTAATTGACACGCCACCGTTCCATCTAAACTTACGGCCTGTATAGTATATAAATATTGAAAAGCTTTTTATACTCATGCAGGTATACTTGAATATACTAAATTCAAATAAAAACTCATTTTTGAAGAGTTGATAACCACAAACCAAAAAGGTCTAAAAAGCAATACAGGCACTCGTTGTCCTCGTTTTTTGGATATCGAACACTGTCAGTTGGCGAGCGTCCCGCCGCAATGCGTCACCCTGTATACTGCATCGCTAAGACATACTTCAAATAATAGCCTAAGAAATGACCTGTATATGTGTGTAAAAGTCTAAAAAAATGGTAAATCTTTGACCATTATTTTGGTCCAAGATTCCCAAAAAAAAGCGAAGGGATTGCCAATCTGGGTAGTGTAGTCAGAACAGTAAATATGATATGGGCATAAGTTCATAAGCCTTATTTCAAACAGCAGTATACTTATGTTACCCATATACGCCAAATTAGAGCTCCTTAATATTAATATATTTTTCTCAATTTCACCATAAAGTTCCTTGACGATCAATTGAAATGTTCTTTCTTAAGATTTAAATATTTAAAAGAACGAAAAGAAAAATTGATTTGTAAGCAATCAACCTCTTTTGTCTAAGCAACGGTAAAAGTTACGGTAATTTTATTGATGTTCTATCGTTTCGTAGTTAATACGGTTTATTTATTCTTCTTCTAAATTACAGTCAATAAAAGTCACGCTACCATTTATCATGCATACGCTAATAAGTTTTATCGGACCAGTATCTAAACTGTATTATGTACATGATACATGTAAATGTGTATGTTTAGCATTTACCCACATAAATATATGCTGGTACATAGGTATACCTACTGACAATACACTGTTTAAAATGATAAACATCTTTAAAGACATGAGAAAACTTGTTCAAGTAGGCAACACCATCCCAAAATGTTTTTTGGAGTATTTTAACTTCTTGTTTTTAAAGAAGCTTTGCCGTTCACGTTCCCCAATTCCATCAGATAAATTCGGTAAACCACCTATCACAATAGAAGCACGTAATATAACTGGCATACAAAAAGTAACATTTTATAATAATTATGAGTAATTGTGTAAAAAAATGAGAGCATTTTTTATCGTCTGAGCGCGTTAAACTCTGCCCAAGTGAAAGTACGATAATAAACAACAAACATTACAGTAACTGTTTATAAATGCGTACGTTCCTTTGTACGGGATTTATTAATAAATTTTTCTCTAAAGGTTCTTATTTACTTTTAAACCATTCACATACTCAACAGAGTTAAAAAACAAACTACTTGCATTAATTAAATACTAGCCGTTTTCCCGTGGTTTATGGCAAAATATAGCCTATGTTGCTCGGGAAAAGTGTACCTAGCTATCCAACAGCGATTTTTTTTTTCAAATTATTCAGTAGTCTCGGAGCCTTTAGGGTACAAAAAACAAATAAAAAAATAATGTTTCCTCTTTATTATAGTTGTATAGATTATAGATAGCGTAAAATATAAAAGAGGTCTCTTTCAGATTTCTAGCCACAAACCAGAAAGCCTTTACAGATTATACATCAGAAATTCTGCTTTCCACATTTGCGAATTTGCTAACTAGTCCATCAACGTATTTTATCACCGCAAACTAGATTTATATCTCATGTTACAAACGACGATACCAGTTTGCGGTCCCTCACGGATTATCATATTTATGTCACAGAACACCGATTTTATATTAATCTTTTACCATAATTATGTGACATAATTATCCTTACTTAAGCAATTTCAATAATATCCGTGGGAAGTTGGCATTAAATTATGGTTATTTTGCACTTTATCGCTTTGTAATGAGCTGTTTATCGTTCGAGTTCCATATTCCAGTGTTTATTTTTTCTTAGATGCGGGAAATGGGCAGTAAAGTTGGAGAACTGGATATTTTATAGTCGTCATAAATAGGCTACTTATAAATTACCATAAGACATAATTAAATAAGTAACTTAAATAATTTTATCGGGAAGGACAGTTCCTAATTGATTGATACTCGTATATTAGCTTATAACTGGTGTTAGGGAGAATTCTTGGGCTGTAGAAATGACTGAGGCTGTTTCCGAAATATAGGTACTGGTTTATTCCAACGGATGATTTGTAACAAATTATATAATTAAACGGCGCGCGACGCGTACAATTTTCACAGCTGATCGGTAAGGTGTGTGAGCGGCCCGCGATCCTCGTACGTGGCTGCCCCCCGCGCCGCGCTGTCCCCCCTCCGATGCCATCGCCGGTGGCGCCTCCATCGACGTCGTTCCTATGTTCTAGAGGTTTCCGAACATCCTGCCCGGGTTGAAACATCGTCTTCAATAGGTAAAGGACATATGTTGTTGAAGGCCCTTGTGATGTTGCCCTTCTTGGTTTTGATTTCCGCCACCCTCGTGATGCCGTCAGCACCAGGAAACACCTTGACGATACGGCCTAATAGCCAATGTAGTGGTGGTTGCGTTTTCTCTCTGATCAGAACTAACTGATTCAGCTTAATTTCGCCTGTGGACGCATGCCATCTGGTTCTCTGCTGCAACATGACAACATATTCATGACTGAATCGGTTCCAAAAGTGTTGCCGTAGATGCTCAATTCTTTGTAGCGGTCCAATCGAGTGATGTTGACGGAGTGTACCTGCGGCTGAGAAACGGATATTAGCGGTCGTCCAATTAAAAGTGCGAAGGAGTGAGAGCGGTAAGGTCGTCAGGAGACGAAGAAAGAGCAACAAGGGGACGGGAATTTAATATAGCCTCAATTTGGACTAGGTATGTGTTCATCTCCTCATATGTTAGATGAGAAGAATGAACAATGGTTTTTAAGTGTCTTTTTGTAGACTTAACGGCGGCCTCTGTTATACCATTAAAATGTGGACTATAAGGAGGAGTAAAGCTAAACTTTATCGCTTCTTGTGCAAAATAGGTTTCTAAATTTGAATTAGCCAAGAATTGTGCAAGCTCATTAAATACGCCCACAAAAGCTGTGCCGTTATCAGAGAGGATACTGTGTGGTTTACCCCGACGAGCAACGAATCTCTTTAACGCGGCAAGATAGGCGTCTTTGGTGAGATCCGTCACAAGCTCCAGATGAACAGCCTTTACTGCCAAACAGACGAACACACAGATATAGGATTTAATGAGTCTGGCACCTCTGCCTTTACGGTCAGCTATCAGCATTGGTCCGGCGTAGTCGACACTACAATTATAAAACGGAAATTCAAGCTGTGTCCTCGTGCGTGGTAGCTGACCCATGACTGGTTGCACCGCTTGACACCTAAATCTGAAACATTTGACACATTCTCTGAATGTACCTTTAGATAAATTTCTACCTCCTAAAGGCCAGTAAGTTTGACGAATGTGTGATAAAAGAAGTTGTGGCCCTGCATGCATAAGCTTAAGATGTTCACAACGAAATAATATTTTCGTAATGTGATGTTTACTATCTAGCAATATTGGATGTTTTGTGTCGTAACTGTAGTTAGCGTTATCTAACCTGCCACCTACGCGAATTACACCTCGATCATCCATAAATGGAGACAGTGAAGCAAGCCTATTTTTGCTGGATAGTGGCCTTTTTAAACTAAGTGTTTTGTATTCGTCAGAAAACATTTCCATTTGACTAAAACGTAACATAACAGTAAATGCTTCATTTAATTCATCACAGGATAAATGACCACACAACCTGCTGTTAGGATTTTTAAATTAAAATGAACCTAAGTACATAAGCGAAAATACGTTTTAATTTGTTTATGTTAGATTTATTACTAATCAAACGACTGATAACTGATTGAGTTGATTGACAGTTATCTACTAAATGAACTTTAAATTCAGGTATGTCGGAATTAGAACCCGTATTTGGCATTTTAGGCCAACGATCTTCGCCTAATTTTAAAACTCTGGGCCCGACCACCACAATTTACAGGTGCCGATTTGATCGGCCCTCAGCCCGCGAGATATGAAGTCGGCCGGGTTCTCTTTCGACGACACGTATCTCCAAGAATTTTCCCCGGTACTTTCTTGTATCTCACTGACACGGTTACGAACAAAAGGCTTTAATTTATTCGGCGATGCAGATAACCAACAGAGAACTATCGTCGAATCACACCAATAATAACACTTATTTATTTTAATAGTTAGTGAGTCTACTACCTTTGCACTCAGTCTTGCTCCCAACAAGGCCCCGCACAGTTCAAGACGGGGTATGGTTGTATGTTTAATGGGAGCTACCTTATTTTTCGAAGTTAAAAGGTGAACGGTTATAGTATCATCATTATTTAGGCAACGAACGTACACACATGCCCCATAGGCACACTCGGATGCATCTGTAAAAATGTGCAACTCAATTATTTTATGATTAACACTAAATGCATGCCGTGGTATGTTTAAATTATTCAAACACGATAACGTAGTGACGAATGACGACCAACATTCTTGAGTGTCACGAGAAACCGGTTCGTCCCACGAACATTTTTCTAACCATAATTTTTGCATTGTTATCTTTGCCAATACGACACACGGCCCTACTAGCCCTAATGGGTCAAAGATTTGACTAATGCAAGATAAAATGTAACGTTTAGTTATTTTATTAGTTGGAGGTAGATTTATAGAAAAAGTTAACTGATCTAAATCGCGAACCCAGTTTAAGCCCAATACTTTAGCAGTGTTATGAGATTGATTACGATTTAAATCCAGAATGTTATTATCATTCTGATCAAGGGATGACAACATAGCCTTCATCACTTGTGGGCTATTAGATTGCCATTTTCTTAATTTGAATTGAGCTGATGCTAAAATCGAACTCACCTCCTTGCATAACAGTATGGTTGCTGACTCAGTGTCACTGCCTCCCAAATAATCATCAACGTACATGTCCCGTTGTATAGCTTGCTTTACGTCATCATTAGACGCCTGTGAAGCGAGACTTACGAGTGCCTTTGTCGCTAAGTATGGTGCCGAAGCGGTGCCATAAGTAACTGTATTAAGAACAAAGGTTTTAAGCGGTTCATGTTGATTAAATCTAAATAGGATTTTTTGTAAAGAGCGTTGAGATTTATTTAAATCTATAGCTCTATACATTTTCTACATCTCCTGATACAACGTATCTATGTTTTCGAAAACGAAGTAAAATAGAATAAAGATCGTCCTGTACAGTCGGACCGATCATTTGTAGGTGATTTAAAGAAATACCTGAAGTCGTCACAGCTGACGCGTCAAAGACAACTCTTAATTTAGTTGTAGTACTTTGCTCGCGCGTAACACCGTGATGTGGTAAATAGTAACTTATGTTATCATTTGAGTTACTAACTTCAGACATATGCCCTAATTGCAAGTACTCGTGCATAAAATCGATATACCTACCTTTGAATAAGGGATCACGTTCAAACCTACGTTCGAGCGAAAGAAATCGAACTTTCGCCATTTGGTATGAGTCACCTAAAACATCTGGTGACTGTTTAAATGGCATTTTAACAATAAAACGCCCGTCTTCGCCACGAGTAGTAGTGCGTAAAAAATGTTCCTCACATGCACGTTCCTCGGCTGACAACGAATGTTTTTCTGATATTGAATCTAGTTCCCAAAACCGAGTGAGTTCAGGTTTTATTTCCTGCACAAAATTACACACTGGTTGGTCACGGGATGGACTAGGTTGCGCAATAAACCCAGAAATAAGCCATCCTAATTTAGATTCGTATAACCTAGGTTGACATTTGCCTAGATTTATTGTGTTAGTACCTAAAATATTCCAGAACTGTTCAGCACCTAGTAAAATGTCTACGCTTGACGGTTTATAATAGTGAGGGTCAGCTAGACAGATGCCTGATGGAAGTGGAATAGTACTTATATCAATTAATGTCGATGGTAATGATTTGGTTATCTCTGGTAATACTAAACAATCAATTGTTGTTTTAAATTTACCCGAGTAAGATTCTAAGGTTAAGGAACAAGACTGTGTGCTTTTACAAGTTTGCTGGTTAATACCCGTTATTCTGGAGTTTACGTTACGTTTAAGTGAACCCAGCTTACCACACAGCTCCTCAGTTATAAAGTTTGCGGTACTGCCGTTGTCCAGCAGCACCCTCGCTACGTGGCTGCGGCCGCTGCTGTCGCGCACCTTCACCCTCGCTGTGGAAAGCAATACGGTGGACGAAGTAGTATTCTGTATAGCTTTGGCAGTTAAAGTAACATTATCTGTTATTTGACTACTGGTAGTCGGCTCACTGTCTTTGTCTACGTGTAACAGTGTATTATGTTTTGCCTTACAATACTTGCACCGAGCCCACAATTTGCATTTTGTTCGGAATGGCCCGGGTTTAAACAGTTAAGACAAACCTTGTATTCTTTAGCCTTCTGATTACGAACATCTGACGTCAGTTTTCGAAAACTATCACACTTAAATAAAACATGACTTTGTTTGCACATTGGACAATTTGAGCTCGAAACCTTATTTGAAATATTATTATTATCAGTTGATGTTATGGCAAAACTTTTTTGCTTATTTGATTTATTGTTTGAGGTCTTGTTTTTAATAGCTTCAGAGTCCTCAACTGATTCCAACAAGTCTGCCCTGTTATTTAAAAAAGTTAAAAATTTAGACAATGTAGGTGCCTCGGATAACGTATTTCTAAATTCTTCCCAATGAACGTAAGTTTTAGTATCTAATTTGTGAGCCATTATATAAATAATTAAGGTGTCCCAGTGCTGCGTCGGTTGTCCTAAAATTGTTAAAGCTCTGAGATTTTTTGTAGTACTATCGACTAAATGACGTACTGCTTTACTGGACTCCTTTTCTATTTGATCGACATTAAATAACGATTGAACATGATTATTTACCAAAGACGATTATTATTGTAACGTTTCGTCAATAAATCCCAGGCGATGCTGTAGTTACCAGAATTAAAATCCAAGCTTCTAATAATTAAGGCAGCAGCACCCTTTAACGAGGACCTCAGATAATGAAATTTACTTATGTCATCCAACAATGTGTTCTTGTGTATAAGAGAATCAAACGTGTCTCTAAACTCGAGCCAATGCTGATAGCTTCCATCAAAATGTGGTAAACTAATCTGTGGTAATTTCACAACACTATGTTTCGACTGTGTGGCGTCATTATTATCTGAAGCTTGTACGGAACTCACCAACACGCTGGCTCTTCGCTCGCTATGCTGACGTCGCACCTCGCGCGCCGATGACACCAAGGAGAAGTATTGGTTTTGAAAGGCTTCGCGATCAGCCAATGCCTCGGCGGAGTCCTCCATCAGCAGCTCGATATCCCCCTGTATTTTATCATAGTCATTGTATAATAAATCCATTTTATCAAGTCGGGTTTCCAGTTCTGTTACTTGTAAATCACTTAATCGTGAACAAGAAAGGACTACATTTAAATAATTGCTGAAAAGCGTAAGTTTAGCTTTACAGCTTGCACGTTTCTTAACTAATTCTTTAAGTTTAGAGTCCATTATTCAAATAAATAATAATTACGTTAATTCGTAACTAATGAGCAAGCACTGCGTTGAATAAATTGCAAAGCGACAGATGTTGACCTTGAGTGAATTAGCGGTCAAGCTAACACGTATCCGTGTAAACAGGTTTCTTATTTTTGCCTGCTACTAATTATGCAGCGATGCACCTACAATAATAGGCTTGAGCGATAACCAGGCTTGAAATATGTGCAACGAAATGAATGCGATGACTAATAAATATGGGGAAAAAAAATGGAACAGATTTAAATGGCCAACAAAGCGGGAAGAATTTAAGAAGTGATAAAGGGCAATGATTAATTGGAACGACACACTATTTACCGATCCGTAGCCACAGTTATCCGTTCTCGTCGATATATTTCTTGGAGACGTGTGCGCCACGTTGGTTTTTTCCTGCGCTGCAAAATCGCCACGCACGCGTCACTGCACGCCTGCCTCCGTTGTTTTTTCTTTCTTGCGAAGGACCACTTTGTTAGGGAGAATTCTTGGGCTGTAGAAATGACTGAGGCTGTTTCCGAAATATAGGTACTGGTTTATTCCAACGGATGATTTGTAACAAATTATATAATTAAACGGCGCGCGACGCGTACAATTTTCACAGCTGATCGGTAAGGTGTGTGAGCGGCCCGCGATCCTCGTACGTGGCTGCCCCCCGCGCCGCGCTGTCCCCCCTCCGATGCCATCGCCGGTGGCGCCTCCATCGACGTCGTTCCTATGTTCTAGAGGTTTCCGAACAACTGGATTCTGCGTTTTAAGTTGAGTCGAAATCGCTGTAAAAACATAGCCATCAATTTACACAAGTAAACCAACGACGCATAGCAATATCTAATGGCATTAGAGATCGAAATCTCTTCCATGGAAGCGCAAAACGCATTACCCTCCTTCTGAGTAAGTGGGGTGAAAACAAGATTGACACTCATATGTTAAGTGATAGTTAAATAAACTAGATTTTTCAATATATGCCGTCTGTTTACCTACTCGAAAAAATATCGACTACTGAAAACTCTATATAAAATTTGGGACTAGCTAGATCACCTAACCAACTTATTGATGGTAAAAAATATTTTAAGTAACACAGTACAATAATAGTACAATAGTGGTATATGTATGTTTGTAACTTGATCTATGTCAAACAGTAATGAACTTTGTCAGTCAGTCAACTCGGTCAGTCAAAATATAATTGAAAAAAAATATTGGAAAACACATTTTAAATGAAGAAGTGGCTAATGATGTGGCAGAGTATAATGTACCATTTGACAAAGTTCAGTGTCGATAGGTCAGAATGAATCAAGGTTTCAAAACCGGTCCTAACACTAAATAGAAGGAAAAAAATTAGTTGAGAAGCTTTTTCTACTAAGTACTTTTTCTAGTGTAAAGAGTAGTTATGTCGAACTGTATACCTAAACATATTTCGAGTCAAAAAGTACATAGGTATTTTATAACTATTCTGTCTGATTTGACACTAAACAATAAATTACATTTAAGCAAATACCTATACATGGCACATTACATTAAACTACATTCAAGCAAGCTGTATTTAGAACTTCTAACCATAAATACATAAGATGGATGCACTAAGCAACACAGAGGAATCCGGTAAACCTAAGTGATGCAGGAAACCAGCTGAACTGAAACTCAACTCCGTCGAAAATAGACAGGAAAGCATTGTGTACCTACGTCCATATATTATAACCATTCGTTTGAGGGAAGCATCAGAAACAGCGCTCCATGGCTTTTTCATAAACGGGGCAGCCGTAAATTAATTCTTAAAGTAGGTAACATATTTCCACATTACAATAGGATTGCTCCGATTAATGAAGATTTAAGATCCTTTGAATAGATTTAAGCACACCACCATTTTTTTATATATTCACAAACATAGTTTCTGGCATATTTAAGTGTACCAGAAAGACGACATTAAGCTAAGAATAGTGAGAGGTCATTACACCCACCCAAAACACTTAGATACTGAAAAGCAGTCTCCTTAGCTTCACAAACGAAAAGTTTTTCATACTAGCATGACCTAACTCATTGAACCGAGATAGTCACGGGTTAATTTTATTACTCGTCAATACAGTGTCAAAAGAGCAGTGGAATGGAATGGGTATACCTACCTATTTTTTCTACTGAAACGATAAAAAATATAGCGAGGTATTCTTGTTTTTAAAACGCTCCGCTTGCCTGTTTTCTAAGTTCAAAGTCTCTACAAAAGAAGAATAAAAATCTCTGCATAATAAAAATGCAAGAAGTTTTTTAAACGTTCTTCTCCATAGCTCCACTCATAACAAAAACCAGGCTTTTGACGTACCACAAGAACCTGTAGTAGTTCTATTTACTTTAAGCTTTGAATTTGACTATAAGACCTTGAAATTCCTACCACAAGCCAGTTGTAAAAAAAAACAAATGCTATAGGTACACACGACTGAACGGTCAAGTTTGTTTTGGGAAGACTTTTTATAGTATTTGACTAACGAATCCTTTGGCTAAATTATATTGGACATTCAAATAGTGTACCCTTACTTGACTGTGAGTTCGATCTATCAATTTTAGACGGCAGATGGTATAATCTCGTACCTACCTAGGTAATTAAATTTAATATCAAAAGAAAAAACAAACGAATCTTAATTACATTAGTATTGTTTATCAGCTTTCCTTTAGTATCTTTCCACTTGATCTACGAAAACATTTTCTGTGATAACTTACCCACATATTATTAAAGCTAAGTAATTTAACTTGATACTTTCATTAATCAATGAAAAACTACTATTAAACTTCTTACTAGCGAAAAGAGCCATCAATCATTAGAAGGCAGTAATTTTTTATGGAGTAAATTATACATTGTAAGTGTCAAATCCTATACTTAAGTAAGCATTAAGTTCATATCAGGTGTTGTATCTAAGTTGTATATGTCACGGTTAAGTTATCACTTAATGATCCTTGTAATCAGAAGTGTTTTGTTTGATTAACTTAAAGGCAATACTTATACTTTTTTATGAAAAGTGACTAAAAATCAATCAGGTTCTTTGAACGTAGATGTAGTATTTGTGAGACCCGACAAAAGCTGAAAACTCATTAAGAGGATATTACCAAAGAAATAATTTTTAAAATCTGGACAGAATTTTTGAAAATATGAAAAGTTTAATAAATTATCGAAACGAAGGTGTTTCATGTAGTAAATATAATAACCTTTGACAGCTTTCAAATTACAAAAAAGCCAAAAATAAATAAAATTCCTCGAACAATCGATAAACTTAGCCCTAACGGAACAAAATTAAACCCAACATCAATAATTCAAACTATCATCGAAAACAACAAACAAAAAAAGTTCAACAGTCAAAACCGAATAAAAAGAGTGACAATTACTCTTGACCTTTATGTAAGAGAGTGGATGACGTCACCGGCCATAAATAGTGAACAGACATGGAGAACAAATGACTAGCGGAGATGCTATAACGGAAAATCTCTTAAGAAAGTAGCGCGCCTTGATACGGGTGTTCGAAGGACGAAGAACGTTACTGTCTTCGTCCTCAAACGACTTTTTTTTAAATATTGTTTATCTAACAATAAATAAGCCCGCGTATGGCCTGTGGCTTCGACAGATGAGTCAGTTAAGTAACCCGAACGCCTCTTTAGTTTACTCATTAATGATCATTTTGGTCACGCCCACCTCAGTATTCGACACAGGAGAAGGCGACTGACCTACCTGCCTCATGTCATCTCCGGTCATATTTCCTTCCTCTGTGTGCACAGACCACAGCACACAATAGACCGGACGCGGTTCCGTATCACAAGCTTGCAAGCCCGGAGCGCTCCCTTTTGTTGCACATCCACTGACCCACTTGCAGTTGCTCTTACACCTGTTATGTAATACTGAGTAGGAAATGCACCGTGGTTTATTAATATTTGTCATGTTCTGTTGTTACAGCAACGAGCAAATTTTGGCGTGTAAGTAATTTGTCCCCTTTAAGTGGGCAAGGGACGAGAAACTGATATTTTGCATCTTACTAGCTCCCATCTGCGGTTTATAAGATAGATTCATTGATCGCAGGTGGCAAAAGACAATCGACAGTAAATCGTTTCCCAAGGAAAACCTACAATAACATTACAGAAAGCATACAATAACAATAGATAAAACATTAAGCGTTGAACAAAAATATTATGATAAGTAATAAAAGCATCTACTTCCAAGACATCTCACTTTTCTAAGAAAAACAATGACCTAACAAGCTGCAGCTGTTTCAACAATTAAATATCACCTTATATTCAATTCATCCTCATTAAAATACAAGACAACGCCAAAGGATGCGCGGGCGCACGTCAAAGGAAGTATCCATATTTGTCGCGTCTTCTTCCACATAACCACATATTTACATATTCACTTGTCAGATCCGTTTCATGGTTAGGCCTTTAATTGTCCTCCGCGGGGCAAACCAGGGCCAAAGCCTACCGGGTCTGCGGGATTGTTTGAAAGAGTTACCGCGGCCCTGGTACATAAAGGGCTTAAGAAGGAACATGATAGGTTTTAGTCAGTAAGTGTCTAAGCACACTATGCCGAACGTACGCGACCGAAGTTCCGCGGCTGATTTTACGTTCCAAGGTAATCGCCTGATATGACACACCATAAGTGCCGAACCTACGCGGCAGAAGTTCAGTTGCGCAATTTACGCGGGGCGCGGGCGGGGGCATGCCTGCCTCCCGCTGCTCGCCGCTCCCGATCTCCGTCAACAGTCGAACCGAACTTCGGTCGCGTATAATGTGTTTTCTACAGATTACGTTGCCGCCGAATTTCCGCTGAACTTACGCCCGACTGAAGTTCGGCTGTACGCTATAACGCAACGTAATTTCGGTATTATGTGTTTCGGCATTGTGTGTCAAATAGCATTGCAGGCGTAATCATGCCGAACTTCCGTCGCGTATCCTCGGCATAGGTCACTACCTAGACACTAAGAGTCTGATACTCCTCACGCTGCTAACCCACAGCGGGAAGGGACATTTGATGATTTCCCATCAAAAAGGCCTCATTGTTATACTTTAGCAAACAACTATTGGACAACACGATATAATATAGTTTTATGGTATGGTTTAGACCGCCATTCGTTTTACGATAATTTCACCGGATTCAGGTCATTACGTTTATGATGAAGATTATGGTCACGAGTTGAAGAATTTCAGTTATTTGTTCAGAGATATATTTTATTTAGATTAACTTTTTTGGGAATTAATTGTCACATCTTATTTCAGTGGGATATTTTACAAGAAAAGCAAACACATACATTTTCTTACAATTACTACAGAATCGTTAAGTGCATTTAATTACGACTATAAGTTTAAGCAGTATTCCATTTTACAATTATAATAATAATTTAAACATGGCGTGCCCTATATTGCCCATTGGAATAGAAACTGTACACGAAGATAGTAAAATTAAATTAACGATCGATTATAAAATAAGTAGTTTGTGTAATAAAATTATGATAAGTTAGCTGGCTCGCTCGTTAAGCTTATTGTATCCTTCTATATTTTCCTCGTCCTATGTTTCATCCTCCTCATCCTCCGAGCCTTTTCCCAAACTACGTAGGGGTCGGCTTCCAGTCTAACCGGATATGTACAAAGCGATTTTATTAAAAGCCAATTAAATCAATTCACACTATCGCACCTAGACTTTTGTTGGGAATTACATGAACAACTCTTTATAATGTAACTAACTTTGGCTTTCTCATTAAGCTCGTGATCATTTGATAGATACATAGCTGGATATCTGAACTTCACTTAGTCTTATTTATGTTCTGAAGATAATTTTTAGTACCTATCTCATGCTAACTTAGGCTATGTTCAGATGACAAGCGCATAACGCGCGTTTTGATAACGTGCGTTTACAAATACATACATTTTGTTCAGGCTGTACACATGCTAACGCGCGTTAGGCGTTATAAAATGTATGTATGTAGTTGTAAACGCGCGTTGTGCGCTTGTCATCTGAACGTAGCCTTAAAGTTTGGTTCAAATCTACGAGTGACTCCTAACATCATGTCACGTATAGAGACTACCTGACACAAAATACTAGGTAGGCACCATAAACCTGTTATCAAACCTCAATAGGCAACAATGCAGAAATTAAGAATTTTTTACGAGCAGATTTTGGCTAAACCCGCTATAATGAGGGTAAATATTACTATCAGTCGTAAACAAGTTTACACTCTTCATAGAGTGAAGGTTAAAAACAAGGAGTGTTATCTAAAACGGCAGAAGGATTTAGAACGAACAGATTTGGGAAAATAAGCCAACTGGCCCACTGGCTAATGTTTAACTTCTCGATTATACACAATACATGCACAATATTGCTTGGTGTAAGGGAATGTACCTTCTCCTCTCCTATAGAAACTATCACAATGACCTGTACAGAGTTATAAGAAACTATACCCCGAATGCCCTCTCCTTTTCAGTTAAAGAAGAAAACAGCTTTACCTCTTAGCGTTTCCAAGTTAAATAAAAAATGTTTTGGGATCGTTCCGTCGCCATCAGCACGTGCCTTACAAAGAACAATTGTCCTACTCCAGAATATTAAGCGTTAATTTTTTATGATGACATGTCGAATTTGACTTGGATGTAGTTCAAAAACAACCAACATCATGTTGAACTGCAATGAATTATTTTTTAAAGAACTCTGTACTGCTAAGTGGATATAGTCTCTTAATAACTTCACTGTCCCATGATTCATATGCGATACACACCATCGTTTAACTATTGCATCTACATCGTGGATAGTGAAGTGGAGAAACTACACAAGATACTAATTCTAAAGTTATTTTAACCAGCAAGAATTATGTTGAACTTACAACACTTAGAAATTGCTATATCTTCACCTAACAACAGCCTTCCTCATTCCTCCACACGTATAACTTAAAAGATACACGTGCCTAGTTTGCGGTTATACCTCGCTCCGTCTAACCCAAATCCGTTTGTCATAACTTAGCATAATAATCCGCATAATGATAGGCCTGAGCCTCAACTTCCTCCGTACGACTGACATGGGTCTTATCATGGCTCGTGTTTTGTACGTATACTCCATGTTATGATGGTACTTGTGTATTGTAAAACATGGAGTTTGACTTATCTTCTTGATAAGGTGTGGTGGTAATGGATGTCTTGTTAAGGGTACTTAGAATTTTTTACCAACTTATGATACCATAGAGATAAAGTCATTTCATTCCTTCAAAATGATGCATGGTGTGCAATAGCAACCTCATCGCCAATTTTATTGATGTAACTAAGTACCACCTTTGACATGCATGCTTACAAAAGCTGGCCAGCAGGGGATCCCTCTATTGAAATGAGCTTAGTAATTTTAAAAAAATTGCAGATAGGCGATCGTCTTTTGTTTAAATACAATATGATTGACGACAATTTTTTTTTTTCAAAAATGGAAGACATTGTATAAAGCTTCATTTGTTTGTCAAACAACATCTGTGCGTGCCAGTTGCCATGACAATATAAATGACATGTTTGAACATTGTACACGCCCAAAAGCAGTATATGTAGGTAGGTCATGCAAATATTTGTCATGTTCATGTAAGATTGAACCTATGACCGTGAGCTATAAGCCGTCGGTTAGACAAGTTACATGACTACATTACATAATGAGTATATAATTTATGTACCAGCATTTAGTATGACAAGGAAAATCGTAAAAATGTTTGCCACATTGAGCCATTAGCATTTCTTGATTTTAATGCGGTTATTTGAACATTTCCTTACTTTTTACGCAAACACGAAAGTATGAAGTCCAAAGGAACAAGATACATGGTTCTTTGATATATTTTAAGTAGAAAACATCTTCGAAGAATATCTTAATAAGAATTCAAGGCTAAATACCTAATAGTTAACATTTAGCATTCAGGTTGTCTAAACAAAAAATGATAACTTTCATTTTTTACCACAGCACAGGTGTAAAAACTATCAGGTATTGAGAAGATTATACAATCCAAAACAAAATTAACATTTAGCAAAACAGAAGAATGCAAAACCTATTTAGAAACCCTATAAGAATTAGGAGTCAAAATAGTCCTCCACATAGAAGCCGTCTAGAGACTTGCCTAGCTAGAAGACTGGCCACATTAGTTACCTGCACGGATATTGAGCTCTCGGCGAAAGAGTGAGGATCGCTTTGCGCACTGTACATATAACGCAATACTTAAACCAATAAATCGCTTCTGCGCAGGTTAAGGTCAGGGCTCAATATCCGTGCCGATAACTATAATGTTCTGTATTATACCTTTAATACTACACAACACTGCAATGTTAACAAAAATATTTTCATACCATCGCATGTCATGAATGACCCGCTATATTAAATTGGTAGCACATGGCAAGTAACCCCGGTAACCTTGTTTGGCAACAGGAACACTTTGTTAACCGACATTAAACAGATGAATTATGAATGCAGTGAATGCTAGGAAATTAGGTTAATAGGTACTTTTGAAGTAGCTGCGGCAAATGGGAATGTATATGGGATGATAACAAATTAGAAGGGCCTGTATTAAATTGTAGACTCGTTACTAGAGCATATTACAATTGCGGAAGTATCTCTATCTGTTGGTCAGGCTTTAACGCCAAAACTACTTCACTAATTTATAGGTATCAGGGTATCAGGGCTCAAAAACTAAAGATTTCTTGATAGCAGAACGGCTAAACTAAAGTATAACATCAAATACAGTTAGAGATTAATAAACTCGGTAATCAAATACCAATTCAAATATCAAAGAACCGCTAGAAAACTAGTCCGATTACGGATACGAAAATGATCGAGTAAGTAAACAGGTTCTAATTGCATTAAACGAGTTAACGATTCAACCACTTTTGATGCGAGATAAGCTGCATCAATGACATTGATTGCAGTCGGTAACTCGCTTCCACACTTTCTACTTAAGGTACAGTCGCACTACGGACGAAGCGGTAAAAAGACGTTCTGGATGGCTTCCAATTAATTCATGAATTAATCCTGCTTTGAGTATGTGTTTTTTGGTCCGACGCCTTTTAAATATTGTTGCCATTCGTCAGATAATGATATAATGATTTCTTTAGTATTTTCTTTGCTTTAGTACCTACCTATGTAGCTTTTGGATCCGAAGAGAAAAAGTTCTCATTCTGTGTAGGTAGGTCATGAATACTTGAGAACTTAGATAAACTCTAGGTTGATCGAAATGTACAGTTAACGCGTTCACAAATGTTGTATTTTTTTCTGAAGTTCACTCTATACCTACATAAAAGTGGCATGCTAAAAACTCCACCATTCTTTAAAAAAAATCTGAAGATTTTTCAAACTTTGTTCTTCACAGCTCATACAGTGGGCAGTAGCAAAATCGATTAACGAGAAAATAATTCGAACTGTGGATCAAACTGGAGATTAATCCCCAACTTTCAAGATACGGAACCGTCGGTAATAGAGCCGCTCAATTTCTATTAATACTTTCAATTTACCGATAATAGTTTACGAGAGCAAGACTGACAGTTATCGATGAAACATGTTATCGAGTGATTGGCTACTGCGCACCGTGTTGAAAATTCGATTCCTGTTTGAGCAAATATTTGTATCTACCAGAGTATTTCAGGTCTGTTTATGAGAAATGTATTTTACTTGATTTGCCCACAGCATTCTGTCATACTTAATTTATTCTTTCCTTTAAAAATCTTAGACCCTATTCGTCATGGTACTTCGTCTTCGTACTACTTCGTCACCACGCTTTAAAAAGGATATCCCATGTTGGCATCTAATCTGTTTCCTCTTGATAAAATATGCGCCTCGACTTATCTTAAACGATGTTAAAAGTACGCTCTTCTAAAGCATTGAATCTGATAACGGATCATGTCATCATTCTAAACACACCGGGTAACCATGTTTATGAAGGTGTAGCTAGAAATATGTTTTGACAGAATCTTTCAACGATTTATGGACCTATATTTTATACTAGTTATCTTTTCTAGTGTGGTGGCAATGGATGAAAATGCTCTCAGGGGGGTTAAAACCCAGTGAAACAGTTCAAAGTGCATCTCAGTGACACAGAAACATATATGTCACAGTTAATTTAACACATTGTCGCCTCACCAGTGCAGTGTAGGATTGTAGGCGCTCCCCAGTATTGGCCTACAAATCATAAATAAAATACTCTGACCGGCCTTCGAGCGACCGATTCAGTGGGCCGTGAATCATGGCCCCTAGTAAATCATTGTTATGATATTATCGTCTAACAAATGTATATAAATTAGTAAGGCAACTAGACCTAAACAGCTAAGCCATTCAGCGAACTTGTTACAAAGTCAAGGCTGCGATTGAAATTGCTGACATTCCAAATTGGTAGTGCATGACTTTATGGATAATGTCATACATAATAATAAAACAGGTGTTTATTCTTTAACGGGTCTCCAACCTAAATCTATCGAGTATGTTTCTAAAAAATAATGAAGAACATTTTCTCTACGTCCTCCAATAACGTTGCACTTCAACTTTTGAGTTGAAATTTCCCAGGGGAAACCATTATTGCCTATCGTATATATCTGCCAACCTGTCAACAGCCAACGGTTGTCCACCAGTCAAGAGCTAGTCGATGACTGAGTGCAAAAGGTGATCTTTGGCCAAATGTATCTGAACCAAATAGTCTTGGAATCGTTCCACGTGGACCTTGTAATGACACAAATAACAACAGCTGCATCTCATCTAATATAAGTGCTAATGGATGTTTAGGGCTATTCGAACCCGTGGAATATTCTTGGGTCCCTTTAGGCTTCTCAAATTTCAGATTGTTCAAATCAAAGGAAAATCTGTAGATATGTCATTCAGAAGATAGAAGCTCAATGTTATGGATTTTGTCGCCTTTGCTTTATTAACTTTATTTTATATTACTTATTAGTTCGTACTGATCCTGGAACAAGGCGCGACCATCTATTTTCTCATATGAAGAAACAAAACACGACAGGAAAGCTTTTAAATTTATTTTGACAGTCCCCCACGCCTTAATTTTTGTAGGCAGGCACCTGACTTTTGGCACGGCATGTTAACATAGACAATGACGTGACGGGGCCAACGCCCCACAGTGTATAGTTCACGTATGTGATATACAGCGTAGATATTCTATAGTTGTAGGCATAATGCGCGTTGCGTGTGTAAGCTAAATCACGGCACACACTTTGTGAATAAAGTAGAGCCTTGAAACTAAACATTTGTAGTCAAACAACGGTGGCTATCTTTCTGATTAGAGCTTCGTATAAAATAAAGGATTTGTCCCTCACTTTATAAGCACAGTTAATACACATTACTTGTAGGGACTTGATGTCATTTCTGAAATATTTAGATGTCAGCAGAACAGGGCTTATGACTGTTAAACTTCGATCTAATTCTATATCCATTACTGCCGATCCTTTAGCCCAAATGCGGGTAGCGAATATCATGTTCCCACTCTTATTTTTGACTTTGCATCAGGTGGGCCTACCTTCTACCGAGAGCTATTCTAGAACCAATAGACATATAGACCTGTGATTGAGACGTGATTCCAAGACTCCCTAAATCCCTAACAGTACTACTTAAGAGCTGGACTAAATGAAAGTAGTTACACATAAAATTCCTGCGTTATCACGTCGACCAATTAACCGCATACCATTATATCACAGCCA
Organism: Helicoverpa armigera; assembly: GCF_030705265.1. NCBI lineage: Eukaryota > Metazoa > Arthropoda > Insecta > Lepidoptera > Noctuidae > Helicoverpa > Helicoverpa armigera. The sequence continues at coordinate 5,742,392 of NC_087134.1, read as the reverse complement.
TTACTCAGAAACGTAGCTGTCCACGAGAAACCTTAATAAGTAGCAGTAGCGAAATTGCAGAACACTTTCTAGGCGCATCTCGGCACTAACTCTTGGTGCGTAGGTCTTGTACTTATGTACATTACTTTCACTTAAACTTTCCAACACGGACTCTCCTTGTCCCCATTTGAGTACAACAGATGTTCCCACTTTCAAAAATAACAGGATCCTTACTAATATTATCAATTCGAATGTAACTCTTCTTGGAATGGGGTTTGGTACACAGATAGGCTTGAGAAATGTACAAAGGCTACTTTTTTCCGGGTGCAAAAAGTCGTTCCTATGGGGTGAGGCTGGAAATGGGGGTAGCTAGTATAACTATAAAACTTTTACAGAGAATAGATTTTTATCTCACTCATATATGAAAGCAATTCTTCTTCCTGCCCTGTTCCCAATTTTATTTGGGGTCGGAGCAATATGTCTTCTGCTTCCTTTCTCCCTGTCACTTGTCATAATGATACTCAATCCCTTCTTATCCTTGTATGAAAGCAATCAATATAAGTTTATATTTTTTAACAAAATTATTCTCTTTAGATTCCCATCTTAGCCTCCTCAAGGCGGTATATAAATATTACATGAACACTAAAAAAATACAAATACTAAAAAACTGGATCCTACTTCGCATATGTAAATCGACCAGTCTATTTTTACAATTTGCACCTGGTAAAAATAAAAACGTGTTAATTGAGTTCGTCGTCGTTCTATTCAACAAATAAGATGAGATTTTTTTAAATATTTAAATTGAAGATTCTTCCATCTCATGCTTAGAACTTTTGTAATAAAAAAAACTTATTTGAATCAGAAATATTAAAAAAAAAAACAAAAGACAATCGAGGCCAAATATTTGCTGCCCAAATGCAAGGACCCTTTTGATATAGACTTGAGTTCGAATTTACCAACTTTTTTGCTTTTTTTTTCGTCTGTACAAAAAGGTTGGAACAGTAATAAGGACCCATATAAGTGAAAGCTGTATTCAAAATCGAAACCGCTTGTTACGTGTAATGGATACCGGTAATCCTTTATGCTTACTGTCACTGTAAAAAATAAATTATACTTACGATATGATAAGCAATAATGAAAAATAAATGGATTTTATTCAAGTTGTAAAATAAAATTACTTAACTTAGGTTAATGATTATTTCCGATCTAAAAGGCTAGACGTAGATAATACCCTAAAAAATTCGATAAGTAGTTATATTTTGAAATGACCCATTTTTTTTTACAAAAAGTAGTACAAAATACTTACCCCGTATCGGTTTCATAGGCAGCTTGCGTGCATCCAGGCTGTTATAAAACAAATCCAATAACTCTAAGCGGCGATAAAACTAATTCATCCCATTCATGAAAAGTAATTCCGTTTGATGAATTCACTTGTACCACGATTGTGCATCTCACTAACAAATGCAAATAGGAAGACATGATTGGTCTTACTACAAAAACTTAAACATGTGTCGAACACTTGTCTAAAAGAAGTGTTGCTGCAAAATGGACCTTATTTCGACGTCATAATCTGATTTTTTTTAGACAAGTGTTAAACTGACGTTTAAACGTTTTTGTGGTACGACGGGATGATTTCTGACACTTAAGTATGCGAATATTAGACATTTAAGTAAAACTACTTTTACGGATTTTATCGCGGTTGTATTAATATTATTTAATCCCGACGTTTCGGATCATTAACAGCATCCATGGTCACGGGCAGACTAAGGTGTTGGTCGTTTTGATATTATACATAGTTACAAAAAGCTACCCTACATTTTGTTGATTATAATAATTATTGTCAATCCGATTCACGCAGAACGAGCTTATAACAAAAAGTATTTAAAAAATCCATATTTTACTTCAGAATATACCTAAAGGAGAATCTATATTGCCATTTGACTTTAATACTACCTACATCCATTCATTCTTAATTTTAGAATTATTTACGTAACAGTTGAAATTGCAATAAATTCATAAGCTAATTTATCACCTATGGGTTAATCAAAGAAAGTTTAGCTTATAATACCTATAACAGAATAAATAATTGTTCCTCATTTATTATGATTTATACGTATACCTTTCATCCTTCTACTATAAAGTTTATGGTAAACTCGAATGAAAGTTGCATTTTAATGGTTTCCTCACTTTTGATGCAGCGGAAATGCAATAGAAATGAAATATTAATACTTACAAGTTCCGTTCAGAATAAATTCCTAAAATAAAAATACATAGTAAAAGGAATTCAAAATAGTTTCGTGACCCTTTGGAGCAGTGTTTCGCTTGCCTACGTGTATCTAGTGCGTGAAATACTTTGATTTATTTCAAACATTTTTTATAAGTGAAATAAATCTTAAATAAGTATTAGGTATTTCAGTTGAGTTCGAAAATAAATTTTAATAACAAATAATAAATAGAACACTTGAATTTCTGACTTCATTCATATTAGTAACTAGGTAGACTTTCACACGTGCTGTTTACGAGTTTATAAGTAAACGAGATTTATATAAATTCTGACGTCACCAGTATAATATTTACATGAATACATTATTTACTGAAAACAATCGTTATCAGATGTTCCGTATCGAGACAATCTTAGATATCCTTGTTAAAGGCCATCGCGTGTCAATTCGCAATGCATGTCATTATCTGCCGCTGTACATTTTCAACTTGAAATCAAGTTGAAAATGTATGGTCAGCTTGGTACACTGGGCTACATATTTTGGTATCATCAAACCATTCTAAGCCGTGGCAAAGCATAGGTACTTTGTAAACATCATTGGGCTGCTTAATGAAACTTACCTACGTATCACCGTACGTACCACTAAATCGCGCATTTGCGTGGTTCACATTGAGCTACATCAAAGTGTTTTCTTATTCAAGTAGATTTCCACTAGGTAATGATGGGTATGTAATTTTTTAGACGAAGCAAGGGTGTCTTCGACGACTAGTTAGGAACTAGGTTTACCTTTGGCTAGTGTGATTTAGGAAATAAAATTTACCTGTGCCCATAAGTAGACCTATCTGTAATTATATGGCTACAGACAATTTTGAGCTTGAAATGTTAACCTATTACAAATCCACAAAACCTTAAGTATTTTATCATTTGTTGCGATTGATTTTGCAGTTGACAGTACCATGAAAATAACTTCTGTCGTTTATCAGTGACGTTTTTAAATAACCCTGTGTACCTAATCATTTGCATGCACGCATACAGGTACATACTGTAATCATACTTAAGTGCATATTGTTGTTGTGACTAGGGCATCAAGCCAATAATTAAAAATATTTTCAAGAAAAAATGCTACGTGGTTGTTACTTAGTGTAGAATACGAAATGAGTTTGTTTTTTAATACTGAATATAGAGGTACTAGTTCTGTTTCATGCAGTACAAAGTGCCTTTAACATAATATATATACACAACTCCTAATGTGCAATTAGTAAATAGGTAGTATATTTGAAAATACTTATCAAAAAAATAGGTGCGGTTAAACATAGGTGCGCCTGAAACGAATTAATATTTTAATATGTTGAATAGTCTCACAGGATTACTAATAATTAATGAATGAATAATGAAACACGAACAAACAACATTACACAAACATAACATTAATTAAATTAATTAGTAAAAAACAATTGATAATTCACACGAATCAACGAGTTGTTTCAGTCTAAATTATTAACACTCGGCTCGCTATGGCATGACAAATAATTAATTAGTGAAAGTTGACAATGTTTGTCATGATAACATTTTAATTGGCAGCACATACATTCGATAGAAGCTTGTGATATTAAATAATTAAATATTTTTACCTTTCCACTTTATGTGAGTACCTATATTAAAAACAAAAGAAGGTCTAGCTAACACCTCCTTATTAACAAAGAGTTTTCATTCATAAAAAAAACATAACGTTCCATAGACAACACGGAGATTCGAACGTAATCCATTATTAGATGCGCTAGTACTTAACGGGTCTAGTTCTTGCGAAGTCATGGCGTGGAAAAAAATACTTTTTGCATATCAACGACGATTATATCATTCACACTACACGTTTTTTTATTGTCTATTTCTAACGGTTTTTAAAAGAAAATCCTAGCCTCTGCTTTCGAATTAAGTACTACGATGAAAATACCCTGTCTAAGGCACTCAAGCCACTGCTAGTAAAAAAATAATATAGGAAACTACGCCCTTAAATCTTTTGTAACATCTATCACTATAGCAATAAAACTGTCTCGGAAAATATAAAGCGGGGAAGCCTGGATGTTAAAAGTATGAACGTATACTTACGTACAAATACTCCCCCACAATAGAGGTTGAGGATCTATTCAAACAGTTTTACGAGCTCAGTTTTCCTCTACAAACACGCTACTTAAAGTTCTTAAGCTTGATAGACGTGCCTACATGTATACGAGTAGTACATGTAACCTGCAAATAATGACGTGAATATTTTATCGCAGCTTAACAAATGTAGCCACATATTCTGTTTTGCTTTTTCACATCTCCGTAATAAATATTGAATACTGACTAATTATAAACAACCATAAATCTTAACTGTGTATAAATAAATCATCTGTTAATGTGTTGTGTGAAATGTCAGTCATCCGTCGAAAATATTTGCAGAAATGCCGGCTTAGTTTTTTTCGCATCCTTTAGCGCAGTGGTTCTTAACCGGTGGTCCGCGGACCACTGGTGGTCCCTGGAGGCACTCCAAGTGGTCCGCGAAGCTTAGCTTCGCGACGTTGCTATACCTTATCTAACTTATAATTTTTATCGACTTATAATTGCGAGCGGGGGTTTTCGCATGGACTTATAGGTATCGGGTGTGTCGTACCTAGTCCCCCCATTCATGAAAATGTATGTTTGAACTACATCTTACGTAATTTTGGTTTTGAGTCTTAAAAAATAATTAAAATTTCGCGCTTGCTTCGCACGCGTATTGAGAAACTGTATGCCCTTATTTTTGCATTTGTCAACAAACAAAAATTAAGTACGTTTGGGCTACATTTTACGTAATATTTGGTTGAATTCCGATACAAATTTCGCGCTCGCTTCGCTCGCGTATTCAGAAACTATATTTCCTCGTTTTGGCATTTGTCAACAAACAAAACGTTAAGTACGTTTGGGCAAAATTTTACGTAATAGTTGAGTTTTTGTAAGTCCAATAAAAATTTCGCGCTCGCTTCGCTCGCGCATTTAGAAACTACATACGTAGGCAAGTTTTTCTTTATTTGCATTTGCTTTCCTTATACCTACACAACTGCCAACATGTGTTTAGCTTTCAGTAGAGCTGACCCAAAAAATCAGTTTTTTTTTGATAAATAATAAATAAATGAGTGCTAATTTAGGTAAACCGATGAGGTGGTCCCCGGCAAGACAAACTTTGTTAAAGTGGTCCCTCATGTCAAAAAGGTTAAGAACCACTGCTTTAGCGTCATCGATTAGTTTCAATTAAAAATAGAATCACCTCCTACCGATTCCTATTAACATTTTCGATTACTGGTTCTACAATTGCGCTTCATAAACTAAGATCGTAAATAGAACCAGAACTAACCTGTAAATAAATTCATCACAGCTTAAGAAAACATCCTCACTATTTCTGATAGTAAGTCCAAATAAACGTTTCATCAAAGGGAGTTAAATCTTAATAAAATAAAAGGCTTGAGAGCGCTCGCTCCGAGATATTTCTTTAATGAAGCATCCGTCAAGGAATGTCTTGGTTCACGGTCTTTAATTAAGGCAGAATTCGCATTTAATGAATCCTGCACTTCAGCCAACATCGCTTTCGAGCTTAAAATTATATCTTGAAGATATTTGTTATTATGCTATCATTCTATCAACGAGATTTATTGAGTGAGCGTAGATTTTTCATTAAGCTTCTGCATTCTTGTTGAGATTCAATTCAATTACATTGGAGATTGACTTGCGAGATAGCGGAGCGACAAACGTCTGTTTAAAGCTGTCTGTAAATGATCAATAAATTATCTTGTCTTTTAAGAATAATGATATTGTTTTGAAACGATTTGAGTCTGCGTTATTTCTGTTTGAATAGGTATCAACTTAAGTCAACTGAAGCTCTTTAGTACGATTACTTAGGTTTACTTAGAAGAATTTTGCAAACACAAAGATAGTCTCACGGTTATTTTAAGGAATTACATATACCTAAATAAGTAACCTTCCTTTAAATAGAAAATAACGCAAATGTATTCACTGCCTTACCATGTGCAATTCTTTCGAAAATACTCCGTTTAGATATAACTCACAGTCAAGAAAAACCTGTAAATTGAATATTTAAACGGCGCCATCAAACGCGGAAGGGTTGACAGTTACAAATGCAGCATGTTTTTCTAGATTACCCCGTGCTCCTGGCCTGGTTTCCATCGCTTTCCTCAACCGCTATGTGACACGGAATATGCTATTATATCCTGGAGAACTTTTATTGCAATAGGGAACACTTAAGACTATGGACTTTTTTGGTAACGTGGCAATCTGCATTAACAGATAGTCCTCATTAAACAAATGCATCATTTAATTGTGATAAATTTTAATTAATGAGTAAGCTTGGAAATACTAAAATAAAATTACAATGAAAATTCCAGTCTTTACTTGAAATTAATTGCAACCTTTTGTTCTAGTATGTATTCGAGAACGGGTCCCGGAATGACGGGCTCCTGACACGGGAAAAGTTCATGGAGGTGAACTCTCGAATGGACGATCGACGGGAGTTCCTGAAGACTCAGTGCAGCAAGCTCGGACTGGACACCTCCAGTCACAAGTCTAATGCCTGGGAGTTCCTCATTAATAGGCAGTACCATGTTATATGGTAAGAGATTTTCTTTTAATAGGTAACACGTATTTAGCCCAAATGTCCCTACTTTATTTGCTCAAGTACATTGAGTAGGAACCTATCCAATAACAGCCACTAGTTAATAAGAAAGGTAGTTTATGATAATCAAGGATTAGTTATCAGGAGTGGCTTTAGTTCAAGCCTCTTTATGACTCCTGACTCTGACTACTAATAAAGTTTATTGTTTCCGTGCCATGCCCAAGCGTAGAGCCATCTAAAGTGATTATTCAAGCTCATTCACTTAGCCAAAGGTGCATAATTAATTTGATGGGTTTTGAGAATTCGGCCTTTGCGTGTGTCTAAGCTGTTTTGCATTATTACAAAACATCGGGCAAATAGCCAGTACGAACTAACCAGATTTTCTTTACAGGTGCAACATATTCAAAGCGGCATCAACATCATGGATGTACAACTTCAACCTGATGGCAAACTACACTGCAGCCTTCTTAGACAAAACAAAAGAAGTACCACTGCAATTGGCAAGAAGGAAATACGCGAGGCCCACCACAGAAATGATTAAGAAGGCCCAAGGGGACTCGATAACGTTCCTCATTGTCAGACACCCGCTGGAAAGATTAGCGTCAGCCTACAACGACAAAATTGTGCACGCGTGGCCTAAGTCCTTCCATGACAAAATGGGTCATAGGATCATCAAGAAATATAGAAAGGTACAACAAATTCTATATAGATAGCTTTAGTAGATATACTAACTTTTCCTTGAACTGTTGAATCTATTGATATTATCTTTGTAGCAATCAGACAAGAGCCGCACGGAGAAGTACCCGGTGTTTGAAGAGTTCGTGTCGTACGTACTGGACGAGGCGAAAGCGAAACGTTCTCTCGACATGCACTGGACACCCTACACGACATTCTGCACGCCGTGCAAGTTCAATTTCGATGTTATCCTTAAGTTTGAGACACTGGATGTAAGTATACATATAATATTGATTTTAATTTAGGTACATAACTTTAAAGAGTAATTAATCACTGCCAGATTATCCTGTCGGAACAAAAACAATTTATCCTCTTGTTGTATAAAATTCGATAGAGTCACTCATTTGAATACTTTCATTAGGTACATTTGGCATGCAGCCTGCATCAATTTGAAAAACGTTCCAGCAAACTGATGAAGCGAATACTATTTTAATGGTGCATTGAACATTTTTTCGATCCAATTCATCCCACAAGGCAAAGTTTTAAGTGAGCGTGAAATGGGCAACCGGGCAGCGGTCAACAGTGGAATGATAAATAATGACTGGATCCCGACCGCACGCTTTTGCCAATGCGGTTTCACATCCGTTCGGCTTAGCATTTCCAATTCCATTTTAATAGCGGACTCTAGCATAGAAACCTTCAACGTCGTAGATGAATCACCCTGCTTTGAAATCTTTGCCAAACAAAAAGCATTTTTCTTTTTGTTGAGTTATTTTTCTTGGCGTTGAATTTTCTCATTTGTCTGTGGCAGGAAGACCAACGGTTCCTGATCCAGTTGGCTCACCTCCAAGACATCGTGAAGCCTGAATGGCGCAACAGCGGGAAGGGGACCAACACGCTGCATAATATCAACCATCTATACTCGCGTCTCACGAGGCGGCAGCTCGACGGCCTTTATGATTTATACAAGTAAGAAACTTCTGTTTTTTCTTCTCAAATTAAAGAATTGGGCACTTAAGTGAAACTAATTATTAACAACTTAAACTCTGAGGTACAGATAAATGCCAAATAGGTAGCCCAATTTGATTGCCTCATTAAAATAATTCAATGTTACTTTTCAGATATGACTTCCAATTATTCGACTACACCATAGACAACTACTACGAGATGATAAACCAAGGAGATAAAGAAAGCAACCACGGATGAAGTGTCTGTCGGTCGGTTTGAACGCTTCAAGATAATTTATCATTAACGCAGCAAGGCATCGAAGGCTGATGAATAAAGTTTATTCATCAATGGCTGGTAAGACTGATCGTAACACAAAATGATTGATGGACGTAATATTGATCCACCAAGGGTACACCCCACGCGTCAATTCTCAAATTTGTTATCGCTGCAAATATATATTTTGTGATACGGCGTTTCGTAGTTTCTGTTCTGCACTTTAGAATAGAAACCTAGATTTTTTAACTATCAAAACGCAGTTTTCTGTTTTCGTACACTGCTACGCCTGAGAGAATGAGAAAATTGATATAAATGTTAAAGATAAAACAAACTGGAAACTGTTAACGGGTTCAGTATCAATCATTTGTTTTATCTTACGGCGCCTCATCAATCACCCTGTTAAAGTGTAAGTGTTAAGATAACAAAAATTACGAACTGTTGAGCTAATCAAAATTATACGTAGAAGTAATTAGCTAATTTAGTTGTTATCGACGCATAGGACAAATGTAAATAATGTTTTAGTTTTATAACGCGAACAAAATTCCTTAGTGCTTCCATTATAGAAATATGGAAATATTGTAGGTAACCTATGTATTGATATACGAAGTCACTAAGTAGGTTTAGTTATGGCATTTAAAGTTTAAACCAGGCTCGCTTGTTTCCTTTGCACCTTATTTTATTTTTAAGAGGCAAAGAGCCAAGATGGCCTTTTTAGATTTAGGAACTACCTTAATAATTGTTACCTACCGTTGCATTTTATACGTAAATAAATAAAAAAATGTGATAATTTGAATCAAAGAGTTTTGAGGTTTAATTTTGTTGTTGAGATCATTAATTTGTTAATAAGTATTAAAATCAAAAACAGAGGACGGAACAGACTTTTATTATCTGTTGTGTGCATAAAAGCATGATCAATGGTTTTTAAATATTGTAATTTTTAATAATCAGTTATATTTTATTCATTAGATACATCTTACAATATGCCATGTTGATTTAAGTAGGTATTTCAATTGAATTTATTCATTGTTAACAATATACTTTATGTTAAAATGTTAATACCTAGGTAAATAATACACACTCGAATAACTTAAAAATATAATTAAGTACCCAAGTAATTAAGTCCACCAATATTTACTATCATTCATATTAAGAATTGTTTTTGATAACTTCTGTTAAAACCTGCATTATATTATAAAGGTCCATTTAGTACCTATTTCATCTAAGTTACTTAAATAATTTTGTGTGTTTTTATTTTTTTGTTTGTTTTAAATATTCACTGCATATTCCAAAATATTTATTGCCAAATGCCATTGATATTTCAAATTCAATAACCTGAAAACTTAGTATAAGTGTCTATGGTAAGTCCATAAACAATGTAACTTAACGAATCACACCAATAAAAGAGATCCTATGTCCTTGACTAATTTTAATAGCCACCTATAAATAAATTGCTAGGATTCCTTTTTTTATTCCTAACAATTTATTTAGTTATAGGAATATTTATATGATTAAGTACAAACGATTGGTAAATTAGTACGAATAAATGCGAATTGATTTTCTTTCAGTTTTAAATTAAAGTTGTTGTATTACAAAATGTAGGTACAGTCAATTGCATATCGTTTGTAACAAAAAACTAATAAAGTTATAGTGTAATAGAGTTTATTTTGGTTTGTAAAGAACTTGTATTTAGAATAATCCTGTCCAGCGTATAATGGATTTGTTACCTTCAATAAGCACTTGATTGTATCTGTATCTAACTATAGTATTCAAAGTTCATTATTGTAATTTCTCACACACACTAATTCCCCAGTTACCATAGCTGACTTCTAATAACTTAGCAATTCGGTCATGGTCATTTAAGTAGACTATGATAAATAATTAGATAGTTCTCTGGTTTAATGAATATATTCATGAACGCGTCGGTTTGACATCGAATGCTGCCTTTTATCCGAACCTACAAAATAAATTGTTTTCTCAATTAATCTACAAAAATCTTATAATCATAAACCGATATTAATTTAGATTGCTGATTTCTTCACAAAAAGCTTCAGAATATTTTTTAAACGGCAGGCAAAAAAGTTGCTACACTTAACAACATCACTATCAATGTTGCCAGTAACAATAAAACCTATTTATCTTTTTTTGTAGAAATAAATTCACTAGTCGTAGCTAGGGCTGCCATCTCGAATTTCGCCAAACCCGGACAAAGATTAAAAAAAACCCGGACATTTGACGTAAATCGCATTTTTTCCCCGGACGGGTACTCTTACACCGAATGAGGTTAGTGTTTTGTATCATAATGCCGATAAATACGGAAATACAGTTAGGTGCTTTCTTACATGAAAAGTGTCCGGGTTTTCCCCGGACGCTTTTTGAAAACCCGCCCGGACGTCCCCCGGACGGGGTCAAAACGAGGACAAATCCGGGGAAACCCGGACGGATGGCAGCCCTAGTCGTAGCTAACTCTAATTTACTTAGCGTTGAATACGCTTACATAAAACCTTTTCCACGAAGTAACTCTACAAATAATTTTCTTAGTGAGGTTTAGTGATACATACATAGTTAATACGGAATGAATTAGACCAAAAAGTAATGGCCTATGAAAGTAACTGTAAAGGTGCTATAGTCCTATAGTTTTGATCTCATATCTGTATGTGAGATTCGAATGCATGCACAATCGTTACTAATAAAAACGTAAAGCGTTATAGATTCCAACGGTAACTGAGTCGGTTGTGTTTATAATAATGTTGAAAGAATTATTCTTAGTACTTATAGAAAAATAAAATTGACTATTTAATAATTTTGTTGTTTTATTCAACCACCCTTTTCGAGCATCAACACCATTTTAAAAAGTTAAGTAGGTATTACAGATTGGATCTAGCGGAGAAAAATAAAATATTTTTTCTTACCATTATTTTATTATCATAAATTAGTATAACAATACTGACATAGCTAGTCGGCTCTCGTGTTGGGGACTAGATGCATTGGGAACTGAGGTAGATATTCTCGCTTCACTGGCACTTTGGTTTTGTTCCTGAAATAAAGGATAACATTTTTTAATTCATACATAGAACTATACCAACCAAAATGAGATTGACATTTTCAGATATAAATTTTAAGTGTGATCAGAAAAGATGATGATCTTATTAAATTAATAGAAGGGCTCTTCTACTAGCTCTAGATTAAATTTTAATCAATAGCTGCCAACCGTGAAATATTTTTTCTAAATTGGTTTAGTAGTTTCAGATCTTTCACTGCAAAATAAACAATGAAACATATTCTCTTTATAATATTACTAGCTTTTGCCCGCGACTTCGTTCGCGTGGAATAGTGGCATCCGGCAGATTTTTGGTTTGAACAATAGATGGCGCTGTATGTCCGGAATAAATTGTATTTTTTATTTTTATTTTTTTGTAATAAAAACTATCCTATGTCCTTTTCCTGGCCCTAAACTACCTCCCTGCCAGTTTTCAGCTAAATCGGTTCAGCCGTTCTTGAGTTATAAGTGGAGTAACTAACACGACTTTCTTTTATACAACATGTAACTTAATTAACGCACATCCTGAAATTAGTTTGTTCAGAATCGTTTACTGAATCGATTTATATCATTTTTAATATAGGTAATTTTTTATCCCAAAAATAATTAAAACTACGGAAATTATTGCCATATTAACCCTGTACAGTCAAAACAAATTCAAATAGACCGTAACTCAAAGTAATAAGACTTCGTGTATGTATTGTCGGCTTTTTCCGTAGTTTCGTTATGTTGTGTCGAGTCGAGCGGCGCGCGGCGCAATATTTGCGTGCGTAGTAGTATGACCAAAAAGTTCTCCAAGAATTGGTATAACTAATTTAGTAAATAAAAATGCATACATATACATGTTCAATTAAAAATTCAGTGTATATATTATGATTATAACATAATATTCTAATTGGGGTGTTTGAGGGTGTGCGTTAATTACGTTACATGTTGTATATATAGATTAGTATACTACTTACTCAGACTTCCTCTTCCTTTTAGGAGTGTCCAATATATTGATAGGGTCTGTAGTGATGATCACCGGTCGCACGGACCCAAAGAAGTCGGTGATGGGCACCTTGTCGGGGTCGCGCTTGAACAAGTCACGACGCACCCCTACTGTTGATAGGCACGCGCTTTTTGGACATACTGCCAACTGCAAGGAGGTGAAATGAGGTTAAGTATTTAGTAATTAATTACTTATTTTGTGGAACTATTTATTTATATTTATTTATTTTATTTATTTACAAATTTTTGTACACACACATAATAGAGAAAGATGACAGGAAAGAAAGAATTTACAAAGGTAATGCTTATTTCTTAAGAAATCTCTTCCATTTATGGAATAAAATGAAGGTTATTCTAACAGAGAAATGAAATAGGCAACAGTTTATTGAACTAGTAGAGTTCTTCCTTTGTCAGATATTTAACTAAAAATTACTTACAAATTCTGACATGGTCCTCTTGCTGTTAGGGTGAACGTTTTCCAAGAACTCAAGCACATAGTATGTGTACCTGTCAATGATGTAGACGCCTATAGCTGAGTCCACATGGTGCTGCAAATAAAAATAACATATGAATTATTAGTTATACAAGAGAAATTCTTATTCTAGTTATAAAATAAAAGAAAATAAGGATTTGAGAGTGATCCTTGTTGAGTAGCAGTAAATGTATCAATTTGGCTTAGAATAAGCATTAGAAGTGCTAATATACTCAACACTCTGTTACCACAAAATATTTATATATATGTAGTCATAAACTAACAAACACTGAAAATAAAAAAGATCTATATAAACTAATACTTACAGAGAGAGAATCTTCTCCCACTAAACTTGAAGCAGTCGCCAATATGTTAGGAGAATAGAACTTCTCATACATTGATGAAGCTTGACAGGTGTCTATTATGAAGAATATCTCATTGTACCTGAAAATACATGGAAAAATATGCAACGTGCTATTACTTAATTTGAGTTTAGTTATGAAAATGTGAGGATATTGTTCATGTTTTTAAAAATCCTGAATAGCAATCCTAGGTCTTTTTTTTTGAAACGTTAAAAATCATCAAATGACCCCTCCCGCTGTGGGTTAGCAGCGGTGAGGGAGTGTCAGACTCTTACTGACTAAAAAACGTTGTGTTCCGTTGTGGGCCTTTTATGTACCAGGGCCGCGGTATCTCTTTTGAACAACCCGCAGCCCCGGAGCAATCTTAGATCTCAAGTAAGTAATCAATATAAAAAATGTAATCTGCATTTTGTTCCCTAATGGAAAATGTTATGTAGATAAAAAAATATAAAAACTGTACCTTCTCTTCTCCCACATTTGTTCAAGAGCATCAGCTAACTCTTGGCTGGTGATTTCCTCTGAATCCTGGAACTTGAGGAAGCCATCACCACCGTGCCCTGTGAGGTAGATCAGTATGTTGCTGCCTTCATCAGTTAGCAGCCTCTTTGATCGAGGAGTGTCGGGAGGTACTCTACCAGTTAGTAGACGCACAAAGTTTTCTACTGAGACCTGTAAATTATTGAAGTAGATAAGGTCACTCAACAATATATTCTAGATACGTCAATTATTGAACACTTTGATTTGGTAAGGTTGGGTTCCTTAATTCCTCTTTCATTATGTCAATTCCATCAGTTTTGGTTCAGAGGACAATATTTCAAATTTTAGAGCAAAAATATACTTTTATTGCTGGAATATTTATGCTGTCATTAAGAATTTGAAGTCTACTATAGTTTAATTGGTTATTCAGATATCAAAGCGGGCAATTAAGTCCTACAATCAAGAGTACTTAAGACTCATTCAAATTACCTCATAACCCCTATAGTCCACTTCTACATCATCACCGTACACATTGATTTGTTCATGAGCATTGTTGAATATGGTCGCAGGACGCGGGTTCCTGGGGTTACACGCCATATCGTCGGATATCATCAGGATAATCTGACTGTCCGGTATGCCCAACCGCTTAACACTCCGGTAAATAGATAACACGTTAGCCACATGACGATAGTTGAACCAAAACCTCGAAGTGTCCACTAAGACGGCCCAGTTGTTAGAGTGGTTTGACTTCTGGAATTGTTCTGGTATCTGTAAGTAATTAATAGAGATAAAGATAAAGTTCGTGACTTACTAACAATAGAATAAATTGTATTGTTTTGTCAGCTCTCATACCTCTATTCCATAGGTTACTGATAAGAAGGTCGCGATAGCAAATAGTGCACATGATATTCTATGACTTGGATACATTTTGTACTACTTTCTTATCCGTTTTAATTCTAAAATTGTTCAACGAGGAAAATTATAGTCTCTACTTCATTTTCACACAGCAATATTTTTATTTATCTCTGCTGTCATCTGTCACGACTGTCACCGTCTTTTTATGTTGTTGTGTTGGCAGAACTGCTGGAAAATACCATAAACAACCATAGTTTTTTCGCTATAAATGAAATTCGCGGTATTCTTACTGACAAAGAAAAATCCATTAAGCCGAAAGCCAGTGTTCTAACTGAAATAAAAATTAAAAAAGTAAAACGTCAAAATAGAAAATGGCTGTCAATTTAAAAGTCAAGTAAACAAGGTAAACATAAAGCTTTATTGAGCATTTAATTAAATTTAAATCATGAGCAGCCGCAATCCCACCACATTAATGAGCGTACCGGACGAGCAATTTGACTATTTATTTAAAATAGTGCTCATTGGTGACTGTGGAACCGGAAAAACATGCATTGTGCAACGGTTGAAATCTGGTAATTTCATAGAAAGGCACGGAAATACAATAGGCGTAGACTTTTCAATGAAAACATTGATAGTGGATGGGAAGAAAGTCAAGGTTAGTCTTATTATATAATCTAATTGTGTATGTGCGTCGTAAGAGAACATAGAAAACAATAAACATGGGTATTTTCAGCTTCAGATATGGGATACTGCGGGGCAAGAGCGCTTCAGAACTATCACGCAGAGTTACTATCGCTCGGCGAACGGTGTAATTATTGGTAAGTATGCGGTGTACGCCCACACGATATGAAATTTCCTGGTTAGAGTACTCTGTAGTATGACTCATAACTGTAGGATGAGTCCATCAATATTGTGAAGGATAAAATGTTCTAATTTTGTACATGGTAATCAATATTTTCATGGTTACTTTCATCATGTTCTATTTGAACTTGATAACATTACATGATAAGTACCTAATTTATTCACAAAAGCATTTAGATAAAACCAATATAGATTAGCTGCAATCTGATATACTACAATGAAAGAATGCAATTTGCACTTACAATAAGCAGAATAAAATACCAGAGTATAAAAATTGCAAAGACCATAGGTACTTTCTTTTTACATCATAGAGGTGATTCATAGTGCCGTTTGGCCAGACAGTTTTATTTTAATTATACTTCATTTACCCTTTCCAGTATATGACATCACAAAAAGGTCAACATTTTTGTCCCTACAAAAATGGATTGAAGAAGTACGAAGGTACACCTCATCGAATGTCATAGTCTCACTCATTGGTAACAAATGTGACTTGACGGACCAGAGAGAAGTAGAGCCTGATGAACCGCAGTCATTCTGCCGTTACGTACCAGAGATCATGTTTGTGATGGAAACCTCTGCAAAGGACAACACTAATGTTGAAGATACATTCCGCAGTTTGGCTACAGAATTAAAGGTATACCATCACACTATAATTTTAAAGGAACAAGTTTCTGAGTGTGTTAGTTTGTAACTTCTAAGTGTGAGTACGGATGATTGGATTTTGATGAAATTTTTGTATAATACAGCCTATAAATATCAGAATAAATACAGTCTATTTTATATCCAAGGGGGAAAGTAATTCCCTCAGAAAGAAGTGCTAGATTTAATTGGTGAAGCTGATGGGAGCGAATATAGCATTTAATTGCATAAGTAGATAACAATGAATTAATGGACAGTTGCCAGATTGTAAGAAACATACAAGTTGCAGATAAATCATGACTTGCAAATAGTGATAGGACAATAAAACAGTAAACTTATAATTATTTATTGTAATTACTGCAATAAGTAATTGTGTACTGACTCTACCAATCAAGATATGAAACGTCATCATGAGATCAAGATCATGAGTAATTTTTAAATAATTGCATAAATCCTTTTATATTAGGTACATATATTATCCTTTCATCTAATTGGCAGTCCTACGCATTAAATTCATAGGATCAAGATATCATTGCACCTACTGTTATTTGCAACTTAGTAAAGGAGTATTAGCTATTTCTTTCAAGTCACGGACAGTAAGCAATGTTAGGAAACACCTTCATGATTGAATAGAGTTTCATGTTTTTGTAACTAAAACTGCTATTGTTATGGTTCATGCTTGACTTGTAAGTTGCTGAGTGTGATAGAATTTTTAAATTAAGAATTTCTGTTGTTTGAACTTTGGCAATGTAGTATGACTATTTTGGGTTCCTATATGCTTTGTCAACAGTTATCCTTGAAGTACATAATTATGAATTTGTCAATTCTTTTGTCAAACCTTCTGTTACAGTTTCTAACATAGTTGGTGATGTAACAACTGCAGTACATTAGTCACTGGTATTGATATTTGTTTCCCAAAGGATATATTTACGTGTCTCTCGGTCATAATAACTTGCGGTGACGACATGATTAGCAGTATTATTTAACGCATTGCGTGTCGCGGATTTGATTCCCGCAATAGGTACCTATTTTTGGTGGCAAATTATCAAATGATCGCTTTGTGAATGCAGCACAAAAACCATGCCATGGCCGCGGAAACTCGTGCGACTAATCCCATGGCTCCAGGCACAGGTGTACCTCAAATAAAAAGAAATTCCAAACACAGACAAAATAATGAAAAATCTCCCACCATAGTTTAAAAAACTGGCTGAAACATGCAGTAAATAAAAAAAATATGATAATTTATATGTGTACTAAGTTCCTTTTTCTAATTCCAGAGACAACACGACAACAGTGAAGGTCCCCCAGCAGAGTCAGATTCAGTGGTCCTCGGTGAAAGTCAATCGGTAACCAAGTGTCAACCATGCCGGTCGTCTTAGATCTAATTTACCTAATACTAACCACCATTGACCAAATGCAAAACATTGTGTCCCTTACATGGTGCTTTTTTGCACCAAAATCATTGGTGTGAGGTGACTAATATTTTTATTTCTGCCATGTGATTTTTAGCTATGCTTTTGACTTCATTTCTTGTCACAAAGATAGTTTTTAACTATATTTTTTTTATGTTAGACTGGCCAATGTCGTATGTATAGTACCAGCATTGGATGAATACATTGTCTGCATATTAATTCTGTTAATATGTACCGCAACATGATAATCGTCGTAATTCGAATGTTTGGCTCATTGACTGTTTCACGCGATGACTACATAATATTGCTACATAAGTCGTTTTGCTGCTATTTCGCTATTGCGATCATAGATAGCGCCTTAGCGTTGTAATGGGCCTATGATACAAAAAAACAATGGCCTTAAACTAGCAAAGCAATAACTATGTGAGCTAAATTATTTGTAATTATTTCAATGTATTTGTGACTCACCGACATTTCCAGTTTTCGCTTTTCAAACACATTTTTATTTGGAAAGAAGCATCGTGTTTTATCATCAATGGGTATTATTATTACTTACTACGTTTAGGTTTAAATTCTGAGATTATAAAACTATTAATTGATCTACGAAATTATTTCAGCAATGAAATGTTTATTTTTCTTAAAATTATACATTAGTTTTATGTAAAATATGTTTTTGAGACTATGATAGATAATATGAATATGGCTTTAAGTTATAATTTTAAGATCTAAAATGTAAGTAGACTTGTCATTGGTTTCCTTTAGTGTTATGAAATTTACGAAAATCAGTTTCGGTATTGTAAATAACTGTAGATTAATAGTAACACCACCTGCTCGGGACTGATTTGAGCCATACCCTTAGTATTGAATGTTGTAACCAGACCACAGAATATATCTATAAATGTTGTATGTTATTAAATTACCAATATACAGGGTGTAACCTACGCAAATTTTGGAATTATGTTTGCAAGAAACAATTTGTGGCGCTTTCTATAAGAAAGCTATACTATATTTGCAATATTTGTTAATTTTTCATAATCATTATGATTAATTCATTTTACTGAAATACTGTAGGCACATATTACACCTTGTATATTATTTTATTAGCACTTATCCTATATTTTATCATTATTCATAATTGTATGAATTTAATGGAATTGTAGTCGTGACGTCCAGTAATATGCAATTGAATAATACTCATACTGATGTTGATTTAAAAAGTTAAGCAAATAAATAACATTTTAAAAAATGTATGCAAGAAAGATCTTGAATCAACATCGTGTATTTAGAAATTAATCAACAATATTATGGTAACTAGGTAACCATGCTCTTATAATGTTCCAGGAAAGTCTTGGTTTTTAGAAACTGAGACTGGTCTCGATTTTCCATTTAATCTCATAATAAACTGAATTAAAGTTAGAGAGAGAACACTGTTAAAAATATCAGTTGAATTTAATTATCACTTACCACTTTAAATTATTGTGGTTTATTTAATTTAGGTAGAAAATTATATTTTCGTCAAATTATTAGTCGTGTCATAAGAATCTCTGTAAATTAATTTTGTATTCATTTTTTTTTTTATAAAATAACATAAAATTACTTATAAATTGTAAACTAAAACAACTGATTAAATAAGATTAATTTTATTGTATTTGTACACTTTATCTCAGTGCTATAATCATCTCAATCATAATATTAATTTATTTTACATTGTGACATAATGTTCGATATTGAAATAAATTGTTATAATTTTAATACATCTGTTAAAAAAAGTTCACGCTGTGGTTTTTAGTGTCACTTATGATTATGTCCAATTGTTTTGTGACGTGGATGCCTGATATCCAGCCGAACTTGCCTGGCTGGCTGCCCAGACCTCCGAACACCCTGACGAGCTGTCCTGAAGGTTTGAACACCTGGACCCTGCAGTTACCCGAATCTCCTACAAGGATGTATCCCATTGGGTCAACTGCTAACACTTCTGGGTGTCTGAACTGGCCTTTCCTTTGTCCCATGGATCCAAACTCCGTAATTTTAGTCTTATCCTGTTTGTTATATATTTTAATTCTTCTATTTCCACTGTCGAGGACTATAACCCGGTCATTGGTGACGGCGACGCTGGTTGGTGCATTTAGTTCGGTGCATAGAATCTCCTTGGTCTCCCAAACTGAAGGTGCGAGGGAGGCCTGATGTTTCTTCGCGACGCCGATTTGGTCTACGAATTTACCATCCGGTTGGATTATCTGCAATTGTTATTTAAGTGGAATTAGTAAAGTAGTCAGATAAGGGGTTTTATGGAATGGTAATTGGTGGCCTTGTTATAGTGGATTTGCCAATATTATAATCCAAATAGGATTACAGATTGGAGAATTGATGTCTGTTCGAGATTACAAGTGCTACATAGGATTTAAAACTTATATATTTTTTTAGAATTACCTACAATTCACAATCATTGTGGATCTCAGGAGGTTTGTGGGAAAATTGATACCTAATATCTTTTTATCGACTATCGTTAATGATTTTACACACCAACGAAGTTACAAGTGCAAGGTAGCGATAAAAAGGATTAGCTTTATAATAAGTCAAGATCCGCTTTAGATTAGTTAGTTATGTATTTCGAAAAACTATAATATGTATTATCAAAATCAGTCTTTTGTTATTGAAAGATTATTGTTTTCTGACTAATGCCAACGGCGCAGAATGAGGTGTCTCATTGGAAGATCTAACAAATAGATAATTACTAGATAGATAACATAAAACCGCTTATTCCAAACTAATTTCCGCCAACAATTATACCGGCTTCCAAAAGTACCTACTTCCCGCACTAGGATAAAATTAGCCTATCTCAATCTGTTAATTTGATGTAGAGGTAACCTGTATTACTGCAAAGTTAGCTCAAAATAAAAATATAAGATTACCTGCACTCTATCGTTGCCAGTATCGACGACGTATATGAGTTGGGTCGCGTTGTCAGTGGCGATGCCTTCGGGGGAACGGAACGTGCCGACGCGGCTGCCCTTCTGGCCTATACCGCGGAGATACTCGCCGTCTTTGGAAAAAACGTGGATGCAATGCTTCCATTTGTCTGAAAGGTAGATGTATAGGTATTAGTTTCTGTTTGTAGATGCCTGGGTTAGGTATCTTGGTAGGCGTCTATACATTTTTTCTCTAGTTATTTTCTGGCTATAAATGGTGGTCTTCAACAGGGTGAGATTCTCAGGCACCAGAGCCCTAAGACTTCTAAAATTTTGCTACTTATGCTATTCACCTTGTCGATACAACTGACTTACACGCAACAACGCGAAGTAATTATATTATGGCAATAAAAACTTGATAATGCCAAATTGCTCCGGGCAAGTCTAGTGATTAAAGTCCAAAAGAAAACCTTTGCCCAGTGCCTGGAACGTAACACCTTCCTAATTAGAGTTAACTTCAATCGAAATATTTATGGATCATTTAATTTAACTGGTAATATCGAATAAAAGCCATAGGGTAGTTAGTGGCAAACTTAATTGCTAGATATAGGTAGAAGTCATGGCCACATACGCCTATCTATATGCCATGTGCGGAAGTATATAAGTTGTAAGCCGCCACTGAAGTTTAACGACGAACTTTACTCACCGGTAACATAAATCTCTCCCAAGCTCTTCATGAACGCGATCTGCACTGGACAGAGCATCTCTTCACAAGACAGCCTGGTGACGATCTTGGCCTGAGCCCGTTCCATCACGAGGACGCTGTGGCTGTCCATACCGCAGACGTAGAGGTGGTTGCTCCAGGGAGCCACGCCGATGCCGCAAGGACGTGATGACTTGCGCCATACGAAGTGGGGGATGAAGTTGCGAGATCTGGAGAGTTAAGTATGTACATTATAAGAGATAATAATTAAAGAAAAATGTTATGTGTATTGTATATTGGCAGTGTGTGCAGGTAGTTGCAAGTAGCAAAGAGGACACACAGATCGCAAATGGCCAAAGGGATAGAAAGTTCTTGAGTGGCGAATACGGCCCTAATTATGACGCAGCGTTAGAAGGTGCAGTGCCAGCACCGGGTTGCGAGTCGCTGAAAACCGAGAAAAGTGGGGGAAGCATTTGTTCAGGTGTGGACTTCTCTCGGCTAAAACGCCGAGTGTAAGTAGGTAATTCCTGAATATGAAATCTGAAAACTTATCTTTATGGTGTCTAGCAAAACCGTGAATACAAGAATTGATTCGTTTTAGATATTTGATGCTTTCGTAGATATGATTGATATGAGTATTTCCCCCAAAACTAAACACTTAGGTATGCTGAACAACTATGTAGGTACCTAGGTAGGTAATTGAAAAATGAAGACAAAATAAATAACGAAAACTCGCCAATAATGAGATAACGTAATTTTAGTGGAATTTTAGCTTAATTAATTTTACATATACAAACACAGCAGAGTGTGTTGGATAAATTCTTTGCTGCACGCGAAACTACGATGAATGCATGCACATTTTTCGTATTAGGAGATTTTCATCGGTCGCGGTGAGTACCTAATTCTTAGTTTTAGCATATCCTAGGCTAGTTTTTATGCTTTTAGTAAAGAATATCAGTCATTATTTAAATCGTTTTAAATCTGAGCTAATTCTTACCAAAATCATCCGTACCTAGATATAAAATTAATCAATCAGATAAAATATTCGCATAACAAAGAAGCCGATATGCAAATATAAGCAATATTGCATGTATTTAGAGCATGAATAAATTGAATTCTAATTTGACTTTTAATTTCAATTTACATTAATGAATTACCAAGGCAACTTCACTTTTTTACGTTTACTTAATTATGTGTTAAAGTAAATTAACTTAATAGGCGGGAATAATGCTTTATATTTTTGCGCCATTTTGCCCTACCCATATATCCAAATTAATAACTGACAGCCACAATGACATCATTTCCAATAAGTTATTACATCGTATTACAAAGATTATACCTTTATTTTTATTTTATTAGGTTCACCATAAACACTATATATGTATATTATATCAGGCAAGTAAAATAAGTCGGTTAACAAATTCGGATAACGAGATGTTCAGACCACCTGAGATTAAGACCACCCATTTCTTTCGGAAACCATTTACAAAGACTAGAACTGTTTTATTCATACCAGAGAGCGCTAAGCGACTCTCATTTAACACTCTTGGCTTATCAATCAATTGCAAATTATATCTGGTTTTATAAATTCTCTTCTTGTTTAGTGGACATGTTAGGCTTAATGAATAGCTTTCCAATTAATCTTTTGTTAAACATTTATACAAAAGATTGATTTTCATATCCCTTTTAAGAGCGAATTGGGCAGTTACATTTTAATAGTAACTAAAAAGGGAATGAAAATTACGCAAAATTTAATTTCGATCGTTGGATCGCAATAAGGTACCTACCGTTCTTTCTACCTACCTTTCTTAGAAATGTAACTAATCTCTATTTATCAGATAGGAGCATGCTAACATTAGTCCATGCGGAAGTGTTCGAATTTTCCTCAATTAACTGAGTCTCGAGCCTAGCTCGATACCGTTGTGGTAATCTAAATCGGACTAGACTAAAGATAATTTTGATTTTAAATACTCACCTATAATGCATTACGAGGCTCTCTTCACTTTCTAAAGGATCATTCTGTTTAGGGTTTTCGATAACTGGATCATCTGATTCCGCGTCCAATGGTGTTGCTGAGTCCATTTCCAAAGTGAAGTTCTCCTTGTCGAACACAAAACGTTCGGTGTCCCATTTTGAAACGTCCGTTAGTAAGGACACTGCGTTCTGATGGAGATTTATAAAGGTTGCCACCTGCGAATTAAATAACAGTTAGATTTATTCGATAAGTAGACCGAAAAGTGCTCTAAAATGTTTCTGCGTCTATCAAAAAATTTACAGTTATTTTTAAAATGGAGGTCTAAAAAAACATTTCCATTAATACCAGTTAGAGTAGCGAAGAAATGTAAACAGTTTTGTAATATACCTACCTAATCCTAGCTTCTGCGCTCACCTGAATGATGCAAATTGTTTGGGTGAGTTGAGCAATAAATTCGGGATAAGAAAAATACCTAGTCGATAGCTGCAGTCACCTACTTTTTGTCAGTTAAACAATTCGAACAGTTTGTTTATTGGGTACACTTCGATAAATAAATACGACCTCAAAATATACTTTTTCAATGATATCAGTAGATCATCTACAGATTGCTTTAAAATAAGGTTCTTCCAAAACTGAAAAAGCCCCTGAAAATGGTTCTTGTAACAATTTGATAATATTTTATCGCACATAATTTGCTATTTACATTTTAATCAGTCAAGTGAATCATTTATTGTGATTTAATTAGTACGATAAGGTGTACCTAATGCCGAATAACAGGAATGGATGTAATACTTAATTTATTGCGTAGGCGAATGACCACAATTTTAAGTACGGTCGAGTACGAGGCTTAAGAAGATTAAAAAAAAATATTTAAAAAAACTAATAAGTATGGTTACGTATATTTGTTAGTCTTTCAAGCAAAAACTTTAAAACAGAATGCGAGAAATCAGACACTAATGTGTCCCTTTGTATTTACTGTCTATGAATTATTATTTAGGTACTTTAAGACCCCAATATTTACTAACAACCATGCGAATAGTGCAAATACCGTTTTCCCATAAAATTAAAGTTTATAGGAGTATTCCCTTTCTGTAAAGGTTAGTCAATTACTTAGCATTTAGCAAGATAATCATCGTAAATGTAAATTGCAAACCGGTTGGAAAGATTAAAGCCTGCAATATAATTTTTGATGGGATGTTACTTAGATTAGGTAAAGTATCAGAACCTAAACTTCATCGTAAGTATGCGAACACATCATTTATTCACGTCCTTTATGGCTATCTACGTACCACAAGAAATATGTAATAGACTAAGTGCAAAAATCGTCAATAGGTACACTATTACATCAGGTTCCCCTGTAGTAATAGTTGTATGTATCTTGTGGTAAAATCAATAAATAAATAAAAATATAAGATCTTACCCTTTCGTTATCATTAGAAGAGCCACTTGATTCCATAGCCCTTATTGCAACTGCCCTGGCCTCGTCCAACGAGGCTTGCAGCGCCAATGCGGACATTTCTGAAGATTTCTGCAAATTGGCTGCTTCCATGAGCATTCCGTCTTTAGCTTGGAAAATAGCTGCGATTTTCTCGTCCGCAGCTATTCTGATTTGTTCAGCTATTCGATCGCAGCGATCCTGTAAAAAAGTATTTTAAAAACTTAAACTTAGGTAAAACTCAGGCATAGAAAATTACTTTTAACAAAAATTACTTCCTTAAAACACAGAACTATGATCTACCTACCGTCGGCTAATCCCGGGTATGCTATAAAAGTTTATATTAAAAAGATCTAAAAGTACGTATGTTCTGAGAGCCAGCAATTTAATAGTATTGTTCCCAGAATCATTTTAAAGATTGATTTCACGTAGATAATCGCTTGACACCATTGCAGACAACAACACGTTAAGGGAATTTTATTACCTACAGAGAAATACCAACTGTGAATACCAGCGTATGTTTTTCCGAGAAGTTATCCTTATTTTGCGAAATGTAGAAAATAATGTGTGTTTGCTGAATGAAACATTCGAGGCACGTACCTTATAATGCTCAATTTTGTGTTCGAGATGACTGGCAGCTGTGTCCAGCTGTTTCACAATAGATTTTAGTTGGATCCGCATATCATCCAAATGTTGTAACCAACAAACTTTGCAGAATTTCTAAAAATAGTCCTTTGTAAGTAAATCAAATTATACACAGAAGTAACATCACATAACATGCTAGAAGTGATTTATATTTATTTACCAGTTTGCAATGATCGCATTGTGTGATTTCGGCATTATCGCACATGCTCTTACAGTGCACACATCTACTTCCAGCAGCAAACATATCTGTGTTCTGTGGAGGAGTGGTAATAATTGGAGTGGTCGGTGGCGTCCCTGAGTTCTTAGATTCAGACACGATATTCTGAATCCCTACCAACTGCAGCAACGAATCAATATACAGATTAGACGGCAAGCTGTCCACAAAATTGGGGCCGAGGACTTGAACCCTTGTCCTGCATATGGGGCAATCGAATATGATTAAATCTGAAAAGGGAAACAATTGCCATCTGTCATATATGTCATACATGGTTATATTCAATCAGGTGTGCAATTAGTTACGAACCGGCGATGTAGACAGACAGGCATGCCGTGCAGAAAGTGTGCTGACACGGTAACATCTTTGGATTGTGCAGTACTTCGAGGCACAGTGCGCATTGTATCAGTTCTTTGATGCCGCCAGCTGATAACCTGTTCGTGATCATCGGATCGCATTATTTTTGCACGATAAAAGTAAAGACGCGGATAATGAAACGATTGGTCTTGTTATTTTTATGGACTGGCCTTAGTGGTTTTGGAGAGCTAATGAATGAGTTAACGTTGTAATTCACAACAATTTGTTTTTGTGTTATAATTTGCAGTCATATAAAAGGCAACATCACCTACTTAGCGGACAATAACAACATTCCGCTAGACCAACGACAAGACGTAATAAGATCGATGAATATAATTAACGTCTACCACATACAAGTAGTACTTACTTTCTAGGTTTTGAATCTGGAATTAAACTTGCTGCCCTCGATACCACTGGCGGAGTATGTGACCTGAACATGTGGGGGTTCTCCTGAGGCTGTGAGTTAGGCGGTGGCGTGGGCGTTAGAGCCTTTAAACCACTCTCCTTCGTGCTTTGCCAACGTTTTAGGGTAAAAAACGGCGGTCTTTTCACCTTCTCTGCCATAATTATATACTTGACACTTCAACATTCAAAGAAATACTGATAATTAAACTTTGATAATTGTATCAATCATTATCAGATACCCCGGTAATTATGTAGTTATCTTCCATATTTTAGATTCGAAATTGATTAAACCTACACCTTAGATAAGATAAATGCGATTATTTTCGAAAACTTATTTATGTTTATCGTGTTTCAGACAAAATAAATTCGATGTCATGCAAAAGATTTCGTGCGAAATCGAAACCGGTGGAGGGCGCTCGGGGCTTGGGTTCTTTAGTATCGCAATAAAACGGAACATAAATACCATGGATCCTCTTCAACAGCATTGTACTTTACGGATGGCAATTTTGAGAAAGTTATCAAAATAAATGTAGGCTTTTAGGTTGCCATATTTTAGGGGGAGGCCGATGCATTATAACGGTAAAAACAGGTGAAGTAAATGCTGCCCGAGGCTCCTTGCCAAATTTGGTCACATTTGGGAACCAGTTTGGTATTCTTCATTCGCGTACGCAATGTTTTTCTATTTTATTATTGTGTTAATCTGCTGTCGTTATTGCATCAACATACGCCCGTCCCGCTATCGACCAGCCGCTACATTTTTTTGCAAACTCGAACAAATTGAGTGAGTGGCTTTTTATTACTGCTATACAGATAAGGGAATTACCTCTGTATTAGTTTGTAAATATCAAACCTATTTTTGGCATATTAAAAGTGACGACACGGTATTTATAAATATTCCACCACGGTCGCAGAGTCAAGAGAAGATTGTCCTTTCAATGTAGAAAATATAATAGTAGTTTAAAATAACTGAATTGGGAATCAAACCGACAAACCTAGACTTCTGAGTCATGAAATCAAAAAATGTTTACCTAAGTCCTAAGTAACCTTTTTCCTGATACCTAGACACAAAGCATGCATGTTCAATAAGGATCATCTGATAATATGAGAGATGTGCAAACCGACTTCTGCAAAGCCTATCCGACAGATCAGGGTGAGCAACTTTGCGCTTACGCAGCCATTCTGCCAATTATACGATCGAGACGTTAAGTTCCATACGCTAAACATCAGTGCGCCTTTTTACGCCAGAGATTTCATAGTACTACAGTAAGTAGAGCTTTTCATATTTTGATTGTCAGTTTACTGTCAGCGCCCTATACCACATGCCAGGAAAGTTCTCGAATCCCTCCTTCCGGACCTGAATGTATCGTTTTGCTATTTATTTTATTAAATCTTTGTTATATTTAAGTAGTTGTTATCCATTATCAAAAAAGATAATTGTCGAATGGAAAACACTATACCTATATTTAGCAACTTTTGTTGACCGGGAAATACCGAAAATAAAGCAAAACGGCAGCTCCTTACAAATAAGTAGCGTTATTGTAAGAATTTCTCATAGTTTCCCAGATCAAACATTTGAATATTTGGAACGTAGAAATGGCGCACATTCTTCATCTCTACGGCTTGTAAAGCAGGTTCTCGCAGTAACACATCCCCTTTACATGTGCACCTAATAGGTCCCTTATCAAGATCGCTGCACTACGCATTAGGGCCTTGTCTAAGTGAATGAGGAAAACCCCATCTTGAGAGAACTTAATGAAAGGTAGGACAAATTAGTGAAAGGCTCGATTTATAAATATAATGCTTCTTGAAACTAGTAAAGCCCGCATTCTTTATAGGTTGGTATAAGGAGAAAAAATATATATTTTCTGAATTTCTGGGAGATGCAAATTATTACAAATGTTTTGAAATATTGCAGCATGGTTGTGTGTACAAAATTCCGAAATTAATTTAATGAGTAATCGCTTACAAATAATATTTTTCATAAGACAAGTTAGGGACATAATTTCACTAGTTTCACTCTTCAAGTTTGTTATCCCCGACACCGAAAAATGGCCCCCATTTCTCAAGTAATGTGGAACAAATTGCCTCACACGGTGTGCACGAAAAATATTTCTACCAAGTTTCCGAGAAAACTTTTTCATAAAATAAAAATATTGCAGAGATGCGCAGAAGTTGTTTACAAGTAGCTTTAAGTGACCTGAGAGACAACATTAATTTTTAAGTAGGTATATCTAGAAAGTCCTTGTGTGACTACTTACATATGAACAGGAAATAAGTAGGCAGGTGTTTTATACTACTGGCATAGTACATTTATGTTTAAATTCAGTTTAAATTGGCGGTCCACCAAATCTCTTGGTTTCATCTCCTATCTTGCTTAGACGTGATATGACTTTATGTATTTGATAAAACATAGACAAAAAGATATGTAGTACATACTTATATGATCTCAGAAATATCTTCGTGTTTTCCTTATTCATGTCCTTTCCAAGTTTTGTCTCACCACAAAACAAAACAGTTGTTGACTAGACTATAACGAATACTGGCCATATACTAAGTAGTAATAATATTAAGATTCTTCAAAATAACAGTCCACAGAATAATGTTTGACAATCTATCCAGTCTCATTAATTACTCATGCTTATTAGTGTGCTAAACGCTGACATCCTTAGCCTAACAATTCCTGCCGACGGCGCCAAGCCATTGATGGGTACCGTTTAAAAAAACATTGTGATCCGTCTCTTTTCCCTTTAGTCATGAGCTGAATAAAACAACGTCT
Organism: Helicoverpa armigera; assembly: GCF_030705265.1. Taxonomy (NCBI): domain Eukaryota; kingdom Metazoa; phylum Arthropoda; class Insecta; order Lepidoptera; family Noctuidae; genus Helicoverpa; species Helicoverpa armigera. Next base: position 5,713,127 of record NC_087134.1, on the reverse strand, counting down.
CCCTACTGCATGCAGATGACCTGCAACTTGTGACTTATGCTCATTTGACAAGGAAAAAGATAAACTTCAGGGTCCGTTGTTTCTATTGAGAAATACGATAATTTAATGCTCCTCTGACAAGTCATCTGAATAGCTGAATAAAACTGTCAAGTTGCCTGCGATCGATGCTTTATGAAAATCTAACTAGAGCTAATACTTACGCAGCATTTATTTCAGGAAATTAACGGCGAATTTCAAATACTATCTACCCGTGGCTAGAGAGAGGAGTTTGACAATGCTTGCATGCGGCTAATATCAAAATTATATTTCCAGGAAATCCGCAATAAGTAGGTAACTTACATAACTGTGTAAAGGTACACTAGTATTTCTTTTAAATGAACTTGACAGCCCCAAAGCGTTCTAGATTTACCACTTCTTAATTGCTTGTTCCTCTTCAAATTTAAAATATTTCAAGACCAGTTAGACGGAGTGTAATAAATAAACATTGGCACCGATTGACTGACAAGACAATGTACAATATTGAGCTATTACTACGGCAGCCCGGTTCATTGTTATTAAAATGTTTGTATTTCATGAAAGATACTTCCTGGAAAATGTAGGCCATGAACAGTGCGCCCTGGTCATTGCATACAAATTCAGTTTACGAGTTTCACCCTGGACAAGAATGCGGACCAAATTAATTACCATGACAATGCACTGGCAAAATACATTATTTATATGTACACGGGGTGAGACAAGTCGAGTTTCTACTTACATTTGTGTACATTAACTAAATGTAAATCTAAAAACAATAGGTGATTTACGGTGAGATTTATTTGAAACACTTAGCAAAGTCTTGAATCACATACATCACATCTTGTAAGAACTAGGCATTTCATTTGATTTATCGTAAATAATTTAAATAATAAATCATTCTTAAAACTATTTCTCGAGACAAAACCGTTTACACGGTTTCTCGAAGTTTCCTTGATTTTCTGATCAGAGCAATCAACTGATTTTATGTTACCATCTTATAAATAATTAAATATTGTTCCAACACATTACAACCACGGAAGAATTGTAACGATTAAACGAATAAAATAAAATATCAGTTGATAATCTCTACCTAAAATACGATGACTTTTGGATAATAGCAATCACACTAATTTCCTCTATATTAATCAAGGTGACAGCCAATAAGCCATTTAATAAATTATTCAACCTTAGACTAAGTGATTTAGAATTTTGCAATGTGTATGCTTTCCTTGACGCAACTGGAGAACATAATAGGTAATTTGTCTACTTATTGCCCATAAAGGACTGTGTTTCAAATAACAAATACAAATCAAGAATGCGTTACAAATACCTACTAACAATGTGATTTTCTGGGGCTGCACCTTCTAGTTAAATAGTAAGTACTTATCTATTTTATATAATTTACACCCCGTTCTTTCTCTTTCTTTTTTTCTATAATTGAAACGACTCCTGTCGTCGATAGCAGCAAAACAATTAGGTAGACCCACAGGCTGCCCTCGTGGGAACATCCAAATCCACAGGGAATAGGTACACTTAGAAAGGAATATCATGGCATAGTTAAAATACTTTCATGGTTTTCACAATACTTTCCGTACATATATTTTGTGCTGCACACAGAAAAATATCGTATTTAAGTTAAAATATTCGCAGTCACAAAACAATAAATACTTTATGAGATACTAGCTTTTGCCCGCAACTTCGTTCGCGTGGAATAGTGACTATAAGCAGATTTTTGATTTGACCAATAGATGGCGCTATATGTCCGGAATAATTTTATTTTTATTTTTTTTTGTAATAAAAACTATCCTATGTCGTTTCTCAAGTTTCAAACTATGTCTGTACCAAATATCACACAAATCGGTTCAGTAGTTTAGGCGTGAAGAAAAGACAGACAGAAAGACAGAAAGACAGACAGACAGACAGAAAGACAGACAGACAGAGTTACTTTCGCATTTATAATATTATATTAGTTTGGATTTGGATTAGTTTGGATCTACGAGTATGTAGTGGCCATTCGTAGCAAATGTTCGGCGATGAGCATTTGGTTCCACTGTTCTTTAATCCAGAATTGCTCAGTTAAATTGTACATCCACTAAAGGTAAGAAAAGCGAACGAAAATCCTCATGATTACCGCAATAGAGCAAGTTTACATAATTTACGTAATTGACCCTCCTCACGATATGTTCCGGCCCGATTCTGCCGTACAATATTATTATGTCGACAACACTTTGATTATGTTTAATCACTATCTTGCTCACGTGGGTTATTATATTCTTTGTTTTTGCTTTCATTGTTGTTTTGCGAGATAAATAATATGTGTAATCTGATACCTGCTAGATGAATGTGGAATAAAAATAACTCCGTTCTCAGGTTGGAGCTGCTGCAAATAAAAACAAACATAATTTCTGGAAGAATGTTTTATTAATGGTCCTCTTTGTGGCACGTTCAGATGTTGAAAATAATCAAATCTCAATTGCAATCATTTTCTTTTGGCACCTCAAAGCGCCCCTTAGAAAAAGGTATTCCTTTGTTAAGTAATGTTGGTTTATTTTTTGTGGAATTAAGAAATGTTAGGGGGAAAGCGAGAAATCGTCTTCCTATTAAAATTTCCCAAGCATTATCATAAAAGTTATGACAAAACAAAGGATGTACTTGGAGTCCCCTTTATTTTATAATTCCGATAAGCATAAACAACAAGTTTTTGATACTGTAGAGAACATAATTGATAACATTACCTATTATCTACAGATCGCGCAACATTGATTTATAATATTTAATTTATAAACGACTGTATTATAACTCTTGCATTTGCCAATGACAATAAATTCTCAAATATTGGCACCAAACTCCAGCAGTGAATTTCTTTCCAAAAACGCGTTTTGTGTGCAAATCGATGACACCAGAACCTTTGTTCATTCATCGTGCGTTTTTTGACAATAATGTGGATATTTGGCTGTGTGTGCATATGCTTTCTCCGAAAGTTATTTATGTTTGCAAAAATAAGCACGGCCTTCACGTGCGTGCGAAGGGCTGGTGCGCATCAGATTCACTTACAATGTGTGCTACCCATTAAGAAACGAAGCAGGAAAAGGAACACCGCTAACCCAGTGGCCAACTGGCGAGGCGACGTCGAACGATTACACCCGCCCGAGCCTCCATTCCGTACCGGTATCGCCGCGCCAGCGCTCGCAACCAGACACTTAACTGACTCTCATTACTAAACGCATATCCTCTAAACAAGCGACCTTATGACTCGCCAGCCATAAGCGATGAGGACCCACCTGTCACCCCGGGGTGCTACGCTCCATTGTTTGACAATGCGGAAAGCGGGGGACGCGCCGTGCATCACAATTAGCAAAGAGAGTTTCGGCGACATGTGAATACAAAGTCGTCGTCGATATAGTGGCACTCGAAGAAATTACAGACGTCCAAGGACTCGAGGACGAACGTGACGCTACCAACATAACTTCAGCAGTCGATACCAAAAAGAAATTTGTCGCGGATTATATCGGACGCGGGCGCATTTTTGTGGAACAGTGTTTGTTATGCACCACCGTGCCTGAAAGTTAGCGAAATTTTGGCAGCGATACTGCAAGAGCGACGCCCGCGCAGCTGACCTGTAATCAGCCTATACATCTTGCGATGATCGCAGGAATAGGACCTTTACTTGAACATTGTGATTGATAGTGAACGACAGTTCTGCAAGGACGATACTTGGTGTGGTGTGCTGATGAACATTTATTCCTTCGAAACAGTTGTGATATTGAGGTGAGTTGAATTTGAATAATATGCCCGTTAGAATATTTTCTCAATTAGCTTCAGAGCGTGTACATTTGTTATCACATGGCATGGGTAGGAATGATTTAAATGCGGCCTCAATTAATTCCTGTTTCAACTGCCATGGCAAGTGTGTTCTTAGATTCGTCCTGATTTATAATTACTATCTATCACTGTTTTAACTCTTCATTAATTTGGGCACATTAACACATCACTTGGCAGCGTCGGTTTTATCGCACAAACCGCGAATAAATGAATATTAACGATTTTAATCTGTGCTAATAGACGAATTAAATTTAACTTTTCACGTACTTATTTTTCTAACCAGCTACCAAAACTATGAATTATTTATATACCTTCAAACTATAAGATATAATTAGGTATCAAAAATGGACCTAGTTAAGATTTTTTATAGCAGCTTTTTATAATCTAATTTCTTTGAAAATGACGTGTGCCTAGACAGCGTGTTACTAGAAATAATAACAGTTCATTCAACTTCATCTACATGGACTGCTAAGAATTAAGTTTGTTAACCCGAAGCTCGTACGAAGCGATCTTCACGATACAATTTCAATTTAGCGTAATTGAAGAAATATTCATCAAATGTTGGTAATGAAATAAAGTAAGACGATTGTGGTAAATCGCATGCGATGACTAAGCAATGAAGCGTATATAATACAGACGAACAAAGCGATGAAGGCGAAACGGCCTCACAAGTTTGTAAATAAACATTGCACTATAATTTTCCCATCGAATCACCATATCTAAAGTGGGACATCAGTTCAGATGTAGTTCTGCCAAACCACAGCGGTACTAAATAAGGTCGGGCCGTATGTTATAAGAGTCATGCCGGTGCTATAAAACGGTCTACAAGTTAAAACAATAACACATTTGCCTGAGATGAAATGTGGTGATTTGGACCACAACGAGCTTTAACTCTTTGCACAGCTTTGTAGTGCTACTGTCAAACTAGATAATTCTCTAGGTCAATCTAAGCTGGATGTTGCTATACCTACAACTGAAATGCAGGAGATCTTTATCATATCTTATTTTTTAGCAAAGTCTGCTGTAGATTTGATACTGCATTAAGTATGTAAGAAGACTTTTTGTCAAACAACAAACCCTAGTCTAAATTGATTGTTTTGGAACTAGCTGATAAAAATATCTAAAATGAACCCTGCACTGTACACTGATAGATAATCACCATAAAAGTCAACAAACATGATTTCGCTTAAACAGCAAATAGCTCACATTCCTAAGCCAATTATGATATAATCTAACGTAACATAACAGTAAGCTTGCACACATTCATCAAGTTATTACGGATGGAGTTATCTCAATAGCGGTGTTTCGATCTAAGTTAAATTGCCATCGTCGTTAAGAGCTTATCGACATTGGCAAAGATGCAAGACTACCAAAAGTTTTGATATTACAACCGAACAGAAAAAATGAAAATAATAAAGAAAACTTATTTTATTACAAAAAGTATATAAATAAGTATATAAATAAGCTGAAGATATAGTCTGATGAAAGAAATTAATGCATTTAGGTACATAAATAAAAGTGTATTCAAAAGCATTTGAAAGCTCTAAACGACAAAAATTAAAGATGCGCATGCAGCTATAGATGTTTTCGGCACAATTTATTCCAAAATCAGATAAGAAACCGAATTTAACGTGAAAGTGTCGAGTGATTGCTAAGTGAATTCCTGATGACAAATCGGTACGTTATAGATTCGATTAAACTTCGAAATGAGCAAGTACTCGTCAATTCTGAAGTGTGCACAACACAAATAAATACGACACACGCGTGCCAAGAATAAGAAATGGGTTTACAATACCGACATCAACATAAATGGTGATCGATTAGAAAACTTTATCGATGCTATTGATAGCCTTGAATCGAATTGAACTGAAACAGGGAATAAGCAGTAGGTAGGTAATAATTTAGAAGTTGTTTAAAATATAGCAGTCTTAAAGATTATGGGAGTAAAGTAAAAATCTCTCCGTTTTTCTAATGATTTTAGAACAAAATTAAATAGCATTTTTTACTAACAAGCTGTATTCCGTGTTGCCAACACTTTAATGTTTCGTTGATTTATTCGCGCTTAATAGTCATAAATGTTAGCTTAGTTAGCTATTTCGCACCTACTGTGCCATCAATCATTATTCAAAATGCGTTAAATCTTCAAAGCAATTAACCACGGCTAGTTTTTCATGTTTATGGGTGAAGATTCATGATTTAATATGAAGTTTACGAGCAGTCAACCGGTAACTCGAGATCGAATCATAATAAAGGTGTTATAGCACAATCGATTTCATCAAAATCGTCGCTGATTTATAATCGATTGTCGCATTGGACCGGTTGTGCGACCTACAGATCAGGTCTGGGATATTATGCGGGTTCAGGCAATCAACTCACTTGACCTGTATTACATACAACAAGTCGGACGCGTTAACAGGTTTAATCCTTGTCAAACATTAGGTACTCAACTTCCCCGGATATGTTACTGCCTACTTTTTATAGATCGGTTACAATATTGGGTTCGGTGTTAAAATTAAATATATTTCGCAGATTTTACTTTATATCTATATTTCATCAATCTCTCTAAAGAACTTCTACCATCAATTCATCAATCAATGTCATACAATATGTAGAAACTTGCTATGGTTTCCAAAAATTCAGATTTTGTGTGAGTCATTCAGTATCCTGAAAATACTTTGAGTTATAAACCCTCTTAAACTCTACGGCACAAGGTGCAATTACTTCGTAAAAGAATGGCGGTACATTATCGTATACAGCTTTATAGCCAAGGACTATAACTTTGAAAGTAAAATGAACTAAATCTTCCGAAGGCTTAGGCGACAAGAAGTCTCGTGAACAGAATTTGACTGCGAAGGGCACACATGATGATTCCGGTATGATAGCTTCCATGGGTTCCACATAGAACATCTTCTTCATTTTAGTAGTCAATTTAATTTTAACGGTAACTGGGTAAAGTTTATGATTGTTTGAGACTACGAAATTATCTTCACAATAACCATGAGAAACTGGCGATTTAGACATGTCTAATATAACTGGATGTATTGTTATTGGATGTGCAAGTATCTCACCGTAGACTTTTAAGGTTTTTCTGATCTTAACTATTTCAGTTTCAGGATCAATAAATTCAAAATCATAGTAATTTTGGTGATAACCTATGCATTCTATTTTAGTAAAGTAGACTGGAATTTTCGTTTTTTCATACGGCCCCAAATACAAATAAGTTGATTCAAACATAAACGTATCTAAAGCAAGCTCGATGATTCCGTTGGCGATAAAAGCCATCGCTTCCTTAACAGTTAGCGAATCAATATTGTTTTCAACTTTTGATGAAGATGCTAAAGTGTCTATGTCTTTATCTGCTTTTCTTTCACGGACACTCTCGGTGCGCGGCCCACTTGGTTCCATGGAAAGAATAAGGTTTGATGCCCTGGCTAAGTCAACGACTCGTTTATAAATATGCAAGTGGTAAGTGTAAGGATCGTTAATGGCTATTTCAACATTTGTCGTTGTATATAAATCATTCCTTTTAAAATGCCAAGGATAAACTGATGGAAAAGTTATCGATTCCGGCATTATCGCACAGCGAGATATAGTAAATGCACTGACGATTGGGATACAAAAGGCTTCTGGAGCAGCACCATCATAAACATCCGGACCAACTTTAAAATATAGGCCCGATTCAAATTCATCTGGAGTCTTTAGGGTGAATATCAATTTATATACTACAGATATACCAGGATAAACTCGTTTTGGAATAACAGGCAATATCTTCGTTTTTAAGAAATGTGAACCATCTATAACTTTCTCAAATCTAATATGTATGAATTCGCCTGTACAGTTTGTTACTGTAAATTGAACGGATTGTTTCTTCAAAGAGTTGTCTTTCAGCACAATAGGCGTTGGAGTACATGCTACTCGCTTCGTGGGTTTTAAACGTTGCCACTCTTCTTTATCACTATCCGACACGACGCTGCCGCCAGTGCCAGAGAAAATGGATCTAAAGCTAATTCTACTAAATTTGGACCCAGGAGAAGGAAACAACTTATGAGCATTGGTAGAAATACAAATTGGTAATCGAGGCGGTTCTACTGGTGACTCCACTTGGACCTCTACATTAACTTTTGACGGCACAGAAACTATCGATTCAGCGGAAGTTGAAAATTCTGAGGAAAAAATTTCTGTGTTCTGATGAGGAGTTTCGGGCAGTTCTTTTGCAGCTGTTAGAGCCATTAAATCTAATAAGGGAATCGGTGGTTGTTTTGGTTTTTTCAGTTCCATCTCTATTTTACGCCATTTGCTGGCTGTTCTGCATAACCCTGACGATAGTTCGAAGGGTGATGGTCTCGTCGCCTGTATATATAACTTATCTATTATCATAGATTTTCGCAGGCGTGCATCTCGAAGTTTTTGTTTACAATCTGTCTTTGCAACATGCAAACGTTTCACTAAATGCTTCCAATCCGGTAACGATCGAAAATCTATTTTGTATTCATCTTCTATAGATTTAATTAATTTTTCTACATCAGTGGTGTAATCGTTATAATCTCTGATACGTATATGAGTGCATTTTTTTGGTAACATCGTGCAATTAATAATATATTCTTAATAAAAAACTGTTAATGTTTGTGTATAATAATAAATTTTAGGAATTGACACTTAGGTGTCATTTTGTCACGCCAAGTTTTTTTTTCTAATGAACGACAACGGAAATCAAAACATGCCAATGAAATCGGCAGCAAAACTACGGAAGGTATTAAAAGCATAAAATGATGTTTCTCCAGGTAGGCGATGGATGCATCAGTTCCTCGAGTGATACTTAGCATAGCATTAGCGGCTTTGCTGCCGATGGCTTCGCTGAACAGCCAGGATGGCGTGGCCAAGGAGGATATTCCTCACTCGCGGCAGAAGAGGATACTCTGGATCACGAACGACGGTCGGTTGGCGTTGCCCCCCGGTACTACAATGACTATCACGCCGTCCATATCGATGCCATTCGTAAGGCATCCACCGCCAGGATTCTTGTCTAATATGACTGTCAGTTTTCCGTTTACAAGTAAGTTTTATTTTAATTACTTTATAAGTTTTTCTATCTCCTTAACACTACAAATTTTTATAAGTATAAAATGTTACGTTAATAGGTAAAAGTCACAGAGGCTTACAAGTTGAACCTAAGAGTTTAATATGTTTTTCTCTAATCCTGATTTCAACGCACCTTTTTTATTGACAGCAGGTTTAAGATACCAACTGAAGATATTTTTCTACGTTTTTTGCCGCATAGTAGGGACTTTAAATGTATTTTTCAATAACTTTTTCTTCCATGCTCGATAATTAAATATGTCAACATCATTCGCCGATTTACAGGTACCATGAAGTACGAGATTGAATTTGACAGTCAGTATATTCAGATCTACTAGAAGTTGGAGTAGAACATTAATATAAGTAGCTAAAGCAATAGTAGTAACGTAATCCATACCTAATATGTAATAGTAGCATAACGAAATAAATTAGAAAACCTAAATGATTTTCCGAAGGATTAGTAATGTACCTAATTAGATAAAATGTGCCGCTGAATTTACGTCAGATCGAAGTTCGACCATAGGTACACTAACATCAGTTGCGTGCGAGCGTAATCATGCCGAGATTCGGTCGCGTAAGGTCGACATAAGTGTACCTACTGTGTTGGACACTAATCGTTTATTAATAAGTAGTTAGTATACTCATAAAACTTACTTGTACTTTAGTATATCTTTATGTAGATAGGTATCTAGTTGTTTACGTAGTTACGTGGTAAGAATATAATGTAAAGCAGAACTTCAGTGTAGAAATATGGCGTGGAGATACTCGTAACAGTGATGCCTTATTCATTATTATTTATTTGGATATTATAATATAATAATAATTAGTAGAAACAATAAGACAGTATGGTATCCTAATAAAATAAATGAAGACGCTAACTGTATAAAGAACTTCGAAAGAGATCACATTGTAAATTAATATCTGCACTTTTCAGTTGACTTTGACAAACTTGGCTTGACGGACAATGAAAATCCATACGGAGCATTTCCACCCATCTTGGCCCGATCTATGGGTAGAGCGGCGGTTTCCATGATGGCTGATTATGTTGGACAATACTTGGATCGGAGACGAGGCAAACGGTCTACTGATAGCAACATTGCTCCAGAGGTTGAAAAGGAAATACAGGATCGGTTACACGGAGGGGAAAGGTAAAACATGACACACAATTACTTACTAAATACGCTGTTCATTTTTTATAAATTAAGTCACGCTTTGTAATGCAAATTGTGGAAGGTTTAAGAACCAGTGGCTGGTAAAGCGACAAAAGTAACAAAGGTACTGAATAAGGGACCACACATGAAAGCCGTTGGCACGTATTTCTGTCTGAGACCACGTGGAGGTTAGCAACAGTAGCGGTTAAATTATTGGCCGTCACTTTCACCTTCACGATGAATAACATCAGGAATTCCACTCACGAAGGATAGTTGGCGACGGACGCAGGAAGTTACTACGAAAAGGTGTTTGAAATTCTTTATGTGATTCGAAAACCGGCGCCTATTACGCAAGAAATCGAAGAATTGGAGTAAACAGTATATCATTTAACGTGTTTTTTAAAGACAGTTACGTTTCACAATAATACTGCCTGGTTCTGTTGACAATAACCATTTGTTTTTGATATCATCATATCCCGAAAACTAATTAAATCTAGATAAGTTTAGAAAGTACTGAAAAGAATATCATTTCGTTTCAAAGCTATCGACAAGATAAACATCTGGAAAGTAAAAAATAAGAACTATAAATAGTTGTTGTTAACCGATACACCTATAAAATATATGTTTACTAATTACAATCCAAAATTTTCAGAGCAATTTTGTACGGCATGGCTGAGGATCTATTCGAAAACTTTGGGCTGTCAGGCAAAGAATGCCTGCTGCGTGCTATTTGTGAAATACAATCACACCCACTCACGAACTTTGGTTTGTTCGGCGAAATGATGAAGCTGTTCTTTACGTAAGTTTCTATAACTTTTTCCTAGTTCAAACGCATTTTCATTATAGCGTCTTCCATTATATCCGGAAGCGTCTAAATTGACATTCAGACTTAAGGCTGGTTAGTTGTTCTTATACCTACTCTTTACAAGTCAACATTCTTGCTTTTATGACAGTTTACGTTTGGTATGTATGATAGGTACAAGTTTGAGTTAGTGACTGAAGACAGCTTAATTTGCTCTTTTTGACTACTTAAGCCACTAATGCTATGTGTATTTTGTTGTCACCTCATCGGCTTAGCTTCTGCCAATTCTTGAAATGAAAAACATGCTCGTAGTCAGGAGGCCTACATAGAGGCCTATATGGAGTGTTGTCCTATATTTCTTAATATCAAATTAACTACATCAGGTAATTGACAAACGGAATTATTTTAACTTCCAGACCCAGCAAATCACCGTACGCGAATCTCCTAGAAGAATATGTAGAAGCCCAAAAAGCTGGCGAAGGGAACGGCGAATGTTGGCCTTATTACAGATTATGTCCCAAGAGCATTTTCCAATCTAGCAACAAATATTCGTAAGTTGATCACATTAATATTTTTATGAGCTTTTATCGTTGTATCGATCTTTTGAGGTCGGTGAAGCGCGTTGTTCCGTGTTGTAAACGTTACGCATATACATATATAATGATTTCATGGTAAAAGTAGGTGCATGAATAGGTAAAAAATTCTACTAATTAAAAGTATATCTAAGGTCTTAATGATGGTATTATTCACAGGCAAGACGCAGAAGACGTGCACAGACGACAAGAACACGAAAACGACGTCGAAAACAAAATAGAGGATACGCAGGCAATGTAGGCCAGCAGTGATGTCACTGAAACTTGGGCTCGTAGAGCCGGCAACAGAATCCCAAATGTAGTGGTAGTTCCGACCAAAGCTCTTTGTAATTAGACTTGTACTAAAGTTTATTTATTTTTACATCTAAGTGCCATTTCATTTAAGGCTGCGGAGACACATGGTGCTCAAGAACTTTATAACTCTTAAAACTGCGTTTTGTGCACTTTATGATTATGATCAATAGATAAAATGCGCGCGTAGTTTTGTTTGTTGAGTTTCCGTCATTAGGTGTCTCCGCGCGCTTTTAATTTGTTTAGTTGAATAATTTTGATTTTCTTTTGAATTTCTTTAGATTTTAATTATATCCCTAATTGTTAAAATTATTTATTTTACTTATAAATGTTATTTTGCTCATCTTTGTTGTCACTGTTGTGTTAATTTAAGAAACACGTGAGTCTAAAGTAGCTAGTGATTTTGTAAATTGTAATGTATTTATAGTAGTTAAGTAATATAACTTATTATTCTAAATTATTGTATTTTTTAACCGGAGGAAATAATAATATTTTTTTGATGAGTTTTCTCAAAAAATTCTCCGAAATTAATAGTTATAGACCGAAACTATTTCTGATTTAAACATGAAGATTAATGTTGAGTCATCATTACTAGATCTCGCTAACCTAACTTTACCACATCTGCTAACAGTTCATCAAAGTAGCTTTATTGAAAATCAGTAAGTGCAACTTGTAAAATACTCCTAAACCTGTTCACGATAAATTAAATACCCATTAAACATTCCCGTACCTATTCAAGTTAAAACGAACCCAACTCCGACATAGAAAAAGTAATCAATAAGATATCCGGACCGCGACCACAGGTTTAATAATAAATACCGATAAGGCACGTGAGAATAGTCGCAACCCTAGTCGGAAACCTGAAAGCTCCGTCAGGGGGCGTGGAAATGAAAGGCAACGCCGCCCGATAATTTTCTATTTTTGGACCAAAATCCTGCTATGATTAAGGTAAGACCCCAAAGAAGGAAGTGAGTGAAGTATATACGTGTTTATAACCGTGTTTGTGTGCACAGTGTAAGTGTATTGAACGTTTCAGGCGCAATATGTTATGTTCGTGCTAATACTTTTGTTGAGTGCAATGCATGAAGCTGCATCGATAACGAAACGAAGCTATTCGGACCAGTCGGTGAGAGGTTACATCACAGAGGTATTGTATTCAAATGAAAATTACGTAAATTTTCCTCAAGAGGGAAAACTTAAATCAATACATTGTTGTAGAGAACATGCTGGTGGAACGAAGTGTGCAAGGAAGAATTCCAAACATTGTTCCGATGTAAGTGCCCATCGTGGTCTTACTGCCGCAGTCCTGGCCGCTACTACAATGCGATATGTTCCATGACAGAGACCGGCTACATCTGGGACCAGCCCAACTCGGAATGGCGCCCGCAGTAATCAAAATATAAGTAAACAAATATTTTCAAAATGTCCCAAATATGATTGTAACACTTGAACGTTCTTGTTTGTTACTTTAGAAAGTAAGTCTCTACGAAATTCTGAAATCTTCAAAATGTGCCAAATTCTTGCAACGATTCTAATTTGAGACTGATTCAGTATAAAATGAAATTAAATTTCGCCTTCTATTTTCATATTTAGCCTAAGATATGCACTTCATTTCCTTTGTTTCACCACATTTTAGAAAACCACCATAACATTTACGACGCGCGTATCTTGACCAATTTTGTTGAATACACTTGTTCGAGTTATGTGAATAATAAATAAATCTATGTTTATTCGATATTTATGATTTTCATTCCTCATTTCCCCAATTTTGACCTTGAGAATGTAAGAGAAGCCATTGCTGGAACGCGCATGCGTATCTTCCGTCGTTTAAGAGTGAATAAATCAATAGCTGAAGCAGACAGCAAACGGACCCTAACAATACGTCGACCACAACAAATATCCGGACGTTTATCAAAATGCTGCCAGCACTGGTGTTTCTTCTATCCCTATCAGGAATCTACGGTGAACCAGAAACAGTGAGGGATAACTTTGACTACTTCAGTTACGGTTCTAATGACGATATTCTTAAAAACTTGGATCTCCATTTGGTAAGTCACTATAATATAATCATACTCGAACCTTTGTGATTAAGGAGGTGCTATTGTAATATTTTTTGTGCTGATAGTGAATTTGCGCAGTGATTTCGAATGTATAAAAAATAACAATTCACGATGAAACCGTTCATTCTTTTCAGCCGAAAGATGAAATAGTTTTGAGACCTCAAGAAGTGAAGGACTGGCCTCAAACATCTTTGAACGTTGGGCAAATAACCGCTGTATCCATAAACTCTTTGGGACAACCCGTGATATTTCACAGAGCTGAACGAGTATGGGACGAGAGGTGAGTTAATAGGCCCAAGATCGGAAATTTCCATCGTGCTATAATCGTGTCCAACTAATTAAAATGTTTTATGTTTTCAGCACCTTCAACGAATCCAATGCTTATCAGAACTTGGACAAAGGACCTATTATAGAAGACACGATCCTGGTTCTCGATCCTCACACGGGGTCTGTACTCCACAGTTGGGGGGCCTATGCCTTCTACATGCCTCATGGCCTAACCGTAGACCATCACGATAATGTCTGGGTCACTGATGTCGCCAAACATCAAGTTTTCAAGGTAAGATACTTAATGACGTGTCATTATCGCCCCTTATGAAATTCTTTAAAGGTCAAGGCCATCAACCTGAATAGACGGCATATGGCATTTGTAAGGTTTCTGTCCAACATTAACTTTTGAATAACGTTTTGCCTTGCCAAAATTCCCGTATACCTAACATCTAAAATGTAAAGTGACGTTTTGTTGATAAACGATTTTATTGATTGCAGTACACTCCAAACAACCACAAATACCCAAGCCTGACTATCGGAGAAGCGTTCACAGCTGGCTTCCCCTACAGACGACGCGTGTTACTCTGTATGCCAACCTCCGTCGCCGTTGCCACTACCGGAGAAATATTCGTCGCTGATGGCTATTGCAACAACCAGATACTCAAGTTCAATGCTGCTGGGAAACTATTGCTGGCTATACCTTCTTATTCGGACTCCATGACCTTGAACCTCCCACACAGCGTGACTTTGCTGGAGCATTTGGACATTGTGTGCGTCGCAGACAGGGAGAATATGAGGATCGTTTGCCCGAAAGCAGGTCTGAAGAGTTACGTGAAAATGTTTGAGCCGGCGACTGTGATTGAGGATCCTACTTTGGGCAGGGTGTTTGCTGTAGCCTCGCATGGTGACACGATCTATGCTGTGAACGAACCAACGTCCCAGAATATTGCCGTCCGAGGATTTACTGTGAATGCGCTTTATGGAAACATCTTGGACACATGGGAACCCACAACTGTAAGTGTTCTTTTATTTGTTGTACCTGTACCTGTTCCTATGTGAGATTAATTCCTATGGGCTCCACTATTTTTAAATGTTATTGACATTTGGTGTATATTTACAAGATATGTGTATATATACTAGTGCCCTTTACTAAATACATAAAGCTTTATTTTAGCCTATCCTTCATAGAATTTTGTGACTGCGTAAGTAGTAATATATTGATCATAACTTTTTCAGGGATTCACGAACCCACACTCGTTGGCTGTCACACGGAACGGATCTCACCTCTACGTCACAGAGATTGGGCCCAACAAGATTTGGAAATTCGAATTGACAGATGTATATGATAAGAAGTAAACCGTCTATTAGAACAAATATAGAGCTATGTTTATCAACTTCAGAGTATAATAGATAAATTGCTTGACGGTGAATCAAATTCGCCTGAATATAGGAAAGAGATGCGATATGTAAATGAAGATTTTAGGAACGTAATACCTGCTCATGTATTAATTAATTATCCGCATTTAACCAACAAATCTGGTAGATCTTGTAAGTTAGACGTGTTCTTTCAAAATGCTTTGATAGCTCACCTAACCATGGCTAATCATAGAGAGAGATTTAACTTGCTTCTTCATAACATGTAATAGATTCTGTAGTGTTTACATAAACTACTTTAAACTCATATTTAAAGGTTCCTGCCATATTGGCTCATGTAACGAAAATATGTATGTATGATAGTTGTAAAGGGAATTGTTTATTTAATATTAATTAAAGGGCCAATATAAAAACACGCACAGAAAATAAATTAATTGACCCCTCATTATTTTTATTGGGACTAGACTGCTATAGACGAGTGTACGAAACTAAACTTCAGACGAAATAATGTCTTCCTGTGAACGAATAAGACTTAATTTTCCTCAAATAATATCTTATGTGCAAACGTCTTTAGCAGTAAGAATGCAAATGTTTATTTACTTTGTCGAAAAACGTTACTTATCTTCTAGGGCGCAATCTTTAATATTGTAGTGATCCTTCTAGGACTTCAAAATTATAGTATTAAATAATATGGACCAAATTGGCATGTTCATAAAAAAAAATCTAATTAAAATTTCGGTAGGTACAGAAAAATAAAATTTAGAAAATCAATTTATCAAAATTTGAAGTGATGTTTTATTTGTTTAAAGCGAATATTAATAAATAAAGTATTTACATGTATTATTAGAATAAATACATAAACGACATTATTGGTTAAATGTTTATTTTATATCCACATTTATACTCATAGATATTAAAAAACATCCATAACTTAATAAAAATACCTGTATTACAATAATTAAAACTTATTGTGTATATACATTTACTTAAATAGGAATGAACTAGACACATTATGACTTTGTCACTTCTGCTTATCACTTTGAATACAATACATACCTTCAAACTGTTTTCTTTTTCATAACCTTCATAAAGAGCACCATGTCTGTGAAATAAGAACACAAAATTATAATAATGTCAAGCATTCCATTAAATGGGAGACCTAAATCATAATCATGGCTTGACGTTTTTTGCATGACTGTGGAATACATGACTGAGGAAGTTCAGTTGACACTTTCAATTGGAAAAACACGTCATAATTTGGTAGACGGGTAGAATCAATCATCCTGGATCTACCATTCAGCACTATCACACGCCAGAGAAGTGTCCAGTTAATCAGTTATTGCACAATTACATAAAATATATTTTCATAAATCGTCTATGCAGTTGCAGCATATATGGCAACATTTAAATAAAGAACAAATACTACTTACTAATAAATATAACCATGACAATAGCCAGCATGATCCACAGCCAACATTTCCATGCACTCTTGCTATGTTCTTGCAGTCTGTCTGATTCCACTTTCAAGGAGGATAAGTTGCGATCTGTGAGGTCTGAGGATTTCTTCAAAGCCTAGAAGTAAGAAGGTTTTATTTATAGTCATGTTGTTTAGGGTTTAGGAAAGTTGACCTACAAAAGACATTTGATCTAACTTATGTATTCAACTTTCTAGCTTGTTTTCTATTACTGGACCAGTTTTTAAAAGTAAATATGATGGTTACCAAAGTGTTATAACCGGAGTATCTTTCAATGCTGTTGTGCAAATCACCAATTGATAAAACTATGTCATCCACTGCCCACCACCTTATTCATTAATGAAGGGTGCCCAAACCAAGGATGTTTGGTGCTTGGGGAGGCCTGTGTTCGGTACTGTACAGCAATAGGCTAATAATAACAAAGTCTACTGACATCTTACTCAATATTTTCTTATAGTATTGGAATTGATAGGTATGTGTTTTTCTTACCTCAGTATCACCTTTGATGATAGTGCTGGCAATCTGTGACTGTTCCTTCAAGCTTTTTGTGAGCATAACCATGTTCTCAGCAACCTTCTCCTGCATATTCTGATGATATTTAAGTAGGGAATCTATGTCTTCCTGGCTGCTACTGTTACTTGTGAAGTTTGGTGCTTTTATTATGTTCCGCTTTCTTAATGCATCATCACTGTCTTCTGAAAAATAATTATAGATAATTAGAAAAGTAAAGTTACCAAGCGTTAGTAGGTTGAAAAGATGCTTTTACCTGCTTCTACAACTTAAAATTCAAAAATTTATTGGTATAATTAAAATGAAGAGAGAGAAAAATAATAAAAAAAAAACATAGGATCTAAACAAACCTAATCCAAATAGTTCAGATCTCAGCTCCACCCCATATTTGACCCTTGTTTTCTGGTGTATCTCTTGAGCTGAAGCATCAGCAGACATGGTAGCAGCACCGTGTGACAGTTGCTGGACTGCCTCCAACTGGAAATCAACATCGACAATATTAGACACCATCTTTTAGCTTTCTATGGAGTAAAGTTAGTATTTCATTTATGTACCTTTTCACTGGGAGTGTTTAAGGAAGCTGTTTGAACAACACCTTTCAAAAATGCTGCTCTTTTAGTATATTCCGCTAACTCATCTTTAGGTGGCTTGCTGAAAAAGTTAAATTGGAATGGAAAGTTTCACAAATGATTACAAAAACGAAAAGGGTGGAAGAGATTACTGGCACGTGAGGAAAAGAAAAAGTAGAAGGTAAGTAGTATTTTATCTACAAAAGCATGCATTCCAAATCATCGCTGGAGCCACGTAAGCTCCAAAGGCAGGATGTTCATAACAACGCTGATTGTACTCAAATTTCTATAAGAGAGCAACTTACTCGGGGCCAGTTTTGAGTTCTGTTATCATCTCGCTAAGGGACTCCACATATTGCTTGAGCCTGCAGTTGTTATCAATAGGCTCTTGCTTAGCTATCAGCTCACATTTGTTTAGCAGCTGTCTTACGTTCATTTCCAGTCTAGACTTCGACGGTACAGTCATACAGGGTCTAGGCCTTTCCACGGCCATTTTGGCTAGTTAATTAGTACAAAATCAGTCAGTACTTAAACAATTTCTTAATTAAAATGTAATAAGAAGTTTTTGTTGACTTCGAGTATTGATTTCGAAATTTTGACTTTGACGTGCACGCATTCGCGATGACAAATTGACATTAAAATGGATGTTGCCTTGCCATAAAAAAAAGTCAAGTTCGCGTGTCAACAAAAAAAAGGCGTTTTTTAACATAAATTCTTATAATATGATAATGATAAAATGTTTCGTGTTAACTTTGCTAATTACTGAACTAGCGCATGTCTCCTTGTAAACATTTTACTTAGCCTCTGCCTACCGCTACAGGATTTTATTCTTCAAGTCCTAATAATTATTATCCCCCAGAGCTTCAAGCCTTTTAGGTAAATAGTAATTTGAGATAACAGTGATTACGTACTAACTAAATTTATTAAAAACATTCATTTAAAAGGAGAACCATTATTATCGAAATACGAAAATAAACCATTTCGATTGATATTATGACCATCTGTGTATCATAAACGCTAAACGCAAAAACGGCTGAAGCGATTAGTCGGAGTTTACTTATAATCTGGGTAATGAGAGTTCCTCCAGATCCAGAACATGGTGTTTGAAGCCGCGATTTCATATATATTTTCAGATGTGTAATTTTGATAACAATCTATCTACCGGTATTCACAGTCTCATAACATAGAATCTTGGTAAAGACTATTGTGCTTTTATCTAAGTGGGTGAAATAATTTCCTAAGCAGCCAGATGCAAAGGTGTAGGTAACAGCTAGTACAGGTTGCAGTAAATAATAACCAAAACATTTACTGTAAAATATTTAATGTACCAATATGAGAACACTTATTCCAAACAGGAGTAAAAATTACGACTTGGGGGGCTGCTTCTTAGCGGCTTCGGCGTCGGCCTCACTCTTCTCGAAGTCAGCAATCAGCTTCTCCACTTCAGTACTGGTTAGAACTCGGATGATAGTCTTGTTATCTTTGCGGGTTAGAGTCGCCATTTCCACTGTAAAAATTATATAAATAATGTCTTCTAATCTTTGATATTCAACTGGATTTCCTTGGTCACCTTTTGAAAGTAAAAGGAAATAAAATTGAATGAATTGAAGTACAACAGATACCTTTCTCCGGAGTCAGCTTGGTCATGTCCAAAGTCTTGCTAAGAACCTTGATGGCTAAGGCCTGAGCTTCAGCAAGGGTAGTCTCGTTTTCCTTGTATTCCTGTTTCAGACTTGATACAGCAGCCTGAAATATTACAATAACACTTTCATTACATACTTCCCTCTCTATTCAAATTCCTACCAAATAGTAATTAGGTCGGAAAAGGTTGGTGGTGTTTATGTTAACAGGCTCCAAACCTATTGAACCAATTTGAAAAATTATTCTTGGAAGGGAACAACTTTAACTGTAAGAAACAACTAATAAAATATATGATTTAGTAGTAGTAGTTAGTAGTTACATTAGTATTTAGTTAAATTATACAACATTCCATTCTAACAAACTTTGGCTTAGGCTTTTAACTACAGCGGGGCCCAGCAGGGCCAAGGCCTGCCGGGGCTGCGGGTTGTTCGAAAGAGATACCGCGGCCCTGGTACATAAAAGGCCTATGACGGAACATGACGGTTTTAGTCAGTAAGAGTCTGACACTCCCTCACCGCTGCTAACCCACAGCGGGAGGGGTCTTTGATGATTTTTAACGTCAGAAAAAAAAAAGCTTTTAACTATCTATACTCACAGCGCTGTTGTTTCCGATGCAAGTGGCCTTCCATCCACCGTAGTTACCGCTGGGGTCTGACTGGTACAGCTGGTAGCCGTAGTGCTTGTCCCAGCCCATGTACAGGATGGAAACACCAAAGGGTCTCTTACCTGAGAAACAAGATTTGTTTATTTATTGTATCAAAAATATTGCATGAGCCAATCAGGCAAATGTGTGTGGGTATTCATGCTAAGAAAACAGATGGTGAGCGGATTACATGTAAGTGGAATAAAGGCAGAAAACATGGATATAATTTAGGTAATTATATCAGCTTTATTACCTCCGTACTGTGTGTAAGCTTGCTTGACATCACACAGCCAGGACACAAGTTGTTCACAAGGGATAGATTCACCATACTGCAGCAGATATCTCTGGGCAATAAGCCTGAGCTCGTTCGTCAGGACGTTCGCGTCTGATGTGATACCCGCCACTGAGCACACCATGTCATCATTGAGCTTATAGATTTTCTCAGAGAAGAACACCTCATCAAGCAGTTTGTTCGTATTCCTGCGCTCGGCAGCAAGCAAGATACCATCCGTTGCTAGGATACCAAGACATGTTCCGGCGTGACTGATCGCTTCCATAGCATACTCGACTTGGTAGAGCCGACCTAAAAGAAATACATTTTTATGATTCGTGATACAATTTTTTTTATGCACAGTATAAAAGATAATATTTACCTTCCGGCGAGAAAATTGTTGTTCGTGTATCATAACGCCGAGCCTAGAAAAAATAATGTTATGAATCCAAATGATTGAATGACCAAGCAAGATTACTAACCTAAGAAAAGAACTGTTTTTCACTCAAATCGAAATTAATTTACAACAAAACTCACCATATTTGTTAAGTATAAATATTATATCCTGTATTATTCACCTAAATAACTTTGATAATGCAATAATTTCTAGTGTTTTATGAAATAAATGTTTCTTTGCCGGACGATGCAAAGATGACATGAGAAAATGACATCAAAATTGACACTTACAACGTATTGCGTTCCAAAGTAACAGCTCTCACATCTGTGGCATCATATTTCGCTCTCAGGAAATTTCGTTTAGAGAAAAAGAAAGAGCAATATATTGGTTGCTAAACATCTAAATTTTATCAGAAAACCTGCGATGACAACAAAATTTTGATTGTTTTAGTCACTGACCTCTATATTAACACACTGGACAGGCTGCTGTCAACGTGCTTTTGTGCCCGTTTGATAATCGCCATTTTGGCGCTGTTAGACGTAGCAAGTGTCCGTGGTACTAAAATTATTTTACAGTGAACCAATGAACAAACACTTCTCTCACAGCCATTTTAAATTATACGTCAAAATTAGTTCTGTGGACGCTCGCTTAGAAGATATTGGCGCTTCAAATGGGCACAAAAAAATTGCTGTCAAACGTACGGAACAGCCTGTCCAGTGGTATATATAGAGGTCAGTGGTTTTAGTACCATAGACCATAGAACGATAACGATGAAGAAGCCTGCTGCTGTCCTATTTCGCGTTTTTGCGGCTATTTCAGCGAATTTAGTTATTATCAAATTGTTCGTCTTTGATCCTTATTTTCATTTCGTGCATAGTGCTCGCTGTAAATTACTAACAAGGATGATTTAATTAATCACATTTATAACGGCTTTTGTTTATGGTGCGTGCGAGGAAGGTTGGTGTAGTGCGGGTATTAATATTAGGGAGTTACCTATATACGGGGCTCGTACATTACGAAATGCCCGTACATAAAAAGAAGAAATACCTAATGTGACATGCCCAAAATAACCACTGCGGTAGATCCGCTTTGGATGCCGCGCGAGGTTGGTTGAACACTGAATGGAGAAACCGCGGGAAGGATTCAGGTTTAAATAAAGAAATACATTGATACAAATATTTATTAACTCAATAACACTCATACATGCATGTATTAGGTTATACTTACTATTATTATAAGAAAATAACAATATAAGTAGGCGCTTAAAATTAATGTAAAGAAGAAAAGGCACGTAATAATAAATTACTTACACTCTTAACTATTATTAACATAAAAATGTTAATGTCTTACAAACTACAGGTAATTACACCGAGAAGTAATGGTTCGAAGAATATTAATAAATTAAAAATTAAAAACATCATAATTAGTAACAGTCAATCGAGGACTTTTTATGCGTAACAACGGTATTACGTATAAAAATCAGCTTTTGCAAGCACGCATTGTTTCCTCACACACAGTATTATTTTGGATTTAATGAATTTGTGAATGATGATGAATTCCATAGTGCAGCATTAATAAAATTGATGGTCGTGGTTTATGGGGTCGTGTTGTCTAAGCTAACATACGAACTAAAAGTGCTAATTTTAATAATAATTTTACGCATTGCTGTCGTCGTCAGGTGGGCCCTCCATCTTTACTAGTCACATCGATTTTTTTGTAGTCGAAATTAAATCCACAATGGGTTGGATCATTACGTACAATAAAATCAAAATTGTGAAACTCATGAGCGCCGTCGACAAACCTCCTTGACTCGCGGTAAAGTAGTCCATATTGAAGCCAATGACCATTGTTATGAGACCCATGGAAATAGAGAACAGTCCTAGGGCCAAATGTAGGATCTTGACTGGACCACTTTTTACCATCATTCGCACTTTTGCAGAAAATAGTGCGACGATCCCACTAATGAAACTTGCCATTGTAAATGCTAATGCGATGACACCTGTAACAAGGAAAGATGGTAAACAATCATTACAACACGCGCAACTCTGTTCAACACATCTAGGGATAAAAGGATACAGGGTGATGGAGGTGGTTTTTAATGATTTTCCACTTCAAATAGTCCTAAACCCACTACATGGTCCAACAAACTTTGAACCTGTTAAAAAAGTAGACATGACTGTGCTTAACATTAAAAAGTTCTCACGTCTCATTGTCCGACCCAAAACGGTATCAAGCTGCTGCCCTTGTAAAAAGTAAAATTTTCGCTGGTAACAAAACACATTAAGAAGATGATCTGTTAGTTTATATTTGTGTTACAAAGCTGTTGATGTTCTTGAATTATGAAGTGGTGTCAAGATATCTCGATGTTATCACACCGCAGCGGCGACACTCGAAATTTTTAACAATTGAGAAATTGCTGACGTGTCCTCAATAAAATAAAAGGTAGGTTACATTTTAGTAGGTACCTCATATTTAATAGTCAGGTGCATTTTGCCGTTTCGCAGGGGATCCATAATTATATCCGTTGTGACAAAATATTTATTGCGCTTGCATAGGTTAATTAAATATCAGTGTGTAGTAGTAATAGGCGAAATATTATTTACTTAGAAAACTTAATTCACAAAATGTAAAATATACGATTAAGTATACGATTATTTACGGGAATTCCAAATCATGACATAAAGCAATTGATTAATATTAGATACGACACGCTCTTGTTGTTGTAGGTATCCAGTCAGCAAAGTATTACTTCATAGATACTTCCAGAGCATTAGCATCATCTTTCAATTCTCTTCCACCTTTGATTGACACTATGGCAAATTTTCGACATAGTGTTTTCCATGTTTTGTTAAGGTCACGGTGATCGACATCGATTGATGAAAATGAAGGATCCCTTATAACACGTACCTACCTATGCGATGCATGATTATGCAAATCTTGGAAGAGAGAAACAAAAAAAACAAGAAACATATCAAATAAAATATCTTTAGTCTTACCGCAGATGCCATGAGCACTTGAAACGACCATGTCGACTTTAGCCAGCCCAAGGAAGGTGCCAGCCAATACAAATAAGGACCCGATGAGCTGCAGACATCCGTGGACGATTCGTTTGGCATCTTTGGACAATTGGAAAGACCAGGCGTTGTGCTTGTTCAGTGTCAAAACTGCTTCAACTAGGAAGAGTTGGTACTGCAACAATTAGAGAAGTCATCAGTGAAATGGTAGTTATGGAGCTAAGTAACTAGAACGGTATAAGTAAGATCTTATGAATAAACATCTGCAGAAATGGATACCTAGATATATTTAAACGCTCTAATATTAAGTTAAGAAGTCAGTTCACTAATCAGCCAGATCCCGGTAAGGTCGGTTCATGACGACAAGTACCTAAGTCATCGTCTCTTTTGGTGTTACATCTTGTCTTACTTACAATGTCTTAGGTATTTATGACAGGAGTTCGGTTGGCCTTGAATGATGAAATCTTAGGTATATAGAAAATCTTCAGAAACATGAAATTAATAAAGGTTAATAATCGTCGCTGTTTGCCTTTTTGTAAAAACAAATTCTCAAATACATACACCGGTTCCAGCAAAAATAATATGCAGCTCCAGATTGCTGATAGTTCCATTAGGTGCCGAAGTTAACGCGAAGTGCCACACACAGAATACCACTATCGCTATTTGCATGTGGTGGAGAAGGTTGATCAGCTGGCATATTGCTCGGAATGCTGACAACCAGGATGAGTCATATATGTCCCCGCTCTCTTCGTCGTAGGCTGCGGGGGCTCGTGTCAGCTCCGCCTGGTAGGGCACGTGCTCCCGAACCTCGAACATCTCCACCTTCTCCACAGACTGTCGGCTGGTACTTGGTCTATCCATCTTGGTCTCAATAGACACCAAGAATTTTTAAAACTTCAACTATACCGCACTAACACGCTCTCATTCGAGTCCCGTCGACTAAGGAACTAAATTGCAAAAGTATTTTCTGAAGATAAGCGATAGTACTCTTATTTTTGATAAGGGGAGAAAATTCGATGGTTAGGTCACTTATCTTGGAGGAATTGACAGTTTCAAGATTACGATTTTGCGTAACGCAGCGATAATATGAGATGATATTTGTTCCCTAGATCATGCCTTTATCTCGGCAGTTCTTTTAGGAATGTTGAAATTTTGTAGTCTACCTAAGGAGTGGTGGTGATTCAATATGTAATAGCGTTGACATCGTGACCTAGTTTATTGGTGTCCACTTGTTCAGGAGCTTAAATGTTTTGTACTGGGCTATATTTAAGTAACTATATGTTAACATCTGAAGAACTGAAGTTCGATAAAAGCATTGTTTGAGAATAAGTACTTCCTTGTTTGGGGGGTACCTACCTACCTATATCGCTTTACAACGCGCAATAATTGGCTTTGTTTGGTGCCTGATATACACCTATTTATGAACGATTTGTGTGTACCTGTATGTAGGACCTACATAAGTGACCTGGATACCCTACATGTACTAACCACATCTAGACATAATGTGTTCGGCACATCACGACGATTCGGACCCTCGTCATTTTATTTTGACTCTATTTTCTTTCATTCGATAATAAATCACGTTACTATGAATTTCACCATTTCCCGATGCTTGAATCTATCTCTTACGTGGTAATACAGGTTTTTGAAAATGATAAAAAATATATAGTTAAAAAATCCTCTTTTGTCACTGCATTTAAGAAGTGAGATTTTGACTTCCTGATAATCCATTCCAAATCTTTTGTTAACACGCAGATCAGTATTTTAGTATCTCTTTTCATAAAAAGAACTGAAAATAGAATTCATAAGTAGTAACTACCGTCTTCACCATTTTATACAATCGTTATTGTTATTATCTTAAAAAATAAAACAATTACTTTGAAACTAGATGAAAATTAATGATGCTACTGGATACTAGATGGCGCTTTTAGTAAGTTTACATTAATATAACACAGGTGGCGCTACTAATGTCATTTATTGCATAAAAATAATTTTGGATGTTTATAGTAGGTATGTACAAAGTGTCAAGTCAAAATAATATACTTGGTGCTCATAAATTGTGTACCTACACACGATCTAGAAAATATTTAATTACTGACTCTTTCAGCCCGTCTCGATGGCACGAAATGTAGTTGTATAGATGTCTTAATAAACTGCGGCAATCAAGGCACCATATAATTATCAAACCTACGGAAACAATAAGAAATAACTGTATATTTCTTACCCTGGAGCGTGGACGGAAAGTCCTGTTACCCGTTAAATTAAACAAAAACAAAAGAAAACGGCCTTCATAAACAACAATCACAACAAAATGAAAAAGACAATAGGAGAAACTAGAAAAAATAGGCTGTTCAAAGCTGCCGAGGGTTATTAAGGAGGCACAGGTCCGCCTCTCAATTAATTAAGGTGCTAATGAATTCCTACCTGAGGGTTTAGTTCGCCCAGCGAGGCGTAACCCATTTGTCAACGCAACACGTGATAACGAGGGTCACGCTGGCCTTTTTAGACGCAGAGCCGCCGGGTGCACTGACCTGCCCTTAATAGTGTCGTCTATCCTTGTGAAGGATAATGAATATTTTGTATCGACATCAATAATTTTTTTGTACGGAAACTCGAGAAATTAGTACGTTTTTGCATCTCTTTATTATAATTCAGTAGTAATATAAAGTTATTAAAAATTGTTATCTAGATTCTTAAGGCGAAAGAGTGTAGGACTAGTCTCACATTTTCATATGTATATGTATTTCAAAGTTAAGAATGAAACCAATAACACCTTTTTATTATTTTTCAGATAGGTACAATCAGCGAGTCAGACCAAGATTTGGATTTCCCAAATGAACACCATGAGAAGGATGAAAGGAAGCAAGCAAATAACGATCCAATTAAATATGCGCTTAATCATGACGTCACAGAACAGATCAGCGAGCTAGACGCAGTAACTAGTAAGAGTAACCGCGGTCATTACTCCAATGTGATGCGTGATTATAAACCGATTGGTCGCGATTGAGCTGTAACATTACAGACGATTATTGATTCTGATGTGAATCGATACACTTGATCATATTCTTTTTGGTGAATGCTTTTTTTGTTTGCATCATGCTTGTTAGTTTGTGGCGATGAGACTATTTAAGTCTCATCGCCACAAACTAACTTAAGACGTTAAACTTAAGACTGATAATCAATTTCAGTAATCGGGTCTTAGTTTTTGTCACTGAAAATATGCTTTATAATGCGCCGTAAATCGGGAATTGAAGCCCAAGAAATCTCTTTCCCTCAAATATTTAGAGCTCCATAAATCTGTTGTATTTTCTACGGCAAACGCGTGTATTGCACGCCTCACGTCATTCCCATGATTGTTAATTATTATAAATCGATGGAGGCTGCGCGGCGGGCTCGTCGACTGCATTCGATTATTATCATTAGATTTATCGCTAGCAACAGACGCAAGCGCATCCCGCCGGGCGACGCAGACGCGACGAAAGATCACGCGTCGATCGTTCTTTATTCAAAATCAAGCCAAACATTATGGTAGGTGTAATCTAAAAGTACAATGACAAAGAATTCTCTATGAAAAATGTCGTAGAAAAGGTTGGGCTAATTGTGCTACCGTACACGGCCACGAACAACTATTGAACAACAATACCGAATTTTGACAAAGAATTTTTATAACGCCATTCCGGCCAGAAAGCGCGTGCTGATTCGGTTGATGTTTATTTTGGAGGCGATCGAAATGAGAGGTTCAGTCGATCGGCTAGGTATAATGGAATATCCATTTATGTATGGGTGTTGTATGGATACCAGCTTCTAGCCAATCAAGCATTTAAAAATATTTCCCACTGTTCTTTATGGTCACTGCATGTTACATCATCACTAGATAATCGTGAATTATAGAATCCATATGAATTATGTGGAGTTACCAAAGTGGATCGAAAGTGCATCATATCGGGAATCCATTACCGTTGCGTACAGATTTTTAATTTATTGACATTTTGTCGTTTGAGTATATTTTTAGAATTTATTTCTAATTCCTTAATGGTTTTGGAGATATTATTGAAATTAATAACACTTTTTAGTGGGACATCAACGCGGTATCTTAAATAGATGTTAGATAGGGAATTATTACGTGATTGAAGCGAGTATCGTTATACTGTGGTTTTGAATAAATGTGGAGCTTCAGATCGCGTATTCCTTGCAAATGAACTAGAAGGTGCATTGAAACCGAATCATAATTATAAAGTAAGTAACGTCGAGTCGATTGGTCGGCGGTGCTCTGCCATCAATATAGCGTTTGCGACCGGTAGTTAATATCTTAATAAGAAAGCAATAGAGATTATAGAACCGTGGCAGTACGGGGGTGGGCTGGGTAATAGCCGCGGCCACAATGTGTGGTCCCGTCCAGCCGACCATTGCGGATGTATCGATAAATCCGAGACTGAGAGCGCCCGTAGTTAGTGCAGAATAATACATAAATAATAGCCCTACAAAGACTTCTATAAGTGATGTAATTAAATCCTCTAGAGGACTTCTTAAAGCTTTCATGCGTATCTCTACATCTTCTCAAGGTTTGAATATCAATGGTTTTTAAATAACCACCGTAAACAATACTACCATTCCTAATACCTGTCAAGTTGTCATTGATATCTATTCTTGCAATATCGAAGTAAACCTACAGGGACAACCAGAAAGTTTAATTTAAGAAAAAGAAAAGTAAGAAAAGATGTCAGCCAAGTTACGATTTTGTTATTACTTTTCAGATAGTCTGGTAAGCTATCGATATAAATGGGTAGAGTGGAGTGTCACTAGTGTTAACAAATAGGTTGTTGGACGATTATCCTCATCCAGTGAGGTCTACGAAGCTAGAGGATACTAAATAATTGTTTTTCGTGACCCACATGTTATGTTCGCCGGTAATTTCAACCCGTTGCGTGCGAATGTTTTTCTTTGTTTATATCGAGTGTAGATAATGATATGTAGTAGGAATATAGAGGCATTGGGAGATACCTAGTGTTTGCTTTATAATAAGATGATGTAATAGATTATAATTATTAGGTTTTATCGCGTTAAATGATTATTATTTAAAACAAATGAAACATCAAAGCAAAACTTTTTGCAGTTTTATGAAACTATCAAACGATAGACGTAAGACAATAATTATAAATTCGCAGTGTGCAATTTGATATAGCTCTACGGTTTATATGTTAGTATAAATATAATGTACGATAGTGTAGAGCTAGGATGTGCCGTGGCGAATGAGTAAATGCCGGCGTTCGGTCCTGAGGGAACATCAAGCGATTTTTGACGAGGAACTCCTCCTACTTTTTAAATTGCCCGCAATAAATCACTTCAGATTGCTTAGAAATAACGATTCGCTGTTACGATGTTATTGAATTAATTTTAATTCGTGTTTTGTTGTACGAGGTCTCAGGGTGTGCTTCCTGGTGTTGACAATTTGATTGATTTTAGATTAGCTATACAAAATTATGATGAATGTGAAAGTTCAACACTGTTTTTATGTCAAAATAGAATTTTGAGATTGAAGGATGGGTGTGAAGGGTTATAAGGGGCTTTATTGTATTTCTATACCATATTTAACTGTTAAATACTGTATTCCTATTTCCTTTATTCGATCTTTAATTTTAGGACTCACGTAATATCTGCAAATAACAATGTATTCATGTGTTTTGTTTAGTATAAAACTTGCATCTGTTTAGCTAGAAATAGACCACGCGTAATGTTTTAAAACTATTAGCTAGGCATTTTGTTTTTACTAAGACTAACATTAACTGTTTACGAGTCTATCTAGATTGATGTTGTGCTCTAAGATTTAGTAATCCATAAAACTCCCAGTCTTTCTAATACCTACTTGTAAACACTAGTTTCATTGAACCTAGTTAGTTTGTAGACACGTAAGCATGTTTTTATAAATCTACGAAAAATACGAGACAAACGGTTCTAGAATTTTCTTACGCTTTCATTTGTGTCCTTTAAGAACTTGCTTATTTTCAGGAAAATGTTATTTTGTTACTCCAAAACATAGGCTATTACTTTAATATGCCTATTTTTACTCTTCTCTAATTTTTTCCCAATCTTGAGCGTGTACATTATTCCCTCAATCTTTAACTATTAACTATAAAACCAATATTAGCCATGAACATAAAACAGACTACACTTCATAGCAAATGAAACCCACACCATTAAACAGCTGTTAACGCCTACAAACTGCAGTTTTACACTGTCATGTAATTACTGTAACTTTTACTCGCAACATTTTTACTTTCCACTCTGGTAAGGTAATAACTGACTTCTTGTGGAGCCCTTTTTCAAACAGTCGAAAGCCGGGGCCGGTCTCAGTTGGAACGACGCGGGCGCACGCTGCGTCATAAAGAAAAACTTGGAGTAATTAAGAAAAGTTTTTAAAGTATTTCGCTGTTTTTGTTAAGCGTACTGTTTCTTTGCAGTATTTTTGTAAAGGTTAACTTTTTTTAATACAGATACATACAACAGGTAGTGTGTTTTGTGAATTAATTGCAAAAAGTGCCATAAACAAGGTGAGTAAAGAATTTACTAGCTACGTTCTTCTGGTGAACAGTTCTTTAGAGCTTTTGCGCGTATTCAGTAATTTTCCGAGCGGTACTAGACATTTACGGTACCTTGCAAATGTGAATATAACAACCCTTTACTTCAATTTTCTATTATCCATCAATCTGTTTATAGGGATAGAGTAGTAAATCATATTTTAGACTTAATAAAGCATAGTGATGGTTAATATAAATTGTGGTTTAATTGACATCTTGCAAAATATATCTTGGATGTCACTGCCTAACTGTGAAGGAAACCGATATGCAGCTTATTTTCTGAAAAACTGTGTAACGAAACTTTTTAAGAGCATTTTGTAATCCATTAGAAACATTTCCAATTTGTTTGAAAACATGTTTAACGCTTAGTAAAGTTTCCTTCATCATTCAGCTTCGATAGATTCCTGATAGATTGCTTTTGTACATTCGTTCTTTTAATACCCTTGTCTGTCACTACACGTGTTGATTTATTACATTCTATTCTTATTTCATAATAACATTTTTGTTGCGAAAATTGAGGGTTCAAATAATGTGCGTATCTGAATTTTCTTTCTTTATTCAGCGTGATATATTTACGATATTACGTACCTACAAATTATTCATAGATAAACAGGTACATAGGTGTGTCATTGTCAATGTAAATGTATTTGATCATGTTCTCAGCTGCCAATATCAATCATGAATCGCTGACAGTTCCAAACATTCCTATATTGAATCGTTTACCGTTAGACGGTTGTAATTAACTTGATTGTCCCGCGGGGCAGACAAAGGAGTTCAGATGTCATCACCTTCGGATCGGAAGCGTGAATTTGCACAAGTGTCACTGTAATGTTAGTGCCGTTCTCATGCGAGTACATTACCGGACGGCCGGTAGGGACGGCGATGGAAATAGGGTTATCATCACTAAAATGTTGTTTTAGTAAATCATTTCTTTACTATATTTATATTCAAGTCAATTAAGTAGAATGCTTTTTAACATACTTATGTTGATGACCAATATTTTTCAGCTAGTTTTTTTTTAGATTTTTGTTATAAATTATTTTATTTAGCAACCGCTCATTTACTTATGGCCTTACTTTATTAGGTATTAATCAAAACGCCTACTTGCGGCACTCCTGTGACTACATATCCATTTTAGATCAGTCCATAGAAACCAGTCGTAAAGCTAGATCTAGTGTCATAGAGCAGCCCTAAGCATGTGTCGTGTCCGCGTTGGGTCGGCCGGCGGCATGCGGCACCGGCGCGGCGCTCTGTTTGCACTGTGATGCGCACCACGTGCACGATAACAGGTTATTCAGCCTAGCCATCATCACACAGCAACGAGCGAAGCGATCCACCATCCAAGCGGAAAATACGCTCCCACTAAATAAATTCACCCTAATCTACAGTTACAACTAAATCGTGGGCGCCGGACAAATTACACAGATTATCTCTATTGCCTAGATACGCTTAATTGCTTAAATATCCTGCGAGTAAACAAATTTAACTAATGAAACTCTCGTAAACTGAATTTATTCATTCAGCAATGCGGAAAATTAGTTCGCCAAAAGTTGATAAAACGTTGCAGCATTTATAGCATTAGGAACGTTTAGATAACATAGAATATAACAACAAGAAACCCCTACACATGGCAATAAAGATTGCAATCAGAGTAGAGGAATGAACCAATACGGTGGTCGGGTATTTGCATAGCCAGCAGCCAGATCGCGGACTTGTGAACTACCCGTGGAGATGAATCCGATGATAGCTGTGCACAGTTAGACCGTGCTCTATGTATATGAATGAGTAACAACGATGGGAGAAACTAGTAGGGTTCGGATAAACTAGATGCGCTTGCAACTGAAAGCTATTTCATTTAAATCGAAAACCAACTTTGTTTACATCGTTCATGCTTTATATCATTCGTGTTTGTATTTGTAAATACGTATTTCGTTTTGGTTTTCATTGTTTACATAGAGGAATCCTACCGTACTGAATTGATGGACTGACAACTGTGATGGACCTCTCGTTCACGGATGGATGGGCAGACGCGAGGTGAATTTTTTTAGGCGACACTAGACTAGATGGATATTCAACGTTTATTTGCGAAAAAGGCATGGTTTTTGCTGCTAGAAAAACTATTTTATCGCGATTCTTTCCTACGTATGTGTACTTGCTTTATTGAGCATTTTTTATAGTTTCTCTTTAATTTTGATTTTTTAAAATAAAATTTAGTAGCAACAGTTGATATTTCGTGCATTTCACTATGGCATAAGCCTATCCGATTCAGTTTGCCCCACCTGTAATTGATGTTAGATAATCTGCCGGCGGCTATGACGTGCCTCTTAATACATTAACGTTACATCCTCTAGACATGTTACTTTGGTGTTCGCCGATTTTATCTATCATTGGTTAAACAAGGTTTTCGTTACGGCGCGAGGTTCAACTCTAAGATTTTAATCTTCACCTATATAGACACGGAATCGTACTGAGCAACCGGTATTGAATTAATTGTTGTTGGTAAAAACAAATGATAAGACTTGGTAGTCGTATAATGAGCAGCCACCCAGGGAGATCTTCAATTGTTTTTACAGATCTTTGTTTCTAACAAGTGGTCGTAATTTTAGTTTTATGCAAAAGTAAGAACTTCATATTACCATGTTGGTAAATAAAATAAATGTAAAGAGTGCAATTTAATATTAGATAGAGAAATGCCAGGGATGTATGGTTATCCAATGGCGACAGGCAGCAAAGCTTTTGAGCAGCACCAAACTCTCCTCGAAGTTCCACAGACAAAGTTTGCCTTTTTTTACCACGCTGTTCACGGACAAACTAGTTCATATTTCTACTTGCGATAGTGTTAAGGGAACATGAGAATTTTTACAGCTATTATTAAAAATTAATATGTCGTCCATCCGGCTTAAAATGGCGCTCAGACTTTAGTACGACATCCTGCCTTCGGTGGCATAGCAGTTTTGTTTAATTAAATTCATTACATAATGATACATATTGCTTGGAGACATGCAACATTTTATGATGCTGTTTGCGTAATTAATATGACTATAATTTGTAATTATGAAGGTAATTATTGTTTATGATATTAAGGCTCTAAAGTTGTAAGTGCGTTGATAGGTTTGCAGTGAGGCAACTAAGGACTATTTTATGACTTGCACATATTTTTTTATCAGTTTCTAGCTAGAGACGGTAGGTATGCCTTGATATGATGAATCTAATCAAACGTGATAATTAAGCTGGCCTTACCGTAATTGTCTTTTAATGTTAGAAATGAAAAGATTTCAGAATTCGTATATTTGCATACAAATATTGGATTAGACCCAAAATTTTTTTGGTTTATGATTATGATGTAGTTTTATCCTGTTCCTCCATAGCAACCTTCATTTTACCAAAAAATATTAAATCTTTGTTTACCGACACATTTGAAGGTTATAATCACATTGAGGTTGAAATGTCCAAACAGTTTACGCGAGTTCGCATTCAAAATAGATTTGGCTGCTCAGTTTATGGCTTTACCAAGCGACATAACTTTTATATCCGTTTAAAAATATTATTATCACGAAGCTGAAAAAATATTACGATAATATTATAGATTTGCTATTAAAAATGCATTTGCTAATGCTGTTCAAGATCGCCGAACGTTACGAGTTTATTACGTAGTTCATATAGCTAGAGCTTTCAACGAGTTTATTTGCACTCAGAATACATGACGAAAAAATTATTCTACTCGTATGACAAAAAATCTATCGAACTAAATATACCTAAAGTTCCTTGAAATTCCAAAAGTCCTTCAGAAAAAATTAAAAAAGTCTATGTTCTTACGGAAGATTAAAACAATACCACAAGAATTAACGGGGATTATCAACCTTTTTTTCGTACCTAGATCTAGTTATATGCGGTGTTGTAGACATCGGCGCGGGCGCAACCCAGGCAGGAAGCGAACTCGACACCGCTCTGCTAATGGCACGCTATGAACTTGTGACGTCGGCCAGCTCGCTACACGCCGAGGATTGGGTTACTGTCCCCCTAGACAATGTATATTATTAAGATTTCAGATATTCTAGGTTTGAAATGGAATGTGGACTGAGCTCCTGTAGCAATTGTTTGTCTGTCTGTAGTATTTGTTTAACATTTCTGATGAAAATGCTTCATGGTCGGAGTAAAAAGTTTTTATTTCAGTACTTCTTTTGAAATTTCAGATTTTTGACAAAATGAATACCTATTTTTGGTGGAAAAATCACATCGTATATAGAACTTCTGGACTTTAAGCTAGAGCACACGAAGATAAGGCCTAAATTACACAAGTAACCACATAATGTGAGCCCATCGTGTGACTTTTCTAAACTGGCTCGTACTGCGGCTATGCGACGTCATGCACTGTATCGACCACTCAATATTTTGATGACGTTTATACAACTCTCTTTGGATTCATATAGAGCTGGTATTACCAGAGTTTTATAATTGGTTTGAGTATTTTTTATGTTCAAAAAATTTGTTTGAGGTGTTATTGAAGGAGTATAGGCGATTCAGAAAGTTTAATCTTAGATCTGTGGTAACGGTTTAAGTATTTATTGCTAACTTTAAAACTAATTTAATTATCTCGTCAATTGTCATCAAATAGGTATTTAAATTAAATAATGTAACTAATGCAATTAATTAAGGACGCTTTACTTTCAAAAGTATCTCCACGACATAAGTTTAATTCAACAGCTCTATATCGATACAAACTCGATGGCCGTAACCCTGTCAGTCGATTAACCGGCGACGCACTGTAAAATTAAATTTATTTACGTACAGATACGATAGTCGAGTGATTCCGAGGCCTGTCCGTCGCCGACATTAACCCACAGTACTCGTGGCATTCCACATGAATGCCTTCAATAATTTAATTATTTTCACGATAACTTGATTACGTAAGTAATATTGATTAAAGTCGTATAAAAGTAATAAGAGGAAAATTATCAATGGTATTTTTTACGAGCTTTTAGGTATAAGAGAAAATGTTTTTGGATGCTCTTTTTTACAGGGTTATGAGGTAACTAATAGTTATTTTGTAACAATAAATACTTTTTTTATCTTGATCGTTATTCCTACACCTATTAAAAAAGAAGTGGTGGAATTGCGATAATAGAGTTGTCCAAGAATAACGATAAAAAATATCGATAGCGTAGACATAATACTGTCATTGAACATGGGATAACTGTCTTTATAAAACATGTATCTACTTAATGGAGTGACTTTAATCCGGCGTGTCAATGTTTTTGTAACAGTCGGTTTATAATCAAGAGTGGATGTAACTAACATCGATATTATACTTATTTATTCAGGAAGTAATTCCAACTTTACAAAAGACGTGTTTCATTTCCAAAATTGGTTTTTATCATCACAATAAAATTAAAATGTATTTTAAAGCTTAATTGGATTGTTCAATGAGGCTTACAGATTTTTAAACAGGTATCATAAATACAATGGACCGTTACAGTAATTTGCTTAAAGGGAGCTAATGCAGTATTTTTATTACAGTGTCCAATTTCCATATTAAATTGGGGTTTTGTTAGTCTGACAGAACATTGTTAGTGCGGTCACGATGTGACCCAATCTCGTCATATCGGTGTTGGAACACCTACGACGGGAATCGGTTAAAGAATTTTCGTTCTACGCCATTAAAAGTTCAATTTAAATAGAAGAAAAATTCTGGCATTTTTGTAAGTATAATAAAAGAAAATTATGCCGGCAATTAAAGAAATATCTTAATTCAAAATCATTTAAATACATTTCTTTGTAGCTCGATTCTGTGTAGGTCCATTACTTAACGAAACATAGTAAGCAAACTAATAAATGTAAAAACATAATCCAATAAAATGGAATCGTGAGATCCGAAAGTTCAACTTAGCAATTAAATTAACGCATCTATAAAAACACTTTCAAATAACTATTACAAATAAGTCTAAAAGTTATAGATTTCACTGGTATAAAAAATAGGCCATATACATATAGGCTGAATGAAATTGCTTTCTTTGTTCCAGTTTTTAAATTTCGAAAATGGAAAACTAAAAATACAAAACAAGATTTGTGAGCGGGAAATTAATAAAAAGTTTTAAGAAATAATTTTTAATAATTCTATTGGAACGTAAAAAGTGAAATTTATTTACAAAAATATGACGTCGACATCTAGGTATGTGGAAGTGTTATGCAAAAGAAATTTTGTAGAGGTTGGTAATATTCAACATTTTCTTCAATC
The DNA here is from genome assembly GCF_030705265.1 of Helicoverpa armigera. Taxonomy (NCBI): domain Eukaryota; kingdom Metazoa; phylum Arthropoda; class Insecta; order Lepidoptera; family Noctuidae; genus Helicoverpa; species Helicoverpa armigera. The sequence continues at coordinate 5,676,343 of NC_087134.1, read as the reverse complement.
CGTGTCCAACTTTAACAACGTGCTATGTTGATACTAATTGTAATTTATTTTATGTACAAATTCTTCATAGTCCATTCTGATGCGAACGCTAAACTGGTTTAAACTAGCCACAAGTTTGCCAAATACTGAAACTCCACTGAAATCTGCGTTCTAAATGAATAGAACACGTAGCGTTGTTGAAATGGCACAACTCTGTGTGTGGGGTGTCATTGACCCGCTGAAATCACGGGTGTTCAGCTGTTATATCATTATGTCCAATAGTTGCCGATCGTTGTCGCCTGTTGACCCCTCGACTCCATCAAGTAGCTTGTCTATCTATTTATCGGCCACTTCAATTATTTCCTTTTGTTTTTGTCCTTGAGCCTGAAGCGTAAGTCGTAAAAATTCATGAACTATTTATTGATTGGCATCACATGGTGTTAAATTAAAAATTAAATGTCTGATGGAATTCAGAATTGGGCAACTTATTTAAATTCTGAATAACCAATTAGTGCCAATAATCGTCCAAATAGTCTGGTTACATCATCATCGGTCTATTTACTGTCATGACGAAAAATACTTTTCTAACAAAGCAGGATTGATATTTTTTATTGAAGCCAAAAAGTATTTTAGATTCAGGTTTTTTTTAATTGTAAACTTCGCGATACTGGTAGAGGCTTAAAAATGTTCAAAAGACCAAGAACCACTTGTAATTAAAAATGTATGTATGTTCCACATCAATACTTACACTTTCTTCTAGGAATCAAAATTACATAATCGTCTGTTTAATACGTGGTATGTAGTATGCAATCATATCGTTTTAATAACATACCTTCAGACTCTCAGATTTCCTCGTTCCTATTTACTTTCCTCATAAGCTGCCTCCAAGCTATTTAGATATGGTTTAGCCAGCGTTAGATGTGCATAGAAAAACTTAGTATTTGCTCTACGCTACAGGTTATTTTAAGTAAACAGTGGTGGACGGAATACATTCCCGATTAATGGCGATAGATTGGGTCTGGCTAGAGTGAAGCTTTTTGTATGGCTCACTCGTAGTTGGGTAAGGAATGATCCATAGTGGTGGTTAGCCAAGCATTTTTGGTATCTTTATTTTGGTTTCAGGATTTAAAGGCCATAACTGGTTGGGTTGTTTTTCTGTCAGATATTATTAAGAGTAATCATCATCTCATCATCATCATCTCAGCCATATTAAGAGTAATAACGGAACTTAATAGGTAAATGCAGACAACATTATACTCAATATGAAAAGTATAATTATCGGCACGAATCTTGAGTTCTGACCTACATCTGCGCAGAAGTGATTTATTAGCAAAGAACCAATCACCGCTTTAGCCCGCCACCGCGCCTCACTTCATACCACAAAAGGGACCCAATAAATTACTTCTGCGCAGGTGAAGGTCAGAGCTCAAGATTCGTGCCGATAACTATATCTATCTACTTTCTACCATTAGATATTGTTTAATGGGTTTTACCTCGAAAAATACTACTAGTATATCTACCTGACATAAACTCAGTAGCAGCACACAACCAACCTAAAATATAGGAAATACTAAATTACTACAAGTTTACGACACACTGCGGTTTAACTTTTACCTTACCACTAGGAAAGCGAACGTGTGTCATACGCTTTACCCACTTGTAGCTGATATGCGGTTTGTAGCCCTAACGTGAGCTTGCAGATCACTCAAGTAGCTATGCACACCACGATGTATTGGAGTAGGTGATAAACTAAGCTTATGTAATGCAAATTGAACCAAGGAACTAAGGAAGTGGTCAGTTTTCGGTTAAATTAATTCCAACATATTAGTAAGCCAAATACCTAATCTAAAAATAACCCTGAAGTTTATCCGTAAATGATTTTGATTTGTTCTAAATAATTTGATTCATTATAACTCTATATTTAGCATACATGGGTACAATAATTATCCTTAATTATGTATCTCGTTGCTGTATCCCATACTCCTTCCTATTCACCACCACTATTAGCACCACTATTTTATAAAACAGTCCTTGAAGTAGGTTGCGTTCCAAATGTCAAACAGAAGAAAGCAGGGCCAATAAATATAACAATAAACCAAACATAGCACGGCTTCAAGTAGGTTAGTGTATCGAGACCCTCTATGAGGTCAAAGGTTGGCGTCCTTAGTGGAAGCCCGCTAACAGGTGATAATTGAACCCTAAGTTGCATCGCATCCAACTCATGCGCATGATTCGAACTTTATTTGTGTAAACAGTTATGAGATAAAAACTATAATCGAAGTTGTCGCGGTAGCTTACATTGTGAAATAAATATTACGCTTTTAAATCACTTTAAGTAAACATGCATTTCCTTTTTAAATTGTCGGCAAAGATTGTAATCTTGAGATAAGATTTGTTTATAATTTAAGTACGTATACAGTTATTTAGCAAAACCGTCGGTTTGTTAACTAAGACATGGACAGCACTCGAAATGTTTTGATTGTCATGTTGATATCTGAAGCGTACTCAAAATTAATTACAATTAAATAATATTAGAACTTGAACTTTGTTTTCAAGGGTCGCTTTCTCTTGTTAAATATAAATCATTATACGCAAACAATTTGTTGTGTAATGTAGGTACTAAGTATGGAGTAATAAATACATGAGTACAAAGTGATCTTAATAGTAACGTGGGAAATAAATCTACTGAAAATAAATACTATCAAACATATCAGATAAAAACTAATACATTACAAAATATCTACGTTAAAGTCTAACTTAACTATTGTAAACATTAACTAAGAGTGTTCCTGCCCACATTTGGACCAGTATTTATTCTTCAGTAATGGAACAAAGTGAAATAGAAGGACAATAAAAGTTATCGGAGGCGCGTTAACGTCGACATTGTGTGGTAATGAAACGTATGGGTGTTAGTAGACCACCTAGCTAGCTACGGTGAACCCCAATCGCCTTGTTAACGAATGAATCGCCGCGATTCGGACATTTTATAGCGTTTTGATGATTTTACTTTGGTATCAATGGAATTTGTTGGGAGAAATGTTCGATTGACGGCTGTGAGCTACATTTTTTTCTTTGAATTAGGAATTCTGTTTAGAGGTATTTTAATAAACGTTATTTACGTAAATGTTTTTGTGATGTGTTCCTTTTTTGGTACTTCTTAGGTGTAATAGTGGACAGGATTATGTAAAAAAGATTTTTTTTTTTAATTTAGGCGTGATGTTCATCGTTTGAATGCAGTTTTCAAATAATACAGGAACGATATAAAGGCGACTCACGCGCATTAGTAAGTCTTAAAAGTTGTGCTTGAGTCATCGTAGACGTGCAGTAATCGCAATTTTTATTTACCTGGCGACTGATTAAACGGTTGCAATTCACTTTCTTTTGCTCATGAGCCCATTCATCTCATGAGTTAAAATAATTCATTCTAAAGACTCGGTTACATCATGGGCAAATAAAAAATAAACGGGTGTAGCTTCCTCCACAATACATCTCATATTGGTTCAGTTAGTAACCGCAAAAATTAGCCTCGGCCTAGGCATGTTACACACAAAACAACAATACTCGATTGATACCGACATTAATGCCCGCTTAACAATTGAATGATAAACGACAGTATTGCAATGCGAATAACCAAAGATTGATTCTCGATTCGGTCCATGAACTCCTTTTTTATTGCCAATCAATTTTTTTTTTCTATTATTCCAGAACTCATATGCGTCACGTACCTCTCTATGGGTCTATTTAAAATAATAAAAGCCGCATATTATCGACAAATTAACATATCATTCGCATTTTATATCGAATTCTGTTGGTGTCACCAAAATAGGTGTCTCTTGATCACCGTGTAAATTAATTCCCGCTTGTTAATAAATAGTCAGGCGTTGGCAAGGGCCAGGAATGATTTCCTTGTATAATAACGAAGTACTCTCCATCCATACCACTTTGGAAGTTACGGATGCGTTCAATGTCCAGTCTGCTAAAAGCAACTCGCACGCGCGTACATCGGGCGACGTGTATGCTCGCTGCGGGATACCGCCCTTAAGCACGCGGACAACTTCACTTTGACATCATTAATAATTAAAAATAACTCATTAATACTTATAAATCGTACTTTAAATTTTATGGTGCTCGCAATTTTTTTTATTACTGTGAAGTTTGATCATTATTGTTTTTAGTAGGCGATATATTGGCAATCATTGTAGAATAGGTAAGTTTTACTTATTAATATTTTATTTGGATTTTATTACTGTTTAATATTTAATTTTGTCGTAAAAGGATTGTATCTCAATTTAATTAACGACTATTTTTACATGGGTGTCATAAAATTATGTAGGAATCTTGAAAGCATTAAGTTTATAACTTTAAGTGTCACGAAGTATAGTTAAAATAACTTCAGTATTTTTTATTGTAATGCGTTAATCGTGTATGTTTTGTGTGTCAGAATTGGTTGCGATATGACCCAATTCATTGTTTTTATTTACCTTAACTTCAGTGCGCGGGCGCAATGATAAGGTGTTGTGAAGTTGCCTTAATTCGGAGCACGTGCGAGCTTTCCTGAAAACTACACTGTTTGTGCATTAAACGATTAGTTGTATTATTTATTTACATTACGGAATTAGTGGTGAGAAATCGTAAGATACAAATATAAACAGTTTTAGCCGTCTAGATTTCTAAAAACAGGGCAATGTACGAACACAAACTTTTTACGCGTGAATCTTGATAGTGATAATTTTTACACCTATCTAAACAATTACTCAGTGTGTAAAATTAAGTGTGATTTTTTGTTATTAGGTAGGTATAGGAGCAATTTTTATGCTTGTTAGTTACTATTACTTAGCAGTTATTCTTTGTAGACAAGTAATATTCATCTTCAGGTAAGTACATACATTGAAACACTGTTTACTTGTGTTGTTATGCTTTTTCAGGTTAAAAATAATGACATCAATTTAAGCTTCGTTTGAATTGAAAAAGATCTAATGCGTAGTTTATTTTTGACTATAAAAACGGGGATTTATTAGTGTTTTCATTTCAGAAACCTAAGATAGGTTTCAAGCACTGAAACCACATAGTTTCACATACATTAACATTCTAGTTACTACGTCGTCTGTTTGTTCAATACACGTGTTACCGATAACAGGTACACTAACACAGTGACACAGTGCAGTTATGTCGTAATACTTTCGTAACAGTATCACAATATTTGCCTTCATTATTGACTATGTTCCCAAGGAGATAACGCGAGCTCGAGAAATGCGCGAACGTTTCAATTTGTATAATTTCTAGACTGTGGACGTGTTTATTAGAATGTGTGTGCGTTGTTTCAGCTGTTATGAATTTGGGAATTATTCAGTCCCATATTGAAGCAATAATCGTCTATTATGATGGAACTGAATTGTTTTGATAACATACCAGTGATCTGATACTATAGCATTTCAATGATCTGAAACTATAGCAAAAGTGCTATAGTTTCAAAATGCTTTGAAATGGTACAAGAAAGCTTAGTGAATAATCTATGCAGATATTATAAAGCTAAGTAGGTAGTTTATTTGAACGTGCTAATTTCTGTGTTGTCCCATTTATCGATCAAAGATATAAGCTGTTTTTTATCTAGGTGCGCAGAAATTACACAGGACGCGGGTGAAAAATCGCTAGTAGCTTCTATACGGTTATTATCTGAATTCATTGTTCCCAAGCATTATACATTTCACCTTGGAATAGCTTCTTTTAATTTAGAAATATGAGTTATGTTTTGCGTGTCATAAATTTCAGGAAACTGAGTTTTCAAGCTTCTTATGTCATGGAAAGCTTTACTTTCCGCCTCCACAATAATGTTTACGTCACCATAATTCTTCATCGTCTAAATAATTTGATTCGAGTTATTTTGGGTTAAATCTATAATATAGTTCTTATCTGAAGAGTTATTTATTTAGATAGAAATATGTTATTAATACAAAGACTGGATAAATCACTATTATCAGGATTCTGATTAGATGCTACTCTGATCATGATGCTGAATGATCTCTGATTCATTTTAAGTTGAAATCGTATTTCTAATAGCGTGATTTTTTTAGCTATAAGTACCAGTCAGCATTATCGTTTAAACTATCATTGACAAAAATAGGTGTCACACCTTCATGGTATATCTTTTTTGATATTTTTGGAATACTCGGTCGCCTTAATTAAGCACATAGCTGCACTGACCTTATTTCAGTAACCCTGTGTTCGCTGAGTGAGTCAGTGTTTCACTAGCAAGGCATTGTTTGCTTCTTATCTTAGTACCTGCTTCCGTTTCCTAGCCTGCCCGCCTTTATGCTGTTAATGTTCAAAACAAGGGATTTAGGCGTCCTGTTTTAATTAGGAGACAACAAGACACGTAAAAGGTTCTAATTGGTCTAATTATTCCGATGTTTTATACTTTCAGAAACCTAACATGTGTCTCTATTTGTTTCAGAAACCATGCGTGGAAATATGAAAATGGACCGTACATCGCCATGCCGTCCCACAATCGCGGAGTGACATGATACCCACTTTCGGTGTTAAAAGTCAGATATTCTGAGACTCCATAAATCCATCGCATTTTAAAGTGATAATCATTAAGTTGTCGTTACTCAATAAAATGAACACAGACAAGTATATCTTTATAAGCAATAAAAATTCACAGTGAACTCGTAAAATGGAGAAGAAAAGATATTTTCTTAGTAAAAAGTTATTATGGTAAGTATTTATGTAATATGTTTTATGTTATAGACGTTTATTACCTAAATCAATATTTGTGTAGACATCAATTAACAAAGTGAAAAATAATCTAAAAACAAAAAATAAAAGCTCTTTGAGAGATGATATGCCGATTGTTTTTCCTAGTTAATGAAAAACGTATTTCAGTATTTCTAAAACAAAATCTTATTTAGACAATCATTGTAAGACATGAACGTGTATCTCCGACCTGAAACCATAGACCAAACTCAATACCTAATAAATCTTTTTGAACACTACGTTTACGAGCGAAGCAGACGTGTGCGGACCGTTGGCACCTCACTAGCTCATTTCATTTAACGTTTAGCAGCATACTGCCAACACTATCGTTTGGTGTACATTGAATTTTTTCAAGGCGCTGATTTCCGAGTTTCATTAAATTATTTAGTAATAGATTTTATGATCTACGAATGTATGCGGATGTTTGGAAAAACGTGCGCGAATTTATGTTATGTTTTAATTATGAGAGCATATTTGCTTTTTGTATAGTTATCGGCACGAATCTTGAGCTCTGACCTTCACCTGCGCAGAAGTAATTTATTGGGTCCCTTTTGTGGTATGAAGTGAGGCGCGGGTGCGTTGTAAAGCGGTGATTGGCCTGCAGTGCATCGCGTCATAGTCGTCACTCGGGATTGGTTCTTTCCTAATAAATCACTTCTGCGCAGATGTAGGTCAGAGCTCAAGATTCGTGCCGATAACTATACATATTCTGATACATTTTGTTTCTTATCATCTTGTGGCCCTGATAGTTTAACATTAAGTTCATCATTAATGGTAAATCAAGAGCCTATTCCCTTTATTCCTAAGAACGCCACATCACTAGACGTAACTGTTGTTTACGGTACCAATGTGATCATCTGCGTCACGGTAGGCGTGCTGATTACACCAGATTACCTCCCAGCTAGTGACCTATAATGTGACATTAATGGCTTACCATTAGGTCCAGTCTATGTGTGAAAAGCAGCCACATGACGCAGCAAATCCAACGGGAAGGAAAATAAATGAGCGCACGATGTAAAAAGAGAAGAAATAAAAAGCACTGTCTCACAGTTTATTTATCCACTTAATTTAAAGCCAAGGCCTACCGATTAAGGACCCTTCTGTCACTTGATAAAGTGTGTGAACTGCAGTTACAATGTACCAACTAAATACATGCACAATAACCGCTGTAGAAACATTTGTCCACAGTAAATATTTTTCTACGTGTTCAAACGGTAAACTTTTTATGATCACTACTTGAGGAGTCCTTTGAGAGTAAAAGTAAATAGAAATTATACGGCCCATTCACTGCGAGGGCACTGTGAGGCGCACGCGCTGCGTCAGGACAAAAAAATAAGGTCAAGAGCAAAGTCCCGTGATCTTCAAATTGTCCTTTACTTGTTGCTTTCAAACTGGTTTTGAGTGGGAAAGGATTTAGGGACGAACATAGTTATCACATAATTATGCATTGAATAAATTACGTATTAAGCTAATTTGAAGTCTTGTGGACAACGCGTCAACACTCACCAGTGTTTGAGTGTCCCAAACATTTACCAGAATTCCGTAAATGGTAGCTTACTGCCGAATGTGTATTTAATGACTTGTATGCTGACAACGTTTGTGTTGACTAGAAGCTTTATTACGACTTTATAAGTCACATAAAACGACATTGTATAGCTACAAGTTATTTCACTACCGTCAGTTTAGCCATAACGGCCAATATCCCGGAGCGGAACCACAACTGCATCTAACTGTTTATAGCAGTGTTGAATTGTGTCCATTTGTAACCTGTGTAGATGCAATTATTCTTAGATAACAGTTTGTTCTTGAACAAACTTCGTGAAGTAAGGCACTTCGTTTTATAGCCAGAGTTATTATAGACGGTGCAAGGATAGTGACCTGGAGCTATTTTTGTCTTTATACACAGACTTGTGGCAATGACATAACAATTAGACATAAATCAATCTGAAGACACTCCTAAAATTGTCTGCGGCGTGTGCTTCTGTTTATTTCTGTTAAACATTATTACGCTTGGCTATTGAGAGTTTATTGCTATTTTAGAACATTCTCGAAATATTTGTCTACAAGGAATATCATCTAAGATAAATACCGTTAAACTAATCCTCAGCTCCTCAAAATGCTGGGGCAGTCAAATAAACATGCTCTTACTGAGATCGTGAAGACGTCCCTAACGACCTAATAATTCCTTGTAGGTTCACTTGTTTATTTTCAAATGTGTTCATCACCTTATAAAGCGATATTCTTTGCGCGTGTTTCCGTGCTCAATTGGCCGCGGGCTGCCGGCCGCCTCTAGCGGTTACCGGCGTAAATCTAATTAGTGCTATTGACATGTTTATATTTATTTTACTAGAAAGACATTAGTTAATGTTAATTGTCATTGTTAATTTTGATTTGTATCTTGGTATGCGATGAAGCGACTTGCACATTTAATTGGTTATACCTACGACGCGTGTGCCAAGTAGGCGTGTATCAATCACGTGGACTAATAACTCGCTACATTTATTTTGAATTATTTAAATTGTTGATTAGTGTATGTCCAACTTTTTGCTTTGGGGCAGGCCTGAGCAATAAATCAATTAAAATTAGAACCATAAATTGTAGTGAAATAAAATTGTAATGTTTGTAATTTATGACCATAAACTTGCAAATAGTTTAAAGCCATTAAAATTTCGTCATAGAGAGACACTTCAAAAACGAAATAATTTCTCATGTGTGGTAGTGGTAGACGAAGTGATTTTAACATAAAAATAACGGCGATCGGCACTTAATAAACCACTTAAGATGTTCATTAGGGCGTTTTACAGAGTCGTTTGATCGTTTTAATGTGGAGTGCGTTGCGGGTGCATTCGGGCGGTGCTTCTCGCTCCAGCCACAAACGTCTAATGGAGTTGTCAGATTGCGCAACGCGGTGAGAACTGCGTGGGCGCAGACCGCACAGGGCTGCCATCGATGACCCCATGACTTACATTGTTACAATAAACTGTATATTTATAAAGAATTCAATCTATGTGTATTTTCATAGCGTTTGTATATTACTGGACCAATTTATTTTTATAACGAGCATGTAATTGTTGGTAATATTCAATATAGCGTATTTGAAAACGATTATGATTAAGAGAATACTTACGGATTTAAAACTTAAACTACGAAACAAACGATGCTTTGTAAAACCATAAAATATAACAAAAGAGGTACAATGAGAGCTATTCTCATTCGTTTTCTGGAAACTATTTTAAGAGACAGCCCTACAAACTAAAACCCAAATCGGGAAAGTAGTGATAAACAAAGTGTTTCCATGTCACTAACATCACCCACAATTTAGCCATGTATGATCATGCTCGCTTGTTAAACTTTAGACAATCATGTGCCTAAGTGAATGTTGTTGGTTCTCATTACCCGTTTATCCGTGAGAGCGGTAAATTGTGTGAACTATGGTTAGACTGACAAATTGTTACAGAAAACAGATGATTATGACCTTTCCTTGTTAGATCTTTTTCACTGCTCGTTAAATTGTCGTACCATCACCAACAGAACACAATTTATAGCGAAATATGTGATGCTGATCTTGATTTACTGTCCCATTTGTTTTCCTTGAACTTGTTCGTAAAAATATATTGTTTTCTTTGCTTTTCAGGGTATTCGTGATGGTTGAGATTGCAATGTTATCGTCGGCGACGAATTCGACTACGACAGAAACATCACAGGTACCTAATTGAAGAGTTAATTATAGAATATAGTAAAAATTTAATGCTATTTCTTAAAAACCTGAAAAATCTCTTAATTCCCAGATCCTTATATTAGGTATGTCCTCATTTAGGTACATAAATACTATTCGATGATTAATGTATTTCCAAAATGTATTCCAGGATGCCGAGTTGGAGGTGGCGCCAGAGGTACCAGATGAAGGCGAGGAGTACGCGTGGAGCGCTTGGGGCAGCTGGAGTGCTTGTTCCAGGACTTGTGGCGGTGGAGTCTCCGTGCAAGAGAGGCAATGCTTACCTAGGTGATCACATATAAAGTACTAGCTTGCGTCACCAGCGTCCCATAGGGACCTCCTCGATACACGGGCTATCTTACCAAAAAAAATTTAATCGGGTTAGTGGCTTCTGAAACTAATGTGTTCAAGTAAACAAGCAAACAAACTTTTAAGCTTTATACCATAAGTAAAGGTTAAAGACTATTTAAGAATAGTAGGGATGGTTAAGAAATGGTTAAGAAACCAGTAGGTAATAAAAAGTACGTCTGATAATCTTCTCAAAACACACATAAAACCTTCATGATAAACTATACGTTCCACTTATCAGTGTCACGTCCAAGCGTGTGTGTGGTTTTGTGCTGACAATTCACTATTGTAGAAATCGGGATAATGTCTTTGGGGAGACATCCGAGTTCGTGATGTTTTTTTTCGTATTTCGGAATTTGCTTTATAAGCCGGTTCAGCTTCAGTTGTATACCATGTTGTTGTGTACCATGTAACGGACCAATACTTCTAAAATACTAAATAGAAGTTAGAATTTCTACACAGATTGTTATTTTATATTCGTGTTAACAATTGTCTATCAATTTTGATAGCATGATTTCTCTTTAGCGAATCGTTGTAAGGTAACAAATTGCCGCACAAGGCGGTGCCGACACTGCTTGAAGACGCACGTTAATATCTCATCATATACTGCACATAAAAGCAAAAATTGTAAACACTAACATTTTACACGCCTATTAACGTAATTCGTTTATGCGCCTTTTACACCATCAGACTCAGAGACTTATCGGGTCGGTTGCAATATAAAAATACTAGCGGTATTTGGTGCTTGTATGTACTTGCTATGTGAAAATCAGGTTGTGAATGTCTAATGTCAAATTACGGTTTTGCAAGAAAAACTAACAATCGACCATTCATCCTCTCAAACTTTTGCGGTTTAATATGAATAAGCAAAACGTTTAAACAAACTCCACCTACGTCGTATGAGCAAACTTCCTAAACTACTTAAATGTCAGCACGTGTAATCAATAATGGCCATTGTAGCAAATAGGCGTATGATTTACTAGACAACCGGTACAAGAATTCTAATCAACTAGAAAATATTCGGCTGTTTAATTAAGACTGTTTCGGCCGCGACTTCGGTGGCATTCGGCTGTCGCCGGCGATTAGATCTAGCTCATTTGCGTTTATCAAACCGTTGACATATGCAATTTAGTAATCTGACGGCGTTTGAACCTCAATCAGTTCGGTGCCCGCAATTATTTTATTAGCTTTGATCTTGGTGGTCTAGCTGTGACAACATAATCCAACTAATATTATTTATGCGAATGCATTTAAAGTTTGTCACTTTATATTGGATTTTGCTAGAAAACTGTCTTACTTGGAATTGCAAACTTTCCTGGATTGCTAAATAGAGTACCTGTCTCTATATTCCAAGACATGACAAAACAGGTGTTCGAGAGAGTAACAAGCTCCCATTAAATCAAATAACACTAATAGGTCTTGACAGTTTCTAAACATAATCTATTTTATGCAATTCTTAGAAAACTGTTATTTCGTCTGTCCGTGAGTTTATTGCAAATGTTATTTTCAGATTAGTGAGTGGTTTAATTGCATTCTCTTTATAGTTTCTGCTCTTCAATTAAAAAATAACTTGTCACTCTATTGTTTGAAAGCTCTAAGCACTCGAAGTCTCAACTGGTCTCGAGCCGAGGGCAAACATTAAATATTCGCCAAGTGTAAAAGCTTCTATCGTGTGCGCAGGTTAAAGGTTAAACATGCCCTCGCGACCCGCTCGTACGGTTTTTATCGAGTAAATTAAGGTAATGGAAACCCCGTAGCGTGGCTTGTAACAAGCTGTTATTGTAGTGGGAGCATTGATTGCTTGCACTCGCGCGCTTGATTGACACGCATCAGCTCCGATATAGCCGGTAATGAGCTCGCGATTACCGTCCATTTTATAAAGAAGACAAACTTCATTTTTGTCTACATATTTGTAGTTGCAGCACTAATGAGGGATTGGTTTTTTAACATGTGGTAATTGACGTCAGAACGTCAGTTGAATGTAGTGTTTGGCACGGGGGCCGTTTCCCATGGCTGCTATGTGCGCGAGATGAGTCGAGCGCTGGTCACGGGTCACTGTGACGGGGCTAGAATGTGTTTGTTGAAGATTTATGTGCAATCACAACACATTTATACCTAAACGACCTTTAATTGAATATCAAAGGCTCTGTTAATTGTTATTAGACATAGTTCTAACATATCAACGTTCCACCCGTCAGTCAAATCATAATTAATAATCCAAACAGATTATGAGAACCGTTGCTGGTAATCAGGTCAGGCTATTTACGTACAAATGAATGCTTGAACCGAGATAATTGTAACGAGTTGAGGATCCAGGATTAATACGGCCAGATACAGAGTCCTGTTAGATAGATAAGTAGGTAATCAAAATACCGTCACTCTTAATTAGTGGGTGCCGCCAGCGGCGCCGAGCTTTAACGGTTTCGAACCAGACTAGACTATATACATACGTAATGTGCTATAACATTTATGTAACCTACTACTAATGAAAGAAAAAAAAATATATATAGGAAAAATCATCCAAATACGCGGAAAAAAGGCCAGAAAGATTAAGTAATTACTGGGAGCCCTCATCAGAGTGAGCTCAGACAAAACATTCATTGCCTCCACTCTTAACCAGGATCTGAATTACAAAAGAGGTTAATGACCTCTGAATATTACGTGCTTATAAATAACTCAGCAATCAAACCCTTAGATTCATAGATAATCTGGATCACGAAATAAGCCTGTAGCAATTCGATACTAAATAAATATACATTTCTAATATATTTCCTTTAATGACGTGATTAATCAAATTAATTTCTCGATACTGTAATACAGATAGTTGGTGGAATAAGTTATATAAATTCGTTCATTATGAAACGGACGCACAGACAGACGGTCGACAGTATCCTGCTGATATCGCTCGGTACAACATGCTCGACAAATTAGGATGGACGTCGTTTGTCATGAGACTCTCACACCGGCGCGTACGCGTTTCATTTGGACGGCAATAAAGCGGGGCTTGAAATATTGCCCCCTATCTGCTTAGGAAAATTTGAGTTAGTTTACAGATTTATCAAGAGTTGGTTTACTTGTTTTTTTTTTTATTTTACAGGGTTATTTTAATTGAACATCTATATAAATAATATTGAAGCTGAAACTTTGCTTGGACTCGCTAATCTCAGAAACAACTCCCATTTTTCCGATTTATCGAGAAAGGCCGTAGGATACTTTTTATGCGGATGTGCGACCGACTAAATTGCTAAAAGCAGTTAGTTTATGTAATAAACATAATTCAGTGTGTACTGATTTTGCGGTTTCCTAGCATCTATTAAAAACCTTTCGACTATTTATTTTTAATCACATTTTTGTTGTTTCATGGATACTCAATCGTTGCCTCCGTTGTTGTAATAAGTGGTTAAACAAGAATACCCTTTTATATCTTGCCTGACTACCGAACACGATGATAAAATGTACGTAATCGGTTAATTTGTATCATAAAGTTGCAGGTCGGTGCTTTACACTGTTTATATTTTAACGGTCGGTTTTCATTTACATGTTCTACAAAGTAATCTTCAGGTGTCATCTTTTTAATGGCGCCAAGAAACCTAGTGATGTCGTACTTATCTTTTTAAAGACCTTTAGATAAATGTTAGAACGAGCGGAACTAATCTTTCTCTTCGTGAACATGAATATTCAAATTCGTGGTTGAGTTTACATAAAATTAATGTACCTCTCCTTATAAAAGGAGTGAACATTTGTAACAGTTGACTACTAATATGTGGAACGATTTAGTCGGGTATACATCACTAGTTTTTATTTTTACTACTAACAAATTAGATTAACGTGTTTGAAGCTATTTGTTAGCGGCATCGTTGATTTCATTAAAGGAGCTTTTGTGTTGACGCCGCTCGAACGTTTTGTTCTATTTGCCTTAAAATATTAACGTAATTATAACCTAGGATTTATCGCTTTTAATTAATATTGACGTGCGTATTTGTATTTGATTTATTTGTAGACAATATTTCATTACATTCATAAGTGGTATTTATAAGTGGTTTTTTAGTTAGGTATCTTCCGAAAATAGTCACAATGGTGAAAATAAATATTAAAAATTGTTGTTATTGTTACAGAATAAGGAACACAGAATCTGCAGAGAACAGCACCTATCCTCCCCCGGTGATCACCGTGAGAGTGACGAGAGAGACACATGAACCTAACTGTCAGGGCGTCGACAAGAGATACCACGAGTGCAATGATAAAGTAATAAATTGTTTATTATCCAGCAGCTTTAAAGAATTGGGTATGCTATGGTACAACTAGGATGGGTTATTTCATCTCATTATAATAACTATATAAGTTTTTCTTCATGTAGAACAGTAACATGAAAACAAAGGTTTGATCAACGGTATGTTATATTAAGTTAACATATAATTTTGATTGATGGGTATATAGGTATGTACGTTTTATGCCACAGTTACTATATTAGTTTATAAGAGCTCTTTATAACTGCACAGGTCAGCTAATGCCAATAAAATGCTTTTTTGGCTACGCGTACTGCGTAGCAAAGCTCATGTGCATACTTACTACGTATGTATAGCAAGCAAATGGGACTCTGCCTTTATTTCCTTCCTTTCTTCTAAGTACGCCTTGAAAATAGCAATCTGAGCCTCACAACCGAATCATGACCATTGTTTATTTCCCTTTTAATTGATACGCCGCTAATGAACTTGTTATTTCCATAGAAATGTAAATAAAAGCTTTACTAAGCACGTTTCACACGCATTCGTCAATAAACTATGAGTAATGGCTTGCAATCATTTGTTCTATTGGTAAGTATAAAGCTTACTATTGAGCCACTTAATACGTGTACATTTAAAACTTACTAATGATTTACGAGTGACTACATCGTAAACGTTGCTTGATTGCCATTGTTCTATTCAATTTGCTTGTACGGACGATTAATGTTGACTCCTAGCGTTTACTTACTTAGATGTTAAAATGACAAGGACATTATTTGTTAATTATGTGTAGATAGGTGTCATAGGCCAAAGGTCTTCGAGAAACAGGAAAATTAAAGTCAAAGTCAAAGTATCCATAGTAATAAATAAGCAACAGTGAACTTTGAAACCTTATTTTGTCTTTCTAAAGACAACCTTTGTCAACCATAATATTTATTCCTAATCTCGTCGAATAAATTGAAACTCAATAATAAGTGATACTTTACGACGAATCTTTCTTGTATGGCGTAATGTTTGAAAACGAATACGTAATTAATTATTGAAAACAATTTTGAGTAACAAGTAATAACATCACCAATTATTTAATTTATCATGTTGTTAGGCGTCCTTTCTTTATCGTGAAGAAAATAAATAGGTACTTTTGCACACAACGTAAACTAAACTGTAAGATCTGTTGTTGACTTGCCTTTTGATAACACCCTCGTTATCATTTGTCTTTTCCACCCATTTTCTTTTTATTGTGTGGCTTTCACTTTGGTTTGAAGGGTACCGAGAGCTTAGTTGTTGTTTATTTAGTGTCTGTTGTATATCTAGCTGATGGACTCAAAAATACTTAGGGTGAGAAATAATACAGACCCTTTAGAGGGAACTTCTTGCCATTGACAATAGGTGACACACCTTTGTGAAAATAGTTACCTTCAGAGTAAAAAAAATGTTTAAGGAAAGTTACAATAGCTGTAAACAATTTAGTATTCAAATAAGTGATATAGGTGAAGCAGATATCTAAGCAGGGTGAAATCTTTATAAAAGAGCTTCTTAATAAAGATCTTGCCGAACTCATTTCAAGATGATTACATATTAGGTGCACAGCCTTTGCTGTACTTTTATAACTCTTAATATATTACTTTTGCCAATAAGGCTTAAAATCGAATAACCAATAACGAGTTTATTCCCTATTTAAATAACTGTATGTTGTTGCAGCCGTGTCCCGGCGGAGCGGTGAGCAGTCGCGCTGCGCAGTGCGCGGCGTTTGACAGGAGACCGTTCCGGGGACGATTCTACACCTGGGTACCTTATATTGATGGTGCGTTGTTATTTATTTTGTAGTAGTTTCTAGACGAATTCCGAGGTAAACTGTTTTAAGGGTTGCGGGGTTTGTTTGAAAGAGTTACCGCGGCCCTGGTATATGTACAAGAGGCCTATGACCGAACATGATGGATTTTTAGTCAGTAAAAGTCTGACACTAACCTAACCTAACCGCGCTGCTAACACACAACCGGATTTTTTGCCATCAATAAGAAAAAGGTTAGGTGTGAAAAGTGTGTTTGTAGCATAGTAGGTATGTTTGTAGCATAAAACTGAATTATGTCTTTCTGCTTAGTATATTACTGCCAAGTTTCATCAAAGATAGAACCAAAGCACTATTAGTGCCAAAGATTAACAAAAATAACCACAACATACTTACATAACAAATCGCAAATGCATTTGTTGAAGTAGGATTACCAATGTCTAATAAGTATTTAGATTTACATAGGAAATAGAATAGGTGAGTAATATACAGAATAATAGGCTGAAAAAAAGACGTGGGTAAAAAGTATACGTCACTGTATCTATTATTTGAAATCATAAGACATTATTCAGGTGTCTCAATATTTTCATACATTTTTTACTAACACAACAAGTAAATATTTCACTAACATTGTAAATATTATATTGGCAATGCTTTGAATGCAACCTTCCCGTGCTAACTTTGTTGATAAAGCGGTGATGTGGTTTATCAGAATAGACAATGACGTAAACATGAATTTTATGCACAAACGCGCATAAACGACGACATTCGCACCTTATTCAGCAAATAACGACAGTTATTTACTCAAATACATAGTTATTGCCTTAAGCGGTAATTTTTTCACTCACTTTGCTACTTACTGAACAAAGTTTGGTAGCCTTATCCATTCTATCTACCGTACAAACAGTAGCTGGGCCATATTCAAAAAAATTGTATATTAAAACGTCCAACAGAGTTATTCTTTTTTAAAGAATAGCTACTAGCTAATTACTCTTAAAACAGAATAAACATTTATTTCAGCATTATGAAAAACAAAAATAACGCCCCATAATCCTCAATGAATGATTAATTTTAAAAGAAAACTACAACGTAGAACATTTGTTTTCATATAAGCAATGCGTGTCCACATTCTTGGCGCGACATTTAGAAAACATTTTATTATTCAATATTAGTATTTTAACTGACAAATAATTGATTTCTTAGCAGAGCATTGTGGAACCTGAAGGAATTTGCTAAAATTATCATGAAATATAACAAGCAGAATTCAGGAATAATTAATTAAAGCAAGTCTTGATTTTACTTCATTTCTGTTATTCCTGTCTGTTACATTAGTAATTTTAATATTTTTGTAGTAGTTATCAAAATTATTTTACCTAAAACATTAGCAACTGAACTGTCAAAAGAATCGACGAATCAAAAATGTTCGGTAATTTTGTTAAGCGCAACAAGCACGAAATATTGTGGTGCAGTGATTATTCGACAATTAAAAGTTACTTATTACTGTGAGACTTTTAAAGTATCGGTAAGTACTTTTACTGTTTTATAACTCAGCTTAGAATAAATGTATATTGACACTATCACTGTACTATACAAGTTTCGTATAAAGTAAGAATTAGCATTGAAAAAGAGATTTTTTTTAGATTAGACACAAGCAATTTATTCATATCGGTTATCATATCGATTACTTTTTTCTGTGACGTAACAGATATGAACGGTTAAGGTTTGTTCACAGTGTACGTACCGTGATAAAAACGTATTTAATCAAACCTACCACTTTTCTTTTTATTTTATAATTTTATAAAGGTATCTTTACGAAAAGTCGACATGAACAGAGTAAATAAAAATCAATCCACTAATAAAATATAAAACTCGAAAATGTTTTCTATCGATATACATTTTTACAATCGATATTTGCAGGTAACATCATGTATTATAATGGGATAAGTTTGGGATAGTTACCTACCTACGAATGGCTTTAGTTCGGGTATAAGAATTGCTGTGGGGTTTGTTTTAGAATATTTAATATTTATGTATTGAGGTTTTCTTTTCTTCACAGGCAATATGCCACTAACACCAGGTGGACGACAGCGAAATTATAGAGAACAATTCGAATACTACTATCTACTTATTTTCTTTTAAAAGTGCTTCGTTATATACTGACCCTAATAATTCGTCTCTGTTACTTTTCCGTTATAACAATATAGCTTTCCTATCTGTTTCATATCTGTTTTTTACAATTTTTTTGAAAACGACCCAGCTACTTGTGCAATTTCAGTTTAACTATCACGAGCTACTGTAAAATGCTATGAAGGCAATTCATTTTCTTAGTACTGAAAGGCTAAGAATTACCTAGATGCTATATTGATGATGCATTTTTTGTGCAACAACTAATCATTTTTATGGCACCTAAACTGTACCTATCCTTTGTCCCGTTTGTGCTGTAGTCTAGACTTATTTTATTTTTTAAATGCATCGAATGAAACTATTGACAAATGCGTCCCATTTTGACAGTTTCTCAGCTGTGCAAACAAACTACAACAACAAAAGTGACAAAAAAAGAGAACAAACTAATTGTGTGTGGACAGCTAATCTAAGTTATTACACCGCTTGTCTACACATTTGATACGCTTGTTCCGTCAATTTGTTCGCCAATAATCTGTCAGTAATGTTACGTGTTTTATGTATCGGTGATAAAATTGAATTGTTCGAGATGGCTAATAAACTATAGCGTTTCTTTGTCTGTTATGTTCCTGTTTGACACTTGGACATTGGTGTCGTCGTTTGTTTGTGACACTGCAATTAGCGTATCCTAGTTTGCAAATGACTTTGCGAATTCTTTGTTAAGATTGAAATTGGGCAGTTGGAATACTAATGAGGAGATCAGCATATCAATATTTTGTGACATGTAGGAGAGCTATGGTGTCCAAGTAGATATTATTAGTATTTTTTCAATTTTTAATTTATTGAGGGGACATGCTCGCAACTTATGTATTCTGAATTTCAAACCACTCATCTAATGTTTCATGGACAGGGTGATTCGTACTTATAAATATTCAATAACTTTGAACAATATAACATTAAACAAGATATAATATTATCTTCCCTATGCAGGTAATGCACCATGCACGCTAAACTGTCGTCCGATGGGGCAGCAGTTCTACGCGTCCCTGTCACTCGTAGCTGATGGTACCCCGTGCACGAGGCAAGGCTTCCGCGCTATATGTGTGCAAGGGACTTGCAAGGTAAGATCCTTTAAGAAAACGAATTGTATGAAACGGTATAAATAATGTAAAATGGTAAGATAAAATAAATTAAAATTAATCTCTCTCTTAAGTTTGGAATGTTTTGATGGGGTTCGCTAGCCTCAACATCAAAATTGACTCCAAATATTATGTTTAAATTTTGCGAAACTATCCTGTTAAGCTAATCGCATTAAACTGATCGAGTTTTAGTTTTCGTAATCCTAAGAGACCTTTTATTTTCTAAATACACGTTGAGTCCTTTTAGACTTATAGTTGTCCCATTAATGCAAATTGTTCGACCAATTTTCTCATATTGGCAAGCAGACCACGTTTTGTTAAAATGTCTACTTAGGTCGGCGGAGACATGAGTGTAAAGCCTGCAATTATCTAGTTTGGTCCTAGTACATAAGAATAGACTACTTTCAAGTTTTCGTGGTACCAGTTGAGGTGACTGGACATATTTCAATGAGATAGGAGACATACATGCACTAGAGTAATACATGCATAGGTACGCTGGGAGTTGTTATCCTAGTTTGTGACCACTATCTGTTCCAGAAATATCTGAAGCCCTCTATGTTTAGGCATGAATGCCCACTGGTACCATCTGATTATTGCGCCATGATATTTTTCTTTCCAAATAACCCAACCTTCGCTGGCATTCTTTTGGTTGAGCTATTCTTTGAAGTTTTATCTACGGCCTACGGTCACGGACAAACCATGATCAGTAACAACTATATTTAGGTTTTGACGTCATACCGAACAGAGTATGGTTTGTTTTGTTCCGCTCAGTTTGTCATTAGGCATCCTATTCGGATATAAACACGGCATTGTAAGGTGCATTTAGAACTGTGACGTAAGCCCTGGGAATACTAGAAACGCCAATTTCGCAGACTATGTAACATTTTGTGTGTTCGGCACACATGCGAGGTATTATTCGCGCGCGCAATAAAGCTAGATGAATTGTCTATTGAATATTGAGCGGGTACCGTCTGCTCCCGGTGCTCTATAAACTATTCAATCGTTGCAACACTGCGGTACAAGGACGGTGGCGCCGTAATCGTAAATTATTTAGTGTATTGTTTATTACGTGATAATGACGTGTGGCGGTTGTTCATTGTGGTAGTTTACATGTAGCACTTTGCCCCCCTTTTGTTGTCAAGGCGCTGAAAACAAAACGCTCGCGATATTCACGCAAGCTTTTGCACTTACGAGACAGACAACTTGATCGCGACTATTTACGACTCGATATAAACAGCTTTTATAAACTCTGCATTCAACTTTTTAGATAGCGGGATTTTATATAATCTGCTTAGACATAAAAATTAGCGAAGTTGAAAACATTGTTGACCTTTTCACGAAAAAGGTTTCGATGGCCGACACAATAGACTTGAAAATTGCTTACTGACGCCACAGAGAGAGGTGATAAAAAATAAAGAGATACTTAAATAAAATATCTACTATTAGCACCTTTAGTTGCATGATCAATAACTTTAACTTAAATGATTGCGTAGTGAAGTAGTTAGTTGTGCTTCGTGCGTGTATGAATGAACTCGAGAGCTTTATTCGTGGTTCAATACGCAATTGGCAGTCATTAACTAAATAGCAATTAATCCGCTTTATGAGTTCAGTTATATTTTATAACATTATAAACTACGGTAATGGTGAAATTGTTGATTAAGATTTGTTATAATGGCTATTGAATTTATTGATCTCAATCATTCGCTTCTAATTAATTGGCGGTATTGTCTTTTGTTGAGAACTACATATTTAAAGGAATGGGTTGGTCAATTTATGCAATACTTAAAGGTTTATAGGAACAAAGAATTTATTTGACATTTAGACCTTAAAATAAAAGGCTTACCGAACTATTGTTTTAAAATCTTTGTTCCAAATCTCATTGACACCTACATTAAAATGGAAACAACGACCACCTATTAAGACTTTAACCAGATTATTTTCTTCCAACTGTAGGTGCTCCATTTTGCCCTTTTTTTCTTGTGCTGGTTCACGTATGATCTGGTGGTCTAGAGAAACTTACTACGTCGGTATAGTGAGTGACGGAAGCCGGCGGCGCCAGTCGGTATGCGTGTGATCAGTGATTACCCACCGCCGCGGGCCACGCGACAGTTTCCTATTCCGACACGCTTGTGTACATAAACTGGGCAAAATATACCTATTAGGAAAATTGCTGTAAAAGCTTTTGAAATAATCACTTTATTACTACATGTATTTATGTCAGAAGTTTGATCTAGGACTCCTGGAACTCTGAGCGTGCTAAATGATAATATGCTCTTAAATTAAATGTCTTAATACGGTAAAGAGATCTATTTAGTACCTAAATGTGGTTCTGAAATAAAGTTGTAAGACATAATTTGGAATGAGAAGGAAATTGCCTATACAAATCATGACTATTCTTATGACTCAGCTTCTTCCATCTTAATAGCTTTATCTTTTATAACTAAATTAAATTATATTCCAGCTTATAATGTCGCCATCATTATGAACATAATAGGGCAACTAAAGTAATATCCGCGTAACAATAGGCTTCCGGACGGTGGCGTCTAAACATCTTAAAATTAATAATGTTCGCGATAATGCTTCTATTTATAGTAATGTAGATAAAAGCTTTACAAATAGCACAATTTACTTTGGTTATAACGAACCATTGAGACACCTACACGCAAACAATAAGGTTAACAGGACTTTATATAGAATATGTGCAGAATATTCGCAGCAAGGAAATCCCGGCATTCCATCCCCTTTTACGTCGAGAGCCCGAGGTCCGAGCCGCTGTGACATGAATCCAATACCCTAGACGAGCCACTACAGGCTAATTAATCCCACAAGGCATTACTTTGACACTTTGCAAATGGTGCGTCTGAACATTTGTATATTTCGCTTTAATTACCGGCCGGTAACCGTCACTCATTCCCAACATTTAGCCCCAAGATAACACTTGTATGTAATAGATATATAATTGCCGTGCCTCTGACAGCTATTCCTAGAAACCTGCTATTTAAGTAATCCAAATGAGCAAACTTATAATCTGTTATTTATTTGCGGTAATGTTAATATTATGAGCAGTTTATGATATTGTACCATATTTAATACTTAAACGCTGACAGTGTTAAACGTTCAATTAAAACAGCAGTTAATACTAGTTGGTTGACTCAATCTTAAATTCTTATTAAATTGAAGTATACTTCGCTAACATAAGTCTCAAGTTACTCAACTCGCTTTGTGAATTTCTGTAGTGGATTGATGGACGCGTGTCTTCGCATTTCCTTTTCCCGGAGATATTATCGTCATGTTGAAATACACCGTTTTGCGCGAATAGAACATATTGCGGTTTGTCTTCCCTACTAAAATTATATACTTACTGTTGCAATAATAATTGACTTATCAAGAGCCGCCGAGGAAGTTCAATTAATCTTTGACAGTTCCATTGAAAATTGAAGTTAATTGATGAGAACATATTCATTATCATTAGCCTGATATTGCTGGATTAGACAAGACTATGATATAGTTAACTACAACGCAATGGACGGCAATAGAAATCTGTTCACGACTTTTATGATAAAATCTGAATTATCGAACTCTATCTCACTGTATACGCATATAAATAAACTGAACTATGAAATATGCTTACCATTCCACTAACCCAGAAACTATGTCAATGACTGAATTAGCCATTTTATGATTCACTATAAATAACAATATAAATGTTGTATTCCGTTAGTGGTAGGTATGGTTCCCTTTACCTAGCTGTTATTGATGACTTATCATTTGACTGTGCGGATCAATATTGATAGAATTTTTAAAAGTGCTTCTAAGTGTTTCTTTTATTAATGTGCCATTTCATTCATCTGGCGGTGTAAATAAGTAGAGATAAAAGTTGTGTTTCAATCAGCCTTGTGATTTCTCAATAAATATCTTTACAAGGTGACAATAATTGGCGTCGAATCCTAGATAATCGAGAAATTGGTGTTCATGAACTCCACTAGTTTTATGTGACAACAGACAAGGGGGTAAAGTACCGTTAAATACGTTAGTTGTTCATACGTAAGAATATAAATTTATGCTCATGATGGCTCCGAATTGATCCTTTAACAGTTACACGTAAAATAATTCTTATATGACATGAAATTAGATTGAACAATATATGTAGTCAATAAAGTTACAAGCGCCGTAATAGGCGGTCTATTTGATGAAGTTTCGAGCACTTGCTTTTATGATGGATGTACAGACAACTGTACAGGTTTAATTTTATTTTATATACATAATTACTGTCGCGGCGCGCGTCAGCACTTTTGTATGACTATTTAAACTGTAGCATTAGCATTTTATATCACTGCACCTTATCATTTTGTATCAATATACTATCGTCACAGAAGTTTGTGTTATTTTATCATTTCTACACGATCTTCCTGTCTATATCAACGAGAAGCAGTCAACCTATCAACTATCATCCAAGTGTAGGCGCTTACAACCCCTACATTTTATGGTCCTTCGAGCCGGATACTCTGGATCAAGTATCATTATCAAATTGTGTTCTGAAGATTTCTGGTATCGATAGCGAATCGGTCTGCTGGCCTCCCACAAGCGGGTCTCACCAGTTAGATTGAGAAGGCGCATATATCGTGCTGGAGATTACTAGAACAACAAACATTTATCAAGAATTTATCATCGTCCGCATCAGGATAACCTTATATCAAATTCAGGTATTTATCCTTTTTATCAATTATCATGGAGAGCATCCAATCCGTGTTCGAACGTCAGAGCAACCTTACCAAGGAAATTGAGAGAATCAATAGCAATTTCCGGAAGGACAGTTTGAGCAGGAGGACACCTGAATATCTTATCAATCGTCTAGCCTCGCTAGACAAATGTTGGAAGGAGTTTGAAGATAATCATATCAAGCTGCTGGAGTTTGAAGACGATCAATACGAATACTTCTCCAAAGGGATTTATGGGTACATGAAGGATTACTATATCAGAACCAAGGACATGATCTCTTCATACAAGGAGACCAAGGTTCCGGCATTTTCCCTACCCACTTTTGAAGAATATTCCTATCAAGGGGATGACCTGCTTGGCCAGCAGGATACCAATTTCCGAGCATTAGAACGACTGATGAATCGAATCAGCATTCAAGACCTGGAAGA
This sequence comes from Helicoverpa armigera, assembly GCF_030705265.1. Lineage (NCBI taxonomy): Eukaryota > Metazoa > Arthropoda > Insecta > Lepidoptera > Noctuidae > Helicoverpa > Helicoverpa armigera. The sequence continues at coordinate 5,651,129 of NC_087134.1, read as the reverse complement.
GAAATGGGAACTTCAAGATGAACTGAAGAGCCTTCAACATCTCTGGAAGGTTATAGACACTATTCACCTCCGTCTCGATAATCAATTAAAAGGCAGCAACGATGCATATGAAGCCAGGTTTCTGCAAATTGAAGAGCGCTACCTCACTATCAAACGAGAGCTGAACAGAAAGTTAAACTCTACTGCACACCTGGAGCAGGCCACACCTAAATTAGAAGTACCTACATTTTCGGAAAATACACGCAGTGGCCGACCTTCTTCGATTTGTTTATGGAAACAATTCATAACAACAAATGTATCACGAAGGCGCAGAAAATGCAGCATCTGAAAGGAAAGGTCAAGGGTGAAGCAGAAGGTTTAATCCAGCATCTCAACATATCAGCAGAGAACTACGAGACGGCATGGGAGATCCTTACCCATCGCTATAACAATCCACAGATACTGTTTTCAACACAGATGGATATCTTCCTTAATCAACCGCTGATCACTAAGCATTCATCCTATCATGCATACAAGAAGTTGCACGATACGACGACACAGTGTGTTAACAGCATTCGGAACCTAGGCATTGACATCACAACCTGGGACCCAATATTAGTTCATCTACTATCAAAGAAGCTGGACGAAGAAACGCGTACTGACTTTATGGAGTCGCGTATGTCGCCACGAGATCTTACATCATATACAGAGTTCCTGCAGTTCCTTGAAAACAAGTTCATGGCTCGAGAGCCCGTAGGCAAGAAGGAGAAACCTACAACATCAGATTCATACAAGCCGAGCTCATGTCATCAAAGGCCTCAAAATCATAACAATTTCTCGAAGAATGCATCGCTTTACAAGAAATATCAATATCAGTCAAATGCTACATACAAGAGGTCTTGTCCAGTATGTAAGGCGCCTCATGATTTGTTTCTATGCAAACGCTTCCTCGCGCAATCATCGGATGCGAAATTGAGGACAATTTCAAAACATGAAATTTGTCGTAATTGCCTTTACAAGCATTATGACAAAAAATGCATTTCAACAAGAAAGTGCAAGGAATGCAACGGTGATCATAATTCAATAATGCATGACGCATTTTCTACACGAGGTGACCTACTGGAACAAACGCAAACGCAGCAGTCTACAACTTCATCAGAATTACCTTCCACATCTCAAAATAATCGCAATGTTAACTACGTAGCCAGTGAGAATGAAGAAGTTCTCCTCACTACCGTAGCATTGAACATCAAGGCTTCAGATGGAAGCATTGTGAGATTCAGAGCTCTACTGGATCAGGGATCGCAAATATCCCTTATATCAGAAAATGCCGCCCAATTATTAGGGTTGAAGAGGCAATTTTATCAAGCAGCCGTATCAGGCATAGGATCGACACAAAAACAAAGCAAAGGCTTAGTGTCCCTTGATTGCGTATCAATTTACGATGACTATCATTTTACAACAGAGGCTCTAGTTGTATCACGAGTTATTAATAACTTGCCTAATGCATCGTTTAGGAAACAAACTTGGCCTCATTTATCACACACAAGACTGGCTGATCCCGAATACAACATTTCAAAACCAATTGATTTGCTGTTGGATGCCAGCGTCTATTCAGATATTATCATGAGTGGTCTTATCAAAGGACCAGCTCAAGCTCCTATCGCTCAGCAAACAAAACTTGGGTGGATATTATCAGGCAATGTGAAGACGTTTGCATGCCACGTTGTCGTCAATGATGTCGACAGCATCTCCAAGTTCTGGGAGGTCGAAGATATTCACGAGCCTACCTTATCATTATCAGCTGAAGATCAATATTGCGAGGAGTTTTATCAATCAACCACTAGAAGATTGGAGTCCGGCCAGTATCAAGTAGCATTACCCATGAAACCTAACTACGAGCAGGAGATGGGTGCATCAAAATCTAAGGCTGTCGCTCAGTTTATTCAACAAGAAAAGAAGATGTGCAAAGATCAAGCATTAGCAGAAGGCTACCGTAAATTCATGCGCGAATATGAAGACCTAGGTCACATGCGTAAGGTCGAACAACCAAATTACACAGCATGCTACCTACCGCATCACGGCGTGCTGAAATTAGACTCTACAACAACGGCTCTACGTGTTGTATTTAACGCTTCGTCTAAAATGTCATCTGGACGTAGCTTGAACGACTTGATGTACAATGGACCTAACCTTCAACAAGACCTTCAAAATCTCATCCTACGATGGCGTCAACACAAATACGTTGTCACAGCGGATGTGGAGAAAATGTTTAGAGCGATCTCCGTGAGATCGCAAGATCAGCATCTTCAATCAATACTGTGGCGAAGTCATCCTCGTGAATCTCTTCAAGAGTATAATCTTACCACCGTGACATACGGTACAAGAGCAGCTCCGTTCTTAGCAATGAGAACACTAAAACAAATCGGCATCGATCATGCTGATAGATATCCACTAGCAGCATCTGCTTTGGAATCATCATTCTACATGGATGATTATCTGGGAGGCAGCAATGACATCGACCACGCCATGCTATTGCAACATGAATTAATATCAGTACTGAGAGAAGCTGGAATGAACCTGCGAAAATGGTCTAGCAATGAAACGCAGCTTATTGAAAACCTACAGCCAGAACAAATAAATGCTCCATTCGAGTTCAAGGACACCGAATCTCGAAAAACATTAGGCCTGCGGTGGATTTCTGCTAGTGACGTGTTTACCTTCGACACGAGAATAGAACCGCAAGCCAGCGAGAAACCGTACACAAAACGGCAATTGCTATCAGATATTTCTAAAATATTCGACCCCCTTGGCTGGTTATCACCGCTCACAATCAGAGCAAAAATATTGTTCCAGAGCACTTGGACTGCGAACCTATCATGGGATGAACAATTACCAGCAAACATATCCTTAGAGTGGGAAAGGTTGCGAAACGACCTAAGAAATATCAACATTTATAAAATACCTAGATATCTAGGTCAAATTGAAAACAACAACATTCAAATACATGCTTTTTGCGACGCCTCGGAAAAGGCTTACGCATGTGCAATTTATGTTGTAACAAATAATTATAAGGGCGAGCGCACATCGAAGTTAGTGTGTTCAAAAACAAAGGTTGCGCCTATCAATAAAACTATCACGCTACCTAGACTAGAGCTACTAGGTGCATTGTTGTTATCACAATTGATGGAGAAATTTCTTCAGACATTATCAGCGGAGCAAACAGAGATTTTCGCCTGGACCGACTCGATGGTGGTACTTGGCTGGCTACACGGAGACATATCAAAATGGAAGCAATTTGTGGCTAACCGTGTACAGAAAATTACTGGAGTAATTCCAGCATCAAATTGGCGCCACGTTAAGTCTTCTGACAATGCAGCAGACTGTGCTACGCGTGGAATGACCAACGAACATTTATCAGGAGATCGCTTGTGGTGGGAAGGGCCAGAATGGCTTGTCAAGTTTAACCCATATCATATCACCACAACCGAATATCATACTCCAACAGAAGATATCAAGAAACGCATTGTGCACACAGCCTTATGCCAGTCGAATTGGATTTTAATAACAGAATTACTCAACAAGTTTAATTCAATAACAAAGATTGTGCGAATATTGGCATGGGTGTCACGTTACATCGCTAACCTGCGCGACAAAACTTCACACGCAGCGAAAAGTGCACTGACCGGTGTTGAAATACAAGGCGCACTATATCATATTATCAAACATACACAAAGCATAGATTTTCAAGACGATCTTTATCACTTGAAGAAACAGGGCTTCGTCCGCAGCAACAGCAAGTTGTCCTGTCTACGGCCATTCTTAGATGATCACGGGATACTGAGAGTTGGTGGACGCTTGGAGCAAGCAAATATCACATACGCGGCGAAACACCCTATCATTATATCACCTGGAAGTCGCTTGGCAGAGTTACTTATTCATCAAGCTCATATCACTACGCTTCACGGCGGGCCACGACTTACCTTATCATTTATCAGGGAGAAGTATTGGCTGATCAGCGGCATCAGCAGCGTCAAGAAGTATCTGCGCTCGTGCGTGAAGTGCCGCAGATATAACCAGGAAACATATCAACAACTCATGGCTGACCTCCCGAAGCCTAGAATTACACCCTCTCGGCCCTTCACTAATGTCGGGATAGATTTCACCGGACATGTGGAGATAAAATCAAATAAGGGACGAGGTATCAAGACTACCAAAGGATACATTGCAGTATTCGTGTGCCTAGCAACCAAGGCCGTGCACATAGAATTGGTGTCTGATCTTAGCACAGCATCCTTTCTGGCAGCATTAAGAAGGATGTGTTCCAGGCGTGGAGTACCCAAGAATATCTATAGTGATAATGGGACCAATTTTGTTGGCGCTTCACGACTGCTGAATCAAGAGTACAGAGAGATAATGGCTTCAATCAATCCAAATGCGATCAACGATATCAACAACATGGAAATACTCTGGCACTTCAACGCTCCTGTGTGGCCAAACGCCGGAGGATTATGGGAAGCAGCGGTGAAAAGTCTAAAATATCATTTAAAGCGAGTGCTTGGTAATCAAAAATTAACCTTTGAGGAGTTCACCACGTTGCTGTGTCAAATAGAAGCCTGTCTCAATTCGAGACCTCTATGCGCACTCACTGAAAATCCAGAGGATACCTATCTTACACCTGGGCATTTTCTTATCGGCGGATCTTTGTTATCAAGACCACAAACACATCCTGATCATATGAGCCTGACTATACGTTGGCAATTGATTCAGGCCATGAACAAACAGTTCTGGAAAAAGTGGTCCACGGAATATCTTCAACAGCTTCAGTCCAGAACAAAATGGCGAACTGTGAGAGAAAATCTTAAACAAGACGATATCGTCCTGATCAAAGAAGATAACATGCCGCCTGGGAAGTGGGCGATGGCGCGAGTTCAAGCTCTGCATCCCGGTCAAGATGGCTGTGTCAGAGTTGTGACGTTGAAAACGTCAAATAACATCATCAAGCGTCCGGTGAACAAACTTGTCCCACTGCCAGTACAAGAAAATAATATCCCGCAGGAGCCCACTTCGAATAGTTCAGACCAGGCACCGTCCCACAGGCGTCGCAACAAGTCGAAATTCAGCATGAAGACGTTATTTACCTCAGCACTTCTTATGTTAGTGTTGATAATATCGCCTAGTATGCAGCAATCATACAATATCACGCCGCTCAACGGTCAGAGGAATATGTTTTTCGACAAAGTATCAGAGCTACAACATATCAAGGACGAGTGGAAATTGATAGTGTATTACAACATGTCTACATACTGGTCTGGATTCACCGACTTAGAAACATATGTTCGACATTTAAATCAATTATGTCAGCGTTCCTGCCTACCGCAATCAAGAATGCCGTACGGAGCTATCATATTACAACTGGAACATGAATTGAACGAACTGCAACACTATAATTCCTTACTTGTCAACCCAAACAAAAGATACAAGAGAGGACTAGTTAACGGTGTTGGTAACCTGGCTAGCTACTTGTTTGGGGTGTTGGATGACCAGTTTGCAGAGCAGTACAAACAGGATATTGAGAAAATATCCCTGAATGAAAATCATTTACAGAACCTTATCAAGAATCAAACTCTTATTATTGAATCTGAGTTCAGCGTCATCCGAAGAAATGAGGCTATAATGAATCAACAATTTACTTCCATGAACACACAAATGAAGGCCTTATTGCAAGCAGTAAACAACGTACAATCGGAATCAACGCAAGGTCTCTATTTAACGTCGTCAGCACTATCAGCATACACCGTACTATCAAACTTACGACGTGTACAACAAGGTCTCATCGACGTCATCACTGACATCTATCATGGGCACATCGATACCCACCTGTTCCCGCCTGAAGAATTGGAGGCTCAAATTAATATCATAAACCGGGAGATACAGGATGATCTCAATGTGCCACTAGACAAGTCAAGTGTCCGAATTTAATTTGAGGAAGGACTTGGTTTTATTCTTCACAGAAAACGACCTGTTGCAGTGCCTTCATCCAAGTCCAGAGAAGATATTATGTTCCATTGATAAGCCAATCTATGAAATTAGAGAAAAGCAATCTATTTGCGATATTAAAATCAATGGAATAATCACATCAGCCTGTATACAGAAACAGTCGACGTGCGAAAATAAGTGGATCAAGTTACGGCGCCCGAACGACTGGCTGTATCAATGTTGTCAGCAATGCACTGTCCGCATTTTTAGCATATGGAATACGGAAGTGAAGTCTTTATCAGGCAACGGAATTATCACTCTATGTCCAGGATGCACACTTAAGGGAGATTCTTTCAAGATTTACTCTCACAAGAACTTCATCAATCACGTGGACCATCATACCGAAGAGATGGAGCTTCCACAGATGTCTGTTGTTAACGAGATAGTCAATACCAGCATCCCCTCGATGGATACCTTTGTACCCGAGGATCATCATTCAATGTGGAGCCAGTTGAAATCAGACTTAGAGGATCTCAAGGAACAATCAACTCAAGCGCTGAGCGTCCACGACGTGCATCAGTATAGCGTGCTCTACTCGCTGGTGGCCGGAGCGATCCTCACGGGCTTTATCATACTTATCCTCTGGATCCGAAGAAGACGGACTCAGAAGCCGGCATTGGAGTCAAGATTAGAATCAGCAGCAGTACAGCTGACCACCAAGCCGCAGCCTACACCGCGAAGGATCACCGAGAGCAGATCGACTCCTAACTTGCATTCAATTAAGTTCGATATTCCTTTGAGTGATAGTTAGGTGGTGTAGTGATAATTTGTTTATAATTTATATCATGTTATTTCTTTCTTTGCGCCCTCGGCAGCATGTACAGACAACTGTACAGGTTTAATTTTATTTTATATACATAATTACTGTCGCGGCGCGCGTCAGCACTTTTGTATGACTATTTAAACTGTAGCATTAGCATTTTATATCACTGCACCTTATCATTTTGTATCAATATACTATCGTCACAGAAGTTTGTGTTATTTTATCATTTCTACACGATCTTCCTGTCTATATCAACGAGAAGCAGTCAACCTATCAACTATCATCCAAGTGTAGGCGCTTACAACCCCTACAATGGATACTTTTATATTGTGACTGGGTATTTTTTAAGGACATCTTTTTATAGTGAGTAAGTAATTCCGATCCTAAATGTAGATTCTCTTTTTTGTAACACCGTGTATATGACTCTTCGGTAGATATATCGTTCATCATGTGACCATACGACGATGTCTAAGTACATCCAAAACTATACAGCTGAAATGGGTATTAAGTATTGAGAATTGTTAACGCCTCGACATCGGATATCAAAGGACCTGAATTTTGATTCACATTTTTATGGACCCAGTATCTCCAAAAATATATTTTCGTCATTTGATATGAGACTCACGTAATAGAATGTAAAGCCACTAATAAAAGCCTTTTAAAGGTTAGATATTGAATTGAATAAAAAAAAAATCTTTTTTTTGGAAAAACCTAATAAAAATTGAAACTTTTATTAAAGATAGATGAAAGACTTGTTTATAAAAAGATACGTGTCGAGTTCACAAGCTCAATGGTGTTGATCAATTGAATAAATCATTAGATTCGGCGCAACCTTTACGAAATTGAATCTTCGAAGCTATGACGTCCGATGCATTAGTATTGAGGCGGTGACACAACGAGACACGGAAAATACAGTTTTTTTTTGTGTTTGCTAGAAAGCGAAACAAACAGGAAAAAAATGATATAGGATTTGGCTGCATCGCAAAGTTATTCATAGCTGAGACGGAAAGATTGTATATTGCAAAAACTGTGTAGGAAGAGTTAGATAAACATGTAATTCAAATTTAAACTATCATTCACAGTAATAATAATAAAGTTGAAGATTTTAATTGCTTACTTGCACGTGCTAATCTCGGCGTTTCCGGTTGAAAAAATATTTCACTATAGGCTAACTAGCATCATAAACATTATTAGCAAAATACTTACTTTCTGTATACACTTTCTGTTATTTTGTTGAAAAACGCATAAAAAAAATAATAGACATTGTTAGTTTTATACACAATTTCTGTATTTATTGTCCAGTTATCGATTGTTTCTAAAGAATAGCATTGTTTACGTACATATAACAGAGTTGATCGATAATAATATTTGTATAGTTGGTGCGTGATTTGTCTCGTGAGACAGATATTTGGCATATGTGTGAGTGTTCTCGGTATGAGACGGGCGGCCGGCCACTCTGTCAGTTTGTCGGATTTCCACGTATGAATGCGCGGGAGACGCGTGCTTTACGCGCCAGTAGTGCACGGCGCCGCGACTTACCCGCTGCGCATACGCATACCGGGAAAACTCGTGCATGGTTCATTTTATATTTATTTATTAAATTAAAAGTTTTAGAAAATTAATCGTAAAAAAGTGCCGTTGTTTCCTAAGTAAAAGTGCGGTTTGGTATAGTTATTTTTTTTGTTTATGTTATTGTGCAACGAAATGCATTTTTTTCATGACATATTGGTTTGTTGGTTACATTTTGTAACTTAGACAATAATTGTGTGTTTTATCAATCTCAATAAAATTTTAATATTTATTGCCAAGCTTAATATTAAAAACAAACATGTTTATTTGTTGGCGCACCGAAGCGAGCTTTCACAAATGCATCCGTCCGCATTAGCGTTTGATTTGAAGCGAATAATTTAATTTCCGTTAAAATCTCTTATCGTTCACAATTATAATATTCTCCGTTAAGTGATGTAACCATCGGTCAATGACAATCCGATGTTAATTTGATGGCTGTCAAAGTTTGTTGTCGAGTGGACTGCAACTGGTCGGAAAGTCCCGTTCGCTGCGGATGCTTACTCTAATTTATTTATTTATTTATTTATTTATTTATATAAAGGAAGACTAACAGCTAATACAATATGTAAAAATACATGCATTTGCAACATACAGCCAATTACAAGTCTTCACTGATACACTACACAATAAGTTTAACTTAAGAAAATAGCAGTACCTACCTAAAATTTAACTTCTAACTTAACTTTTAACTTCTTATTCTTCCTAATATATATAGTATAATTATATTTTAGAAAATCTTTAACTACCCTTATAATCAACAAAAAAAATCTCGGCTTAGCAACCTTCTGACTGATACTAAGTTTGCGTTAAAAATATCAATGTCGTGTGTTTTGCAAACCAAATTTAAGGTCTTACTTGCTCGCCATAAGAAATCTTATCAGCTGTTCTCATGTAACAAACGAATTTTAAAGGACAAGATAAATTAAAGCTAAGTATGCAGTAAAATTGTTCTTAAGCTAACCGGTAATGGTTTCGAAGACGATTGTAGCTAATTTTCGTGAGTCGTGCGGTGTGTTGGTTGTAACATGAAACTGCACTAAATGCAATCTATCTTTCCATTTGGCGGCTATTTATTTACGACTTCCTGTTTTCTACTATGTTTTGTTTTGGCAAGTGAAGTTCGTGGTTCAATTGAGTATTTTATAAAAGGACTTTTATGTTAGTAGAAGAATATTCGGAAAAGGTAAGAGTACCTATAGTTATTGCGATAGTTTAATGGCACCCAACAACTATTGAAATTCGTACCATATCAAGTAAACATAATTTTTCTCGGAAAATGGTGGATTTGCAATAAAATTTTGTTAACTAATCTTGCTGCCTGATATTTATATACTTACTTTTTTATTCAGAAATAAGTAAAATATATTTTTAGATACCTAATCTTATTATATTAGTGCTTGGTGTTTTGGCATTATAATTTCCCTAATAACCAAGAAGCTAATAGATCGAAAGGAATCCCTTTGATTCGGACACAATTAACAGTAGCACATTAATTAGAGCGGCGACAGTGCGTTGATCTCGGCGTCTGATCGACAATAATTTTTGGCCGCGTCATCCGCAACACTGCTTGTGTTAATTTTTCATTAAGAAATTATTAAAAGACCGCTATAAAAGCTTCATCAGTGATCAACGAATTGGGGTTACTACAAGGTCGATTAACATCTGCCTTAGGGCTGCCAAAGCACTGAAACATGAAACGTACTTGCGCTAATTAGTGTCTTGTATTTTCTCAAGTGAAGTGCCTGTTGCTAATTAAAGTCGCCTCAAGAGGTCGTATACAATCGTTTAGCGTCACATTTCCTACAGACTGTAAGATGTTGGGTCTGTTAACGTAAAGCTAGGCTATGCTCTCGCAATTTCATTGAATAATTAGGCGAAAGTGTACATTTGTCCTGACAACCCTAGTGGGGACGTCGGTTACCTCCTTATAGATAGAGGACATCTTTATTTCGGGCTTATTGCCATTCATCATCATTGTTATTCTCTGAAATTTGTAATGGGGCTGCTATTAACATGTCAATAGTACTTTGCTTTATGTTCTGTGACCACAGTTTATTGATGGTCATGAACAATTGTTATGGGTCTGACATTAACCTAAAAGTCTGTGATTTTCATGCTAGAGAAGAGCCCATGGACCTAAAAACTGGGTCATTGCAAAGTTCACGAAATCACAAACTACCTACTAGTCTAAATAAACAAACAGAAGTTTTGAACGAAAACCTCAACTAATAAAAATGACATCTGTAAATTCAGAAGTCCTTTGTAGCTTATGTAGGACAGGAGTGGTTTGCGTCCAGTACCTAACAATCTGCGTGGTTTTACGACTACTGGAAACCACATATCACCATTTTATGGATTACTGTAATCCAGGTGTTCACAGTACCAGGCTTAGCAATTAAATTCGTAGAAACTAGTGTTAGAAGATCATCGCCGCGTATAATTTAGTTAATATGACATTCTTGAACATTTATAACAAATTAAACGTTTTATATGCCTTTGACAGGGTGCTTAGCTTGCGTGTCAAAAGGTCCATGTATATAAAGGATGCGTTTAATAATGATCTTTTGACGTGCAATTTAAGGTGTATACTTACGCCGAAATTGTATAATTTCCTGCGGATGTAACGTAACTGTAACTGCTTTGTTTGTTTGTTTAATTATTGTCTTAAAAAATGCCTTGTTTACTCAATGATTAGTAAATATATCGGGCTTATCCTGTTGTATATTACTTTCGTTAACACTCAAATTTCGAAGCATCCTGTGTAATGTCAACTGATGACGATGGCCGTCGAATCTGAGGATGCATCCATTACTTGTAATGTTTAGTGTCTGGACGTCCGCCAATGTTGACATGGTGTTAATCGCGATTGTTTATTCACTGTAAACGTAAATTACATATACCTACATGTGTTAGGTAGTAAAATTCAACGGCTTTCACGACAATTTCATTCTGGCAGACATGTGTCACAATAGTCACAATGTTATTGGGGATTGACTGCGCTATTGTTTACTGGCCCGAAGCCCGAGAAGTGGATTACTGCCCAGTCCTAAACGCAAATTGAAGACTGTCTTCGTAGCGCGGTATAATTTGTATGCGGTCCTGTAAGGAGATCTGTAGCATAATTTTGTTAATAGTTTTCTAATAGTTATTTTGGTTAATATTAATTCAATAATGATAACAACCGGGGTGTAGAGGCTCACAGTATTATAGTATTGTCAAACGCAATCTGTCGTCAATATGCAAGCAGAAAACATATTAAAGTCAATATATTTTATGTAATAGGTGTGGTCTTGTCAAACAGTTTCTAGTTCTGAAACGAAATAACATGATATTTATTATACAGAATTGATAACTAATAAATCGTTTGTTAATTTAATTTATTAGTTAAAATATACATCGGTACCTTTTGGTGAAGGTTTATGGTGGTTCGACCATAAAAATATGATAAATGGGCAATGTTACCTCGACAGGTTTAATAACTTTGTCATTCCTCAATAGATATATGAAGTTTTCTATATCTAGGGTCATACAGATTAGTTCAATTCAAAAGTTTAAATGGTAAAAATGCCCATTTATCTTAACTATCTGGGGTCCAAAAATTTTATGGTGGCCGCGTCAGCTCGACAAATATCATTATAACAATAATTGAAATATTTAGTGGCGACACGCGACCAAATCGGGGTTAAATAGGACACTGGCCCATTAGATTTATGACCCTAAAACATGTCACAGACAATAAAAAGTTAAACTGATGCAAAACAAAAAAATATTGTAAGTGTGCGAGTTAGGGTGGCGTTCAATTATGTGGCTAATTTGTTACATTTGACGATGAAAACCAGTTTGTAAGTCTCAAATACGAAAATGTAATTTAGTTTTAGAGTGAGTTTAAATTGTGTGTTTAAAATGGACGTTGCGGCGACAAAACGCTCTGAAATAATTTAAAGTTTTGTCGTGTTTAAATAGTACAAGTTCTATTGACATGGTAATTTCGCGCTGCAATTCGAATTGAACGGTTATTTTCTCACACTAGAAAAATAAGTCTGAGTGTTTGCTCCATTGGAATGTATCTATGCACCCACGATACAGGAAAATTGCCAAAACATTAACAGAACTGACATCCAATTCATCTTAACGTTATCCTATTACACGGATGATTCAGATTAATAAAGAATATTTACTGCAACGATGAACTCACATGTTGCTCATAGACAAAATTACATCATGTGTTCAGCAGCAAAAACGTATTAAATCTTTATCCAAGGTCAGTTAAGTGCATTCTTCTTGCCTACTGACGCAACAACACTTGTTGCAGATATAACCTGAAAACATGATTCATTCTAGGAAATCTAAATACTGTATTAGTGCTAAGTGCCTAAACGCTATTAGCATTAATCAATAGACAATCATTGGCAGCAGCTGGTTGACGTTGTGACTCTATTGCAATTTTCGTTACGAATGTCATGTGGTTTCAACGAAGTGCTACTTGCTTTTGATTTGGTAAATTGCATATTTAATGGCTTCAGTTTTATTGTATTGACATTGAGTAGTGTTTTGTATGCATTTATTTTTTAGAAGCGCCTGTCTATTTTCATTCATGTCATTTACGCTCAAGGCGTCAAGAAAGTGGTTGATATTAAAGCTTTTGTCAATATCTTACTAAGCTATACAATTGTAACAATTGGATAAAATATGTAGACACTAGAGCTGGTTTAGACAAAGCCTAGCTTTCTCAGCTTATGTAAATCAACACTCCATATCGCACGTCATCAAAGAAAGTAAACTCGAACAGCTTGCAAGTGCAACAAGGTGTGCAATGCAACATTAGATTTGATAGATGGCATCGGTAAGCGAGAGACCGTTCTGTAGCATTTAGTATAAAATGCACGTTGTTAGCTGTTACCTTCATGAAAGGCGGCGCGAAAGCTTGGCGTCTCGCCACTGGCTTCTATACGATCCCTGCGATACAGGTTTAATATGTACCGTGCTCTGTATGCATGGGAAACTTTTAAAACTCGGCCACTTGCACTACCGACTCACCTATAAAACAGGAATAACATTAACCTCAATTAAATTGTCATAGAGGTCCAATATTTTCCCATACATCAAAGAAACCTTCAGTTTCACTTATTTGGGTAGAAAAAATACCTTATTTACATACAAAGGGTCCTCATTAATATGTATCGTACCACTCTGTATGATTCATACATGTAAATTGCAGTTGCGAAAAATAATTTAATTCGTGACGGCGATATCACTTTGTACCCTTAACGCAGCCGGAATGCGCAGTAGTTGACTTTACCAGTGCCACTACACAATTATACTTACCTACACAAAGTAAATAAATTAAAAAGTAATCTCTTTGTAGACATTTAATTGAATGTGGTAGTGAGTAAAAACTATGTTGTTGTGCATCTTAATATCCATGTAAAACGATGCGTGTATCCTATAATCAAGATAGGGCACAGAAGTAATCCGGCCATCTCAACCGTACACCAATAAGTGCCACGCAAAGGCAATAACACTATTTCTAGATTTTCTAGTTGCCTTCACCACAGTTGCTTACCAGTAATCGTATTTAGATTGTATCTGCTAATAATCTCCTCTTCTAAATACAATCTATGCTAAAGATCAAAATTGTCTCTCAGTGTTCTTCGGATAAATATAAACGTGAATAAAATTCATGAATGTAAATGTTTCATGAATATAATGGTATTATCTTGAAATACAGGAAAATGCACAATCCGACTTATGCAAATATAAAATACAGAGTTATGACGAATGCAAATAAGTAATAATGTTGAAGCGAATGCAGGGCGCTCAGGCGGATCTCGCTCAAAGCTATCGTATAAAGATATCAACGTGGATTTGGTTAATACTCGTTTAAATTCAATTCATTTCACGTAACGAGATCAAAGCGACCGTTAGTCTTGCCGACGCGTACAACTAACAATAAAGTAATCATTACCACGACCGCCGATAATAATTACTTTATTTAAATATCTCGGAGACTTTTGGCTAGTCTCCCCGCGGTTTAACCTTCATGGATATTAATTTAATTTATGACGCGAATTGTTATGTTCCATTTATTTTACGTATGTTTTGCTTTACTAAATATTTCAAAGCTACCAGTTTATTTAAATTTGGACCTTTTATACCCCGTCACAAGCAAGATAATCCCGGTTTAAGTGGAAAATAAAGTGTAACACTGAGAACTTTGTTTGTAGAGCTTTATTATCCAAATAATTATATTATTATGACTGATTCAAATGACTAGATGTTTTACGACTGTAGGTATAAACAGTAACGTTGACACACATCTGTAATTTTACTACTCATAAAATTATAAAGCCGTTCAATTTTAATTATCGAATAATATGTTAAATGTTACACTTCTAACAAACCATATGTCAAATGAAAATTATGCATCGAACCGTTTGTTATTCAGCAAATTAATCTAGTTTTGAATTTCAACATGTGTCATTGAAAATGATAGACATCTATCAAGCGTGTCAGAAAGATCATCCGCGTGTGAATATCAGTGCTATCTAATAAGTTATCTACTGCACACTTTGGCGGCAACATGCTGTCTACTTCCGGCCTAGTTTTTGTACTCCTCGCGCTTGTAAGTATACCGTTTACCTACATATTTTTTGTTTACTAACTTAATACTACACTCGAGTTACGCAAAATTAATAGATTAGCAGTAAAGCAAGTACTTAAAGCCATATATCATGATGGATTACCTTAATTAGCGTTAACAAACACAGTAATATGACAGCCCGCTAGCTGCCGCTGCTCCGATGTTTATTACATTTGTGAGTAAACTTTATAAATGATCCAGTTCAATGAGCAAGTCGACGAGTCCAGATATAATCAGTGCAGTCCAAGAAAGGAGGTTGGTGTATTAATTGATTTATAAGAACACATTACGGCCAATTAAAGTTTTCTGACCAATTACATAGACAGTTTATGGTCTCGCCGCTTTTATTATGTAAAGTTGTGAACCGACGTTATTTGACTTGTCACATTCTGTGGCATCGCGCATTTGTTCAGTGAGAAAAGTCAAGATCGCTACACCCACGCTTCA
This sequence comes from Helicoverpa armigera, assembly GCF_030705265.1. Classification (NCBI taxonomy): domain Eukaryota; kingdom Metazoa; phylum Arthropoda; class Insecta; order Lepidoptera; family Noctuidae; genus Helicoverpa; species Helicoverpa armigera. Next base: position 5,635,692 of record NC_087134.1, on the reverse strand, counting down.
TTAGTCAAACTACTGTGAATCTACAGCGTTTACATTGCGTTTATGTGTAATTAATCCCACTCCGCTGTTACTGAACAATGCTAAACGTTATTTTATAACTTTTTAAACCAACAGGCGTACTTTGCCGCGCAGATGTTGTCTGTACGGGTCAATTGTTTGTCGCAGTTAAGCAACTTGTTCAGTAATCAGTGAGGCGCATAAAACACAGTTCAAAGCCAACTGTTACCGCTCACTGACAGGTGATTCGTTAACTCGCGCTTAATCCTAATTAATAGACTATTAGTGGACGTTTTCAATTACCACTTCGAATGATTTATAATAACCATACACTAACTATTTGCTGATTAATGTCCGTGGTATTATTGGGATCACATTAATAAATAGGATTAATGTTTTCAAAACCTATTAATTATTTAACAATGTTTCTAGAAATTAAAATAACATGAGTTGTCAAAATACTGTGGAATGTGACTATTTTTGAATTTCAATATATTTTATTATGTAAAACTTCAGTTTATTATCTCATTAGTAAGCATCGGGCGCTCTCATTTATTAACCCTTTTACGGTCGTCCGCAAATTATTAGCGCTTGGTGACGCTTTGTCATACGTTGGTATTTTTAAACGTCCATTTTGTTTCCTATAAAAACATTAACGACGAATAAAATACAAACGAACCTTTTACGGAGATCCTTGAATATGTCATTATGGAGGGTGTCCGTTTTGTTACCAAATTATCTGGGACAAAGACTTAGTAGGCAATAAATGTCATTAGTGGTGGACCTTTCATGTAGCATTAACATAAACTTGAAAGCTCAATTGCCTTGAATTTGGTCAAGTTTGGGAGCAGGCCAACGTATAAGAAAGTAACGTAGGCGGAAACAGATACGCCAAATTATATTGTTGCTCATCCAGATAATTTTCAATCCATTTAAAAGAACATAAATATTAATTGGACAGTATGATTTCAAATCATTGTTTCATAGGTATCGTTTCTGAATTGTTTATGATTTCGTCACTTAACAATACAATTTAAACATTTGCATACACCGTAGCGTGTGCTCTAAATAATAATATTCAACGCGATTGCATACGCGCAAGTGTATTACAAAGTAAATAACTTAATATTATCTTTATCTGAAATATTTGCATAATGCTTCATATTCTTGTAACGAAGGAAACATAATTAAGCTCTATAAACGTGTGTGAAGCTACAAATAGAGGAACATTGATTCGCATATGATCCTCTTACATGTTAAAATGTTAATAAAGACAGTTTGTTCGTAAGTGGTTTGACGCATTTAGGCATATTATAGGTCTTGGCGTGAAACGAGGACTTTGCGTAAATACACACCGGAGTATGAGGTCCAATAAGTAGGATAGCACTCGTTTAAGTGAGGAATTTATTGCCTTTTGTTTTATATTGTTTTTGTATCAAAGTGTTTACTATTTCTTCCACCCGTGTGTTGGTTTAGGGCTGAACTTTTACGGGGTTATAATTGTGATAGTTATATAATTACATCTAAGTATATATATTGTACAATGTGCCATACGTTTCTTAACTCGGGATGCGTCCATAAATAAAATTAAAAGTAGTGTTATTGAGAAACTCTTCAAATCAAAATGATTAATAAACCAATCAGTTTAAACATTTTGGTACGAGCAACATTTCAATTGATCAATAGGAACGTGTTTCCACTATGATAAGATAGTATCCGTCACTACAATATTTTCATCCTACTCAGACTTTCCAATCGGCTCGTTAGAATTCCTAATCAACATCGTAAATCGTACTTTGTTAGCGTACAATGTATGTATGAGAAGAAATTGAGTGTTGTGGACAACGCTGAACAATACATCGTAGAGAGAGCCATTACGATCATAAGTCCATTGTGTAACGATTGTCCTCACTGGGTATCTCGGTCTACAACTAACAAGTAAATTACTACATGTTTCACTTATCGAGATTAGGAGCTCATCCATTCTAAATAGATGACCCTCTAATATCGATTCATGTTAATGTAGTTTAACTTTAGAATTAGAAGTTGTGGTTTGAGGTGGGAAGCGATTTAAATATAGCACTTTAAAATAGACGATATGCCCAGCTTCTAATCGATATGGTTTCATCCAAATACTAATTTATTACATCACATCTCTGAAATGTAATCCAGGCTGATGACGGTCAGGGAGACGTCATTTGCGACTTAAACTGTCGCTGAATACTGAGCTGCACGTTTTGGATAAACCTTTCATTGGACTCATGACAGGTCGCAAAAGATTATGTAGTCCTGGAACGGAAACCGTCTAACAAAACAGGTCTCCGCTCATTTATTTTGATAATCTTCCTACCCGAAAGGAGTTGGTTCCTGAACATGGATGGATCTTTAGAATGAAAAAGGAGCTTATCAATGAAGAGCAGGGTTCTCTGGTATTCTTAAGTAATTGGTCTGGTTTGGATTTTGGGTTTAAGGAATTGGTCCATTGTCTGATTTGTTAATGTTGTTGTGTAGGCGGTGGGTCGCGAGGGCGTGCTGTCGTCGGCGTGGTCGCGCGAGCTGCGCTGCGGACGGCGCCTGGTGTCGGGGCTGTTCTCGCGGCCGCGGCTGCCGCTCGGCTACTCCTACGTCGCCACCGTGCCGCGCGGAGCCTGCAGACTCAACGTCACCGAGATCGTGCCCAATGACAATTATATAGGTTTGTTTATACATCAATGTAACTACAGAATTTCAAGAACTATGTGAAATCAACTTGCTTGAAGGTGCTTTTATTTCTTTCAAATGAAGACTAGAAACATCCAATTCCTTCGCGTAATTGTGGCATCAAGATGAAGGGCGTACGCCACGCCTTTCATCCTTACGGTAGGTCATGATAGCTACGTGACTGTGCGAACAGGTGCGAATGTACCTGTCAGCTTTAAATCGGCCGTCTGGTCATGTTGGTAAAAATTTAAATGCTGATGAATTAAGGTAACCTCTTTGCCAGAAGTTTTATTTATCGTTCTACAATACTTAATGAATAGTCCTTTGATAAAGCCTAATGGGCCGAGAACGTGAGGTTGGTCACTTATCAATCAGCATTGTACACGAAGTGGACTGTAAATCATTTGAGTCTGCTATACATACCAACGCCCACTTTGTTTTGTGCCAATGATATGAATACAGCTTTGCCTCGGCTTTTAATGTGATGCGGAATCGTTGACAGGTAGTTTACAATACGTCGCTCTCGGTAATTAATGTGTACAGACTATTGAACGCCTGTTGTTAAACATCTGTGGGAAGCAATGTAAATAGAGCCGTGGATTATAAATTGATTGTCGATCAAATCAAAGGTAATGGTGCAAACATACTCAGTACTGAATGGATCTTTGACATGGATGTACTTACAGCTTTGAAGATAACCAACGGGTCGTACATAATGAACGGCGAGTTCGCGGTGTCGGCGCCGGGTACGTACGAGGCGGCGGGCGCGCGCTTCCACTACGCGCGCGACGGCTCGCGCGACGCAGTGTTCGCGCACGGACCCATACACCATCCCATCGATATCATGGTATATTTATCCACCATCCTCTCAATTCGCGATCTAAGTAACACATATTATGGGATTTACGAATTACTAAGATCGTAGCATATGGCAAACACACTGTCGCGATAAATTGTTTGATAAATCTATTACGAGCGAATCGAAAAGAAATGAATGTAATATTTATTTTCAGATACTTTATACGCAACCAAATCCTAGTATAAAATATGAATATTTCACGGAATCTCTACCAGGTGAAGTGGAGAGTGAAGCTGTTACGAAAACTGATTTGGTTGGCGTAACACCGGCCACGTTTACTGCAACTCATTTTCGACGACATCACAGTTATGAAATGCATTCGAGAAAAAGTATAGGTGGACCAAGGCAGCCAGAAATAAGCATTAACCCTGAAGATGCTAACGCGGATGAGATTATCGTCGGCAACAGAAAGTTTATGTGGAAGATAATGTCTTACACACAATGTACGAGAACCTGCGGAGGTGGTATCCAAGTAGGTGTCAATTTGCAGAGGCTATCACATCCTTAGGAATTTAAGTCAAATTTTGTACAAGCCATAAAACACTCTAGACACAGTAACTTTGGCCTACATGCTGCCAATCGGACAATGAGGCGTCTAGTCAGTCTGACCGATAAATACCTAATTGAAATCAATCTGTACCAATGCTTTATTGCTAGCACAGTTAGACGTCGGACCGTATTTCGGGACAATTGGTAATGTGATGCTATTTTTTCTTTGAACCTTCATAATTTCAAAGATCTTATAAATATTTCTTAGTATTACCTACTCTAGGTTGATTAGAAATGCTTTGAACACTGAACACTGTTCTGCACTCCTCTCTAGAAAGATGGCAAATAACATTTTTATAAAAAACTATTTTGGACTGATACACAAATTCTCTTCAGCTGGGTAAGTATCGTTGCGTGGAGGCCAATCCCAGTAAGCGCGAGGTTGCTTCAACACACTGCGCGGGTCCCACTCCTCCCCCGAGTCGTCGCAAATGTGGGACCAATGCCTGTCCCCCTCGCTGGCGGGCTGCGGCCTGGACTGTATGTCCGCGATGTGGACCCGCTACCAGGACCAGAATCGTCGGCTGCGTACAGGATCATGCTAAAGGCATTACTAAGGTACATACAAGTAGATTGTCTAAAACTTCAAATTTTATATTAGAAGTGGAACTTTTGGAGGATCTAAACCAAAATCCTTCATTTTTAGATCAGTGATCAAAAATGTCCTCTGCCGAAGCCATCGACATCGGAGAGTTGTGTGATTCCTGACTGTAACGTGCAAGTTGGTGGTGAAGTGAGGCAGATCACATCCAAGCGCGTGATCAAACCGAGAGACCACACCGACGCCTTCAAAGAAGGACCAGTGTATACGGTCATTGTCAATAATACCGTACAAGATGTTGGACCAGCTTATTCCTTCAGTGCATCTACTGCCGGCTGGATATATACTGACTGGTCGGAGGTAAGTAGAGTATTTTATTTATTTATTTAACAGTCTATGTACACACACAGAATACAGACAAGAAGACAAATCGAACAGATAGTACAAAGGCACAGCTTATTTCATAAGAAATCTCTTCCAGCTCGCCCGTTATGAGAGAGTTAGAATAGAAAGAGTTGCACATAGAGTGCGTAGAAAGAAAAGAAGCTATAACTAAAATAGAGTAATCACTAACTTAACCTAAATATATGTAGGTATATAAAATATATATCAAAATATATATATGTATAAAAATATATAAATACTATAAGCATCTATGATGATTTATTTTACAATTATATATATGAAAACTTATTTAATGACATTACAGGATTTTGCATCCTATAAAAACTATATGCTTAATATGAATAAAGTCCATCGTAACAAAAATTAGAAAGCTGAAGCTGTAGTAAAATATTAAGTTGTAAAAACTTTTATTTTAAAATTTAACGTGTTAACCAGTTTCATTGTTAACTTCAAAAGTTATACAACTTGTTTGAAACATCAGAATTTTTCGCAGAATGTATTCATAAAAGACTTTGAAGCGCCTGAAAGTTCAGGTCTTTATGCATTTACGTATAATGAAGACTGTGAATAGCGCAGCGGGAGAAATCGCATTATTCCGTTATTTAAATTGTGAAAAGTGTGTTTTGCTGCTAGACCTACACATACCTATGTTAAAAGACTGACATTTTCGTTTACATTGCTTTACGCTGAGCCGAAAGTTATTTTTCCGTAATACATTACAATTGTCTATCTTAAACAGCCTTACAAATGCTCAATGTCATGATCAGGTGCAGCATTTGTTTATTGTTATATTTTTGCTTCGTAAGTGGTGTCTCGTTCAATAGAAATAACACGTGAAGTTATTGCAACAATGCATTGAATAATAGCTGTATGGAGGTGGGCTTCTGACTTATTGCACAGATAAGAGCATGTCAGTTTGCTTATTCAAATGATACTATTGATTTTACGCGTAAATCACTATTATTAGTGAAATATTACTTGTTAACATGATATTGACAAATGGATCGAAATTCCTCTCGTTCCTGCAACATATGGTGCACTCAATTTATTCAAGAATACATTTTCAATGGATCGCGTAAATGTTTCAATTTATCGGTATTTTATGAAAAAGAAATTCTTTTTGTTTTAGCACCTGCTTGATTTAGTATAATATTTTGAGATCGAGTTGCAAAGAAAAGCCATTACGTGCAAAAAGCAAAATAAATGTAGCGTTCTGAAATAGTATTCATGAATAAAGAATTCAAAGAAAATTATGGTAAACATTCCTTTTCACCATTTGAAATGCAAGCTTTAGATAGAATTTATTCACGCGTAGGAACGCTTTTAAGTGAAACTGACAGACTTAATTGACGGTCTACATCATTAAACAAGAGAGAACTATCCAGACATAGACGGAAATAATTTAACGCGAATTTTATTCAAATAAAACCGAACATACTTGTTAACACTTACGTATATCTTAAAGATACAAATACATCCACAGGACAAAACTGGAATTAGTTACTGTAAGAAACGATAATAGAAACAATTTAATTTCAACATTGTTTCTCGGACACGTATAAAATTAGACTAAAGACTACCTATTCTAATTATTCTGATATATTGTTTCCAAGTTCTATCAAAATTTTTGCAGCCGCTTGCGAGTAATGTCAATAAAATTAAATGTAAAGCCATTTTCCAGTGTGTAGGCTGGTGTGTTGGTGGTGGGGTTCAGACCCGAGGAGTTCGCTGCGGCGAGCAATCAGGCTGTTCCTCGAAAGCGCCTGAATCAAAACGCCCCTGCCAACCCAAGTCTGAATGCGCACCAATTGACGGAAATTGGTTCACTGGTAAATATGTGTTTTTTACTTCTTTTAACTTATCCATACCTTATTTGCATCCTGCATTTATAATTTTTTGCAAGAAATGGTTTAAATAGTGGTTAATCATTAAAATTTGGTTAATTATTTACTTAACCATTTAAAGGCATCCAAATTGGAGAATATCCTTGAAGGAACCTTTTATTTCATATAAATGATCTTGTTTTTGTTGATGCAGATGTAGTTGATTAGCTAAACGTAATGAGCTGAAATAATTTTCTAGATAGAATTCCAGAGAGTTGAATCAGCTTTGAGAATCAGGTAAAACGAGAAACTAAGTTCAATTCGAAGTAAAAAGACTAGACTGATAACCGTTATGACTTTAATTTGTAGAACTATTTGTTATAAAGATGCTATCTGATTACTTCTTATGGGTAAACAGCTAACATTGCCAGGCTTATTGCAAGGCAGAGTTAACTTGATGCCCATAAGTAGTCGAAGATAAATATTGCAATCTTTGAGGTAAATGTCAACTGCTAAGATGATTTACAGCATTATGAGTTTATATTAAGAAGGAAGTTACTTGTAACGCAATCTGAGAATCAAAAGTCGTATCATTAATACATATGTTGGTTTTGTATTCATACTTTTGCGTGGGTATGTCACCGTAAGATTACAAACATCGCTAGATTACAATCTGTCTCGAGAGATTGTAAACTGTCGAATTATTGTGAACCGTAACATCTGATTGCAATTTAACGCATTATTTTTCGCTATATTATAATCTATCGATGAGAAATTGTCAAATTGTCAACTGTCCGAAAGCTCTCCCTGATTGGTCAGTCTTTTTGTAAGATCGACCAATCACGACCAGCCGTTCTGTTCCCATGGCTAATTTGTTGGTTTATCGTTCAAACTGCTTTTCTTTGGTTAATCACAGATAAATTTTACATCCTCAACACTTTTATATAACTAATTCTAAAGATATAAGTTATTTTCAACAGGAAATCAATTTATAATCACGAAAACACAGTTGTTTACACAATCGACAACAAACGAAATAAACAAACAAAATGGCGAATGCCGGAGCGGCGGGGGCACATTACGTTCTACCAATCAGCGCGCAAGATGCATTCCGCTCTACGCCAGTTGACAATTTGACCGCTTTACATCGATAGATTATAATATAGCGAAAAATAATGCGTTAAATTGCAATCAGATGTTACGGTTCACAATAATTCGACAGTTTACAATCTCTCGAGATAGATTGTAATCTAACGATGTTTGTAATCTTAAGGTGACAGGTATATCTCAAATGATTTTCCTTGCCATGGTTAACTTCCCATTTTCGCATTTTAAATACTGCAGGATGATCTCATAACAATACATTTAATGATCAAATCTCTAATATTCGAAATTTATGAAATTCTTTAGGTGAATGGTCTCCTTGCTCATCTCCCTGCCGAGGAAAGCAAATCCGTGGAGTACTATGTATCGGGGGCACAGGTCGACATCTGAAGGACACGGCATGTCGTATGCCAAAACCGGCTCATGAACGTGACTGTTCAGGAGATTGTAAAGCTATGTGGCATTACGGTGATTGGGGACAGGTATGTTGTCTTAATTTGATTATATTTTTCACTAAAGTGAAATTTGAATTGGTCTAAAAAGCTTCGTATTCGTGGCAAGAGCACCTTTATTAAATTTTATTTGATCTTGACTTTCCCATGAGCATATTTTATCATCTTTTAATGGATTTGTTGTTTGCATTTTGTAGAAAACCTGCCATTCTTTAGAAACTAATGTCCCCTTGACTCTTGACATGCAATAATTTACAAATTGCCCCATATATTTCTGGATACACTCGTAGTAAGATAAAAATAGCTATTCATGACCAACCTTGTAGAATACCCTGAACAATATAAATAAACATGCAAAAGGACACGTTTTGATTAATTGAACGATATGTAGCGAACCTTGTGATTGATATTCTAATTAGCGCCGTCCACCGTCCAGTTAACGAAGAACGTTTTGACACTTCTGCGTATATCTTAATTACTTTATTACAACGACCTTTTCAATTCCAACAGGATCATGTTTTGCGTAATGTTCAGGTTTCGGATTAATGTGTTAACCTATCAATTGGTTAGTCGAGATCCAGATGACAGTTTGAATATGATCTCTCTTTGGTAATTTGTAATGACAGTCCTGCTTTTACCAAGGCAGTTAAGTTTTTACGAGTTCTTTCTTTTAGATTGGACTAGTCTGATTCACCCTATATTATTTTTGATTTCCAATTCCTTGTCACTCAGTGTTCAGGGAACTGCAACACAAGCAGTTCAGGTATTCAGCTCCGCACAGCTGTGTGCAGTAGAGGTGATTCCGTCACCAGCGACGGGGAGTGCAGCCAGGCTCGTCGCGCGACTCGGATTTGTGATCTCAACTGCGTGGTGCGACCCGCGGCTGCGGCCCCGAAGACCATCGCTGTGGACATCAAGCACCAACAGCCTCTGGTTATTGGTAAGTATTTCCTACTCATGGAAGTGGTTAAGGCAATGTGGACCTTCTGTGTGGTGTATATCTGTAATTTTCTTTGGAATGTCTGCTGTCTTGTTGTTGTTATCGTTATGAAACAATGTTTTGTTTTTATTTTTCTTATATTTGTCGATTTGTTGTTTTTTACTGTTTATGACGAGACTGCTCTATTTTGTTCTTTTTTACATCGATGATTTAATAGTTAGATCCATTTTTGAGGTTTATAAATCGTACTTCGGAAGTAATTACTATAAACAGGCAGTAACTTGTAACCGCGCACCTTGTAACTGAAATTCAATCTACAATAATTTCTACACAAAAAGTGTAACGATGTTTCCTAATATTTTACCTATACTACTTTCGTGAATAAACTGTGTGACTATGATGTTTTGTGAGATTCATGCTAACAAACTTGTGTTTGTATTCTTAAATGTTCCAACTATACGTAAACATTCTGCGCTTGAGCATAACGTTATTCTGCAGGGAACAAAACGACGTGGAACGAGAGCCCACAATACTTCGCAATATTCAGCGGAGGTTATGTGGGAAGCCGATTCGTTTGGAGTCCTTTATTACTAAAGCGAGTGTACAGGAGATACCTCCACACTGGCGCTTATTCTAGATTCACTGATGTCATAAAGATAAAAAAGCATAAAAGAAAAACTTTCAACAAGGGCTTTCGGTTTATAAGAATGAAGTCTTTCTTTGGTCGACCGTATGGGTTCTGAAACTAGACGACAATGACGGTATACGAACTTTATTATTATTAAATTACCATTATTGATTTCCGAGTGTAAATAAATATTCAGGAACTCTTTGGTGGAACTAGAAATACAATGAAAGTGTTTATGACTTACATAGTGAAAGAAATGAAGTCTTTAAAGTGATTTAAAAGTATTGTTAAAGACATTGGATTAATAAGTTTACGTGATGCAATCTAGTTGATTATATTTATACGGAAGAAAGACAGCTTTATTTTGTGTATTAATTCAAATTCAGAAAACAACATCCTCATTGCTCCGTAGTTCATTTCGTATTATAATTGTTATTTCTTTCTTCAGCGGTCTTAACTTGAGAATCCAAATACTTTTAGTTTTCCTTTAGATTTATTATTGCTAGATTGCGTCTCTTAGAAATGATTTTCTAATTTTGATTTATAATTGAAACAAATTATATTGTTAAAACTGTACTAGTGTTTAAGTTTTCTCAAGAAACCAATTTCAGTTACAAGGTACAGTACGCAATTGTAGTGTAGATATATTTGTGTAAACCTAATACCTATTTCGTAGAGACCCTCGTAAAGTTGGGAATAATACTGTCCATAGATTCAGTACAGCTTGTTAACACAATCGATATTATGAGATAAGTACGGACCTTGAACATGGATAGAACTAACTCCAAATTGACATATAATATGATAAACCATTATGTGTGATGTTTTGCATGAAAAGATAAGAACACTTTTCCTAAACAGCAAACTGATTAGAAGAAAAAATAGTATGGTAAAAACAAATGTGAATAGTCCGGTGTCGTAATATTTTTATTCTTGTAGAAATCTTATGCAGCATTCTCATAAAACCTATGATACTACACTATACTCTATTTAGTTTCTAACAATCCATTGTATTAGTGCTCAACCACTCAATCCATCTTATTATGAAACGTGGTTTTAAAAGTACCAGGTTTAAACCATTAAGTTTGTTCGAGACGATGGCTTAAACTATACTAAAGTCGGTACTTTTTTGAGACCACATTTTATTACAAGGTAGAATGTATCTATAAACTCCTAACGAACTAAATGTAAAACAATATTTCGTGTACGGTTTCTATTCTTTCTTTTTGTGTTTAGTTTTACAAGGTTATCAGTTTCGATGTAAAGCCCTTTTCATTTTTCGCAGAGTCTCAAAAAGCTTCAAGCGCTGGTACTCCTCAACAAAGGAGTATTTCACAAAGAACTAAGGATCATATGACAAAAGGTAAAACACGTCTTTGAATCATGCAGAAAAATATCTATAAAATATTCTTTGATCCATTCTTTTACTTAAAAGAAAAAGACATCGTCGTGCGAACCTAGTGTTTTAGTCTATGTATCTAAGATGGTTATCAGATAATGTTAATGGTTTACAAGCTTTTAGTAACAGATAAGATTAATAATCAATAGTCATGTTTATTGTTTTGATTGTTCACTTTAGGATTGGTATGAATTTACAATCAATCACTGTTCATGTTTTTCAGCCGTTAAATGTACATGAAAACTTAGTTTTTTTAACCCTGTTTTCTAAACCTTGAAACTGAGTTAGTTATAGTTCTTATTATAAGTGATGACGAATGAAATTTTTTATTTCTTGTAGGTAACTGCGATGATAAGTTAAACAACTGCTTCCTAGCGGTGCAAGCTCGTCTCTGCAACTACAACTACTATATTAACAACTGCTGCCAATCCTGCGCCGGTCGGTGAACATTAAACATATTACCTACTGTGAGTTGCACCATTTTACTATAACGAATGTTTTGAAGTTGTCAAACAGTCGATTTGACTAACGTTTGGTGCGCATACGGCTGGTTATAGTTTTATCATTGTAGTGAAATGGTGTAACTCACCTTTATACCTACTTTTAGTAAGCCTAAGCTTAGACTACGAAACAAAACACCACTGGTGACCAACTTCTAAAATATATTACGATGGATGTTATTTTTTTGTCTGTCAGTTAATACTTACCATATTTTTCAAAAACTGATGAATGTGGTCGGGTCGTTTAAACGTCGTTTAAACGACGTAGTTTAAACTTAGTTTAAAGGTCGAACGCACACTAAAGGTAATATAATATTATTATTTAATGTAAGTTCTTGTTTCTTTTAGATTTTTGTTTTGATGAGAATTAGAATTTTTAAATGTATAGTGTGCGTTTATCCTGTACTTTTAAAATAAATAATGCTGCCACAGTTAAATATTATGCTGCCGTAATAATAACGTAGGTTTGCTTATAAGTAGATATTATTATTTGATTGTATTATTAGTTTTTGCTTTGATGTAGTTAGGAAAATAAATTAAATGAACATTTTATGATTTTGCATGCTCTCTGGCATCATTAAAATTTTCTGATATTCATGAAATTGATCAGAAATGAAGTTTTTAAGTTTTATGATTTTTCCTCACTAAAATGTATAAAATGTACTGCAATTAGTATATATTACTATTAACACGTTAATTATATTTTGCTTATTCGGTGTGATATTTAAACTTAAGTATATTTTTGTATGAATTAATTTATAGTACAAGTAAAATCATGACTCAAGCTAGTACTTATTTTACCAACGCTTCTAAGATAATATCAATATATTGTATTGTAGTGTTCATTGTACTCCAGCTTAAGTATATGTATTATAAGTGTAAATAGATAGATATTAAAACAAGTGATGACTACATGAAACTGAAACAAAAGATGGCGTTTTACTTTTACCTAACATAATGTATCATACCTGTCTACTTCATCATAATCCCGTGTTAGATCAAGACTAGACCAAAGTCTCTTATGAATGGCTTAAACTAAGCACAAAATACGAATGCTATAGTCCTGCTGCCTGCCCTTATAGAACTTTAAAAAAATATACTATCTAGATATACCTATAGATTTGGAATCCAACTTTGGTGGAAGCATTTGCAAAATCATGGTTAATCTGCAAGTACTCTCATTCTGTTCGGTTTCTTTACTAATAGACTGCACTAGTCTTGTTTGACAATGAATTTGTCTGAAAGAATCCTGTACACGCTATCATGTATTGGGAGTTTGATGTTTCGTGCCTATGAACGGGGATTACCTACCCTCCGTGTTCAATGAATGTTCCTCTATTGTACACAGCAAACCTCTAAAGTTTGCCTAGGGCTCAGCGGCTTAAAACACATTACTTAGCTAAATAATTTGTTGAATAAAGAAGTACTTTGATCTATTGAATTATTGAATCAATCAGTGATTTCATCAGGTTACTGTTCTATAATAGTTTTATTGCACTTCCTTGCAAGTCAAGCGCAGCCGCTGGCTCACTGGTGGGCCCTTCCGATAACAAAACAATGTTAATACGTAATAATATTCAATTACTACGATTCGGAGTGACCTGCCTTACCCTTTGTCTAGATAGTGGTCTGCGATTGACAATGACCGCATTGGCAGTATGTACAAGCCCACTCTATGTACTAATTAAATCCTTTGAAGTGAACAAGATGAAGTGAGATGGATTGCAATCAATTTATTACATGTTATTGCTCTTGTTTTTGGTCGCTTTACGATCTAATTAACTATTAAGGTTTAAATCACTTTATCTATGTGTCACGAGTTATCGCACAATCAATTCAATAACTAAGTTTACAAATTATTTTGGTTGAATAGGATTTTGCTACTTTGTATTGAAAATACAAGTAGCGTACCTATCCGTAGAGGTTCCGTGCTACCAATCCCCCAAAAATGGCCAGAAATGGTGGTTAAAAACCACATTTTATGACCCGCTGAAAGGTTTCAACTAGAATACAATCAAAATTCGTAACTTACTTAATGATTTATTAATTTTATAGATACATTAGTAAATGAAAATTATGTCCTTAAGTTAAAGTATACTCTTAACATTTTCCATGAATCAACCTACTTAAGTAGTAGATAGTGATGGAATATTGCTATAGGTAATTGCTTTACCGATGACATCATTTTTATATATTCACGAAATACATAAATTTTGTCTGCAGGTAACTCAACATGTGAACAAATATACAAACAAAGTACTTACCAGGGCATGCAAATTCTCTTATTATTCTATTAAATTTTCTGAAAATGTACACTCGTGGGCAGTGAACCAGCAAATAAGTCAAATGTAATTTAAATAATATGAAAATATTATTTGTTAAGTTCGCAAAGGTAAATCTTTCTTCGGTGAATCTATAAACAATTGGTCTGCTATGTTTTCATACATGACATACTTAGTAGAAGTAACGTAGCGCAAAGAACGGTATAAATAGCAAAAATAAGAAAACTTGATAGGCCGTGTGGAAATTGAGCCCAAGTGCAATACTAAGACGCCATAAAACATTTTTACCATATCTCCAACAATTTAGATTCTCACGAGTGTACATGTTTCAGAACTGACACCCTATCCTACACTAAATAAAATCTACATATAGTAACCCGTGCGAACCAACAAATCAATGAAAGTCATTATTAACGTCAAAATTAATGCGATCACAGAGAAAAATATTACCATTACTTCACTAACCCCATTGCCGAAATCTGCTATTCTAATGCAGAATGCAGAGTGGGCGAAGATGAGAGTTAAAGTAAAAACGCATACATACAACCCCTCGAAAAACTTGTTGCTCATTTGCTCCCATTTTATTATATGCATGATTCCTCCCACGAAGCTCACGGCTGTCAGCAACATGGCAATGAATCCTGAAAGCATTTTGAAGATAAAATATACATGTGTTTCATATTGACGATTCTATCACGGCCTATTAACATTTCACAAATACGTTGCCAATAAGTTGAAAATATGTTATGTTAGAAAAAATAATATTGGTATCCTTAAAACAGTTTCTTTCAATCGGAGATAGATATATAGGTACCACAGTTTCAGTTAACATTTCACACGGAGCTCTACTAGAACTTTTTGCTATCTATAAGTATATTATACTTCTACTTCCTAAGAAATCCCCTTACTCGTAAGAGTGTTGACAATATGACTAACAAAGGCTATACGATTCAAGAGGCTACTTGTGTAGATATCCACAACCTAGCATAATTCACTTCAACTGAAGGTACAGCACTAACATTAGTGCTAAAATAGAATGATGATAAACGTTACAGTGAAAATATGCAAGGACGATTTGATCGTCAAGTATTCTATATTGTAATGCGCATTATCGCAATAAATCAATATTTTCCTGTTCGTCCTATTTTTTACTTGTACCGTCATAATTTTAGATAGTAATTTATCAATGCCAGTTCGCACAGTTTTGACTTATCGAAATGAGAATGAAAGCATTCTTAATCTGATCATCTGCAGGAGACATCGTTGATATAGTATAGAAATTATACATTACACGATCTCAAAAAATCTCCTTCAGTATCGTATCTAAAATAGAGTTTCGAGTTTTTTCTTTTTCGTTTCATTACAAAGCTCATGCTATGATAATTTTTAATCACTTACTCGATATTGTAAACCCACATAATTCATTATTAAATGGACAATCCCAAAAACTGTTGACTTGTTCTAGGATCTTAAGAGCTAGGCGGGACTAATTGACAGTCTGTTAGACAGAGTGGCGAATCTATGAGAGCTATATACTTGCCAATAATTCCGTGATTAGTTGTTAGATGTTCAATATCTGCATCAGCATTTGCGGCTAGTCCCAGACAACACCCAATGAATGCAATTCCTGCTCCAATCACTTGCATGACCCAGTGAAACATCCTTTTCTGCGGGAACCTCAAGTTATTTGTGAATCCAGTGTTGAGGTTGTACGATAATAGCACTTGGCTCATCAGCACCATGTACTGCAGAAGTAAAGAACTAGTTTGTTATATTGCCATTGGGAACATCGTAGGATAGAAGTGGTTTTAGCTGTTTCTCAAAACTCGTTGTTTCTAGAAATATTACAATCATGAAGAGGTAAGCAATGGACGATCTAAAGTAAGAAAATAGCGTAAATGTTCTTTCTCAGTTGATTACAAATGTTCAGGACATTACATCTTTGAAAGTAGCATCAGTTACAGTCAATAATAAAGGCAAGGAGAGATGAAACGAAAGAAGAACAAGTAATACCACTTTTTTGTAATCGTTGATGAAACTTGAGATAGAGAAACTTTGAGGAAAATTGTAACATATTGAAATTTTCATTCATGAGAGATAATGATATTTTTGGGTAGATAATCGTGGAGTGTCGGATAACTACCTCTGCATATAATACTTTCTGCTATTACCTAACAGAAATAATTGTAGAACTGTGTATCCCGGTTTAATTTTTTTTTGTTTCATTATTAATTCTTCTGAAATGCACAAACGACGGAGTATTCCTCTATATTCGATATACAATTATTGTATGTAGGGACTCAAATTAGAGAACTAAATTTAAAATATTAATCTCATACAGTTATCATCACACTTCAAAACAAGGAGATCTTCTGAATTAAGCATGAAGTTTGTTTAGTCTGAGAACAAACAAAAAATACAAAAGTTTTACTTACCCCTATCATTACGAAATAAACGTGCGTCGATAGCTTGGGCACATTCCAGAAGGGATTTACTATAAGAAAACCAGTAAAAGCAATTGCACCCAGAAGGAAATGTGTTACAGTAGTTAACACGTTTATCCATACAACGAAGCTTGACATTTGGTATTTTTCAGGTCCTCCGTATCTTACACCTTCTTCCATACGAGATGACGTTGGTTGTGGCGGCGGGGGTGGGGGTGGAACCATATTTACTTAATTTTTCGTCGCAAATTATCTTAAACGTAGTTGCACAGTTCCGATCCTCACAAATACTAACGCTCAAAGGTATCAGTTCAATCAGTTGTACGTTATCTCCGATTTGAGATAACTGGGCAGATACTAATGTATCCTACTTCGACATTGACGACAGCTATGGCGTAATAGTAACTGGGTGATCTGAGTTTTGGTTTTTTCGACGGTTATTGTTGCCCAATTTTCTTAGCTGATAGAGGCCTAGGTAGACTGGTTGAAATGGCCGTTCAATCAAACAGCCAGTCCTTTGACTGATCAACGCTATTCAATTACACGTGTATTTATATTTACGTCATATAGCCCACTTGTTGAACGTTGCTTGTTCAACACTACAATTAGATTACCTACGCTAAGCCAACTGGTTTGTTCCATATTACAACTACCTATCTTCTCCTTTCTGCTCAGCTTTTTTTAGCTCTAGTCTTCCTTTCAATAACAGAAACAGGAAAAAATACCTTAAAGCTATCAACATCAACTAACAGCTAGTTGCCCACTTCAATATGTCATCCATATACAGGTATGCTACACTATTATTGCCAAGTTTAATCAAATTCCCGTTGTTTTTGCGTACAGGGAAAACTTTCCTTACATCCATAAATACAAATCTAATCTAATATAGTTTTGGGCTCTCGTCACGCAAAAGGGATGTCAGCATAATAATTAATTATTTACAATTCACATTTAATTCAATTCAATACTATTTGCACAAACAAAGAAAAAATCATAATTTAAAAAAATACAGAAGTCACGTACAAAAGTCCAATTAAAAACGAAAGAAACAAACGTTCAAAACCGATTACGGATCCTTATTCCGCACCAGATCCAAAAGTCCAATGACACCAATGCTGTGACTATCCAGGTTATGTAGATGAGGATTGGAACAAAAACTTCGTTACCCGTCCATGTTCTAAAGAAATCATACTTGAAGGCTTCACAGAGACTTCCAGCAGCCAGGAACAAGGTGAAGACGCCAGTGAAGTAATGGAACAGTCTGACCCACAACATATTTATACTTTCGGATATTCTCGCAGCAAATATAGTCAGGATCCCATTCAGCAAACTTAGGAAGCAACAGAGCAGCGCTGCCAAAGCTGGAATAAAAAATAGCGTAATAAGTAGTTAGTTTTGTGATGCAGCAAACGATCAATGAAATTAATCACTATTACCACTTGCACATATTTGTTTACCGTATTAAGTTAATATTGAAGTTTGGGCAACGATTTTTTATGACAATATTGTTATTGTAACATTGCGCAATTTAATTAATCACTTAACTTTAGTCTATAAGCTATAGAGCATATGAAAGATTTTACCTATTATCCTAGTCTACTTTTGAAAGGGGTCCTCCAGGGCCTGCTATTATTGGTTCGGAAAAGTTACATATGGAAAGACTTCGTTATAAGTCCAATGTTCTGTCAACTCCACCTTTGGTAGTCCACTGCTGGAGAAAGGTATTTAGCTCATTATCAGGACCCCCTGTTTTATATCCGCATGAGTAATGAATGAGTAGGAATGCCTTAATACCATCTTATCGGTCATTAATAAATTACATATCTGACCTAATTCATAAAAATCTAATCGTTTTATCTATACCGGCGTATTTTATCAAGTGATATTCATTAATTTGCTGCGAATTATAATAATAGATGCATCCGTTGTTTTTCGATAAGAGATTAAACATAATTTAAATATGAAACGAATGTCAAAATTAAGTCTCCATTCGCAAAACAATGAATAGATTCGGCTATAATCCGCAGTTAGAGATTAATTATGGTGAATACTAAACTCTAAACCACACGTATACACGTAGGTACAGGTATACGCTACTGATTCGAATAACTACATATCTCCGAACATAAACGAGTCTAAACGAATATTTCATGCCTATGCTACAGCTAAGGAGAGTAAGATGACCAAAGTGCGCCGGACGGTACATTTATATTCCCATTAAAACATTTCAGCATTAAAAAGTTCTAGTGTTGACCTTGGGAATAAGAAGTAGTGCAAAATACTCCCTAGGGAGGTACTTTGGGCACCTACTTAGATAAATTCTGCGGAGCTAATGGTCACTCACGTACAATGTTTATGAAGCTGCAGGTTGCTATGTGTACAGAGTGTTTCGTGATAACCACTGATTTCCAGACAACCTGCTGAGCTTTAATTACGTTGATGTTTGGGTATTCAGCAGTTTAAGTCAATGAAAATATTGTTGAGTTGCAATGTACCTAGTACGAGTATTAAAACCTGCATCAAAACGCAGTGGTTAAATATCTACCATTCGGTAATAGTTGCCATAATTTGAACCCAGACAGTTACAATGAGAGTATGTGCATCCCAGTTACCCGTAGTTAGAAGATGTGCTGAATGTTCACTCAAGATTAATATTTGCGTTCGGCTCTACAATAAATGACCCTCAACCCTATCAAGAAAGTTTATCACTACTGCAGTATATCACAACATAGTAAATGATTATTCATACGTTTACCGTTTGAAATCATGCCACGTATAGGCAATAAGTTACGCTTGTAAATCGCGGAGTTTGTACATAAGCTATCTATAAATAAGTGCTATAATAACTTATTTCCTTCAGTTAACTTTTACAACTTGTGCAGCTCAAAATAGGTTGAGGTCACAGTGCTAGCGCTGAGCGATCAAACTTTTACTTCAAAATTGTAACAGACTCATCTACGTTATGGATATGTATCTTCCTATACTCAATGGTTCAGGCTAGGAAAACTCGACTGGACTATATTGATTAGGCTCTGACAGTGATTACATTTTATATGCACGCTTGTCCATTTCCTGATCATGTTCGTTTCGTTAACTGTGTGGACATCAATCGCTATTAAGAAGTCTTGTAGCTTATCTATGAGACCCGTCGACACAGACATACGAATTTATGTGAAAGCAGTTTGCAAGACGCGGATGTATAGCTCGCTCCGCTTTAAGTGTGGTCTTGCCTTTATCTCATATCTATTTTTATCACATTCTATAATTTTAGGTTTTCACTTAGAACTAATCCGTAATCTGTCATTTAACGTTTTCCTGAGAGCATTTCGAAACTTTCAATTTTCAATCGTGTTACGTTCGAGTTTGCATATTTTTATTAGACATTGCTTTACTAAAAGGGACATCATTTCCTTTCTTGAAAGTTTAGAACTAATATGAACTCTTAACTTAACTTCGTAATTGTTTCTAGAATTTTCTTCTACTATTTACCAAGTTGTCCGTGCGTGGTGTCGAAGTGTGTGCTCTTCTGGAGTGCTATGAGGACCGTGCCAGCGAGGACCATTACGGCTGCGATGACCTGCATCACCCAGTGGATGTGCTTTCTATACCGGCGCTTTATCAGCATCGACCAGCTGTTGTACCGTGATACCACCAGTGTCGCTTGGCACATCACGAATTGGTACTGGAAAAGGAGATGCATTGGATAGAGGATTTTTGAGATATAATTCATGTGTTCTGCTTATTTTGCTGTTGATTTTGAGTTAAACAGAGATATGCCTAATATTTGCTTTCTAAATTAATATTTTTCTTCAGAATCCTAGTGACAGATATGAGTATCCTAGTCTTCTCGGAAAAGAGACTAATGTTACGCTACTTTGTGAAGCAAATGAGCAATTCTATATATTATTTCTCCAATTTTGTTTTGTTCTAATTGGGCACTAATTGAGGAACCAGGTAGATTATGAGAAAGTCTATATAATGTCAAAATTAACCAAGTATAGTTGCTATGCTTATCTTTGACGTAGACAATACAAACACACTAACAGAAGAATTTCTTTTAGAGTTACATAGACCTTACCCCGAGGACACTCAGTATGATGTGCAGTTCAAACATGGCAAATTCTCCGCTGCACGCGTACAACAAACACACAAACACTGTGAGGCATATCAAGATGTTTATAACAAGGTTGAGCGCCAACCTAAATGATTGGTAACAAGGATGAGGCTCAATCTTCCTCTTTTCTTTTTCTTTATTAACATCATTCTGTTCTTTTTCAATCTCTGTTCCATTTTCAACTACAGTTTCTCTCTCTTCTCTTTCAATCTCTGTTCCATTTTCAACTACAGTTTCTGTATCCTCTGTATCCATGGCGAGTCGTGCGATACGATTAGCAAAACAATGCACATTGCCACTTAGAGAGTGCAAAGACAATAATATATTGCTCTCGAAATCGCCACTCGATTGGTCTCGACAGGTGTAACTAGCCAAGGACAGATAGAATATCTAGAGATTCTGATAACTGAAGTACATTTACGTGAGTTGTGGGAAAATCTAAGACAATTGATTGTAGACGGACATTTATCTGTAGAAAATATTGGTGTAATATAAGTAATAGCTGTCCTTTTGATAAATTATCATGTTGACATCATACAGTTTTTTGCTCCTTGGAAAATCTACTGGTGTGATAGGTCTGTAAGAACGACTTTATGACTGCCTTAACTATGGTGGAAGTGGGTGGGTTAATGTAGTGTAGTGTTTCCAAGGAATTAGGGATTTAAATAATAACAACAACCAGTGTTTAAAGCTTATTATTTTTGTACATTGTTATATGCATCATTAGTACAGACAAAAATTTATTAAACGGTAGGCAAAACTCTAGTTACTTTTAGCGAAAAACCAATTAATACATACATTATTGTGATGGTACAATGTTTTAACTAATACAATCGTATAAATACTTAACAGCCAGTAAGTAAATGCACTATACATATAAAAATAATTATCTATTTACACAACTCGACTCTTTAATAATACAGAACTGACTCTTTGACAATAGAATCGGTGTAATAAGTTATTATGAACACTGATGCCTGCACCACACGCCCGCGAACGTTCGTCACGGCGAGGGACGTCAAGCGTAACTGTTACATTGTTACACCGACATCCCTCACTGACAAATGTTTATAAAATTAATTAGAAGACGTGTGGATCCAGCATTATAGTTTCTATAAGTACATACCGAAGAAACTATTACAACAATAAGAAATACTATTTTGTTCTTAATCTAGATAGCATAGCCTAAGTTGCATTACAAATGCAAAATGAACTGTAGTTCCAAACATGCTTATTAATTAATCTCTAATGTAATACACAGAATACGAAATTCAGTAAAATGCGTTTCCATTACTAGGTTACAGGCATGTTATAAACAAATCTACGCGTATAGGTGCTGAACTCGATAACATGTCGTGCAATATAATGTAAAAGATAAACATTTTTTTTAATTTCGAAAGTACTACAGTTCACAGATCGACTCCAAAACTCGACTAAACAATCTGGAGATCACAAAACTATTCCTAATACTTACAGAAACTCGAACGTTTACAGTTCACTTAGATATTGAGCCGCGCGCACACTGCTGTACTCGTCGTCAACATTTTAGTGTGAAGCACAATAGAACATTGAGTTAACATTTTCATAGAGCATTTGAATGAGTCATTTAGGTAAGTCAATCCGATATCTAAGTCTTAGTCTGTTTCACTTTGGTTTGATTCAGACTTAACACTCGGTGCATTAGCTTTGATACCTTTCCTAACGTATTAATCGAAGCGAAGTTACGCGTTCCACTTTCTTCGTGAAAGGATTCTTTGTAACAGTGAGTATTTGATCGCGTAGATCAGTGACGGCTGTGTTCCGCGGTTCTCGGCTTGTTACTTGTTAACATAATGTATTCTCACTATGCGTCCATTTTGTATCACAATACGTGTCATAGCGCCTTAGTGGTTACTGCTTGTACCTGGGGGTGAGAGGGTCTTGTCAAATGGTATGAAGCAAAATCATTACTGAAATGCTTGGGACGAACCGGAGATGCGGTATTTTTCGAAAGAGTCTGACACTCCCTCACGCTGCCCCCACAGCGGGAGAGATCATTTCATGATTTCTACTAAAAAAGCTTAGTACAAAGAAACCAACATTTTTCAATTAAGTAAAAAACATAATGTGGAAATATAATGGGGATATTCAGACAATAGTTCTTACTCCATTCCTGATGATTTACCGTCCGTGGCAGGACTTGCAGCAGTAGTCGGTGTAGTACGGGTAATGGCACAGCCGCGCTTGCACCGCCAGCGCGCAGTTGTTCAACTTGTCCACGCATGCTCCTGCGCAAAGCACAAGTTAATTGACATTTATTGTAGCTTAGATATTATTATTTTAGCAGATTGTGTTGGGATTGATTTGTATTGGGAAAAATATTTATTTACTGTGAAGGACGACATGCTACCTAAAGTGTTTAAACATATGAAGAGTTAAAAGAAAATGGTAATATTTGATATAATTGATTTTAAATGGCGTCTTCATAATTACCATCAGCATAAGATCTGTCTTTCACATTCTGAGCGGCATGGCTTTGGTGTCTTGTCACGCGTTGTTGTGGATCCGAAACTGAAACAAAAACAAGTCAAGTTTTTTGACGGTCAATCAAGAAGACCGCAAACACAAAAAACAAAAGAAAAATCCTACTTATATTGTAATTTCCTACTAATATTGTAAATGTGAAAGTTTGTGAGAATGTATGGATGTGTGTTTGTTATTCTTTGTCGCAAAAAACGGCTTTGCCGAATAAGTTGATTCGCACATAAGCTACTTTTTATCAACACACGACGTGGCCGAAGCCGCGAGCGGAAGCTAGTATTAAAATATTTTACGAAAACCATTTTTATAAGGAAACAAAAGAAGCACATTTCATAGAATATAAGGTAGAATTCAAACCTGAAGGAGGTGCATTAACGACAGCAGTCTTGACAGCCGGCCTGGTAGAACAGCGTGAAGGCACACAGGTGCGTTTGGCCGGCGGCCGCACTCCTGCGCACTCGTTGTCACGCGCGGCGCCGCTCGCGCCCTCTACACCGCCTCGCGCGCACCACACCGTGCGGGATTGCACTCCAGCCTCGCATGGACCTTGGCACTATTGGAATAGAAGACAAAACCTACATATCAAGGATTTGAATAGACAACAGCATTATTTTGTCGATAGTAGTTTTCAGAAGAACAAGTAGAGTACAATAAGCTCCTGCACACAGGATTAAATCCAATTTTTCATTTGCCATAGCATCTGCGAAATACAACTAAATAGTTTAAGTTATCGAATGTCAAATGTTTGTGATGTGGCAGTACTTTTTTTTTAAATAAATAAATAAATAGAGATTATTTATCGTGGTAAGTTAGTTAAGTTACCATTGTCGTATGTATGGTCGTACCTTATCACATGAAATATCTATAACGAATTCCAAAAAATTTGATCAAAACCATCTAGCTAGTGGATTAGCCACAGGAATTATTCTTTGTTTTCATAATTAGAACGTCATTAAAGCAGAGATAAAGTACGTAAGTGTCAATGACCCCAGCTAGCGAGCAAAATAAAGATTGCCGTTCTTAGCAAAACCTCGAAGTAAGTATTAATAGAAGAAATAATATTTGACAAGACAAATTAAACTTATTTTAAAAGCAATAAGGTATGTATGATACACTTTGTATAAGTCAGAATCATAAGACATCATGTGAATTCAGGCAGCGAATGCGGATAATCATTTGTAGGTGGATCTCATAACAATATATTATTGCATAATTCATGGCCTCATGTTTGAAGATAAGGTTGACGACATGAAAATTAGTATGGATTAATTCGTTGATCTGTTACGTACTCGTTTTAATTAGCCATATTAGCGAGGGCGGGCCCAGCAACATTGGCATATTTGGAATCATTGCTCTAATCGCTCGGACATACCACTACACGAACCTTGATCTTCAATTCTAGTACCTATGATTCACAGTTGAAACGTAAAACTTGCTCAATTTATTTGGACGGTTCAATTCTTATTAACTTGTGTCATTGGATACCGTAGGTTTAATGAACGTTACTCTTATAAAGCTGCAACTTTATGAGGTCCTGTTTTTTCGTAAAACGATGAAAGTGACGACGAACAGCATGCCAACTAAAATAGTCGTAACATTTAAAGGTTACGAATTGTGAAACCACCAGCAAGCTATACTTAATGGGGTATTGCGGTTGCAATTATTCCCCTTATTTAAATTGACGGGTAGAGCGTCAAACTACAGGCTCGAACAATGTCGAGATCTGTTGTTAAGCTTTAGAAACCGAAACTTAGCTCGTTTCGTCATTTGAAACAAGGAAAATTGTCTGTCTCCTTTGTCTGCAAGTTTGGACCGTGAGATTGTCTAGTCTAGATAAATGAATTTAGTCCGACTTCGCCGTAAAGGGTGGCTCTGTCCTTGCTTTACAAATAATTTTCCAAGTTTAAAGTAGACATTTGTATGAAGCGCCATCACACGTTTAATGTCCTATTGTATTCATTTTACAGACGTTGTTACCGTGTAGTACATAAAAAAGATGGAATATGGATGGTATGGATGGATCTTAGTCTTTAGGATACAATTAAAACCAAACAAAACAGAAATAGGCAAACAATGATGACATCTATCAAAACCAACCTCAGTCCAATCACTAAGGTACCACGAAGGGCTGCACGCGCCACCACAGGCGCGCTCAGCTTCAGGCTTGTTTCCCCTGCACGAGGAGTCACGAAGCCTTCTGCCGTTGCCCCCTATGCAGATCACGCCGCGGACTTGCTTGCCGCCGCACGTTGCAGAACAGGGTGACCATTCACCTGAGCAAATTAGTTTTGTTTTAACTACATCATTAGATAGCTATAGTTTTCTAATTGTTGCCCCATTTTGCAAAGTATCGCATAGAAGTAAAGATTGTCCCCCTTACTTATAAAAATCTCTAATCGCCTTCTTAGCAACATTTTAACTAATCACTACCTAAAGTCTTAAGTAGTGCTTAAATGTTAATTAAGACATGCTTAAGCAACGTTTATAAGTAAGAATTTTCTTAAACAGCACTTAAGTATTACTTATTATTTAATTCACGTTTATAAATAAGGCTGTGTATGATCAGTCTAATAAAAATCAATAGCTTCAATATTTTCTCGACACTTACCAGTGAACCACTGAGCATCACACTGCTTCCTAACGGAACAAGTTTGAGTTTGTTCAGGCGCGCGATGTGTAGTGCATCCGTTCGGATCCACGCAGCGAACACCTCGAGATTGTACCCCTCCACCCACGCACCAGCCCACGCACTGAAATATACGAGCTTTATTTAAATCAGACCTAGATGACCAAACATGAACAATAACATTAACTGTACAACTTTCTTGTATCATAAACCGTCTAGAATTATAGAACCTTAAAGAAGCTTGTATTTGGTATGCGGCTTTAGTCATACAGTCATAAACAACTGCAAGCTGAACTAGCAAACCCTCGTCACAGTACCTAAAGTCTAATTAAAACCTTAATTAGAAAATTAGTTCGTACACCGATCCTTCAAAGATATTATGGTAGCTCCTTGTCAGTTCTATTAATGCTATATATTTTGATGACGAAATACTTTGAAGGTCTTCCAAGATCTATACATAGAAGACCACTAACCTGAGACCACTCCGTATACAGCCATCCTCCGCCAGCGCTGTGACTGTAGCTCGGTGCAGGGGTGGTTCCAATATCATTATCAGTCAAGTTAGTAGCAAGGGATATCACTGGTCCTTCTCTGAAGGTGTCAGTGCGGTCCTTGGGTCGCACTTGACGTCTCGCATCCAGCCGCGGTATGCTCGTCGTGGCAGCCGTACCATCACAGTTAGGAATGTCACACATCTCACTGCTCGGAGGCATGGGTAATGGACATTTTTGGTCGCTTATCTGAAAATGGGAATCTCAGTTAGCTTCTAATAGTTTAACAATGTTGGTCTAAATATCTGTTTTCGTATTTTAAATACCTTGGTAATTCCGCGGGCATGGTCCTGTACACAGCCCACAATTCGAGTTCTGTGAGCGGGTCCACAGACAGGGCAGGGACCCCAGGCTGCTGATCTCCAACGTGGGGGACACGGGGTTCCTCCGCAGCGACGCCGACGCGCCGGGGGAGGAGCACCGTTACAATGGAAGGGAGACGCCTCTTTATCTCCTTTGTCCGTTATTTCAGCACACTTAAACTTTCCAATCTGCAGTCCTCCTCCACAACTACGTGAGCATTGTGAGAACTCTAGAATCTTCCACACGAATTTCCTGCTGCCTATCACATTGCTCTCTACTTGCGATTGACTCTCCAAATTGTTGAAATTTGGCAACTTCGACAATGAAGGGTCGGATTTCGTCTCCAGGTCTCTGAGGTGTGCCTCTGTGTTGTGATGCCGGTGGTGGCGTTGCGCAGCGTGGTGAGGAGCAGGATTGATTGTCGGTATATCGTTACTTGTTTCGTCTGGTTCTAAGTCAGTTAAGTATTCGTATTTTATGTTCGGATTTGGTTGCGTATATAGAATCTGAAAATGTAGCAAATATTAATTACTACGTTCTTATCTCTTAACTTCATAACCACTCTGGTTACAAGTGGACCTACCATGATATCGATGGGATGGTGTATGGGTCCGTGCGCGAACACTGCGTCGCGCGAGCCGTCGCGCGCGTAGTGGAAGCGCGCGCCCGCCGCCTCGTACGTGCCCGGCGCCGACACCGCGAACTCGCCGTTCATTATGTACGACCCGTTGGATACTTTCAACGCTACACAAAAACAAACATTTGTACCTATCGAATAAGCAAAATTAAACGAAAGTAATTGAATAAACAACCGTTCAACGAATTGTTGAACTCGTCTAAATTGCTAGCGGCTGCGTCATGCGAATAATTAACCACCAATTGTGCAGACGGCTACCTCCATTTATCTCACAATTTGCGGCGTAGGCGCCTCTATTGAAGAGTTGCGCCGCGGTGCGCATGTGCAATTTCCATTAATCGATTCGACATCGATCTTTGCACTACCAAACACTTCATCTCTTGATTATGTGGACCCGCCATTAATAATATGCGAGACGGATTCAATAAAAACACCAGCTATAATTTCAATGAGAACTTCTTGCGGTGTCTAATTTTTGGACTTTGAACACATTAATTTGGAAATGTAGTACGAGAGTTTATTGTTTATTTACCTATGTAGTTATCACTGGGTGTAACTTCGGAGACATTGAGCCTGCATGCTCCGCGCGGCACGGTGGCGACGTAGGAGTAGCCGAGCGGCAGCCGCGGCCGCGAGAACAGCCCCGACACCAGGCGCCGCCCGCAGCGCAGCTCGCGCGACCACGCCGACGACAGCACGCCCTCGCGACCCACCGCCTACAACATCAACAATATCAGACAAATGGCAACGAACAATTACTTGAAGATACCAGGGAACTCTAGAACAGCTGCTTCTTAATATCTAATAAGTTGGCAATAGATTTACTTATGTAACAAGTTCCTATAGAGTTGTTTTACTCTTAAATGAAATTATCACGACAACTGTTACTGCTTTCAAAGTTGCAGTAGAGTATGAAGTTCTAACTTGCCTATCTAGGTATAGTTACAATGACATCGGCTTCTTTGTGATAATGTGACCATTAGACTAATAAGGCAGTTTGGATCTTGAGTACCAAAAATGAGGTAACGATATGGTGCCAACTCATGTAAAGTGATGCAAGACATCCTTTTTGTATGGATGATGCTGTCCTAAGTATTGCAATAGGCATTTTGTTTTATTACGCAATTCTGCAGCTGCAATGCGTGCATCAATTTTACATGGTCTCTTAAAGATGCTTAGTCTAGCGGACTACTAAAAATCGGTGATGTAAAGCTTAGTTTCTATGAGCAGAAAGTACCTCAGTTAATAGCATCAAGAAAAGTATCTAAGTCCAAGAAACATTCATGTTATTTCTCAAAGCAAAAAGTCTCTCTTCTAAGCAGTCACTATGACGGGTAAAATTTTCCGCCCCTATCACATCAAATAAAAGGTAGTCACGCTCTAATTGATGCGTCACAGTTTCATGTAATAGAGCCGTAAGTTTTACACGGCGGGATTAAGCTGTCACCGTATTACACGGGTTTCAGACCAGCCGACCAGCATTACAACTTAATAACGTAGGTACATGACAACAGAAACTCGGTTCGTATTTAAATTAACAATATTATTAACTTAGACGGAGTGCGGACGTCCGTAATTAGAGTAAGTCTATTACGGAGAAAGCTTTGTTTGTTCAAAGTTTTTAACAAAAGCATCGCGTTCTTGTATGATCTTGATTTGCGTGCTCTTTGTTTTCTTATAGGGGCCATAATTAATGTCTTGCTGGGAATAGGTATAATAGTAGGTACTTTAGGATTGTTTAGCTAAAGGTACGAGTGCCTACGACTTTATTGTTCTTGGCACGAAATTAGAAGAAAATGTCTTCGCAATATCTCAGGTGTTGAATGTACTTATTTACAGCGCGAAACCTTTTGTTTCTATATAAGGTTCACTTTTTTCCATTTAGAAAATCTTGATCTACCATTTCCAATAAATCCTATTATAACTTAGCTAACGGCTATTTCTGAACGAAGTTGCAGGAAGATTAGAATAAAACATAAAGCAAATAATCTTGTTAAGCTCGTGTAGAGCGAGATTCTATTAAAATAAATTTGAAATTACATCTGTTTGAAAACCAACTACAATTTTAAATTATGTTATGAATGCAGTAGTTTTGAATGAACATGTCTGGAAAATAAATAGGGCAACCATCCCGACCAGTCAACAAGTATGAGATCCCGTAATAATCCACATTCACTATAGGAAACTAATAGCTTTGTTTACCTTAAGTCAAACCATGTTAGGATAAGACGATACTTTACTGTTATGACATAACCATCGACTTATATTCATAAACTTAGATCAAACTATTTCTGGAACACACGGTATCGATGTTTTGAGCGAGCGATGATTACAAGTAAGTATAAATCTCAACTCGTAGATGCAATTCATTGAAATGTAAAGCAGGGGATCGTTATTATTTATTTGTCTTTAAGATATAATGTTATTGTTGTTTCCAATCTTGTTTAATGTTAATTTTATAGCACGATTAATCGCGTTTTAATAGGTCTCCTGACGGAGCTGAAATATTGTTACACTACGGGTCCGCCAAGCAGTTAATAGCCATATAATTTACAGATAATGAGCTGTCTCAAATTCTTACTATTTATATTTACCATAAAATCAGTCTTGGAAATGATGGATGGTAAATATAAAATATTCATTGAAATCTTTTAACAGAAATATGAATGGAACAATTTTCAGCATGAAACTGAAATCGTTCACAAAAATAACTCCACTTTAAAGAAACGATAACAGTGTGTAACACTTTAAAACAGCTAGGTAAATATTGAGCGAGTGAATTAGTTTACGTTGAACTAATGCTGCATCCAAACAGGGTGAAAGTGTACCGGTATAAATAATCCAGTAAGAGCTTCTTCATCCAGCTTAGCTAATTGACAAATGCGACGATACCAGCATATCGAACAACCGGTCAATGTTATAATGAAGATGGCTGATTAGCATGTCACAGAGACAATGAATACAGATACTGACACGGTTGAGAAAATGTTCCAATGTGTTTGCGTAAGCCGCGTAGCCGAGAGATTAAAGAGACCGCTCAAGCCCTCACAATCGTGCTTAGGATATGAAACCTCGCATTACAATGTGTACTTTACAAGGACATGTAAAGTGAATCTTGTCGTTTCTGTGCTGAAACATTATGAAAAGCAACAAAATATAATTTTAGTTTGGTTTTTATACTGGCGTCTAAACTTTTGTATTCCGCCCTAAGCAAACGTAGGCAATCAAAGTACATAATTTTTTCACGAGAAAAGGCCTTTGCCGAACAGTGCGTAATAAATAAATCGCTGATGTTGCTGCGATTGCGTATTCCCTGAAACGACTCCCACCGGACCTTTGACCCAACGTAAGCGCCTTTTAATGTCTCATGTCTTTCTCCATTGTTAATCTTAATGCGTTGTAATCTACTAAGGCGATGTGTGATTTATTGAGCCTTGCTAAGCTGCTACACCATTTTGTTCACGTACGTTAGCAACAGAGTAGTATGAAATCGTTTTATCGCTTCTTACGAAACCTTTTAAAGCACGTAGTTAGCACTGCGGTAGGACATTACATTTTGATCTCATTGTGACAAGGCCGCGGGGTCACACAAGGAATGAGGGTGCTGTACTCAACATCTGGCCTAACTGCACTCACAAACATTTCGTAATTATTAATGTGACACTAATGCATTTAGAACATTAGTCGCCTCTAATGTGCACTTTTATGAGGTTACAAGATAAGGTCGGCCAAATCTCACGTTGGACTGTTTCAGTCGAACAAAATGTTAGAAGGCTGCTTCTTGATGAAGTGTTACATGAGTCATGTTTAAAGGCAGTAAATGAATTCGCCCTCTGTGGAGAACCTCATGTGCTTAACGGGAGTGAGGGTGTCGACATTGATGTATTGGGCCGCACGTAAGTGCTACTGAATCAGTTTTATTGCCGGCAATAATTTACTTAATCTAAAGAGACGACTTGCAGGAGATAGCTAACAAAGTAAGAAGTGTTTTTATGCTGACACAAAGGTACATTATTTATTATTAAAGGCACAAAGCTGACAGGACAGGCTGTATAAATCAAGGGTGGAACCGACTGATTTAATGGTTTTGGGAGACCATTTTTGTCCAACAATTACTAACGTAAGCCTGCTTCACGAAAATAACAGAATCAAGGAATAGTCTCATCTCCAAAACATTTTACTCGTTAGTTGATTTGTAGAGGCGCCGATATGAATTACGGGAGGTCAAAACTTTAAAATAAATAACGCTTCCAATCTTTTTAACTAATTGAAGAAGTTAAAGTAACGCGTGCTGCGTAACGTCCCTATTTAAAAACCCACTCATAACTGTTTGGTCGGCCGAATTCAGCAGCGCAGTTAAATGTATAAAATATGAGCCTTGTCAGTATTTGATATAGAGTACACGACCATTTGAGCCCTGAACTGTCCGTTCGTAAAAATACATTTCCAATTAGAGGCAGATGCATTTAATTGTTTGACAATGACACGTACACTGATATCGTTAAACGAAATTATATTATTCTAATTTATTTAATGCACGTATTTGTAATTAGTGTCAGGAACAAGGAATTTAAAGGGACGTTTTGGACTTCCCCTTAGTTAAACAATCAGAAATAATAACATTAACTTTCGATTCAATCGACATTTCCAAAGTTGAATTTAAAACAATGCTACTAGATATACTGTCATGTGGGTGATCTTAAAGGTGAAACTGAAGAAAAAAAAGATTTATTTAAGTATAGACTGATGTAAAATCATACGATGATCCAACATTTCAGTATTGTATTCAAAAGACAAAGCAAGGATTATATGTATTTTCAATAATGTTCAGAAAAGGCAAAATCCAAATAATACTAATAATTCAATAATAAACAATGATTCAATCATTTGGCAACTATTCATAGCAATTCAAGTCGTTGACACCTTTCATAAATCAAAGAAAACAGCCGTAGGGCGTAATGGCTGAAAATAGGAAAAACACAAATGTTAATGCCCTTAAAATCACTGATGACTAAGAAATATAAAATGAGGAATATAAAATCTTCTTTAGAATAAATTGAACTGTAAAACTAGATCATCATTGGTTCACTTGTATGCCGCGTACCATGCGCACGCACAATTGTACAAAGTTTGTATTTTCACTGTGCAATCAGTTGTCTAGTCTACGCATATGTTACTTTATTACTTTCAATTGTTTGTCGTTTATGGGCCGACACACTCGTCGCAAGGCCGAAACGTTTAGGGCATGCAATTTGACGCAAACATAGAAAAATAGGACAATGAGTTGTTAGACCTGAGCCAAAAAAAGGAAAAAATCTTCAAGGTGACTCAAATAATAAAAATGTCTAGCTTTATAATTTAGACGCGAGTAGTTAGCGCTTGCAACGGGTAGAGTATGAATTGCCGAGGTTACATTTATTATTCTAACTGGACCAGTCGTTGACTTTCCATTATCATACGCGATGAGGTGCGCTCATTGGGCATTATAAATTTATTAGCTCGCTTGTCTCTTTGCTGTTCCGCAGAATGATTTCACAGACAGTATCCAGCGCACCGAGCTTACAATCTTCATTAACGTTTAACGTTTTAATGACTCAGAAAGGACCTGACTCCTGAAAGGCATTTTCGCATTAACCCATCCAAATACGTATTCTGGTTTATCTCACTTTTAAGTTAACGCTTGATCGGTTCTGATCCAAATTAGGTCTGAAAGTTATTTCCTCCTTCAGGCATATAGGGTCGCGCCGTTATTGATAGTATAACGAAGACAATAGCATGCCATCAGTATGACGTAAGCACGAAATTTATGAAACCGGAATATTCAGGTCGAATGAACAACTGAATCAGATAAGTGGGATTCTAAATTAGCCATTCAGTCGTAGTCGGTAACTAAGACAAAGGTGGCTCGGGAGTGCGCCGGAGCGACTATGCAAACACCCATATGCGCACGGGCAACTGGGTCGCGGCGTGTTTATCATGCAACATAACAGCTCTTATTCAATATGAACAAACAGCTATAAATACTCCAACAATAACCGGAGTCACATCTAGATGCTAACCTTTTGCACTTGAAGTGTTTAGCAATGGTACATATCACACCTGTTTAATATTTGCCAATAATCATAAAGTTGGGCAAATGGAGAAGCGTGACTCTTCAGTTTGGAGGTTTGCTCGGCGTTTACGTGATATCCGTCGTCTAAGCCAACACCGTCGCGGTATGAATGGCGCCAACATTCCGTGCCCATGCCGCCGCCGTACCTACTTCACACATGTACCAGACTGTACATAGGTACAATGTAGGTACACACACTCGCCAAATAACCGCCGACCAATGTTCCATAACCAAGCAAGAATTTTCAACGATCATGCTGATTTCCTGGTAATAAAATTTAACAAACAGTTGCCAATGTCAGACTTTACGAGGAGGTAAATTAAAATAGCGCGAGAAATGTTTTCTGAAGAATTTCAAGTTCGTCTTTAATCTTTGAGTAGTATTTTACTAGGCTTTATTGCTTTGATATGTTATAAAGAAAACGTCGTGTTTAACGATGGGGACGATATTTTATACGGGGTCCTACCTACATCGATATCAACGTATCATTTAAAACGCATTTACGAAGAAGTTATTGGGCGACCCCTAAAATGAGATCAATAATCAATGACAAAATAATATTATAAATTGGCGTACGTGTTTGACCTAAATTGTCGAATCTAAAATGTCGTCTGTACAATTTTTCTAATCAATGCTAGGTGACCGGTATCATTCGAGATGGACCGTCTAGACGTTTTGCAATTTACTATAATTTACACTTTGCCAATGGGGTGATGTATTTAATTGGCAATGATCGATACTCATACAAAAAACAAATGCATAAGAAGTCACAAATATGATTCAAAGTTTACTGTAAGCTCAGCTACTCAGGTAGCGTAGCTGGCTGCTTCTAAAACTATAATCACTACTTAATATATTTTTTAATTTCCTCAAAAATACTATTGGAAAATGCGTAAAAAACTAATATTACGGAAAACTGAAGAAATATTAAGTTATACTCACCAAGACAAACACCAACATAATCACAGGTAAATTCACCATTTTCATTGTTCGTTTAATATTTATTAACACTTACAAATTGTCTTTTCTTGTACTAGACCAACGTGTTATTTGGTCAGCAAAGAGTCGTCTTGTTAACAACAATATCTTTTATCGATAAAATCACCATTAAGATAAAAGATCGTCGTATTCTAAACCGAAAATAAAAGCATCCGAATGATTACATCTCTGTATCCAAGAACGATTAAATTGATATAAATTAATATCTTAATGTAATGTTATTGATAAGAACAAGTTTATGATTTGTTCATAACAGGTGATAACCTACATTCGTTTTTAGTATGTTTATTTAGTAACAACAATAAACATTGGTATCTGTTCCAACTGCCGAAGTTTCGTACAGATTGGACAAGTCATACGCAAACAACAATTCGTTACGGACATACGTAGGTGTGCGTAATTCAGTGGAACATTGTATTTGCATTAATTGGTTACGTGTTAATGCATGCCTAAATCATAATTGGTGGGCCGCAGTTACTCAAGCAACTAGAGAATCTGCGAATCTGATTTGAATCTCAAAGCATAGATTAGTTTGTAAGTAATTTTCTAGGTTACCAATTAGTAAGATAATAAATCTTAACGTGACAATAACGTATACAAACGGCATTGGCAGATAAAAAGGTCTATGCACTGACTAACAATACTAGATTATTCACGACACTATCTTAGTATACGTATTGTAGTCTTTACACCATCACTTAGTGCAGACACTGATATTTTAACAAATGCTGACCGTGGTACAAAATCACCAAACATATCAAAATGGCAATGAAGATTACCCCTGAGTTGTAAAAAAATACATTCTTTCGTAATTTTTTTTTGCTAGATAGGCTGCGTGTTAATAAAACATTTTGAGCTAGTGCAAACATCTGAAGGCGAGATAACGAGCCCGAATGAGATACCGACGATCGGGACGCACATTTTTCTCGTGTTTACGTACATTTTTAGGCTTCATTCATTGCAACAACGCCTTCGAGCAAAAAAGGCAAACAGTAATAAGATGGCCAAACTCATTTGTTGTAATATGCAATTCGTTTTCTCATTTCCATATGTATGATGTTTCTATATTCTGTTCATTTTCCTTTCTGGGTACAAAATAGTTACGAGGGATTCATCTTAGTTTGTATGTGGAGTGGAATACATTGTACGCTCTTGTATCCAACATGGTATAAGTTATTCGATGCATGAAATCACAGTTGGTTTCTGTGTATTACATTATGCTGCTACGTAATTATTTTTAATAGTTCGTATTCATAGGCCCGAAATAAACGGCAGAGGCGCATCAATCAATTTGTGACGTTTTTTATTAGCCACAAATCAAACGGCTGTATTTTTGAAAATGTTATAAATAAAATCGTAAATAATTTACGATATAAAATGTTTCTGTCGGCCAGTGTGCTAAACCTTTCCAAGGGCGTGTTGTAAAAAGCAAACAACTTTTACAGCGTCCTATATATAGCCGTTCATATTTTGAAGTTCATCTTGTATTTTGCGTCACACGAATTTATTTTTACATTAGATATAATTCACACATAAGGAAGTTCAAATAATAGTTTAGTTATCTTTAGTTTGTGTAACGATAGTTTGATCACGTACTCGGGTTAGCCGGACCAAGCTTATAAGATCGCGATTTAAATTAGAATTCAAATACGTGAACCGTTAGAGATGGGTCTTACACGTTAGGATCTTGTTTAACAGTTGTTCATATTAGACAAGGTATAAACAAACACGATTTTTGGGCACAGAAAATAATGTTTGACATGGTTTCTAAAGACCCTGACTGTGTTTAAGCAAATTGAATTGCGGAACGAGCTTCATTGTTTACGATTTGACGATATTGTCTGTACATTTGTCTAGCAGGGATTTGTTCATATTTTCTTAGATGTGATTGAAACAATTCTCATGTACCGGCTTGTGAATGACGGATCTCATTGAGGTTCGGCCACTATTTCCTGGCTCGCGTCCAAAACCGCTGATTACTTTATTCTCATAATATTTTACTACGCTATTACTAATCTCTTTGTATTAGAGTGAATTCTTTCGAAAACCTATAACTCAGGTCAGCGTTGGCGCGTTAAAATGTTTGTTATTTTTTTGAGGTCTAATGGTGCCATCATCGTAAAATTATTTTCATGTGGTTGGTGCAAACATTTCAATGTTTGTTAAAACCTTTGTCTAAATAATTTGTGTTTGTTTTATTAACATTATTTCTGTTATTTTTCATTTTGATTGTAAACCTTTTAAAATTTATGTTCCCTAACGTTTAACGAGTGGTTTCATTCATTATTTCGTCTTCGTTCTTTTTTCGTGTGTTGCTATAGGATTTTTTGTAGCGTTAATAGTCGATTTTAGGGTAAAGTAGCGTTTATCGCAGTTAAGTGTCGACAGGAGGGAGCTTAACACCATTATTGTTTTCATCTCTTAACTTAAGGCAAAGTGCTATGTATTTTTAAACCTGCTATTAACATTTCTAAAGAATTTATTACAGCTATATAGTTGTAGTTATGAGAATATAATGGCTTGTTAATAAAATCGATATGTTCAATTAAGTAACGTTAAATCTTACTAACAAGAAGATTATTATGAGCATAACTCAACCGCGCCAAACTTAATAATAGTAATTATAAAAATTAATAAGGCAACTTTGGAAAGCATACGTACGAAACTTGTAACACGGCTTGTATGTAATTGTCTATATTACTTCAAGCCGGCGATTAACCGTAAACTTCGAAGTGCAAAAAAGCTATCAATCGTTTAAAAACCATTACGTTATCATGTTATTACGTGCGTACGTTTATGACAAAATAGATAAGTAATCGGTTTGAGGCGTACGCGGTAGTTTGGTGCAACTGTGCCTTAAGAGATCGAGGCGTGTTAATAGCCGTGTCGATGGCCCGATAGACGGCGGATGATAATAGCCCCTCTGATAGGTGTGGTCCACACTACACGTAATTACCGCGAGATTTATTTCTTATAAAATATACGCGCTTCCCTATTTTTAAGCCGTCAATAAAGGAGTCTTGTACTATTTTTGATTTCTTCACAAATTGTTGGACGTTGTTAAGTGTTAGATTTACTTTTAGATTAGTGAGGCGATGTAATTTAGCGTTCTGTCGTAACGTAAGAGAACCCTGAAGGGCTAGGGAAGTGTTGTCTTATTCCCACAGTTCGTCACTGACAGCATTCTGAAAGACGTAATTTATATTTACTACGTTAAGTAATATATGACGGAACTACTGTTTCAGTCTATTTAAAATATATATTATTATCAATCACATCACGTAGGTAGGAACCACTAGCCATTTTTAGCAATTACAAGCCTTACAAGGTCGCCTAACCGAAATCATAAAGTCATATTAATCATAGATTTATAAATCATTAAAGACGGATTAGATTAAACCCGTAATCCTTAAACAATTTCTTCTAAAGCCAAAAAATATAACGAATTGTACCAGTTTGGTTACATTTTTTATAATGATCGAGTTTAATATGACAGGCCAATAAATTGTTACAAATGAGATAATTATGTTAAAAACCATTCACGATGCGCGGTTATTTATGAACTTACACGATTCTTGTCAATTTCCTGTGCAAAACATTTATATCGCGGTTGTTGGAATTTTCGTACCCATGGAAATTTCGTAAATAAATTGTTGTCACAGTTCAAAAGAGACGATATTGTCCGAACAGACGTTTTAATTAAACTGGACTATTTTTGTTTTTAAACGTTGGCATTGGGCCGCTATAGAAATATTTATAATGGAATTTATTTACCAAACACACGCTTTAATTAACGTGTTGTACTACAAACACTTTGCAATCGATATTTTAGTCGAACTATTTCTATATTAAGACGTTCTTCTTGTGAGGTCCGGAACATTTTAACTTCTATAAATAAATAAGTTTGAGATAGGCACATGCTTTATACGGAGCCGATAAAAGTTTTTGTGGGCTATTATTGGATGGCCAGGTAAATCTTTTTAGTTGAAGGACTAGGGGCCGGTATGAGATTGATATTGAGATACCTATGACGTCACTTTGGTTATCCCAGAATATTATGTAACGTTACTTTTTACAAGCGTTTATTTAAATTCAAATATTATGAAAACTTTTTGGTTACGAAATTATTACTCATAATAGTAATTTTTGAAAGGGCATGTGATACGGAGGAATGAGGATCATGTTGTGGGGAAGGTCGACATGGCTAGAAAGAATGTTAATTTTGACATGACGGCTGATAGAAGAATATGGAAGAAGAAAGCAGTAGCGGTAGCGGCCGTAGGCCGACCCCAAATAAATTGGGATCAGGGCAGGAGGATGATTATGATGAGTAATTTCTGAAGGATATAGTACTGTAGGATATATAAGTTATGCATGTTACGTGTGTACTATGAATACATAATAGTGATGTAATTAATCAATTATTAAGATTAAAACAATCAGATTATAGAGTTATCATAATAATACGTTTGTTGACACCGGCAGTCGTTTCAGTATATAGATAGATAGGTACTTTATTTACCTACGAATATTTCTAATCTACTTTAGATATTGACTGACAATAATCAAAGTTCGTAGACAATTTAATCAAGACATATAAAAGTTTGCCGAACTATTACTAGTTTCAGAACTAAAGTCTTCAAGGTAAATAAAAGTTATGTGTAGAGTAAATTCGGAACATTACCGTTTATTTTTCCAACGAATAGTAATCTAGGGTAAAGAAAAGTTATGTTCGTCTGTTCATTTTGACCTTACACTGACCTATTTTAATATTTCACTGGGACGAACCGAATAATCCCTCGTAGTTTGGGTAGGTTAGGTATACCTAAAGTTTTTTTTTATAGAGGTAGAAAGTTATTAAATTTATCAACGGATTAGGTAAACATTGTAGATTACAATCATACTTAAAGCAGTTATCATTTAATTGAGGTAGGTAAATTAAATTAATAACAAAAATACTGAGTTTGTGGTCTGCGTAATTATTATTAGAGGTAAGGAAAACTTAAACCAACATAATTTTAGGTTTAGACGCACTTAAAAGTTGCTTAGAATTACGACATAGAAGTGCAGAGTAAGGTCTACGAATTGAAAAGTTTTCCGATATGATCATTTTCGAATACAAGATTTATAACTGAAATGAATCACGACTGTTTATTAAATAGACTCCGTTAGTGTAATTGATTGAACGAACGTTTTCACTATGAGCTTATGCGTAAGGCAGGTTAGTAAGCAACGGAGGA
The DNA here is from genome assembly GCF_030705265.1 of Helicoverpa armigera. Lineage (NCBI taxonomy): Eukaryota > Metazoa > Arthropoda > Insecta > Lepidoptera > Noctuidae > Helicoverpa > Helicoverpa armigera. The sequence goes on along the minus strand of NC_087134.1, from coordinate 5,595,967 downwards.
AATTGTGATACTCATATCTCTCGCAAAATTGACATAGGCAGATAATACGGTCCCTTTAAACCAATTTAGGGCAAGCAAACTGTTATGCTTAGGGCGCGAGGACGATGTAGGTAAACTTTTATAATATTTATTATATTTTGTAATTGGCCCATTTTTGAGGCGTTTTATCTCGGCTGTCATAGATTAAATAATAAACGAGTGTAAGTTGCGACATGGCGGTGGATAGCAATCTCTTATGTTCTACGTGGTCGGGTTCACAAATTAACGTAACGCTGACGTATGCTTGTCATGTGCAACTGTCCTTAATTGATCATTACTCAAAAATAATTGCACTGAAAATACGAGCGTGGGTACGTACTTGCGGAAAAGTTACGCCCGGATCGGTGCTGAATATTGCTCAGGTAGCACTCGGCAAAGTTATTAAAAATACATGCAGTACGGTTGTAAAAGCTAAGTACAGCACTAAATACACGACTCCAGAGATACCCAATATAAAATTCCAGTTTATTTTATTATTCTATCTATTGGTTGGATGTTAAAAAGTAGGAGGCTTACATTTTAGTTTATAACGTAATTTGTATTAGATGCTAAGAATAAAGTACGGGAAATACAGGTTTATTAAATACGGACTTTGTGGCTATCCTTATGTAATTTAAGTTCATAAAAGCCAACAGACAACAGTGGTATTAATCAATATTATGTGTTTAGATGCAATAAAAAATTCAAATTGAAGAATTTAAATATATCCCTTTCCAAGTTATAAAATAAACCTTGAAAATCTAAGGAAAAATACCTGTAAAAGGCATAAAGTCAATTTATTTCAAATTCCATCTCATGTTACTCTAAATGAACTGACCTAGTTCTTTTACTAGGCTGATAAGAAAAACTAGATAGATGTACTGATAAGCCTTACCTACGATGACATTGGACACCGGTAACCTTGGATTCAAAAACCGAATATGAGTTTGAAAAAAGAATATCGCATTTTATTAATAAACTTAAAAAAAGAACACCGCGTTTTCTCCAGCCAGCATTTTTTTGTTTTATGATGCAACACATTGCATTTGTTTGCAAACTCTTTTTTACGATGAGTAAATATTTCAGCGGTGTTTATTATTAATTTGCAGTTTCACGAATGAATTTTTGCAATTTTTTTATGAATGTTAGCGAGGTTAATCTCCACATTTTTCAGGAAAAAACAATGATTAATGTTTAACATCTCCGTTCCACAGCAAATATACAAGACTGTGACAGTTTCGCCGCTTATTTGCAGAATGATAAGTGCATATTTAATTATTCTGTTATCTTGATTTAGACCTAATGGAACAGCATGGCCTAGTTTTGTAAGTGATGTTCATTTAGATTCTGTTAAAAATGCGCTGTGAGAAAATTGAACTGCTATAGTTATATTTCCACTGAAATGCTTTTTATGCGAGTATTATATCTTAGTACAAAAAAATGGTTGTACGAAGATTTGAGCGATAAATCTTTCTTTCATTTAAATAATTTGTTTTGTTGGCATTTCCCTCCGCGAATATTTTTTCTTAAAAACCTTTTTTCTTCTTAACACGCGTCTCTGTGTTTGATGTATTAATCACGACGACTTATCAAAAATATTCTGTATTTGTGAGCAACTCGTTAAGCTTGTCAAAACAAGACGATATAAATTAACACGTGTTAAATCCTCATTTCTTCTGCGAGGATTAATTTTGACAAATGAAAAATTGTTGATCACAAATAAATAAAAACGTATCAGTTAATTTTTTAAATTGTTATATGTAAATTAGAAAATTCTTTTCAACAGCAGATGAATCATTCGGAAAAGTCGATTAAAGAAAAACGGAACACAAAAAAAATCAACATCCAAAAATCGTACACTTCACAAGTAAAGTCCGTGGCTGTATAAGTTCGCGTCGTTGCAACGAGTTTGCAGAAAAATGTGAATGCCGATCATGCGTTTTGACAGTTCGGCATTTTCGCGCCAATTTTCCGGTTCGCGCGGGAACGAGTCGGGTGCTCGGTGGCGCGGCCGCGCGCTCGTCGTGGACTGTGGCGGCGCCGAGCTGCGCCCCATCTACTACCTTACGATTTATGAGCGTGACGCAAAAATGGACAAAATTTGTAGCGACGCTCTCGGCGGCTACAACCACGTGCCTCATCTTAGAGCTCGGTCTAGGAGGCTGAGAAAAATTATTAATAGCGGTAACTTTACAATGATTAGACTATAATAGATAAGTACTTATTTTGTTATCAGATACAATAATTAAGTTAGCTTCGACCTATTCTGGTTAGGCTAGTAAGGGTTTGCTTTATTATATTGTCAGCTTTATAGTGAAAAAATACCCAAAGTTTATTTTACAAACCCCATCCATTAACTCCCCTAGGCGAGATGATTATTCCGCAATAAAAAGATGCTCTCGATGAGATAAATAATAAACACCTATTAACAAAAACAAGAACGAGGAACATCTTATTTATTCATAATTTAAATTGTAAAAACTGTTATAGCTCATAATAGCAATAACACATTTACAGCGAATGGAAATAAATAAATCAAGGTGCTTAGAGCGAGTATTCAAAGCAAAACGTTAACCGTCAATTACATTGAAATAGTGCAAACAAATGTACAATGTTATGAAAGTTCGTCATAACATTATGCTCTTAAACTTGGCCCGATTCCGCCAGCCGATAGAAACGTTACGATATTGTGCGATTGATCCATTTAGTGAACAAATTGCTCATCGGCCGACTCATACGATCGCTCAAGGAAGCACGTGTTTAAGTTACGAGTTCAGTGGAAATGTATAACTGATTGTTTGTTCAAGGCTGCCCCAGTTTTCTTTATAAAAATATGTTCAACATTATCTTAAAATAATGTTTTCACAGGAGGCATTTCTGTATTTATTACTTACCACCTGTTTTACGCGCATGCGTCTATTAAAGTAATGGATGAAAATGGACTTCTTTTTTATGGAAAACTAAAGTGTTATAGACAGCTTATTGATCTACATTTGAATCTATTTTCGTAAACAGTGTAATGTACAAATTGGTCTAGGTTTATCAAAATTGATTATTTCTTTAACCAATGGAGGTAATGGTACATCGGATATCTAATTAAGGCGAATAGAGTTTGCCTTGCAAATCCCGCTATTGTGTTCAAAGTTTCGGAACTTGTTCTAACTTAATTAAGACACAATGATGACCAATTTTACCCTAACCGAACCAGACAGGGAAAGTCTTGTCGGAGCGAATTCCTAACTAAGTACCCGGTATCTATTAAACTGGACATAAATCTAACGTAGTTGCGACAATATCAGATATTTGAATAAATATAGAGTGGTACGTGTACGTCTTAACTCAGTAGCGGGTAAATGTACGATAAAGCTTTGTAGATAACTGGTATTTGACGGACAGGTGTAATTAGCCACTCTAGTCGCTACCGGCAAATGGAAGCGTGATGATAACGACGGGAGTCAGAATAAACAACGATGCCCTTCGTGATTACATCTCATGCTTACCTAAGTGGTTAAGTGAGATTGCGAAATGTACAGATACGGATAAATACGACTTACTACTGGTCCAACCAATCGTACGAAATATGAATGGACAACATTTTATGAATGGCGACAGCGGTTGACTTTGTGTTGATTTTTCTATTACATAATTAATGGATGTTATATCAGTTTGTGATTAGATTTTATCGTAATTTAATGCATTTGGATTATTATAGGCTAGTTACCGATAATCGCCTGTCACACCCATATTTTAGCGAAATGAGCGTGAAGATGAATATCGCGAGCTTATCGACTATTAGTGGGAGTGTTATCAAAATTGAATGTGTCATCAATTAATCCTATCATAAGTACATTATCATAATGGTTTAATTATGATGGCGATTGTAACGAAAAATATTTACGAATTAATCAGTGAAAATGGCAAGGCCGATGAGAGAAATCCCCAAGTAAGGCATAATCCCTAGATAAGAGAATTGCATATACATACCTATTTTAAGAGAATTGTAATTTAACGTACAATACATAACACAAGGTACATAATATATTATAATAATATCAATATATCTCATATTAGTACTGTAGCAAAAGCTTAGGTATACTCTTAGTCAGGCTCCAGTCTCCTTCACCCTACTTGCTCATTCTGGCGTAAGAAAATGGACTGAAATAACCTTATAAAGGTTCTAGATAAATATAGGCGAGACACCCGTAATATTTCTCTTCATAGGTACTTGGGAAATTGGGTTATTCTAATTAAGGTAAAGGCAAAATATGTATTAAAAGCAAAATCTTAATCCTTTGCCTGGTTATAAGTATTTAAAATGATGTGAAAATTGTAGTGATAGCAATAGATTTAATTTTAGGTAATAGCATCGGTATAAATGGCACCTCCGCTCTGTTTTCAAATTCTTTAGCACTATATGGAATAAAGGTACCAAACAAGAAGGTTTGTAGGTCATCTAGTGCCACAGATAAGCTGAAATCTACAATTGAGACTTAAGAAATAACAAGAGATAGCAAAATTAATCGTGGATCCTAGTTGTAAGTTCCGTTAGACATAATTTATATTGTCGTTCGTAGATAGGTGCAATAAGTTAAACTCGTTCTGCTAATCACTGCTAGCAATTTGTAAGAAGGTTTTCGATAAGTTCCAGATTATACTTTATGGAAATTTCTGGATCGCGGCACTTTATGTGGTAACATTATTAATTTTAGAAATGTCAATTGGTTTGTAACATTTTTTAATGTAGATAGGTAGGATTGGAATCCAGTCTAACCATGGGGTATTGGGTAGCCCGGGTAACTGGGTTGAGGGCGTCAGATAGGGCAGTCGCTCCTTGTAAAGCACTGGTACTCAGCTACATCCGGTTAGACTGCAAGCCGACCCCAACATAGTTGGGAAAAATCCGTGGAGGATGAGGTAGGATTGGAATGTTTCCTCAAGAAGAGGTGCAAACAGGTCATTTAAAAGAATTTTTACACATCGTTTTCCTCACCAGGCACATAACTTAATAATGACAGTATATTAAAAATAAATAGTATTGTTAAAGAAATATTATATTACGTTTACAGGAATTCAATTTTTCAACAATACTGATTCGACATTAAAATCATATTTCAAAGTCATTGTCGCCACGTGGTGCGAATTTTATCAAAGGTTGGCGAAATCCATGGCGTGTCAGTGTGAAACCGTGAAACGCCTTTGCGTTGACATAATAATTTGATAGTTACTGACAACTAGTTACTTAATTGAAGCTTTGTTTACACTTATAATTCATTTGTTTTACATGGCATTCAATTGTTTTATTGGCACGATTCAAGGCCGGTTATGAAATAAAAGGCCTATTTATTCTGCAATACTTCGAAGTTATGGACTTAATAATTAATATCAGTGTACCTAAACAGCTTTTTATCTCTGCAATACTTGCATCAAATATATTGAAGTATTTTTATTATTTTACTTTGACTATCACTCAATCCTTCTCTCTTTGAGAGGAGACTTGTTACCTACCAGCAGTGGGACGATAAAAATGCTGATGATGATTTTTATCGCCGAGTAATGATACAAATAACAATAGTTTCTAAAACTGCTACCGCATAGATAAATTCTATAACCAAACCCATTATGCAACATCCAAACCAAACAAAACAACATCAAATGCAATTTAATTAAAACAATATTAGTTTAACAACCCGGGAATCACAGACATTATTATAATAACAAACGCCGTGTCAACTTGTCCGATACCGCGAACAATAATTATGCAATAGTTTGGCAAACTGATAGTGATGTTAGCTCAGTGCATTCCCCGCACGCAGGTAATTATTAACGTCACTCTCTGTTGTTAGGCTTATCGGCGAAAATATGCGATTCACGTGCTTATGTGTTTATGTCAACGGATATTAGGTAACTAACGGATTTGATTAGGTACCTAAGGTCGGTAAATATGTCTAAGGTAAAAGATTAGGAGGCCGTAAAGGGCGGAGTAGGAGGGCAAGTCTTCTCTGTTTATCGTTGAAGATTGATTAGTGAGTAAGAGTTTCTAATTAGTTATTTTAATACATTCGTAAGTAAGACTTTTTAAGCACCTAGAGTTAAGCATTATTATATCTATTGCAACTATCATACACGGGCTTCAATAGACTATTTCTTTCAAAACCTACTATTAGCTGTTCCCTGCTGTTTCACCTGCGATAATGGTCATCATTTCACCTTCCACTGTTATCAGAAGTAATATAATTACTCACAATACAAAGTACTCTCTGGTTTACATAAAACTCAATAACATTATAAATATTCCAGATTATTTTTTAAATGTGTCAGTTCGCTTGAGAAGCGTATCTGCAACGTTTCATTCCACGCTGTTGGTCAAAGTCAACTCGGGGAGGGCCGTCCTACAAGTAATAGGCAATATAGCTTGGCAAATTGCCACTGCGGGACTGAAGCATTTTTCAACTTAAACCGTAATCATTTGCTAAACATGGTCAAGTATTTTGGCACACGTTGTTGTTGCTTGTTAGGGTTAAAAGTCGAGAACATTTTTGAAAGAAGTTTGAGGGACTAATAGATGTGATTTTGTAGAGTTAGATTAGGTAAATGTAGGTGATATAAGCGTATTTGATAGGCAAGCGGTCCAATCAAAGGGCTTATAATGAATGATACGTATTAAAGAATACCAAACCACGCAGTACCCAGAAATAAGGAAGGATTTTCAGAACGTCTTATTTGAAATTCCTCTGTACGAATTCGTGTTTTTAAAGAATGTCCTGTTTACACACGCACCACGAATATTTCCAAGATGACTCATAGCTGTGTCTCATGACATCTTTTTTGGTCGTAAAACACGAAATGTAGGCAAAAAACGTAACTGATTAATAAGGTTCCATCCATTTTCTTCTCACAACGAATACAAATAGAAACGTTACCGAAAAAAATAAATGATATTTTACCATATTAACGGAACGCGCCGGTAGGTGAGCCGTATATGATTCGCGTGAAAAAACTCTTGTTATGCCATCGATGTTTTTGATACACCGCTCGGAGCGGTGACAACAAAGCCCAAGATTTCCCATAAAAGGTTCAGCAAACAGTCGACTGATTCGGCCATAAATCATGCGATGTGCCCATGAACGTAATACGTAGGTACGTAGGTACATTTTCACAGATACCACGGATGTAAAGATTAATCTGGAAGTGGAATTTTTCACGCCTGTTTACAATCTGCACACATTGGAACATTAACGCTTCTTTGTAATTCGTGATTCATGAGATCAGTGACTCTTTATGTAAGCTCCGTTACTATTGTTTGGTCTTCATTAATAACTTTTAAAGCTTCACAGATAAAGTACATATGTTCCAAAAAATATATCTCATCTATACTTCTATACTAATATTATAAAGAAGAAAACTTTGTTTGTTTGTTTGGTTGTAATGGATAAACTCAAAAACTACTGGACCGATTTTAAATATTCTTTCACCATTAGAAAGCTATATTATCTGCGAGTAACATAGGCTATATTTTATCCCGGTGCGGGCAGTAGCTCCCACGGGACGCGGGTGAAACCGCGGGAAAACGGCTAGTGTTGTATAACTTCGTAACAAGTAATAACATTATTCATTAACATATTTTTCGTGTCTTATAATTACGTCTGACCTGTTTTACAAAATAATTATCCGTCAATCGACATCGCGATTGTAAGCAATTTCGCATAAATTACATAATCTTAATTTCGGAGATGTCACCAATGACTATGATTGATAATACATTATGTAAATGACATTTCATAAGTACATTAAGACTTACTTATGTATTATTAAGGTACAATTTCTGTTATTTTGTTTGTATGCCCATAATATTATTATTGAGCGTATAACAATAATAGATGCGACCATTTGTGTTGATTTAGAGTATAGAAATATAAAAAACCGTTTGCGTAGGCAAAATCGATAAATATTTATTTTGCTTAACTAAATATGATTTGCCTAAATATGAATTGAGGAATTTGAAAACAACAGTGGTGAAATACTTTATTGTTCTCATTTAATTATTAGGATAGTTTCATCAATCCATTGATCATTGTAGTATAGAATTAGGTTTAAGCCATTTAATAGGTATGTCATAAATATTCAATCAACAATGATGCCCAAATTACGTGTCATATCAATTGTTTTTCTACTGTTTCGGATTCTACCTACCTATTAGAATGAACTCAATATATAATTATAGACTAGTTATCATCATCAATTTCTTCCAATCACAGGTACCTTTTTGAATTCCCACCGGTCCAAAATGGCGAGTTGCTATCGAGCACTGAACCCGAGACCTTGGTCAGAAATAGCTTAACGAATTTAACCAAATTTACACGCGACTTACACAAATTTGTTTAGAGCTTATCAGCTGTTGTACAATAGGGTTTTTTTCTCACTTCCAACATTGATTGAAAAGCTTCCCATACTTGAGAATGTGGAGATTATACGCAATCAACAATGCTTACTTACTTTATTTTTATTAATTATTTCCTGCCAGAAGCTACGCTACGTTTTATGAATAAAACTTCTTGTGCCTGACCTTCATTTACGCTGCCAATCACAGGTAAGGATTTATACTGAAAAAAAGTGCTTCTACAATTTGCAGTAAACAAAGTTGTATGGTCCTAGATCATAAGGGTGAAGAATCGATAATGTCCAGGGCTGCAATTCGTTAACTTTTATTTATAGACACAAGTTTGTTTTGTTTCTTCTTAGCTAAGATCTACAAAGAAATAACGCCGAAGGATGATTGGAAAGACACTCCAATAATATTGTTTACACATAGGTCCTTAATAAATGCAAATGAATTAACATCGAGCGGAACGTTTGAACTAAGAATATTTTGACCCCGCGATCTGATAAGCCTTATCAATTACACGCTCAAATAAATATTAGTATAACCGCTTTAGCGATTACTAATAGCGACCTAAATTCTTTAACAATAAGACAAACGTCGCAAATGTATGCCTACGCATCCCACAGCACATGGAAATGAGCCCATAAGTCAATCACCAAAATACGGTTACCTATCTAAAAGTATCATAAACCTATATTTATTAATAGCCACAAAGTGATACCATGACTTTCGTATTGATCCATAAGCATTAAAATAGATCATGCATGGGATCAAATGATTTATTTGAGTAATTATGTGAATAACATTCGATAGGAATGTTAAGTAAGGCCGCATGCGTACGCGCATGATTCAGACGATTATATTCGGTCAATGCGCTAACACTTGGCGCCAACGTTGAACATCATCGGAATTTTCATGTAGCAGTCATTGTGCAAACGTAAGTCAATAATCCATCGAATTGATACAATTAGCGTTACAATTAATTATCACTTGAAACTGTTTTTGGCTGCTCAATAGGCGTAATACAATATTTCGTTGTTAATTTGTAACGTACACCTGAAGTATAGTGAGCTACGTAGGTTGTTAGTTTAGCACTACTTAGATGGTAGGTAGGTATCGATATATACTGACACAATTATGAGAATCGTACATTTAAGAGTACCCGAAGTAGGTAGGTAAATTCCCTTTTGAATATTTTTTTTTGTGGTAAAAGGCTAAAACCTCTTATCACCTGTTTACACCTCTACGGTATACTTACGTACGTGTGAATAAGACAATTTATTTGATATTAAATTATTACAAGGTAACCGTTCCAATATTATAATAACAAACGTCAGTTTATAATAGATTAGAAACTTTATGGTGTTGAAATCATTAACTTATCTTTTCAATAGGAGATCCAATATTTATTGCATTCCAGTCATTCATAGATTTTATCAATTTACATGTTTAACGGCAGCGCATTAAATTGTAATCAAGCAATTAATGCAAAAGGGATCTGCGATCTCTTAGGCTATGATCTAATATCATTACACATCATTCTAACTATTCTATATTTTAACCTACTTAATTTCAAAATGTTTCAATCGATATCGGTAACCGTTATTTTTAGTTCTACCTCTGAATGTTTAAAGCCAAATAACTTCTTAAAGGGCATTAAACTAAAATAGAACAACTTTTCTTTAGGGTTATTTTTAAACAACATAAATGTCAAGATTTATTTTTCATTCTAAGGTCAGATTAGTTAGCTACTGGACCCTTAATATCATGCTAAATATACCAAAAGATTTATGCCCTAAAATTGCAAGGGGTCCAAATTAGTAAATGACATTATCAAAAAGATTAAGTGGCGCTTAAACGTCATGTTTACCTAAGCTGAAAAACCGATAACGCATCGATTTCAGAACACCTTAAAAGTAGTTCATTGTCATTTAGCATTTAAGGCATGCTTTTAGCAAAAATATTTAAGCAGAGCACGACGGCAAATATTTTGGCATTCCTGTGATATCAGCCGGCAGACAAGCATAGTGTACACACGCTGACATTTCGCTATCTAATCAAATTGTGCATTTGTCATACATTGCAAATAACTAAATGTTACTCGGTATCGCAGAACTCAGTTAAAAGAAAATTGAGGCTATTTCTGTGTATTACTTGTTGTAAGTATTATCGTCTTTATCGTCAAATCGTTTTAAACTTTCACAATGAGTTTTCTGTTATTGATGTTTTTAGATATCGAAGCGATAGTCTCGTGGGTGTACTTTTAAAAGAGTTTGATACAAAAGTGTGAAAAGATATGAGGAACGATATCACTTAAGAGAATAACTTTGGTATTGAAAAAAGTGATAAAAATGTAGCGTCAGTCAGAAATCCTAAGATTCGTAAAATGTATGCAGAAATATGTATTCAATCTATTTAACGTCCATCCACGTCAATATCGCAGTAAATCTGCGCAGACGCAACAAGCAATAAAAAGACGGTTCAGAGGGCCTGCCATCTGATGACATAATTGTATTTGAATAAATATCAATTTGGAACATTTATAGTTGTTCTACAAATCAATCTATGGTACTTTAGTGAGCTATTAAAGTTTTATTAGGAAACCGTTCGTGTTCCCACGTCATGTTATGTTGAAAGGACGCATGTATAAGAAGCGAAGTGTACCACAAAGAAAGTTCTTCACCGAAGCACGTAGAAAATTTATTATCTTTCAAGACCTGAAAGGTCCTGAAGGTTTTTATGGACACTATTTTGTTGCGAAGATAAACAAGTATTTTCGTCTATTCTGTTTTGTTTCCCAAAAGGTGTTTTAGTAAACATTGGACCTAAATATTGGATCCGTCGTTCTTAGAAATTTATTAGCAAAGTCAATCAGTATTGATTGATGGAGTAGAAAAGTAAAGTTAATTCTAAGAATCAATTTTGAGGGATTGATTTAGGAAGGCCTTTTTAATCAAATTAACTGCCTACCTTAACTTTTTTGGCAATAAAACGAAAATAAATCTGTATACAAGCAGCGCATGCAAAAAGGAAACAATAGAATATTGATTATCAATAAAAAATTTGCAAACTTAAAATTGTCCAATCATTATTTTGAGTACAATTAAAAGTTCAAAACAGAACAAAATAAAAGTCAATAAAGCATTTATTTGTGTACCGATGGCGAGATAACCAGTGCCTACAAACTCAATTGGTGTATTGTTGTATTAAGATTGGCAGCTGTCAAATTACAAGATAAGTTACGACTTAAACATTCACTTTGTCCGGCGCGATCAGACGTTGTAAAGAATTACATTAATCAAAATCATACGGCGGTTTAAGCTTGTGCAATTTGTCGGTAATATGTTGTAAATATTATTTTAGTAAATGACATGTGGAAGATTAATATGTTTATTTTTAATTTGGACTTTTTTGCGACTAAGTTTGAAACAGTAGCAATGCAAAGATTGTGAAGCAATCAATCACTCTGCTTGCGCATGGTTATTGGCGATTCAACGATTAAGAAAATTAATTTAGAAAGATTTGACTACCGTGAACTGTGTGTGCTGCACGGTAAATTGACATATTTTAAACCTGTAAACTAAGCATCCTGAGATGATCTTAGGCTTGCACTAACTAAAGGAATTTAGAAATTTTCTTTAGAGAGGCTGTCATATTTGCAATCATTTGACAGCTGTCACTAATTTGCGTAGTTATTCCCTACTGTGTCTGCAGTGTCAAAACGCTTCTATCACGTCTTACAACAATGCAGTCTTAATTAAAATTTACTATCGAAGACGCATTGTTCAGTACAAATAAACATTAGATTCTGCTAATAAATCGGCTGCCTACAATTTATTTTGACACGAACCTCGGCTAGGCGTCCGTTATCATGACCATACCCAATGCGGCGTCGATCTCCTAATGCCGATTATTTACAGTTGCTTGCAAATAAATAGTGTTCACTTTATCAGTGTGTCGAAAAGCGGTAGCGCAGGTAAACTGTACGAATAATAATAATCCGGTTTTAAATCAAAGTTAAGTTGTATTTACGATGTTCAGGGTTGACCGTGCCCTGACACAGGAACCTTTCCTAGTTAATTTTATCTATTCACGTTGAATGCTAAACTTTACACTTTATAAATTGTGTTACTTTGTATGTTATTTGTAATGCTTGGAACTTTTGAACCAATTCTGAAAATTGTTTTATTAAATTAAGACAATAATTTTCTTAGTTACGTTAGAATACATTGGAACATTAACACAAAGATCTCGAGTAAAATCGCGGGAAAATATCAGGTAAATATACGCATTGAAACTGCCCACGTATTTCTCAATGTTTGTCTCGTTTAAGGATAAACGGCGCTACGGGGCATGCGATAATCTTTCAAATTAAGCTATCAGTGCTGTACGGTAATTTTGTAATCTATAATGTATCGTGTATTGCTAATTCGACGGATTCCATTCATGCCGCCAATTGACTAGATATATAATCTACGCGGAACGTAAAATGTTTAGTAAACTTCATACAAAAATGTGAATTAAAGTCTGGGTTACGCGCAATATGACGCATTCTACAGGACAAATAAACAGTGTTTGGGGGAAGTTTAAAATACATTCGGGTTTGCCAGATTCAATAAATATCGTTCCGTCGCACTAAAGCTATTTCAGACGGTTAAAAGTCTTAAAACAGCAATCCAAAATATTTTGCATTCTTTCGAAATTTACGATTGTGTTTATACCGCATTCTGGGTTCGTTTGAGTGAGGTATTTTACGGAAACTGTAAACTCATATTAAGATGCCACTATGATGGTTTGCAGGTGAGTTCGTAGAAACTCTTAGCATTGCGTTGCCCCTGACTTTGTTTGCGCTAACCCACATTTGTGGAGCGCGCTCTCCGCACTTCCCGCAAAGCACATAAGCTTTCCAAACTGGGAAAATTTATTCTAATACCTGTTAAGTTTTATTGCCAAAAGCAGAAACAGACGTTTTCTTCATTAGCTAATGTTTACGCAATGTTCTGTTTTGATTTACGACAATTGCCATAATCGGGCTCTGTCGATGAGAAAACACGCGTTGGACTCTTAAAACATTTTGTAATGGTCATTGTATTTTATGTTTCTTCAAAAATAAACATAAAAATATTAAAGTAGAATAGAAAATAAGTTTTATTGAAATATGACGAAATAATTCCTGTGCTTAGGAAACGTTTAAGTTCTCCCATGTTATATTTTTCACGCAGTTCTTGTATGTGCGATTATAATGTGTACCTACATAATTTCTTTGTAAGTCGTACAGATTTTTTATATTAAAGGTAATGTTGACATTTAATGAAGCGTATTATAGCTACCGCTAACTCTACGCCCGGCGATAGCTCTCTATATATATTAAAAGTGGTAGACATGTAGCGCTTTTGACAAACACTACTTTGTGCAAATTGCTCCCGCCCGCACCCTGCAAAGGAACCCTACACTGATCGGGGTCGAATATGCTCTTGAGCGGTTTTAACATTGTTAGACCAAAAACATTAGGTAAAATGCAATTTGAAACCACGTAATAATGTATAGGTTCTAACGGCCCGTTCTGCAGTCTGTCAGCCAGTAATGATTGATTGGCATTTGAGCTTCAATAATGTTTGACATTTGACTAAACTGCTGTCAAAGTGCTCGTAATGCGCCAACCTTCGAGCCTTTGAAGTCAATGCTCAGTTTGATGTAAACTTCAAATCGTCTCGTAAATATACCACATTACTGATTTTACTGTTGAAATTATTTGGGCTTAGAAATTCTTGGACGAACTACTGGGATTTTGTACCTATACAATTAAATTAAGTCTTCAATTGACTGTAGATACTTGTGAAATTGTCTTGCTGATAATAAAGTCTACTTAATTCGGAGATGATAAAATTATCGCTAATGAAAAGTGCATTGCGCTTAATACCTACTTTCTTGCAAAACCATAATCACCATAGATACTTTAACCTTTCATCGAAAGGTGTAGATTATAGAAAATTAGCTGAAATAAAATAACCTTTTTAAACGGATAATTCTATAAAATTATCTCGTTTCAGCAATCATAAATTTTATGGTCCATTGTGGTCATAATATGTGGCTAGTGCATCGCATTAACTTCATTGTGGCACCTTTGCTCATAACAGGGAACCATTTTATATATATTTTATACGCCATTTTGAAAACGTTGATGGAATAAATTAAATAATACGAGATCTAATTTATAAAATTATAATTGAGTTAAAGAACTACTCTTTTATTAATTTTGCTCACTGTATTGCCAGTAAATAAATACAGATTGTACCAATAAATGTTGCCAGACTAATTAAATCATTAATTTGGGAGAAAAACTACAGACCGCGTCTGCATCAGCAGCTAATTACTTTCCTGTTCAAATTTCCTAGACGTTAGTCGTTTCCAAATCTGGATTGTTTATGTTTTTCAAACTCTCGAAGCAAATGAAGCTTGTTTACTTTAACTGTTGATCTAGCGCTTGAGAAAAGTCTACCGTGTGTTTAGTGTAATTGCCTTTCTCGTATATGCGGGTATATGTGTGTGTATGTATAGGTAATTTAAAATAATGACGTAGACATTTACAACATTGTTCGAAAGATTATGTGTATTCTGTATATTGATATTTGTAGGATATTCAGCGAGGAGATACTAATGAAGATATTACTGGTTATAATAACTATTCTTCCTCCGGTTAGACTGAATGCCGACCCCAACATAGTTGGGAAAAGGCTCGGAGGATGAGGATGATGAACTTTTCTTTTTATTTCTTTAATCAAAGAAAGTTGTAACTTTTAAAAGTTGTGTTTTTGAAGACTTTATATTTCCTATATTTTGTTTTCCAATTTTATGAAAACGAGATACATTTAACTATGCCTACTATTTCAAGGACACTGTCTATTGTTAGAAGTTTGCCTCTCTGTGGAATTTTAATTGTTTCTTCCCGAGCAACATTCCGGTGTCTGTCAAATGGGCTATCGTTGGTCAAGCGTAGGACCGCAACTGCGTGACTCCGTGCAATGTCAATCATATGTAGGTACAGGCCATGTTTTTTTTTTCATTTGAATGATTCGTCCAAAATATGTATTTTTATAGATCGGTTTCTTTAATTATTATTAAAACATTAACTTACTAATTGAAAAATCTTTTTTCTAATGCAGTTTGACCTTGCGATTTTTGAGGTTCCGTAGTAAACAGTCATCAGTTTTCCTAAACAAATCTTTATGAATAAATACCTAAGTTAGTTGAACTTTGAAGCTTTCTATCAATCCTTTGTCAAATATCTCCTTTATGTGCAAAATGAGAAAAGTTCTCATAACTAGTATATTCTACCCATGTATGTAGGTATCGACAGAACTTCGTGGTAGACAATATATAAAATTATTATGTTTATTACATAGAACGTTGCGATTAAGTTCTATTTGACCTGTAGTCATTATATTATCATTTACCTACAAACGCAATGCCACCCATACTGCTAAACACAACAATTGGCCCAAAACCTAAGTGTTCGCTCGTTATGCTCTAACGGTGCAACTTTAGAGCATTAAACCAACTGGAGACGACATTCCCAAACCTACACCATAGGTGTGCGTTGTGACAATTTTATGCTCGATTTTGTCAATTTTGTCTTGTACTTTACTTCTTCACGTTGCCTCGTCTCTCGAGCGTAAATTGGCAAACTTTTTCGTTCATTGCTTTTCCCAATATCTATCCGTTGTTTTGCTCACTACTTCTAGAGATAGGAATTTGACTAAACTTCTACGGGGCTAAACTTCTACTAAACTAAACTAAACTTCTTGAATATCCTGTCGCTAGTAAAGAAATCAGCATAGGTACACATCGATACAGTATTGGGAAGAGCCGTAAGAGATAGCGGTTCCGGTTGGTCAATACTCTAGGGGTGCAACTTAGCAACGTCTAAACACGTACTAAGCACATAATGTTGTACACCGCCCCCGGGCGGGTGAAGGTTCAGCTGGAACCGACTGCTTGTAATTTAACAATTAGTCACTCTGATCGGACAATCACGTTTCACGCTGCGCCCTTTAACTAGCATTATTGGGAGGACTAGTGAATTAACGCGGGATGTGTTGTTTTGAGGATCATATTTAAAATCAGATAAATTGTATAAGTAAAAAAAAAAAAATAGAGCCCTGGCATTGAGCTTAAAGATATTCAGGCTTTTGTATTTTTTAAACGGTTTTATTTAGCTCACCCCGTTTGTTTTATTCATTCTTGGGTCAAATTTAGTAATTCAAATTTCACCCTCTTCCTGTCAACCGATTAATCTGAAATTTTGTATACACCTTTAATTCCGATGACAATACAATATAGTAATATCAATAACATTGTAAATCCAATATGGCCGCCGGCACAAAATGGCGGATAACGTAGATTTTATCAATCCCATCAATATGGGTATCAAATGAAAGGGCTCAACAAGCAGAATACAATATACTATAAAAAATTGAAATCCAAGATGGCGGCCGCTACAAAATGGCGGACAACGTAGGTTTTATCAATCCCATCAATATGGGTATCAAATGAAAGTTCTCAACCAGTAGAATACAATGTACTATATAAAATTAAAATCCAAGATGGCGGCCTCTACAAAATGGCGGATAACTTAGGTTCCCATCCCATCAACATGGGTATCAAATGAAAGGTCTCAACAAGTAGAATACAATTTACTATGCAACATTGAAATCTAAGATGGCCGCCGCTACCAAATGGCTGATAACAATTTTTTATCAATCCCACCAATATGGGTATCAAATGAAAGGGCTTCACAAGTAGAAAACTGTCAGTAACTCCAGCGGGGCCCAACAGGGCCAAGGCCTGCCTGGGCTGCGAGATTGTTCGAAAGAGTTGCACTAAATGCACTAAATGAATTAGATAGAATGAGGAATATTCGGTAGGCATTTTCATTAAATACTAAAAACTAGAAAATAAAAAATCGTTAAAAAAACTTTTAAGTTAAACGGTTTTATCTTATGTGTACTGAAAACTAGAAAATAAAAAAATTGTAACTTACCTGTCAACCTACGTAGGTGGTCCCGGTCATATTAAACTAAAATAAAAACGTGGGGCCCCTGTGAAACCCTACCTATGGCAAAGCATATCGTTATACTTTGGTAGATCATGAGCTCGGCGTTCGCTGGTGAAGCCGCTACGGCTGATTATTGATTGTCAAAATCTCCAGTTACGATTATAGTAAGTCGATGCAATCCACACCTATTATACCTCTAGAAGAAAATACTACAGCAATAGTTAATGGGCCCCACGTTTTTATTTTAGTCTAATATGACCGGGACCACCTACGTAGGTTGACAGGTAAGTTACAATTTTTTTTATTTTCTAGTTTTCAGTACACATAAGATAAAACCGTTTAACTTAAAAGTTTTTTTACCGATTTTTTATTTAACAAATGCTTAAAATGCCCAAAATACGAGACAAGACTCTTGATATAATTTTTATTTGAATTCATAAATCGAATAGCTGCTGCGTTTTGTTTTCTTCCACCTCATTCTTTCATTTTCTGCCTGACGTCATTAATATGTCTTCACTGAAAATTGAAAACATATCTTTCTCTTTCTTATCTGTGAATCTATCTCTTTCATTTTGTGCGTGACGTCACTTTCGTGTCTTTTGTTTTTATATCTATCACTTTTTAAATATGGACAAACCAATCTGCTATTTATTCTACTAGATAAGAAAATTAAGATTTATTTAACCGACAAGCTATAAAATTGGCGCTAACTAAATTACTAAACGGAATTACAGTTGAGTGGTACATTAGATTTACTCGGTACTAGAGGTACAGTTTATGATAAATGTTAGTACTTTTATTAAACTTTTGGAAAGGGATGTTTTGCAATAAAGTTTTATCATTTGTGAAATATGTACGTTGCGTCGTTTTCATACATAGGGTAAATACATAATGTTTTTTAAAATTTTAATATAGGTACCTCATGTATCCTGCCGGTTCTGCGGGTTGTTCGAAAGAGATACCGCGGCCCTGGTACATAAAAGGCCTATGACGGAACACGACGGTTTTTAGTCAGTAAGAGTCTGACACTCCCTCACCGCTGCTAACCCACTGCGGGAGGGGTCATTTGATGATTTTTGACGTCTTTAAAAAAAAGGTGCCTAATGTATAGGAACGTGTAATTATGTACTAAAGCTAGAATATTTTAGTTTGGATCGTTTTTACCGACACCAAAGACAAAATAAAATGCGTAGTTATTTGATGAAGAAATAAGTCGATGAGCAGCAAAGGTGTATTTTTATCCTATTTACATTAACCTTCTACAAAGCCTCCTGTAGGCCAAAAGACGGTCCATGAAAGGAAATTTCTATAATTACCATGTTGTATGTGCCGGTTCATTCACCCGTGTAATCCTTAACTCGCCCTTTACACGAAGCATTTTGGCCCTTCTATTCATATCTCAACATATTGCGTCGTATTATCAAACCACGGAGTAAGGAATGATGACCGGAGATACCATAGTGCAGGTAGGTCAGGCGCCTTCTTCTAGGTCAAACACGAACGGTGGAGATGACCAAAACGATCAGTTACGAGTGAGCTAATAAGACGCTCGGGTTCTTTGAGTCATATTACAAAAAATGGTCAAGTTCAAAAAAAGCGAAGACAGTAACGTTCCTCGTCATCCGCACACTCGCATTTTAATGCGCTACTTTCGTAGGAGATTTGCGCTATGGCACTTCCGTTGGTCATTTTATTCTCCAGCTAGTCATTTTGTTCTCCATGAATCATACTACTCAAAGATTTTTTTAATTTAAAATTTCAGGACGAAAATACACGTCAACACTCAATAGTAGGTACTCGGCAGCCTTTAGAAAAGTTTCACTACAATAGCTGCTTGAGATTTATTAAAATTATTTTTAAAAAGTTGCTTGATATGATTGCTTTTCATTTTAATCTGTGAAATATTTTTATTTTTGACAGATTTCTAGACGGCGAAAAGATGGCAATGTCCTTGCTTGTTGTGTGTTTTAACATCTAAATATAGACGTGGCTGTGTTACTTATTGATTTATTTTCATTTTGAGAAAAGTTCGTGTAACTGGCGATAAGTATGTTAATCCTGAACGTTTCATTTATTGATATCCATTTGTTCATTAATAATAATTTTAAATATGATCTTCAAAAAATCTATGCTACCGGTATCGGGAATATGGTCCAAGCTACCAGCGATCAGAGCTCCAAAGACAGGAACTTCTTGACTTTAAAATTAAAAATAATAAAAAACTGCTTCTACTAATTTCCGCAATGGTCAATAACTGTCCCTCCATCTGTCTATCACATCTTCAAACCACATGACATAATAAAATCTAATTAACTAAATTCTTCTCGCATTCTTTCTAATTTACATCGAAATGTCCTTGACTTTGGTGTTGACGTCATATCTATGGTAAAATCATCTTGTCGCTATGGGATATTTGAACCGACAGTGATCTGTCTTTTACATCATATGGGGAATAACGTTATTACAAGATTGAATGGAAATTTTCTATTAATTTAGAACGAAATTCGAGAGTTTACATACGTGTTTTAGATAGGTCTACGTCTTTATTAAAAAAAAACCGGCCAAGTGCGAGTCGGACTCGTGCACGAAGGGTTCCGTAAATTACAGTTAAATCAACCTATCTCAAAACTATAAGAGATACTTTGATCAAACCAAAAATCGTTGAAAGAGTTAATTAGCATGCATCACCTCTATTTTTTTTAGAATTTTATACCCCGTAGTTATAAAAATAGAGGGGGGGGGACATACTTTTTACGACTTTGAGAGCTGATATCTCAAAAACCGTTCACTTTAAGAAAAATGTTTTTTAGAAAACTTTATATCATTTTAAAAGACCTTTCCATTGATACCCCACACGGGTATGTACATCGAAAAAAAAAATTTCATCCCTCAGTTACATGTATGGGGGGCCCCACCCCCAATTCTTTTTTTTACTATTTAGTGTCATATTTTTGTAGCGGTTCATACAACACATATTCCCATCAAATTTCATCACTGTAGTACTTATAGTTTCCGAGTAAATCGGCTGTGACAGACGGACAGACGGACAGACGGACAGACGGACAGACGGACAGACGGACATGACGAAACTATAAGGGTTCCGTTTTTGCCATTTTGGCTACGGAACCCTAAAAACGTGCAAAATAAATTCTAGGTATAGTTCTTGTCAAATATGCAAGTCTCTCCCAAGTCAGTCCTTTTAGGTCTCGCACGTACGCAGTAGTATTTTGTTCTTTCATTTTGACTATCCTGAAATCGTTGTAACCGACTTCAGAACGGTTTGTCAAACCACCTGCTCCGCCTCTAAAACATACAGTCCGACCATTTTTTAGTGCATTTGACAGCTATCAATTTTCAAGACCTAACTGAGAAGACTTACCGACTGACAGAACTGTACCAAGACTGGTAAGACAACAAAACATTAGGTAACCCTACATCTAGTTACACCGTCCTTTATTATTTGTCCGTCTACGTTAACAATCTAAAATTCCAATCAAGATTCTATGTCAAACGTAATGAATGAAAAATGTGGGTCCAATTGCCCACATTTTCTTTGTTGGATTACGACCTTATGTTCTTAGAATCCGTGAGGCGTGTTTAGTAGACCGCATATGACAGGTCAGGAGATACCGTTAATGAATTTATGTTCTAGAGTTTAACAATGTTATCGATGAAGCTCGTATCACGTCATTCCTGTAAGGATATTAATTTAGCGAAGGTCAATCGTGAGTGGGTCAAACTAGGATTGAAGGAATATTGAGTTACTGATTGTTATTCAAGGTGTTTAAAAAGGATCGAGTATAGGGAGTAGATCAAAACGCTTTTCTTTACATGACTCTTTAGACATGGGTAGGGTACTTTTCGAAGTAAAAGTAAAAAAAAAACTTTATACCTTTTTAATATCCGAAAAAAACACGGGCATTGTGTTTGAAACATTAGCTTTTACATATAATTGCTTAATAAATAACTAATTTCAACAGTAAACTAGGAATTTGATTCATACTTTCTCAAAAGGGCTAACCACAGTTTAATGTGTCACAAATCCAGGGTAATTAAGTTTTTAGTGGTTTTTACACTCATAATACATAATATTGCCTTAGTCAAACTCAAACATATGTATTTTATTTTTAACTCCCGATATTTTTAATTAATGATAACTAATTTGTCTGCAAATAAAATTGCAATTTAATATGAATATGTCCCTTTAAAATATGATTTTCATGTCTAGAGATTTTAATGAGACCAAGATTAATTTATTAAGCACAATATTACGTTACACTGCGATATTTTTAGACATAATTTATATAATCTCATATGTTTACTAACTCAAAATTTTAATGCTTACTAAAATCAACACATTCAATCCAATAACAATTCCGCTACAGTGGCTATAGACGGCGGTTATAATTGTTATACCTGTGCATAATGTAGAATGGAAACCCTAGTTGAAAACGAATTTGATGTGTATTCTTAAATACAGTCCACAATTTGTAAAAAATGAATTAATATGAATCATTCAGTGGACAAGCAAGTTGCGAAAGAAATATGCAACTCAAAGCAAAAGCTCTAGCGAATAAATTCAAATATTAACTTTCACTTACATAAACATAGTAAGATTGTAAATACTGTCCGCTTAAATTTGTCACTGTTAATTGGCAATAGGAATACTTAATAAAACATTCAGTTCAGATGTAATAAATGCGACGTTTACGAGTTCGCGTGCCTCATTTGTAACAGTTCGAACTAGAGAGCTTTAAGGCGCGTTTGGATCGAAAAGGAATTTGCTACTATACAGCGAATTTTTAGCAGTAGTCTGGCATAGGAAACAGTGGTGTCATATTTTCAGTCATGTTCTAGTTGTTAAATTTTCACCATGCTAGTCTGATCTAAACAGACCTCAATGTGAAACCATCGCTTTGATTGCTCGCCTACACTATAAGACAGATAAGTGGCCGGTGTTTCTAGCGGCACTTTCAATTATGCATGAGCCCACTTTTATCAGTTCACTTAACAACTTGACAAATTATATGGCAGTTGTTGTTAGCACAATTTCTAAGTTTCCCTGAATTTAAATTACGAGTGCCAGCCTTAGGATTCTGCAAATATTTTAGGATAAGTATTAATGCCGTTATTTTCTAAATATATTAAAACCTCAAACATGAAACTTATTTTAAAGCACCGGGCTCGTTCAAGTAAACAAATGTTGACTCAGTAATAAACGAACTGTTAAGCAAGTATGAGTAATTAACAAATGTCTTTTTTACTACGACTACGGCGAAACCAATTGTGTAAACAAATTAATGTCAGATGTAGTTTTTATTGAAATAGATTGTACTAGTGTAAATCTATAAATTCTAGGAAAACAAATAGAGTAAGATGACGTGGCTGACACAGAGATGTTTACACAGGAAGCACTTGTGACTAATAAAAATAGTCATAAAATAATTTAAATGTTCATCACAGACTTAAGAGAAATAGTTTAAAATACTTCTAGACCAAAGGATCGCTCCGTAAAAGAATTTGCACCGCAACATCTACATAATGTAAGACCTAACATTAAAAAGGGAATTGCTCACTCAAAATAACTAGTAGTTAGTGTACCGACGGATTGGTAATAACCGACCGATAGAAATCGACTAACAAGTCGTACCAGCATCAAGCAGAGCCGGCTTGTCATTACTGTACAATTAATTTGTCGTTCCGTGCAAAGCAAATACGGCTGCAGGCGATTCACCATGCAATGCTTCGATAACATTAATCATTACATTAGTATTGCATTTAATATCAAGATCTGATCAATGCACAATTTACTATCAACAGCGGTGGATATCGAAATTACCGGTGTTACTTTTAAAGTCGCTTTAGTAAGTGGTAGTTTGCTAATAATATTGTCATCTACTTGCTTTGCTGTTGCATTAGCAAGTCTTTCTAATGCCTTTAGGGTAAAAACCTGATCTTCTAGATAACTAGATTTGAAGGGAGATCGAAAATATTTAGTATTCCAATTATTCTGTCTTACTTTTTCATGTCCATTATTTTCCTAATTACATCTGCTCGTTTCACAAAATTAAACTATGCTTTGAAGTTTCCGTCTTCTACGCGTCTAAATGTTTATTTTATATGCTGTACTGTTATCGTTATTCAATACAAAGTAGGCAAACTAGCGGAGACCGAGCAATCAAATGCTCCGGAACACTCGGGGCGCCATTGAAGTGAGTCAAGCTGGTCGATAAGTTTGCGCCCATCTGTGGCTCATTACAGAACTATAACTCCGCCATGTACTCTCCTCTGTATTGTTCGCCGTTTAATCTGTCAAGCGATGATTAACGTAAGACCATAAGCTACGGCGCCCTATGAAACATACTCACGATAGCAAATGTTAACATGTACTCATGAAAGCATTTTGCGCCTGAATAAATTTACACACGAAGAAATATTTCCTTCTAACACATCGTAACTGTTGAGAAATCTACATATTTTACAGGTCTTAAAGGAGTGTCAACTGAGTTTATGATTGGACATTATATCCAAAACCTAACTTCAAAATTACGGCGTCATAACTTACAGAAATATCATTAAGTATAAATTCGAAAGATACTCGACCAAAACCTGTAATGTGCACGTGATTTACAACACCAGTTACTTTGACACTTTCGTTTGGGCAAGGTGTGGTGTGGTTGTAGGAGTTAGAGGGTAGATAGGGGTCAGCTGAAACTGGTGTTGTCTAGTTGGTGGGCAATCGACAACAATTACTGTCAGAACAATAGCAACCGATCTTTTGTACCGTTAGGAGCCCGCGGCCCCTCGGTCAAGTGTGGCCAGATTCTGCGATACCTATACTGCCTGTGCAGTTGCCCTCTGGACATTAACTATATTCTGGCCCTAAGAATGTCCACAGGTATTTTGTTGTTCACTATCTAAAGTATTTGATACTTAACTACCATCAGAATTCTACACTACCAAGTAACAAATCTAGATATAGAATTTTGCGAGAATACCCAACATTCGGAATAGAACACGCGAAAGATCGATCACACTAATGTAACTCTATTTTTGCAGACGATACATGAATCATGAATCACTTTCTCTTTCAAATCAGGCAGGTGATATATAAATAACCGTGAAATAAATTTCCCAATAGACAGATTTTACATTACGATGCCAAAATTATCGGTGAATGACGTCAGGGATTGTAGCTAGGCACATAATCCGTAGCCTCGGCCCATCACATCTTAACGCCACATGTATTGAAAGCTGGACACAGATTTAAACATAATTCATATTAAATATACATCTATGACAGATGTATTTGATTGCGTCAGAAATTGCCGCGTCATTTTATTTATTTTACTGTCTGAATGCGATTACCGCTGTGATTTGAAGAATGGTATATTCGACAACGTTTTCGGTTGGTTGTATGTAGGATTTTGAATAAAGCGTATTGTTTCCACATTGTGAATAGCTATACATTTACGAGCTAGTTACTTAAACCCAAACTACACAGAGGTATTTCAACTTGTTTTATTTTCGAACGTTATACCTAACTGAGGAGAACCTACTGGCCACAGTGTATGTTAAAAGTCCCCAAAAGTTTGTAGACAAAGAAGCACCAGGTGTTGAAGATGTCAACATAAAGCACTCAACGTCGCGACCGTGGATTAAATAAGACTCCTCTATTTCACAAATATGGTACAAAAGTAATTCAAAATTTTCTTCAATACCTCTTATTTGGACATTCAATTAACCCTTTCTTCAAAACAATTGGGACTTTGGGAGGTCTATAACCGACTCTAAAAGGATCATCTTTGTGTTACGCGAATAAGTTGAGTCAACAGTTTGTTCCAAGTTTTGATTGTAGTACTTCTCATGAAAGCAGGCACTGATTAGTCATTGTTTTAGTCTAGCCTGAGGGATTTCAACCCCGTTAATTACAGGTTATTCAAATCTTTGTGTTCGGGCTGCTGAATTATTGTAGTTTTGGCTTTGTGTTCCGCAGTTGGAATTAGTATTTTCTACTGCAGTTGTTGTAAATTAATTAGTGCGGTTCACAGTAATAATTTTACAATAACTGTCTTTCTGTAATTTTATCATTTGTACCTCAACTGGCCCTTAACTATTTAAGGGTCGATTTCAGTCAAACCAGGTAAGTCCAGTACCAGTTTAAACTCCTTAACGGTTAGCCCGGTTGATACGGCACCAGGGAAAGATTATTATTTATTTTATGAGACATTTACGAAAACATTTATTCCTTTCGAAGATTTCTGTTTACAAATGTCATTGCTTCAGTACATATGCCAGGCCCTATTACCTACATAATACTCTTAATTCCCAATACAAACTTTAAAGAATGCACCAGCCTCCCAAGCATGTGGAACAAACTAAATGATACATCAGGCTCTCGTTACGGTATAGGAAGTTGTACCGCGCGGGCCACGAACGCGTCCCGTAGGACATTCCAACATGCATGCTGATTGCTACTGCATAGTTAGGAGTAAGTGCAAGTAATTGGTGTTTGTTTGTGCAGATACCTTTATTAGTGCGGTGTGCTTATTTGGAATATAGATTTAAGTGTAGGTAAGTACTAGGTGTTTTTGAGAAAATTCAAAAGTGGATAAATTATTGGAAATAATAAAGGACAGCGATAGAAGGTATCTATGAACCCAATTATAAAAAAATTGAAAGGTCGTCAGGTTCCACTTACTTCTGTGGCTGTGTGGTTATGTTCCTATGTACAATTTATTCTTGTAAACAAGCTAATAACAGCTGTTGTAGATGCCGCATAAGACCCCGAAAACCATTAAAAGTAAAAAAAAGAATGCATTTTGCATTAAAACTTTGGCCTCAGAAGTACAAGTTCTTGTCTTCGTCTATTCAACGATAGCTGGCGCTAGTAAGCCGACGTTAACGAAGCACGATAGTTGCAACGTCGAGTATCATTTCATAGATAAACTAACCAACACTACTAGCCACTAGATGGCGCGCAGCGTTAACATTTTGTGTTGGGCTCATAACTTTTTGTACCTACATAACTTTATTTTACACATTTACTAAAGCATCTATAGGATGTTTATAAGTATAGTTCCTGGATATTCAAGACATTTTGTGCATATCGCATTACATTATTATGTATTTCGTAAATTTCAGCATTGGGAAGTTGTTTCTTATTGGAATTTTTTGGTAGCTCTCAGAAATGGATATCTTTTTTAACAGAATCTGGAGATACCTATAAAAATTTTCAAGGAGGTTTGCTTATACTATGACTTACCTTGCAATCTCCTTGCACACATATAGCTCTGAACCCCGGCTTGGTGCATGGAGTTCCGTCCACCACCAGTGCTAAGGAGGCGTAGAACTGCTGCCCCCGTGGTCGACAGTTTAGGGTGCATGGTGAGTCACCTGGAAGAAGAACAGTAGATAAATAATTAGTCAAGTAGTGTTTAATATGTTTTTAGGGGTGAAGTTGGTATCTACTTACCAGTAATCAACATATTGATACTTAGTCGTTGATTACATTAAAACCTCCAGTTACGATATTGTCGGAAAATACCTTTTTGCAGAACTATCTTTGTTTTACTCTACTGCTAAATATAAGATAAAATTGGCTAACTGAACCTTGAGAAAAAATTCATAATTCCTGATCACAAAAGAGATCCCCATGAATGTTATAACACTGGAGAATTTAAAAAGATTGCACGTAGATTAGGAGTAAAATAGTTCAATAAAGAAACTTACCATCAACATAAGGCACCCAGGTATAGAACCGGCCACGGAATGGTCTTCTGTCATACACAGCGCACTGTTCCGCGCGGGCGTCGCGAACTGGACCGGGACACGGCTGTGAACAAAATGTAAGCTATGTTAACGAAGTCTATATCTAATGTAATGTGTGCGCATTCGAGGACGCCGGCTTCCCGTGTCGTCTCAGGCACGGGGATGTAACACCGCCAACTTGCAGACTCCGAGCTGCTTTGTGAAAGTTTCTAAAACCCACAAAGCGATTTGGTCCCGGAAATCGAACCTGACACCAGTCAGAGTTTATTTCCTTTCATTCTTTTGAGAAAAGCAGTACACATGCCTCGGCGGAAATGACAATTGCCTGTCTCGTTGCGTAGGTATCAGTGAAGACCTCGCCTCGTCCTCGGCCTTCAAAGCAATTTCCTATTTTCCGGAATTTGCAATACTTAATATACCAACTTTTACAAAGAGTAATCCTCCGTGTAATTAACTTACGCCAAAAACAAATTAGAAAAAATATACACAAGTGCAAAGTTTCAATTGGGAAAATACTCGTCACATTCTCAAGATACCATCTACCTGTACACATCTAGATTATGCCAATCATATCTCCGTCAAACATATTAACACTGCCTACAATACTGAGTCTCTTGCGGTAATTATGATCCTTGGCACACAATCCGCGCATGACTAATAACCGCTGATATAAGTTGAACCGGTCATTGACCTCACAGAGAGATTGCCGGCTCAACAATGATTTGTATTTATTTAGCGTTGTGTATCGTCATGCCCCTTTCGCTCGCTGGTGGAGTATCTTGCCTCCAGGCGAACAGATAATGGTCTAATATCTTTGAAAGTTATCCTGATAACGGAGACAATGCGAGCGCGGTAGCCTATCGATGTTGTAATTTGGTTGGCGATGTTTCTGTGCACGTGCTATCAATGATTGTTGATGTTTGATAGAATGGTTTGAGCTACGGTTGTTTTTTTTCATGTTTGATATTGGGGCATTCTGGAACTTTTGGATACCTGTGATATTTCGTTCCAGCTTCAAGCAGAAGCAGAAGTTCAAGACAGTGAGAAGGGGGATATAGCAGTTTTAGTCTTTTATTTCAAGTTAAAAGCTTCCAATTATTAGCAGCTTCTATAAATGGTTTCTATATACCTACCTAGGACTAGCTGTTTCCCGCGGTTTTACACGACCCGTATAGCATATTTTACTCGGGGATAGTCTAGTGAGATAAAGATACTCACTGTAGTTTTACACTCGTGGTATCTTCGCGCTAGCCCTGGACAGTCGGGACCCGAGGACCCAGGTCCGTGGATAACGTTTCGAGCTCGTCTCGTGTGGTCTATACTGCGTACTAGTTTCCTTCTTTTCTGCTTCGCCGTAACCTGGAATTTTCAAATGGTCACATTTAATGGGAAACTTCGTTAGTCAGGATTTATGTATCTCAATATCAGGTCATCGGAACATGAACAACAATACCTATAGTAGAAAAAGCAGACTATTGTTTATATAAGAATGATGTTTTGGATTTTCCTTGCTAGACACCTGAATATATTAAGATCGGTCTGTATCTGGTTACAGTTGCCTATTGACTTGCACGTCTGTTCCAACATGAATAATGTCATCAATGACAAGTCAAAGTGCCCTTTGACAACCTACGTCAATGTAATAATTTCTCTTAGGCATTCTTATTAAAAGATCTATTTACCAAACTTACGCCTAAACAGGAGCTACTCAAAAAGCTACAATAGTTATCTTTGCTTTAAACATTTACACTCACAAAGCCAAAAGCGTGCACTTCGTGTAGGTACATCATTTCGAAAGTGGGACAGTCTCCTTACAAGATCCGTTCTGTAATTCCGAAAACCCTCATGAAGTATACGTGATAGATGTCAGTGGCTAATTGTGTTTGAATGTTTATACATATTAATAGGTACTGGCTAAACTTAATATGCTAAGTGGAGAAGCTGGGATCTCAGCTATCCTGAATACCGAACTATCATACGTCATTGAGCTCAGCGATTGGTACTTGATCACGTCATTTTGATTTCAGATTGAGGATATAGAAAGCTCGGGAATGATGTTGTGAGAGACCAAATCGTGGAACTCAAGTGTAGGCATAGGGTAATATCTCCCCATTTTCCAATAAGTTCATGATTTAATTTAATTGTTTTGCAGCTTTCTTGTTCCATAGGTTCAATGGATTGTATATCGTAGGTATGTATGCCTACCTTCCTAAGCTATTTACTTGAAAATTCTCATTCTACCACTATTTACGAAATGTTAACTAAGAACATCAAACAGCGTTGAGTGTTTATTCTATACAGCTGTTCAAAGTTTTTTTGCAAGAAATTTTAAAATATGCATGTCTTTACATATTGACATAGGTGATCCTTAAATATGCCATGTCTTTGACATTGTCTGTTATTTGTCAGCACGTACTTGTTTATCTAAATAGGTACACATAAATGAGAAAAATTATTGTAGATGAATGATGATGATGATATTCCGTTTTTGTACATGCATAAAAACCATTAATTTCCTCAGGAATAAGGTCAAATATATAAGAAAGCTATTCCGAAAATGATTTTAGCGACAATGTTCCAAATTACTTTATTTCACTTCGAGCAACTTGGTAAGATCTTGTTATCTTAACGTTCTTTAACCAAACTTTTTGGTCAGCAACACCCGGAAAAGGCACGCTCCTTTCAATGAATCATACTTGGTACTTAAAAATGTGACCCACCGCCTACTCTATTGTTCTATTAGCATGTACCTGGCCATACATAATGTGGCAACTGTACATAGCGGCACGCGCTTCTACGTAATGAAACTCATTGTTTCAGCTCATCATTAGTACCAGGTTCGGCCGCAACGGGGCGCCTCACACGACTTTTGTCTAGTAATTAAAATTATGAAACTCGCCTCGCCTTATATTACGCCTACAAGTAATTGGTTCAGATATTGATACTTCATTCTCTGCGATGATATGTTTTAATTAGTTGTTCGCGCCGAGCGAGTCATTTGTTTATCGAGATTCCGAATGATGGTTCGGAATGTTTATTGTTAATCGAAAGTATCGGAGTATCGAGTGTATATTCGGCTTTGATTTCGAAGAAAGTTTACAATGAAATATAAACTTACAGTAAATACTAAGCTTTAAGTAAATTTTCTTTCGCACGTAACTTGAGTTGGAAATCAATATTGGTGTACAAAAACACGCTAGTAAAATATTTGAACATACTTAACAGATTTGTAAATAATGTTCATCATATTAATAGGTCAAATTCTCATCAGGCTCATTGTTAGAGTGCGTCGCCGAGATAGGCGACGCACTCTAACAATGAGCCTGATGAGAATTTTAGCGACCGGCGAATGCGCGTGCGACGCTTTTCAATCGTAAAGCTTTAGGTACAAAGGTCCGCTCGTAAAAAGTTTTAATAACAAATTGGAAAGCAATATCTTCTTGTTGTCTGTTGTTGGCATGACTACAAAGCTGATTAAATATGCGGTTATCTAAACGTGACAGATTTGATTTTATACTTAAATTAGATAAACTAGCTGGGAAATATCATTACATCAAACGGAAAGGTTATTGTCTACGTTTTACATAGGCACACGATACCTATAATGGCGTCCACGACCGATTTCAGCCACGGCGGCTGTTCTAATATTAAGGAGATCAGCCAGCTGCGCAGGACATATTATAGTGCACGAGCATTTGCGCAGACACAGGTGCACTCCTATTCCTTCACTCTCATAACCCGATGGGACGGCAACCCGACACGACTGGAGAGAGATCAGGCGCAGGACCGACATTTACGTGCTCTCCGATGCACGGGTAAATCAATCACCAACTACCAGACTACGGGCTGCTTTGTGAAAGTTCAAGAAAACCCACAAAGCGATTTTGGTCCGACCCGGGATTCGAACCCGAGACCTCGAGCACAGCAGCTGCGCTTGCGACCAGTAGACCAACGAGGCAGTCACGATACCTATAATACCCCTAGACATGAGAACTACCGTTCCTGATTTCAATGCCTACCTACAAAGGCAATTTAACTTCTACGAACACTCAAGCTTGCAGAACAAAGTTTGCCTGACTGTTTGCCAAAAGGTAATTCCCACAGTACCAAACAGTTTGTAAACAATAGATTACAATCATGTACCACTAAAAGAGCATTTTGTTCGTCAATCAAATTGCTTGTAGAAAAACAGTTCAGTCTTGTTACCGTAGAGTTGTTCGGCCGACCCGTTTGTATATTGCCTTAATTTGGCGTGTTCGCTCAATGTGTAAGGTTTGTAGGGTCACTGAGAATTTTGTTAGCCTTTGCCATGGGAAATTATTGGTCTGTCGAACTGATTGATTCAACTTTTGGAGTTGGGAGAACTCGGATGGTGTTTCATACTATATATATTCTCTTTTTAAAGTACGTATAGTACTCAACTTACATCATACAACGCTATTTTAGACACCATGAATCTGTTAACTGGCAACCGACAAAAAATTTCACTTTTGAGTCTCAAAAAGGATCTTCAACCAACTTAAATACATGTAAAGACTACCTCATTGATAGGGCCTAAAACAATTATCAACCCTATTACAAGCTTTAGGTAGTTGGGCTTTTGTTCCCACTGTTGTTGTTTTATCGAACAAATATTTACACCTGTTAAAATTTGACCTCAAACAAAACATTTATTGAAAAGGAATGTTATTAAGCGCAGTCTACATAACACGGCGGAATATCCAGACGAGACACAAATGTGAAAGTGTTGATAATCTGCCGACTGTTGTGATGGGCAGACGAAATTCTCGTGTCTAATCGATGCTCATCATCACATCTCACTCGAATGTGCCGATCGTGTGTACTCGACATTAGGCCAGTATAATATTGAAAATAAATAAATTCTGATTTTGAAATAGGAACGCTTGATCTTTGGGTCATTTTTGAAGAGCGTGGATAGTGTGTTCTATTTGTTCGATATTTGATTTTGGAATGTGAAGTATTATTTTTATGAACCCTGTCTATATAGAGGACTTCTGTATTGCAACTATGACGTTCAAGCGACGTGCAATTTATGTATCTTTCAATCTGTGCGTGCATTAATGTTGAGTACAAAGGTCGGGAAAGCAATATTGATTAAGTATTAGCTACACCTAGTTAGACATGGAGTCACTTGGAACTAAATAGAAAACTGGCTCCATAGCTATTCATATTGAAATTGGTGTTAATTTATCGATAATAGCCTATTAACGTCAAAACATCCATTTCCATCAAGCAAAGCGTTTAAAATCCGTCGCATCCTCAAGGAAGCGATGTTTCGCAACTGTCTGACCTGTTCCCATAGACTATTAGTCACGGCCATCGTTTGTCTCAGTAAGTCAGTACTTGATCCTCTATTATGAGGGTTGATGATCGGCCGTGATGTGGGAAGACGGGACCTAATCTCTGTGTGAAGATTGATGGACTGAGTACCTAATGACTGGACTTATAGGAAGCGAAGGATTTTTTGATGCGTTGATGATTGAATTATGAAGTGATATTAAATCATAGAAAAAGTCCTGACACTGTTTCTGGTATTTTCTTTATCTATACCAGATGTTAAGCCAGTTGAATAGAAGAAAATTACTTTATATGGATGAAATTAGTGGTCAGTAGGACTTGATCCTCTATTATGAGGGTTGATGATCGCCCGTGATGTGGGAAGACGGGACCTAATCTCTACGTGAAGATTGATGGACTGAGTACCTAATGACTGGAGTTATAGGAAATGAAGGATTTTTTGATGCTTTGATGATTGAATTATGAAGTGATATTAAATCATAGAAAAACTCCTGACACTGTTTCTATTATTTTCTTTGCCAATTATTGAATAAAAGGAAATTACTTTATAAGAATTAAATTATTGTAAGTGTCGGGTTTGGGATTGCGGTTTGATTTTTACACATTCATTAGTTGAGTTTTTAATTGTTGCAGAAGCAGAGTTCACCCACGAAAGCAATATAAAAGAACAGGCCTTATTTTAATACTCCACAGAGTGCATAGAGATTTAAGTAATTATAATTACCACTCATACTATTATTTTTATACAGTGAAAAAAACATTATTCACAAACTACTGTCATTAACCCGTGCAAATCCCACTACAAAGAAGGAAAGCCTACCCATTCACTTTACAATTTCAATCTAAAATAAAATATGATTCAATCAAGGTCCCTGAGTACCGTATCAGGTGAGCTCTGTCGGCGGCGCGCGCGCAAGCTCTCCTGCGGTGGCCAGTCCTGGCCGCTTTATCGATCACGCGCCCTATCATTAGATATCATTGTGATCTATGATCTATGCGCCCGCGACAGTATAGGGTTGACAGTCGTTTGTTATTGGGTTCGGTGATTGTTTGGTTATGGTGATTAGGTATTTTTCTAAATTATTTAATTTCGTTTCAAACTCAAACTATTCAAATTTTTCAAATAGACCTATAAAAGCTCTTTCGAAACGTCAAAGTAGTTAGTTACAGTTTAAATAGTAAAATTATGTATAGCATTGGAATTACTTAATATTATGTTTGTTTTTGTGCATAACATAATTAATTAGGTAGGTATACCTTTGCAAAGAAGGGAAAGAAAAATGTCACCAGCATTTATGGCTCTTTATTTAATTCCCAAAGGAAGTACAATTCCCATTTCCACATAAAAAAAAAACTACACGAGACAAATTAAAGGTAACTTTTATAGAGGAGTAACCCTGACCTACCACAACAGTTCTACAGCGTGAAACAAAAGTATTAGTAAGTATCACCACGATCACTAATACAAGCCTTATCTTAATACCGGCTCTATAATGAAACAATTAAGATGAAAACCCACGAACAATACAAAAAAACCGGCTAAGTGCGAGTCGGACTCGCGCACGAAGGGTTCCGTACCATTATTTAGAAAATTAGCAAAAAAATGACCCCAAAATATTTATTTTATACTAGTTTTCAGTATTTGTTGTTATAGCGGTAACAGAAATACATCATCTATGAATATTTCAACTCTCTAACCATCACGGTTCGTGAAATACAGCCTGGTGACAGACAGACGGACGGACGGACAGAGGAGCGAAAACAATAGGGTCCCGTTTTACCCTTTGGGTACGGAATCCTAAAAACTTAACACATTAATCTTCCTCACAAGTTAACTTGTTTGTTTTATGCTGTACAACACGCATACGGTTTTTAAAAACCTTTGAGAAATTAGAATAATGACGTTTTTATCGACACTTGAATGCTGTTTAAGTGTTGTGCTTTTATTAATCGCTTTTATGGGAGATAGTAATTGATTCTCTTTTTTTTTCTAAATGGGCAATTTTTTGTTTGTGTTTTAAAGGCTTTTTTAATGGGACAGTTTACTCATTTGCTTTTAATCTACCGTTTTGTAGACACTTAACTTAATTGGCATAGCATGTCGTAATACTAGAAGAACTTTATGAGTAGGTAGTAATTAAGGGACAGTTAGCAATGGCTCATAAGTATGAGCATATGATAATGTGAGCAAACCAACTATTAATTTAAATATTAACTCTTCATCTTTGCCGAAGTCCAAAATTATCTGACATCAAGTCCTTATCGTTCTAATGTTCCAGTGTAAAAAAATCATTGATGCTTCTAAGGATTGATCCTTACCTAGCAGGATCCCTTGGCAGACAATGTCGTTCCTGTACAGCCACTCCTCCCCCGCAGGTCTTGGAGCAAGGACTCCAAGTTCCCACGAGCTCCACGCGTACATTGTCGCGTTCGTTCGGATCGCATCTGTCGTTCTTGGCACCTGAGAAGCAATTAACATCATAAACAGCCTGAATGAAGGAATATCTGTACTGTGTTCTAATTTCAAAAGATGATGATATGAAGAATTGTTTCGAAAGTATGTTTTGTTTGCAAGGAATGTCTGCTATGTTTTTTTCTGTGACCTTTCAGTTCAAATTCCGATCTTCGGAATTTTTCATTTGCTTTGACTTCTATTTTGTACTGAACGAGATCTTTACTCACTAAAAGATCAATGTTTGTAATAAATTGTATTTCTTCTTGGTATTCCGTGACTCGATAGAATTCTTTGATGTATTGATTCGTGTTTGTAAACACAATTTCCAAACTGTTTTCCTTAGGAGTCTTTTTAGTTCAAGGTTGAATTCCAACCTTTATACAACAACGAATTCCTTTGGCTATTTCAAATGACACTGCCTACTCGTAAGACCTCTCGTAAATATTTCTAATTTATGCCCAATTGTTCTAGAATGTTCAAGTACCAAATTTTGAAATCACAATAGAAGTCAAGGAAACTTTGATTCAGCTAATACAAACAGCCATTTCTATTAAATGAATGGCGGATTGATTGATGGGTCATTGACGTTGTACAAAATGTTCCACTTGGCTATATCATTGTCGAAATTGTGCCTAAATTGGCCCAGATGTTCAGGCATATAGGCTACATTGTTTGAATTGTTATGTATAGTGGACAATGGTGGAACGAAATTCAGTCACGTAGCGCATACAGCTGCTTAATATAAAACGACATTGACATCATCATCGGTTTATTTATTAAATCATGACAAAGATAGGCCTCATTTCATTGCAGTAATTACCAGATTTATTTTTGCGCTCCCAATTGATGATTTCAGACTTCAGACAATCAGTTACTCCATTATGGCATGAAACGAGGTCAAACCAACAAGTGCTTTGATTTTAAAACATTAGTAAGGATAATAAGGATGCGATTACGACCAACATAATACCTTTGATTATTTACAGAAGCGTACAGAAACAAATGATCGAACCCAAAGCTATCAATATTGCAATACATTGCAACAGGCAATTTGTATAAAGAAAGAGATCAGAGTAAGTCAACATCAAAGGGTTATAATTGATGACGTCAGTTACTCACCGGTCGACCAACCTCGGTGCTCGTGGTTTGTGCGTATATGAGTGGGTCTCGCGAACAAGCGAGGAACCTGAAACAATAACAATTCAAATCAACGTCTAAATCGTAAACACTGCAAGCATTACTCACATGATGTATCACATTTATTTAACACGGCTTTAGGAATCCTTTGTACGGATTTACGAAACGACGAAAATGTGGCTCAGAGAGATAAGTCTACGGCTGTAATTGTCGACTCATCTCTGGTTGAACAAAGAAATGCTTTCACTTTGAAAAGCTTTGACAACACGTTTCAGGTTTTATTACTGCCTGTCTTTAGTTCTTAGATTTTCCTTTTGTGTAATGATACGTTTATTTGTAGTCGGCTAAGCTTTAAATGTGGGAAAACAATGGCTTGGCGCTGGCTAAGTATAGGTCTGTCTTCAGAGAGCGGGACTATAGAATTATGTTTAAGTATTTTATTTTGCTATGACTAATCGGATTTATGCAGGGTAGGACTGCTATATTTTCCCTTATTATTTAAAATTGTACTTTAGAACCATCATGTTTTTTTGAAGAATTTAAGTTATCGAGTGTTCTTAATAGTACTGTTATGAACGATCTACATTTTCGACAGAAACAATATGGCTTAGATATTTGTGTAAATTTGATTGAATGATAATCTGTTCTTATTCCCGTACTTATGGGGCCATTACTTTTTTTTATTTTAAATACTCACCAATCGTTTTGAATAAGAGTCGCACAATCTTGCGTCTATGTCAAATTATAAGTCTCGAGCCTTGAAGGTGCAATTATATACATACTGATAGTACGGAAATTCCTAATACTAAGTAAGTTGGCAATAGCATCAAGTTGCACCAGATCATGTCCGCCATGATAGGTGGTCGTTCTCAAGCATTCCGCATTGCAAATTTATTATTTTGTACGTTAAGTATTTTCCTTCGTTTACCTTCAGCATTTCAATTGGAATCTGTGTTGAGAACAAATCGGCTCTATTTCTGATGCAAATGGCAAAGAAAGACGAAGAAATGTATGAAGCTAGAAAAGTTTGTGTAGAGTAAGATTTCTGTTGCTATTTCAAGGATAAGATTGGGCGTGGAATGTGGGTCATATATCTATACAGGTATCATATAGGCGTTTCAAGTTTCTTAATAATATTTAACCTTAAACCATGACGTCACCACAAAGGGCTTACTATTCGGCAATCCAATTCTAAGAACGGCGCCATAATAAACTAACTACATACACAATACATTACGAATTAATATTTAA
The DNA here is from genome assembly GCF_030705265.1 of Helicoverpa armigera. NCBI lineage: Eukaryota > Metazoa > Arthropoda > Insecta > Lepidoptera > Noctuidae > Helicoverpa > Helicoverpa armigera. The sequence goes on along the minus strand of NC_087134.1, from coordinate 5,558,581 downwards.
TAATACAAAGGGCTCTTAATATCCTATGGAAGTGTCAAATGATAATTATAATTTCCATCACAAACAGTGCTAGTACTTCATGTTGCCGATAGAGAGCGCCACTGAATACTAAGTGAGCGATAACATCAGCTACTAATGCTTTATTAGAATAACCCATTCATAGTTAAGCGTCCTATAATAGTGAGTGGTTTTGCTAATATGTACTTATTATGTAAGTACCTTTTTGAAACAATTGAAGCACGAATAAGTTTAAATTTCGGAATAAAGTGTACCTACGAAGTCTTATTGAAAGTAAAAAACGTGCTATTGGAATTCGGAATCTTTCATTGTCATTTTTGTCTTGGCAGAAAAACTTTATTTTGTAAAGTGGCTTGGCAGAAAAGATGTTACCTATAGCTCCATAAAAGCTGAAATAGCCAAAACAGTTTTAAAATCTGAAATTTACCTTTAAGCCCAGAATTCCAGGCACATAACTCGCGTCTTTGTCCTATTGTATCATTAAATTTGTCCTTATCTTACCCGCATTTGAATATTTGAACCGTCTCACTTCCGCGTAGTTTGTATCTCCGGAGATTCGCTAGAGATTAGATAGGAACATTTTACTTGCAGTAAAATATACGTAATCCAGTGCATAAAGAGAGCTGTTGTCTATTAAAATTTATTGGTTTAGGGTCCTTTACGACTATGAGTTGGCTAGCATCCGTTGTGGCTGTAGGTTTGTACCTTGTTTTGGTATACCATTGGGAAGTGTAAGACGAAGGTGCTTATTAATTTGTTAATTATTGCTCATGCAACAATATTGGTTGTTTTAGGGCTTTTATATTTAAAGAGGTCTCATATTATATAATCAGCCACTCGCTTTTTCGATGCGTCTTTTTATTTTTTCTAAAAGAGTTCCGAAAGACTCACCACCACCGCATGAGGGTTTTCTAAAATGGCGTCCACGAGGTGGCAGCACCTAGGCGTCAGGTCCAGGTACCCGTCAAAGTGCTTATCTTTACTATGAACCGTGAACGATTTTAGTGATTTATATTGTATAATTAAAGCAGTGCATTAATGTTTTACAATTGCGGTTGAGTAGATAAAAACTAAATCATATTGTGTAAACAAATTCAAAATTTTAAACGCAAAATTGCGTTATCTGCCTTTCAACGAGCTTTTCCTTAGTACCAGTGACTTTTGCACCCCTCTTTCTAAGCTCAATTTTTAGTTCGGAAAACTTATTCCGACCGTAGTCCATAATAAAATCAATAACACTTCCAATATAACAGAATTTCAATAAAAAATAAGTTCGGACCCTACAATTCCATACTATTTGACAGCTGTTTGGACCAGACGCATACGTGGCGCCATCCTGTGGCAGAAAAATTAGAGAAAACCCTCATTGGTTATGAACAGCACACCAAAAAGAATTACTAAATGATGTTCAAAGGTACCCAGGAAATCCCTGTAGAAAACCAAAATCGTATTTGGTTACATGCACTTAAAGCTTCCATATATTATAAGCACGATCACTTTGCAGTTCAGCTATATAGAACAGAGTAGAAAAGGGTGACCTAGCTCTATGCATTCGACGGTCGAAGAACGAGCGTTTACTTGGATAATCCATTACAGTCGACGTTTCCCGCTCAGCGACGTGACCGAACCATTATCACTATGTGCAGAGCTTATAGTACTTCCTTCGAAAGAGATTTATAACAATTTCCTTCGTCTGCCATCATGAAAGATTATGACAAATTAAAATATTGGAGTGAGTTCTTAAACCAGAGCAGTGTTTTTAAAACATTGATTAGGAATAGTGGATAAATATAGGTCACATGATAAAAGTACCTTACGTGAAGTTTGAAATGATTATTAAAGGAATACGTTATGTGATTTAGATGATATTATGATGCATTGTATTTGTGGAGTGGACATAAATCGTGAACAGGCGCCGACCACCATCGCCACCGCCGATAATGGCGTATATTGACAGAATAATGTTCACAAATCTTAAGCAAACACTGCAATGGCGTCACATCATTGGCATTTTTCAGTTCACATTGCCATGTGTAAAAATAGGACACATTAGGTACAAGAGTACAAGTCATCAAGGAGTGTTCGACGGTCATGGATGGGTGGCCGGTTGCGTCAGCGCATCGACACGGCCTAATCTGACGATAAATCACTCGGTTTCTGGATCGGAATGAGATCACGGGTCCAAATCGATACTAAATGAGAGACGAGCTTAATTGGAGTAAACCAGTCGTTCGTGCACGATTTATTTTGTTAGTTCTTTTGTTGTTTCAAATCAGTATTGTTGTACGTTTAGTGATGTCCTTTGTCTGCATTGTGGCTGCAAGTGGTTAATTGGCTTTTGCAATTTGTGCAAATAATGATGAATGGGATTTGCTGTTTTGTTGCTTTCTCTGCCCTTTTAACGTGAGAGGGTTAATTAATGATTTGTTGTAATTATATTAGCTCAGAAATTAATAATGTTAGGAGACTTTGAATTATTATGTTCTGTTTGTAAACTGTAGTTCCGATTCTAGTTGCAGGTTTTATAGATCAAGTAGGTCGTTTACTGATCAAGTTCGGTTCACCTCGGAATCAGTGAATTGATATCGTTTTCTGAACCTATAATTAGTAGACAGTGGTTCAAGTTCACCACATTTAGTTCAAAGGTAACCGCTCGGTCTGCTTTAACTGCCGCGCCGGTAAATACCTCCGATTATACCACACACGAGTGGTCTGAGGGTTAACATCAAATTGATTTGGAGAAGATTTTGATTAAAAATACGCAATGGAGTTGTTCTGTAAGATATATTTTTGTCATAAAAAAAAAAAACTAAAATAATGATTGCAAAAGCAGTCATTATTTTATTTTCTGTGGACATCAATTTTCGTTTTGATATCTTAAATTATTATAAAAATATTCTTAGAAAAAAATATTCTGAAGCAAATACACATACAGGTACAAGGTGAGATAAATCGAATATATTTTCAGATTTACATTTCAACCACTTTTCTCAATCCTAGAAATCCAACCTGTTATATAGAGACAACCCTAAAACGCCCGTCGAATTTATTTATATAGTGCGAGACGCAGTGGCATTAGTTAGTCCGGTGATAAAATCTGTTCCGGCGCCCTCCGGTACGGTTCCGGGTATATTACGGTTATCGAGTTTAGTGAAGAACTTACCTGTTGCTTTAGCGTAGTAGGGTTTCATCATTATAGGTTTATAGCTATATCCATGTGTGTATTTATTGACGATGCCGGTGTGAAAAGAATTTAGCCAATTGGAATTTTTAGCGATAGGTAAACAATTTGTGCATTGGTCGATTTGTAAATTATGTTGGTACAATCACTAGGTATTTCTGGCCAACTAAGTATTTGCGCAATTTTTCACACACTCCTAGAAAAGATTATGTAGATGTAAAGATGCAACTATACCTACATTTAAATTGAAGGAAGCAAACAGTGCGAAGCTAATTACGAAGGTAATATAAGTTTAAAAAAGCGGCATGTAGTGTAATCAAACAAATTAGTACAGCACATTTCCAACCATAACCACGACACATACACGTAAAATGAAAATTATAATTTACACAACAACATTAATTAGATTAACTTATCAACATTACCATGACTCAAATTTACGAGAGAAATATGCAAATGCGTCGGTCGTTGAGGCCCGCACGGTAGCCCACTCAGAATTATTAATATGTTTACAATTCGGATAACAGAGGCCCTTTGTGTAAACGACCATAAAAGTAATTGGTGTAATTCATCTCAATAGGTCGTAAAATTGGGGTTATAACACGGGTCTGAAGTACCGAGCACGTGACCAGTGCACGGTTGAGTCTTGGGGTTGGATTGCACCTGGATTTCTTCGTAATTTTTATGGCCCTGGGCCCTGATTGATGGGTTGGGTGGTCGAGAATTGATTTTTTTGTGTTAATAACTGTAATTTTGTTTTTAGGGGCCTGTTTTTTTAATAATTATCCCTGTTTTCTTATAAATTGACTTTAAATAATATTTGCTCTAATCTTACCAACATTTATATCATACAAAATTACCTGTGTAGGTAGGATCTTACCTTATCCATTTTCTAAAATATGGGATAGCAAAAGAAAGATACAGGCCAAAGTTAAATTAAGAAACGCACCGCCAGTCATAGACAACCAAAGTTCATACCGAAGTTCTACGTAGGTACGTGTACCGTCAATTGTATTGATCGAATTAATTCCCAGAAATGTAGTATTAAGATAATATAGACAGCGTTAAATTTATCCCATCCGTTCGCATCTAAATCATTGATAAGTAATCAGGGATTAGGAATATCATAGACAAGATTACACGCGTCGAGAAGATCTATGGTGCCCTTGATAAAATTAGAACTGGCCAGTTACATTGGTGTTTTAGATAAAAATAAAATAAACAGATATTTAGTTAAAACGTTTCTCAGATTATTGATTTTAACGAATAAATGTTTTTATTAAGTGTAAAGCTAACATTAATGATTCGATATATTCGATACGGCAATATAAAATGAATGGCCTTAATTCAGGTTCTGCAATGAAAATTAACATTAAGCAATTCCAAAAATAATTCCAAACTTAGCCCAAGGCTACCTGTACTGACATATTCGCATTAATTAAGTTCAGATACATGCAAACCTCCTACTTTTTGGGACATCGATTGAAAAGAATTCTAGAAATGGCATCACAGCATTTTTCACTTTTGCATTTCCCAGTTTAAAAAATCACATAAGCAAACAAAACACTGTCGTAAATACCTACTTATTTTCACTCTACTATCACAACTTCACACACACACACACACGTTAATGACGTCATATGTCAGTGTGGCCAGGTACGTGCAGGTACACGCGAATATCAGGACCGCTCCTTAAGAATAATAAGCCACTGGAAGTCGGTCAGACTGACAATGTCTGCTATTGTCTCTGTCCTGACTAATTACTTTAATTATTATACAATTGCTACTTATATTGTTTGCTAAAGGTGATATTGATGGCTGTAAAAATATTGTTACTTATAGGTTTTTTAATTTGTCTTATTCGTTTGTAAGTTAATATCTGATCGAAGCTTTCTTACAAAAAAAACTTTAGTTACTTTATGATAATGTATCATTTACACAAGTTTTATAGAAATTGAATAAAAATGGAAATTTTACAGGCATAACTTTTATTATTTTTCAGCAGATTTTTGATTAACCGAAAAAAATGCATGCTTCGAACAGGGACAACACTGAACTTTCTCCCAAAAACTAAACTAGTAAGCTGACACCTACCAAATTCTGGTACAACATTATACTTCTCCACAAAACATGATCTATTCTAAAACCACTTTTGAGACGTGTGTTCCGTGTCAAAATAACTTGCCATAATCTAGGGAATGCCGTCCATACGATAAATATGGCTCGACCCGGATATATTGACGTATGCTTCTGTCTGTTTGTCTGTATGTCTGTAATATACATGTAATGCTATGTCTGTTTGTTTGCTTGTTCGTATTGCAAACGTATTTAGAGTCGAATTCCTATACGTTAATGGGTTGGGTAGTTATTGTTGGGTGTCTTCATTGATTTAATATCGCATTCTATGCCACATCATTATTAAAAGTATGTAGATATTTTTACCCAAATTAATGTTAAAACAATTTCCAATTATTTTTCTAGGAATCCTACTTCCAATAAAATCAAAAACGATCATCCTTTAAGAGACTAAGTTTCATTTACTTTATCGATAAAGGAACTAAGAAATCAGGATGTCCAGTTCCCATAATACTCGATTAACTCTTCAACTGAGTAAGACATAAGTCTGAACAAGTTACCAATAAGTTTGCCACTATAATTAAATTAATGATTGCAAACGCAATATATCATACAGTGGCATTCATGAAATTTCCCGTCCTGATACTAAAACAGCAATTTAAATTATCTTAATTACTTGGTGTTTGTATTAACGACTTCATTATACTAAGCTTGTAGTTTAATCATCTGATATTTCAATCTGAACAACTAATTTCGAAGCAATAATAGGGATAGTGCGAACAGTTTAGCAATTCCTAGATCGCGGTCCATTTATACGCACTGCATTAAAAAACGCAGCTTTTTTGAAAGAAGAAAATAATTGCTTGACGTAAATTAAATTGAAACAAAACACGCATATTTTTCTTTGATCTATATTGTCATAATTCTATATTCAAATTTGTAACTGTTTTAATCTTATTATCTTCATGATCAGCCATACATTTCAGAAAATTGGCCTCCCCTATAGATTGTCAAAAGGCATGCGTCCATCGCTTACCAACAATCTTTGCCAGATCGTCAACTGTTTACTACATAATATAAAATGTAGCATAACAGTCAGTTGTTTGGCATCCAAGAATCTTGTTCCCGAATAACTTGAAAACAGCTCACAAATGTAAGGAATTTTCAGTCGGAACATTCTCCGACACTTCTGGTTATTTGTATTGTTTGACATTTACAATCCGAGCTCGCAAATATCTGTGTTCAAGTGGGAGCTGCTCATTCTCCTAACATAATCCTTCCTCTTAGAAACTGTACGAAAGTGGCTTTATGATTTCTGGCTAATTACTAACCATTGGATCTTTTAGACATGGCAGTTCCTGCTTTGCCTAGGTAAATTTTATATTTCCCATGTTTTTTTTTTAGTTTCATATTTAGGGGTAAGGACCAGAAAATTACAATTCTGTCTTCAATTATAGGCTCTTCTTGACGGCTATCAATAATCTACTTACATATTGTATTCAATACCAAATTAGAGAATAAGAGCATTGGCACTATTTTGCTGCTGTACCAAAGTATTGTCTGGAAATAATCATAACTCAAGTTTGACCATAAATGTAAGAACACTTTTATTAAGCGGCGGCTATCAAGCATAGTGCGTATACTCAAACTAAATAACGGTGTGTAACAGAGTGGGCCCGCAATTAACAAGGTCTGGTCCAGAATAGGACGAGATACACCACATAGCCACATGCACTACATTATAAGCGAATATATGAACGTTTATAATGGACTATGTACGTACATAATGTCGGCTTGCACGCTCAAGCTTCCACAATTATTACCTGTTACTGCGCAGGTTCCTTACTATATAGTTACAGTATTAACCCGCCATTTAGCCTTATACAGTGATTAAATTTACATAAATATAGAATATAGATTAATAGTATTATCTAAATGGGGATGTGATACTACTAAGCTGATATTTTAGTGTCGTCCGAACTCGATGGTACATTTTTATTATGGCTGATTACAACTAGTTTGCAACATATTCAATTTAAATTAATTAAAATACCTACTCGGTAGCTGGTCCGGTGCAAATATGCGGTTTAATAAGCTGGTACTTTTGTATTCCCTGCCTCGTTGGTCTAGCTGTCGCAAGTGCGGCTGCTGAGCACGAGGTCTCGGGTTCGATTCCCGAGTCGGGCCGAAATCGCTTTGTGGGTTTTAGAAGACTTTCACATAGCAGCCCGGAGCCTGGAAGCTGGTGATTGATACACCCGTGCATCGGAGAGCACGTAAATGTCGGTCCTGCGCCTGATCTCTTACCGGTCGTGTCGGATTGCCGTCCCATCGGGTTATGAGAGTGAAGGAATAGGGAGTGCACCTGTGTCTGCGCAAACGCTCGTGCACTATAACATGTCCTGCGCAGTTGGCTAATCTCCTTACATGAGAACAGCCGCCGTAGCCGATAATCGGCTAGGAGGACATCATCATCACTTTTGTATATCAAATTAATTGATTTTTTTTTTCAAGTGTCCCAACCAGTTTTCGCACGCAATCTTTATCGTAGATCACACATTATACACTTAGTCTAACGACATAGGCGAGATAAGATCTCGATTAACTCGAACCCAATTTTCACCTTACTTGCGGAACTCGAAATAGGAAGGGAAACGATAAATTGATAGCCTTCTCGGAATAACACGAGTACAATAAGTTCGCAGTACCTTAGTTAGTTTATCATAACACCATAGGAGGTGCTCAGTCGTTGGACTATGCAAAACAGGTTGGGGCGAATGCAATTATTGCAGTCATAGATAGATGCATAGAATTTTAATCATAAATCAATGGGTTTATGCGGCTTTGGGCATTCACTGCGTGTTTGTGTATGGCGCCAGAAACCCTGTAGGGGACCGTTTTATGTCATAGATGCATGCTGTCATCGACATATTCTAGCGTTTGGTTATGGCCCCCACGTGTTGCGAATTGTGCATTCCGACCGTTTGACCCAGTAACGCTAACTTACAGTACATTTCGTGAATGGAAGTCTGTCTGATTAGAACGAATCTCTATATTGTACTCGTGAACTGTGCTGTTCACAATCAAATAAATCTGATGGTCACAGTGTATCCTATCATAAAGGTTTATTAGGATTGATATGTTTGTACGGTTGAGTGAAATCGGGTCAGCTGGTTCTCGGTTAATTAAACGGTGTTTACCTTCTTATTAGTCTCACATCTAGGCGTTTTAGGTACGGTTGTTCGTGCTTGGCATATGAGACGATAATATCCATACGTTATTGATTATTAGCTTTGCCATTTGTTTTTGTGGCTCAGTAATAAAATGTTTTGGCATTATAATCATCAACCCAGTCTGCTGCTGAATACCAGTATTTTAAATCGAGTAATCTTCATTTCTTAAGGACCTAAAGAAATAGAACTCCGTCGAGTGGATAAAAACGTTATCCACATAATATGTTTTCAATAATATTGACCCAATAAATCCATAAACTTGCCATGTTCGATAAAGTGTAGTTCACTAGAAAGCCGTAGTTTATTGCATCTATTTCTTAGCTTGTATTACAAATTGTGATCATATATTCAGTCTGTTGTTGGTGCAAAATATTTTGACGTTATATTGAACTGGCCTCGGACTTGAAATGTTTTTCCTAGTTCTAATTAGGCGTAGCCATCAGGCTAGAGCGTCACCCATAAAATTTGAATAGCTAAATGAAATATATGAGGCCACGTAATTGTTTTACAACTAGTCTAGCTAGAGGCAGGCATCGGCGCCGGCCAAGGAGACGAAAAAGTGATTTGGCAAAATTAATGACTTGCTTCCATTTAGTTAGGAATCTGATACACATAGAGCTATGAAGCGTACAGAGGTCGCAAGTACAATGGTTTGAGTGTCGGTCTATTTTAGGCTAATTTAACGTGCGTCGTGAACTCGGGTGGACCTAAAGCTCTGATTAATAGATTACGGTCACCGACACTGACATCATTGACAGTATCTGATAGTACTCGTGTCCATTAAGTTTGTTATGTTTGACTACATCATAAACGTCGTAAAGTAAACATTTGACAGTTATTGGGTCAATGTGCGAGGAGGGACTTATCTTGGGTATTTTCGTTTTCCTACAGAATTAGATAGATCGATAGTACATGTTTATGATTATGATATTGATTTTATGATTGTACAACAATATTATAGAAACAATTGAAGGCGTTGCTTCTTGATTATTGATGGACAAGCTCTAAACCAGATTACTTGGGTGTTTTGAAAACAAAGTCGAGAAGTTATACGAGGAAATGTAAAATGTATTTGTGAGTGGCATATTTTGAACAGATTCAAAGGTATAAAAGTTACCATTCTCACTGTGACAAAATAGGCCGTATACCGAAAATGTAAATATTACTCAATTCAAAATACAGTGACACCATAAACGTGCGAGTGTTAAGAAACTACGATAGCCAGATACGGGAGATAAACTAGTTGATAACCAAAAACAAAAGCTGATACAGAAACAAGCTACAAAAGTGGCTATCAAGATTTTTATTTCAACTTTTTTTACTGTCAAGTACAATTGTAGACAAGTCGTATTAGTGTTCTCAGAAGACTGTTAAATACGTTTCTAATTTAATAAGTATTAAACATCGAAACTTTATTTTAAAAAGATGCGTAAGATTGCATGAATTGCTATACATTTTTTCCCATCGCTTCTAAAAATTAATTGATCTACATTTCAATATCAAAACAAACAACACTAGCAACATTGTATAATTGAGATGTGTCTCGTTACGGCCACTTTGTATGTTTGCACTGTTATTAAGATCAAATGACCGGCGCCCGCGCAGCATATGACAAACATTGGCCCAAATGTTTACATTATCTATGGCATAAAATATTCGTAGCAGGAAGATATAAATCGTGATCGACTTTAACCAAGTTTAGTTCACTTCCTTATATGTGTATGGAAATTGTGGAATGCACAATTTATGGCAGGAATTATTCTTTGTTGGACCACGATTATTATAATAAGAACGAATTAATTATCTGGACCGTGCAGTGAAAGTACTGTCCATGATATAGTGTTTAGACTGCCCGGCTTCCAATGTGGATTGAAAAATATGTAGATTATTTACCTACCTAGTAACAAGATGGTATGGTAGATTGTATGGTATGGTAGATAGCTCATTTGTAGAAGCGTACTTTCTTTCATCGATGGACGAAACTAAACTGATATTATGATTAAACAGTTTTGTGTAGGATGATCATTGAGAAGGAAGCGAAGTATTAGAGGATAAAAATAATGTATATAGTGGTCTGCCACTATTACATAACTAATATCTTAGCACTCAGTGCAGTGACCCAAATTATAGGTACTGACGTTTAGGTCAAGTTACTGATAACATAACTCTGACATGTTTTCCTAGATTGAAATCAATTAAATTCCGAGCTCCATGGTCTGAATGGAGTGGCATGTTGGGGCTTGTACAACAAGACCCAATGACCTCATTACAAGGGTATACGCTATTGAAAAGAGAGTATCTAAAAATTTATTTTGAGAAATGTGTGTGTGTTTTTTATAAGTATGTAAAAACGTGTTTAGACCATAAGTACATAAAATTATAGGTATTTGGAGTCACTCGTGTATTTTTTCAATAAAGTTATGATTGGGCAATGACCCGCTAGGATGAAAGTCTCCAAAAAAACTCTTCTCTTTCTTTCAAAGACATTTCCTGGTTTTACCAGAACTCTTCATAAATGGAGCTTTTTCCATTCACCTACAAACTGTCTCCATATTAAGTTTCTATACAAACTCTCCTTCTAAATTTACGAGCACGGACTGTCCCAGTACGTTAAACGTAGAACGATTTTCTCACTCAGAATCAGTGAGAGCATATTTACGAACATTTCCGACAAGGCCAACGCGATGTCAAAACAGTGTAAACACGGGCCAAGCTTGTAGTTCGCATTAGTGCAACCAAGGGCTGTTTGCTGAGAAAACTATTACAGCGCCTCGAGAGATGTAGTTGTAGGTGTATGTTCACAGGTTTTATATGTTTGTTATATGACAATTATTTATATATGTAAAATACACTAATTAATGTCTTAATCGATTAACTCACTATATACTTAATCAAGATTTCACTTCCGAAATATGTACTCACTGCTGCCGCTGCGCTTTCTATACCTACGCTAAAATAGTTTGCAGAAACTACATGTGATTAAATGCGCTCAAAGAATAAGTAATCATATCCAGTAGGCAATTCGTGTCATAGAAACAAATTCTTTCACTAATTTAACAAAATATCCATTCAGGATACAATAAGAAAACGGCCACATCTTTAGACACGTGTCACCGTTTTCAAACAATTTGCATTCAGCTTGTCGAGTTTGCGTGCCAAAGCAAACTCGCGCTGTTTTGCCTTCAATGATTCAAACGACTAGCTAGAAACATGCACAACAAATTAATCAACGGTTTACACTAACTAAAGCTGTAGTACAAGGTGGCACATCAATTGCCTGACGTATTTGCGTCAACACCCGCGAACCAATCAAACGCATCCAACTGGTTTTAGGATTAGCTGCCGTAGAAATGTAACAATTTATAAGCCTCGCAAAAAGGTGCTAAGTTGCAAACAAGTAGCGACATGCTAGTTCAGTGATTAATTTCCTCGCTTTTTATTTTAGAAAGTTTATCGTGCCGATAAACGAGTTTTATAGTTTTTCCTGGCGCTATTAGTCGATATAAAGTTAAAGTTAGAGCTAAAGTTGTCAGTTACAGACTAGAGGTGTAACCTGTTACTAATTGACACGTCAAACGGCCAACAAATCTGTGGTTGTCACTAATCAATCACTCAGCTTTATCGTAGGACAGAGAAACGCGTAGACATTAAATAAACACGCTCAATTGCTCAAGCTACACCTACGGTTTGTCCGTTTACTTAGCGTAAAAAACCACTTGTGTTTCTTTTTGCATATCTTCCGTTAAATAAACACGAATTTTGCAGGTCAAAAGCTTTGTGTCACGACGGGTACGTAAAGTAGCACGTGCTCGGGTCACTACACTAGTTGTGTCACGCTGCGCGCGTCGTTGGCCGTGTAATTATTGTTTACGTAACTGCTACCAAACTTACGCTACTTTTATGGACTTGAGATAAACCGGAGGTTGAAGTATGCTGTGAATGTTAATAGTAGTACTTATATGTTATTCGACTTTTGTCATTACTTTATTGATGACAGTTGTTTCTCATTTTAACTAAATGTCAAACAGAGAAATAAATTGTCTATTTAAACTGATATTAATTTAAGTTGCAATTAGTAGGTAAGACACATACATAAATTATATAGTTACGCATGTTTGAATACCTAATGCAGAAAGAAGGATTGAAACATAACATACTTTTTGAGTTTGAACACCAATTGATTTATATTCCATAGACAAAACTCAAAAGGGCATCAATAATTGTAATTACTTAATGAATGTTACGCCAATTTTAGCAAGACGCTTTTAGATGTAGGTATTATGAGGTCATCCAATTAAACAAATACCGTATTTGCTTTGTCAAGAAAGGGAATCATATCAATTAAAGCTTTGGTGATTGAGCAGCGATAATTTCAAGTCTTGGCTCAATTAATGTCATCTAAATTAACTATATCCTATTATTTGATTGATTGCTCCTTAATTAACCCATATTTTTGACATCCAGTCCATTCTTCGACATGGTAGTGATGTCATTATTTTGTTGAATCTAGCGTTTATTTTTGGTTTCTTGATCATGCTTCGAGTCACACAATTACCTATGCTTTATTAGGACTTTCACATTGAATATTTTATTTGCAGCTAGTTTATGTTCTCTTCTCTTATAATATCAGATCTACCACTTAACATCAAGTTCCTAAATCTACTGATACTGAAATATTCAATACTGACTTCATTTGACCTTAGTTATCGTACCCATAATTATGTCTATTAAACTTCCCTTCTTTTTTATACATCTATGAATCATAAAACCAACAATCACAGCAACAAGTAATGAATGACTTTTCATAATAAAGTCCTCATTAGTACCACATAATGAAACAAGAAGGGCACAACATTTGTAACATTAAACACCTTGCCTTAAACCGCAGTTATGACATACCATCAATCAACAAGTTTGCCAAATAAACCTTAAAATTACCAAACATACGTAATACTGGTACACAGTTCACTAATATCCATCGTAAGCTGACCTTGCTTTGTATGAACTTTCTGAACACAGAGGGGTCTGGATATTTAATATAGCTTCATGATAAAGTATGTACCTATATGTACAGTCGCGGACATTAATGGTTGAGCAATCTACATACCCTTACATGATTATTTAATTGACTCAAACGACAAAATTCAACATCCACCAAGACGAAATCCAACAGAATCATCGGATGTTCGTAATTTTCCTAGAAATTATATTCTAATAAGTATGTAAATTATACATTATTTAATTCTACTTTTACCTGACCTTAGATTTATTCGGCCAGTTACACAATTAAATTAAAATACGAACAGCTTCAGTAGCTCAATCACCAATGTCCGCGACTGTACTACATGCCGCAATTCGCGACTAAACAGTGCGACTAGTCGATCAATCATTGCGATTAGTCTACGCATGTAATCTGTCTTTACATTGTGATTCAGAGTTAAGCCAGTTACACACGCTTTGAAGAGCACGTGCCTCTTGTTTTGTCTTTATGAGTGTAACGCTTGTGTTTTGTTTTTAGATCAATGGCTAGGCAAAATATCTTGTCACGATCTTGGCTATAGGCTTGCATGTATGTTATTAATTTAGCTTGTAGTTAGATAATTTTGTGATACTAGACAGTTGCTCTATGTAAAGCTCTGGTACTCGGCTGCATGCGGTTAGACTGGAAGCCGACCCCAATGTATGTACCTAGTTCGTAAAAGCTAGTCAGATTGTGAGGCAGTTACTTTTACATTACCTAAATCTTTCATGTTTCAAATAGATAAAAACAACTGATTATACCTACGGCAATGCAGATTATGACTATACCTACTTCAAAGTTACAAATCCAAAAGAAGTGGATACTTAAGTACCAATTGAATTATGTATCGAATATGTGTCCGTTACAAGTAGCTTTGACCTCTCATTAGGCAAATGTTTAAGTACACTCCACTTTGTTCCGTTGAAATAAAACTCTTGTCAAAATATCAATTTTGTGACTTACAAAAATGAAAAATGTATCGTCATTAAAATAATAGAGTACCAATATAATGACGAACAAATCAATGACTCCTAAGCCTTTTTTATGGGAAGTCCTCAGATGACCTTTCCAGCTGTGGGTGCAGCATGAGGGAGTGTCAGACTCTTACGGGCTAAAACCCACCATGTTCCTTTTCGAGCCCTTTATGTACCAGGGCAGCGGTAACTCTTTACAATAATCTCACTGCCCAAATAATTTTTACCTAAGCCTAAAATAATAGACAAAGTTACAGCAAGTATAAAGTACAAGCTTTAAGGTAAGTAATACACTTCACCAATATAAACGAAAATATATTTCTATTAAAATATATCTGCAGATCACTAGTTCTACGCATAAGTGAGCATTACCTAAATACAAGAACAATTTATTACATCTCGTTACACCTTTGAAAGGCCGTACCTCATAATTATGACAAATGACTCACGCCTATTACAAGCCAAACAAAACAGGAGTCATACAAGATCGTGATACCACAAACTCAGTGAATACTAATAGGTCTGTCTAAATACTCGTGCGCAAGGAATGTGACCGAATATCCTTTGTAGGACTGACGATGTGAACACGAGTTTGCTATCAAAAGTTATAATGGTACAATAATGAAAATGTCTGTTGTGGCCTAAGTGAATAGGCCTTAGGCTTCTGAAGTTAGTATGAATATGGTTCTTATTACTTAAAATTGTTCCAGAAAAATCTGCCTGCTACTGCTACTGTTATATTGGATACAAATCCAGGTTTCATCTATATTGGAAAGCTAAAAGACAATATACGAGTAACATTTGCATTGGGGTCTCACTCAAAAGTGACAATGTCTCTCCAATTTACTTTTTCCACGAATGCAAAATGTTTGCTGCATTCATTGCATTATTTAAAATAGTCGAATCAGCAAGCTGTTATGCAACCGCAAAACCTTTCTGTGATTGTACACTGATAAAAGTGATTACCACATAACCACTGCAAATCATCCAGCAGTCTACTCTGTGATTCCCTTTCCAAGTCCGCAAACTGCGACTATAATTTGCGCCTCAAATTACTACACCGCAATACTCCGAATAGCTCGCATCGCTGGCCAAAAATTACACGGAACGCAGCTTTAATTATAACGTGGGCCAAAAATCTCAATCAGGATGTGCCATCAATGACACGCGTCCTATATATGTAGCCGATGATCCGAATCGTCGCGCCCGTCAACCCAGTTGCGACACTGAACAAAGGGCCACTGTCTCTTTGTCGTTTCAGGACCTACTATCTGAGTGTGACCAAATTTCGAACGTTTGAATTTCGAGCTTGCTGCAACGAACTATTTTAAATGATATTCGATATTTGAATGATTATTTTTCCGACCCAAATATCGACCAATAGAATTGCACCATTCGACGTCACGTGGTACAACCTACATGGTATTATACTGAAAATTTTTTGAATATTTTCTCTGGTCGTTGCTACGTCAAACTGACAGGTTGTGGCCGACATTTGGGACGGAAAAATAATCTCCCGAATACACGAGCTTCATAATTATCTGGCATTTCCCTCAAGGTTCCCTGCAAACAAATAAAGTCGTCAAGTTTTCCAGGAAAAATCACTCGCGCTTCGCGCTCGTTATTTTTTAACCTGAAAAACTTGACTCCTTCATTTGTTTGCAACGAACCTATCGGAAAATACCCGATAATTTTGAAGCTCTTGTGGTATTATAAGTGAAAATTGCCAACCAGCAACAAGATCTACCATCGCCAATATCACGCATGATCTCTTTACACAATATTTCATGCACAAGACGTCAGCTATTTCAAACGTAATAGTTAAGCTGCCAGTAACAGTAACACAGTTAAACGTCCTGAGATAACAGAACTGGAGATGGGAAACCGTTTATCAGCTGTTTGTATTCTTGCGTAATGTGTAACCGTTAGCTCAGGACTGGAGATGGAAATTAATGGAATATCTTGATGCATGTAGGCGCTTGCAAGCATATTCATGTACGAATAAATAATTGTGAAGGGAAAGATCCTGAGACTCGTAGTAACGGTAGTGTGATTCAAAATAGGACAACGGAAGGAATGGAAGATTTCCATGTTTCCAATGGAAATATGGATGTAGTAATTAGCGCTTTGCTGGTTTTAATAACTGGGGAACGAGAACGCTATTAAGTTTTAGTGCTTCTTAAAATGATTGCTCTCCTTTATTGTTTTCGGACTACCGGATCTTAATAAATATGTTGAAATTAGGGAACACAGAATTCCGGAGCTTTTGTAATGATTTTAGACGCAAACTTACAAATAATGACATCTATCTAGGATCCAATCAACAAGGTGATCGATTAAAATCAAAATGTAGATCAGAATTCCGAATCGTGGCCAAATGTTCAACCTTGATCCCAAACAGAACCATTAACTTGTTTAATTCGGTTTTTAATGACCATTAAAGACGCATTTATAAGAGAAAACGGTTAGATTTACAACATCAATTGTAACAAGATAGATTCGTTGGAGAAACAGATTCATTGGTTTCGATTCCGATTGGAAATACATCGGTCATTAATTTCAATAAGTTTCAAAATGGAATATTATTGTTTCAAATGTTTCTTTAAGAGATTTGCGGTTTGCTTTTCAATTTAAGAATTTTGTTTAGAAACAAATGAAATATGACTAGTAAGAAAATCGGGAATTACTATTGCAATATACAAGTCACATGTTTTCCATTTGAAAACTGGACTCATTAAGAAAGTAAAATGAGAGTAATAATCGTAGTGTAAGAGTTACGTAACTAGGCTGTTGTAGGATGACCTAAATGAGACAGATCCTAGAAGAGATCAACATTTATTGCAGTGTCTAATTACTAACTCATTATCATTAAACAAACAATAAAGTCTGGTGGTCAGTGTGACTACTGAACTTAAGATCATGGGTTTGATCCCCGGTAATGTTATGGTAATTTTCATGTGAAAAGTCTTAGTGGCGTAGTTAGTTTGGAGCTAATATATCAAAGATACCTACTTTACGTTTACCTGGGATTGCATGTAACACATGGACCTTATTTAACAAGATGGAAAAAAGATAGAAAGCAATGATAGAAAGCAAATAATATTTAATTTCCAATGTAGAGGTAGACTACAAGAAAATAGTTAAGGTACACGTAAATAGCTGATTAAATTAAAAATTATGACATTTCCTATGTCACTGACTTAAAAATTACAGTACAAAATTAAGTGTAATATATAAGTTAATAAATAAGCATTACATACAGTCCATCTATTCTGCCAAAAACAGACCATATATCTGTGAATAATTTATCAATACAAACTGTCCCAATATTTACGTAAGAAGTGTATTGTTTTTGGAATAACGGTAATTTATTAGCAGCGGCTTCTTCATGCCTGTTAGATGTGACGTGCAGGCTAGCCGAAATGACATAGTTATTAAACATGTCTGTGTCTGTGGCTGAAAGAATGTTTGGCAGTTAATTTGCTGTGGTTTTCTTTCAGCTTTTTTGACTTATTCAGAAAGTAGAGGGATTATTAATAACAGATCCTGTATTCAAAAATTGTACTCCTTACAGCCTTTTATCGACCCACTGCTGCGCTCAGGCCTTCTCTCGCAAAGAGAAGGAGAATGCGGTTGGTGATTTCAGACTATATAGTCCAGGTTTCCTCAAGATGTTTTCCTTCACCTTTTATCAGCCATTGGTGTCCAAAAAATACTTAGAAAGTACATAATACAAACTTAGAAAAGTTGCATTGGTACTTGCCTGACCTGGAATCGAACCCACACACTCATACATGAGAGGTTGGTGCGTTACCCACTAGGCCACCACGAATTTTTATATTTTTTTCATATATGCTTAGTGTGATGTTAAACAAACAAAATGTATGGTAAAATCATCCATTAAGTTAAGAATTAACTATCACAAACCCATAAATCACTATCAACATCGAACAACAAACACAAATCGAATTTAAAAGCCTATAGCAAAACGTGCAAGTATTTCCCAAGTCCCATATTCTAATGTAACGGGCAGCTCGCCCTAAATAATATTTAAGATCCATTGACAACGTGAGTAGAAATGCGTACGTTTCATAGTAAGACCGGCTACGTTCTTCTAGGAATTACATTCCATTGTTTAATTAATCCAAGTAACGGCTGTAAACATGACATCCGACCGTCGTGATGTGTGGCCGTATTGTAGTTGTAAGTGTACAAACACACTGCAAACTTTTAGTCGGCCGATAGTTTGTTTGGGCTCCTAAATCTGTATGGTAGAAAGTCCGGCCAGACCGACTAACAACTCCCGTCCTTCCGACTTATACCGGCCAAATACCTGATCGTTGTTATGATGTGATCGTTTAACCATTCATTTCCACAATGATTTATGAGCCCAAACAAAGTGTCGGCCAACTAAAAGTTTGCAGTTCACTCTAATAATACTGATTGTTATAACTTCTACTATAATTACATGTTGACAAATTGTTGTAACACTGTTTAAGTGACAAATGGTTCCTCTTCTCACAGTCATGGGCCTTAGTTTTATAAATAGAGATCTTCTTAATATGATTTTATGACAGTCTTCCTGTTATACATTTGGATGTTGGCGGTCAGCGGATTAACTTTTGTTAACATTGCTGTATTTAAATGGTGATTTTATTGACTTCTTTGTAAGGGAATGTCAAGGTCAAGGTTGTCTTTAATTTGTATTTTTAAACGGTTTTATTTAGCTCACCCCGTTTGTTTTATTTATTATTTATTCATTCTTGGGTCAAATTTAGTAATTCAAATTTCACCCTCTTCCTGTCAACCGATTAATCTGAAATTTTGTATACACCTTTAATTCCGATGACAATACAATACAGTAATATCAATAACATTGTAAATCCAATATGGCCGCCGGCACAAAATGGCGGATAACGTAGATTTTCTCAATCCCATCAATATGGGTATCAAATGAAAGGGCTCAACAAGCAGAATACAATATACTATAAAAAAATGAAATCCAAGATGGCGACCGCTACAAAATGGCGGACAACGTAGGTTTTATCAATCCCATCAATATGGGTATCAAATGAAAGTTCTCAACCAGTAGAATACAATGTACTATATAAAATTAAAATCCAAGATGGCGGCCTCTTCAAAATGGCGGATAACTATTTTTTTTCAATCCCATCAACATGGGTATCAAATGAAAGGTCTCAACAAGTAGAATACAATTTACTATGCAAAATTGAAATCTAAGATGGCCGCCGCTACCAAATGGCTGATAACAATTTTTTGTCAATCCCACCAATATGAGTATCAAATGAAAGGGCTTCACAAGTAGAAAACTGTCAGTAACTCCAGCGGGGCCCAACAGGGCCAAGGCCTGCCTGGGCTGCGAGATTGTTCGAAAGAGTTACCGCGGCCCTGGTACATAAAAGGCCTACGACGAAAAACAACGGTTTTTAGTCAGTAAGAGTCTAGCACTCCCTCACCGCTGCTGACCCATGTATAGAATGAAGAATATTCGGTAGGCATTATGATTAAATACTAAAAACTAGATAATAAAAAATCGGTAAAAAAACTTTTAAGTTAAACGGTTTTATATCTTATGTGCACTGAAAAATAAAAAATAAAAAAAACAGTTACTTACCTATAAACCTACGTAGGTGGTCCCGGTCATATTAGACTAAAATAAAAACGTGGGGCCCTCTGAAATCCTACTTCTGGCAAAGCATATCTTTATACTTTGGTAGATCGTGAGCTCGGCATTCGCTGATGAAGCCGCTACGGCTGATTATTGATTGTCAAAATCTCAGTTGTATTATGATTATAGTAAGTCGATGCAATCCACACCATACCTCTAGCTAGAAGAAAGTATTACAGCAATAGTTACGGAATGGGCCCCACGTTTTTATTTTAGTCTAATATGACCGGGACCACCTACGTAGGTTTATAGGTAAGTAACTGTTTTTTTTATTTTTTATTTTTCAGTGCACATAAGATATAAAACCGTTTAACTTAAAAGTTTTTTTACCGATTTTTTTTAGAACCAAATTTCGAAGAACAATCAAGATTTTTGTAAGACTGTACTTAGAGGGTACGAGATAAGAATCATAAGATGTGGTGATGTTATCTTAATTCTCTGGTTCTTAGTATCAGCCTGTTTAAGATCTATCATGAGGAGCAATTTAGCAAGATTCAGCCAGTTAAAGTTACTATTGAAATACAGTTCCTAGGTACCTTTAATTTTGTTTCTTAAATGTTCCAGGAATATGCCGTACCTTTGGTCCCATTACCCAATATAATCGTGTAACACGTATTTTAACATTAAAAGGACGATTCGTGTCAAAACTAATATTTTGATAGTTTACACGTAAGCTTCTAAAGTGTGGGCGCACGCGACTTGTATAACAAAATCATTAGGAGGAACGGAACTTTAAAACAGTTTTATAGTTCTTTTTACGCGAACTAAACTGTAATTGTGTGTGAATGAGAAATGTAGCGATGAAAGTTTTTGTGCCGTGTGAAAGTAAAAAGGATTAGTGAGTTTTTTCAGGTATGAATCGTGCTTTGGTCTGGTAATTCTAATTCTTAGTTTGGTACTTACTTAATGTGTAGGTTATATTTTAGTGGTATACTTATAACTTAATAAAACAATGGTAATGTTTTTCTTTCCAAATCTTTCGTTTTATTTACTTTTCCCATGTCATAGGTAGGTTTATACATATTTACGAGGAAAAATATTTGCAAACTGCTGTAACCTTTTCATTTGGGGATCAACACTGCAAAAATAATAATTTCAACGTTAAAACTGTCTTCATTCAAGGTATCACCTATACTTACCTATCAGTCCATCTATTGTGTAAATCAACAATAAAAAAACTCTTAATTTCCTCTCAAAATCTGTCCTATTCATTTTCACCTACCCGTTCCGTTTTCGAGACCCTTTCCCATTCACACTGACGTATCCGGATATTTCAAACACAAGACAGTTGTACGCGTTTTGCGGACATAATGTCTTGAAGTCGGCACTCACCTGTCACGCTAGTGGTGAGCCACTGGTGGCGAGTACTGGCATTCAAGTGCCAACACGGCGGTAGTGACTGACGCTTGTTTACAAGTTTCAGTGTCAAGTGTACATGTGCCTTTACATTGTGGGACGTTTTGTTCGGGGACCTATTTTCTTTGGAATAGCGTGATTCTGATTATAGTACTAGTAGTTAATAGTTAGAAGGGTAGAAAGTTAGTATTTAGCAGCCTTACTTATAGAAATCTCTTATCCCCTTCTAAGCAACATTTTAACATTTTACTTAACTAGTGATCAAAATGTTAGTTAAGACATGCTTAAGCAACGCTTATAAGTAAGAATTTTCTTATTATTTAATTCACGTTTATAAATAAGGCTGTTTGTCTATTGGTTTGTAAAGTAATTTATGAATGTAACCCTTTTTGCAAACATGTTTTTGTCACAATTTAAGCAATATTTATTTGAGACTAAAATATACCCATTCATAGTTTCGTATTTGAAAGAAACAATGGAAATGGAAAAGCCTAAATGACGTTTTTTACCTTTCGTGGTGACTAAAATTAATGATAGAATTAGTAAGTACATATTAAGTCATTATGTCGCCATCTAAAATCCATTAGTTTAATTTTTTACCCAACTCGGTCAATGACCTCTAAGGATCTTTGTTCCCTAGCATAAAAATAATCGGCATAGATATTAGGCATAAAACCTTTTCATACAACCATTATTTCTTAAGCCTATTTCCTACGAGCTACCATTGATTTTAATAGCAAAATGTTCCTTATTTAATCCCTTACATCCTCGTTGATCGGCTATTTAAATACAAATTATGAGCTGTACATATTTGCAACGAACTAGTAGTGGACTTGCTTTTCAATTTGCTATAATTTCATATAAATGAGCCCCTACAAAGTTAATTGCGAGTTACTACGGCGCGGTATCGAGGCACCCACAGGAATTGTACTCAGCATTCAATTAATGTAGGTACGTATTGGTATTAACTTTATGTTCCCAATAGAGCAGATTTGTATAGTAAAGTTTGGTTTGGCGCCTCTCTAAATTTAACTTGAGATAGCTTTTAGTCTATCTGGTTATCTTTAGATTTAAAATAATTGATTTTAAGAAGAATATTGCCGTCTGAAAAACCTCGCATGTTTTAACAATTTAGGTCTACATGAATTGTTCATACAGGCTTTCATATTTGAAAGCCTATCATATTTGCCTTTCATATTTCAAAGGCTATAAGAACATTTATTATAGTTATAGTATGAGGAATATTTTTAAACATATTTTTTTCTGTTTGTCAACTTTGTGAAAGTCGTTGAACTGGAATGTGATGTGAAGTTGGTGATCACGTCAACGGCCGACATCAATGATTAATTTAATTTTGCTATGTCTATCGACTTGGCGCCGCCTCTCTATATTTAATTATTCAAATTATTTTATTAATATCAAACGGTGCTAGAATTTAAATCGTCAGAATATTTTACGATAAAACTAATTTTCTAAACAAATAATATGCAAAAATTATTATCTTAGAATAATAGTTCGCATAATATTCGCATAAAGTGACACAGATTTTTAGTTTAATCGTTTATGTTATTAGGTTATTTGCGTATAAAATACTAATGAAAGTCTACTTAATGTTGTGAATAATATTAATAATTTTAACGCGTGCTTATGGAAAATAAAAATCAAGTTTTTACGCATATAGGCACCAAAGGAGGTGAAATAAACCCGCGGGTTATAGAAATACTAAACGTCAAATATATTTTGTTTACAGTTTTATTTGCTGAATCTAGAATTAGGCGTATTTTGCAGTATTGTTTTGTCTTTTCTGTAATAACCTTATTTATCAACAAAACCCACAATTTTTCTTGTTACCGTGCTAAATGTGAACAGCAATGGTATACCTAATGAAGACATTACAATTTATAGAATCATTTATGATATTCAGATAAATAAACACCTCTATCAATAATTTCACAGGAAATTATATTAAAACACATGATCACTAATTTTGTACCTATTAAACGTTAAAAGCTTTTATATTTTTTATTGATAAATAATTAAATAAACATAATTATAAAATTTATCGTGGGAGCTGATTAAAAGCTAATTAATATCTAAAATAAGAAATTGTGACAACATTTTACATTTAATGCAAGATTTCCTGCGAATAAATTAAAATGTTTGTATGTGTGGATATAAAGTTAATTGAAAGAAACAGGTTTAATTATTATCATTAACTTAAGCTACTTGTGTTACTATTTTCGCTATAAACCGGAAGGTAATGTCCAGTCTTCACGTTATCTTAAGCAAAATCTACGCAAAATCAATGGAGCTTGAAGCTATCTAAACAATATTATATTACACCGGTTATGTAGAAAAAGATCCTTGCCAAACAAAAATCTATCCTCTTATAATAAAGAGGAACTTTTTTTCTGTTTATTTTTTGTATCCTTAAGGCTCCGAAAGTACTGAATCGATTTGAGAAATTATTTCACTGTTGGCAAGCTACATTATAGGCTAAGTATATGGAAGCTAAGTACATTATCCCTACATATGGGCATGGACATTAGTTCCCATCACGGGACGCGAGAGGAACCGCGATAAAACAGCTAGCTTCTAATATTACCTATAATAATATTCATAGTTATTTGAAAGCCTGGCCTAATTGTTTCGACGCTTTTCCGTCAGGAATTTCACAGTAAAACAACGTCTGGATTTCTGCCCAATAATATTTATTGCATAATTTGCATAATGGATTTCTACCAGTCATATCACTAACCTAAATATGCGCCTAAATCTGGTGAAATTTTAGTGTACAGTTAGGAACGGCTGCTGTTTCATGATGAAAGACATCTGACAATCTGGATTATACTCTTCATTTTGAAAGCTAAATAATGAAGTTTCAGTTCAATGAACATCAACATATCTGCAGCAATATGCCGACAAAATAGGTCGATCCTCTCAAAAATGGCGCTAACAAGAACAAATGTCAACGTATCAAAATTGTGCACAGGTGTAACGGAACATGAGCTTGTATTACATCCAAAATCACGTTCCATTTCCATCACATTATTTAAATCTAATTTGCTCGCTCGTATAACAAACAGCATACATAATAAAACCAATGGAGTTGCCATTTTCGCACGCCTCATTGGGCCCGTCAGCTAATTTATTTCAAGCACCAACATTTGATACAATATAATACAGATCAGATTCACCCCACGCTTCCTTATTGGCATGCAAATTTTAGTTATTGAGATACACTTGGCCTCACAAGACGAATCAAGATCATAACCGCAATTGATGGAAAGTTCTTATTATAGAACCTCGTCAGTTTGCGTTAGACTTGTTTGTGATAAAGCCTCACTCGTATATGTATGTCACTGTAAGTTTTATAGTCGAAATCAGAACACTTTATGTGCTAATATTTAGAGATGGTGTAAAGGTGTAATGTTGCTAACGTTAGCACATAAGTTCGCCCTGCGTAGCTTTAAAAATAATGATCTAAAAAGGAATGGCTTAGAATGGCAATAGAACAAAACCATAATGGTATAGTTTTGGTAGCTTCTATCTTTGGAAATATCGATAACACATGTGGGTGTTACAATACTAATATGACACTTGGATGCTAATTGGCAACCATAAGTGAAAAATTACGTAGGTGTACTGATGAATTGTGATTACAATCATTCATGGATTACAAAATTAACACTTTGCTGATAAATTAATGTTTACACAAGTTTAAGTATTGTTCGATCCTTACTGATATCCCAAATACAAAATTAAGTTTGTCTGTTTGTCTGTCGGATATTCATGCTAAAACTACTGAACCGATTTAAAAAACCTGAGAAAGGACATAGAGTGATCCATGTGCGGAAAGTACTTCTCTCGGGACGGAAAACCGATAGTACTTATACCTATAAATCAAAGTGTGATAAAACCAATGACGTAGTGTTTGTTAAGTTAATAATTTTACCAGCTAACTACATTAAAGAAGACCGACCTGATGTACCAAAACAAAACAATCACGCTCAAACATAAACAGAAACATTAACAAGATCTATTTCCATCGGCACTATTTTAAATACGTCTATATTTATCTTATCTCTAACAGTTAAGTTCGTTTATCTATGACGAAACAGACCACCCATTGTGATGCACAAAATATTCGCGAAACTCACCTTAAGGTACAATACCGCCAAGTTTTATTGTTACAGCTGAATTTATTTGTATTCAACCCGACTTTAATGTCATAGCAAAGAATTATGCCACTCTAAAGGCATCTTCAGACGTGTTCACGCAAATCGTTGGCTGCATAAATACTTTCGCAAAACGAATATTTTACGTTTTGCGAAAGTCTGCTTGACTTGGGACGTTCGTTTGGTTATTCATAGAGAAGGGAAATTGTGGATTTGAATGTTCATTGTTACACGTAGGTATTTGTCACAATATGCGCAATATGCGATGACACGCCTTTTACGTAAAGTCAAACAATAAAGGTGCCGGTTCCATCCTCAATAAAAGCTCGTGCATTTCTGCAATAAATGTTAAAAGCTTAATTTCACTGTGCTAAAGTATGCACCTGCTTACATGTCGACACCACTTTCAAATAGGTGTCCAAAAGGCCAGAATATATAAGTTTTTTAGTCGTGCGTCTACGCGTGCACGTCTAAACAACCCTAACGTTCTGTGGCATGCTGGTTGAAAATAATAGGAGTAGAATGTTACCGTAACGAATCGGTTCGAGTAGTCTCATTTCAAGTCTAAAGGTTATCGTATCGTAACCGCATAACATTATACATGCTATGACGTACGGGTACTGCCGATACCGTTGGTTCAATGCTTGTTGATATAGTGCAGGTTCTTGTCTTGAGTTAGGATTAAGATCGATCTTAGTACACACTTTTATTATAAGAGGAAAAAGTGTGTATCTATGTAACAAATTGAATTCAAAAACGGACGTAAGGACGCGGATGCAAGCCGAAGGAACAGCTATTGATATTATTTATTTATTTTTATAAATAGGAGAGCTTTAATGTCAGTTCAACCCACCCAAAACAAAATGTGAAAGACTGCCAAGTTCGATAATATGGGAATGCTTCGCCTAAAAAAGTGAGATCTGAATAAGTACCAAGTTCCATACACATACCTCAGTTAAAATAGTTACTTTTAATGATGTTACTTGGCAAGTTTTCATACACCTTGTTATAAACCTACTAAACGCAATGAATCAAGTATTTAATTTTCTATTAAAACTTGCCAAGTAATCATCATTAAAAAGTAACTATTTTTAACTGAGGTATGTGTATGGAACTTGGTACTTATTCAGATCTCACTTCTTTTATAGGCGAAGCATTCCCATATTATCGAACTTGGCAGTCTTTCACATTTTGTTTTGGGTGGGATTTCATTTATTTTTGTAAGGTTGTTTATTTTATTTTTTCTTATGATGAAGTTAGTTAAAGAAATGTCTCCTTTATACTATCTTTTAGATTTTTTAATATGCACTATGTTTCTTACAAAGAAATGAACTAGATTAACTATGACTAGATTTACCAACTGACTGACATGACATGTTATCATATATTATGTTCGTGGATCAAAGTTACACATTCGTTATTTTCGAAAGTGATTCACACTTGGCCGTTTTCAGATTTTTACTTTACTTTGACTAAATACAAACCTTTGTACCATTCGAAGATATATTATATAAATATAGATAAATTTAGTTCGTTTTAGTTCCTTAGGGTATAAATTTACACCGGGTATAAAACACCTTCATTATTTTGAAACCGACTCACACTTGGCCATTTTCAGATTTTTCCCTTTACCTTGACATAAAGACCTACCTCCATGCCAAATTTCAAGTCAATACGACCATTGGAAGTGGTCTAGGTTTTTGATGAGTGAGTCAGTGAATCAGTGAATCAGTGAATCAGTGAATAAGTGAATAAGTGAATAAGTGAATAAGTGTATAGTAAAAATAGCGATTTTCTGACGTCAATATCTCAAGACCTACAATAGGTATATTAATGAAATTTTGTATTTTAGATAAGTGAGGGGGTCTCAACAGATACTAGAAATTTGATAGGCGTAAATAAAATAGATTTTGAGTTACAGGGGGGTCGAATTTGGCCCGAAATGGTTCGTGTAATATAACCCACGGCCGGTGTGTCGCCTTTTTTGCTCGAACTTGGCGGACACACTGCCGTGTGTCTAGATCTAGCCTCGTAGAACTATCAGTAAGTACACTACAAGTAACAAATGTTTGTAGTAACAAAGTCGCTTTACAAACATTACATTACCTGTTGTATCGTAACATTTAGTTTCAAAACTTCTAGTAATAATTTAATATACTTTATCAGATAATTTTCCGACTACGGCTCCATAAAACACCATTTTTACTCGCATAATCACTTAATATACAGCTTCATAAAACATTACTTTTATATCTGTCATAAATCACGAGGAATTCAGTAGACATCTTATTAATTATCAATTTATTACTTTTATATTAAAAGTTGCTTAACTTGTTTCGCGATTCTAAGCATCATAGAACTTGACTTGCCTCATTTCTAGTTACTTGTAATGTTTTTTTAATCTATTGATAGGTGAATTTTACCTGATTTTATAGGTACCTAATATATCAAACTAGCTTCCGCCCGCGACTTCGCCCTTCGCGTAAAGTTTTGGTTATATCGCGTTTCCAAGAGAATTCTTCGAAAGTCCGGGTTAAAAACTATCCTATGTTTTTCTCAAGGTCAACTCTATCTGTGTACCTGTGTTATTAAAATCAGTTCAGTGGTTTAGACGTGAAAGCGTAACAGACAAACACAGTTACTTTCGCATTTATAATATTAGTAGGGATAATGGTATTAATTGACCTTTATCTAATATCAGTAGATGACATCTGAATAAGCAAATTCTTATGATTTCACGCCCCATCATCCGATCTAAATCTGCCTACACTAACATTTATTACATTAACTTCACCCCTGCCTTTGGTATAACTGTCTTAATGAAAATTAATATTGAAATTACCCAACTTTGAGCTAACATCCTTTTAAATAGCATTAGTAATTCAGTAACATTATGGTATTGTCCAAGCCTAGCACGCTATTGTGTTAACGTGACTCCTATAAGGCTGAACACGACAAGTTATATTTTAAACTAGTACACATTGAGGTAATCGGTATCTATTTCAAGGTTTTAGTGTTACGAATAAAATCTAGACTAATATTATAGAGCTGAAGAGTTTTTTTATTTGTTTGTTTGAACGCGCTAATCTCGGGATGAACTGGTCCGATATGTAAAGTTCTTTCAGTGTTAGATAGCCCATTTATCGAGTAAGGCTACCTACTTTTTATCCGGGTTTGTGCAGAGGTTCCCACGGGATGCGGGTGATACAGTTGGCAGAAGCTAGTATTAAATAATGTTGTAGCTCTATACTATGTAGAATTTATTTCGGAGTTATTGCACACTCCGAAACATCGGGTATTAACATGGTTAATGAAAGATGATAGAACAGAAATTATGTTACCGCACTACTGCATTGGAAAATTATACACCTGTAATGATAACTGTGTTTGTGATAAATAAATAAATGTTAGGGATATCTTAGTTTCTACTGTTTGTGCAGTAAAAGAGATACTTAGTTTAAAGTGTGGTTAAATGTATAATGATTCTACCGGTTTATCTATAACATTATGTGCTACTAAGAATCGGATTTAGATGTGTTTGCTTTAAGATGGAATTGAATTGGTTATATCGTGTGTAGTGTTAGTACTAGTACAGATTACTGAATAGTTAGATATTTTAACTGTGCTATAAAATGGCAACTATTTTATTATATAGGTAAGGAGTCTTTATCTAAATCAAGATCTTTAGAGTTTCATCTATGCAATCTCATCATATTATTATTTAATAACTAGTATCAGTTCTTATAGGTTTAGAATATTATGGTATCCTGGCGGTGTATATGTGGTAAAAATATTTTAATATTATTGTCCATAGATATGAACTTTTTACAGAAATTCCTTAATAATAAAAGGCTTTTTAGTGGCTACGGAACAAAACTGAAGTTTACTTAATTAACACTATTATCTCCTCGGTCTACTTTGGACGACTTTATGACAAAGATAACCAGTTTACAACGAAGCACTGTTAATTTGAACCACTTAATAAAACTTAACATATGTATTGTGTAGGCGATATACTGTCTAAATTAATATTAATGTTATTTTAATCAGCAATACCAATAAATAACATATTAAAGTTATAAAAGCAATTTTAATAAAGTTTTTTTATAACGTTATTTTCATTTGATCGATCCGCCATTTTGAAATTCTTTTTTTAAATATTCAATTTCACATGTTACCTAATATAGAAAACTGTTTACGCTGTCGTGTAAAATTTTAATTGGATCTAAAAATATTGTTCTGTAAATAGTTGTTGCTTGCTTCTGTCGCGGCGGAGAGCGTTCCACTCGTGCGCAGGGTACAAGTTAACTTTATCGTAGAGTCATTAATCAAGTCTCACACTTAGCCTTTAATAATTATAATTAATAATTTTATCACCTATTCAGTCGGGGCATGTCCAGCCTGCCACTTGAGCTCGTATGCGTTAATAGTTACCGATTTATTCGAGATAGTAATGAAGTTATTTTTGTTGTTTTTTTTGTTTTCTTGAACTATCATTACCGTCAATGATGTTGGTTGTTAAGATTCAGATGTTTTTTTAATATAAATTGTATGCGTTTAATAATGTTATCAAAGTAGAAACCATTTTATTACAATACTCTGTTTTATAGTTTTTTATTTCAAAATAAAAATGTGTTAGGTTAAAAATGTTATGAGGTTATCTTTCAAAGTTCCCGCTACTTTTCTTGAAAACACTAAGAAACTGAATTCTCTTTTAAAAGCTCACCAAACTCAATTCATCTATAGAATCAAAATTAATTATTCGCATCAGTGAAACACACCCTTATTAGCAGGAACTGATATCAAATTACATTGACACGATGTAAACACGGCACTACATCACTGATATTTCCAATTGTCACTAGGAAGACATAAACACGTAAAAGATTTTCGATAGCAAGCAAGATTCAAATCGTCTACTGAGTACTAGGTACTCGGTTACATGTCTCAGTAATATATCTGTCGAAGTAACCAGTCTTGCTTAGATTCCTGCTTTCGAAGTTTGGTATAAGCTTTATTATTTCGTAATGAATGATTTTGTTTAAGAAGCGTATTATTTTGAACATTGTCCTTGCAAACAAAACTTCTTCTGTTGATTTTCAGTTGCTTAACCAAACTCGCAGGGCTCGTTTACCGCCGTTCATTATATTAAATTAAGATAACGCCAATAACTTGAATAGGTAATTTCTGTCTATTAAGGTACAGTCTCTGGCAATTTAAACAACATAATTATTTACTAGCATAGTGAGATACCTACAAAATTATGGATAAACGGACTCTATCAAGGAAATTCAAACACCGCTTAACATTTAAACAATTTACTTGAGCAGTTCAAATGAAATTGGAGATGAAATAATCGTAGTACTCTTGAGTGTACCAGAGAATTTCTGTCAAAGATAGTACTTAGTAAACTAAGACAGTAAGTAGGAGTAGGTAGACAGTAGTAAGGCTGGCTGTTGGCCAGTTTCTTACGGGATTTAGAATAACAGTATCAGTGTTACACAATACTCAATTATCATTGGCTTTATAGTCCTAACAGCTAAGATTTACAATAGTAGGTTTAATCTGTATGGAAACAACACATTCTAATCCACACTTTCCAATTGTTAAATTCTTTGTAATCAATTTTTGTTCATAGGTAGTCATCCTGCCTATTTGGTCTTGTTAGTGGGATATGAGATCCAAAATGCATAAAGTGTCGTTGTTTTTTTAGTTATAAGTATATAAGTTCAAGTTCGGAGTGTTCGGACTCTAAAATTTTGCATTGGTGGAGGGAAAACTAACTCAGCTCCATAGCTTACAACGAAAATCTAAGCATAGAAAGGACAATTATGAAACTAATAAATCTACGTCCACTATGCCATTTGACAACACACCTGAAAGTTCTCTCGAAACACAATACGTAGTTGCCAACGAAATAATAATCACCAATATACCAGCTTTCATCAAAGCTGATATAATCCACGCGGTAAACGCACAATGTACCTGCCAGCCATAACTTTATCTCAATGAATAGTATTAAAGTCCGGAAACAAGTACTGACCAAACTAGATATTACAAATAAGCCATTCATTTAGTTTATATCATCCAGGTATAATGTCAACAAATACCAGATTATACGTCGCATTGAGTAATACTCGAAGCTGCTGTAAAGTTGCTTTTATACCGGCGAGCTAAGCAGAGCCAAGGCGAATACGGAAAATTATGTGGTGTAACTCTTGAGCTCTTTCCAATATCTAAGCTTCTTTTTGAAATTAAATACGGAATCAGTAAGGTGTTCTCCTGAAAGGTGTCAATTTTCTTTCTGTGTGTTTTCAGTCAATGTAAAGGGCAAAATATGAACAGAATATAGGATTTTGTGAAGGATGATATTGTAAGAAGAGATATGTATGCATCTAAAATTACTGTAAATAGAAAACGCAAGGTGCATACCTACCCAAAGAGGACTAGATACAACACTGGAGGAAGATAATGCCTCGCCTTGGCCAACAGACCGAAATGGTCCTTAAAGCTTTGGTTTCCTAGGAAAGCGGTGCCGTCATATAGCGACTGTAATACAGCGGTGAAAGACATCACCAGAACGTTGTCTATGTAAACAAAATGGGGCGGTTTCCTAAAGAGCGGTAACTGACGCCGTAACTTCAAAAAGCGGTGCCGCCATTTGCATGACGGCCGTCTTGACGGTGTCAGATAGTTTGGTGAACGTTTTATTGAAAGCTGTGAAGCTTTTTTAATACGTATTTGTGTGTTTTTTTTTCGGAACAACGTCAAAAATTTGTTACAACTCTTGGAGCAGCGAGGACGACGAAATTTTAATAGATTTCGTTCGAAACCACGAAGGCAATATTTAACATAAAAAGTAAAGATTATAGAAAAGTCAACTAAAACAGAATTGGTGTTGTGACATTTGAGAAATATTAAATAAAACAGGTTAGTAAGTATGATACAACTAACAAAAAGTTCATGACGGTGTGTTAAAACGGCCGTGGAACTTTCCACATGTAATCACCGTAAAGACGACCGTCTATTTGCTTCCGTAATAAGACGGCCGCTATATGACGGCACCGCTTTCCTAGGAAACCCAAGCTTAAGACTCTGATTTCAATATTATTATAATACTTAAAGCAAGCGGCCTAAATATGCGCACTTTTATCTCGAAATTGGTTCAAGTTCGACATGTATGAGCTCTTTGAACGTTGTAAAATTAGCAGCATCTGCATCATAAGTGTTTTCTTTTTAGTTCGAAGGTTCGGTTGTTTATTCTTCGGCGCTAGTAGGTCATCAAAGGGATTGAGTTATTTCATTATCTCTGTTTATAAAGTCGTTTGAATAATCGGCTGGTTTGACTAGCATTTTGTTTATTGAATTAGCCATCGATTCCAATAAATTGCTGTACCAATAATTTGATTTCATTTTAGGTGTATACAAAATCCTTTGCATCTATTTCAGATCTCAAATTGCTTCATGTTAGTTTCTATTGTCATGTCATGTCTCGTCTATCTGTCTAGATAAAAGAATATCATGTTGTCCATCGCTATTTTTTATTACACTACAATGTCCCCATTTCTAATCAAGAACTTCAATTGCTTCATGTTTGTCTCTCGCCTAAATCCTATTAATTTTTATTTAGTGTTTGAGTTCAACAGCTACATATCCGCTACAGTTTCTTGGTAATTCATTTGGTTTTTCAACAATAGTGCTGTACTCAATAAAATTACTGATAAAAAATCTACTGGTACAGATCGCTACATCAATTCATCGCATACCATTAGTGGTACAGGAAATGTAATCAATTGCCTACTGTAAAACTACTTTTATAATAATAGACACGCATTTGTCAAGCATTGTAGTATTAGAAGTGGGATTTCAATTAACTTTATTGAGGTGAGGCAAGGCAACATTGACATATGTTTTGACGTTTCAATCATTGTTACATTTGTGTTTACTGCCGACAGATGGCACATAGTAGGTACCTCTAAATTGATTTGTGTTTAACTTTATTCCTTTTCGTGGTAAGTGGAGCTGCAAGTCCAATATATTACGTATTGACGCTTTGTACACGCTTGACAATTATTGTTTGGTTTATTGAGGTCAGCGTCTGAGTTTTTTAGTATTTAGTATTACTATGGATTTACTGTTTCTTGTCAAGCTAAGAAAAAATAATGATCAATATTCAGACCATCAGAATGATTTTCCATCTTCATACCTATTATTTTCTCTCGAGATCTTCAATATTTAAATTCTAGTTTAAGCCCACTCAAGGTAGTAGCAATAAATAAGCCGTACATTTGACACCCTCCGAGCATTTCTCTGGTAAGTTGGGAAAGAGGCCGCTCCGGTTGGTGGTGACACAGAATTCGCCGGATCGGACCGGATCGCCCACCGACCACTGCACCATTCATAAATATCGACCACGCAATTACGCAATTTAGATTAACACTTAGTAATGGTGTTCTGAATTAAAACGCGTTTAATAGAGATAAGAGATTGCGGGAATATTTCTGGATGAAGGTTAAGAAACTCTTGCGCTCAAGCCTGTGACGTTTATTGCTATGCGAATAAAATCTATAATCGTATGGCAAATGAATATCGTAGATTATTGCCACTTGATTCTGGTTTCGTTTTACCCATTACAGAAGTTATAAACAACAGATTGTATAAATTGTGCTCTTTAGCATTAGAAGCAGTTTTTATTGCGGATTGCTGACGGAGATATGTGAAGGAAAATAACGTGTAGTTATATGATACCGCGTTATATTTTTTTAGAGTTTGTTGGCAAATGAATGTGTTGTCAAATCTATCAAGGGTTTACATTTCTCATAAGAAGATTTCCTTCTTCTAGAATTTCGAATACCACATCTTACCTTCTTTTTGCAGTCATCTAAAAAGTACCTAAAGTTATAAGTATTTATGGCACTAAGTAAATATAATTTATAGAACAAATTATTGTTTTCTTGTGGTTTCTTTAAATCCGAGCCTCAAATGCAAGTCGTAAGTCGTAAGGTCGCGTTCCTTAGGACTTACCTATCTAGCTTATACACAAGTTATTTTCAGATGATTATAAAAACTACAGATATACATAAACATAACATTAAATTATACTCCAGGTGTTATATTCTAAAAGCTATTGACGCAAGTAAGCTTTTTATACTGAATTCATGACCGTATTTTTCATAATCCTAGATATTTTTGCAGTAACTGATATTTTTATTAAACACATCCATTACACAAAGTGGTTCTAATAACGGAAAGTTATTGGGGTATAAACATTTATAATATCACCTACTTATATTCAGTATTGAACACATAAGATATGAAAGTATGGTTTTGATATTAGATATGTTTTTTTTAGAAGACTACCTATGTAAAAATTTTTATGTCTTTTATTAAATTATAATGTAGAAAACTTAGATAATAAATTCTAAATATTTTAAGTTATTTTACTAACTGTACAGGATTGCATTATATTAATCGATACAGGTTTAAACTAGAGACGTTATCAACTTATTAGATTAATAATCTAAACGTCCTGCGGGTGAACATAAAACATCGAATGTACTCGTACGAGCATTTCATTAAAATAAAAAATATATATCTAAATACGAACACCAGCCTAAGGCAGGCCATGACATTGTATTTACATAAAATAATTGATATTTTGCTGTCTCTATACAAACGAGTGTTTGAACTAGTTAAACAAGATCATATCTCTTATACATTTGTGTTAAAATTACACTAGAACTTATTACGTGCATAAATATAATTTACGACCAGGGATGCCGCATAAATTCCATCATAAGTATTATAGTCATAAAATAAATCTTTAAAGACAATAAGCAAAGGCGTTGGTCGACAGATCCGTCGATTTTATAGCGATTTGTAAATCATAATTAAATCTCCGAGACTTTTATAGTCTCGAAGCTGATTGGCTCTCAGTACCAGAACATTTTGATAGCCCTATTATGTTAAGATAAGTCAATAAACGGCAATAAAACAATGCTTAATAAGGATTTATTGCCGAAGATACGCTTAAAGCTGTTCGGCGCAGATGTTCAGTACTTACATTATCAGAATGTAGAACAGGGCTTGTGACGTCATGGCGGCACTGTATCAGTTCACACACGATCACCGTAACCAAATATCACTTATTGAAAGCGAGTTTATAGTGAAATGGTACCACTGAGTCACGCCACAGATTTACCATTAGATTGAAAAATTCCACTTGATTGAAATCCGTTAAAACTGTACTGAGATGTGTTCTGAAGACAATAGGATCATTTTCCGTGTTCATGTGACGCCGGCCATCTCGCAAACAATTCCACGGCGCCCAAAGACCTGCGAAGAGAGAAAATGAGTAAATTATTCATAAAATGACACTGAATGCAAAAATAACGTAAATATTAAATGTTTGCTGTCACCGAGTACTGGGACGGCGCCAGTGGACAGATATTAAACATTATTAGCACCAAATATGGAAAACGTTTGCGTCTGTCTGTGATAAAGTTGACTGATAATATCCGGCTTCTATCTACTGCCCTTAAAACATAAGCTTTTTACACCTACAGGGACAAGGTGAGTGTCAAACAACTATTCCTAAGCCCAAGGCCTAACCTGTAGTACTACATCAAATAAAGCATTAACACTGTCTATCCAGACACTACTCGCGACTAGATTATTTAATACCACGTACTTCTGGATATAAAAATAGCTTAAAAAATCAACACCCAACGATATATCACAGTGTGACGTAAAACCAATAACTCGTGTATATAAATCTTATTTTTAACTGAAGGGCAGCTATCAATACAACATCGTTTCAACACACCAAATATCTCAACTAAGAAAAGTCAAGTGATAATCGTTCAATTGTTTCTTTTCTATAACATTTATCATAATTAATCCCGTCGCCATAAAGGGCGGCTAATATATCTTGATTCTTAATGATATCGCAGCTTAAAAGATGATAAATGATTTGCCGCATACCAGCCCATAGTAGTGGCTTAGAACTATGTTCTATGCCGACAGTGCCAACTATAAATGGACCGTTATATAATTTTGACAACTTTTCAAGTGGCCGTGACTTAATTTAGAGGCTCTAACATCCTCATTTAATTTTACCCTTAAAGGAAAACCAATAAATTAAACGCCACTTCGGAAATCGAAGGCCGTAGTAATTCTAAAATTAAAATAGAAGAACTCTATTTGTAGGATGTAACTATAGGAGGTATGGGATTAAAAGAAATAATATACTAATTTGATATTGAAATATTTATTCTATACTTTAAATGGTACTTGGAAGCAATACGTCCGTCTAACAAGATCCCGTGACGCAGTGTGTGTAGAGTTAAATAAACAGTAGATTGTTCAGATAGAACAAAGAACAATGTTATCGAAAGTTAGGGGTATTAGTTTTTGCTTTATATAATCCAACACGCCCCCTCAAAAATTAATCCCTAACTTTTAGTCATTCGTTAGTTTACTATACAGTATCTAGTCTACAATTCAACATTACAAAGTGAATACCAACTTATAAATACGACGTAACATATTATACTTCCAAGTAAGGTCTGGGACAACTGTACAATAATGGTCCAACATTTGCTGCACAGGATCAGGGAAAACCCAGAAAAACCTGATCAGACCATTTCATAATGAAATTGTACTTAAATTAAAACTTATTCTATACCCAATCCTTTTCTCAGTCTTATAAAAGACACGACTGGTAAAGGTTTTGTCAACAAGTCTGCCAACTGGTTACCTGTGGAAATATAATTTAATTTTATTACATTTTTCTCAACTTGTTCTCTAGAGAAATGATATTTTATATCTATGTGTTTGGACCTTTTATGACTTGTTGGATTATTAGCTATGCTAATACATCCGTTATTATCTTCATATAAAATAATGGGCTTATTAATTTTTAAGTTTATGCTTTCTGCCAGAGACTTAAGCCATAATGCTTCTTTAACAGCTTCATATAAAGCCATATATTCGATTCAGTAGACGAGACCGCTACTGATGTTTGTCTCTTTGTACACCATGTAATTGTATTTTGATCAAATAATTTAAACACATATCCAGTAGTGCTTTTCCTATCATTACAATCGTGGCCACCCCAATCTGAGTCGACATATCCACTTAGGATGTTATTGTAATTATTTCTTGTATATGTTAACTTCAAATCAATTGTGCCTTTGATATATCTTAAAACTCGCTTTAAGCATAACCACAATTCTTTATTGTTCTTATTTGTGTACCGACTTAAAATATTTACGCATGTACTTAAGTCCGGACGCGTACAAAGCATAATGTACATTAAACAACCGATCAGGTGACGGCATGGTGCGTCACACTTCTTATCAGCGTTAAGAGCTTCATAGTTTAATTTAAGCTCCATCGGTGTGTTTATAGGATTGCAATCACTCATATTAAATTTATTCAAAACGGTTTTAATGTAAGCACTTTGGTCTAAAGTAATTTTATCATGGTGTCTCTCTATTTTAATGCCCAAAAATAATTTGATATCGTGTAAGTCGGTCATTTCGAATTTAGTCATTAAATATGCTTTGAAATTATTCATTGTTTGCAAATCTGCACATGCTATAACTAAATCATCGACGTACAAGATTACGTAAATATTTTTAGAAATGTCTCCTTTACCTTTCATATATATACACCTATCTACTGGGGAGTTCTGAAAACCTATTTCTTTGAGACATTGTTCAAATGTTTCGTACCAACATCTAGCTGATTGTTTTAAGCCATAAAGAGCTTTGTTTAATTTGCATACGTAATTATCTTTACATTTTACACCTTCAGGAACTTTCATGTAGATTTCTTCCTTTAGTGTACCATTTAGAAATGCTGTTTTACATCCATATGATGAATCAGTAAATTATATTGATTTGCGTAGCTAATTAAGAATCTAAAGCTTGCTATTCTAGCAACTGGTGCAAATGTTTCATTATAATCACTAAGATATTCTTGACTGAAACCTCTAGCGACAAGACGTGCCTTATATCTTGAAGGTTGACCTGAAACGTCATTTTTAATAGTGAATATCCATTTACAGTCTACAATATTTTTATTTAATGGTTTTGGTACTAATGTCCATGTATTATTTTTCTTAAGAGAATTGAGTTCTTCTCTGACTGCTTTTTCCCACTGATTCCTATCGTTCAGAGATTTAATTTCATTTAATGATTTTGGTATATTACTTGTGATGGATAACGCACTATAGACATCATAGTCATTTTCATTATATGATTTACGCGAACATGTTTTCAGTCTTTCACTTCTTCGTAAATTTAAAATTCATCAGGTTTATCCTGATTTTTGTGTTTCAAACTACTCTCAGATTCATTTTCAGGTTCATTCGGTATTTCATGACTACCGATTTTTCGAATTTTACTTGTACTGCATTCATCAGATTGAGAGCTATCTGATTTAGGGCCAGAACTATGAGACTTATAAGACACTGATTTTGTTACGGAGTCATTATCAGTTTCGTCTTGGGAATATGTATTATTACTCCGTTCAGGTCGTAATGAAGGCCTAGATTCGATAAAATTAGTCTCATCAATTACAACGTCCCTTACAGTTTCATATTTTTCGAATTCTGTATTCCAAACTTTATAACCATTGGGTTCATAACCTACCAGTATTCCTTTCCACGACCTATTGTCAAATTTGTTTTACTGGTTTTATTATGAACATATACAGTTGAACCGAAAACTCTGAGATTTTTAACGCTTGGTTTCCTATCATGCCACATCTCGTATGGTGTCTTTGATTGACTTAAAGCTTTCGTAGGCGTAATATTTATTAAATAAACTGCAGTTAAAACTGCATTTCCCCAAAACGTTTTGATGCTTTAGTGCCATTTAACATAGCACGAGCTTTTTCTGTTATTGTGCGAACCATACGTTCTGCAACACCATTTAACTGTGGGGTCCTAGGAACTGTTAAATGATAGCTTATGCCTCTTTCTCTACAGTAGTTTTTCATTTCGGTGGATAAGTATTCACCACCGTTATCACTATAAAGATTTACTACTTTGAAATTGAATTTAGCCTCACTTTTAGCGACATAGTCTTTAAAAGCTGTAAACACTTCTGATTTGTAAGTTAACATATACACCACACAATAATGTGTGTATTCATCAACAAATAAAACAAAATAATTTCTGTTATCTATTGTTGGAGGTGTTATAGGACCACAAACATCTGAATGCACAATAAACAGAGGGCGTTTAATGTAACTTTTGTCTTTAACTTTATTAAAAGGCAGGCGAGTCTGCTTCCCATTTATGCATGCTTCACACAACTTATCATTTGGAGTTACGGTATTTATTTCATCTAAGTCATCAATCATATTATGACATTTTAACTGCAGGAATTTAGTTTTACTTATATGTCCTAGGCGTTGATGCCATAATTCATATTTATTTTCATTAACATAACATGCTTGGGAAGCGGATTCCCTTTATTACTGGTATTTTAAACTCTAGAACTATAAGATTATTCAATGTCTTACCTTTCATGATGATTTTACCTTCCTTTGTAATTTGTGTGCCTTTGTCATCAAATATTATGGTGAATCCTGCTTGCTGCATCTTTGATACCGATATTAAATTATATGGTACTTCGGCACAGAACAATACATTTGTAAGTATTCCTTGCACTCCTGTTTGACTGATAAGATTTATGTTTCCCCTTTTAGTTGCTGAAATAAATGTATTGTTTTTAGCTACTGAAATTTTTAAAGGAGGATTTAAACATTCAAACGATGTGAAGAGATCATCTCTATTTGTGATGTGATCAGACGCTCCTGAATCTAATAGGAATTTAATTGTCGAGTGGTCTTTTTCATAATGGTATGCGCTTGTCATGAACGCAAATCCTGAAAAAGAAGAATTCGAGGTCGTTCCCTCTTGCAGGGCAATAGTTTGGACTTGTCTTGTCCTTTCTGGGGCATTGTTTTGTATATTTGTCTGTCTTTTGAAATAGAAACAATCCTGTTTCTTGTGTCCTTTGCGTCCACAGTAATGACATTTCACAAATTTTTGTTTGTTTGTTTTCTTGAATGTTGTATTCTTCAAATAGTTTTGTTTTGTGCGATTGTATCTGTTTTATTATATTTTTCTTCAACATGGAGTATCTTTAAACTGGTATCACGACTCTCGTTTTTTAATTTTACTTCGTGATCTAATAGTCTAGTTTTTACAAAACCGAGAGTGATATTTTCTTCAGATAGTGTCTCAATTGCAGTGATAACGCCATCATATGTATTCGGGAGAGTAAGTAATAAATGAGCTACTTTGTCCGTTTCCTCTAATTTAGCTCCAGCAGCTGATAATTCTGTCAGCAGATCGTCAAATGTTGAGAAGTGTTTGATCAAGGGTATATCGGCTTTTAATTTTAATCCCAATAATTGTTTTCTCAGCGCTAATTGAGTTGCTACACTTTTCCTTTCATAGATCGCGTCAAAATGTTTAAAAACTGCTTGAGCAGTCCCATTTTCATTAATATAATTAAGATATGAGTCCGCCAAATATTCGACTATAATACTTTTGGCTGCCTTATTATTCTTTTCCCACTCAGCGGATCGCGTTCCAGGAATTTCTTCGTCAATAACACTGAGCAAGTTTAACTCTGAAAGCAGTGTACGAATTCTAAATTTCCATACACTGTACTTTTCTCCATTAAAAGGCTTAATGTTTCTTTTCACTTTTTCCATTGTCACAACTTTATTTTTATTTACAACTATGCACTTTACTGTCACTACGCACTACTGAATGTTCTCACTACTAAATGTCCTTTTTCGCACTGGGCCCATAACCTATAGGAGGTATGGGATTAAAAGAAATAATATACTAATTTGATATTGAAATATTTATTCTATACTTTAAATGGTACTTGGAAGCAATACGTCCGTCTAACAAGATCCCGTGACGCAGTGTGTGTAGAGTTAAATAAACAGTAGATTGTTCAGATAGAACAAAGAACAATGTTATCGAAAGTTAGGGGTATTAGTTTTTGCTTTATATAATCCAACAGTAACAGGAAAATTAAATGGACCAGGAACCACTCAACTAGTCATTTAAATTTAAGGAGGCATAAAAAATAAATCAGTTGTTACACAGTTCAAAAATCCCATCGTTATTGTATGTAGGCAATGACAAAAAGTCCTCTAAAGAATAGGTAGTCAGTGAAAATTAAAATACAAGGTATCAAAGACATACCTATCAATGATTCACCAGATTGTTATGGGACGTGATCTTATAACAGTTCAAGTAGCAGTTACAAAAAAATAAACCTATAATTAACCAACTTTTTTACCTATTTCATCGATTTTTTCACTACAGTGAGTTTATCGAGTATCCGTTTCAGATAAATCGATGTTGGAGGTGCGATGATTGACATAAAAAAATAAACGATATTCGACACATTCCTACCTAAATTTTTTACCGACCGATTGTATAAAAATGATCGAAGTTTGGCTGTGACCAAATCGATTGAACCTATTAAAATTGTTCCGCAATAATTCACCTACTTTATACAATAAGTCAAAGATTTACATAATACCATTTATTATGGCGATTCTTATGTTGACCAATGGGTATATTTAGACAATTTACATGAGTTATTTTACATAAATGATGCTATAACAATAAACTATAATATTATGAGGCAACGTATTATTAAT
Source organism: Helicoverpa armigera (assembly GCF_030705265.1). Classification (NCBI taxonomy): domain Eukaryota; kingdom Metazoa; phylum Arthropoda; class Insecta; order Lepidoptera; family Noctuidae; genus Helicoverpa; species Helicoverpa armigera. Next base: position 5,516,149 of record NC_087134.1, on the reverse strand, counting down.
CATGATGTATCATGACATTGTTCATTTGGTTTTCCTTTCTTGGTAATGGAAAGCTACTTTCTTCTTTTCTCAGCTGTTATTTTGAAAAAGAGGTTTGTATCTACATGTTCCTTATTTTACATGTCGTCTCACAGACGGAATTCCGTGAAAACTTAAAAATGAAATAGTATGTTTGTTCAAGCGTGAAGTGAGTTCTAATGTGATTTCAATCACTTTGAATAGTTAGTAACAAGTAATAGTGTGCGTGGTCAGTTACCTGTGGAGTGTTAATATAGTTGAACCTTAGTATTCCCGGATTTATATTCATGAAAAGCTATTATGTGCAGTCGTAGGTAAGAAGAATACATAATTCAAATGACAGGTCCGCCTGATATCTGATTCAAAAGCAAATTTTTAACAAGTTCATTCCTAAACTTCCCAACAGATAAAAAGAAGTATTCCCAAATCGGAGTTTTCCAAAAAATATTACTGAGTGCTTATTAGAAAATAACATTATTCGATACAACTAAGTAACAAACTTAGATCACATTAAAATATCTAATAATAAAATTATTCAAAACACTTCCGACCAAAAATAGCTGAGCAAAATTCACATGATCAGTTTAATATCTGATGTTCATTTTTGGCGGATACCCGATGCCGTCGCCTGACATCTTCCAGACGATGTGACCTGACAGGTGAGACTCGCCAACTAATAGCAATGTGAACAGTCTATTCTTGGAGAACTAATGCGTGGCCGAACTTGCTGACAAAGTATCGTTTGAGTGTTAAAGGATGAAGCGAATAATTAAGTTGCAAACATGTTGCAGATCCTGTCAAATAATTTTGGTCCTCTGAAGTCAGTTTTTGATGCCTCTTACATGTGCACTAGCATTTGTTTGTGACAAAATCATGGATTAAAAGTAGTTCTTTTTTTGTGATTCTTAGCGTGATCAAGCCTAAAATAGATATACTTCGAGGAATTTCTTTGGCTTTAAACGCATGTAATCTTTATAGATTAAACAACCCTAGCCTATCACGAGGCCTATATCAGTGTCCTTCTTTTATTTTGCAACTTTCTTTCTTTGGGTCATTATACTTGCCCAGCAGTAAGGCTAGGTGGTATGAGAAACCAGAGACCCAAATATAGACTCAAAGCTCAAAGAAGAAGCAAGTACACCTAACATAGGAAACTTACAGCGAAATGTCACATCGCGTGCTAACAACTTTGAATTCGATCACAAAATGAGACTGTCTTTCGGATAATTGTGTAACTTACATTATTATTACTCTGACATGTCTTTTCTAAGTACCAATATCGTCACCTAGGTAATCGCACAAGCTTGGCAGCTGGTATCCGCCATATTCATTCGAAAAGTCTATAAACTATGATACATGTCAAAACTATGAATGAAGTTTCGCAGAACTTACTCCGAGAAGTTATTATCTATAAGCAACAGGTCTACAAACAACTATCTAGATTATTTATTATACTAGCAGCCATTTTTTCTACAATCTCATAAACAGTTTTCTTGCCCCATTATAATAATGATCTAATCAAAGATTCTGGTGTTACGCTTGATGAAGACTTTTTTTATTAATTTTTATTATTACTTATTGAAACGTGATACGTATGAGTATTAGAAATATGATATGACATGGTATTAATGACTTAATCTATTAAGTTCCGTATCACAGAATGATAGTCAATTGATCTTGTATCGAGTGTTATATTTGGAGTAACTTTTATTGAGTGCATCTAATTTAAGCACCTAGTGGTTTATGTGTTACTTTCGGCGTTTGTTCGTTTATAAATTAGGCACGCCTTTTACCAAACCGCTGATTAGATGTATCTACACCGTTTTTATATTCTACTTTCTTCAAATCAGCATTTCTCTTCCATTTATCGGTGTGGTCAATGAATATTGCAATAATCGTAACAATTTGTTGCCTACAAATGTTGGTCATTTCCAAATATTAACGCGGAATCGGCTCGTGTCTGAACCAATAACTACAAAAATCACTATCTTTAAAGCATATAAAATTTATTACCTGACTAATGAGTGTTCTAGCGGGTTTTGTCTTAATCATTGATACTCCATAAAAGATTCACGTGGCGTTATAAAAATCCTCCTACGCAAACAATAATATTAATATTTCATAAGATAATAAACTTCGGGTTTTCTCGTTCGCTTTGACACGCGAATGGACAATATAGTGTTAAACGGCGCACCGGTTTGTAATTTCAGATGACTACTATTTGGATATTTTATCTATTTCTGTCCACATTTAAGTTTGTAATAGAATCTACTTTCCCTTATATTATATGTTGTAGCTTTTGCAGAGGTGTTCCTGCTTAAATTCAACCCACGATTTGAGGAGACATATTTTTTTCTCTTTAAATAAATACGGGTAACTTTGGGGTCCTCAAGATACCTGCCTAATCGTGGTCCTAATCATATACTCACTAAATGACCGTGCCTAGAAAGACATAGGCTACACCTTCTCTTTTCTATTTTATTGGTCAATTGTGAACCAAGTGATAATTGACTGAAGCAATCACATCTTCACACAGTCCAATTTACACCAGATAAAATCACAAAATTAATCATCAAAGCTAAACAAAACGCTTTCTTTTCCGATCAAACGGCTGATAAGTTATTTACATACATTTATCTGGATTGGGTCAAGGAATTTCACTCCCGTACGAGACCACGACCTATAGGTGTAACAAATCAATGTATCTGACATTTCAATTTGTATATTGACACGTTTTTAATCTTCCAGCATTGTTTATGCGTTCGGAAGCTGCATAGAGTTTGTCTTAATAAATATCTTTCATAGTTACGAGTAGATAATACGGGCGCGCGTAATGACCATAAATCTTCACCTGTCTTTCACTGTATCTTTTCTCGAGACTTTGATGTGTATATCAACGAGACGTCTTATTACATGTATTAATCTTGTTGATGCTGGTCTGATTTTGTTTTCATTTATTACATTTAATTATGATTTCTGGGCTTTTGTTTTGTTTTGGATATTACCATTTTTCAGTCCAAAAGAAAATAGAGTTAGAATAATGTTATATACTTACCTGTTATTGAAAAGAATGATACGGAATAGATATACATACACCGTAACTCTAAAATGCATAAATGTATTTGTGAAAATGCATTATCTGTACCTACCTAACTAATTAGTTTCAAACTTTGCTATATATTCCTTACACTGATCTCCGAAAAACGATGATGCAAAAGTTGCTACTTTATTTTAAAAGGTACCCTACACATATCTTAATTTAAATTCCAATTAACAGCAGAATAAGATTTCGACATAATATTTCTATTGAAATATCTATCCATGACCGGAATGAGAAGAAATGGTGTCAAATCGTTCTAGCCAAGCAATTGTCTAAGCAATGTAACAACTGCACAAATATGAGCCATGAACCAATTTACACGTTAAATATACGACTATTTAGACGCCACGATATGTACTAACTACTAACTATAACTGTACTTTTGAAATATTTTAATCGTTTAGTGACAAGTTACTTCTTTATCTTCAAATCAGGAATTAATTTAATTGAGATATCATCCTTTTTTATACCCATTTAAGTATCCCATTTTTATAGCCATTAAAAGTCTAGTTTGACAATCGCTACGAGTTATCAGAAGCCAGAAAGTCTGTCTATCGGACTTTCTTGTTTGAAAGATAGAAGAAGAAGAAAGGCTTGCCGAGGTGTATGTCGCATTTGAGAAAAGGTTAGGCAGATGATGATGATGACGACGACTATTATGTTGAAAAATCATTCCATTTATTTAATCAATATAATAAATAAGAATTAGGTGCCTTATTTCTGCCAAAATGTTATCTATAAGACATTGAACTCTTTTAAATTAGTTTAAGAACCAATCACGCATTTTGGTTACCACATACTTAAAATTTTCCTTCGCGAAAAAACTTAATATAAACATAAATATGATTGCAAAACATCAATTTTATATCTGCTCTTAACCCTAGAACCCTACCTGGGGTGCTGGAGAACCCCACGGAACTTTATTTTGGATTTTTCACTTATTAATTATATTCACACAATTTTGCGTTTCAGTGTATTTTATCCTAGTGGTACCCGCTCTAGATCTATCAGTCGCGAGGAGTTCGCCGATGCGTGTAGACGGATGTATTTGTGCTGTGGGGTGCCTGGTCACCCCAGTGTAGGGAAATCGATATTTTTATTTGAACATTTATTTAATTTAATAATAGTATTTTTGGAGTAATTTATGCAATCTATGTAACCAGCCCCCTAGCCAAATGCCATTTTAGGGTTTAGCGACAAGTTCACATATTCCGACGAACTTTTCTCAAAGAATTGGGACTTGGGCTAATATATGAGCACTTGGAAAAAATCGTTTACAAACCCCAAGTTTGAGGAGGGATGTAAAGGAGGTCATTGCAGGTATCCTGAAAAAAGATGTGCCAGCAGCAAGGGCCATGCCTGACCATCAAAAACAAGGACGATGTGGAATGTGCCCCAATAATAAAGACCGGAAATGCAAGGCCAGGTGCAATAAGTGCCAAATCCCTATTTGCTTGGAACACCAAATAAAAGTGTGCCAAAAATGTTCTTGTTAATAAATGTTATTAATTTTATATGTTGATTTGTGATCTCAATTGCCTAAGAAATAAATATGATTATAAAACATTTCACCCGTATGTTATTTTCCAAAAATAATCACATTTTTACTTTGGGGTACTCGAGCACCCCCTGTAGGAAAATAGGATGGTAAAATAGGTGTAGGGCTTAAGGGTTAATTCTAATTTACTATATCTGGCTAATCCGCTTATAATAATTGTATGTTCCGTAATATGTCGCGAGTGTCACCGTAAATCTATAATATCTGTACTAATATTATATTATAAAGAACAGAATTGATTTTGTGTGTTTGTAACCAAAAGGCTCCGAAACTATTGAACCGATTTGAGAAATTCTTTCGATATTGGGAAGCTACTCTATACCCGCGAGACATTGGCTATATTTTATCCGGTTACGATAAGCAGTTTCCGAGGTACCCGAGAACAACAACTACTGGAAACAGCTGTACCTATAGAAAATTAATTATAGAGTAATTTACTTGATGTCAATGGCCGATTATGCAGATGACATAGAGTTAGGTAACTTGTTATCACTGTTTATGTTAACTTTGACGGTGTTAGGGTGAGTAAATACCAGATTGCATTATACTACGTAATCTTTGCACTAGTCGGCCATAGGTTTGCCAACGGTTAGGGTTTTTCCGGATTAGTCCCGAATTTGAGGAATAGATTATTTGTTATCTGGTTTAAACATGCTAGCTGTCAAAGAGCTACCTGACCGATCTGAAGGACTAGTTTAGGTAGGGTTTAAGAAAGCTAGTTTTTGCTTTTTATCTGGTTACCTACACGTAGTAGGTAATTACCACGGACGTGAGTGGAACCGGTAGCGGAAGCTAGGTAAGTAAATATTCTTTATTCATGAGCTACATGATGTGCTTTGACACTGAGATACTAAAGGGTGAAGCATAAAAAAATCAGACCTTTTACAGTTCCATCAAATAACTTTACCGCCCCGAATCCAGCTAAATAAAGATAGTAAGAAGATTCATGACAGTGAAGACATATGATTATTTATTTATTTATTTATTTCTGAAAAATTATTTAACGCAAACTGTACCTACGCGTAAATGCCCTTGATCCTAACTGTCATTGTGCGACGTTAAAAAGTCAAGTGCGAGTGTTGTCACCCTACTGAAGTAAGTTGTGCTTTTGTAACTGTTCATGTAAAGATAGCTGGTGATGTCATTGGGCCAATAGACACGCTTTACTTAGCATTTTTTGTTATGGGCAAATAAACTTGGTTCTAAACATACATAGATAATATTGTTGTAAAGATAGAAAACTGTTTTTATTTTAGTTTGAAGGTAATGTTTTTTTTTAAATTATAGTAACACTATTTTCTTTATCAGTAAAATTATAACACTATTTTTAACCGACTTCCCAAAAGGAGGAAGTTTAAAACCGACTTCTAAAAAAGCAAAAATATGGACTTTAGACTATTTTAAAGTAGAATACATTTTGAGACCTTTGTAATATAAACATAAATTGTAATTTAGCGCACACAAAAATATCACGTTACATTTTACATAATGTTTTTGTAATACGAAAACAAAATAGTATGGAATATTTTTTTCGAAGAGCCTTGTTTTATCAATGTTGAAATAATTATATTCTAACCATGAATTGTACAATGGACAATAATAAACGAACCAATTAGCATTGTAATAAATACTTATACGTAAGTACAAAACAAACGACTGTTATAATTTTATACCATCCTCGCGTTCCATATTGAATTTTAACCCAAGCCTATTTTGTCTATGATCGTAGGCGTATTTATTGTTTTCCTCAACCAATTATAATAAAACTATAAATAAACACCATATTATTCACACAATTAACTAAAACATATAACAATTATTATCACTGTCGGTATCACTTTAATGTGATTATAATTACGTGATCATATTTTAATAATAAAACGGAATTACGATCATTAATTGCGATCGAAAACTAAACATCTCATTCACGATCTGTCGTAAGAACGAAGAAGAAAATATTCTAATACAATGTGCGATAAGCGAACGTAATTGGGTTATCTATGTAGTACCCATCTCGTAAACAAATAGATTGTTAGAAAAATATACCGCATCATAGACCAGACAGAGTTTCGTAACACATAGGTGCATAGTACAGTGATATGGAGCAGCGAATATTTTAAATTTCGAATGTGGAACGCCTTTAGATGGATTTAAAAAATAAGAACAAAATTAAAAATGGCGATTTATTTATTTCATTTTCGTGTCTGTCATCTTAAAAATATGATATCTTTAATGTCAAATAGGTATAATCTTAATAAATAAATAGATTACGTAACAAGAGATTAGTCTCTAAATATCACAAATCATTTTATATGCTTATTATGATTTCTACGTAAAAAATCTTGGCAATAAATATTATTGGTTCAAACAAGAAGTTTCAATTTATCAACATTCTAATGGCCAGCGTTCAGTTGCTCGAAGCAATTATGTTGTTCCAAGCAAAAACGCCCAGTCCTTACGAAAGTGCTCTATAAGTGGAGTCTTTATTGATTCGACGTTTTACGGGATTTTTTTCTAATTATACCAGTTGTCCACCTTTCAATTACTGTCAGCGTCGATACAGATATCCAGTTACAATAATAGACCTTTTGATTATGGGTTAGGGTTCATTATTCCCTGCGTAAAGTTGGAGTTTCTATCCCTATATTGAAAGTCATCGTTTGACCACACATGAAGAAGTTCAAAAAGTAGTTTTTCGTTCTTAATACGCATGCGTGTTATAAAATAGCAGTAAGTTTTGAATGCATACATAATTTTCGAATTAGCTGAGCTTACACGCACAGAAGTTTTCTAAGAAATAAAAATGGCGTGAAAAGAGTGGCTATAAGTGAGTAATTACTTATCGATTGATCAGTGATCATCGACCGATTCTGGTTTTAGATAAATAAATGACAACTGGTATTCTAACGGGTCTCACTTATCGAGTTAGCAGCGATAAAGCATTAAAAACAGCATTTGAATTAAGAATTAGAAAAAAAAAGTTGCAGAAAAACTAAATTTTCCGGCCAGTGTCAAATTGTCTGGACGTAATCGATATAGTATCTCTTTCGTTAAAAAAAAAAATAGAATTGACAGATTGCAAGAAGTAAAACATTTCCTCCAAAGAGTTCAATGTCGTTTACACTGTTAGATCACGGTACCTCTCCGCTATATTACGTCATATACCTAGTCACGTCCAATTTGACCATTTTGACAAACCATCGCTTATATAGAACGTCTAAAAATACGCAACATAAAATATCTCAGACATCTCGTTAATTATAATTACATTGTTCTGTGTAATTAACACTTATTTTACTTTTAAATTGGCGTAAAAATCTATGAAATGTTCATGTGAACTTGGATCGCGAATGTACATAACTTGCAGACGTTTCCAGTAGCTATTCCGCCTCTTTTACACTTAAACACAAGTTTCAGTTTGCATACAAGGAAATGTAACATAAACGGTGTCACTTAAACGCTCACATATTGTTACTAATTAACGTATTTGCCTTCCAGCAGGACGAGAATCATTAATCACGAAACTTTAAAGAGTTTATAAATAAAAACATCTATTTAGGTAAGACAGGTTCAAAACAGACATAGCGTGGCTAAAACCGACAGCCTGAGTATTTAGCCTAAGGACATTTGTGATTTATTATTCCGTATAAAATTAAGCTCTAAAAATCATCAGAACATTAATATAATCAAGTATAATAAATTAGTGAGACAGTCGGAACAAAGAAGCTTTTTAAATAATAGGTGTTTAGTGACATTTGAGTTTTTAAATTAGCGATCACATTAATATCTTTGAGGCCTTAGCTTGACCTTAAAATTAGCGGGTTTGATAACTTTGGTGTTTGTCATATTTAGAACTCATAAATCGCTGTAAGCAAGATAATCAAAGCTGGACTAGATTAAACTTTTTCTGTAAAAAATTTAAAAGCCATTGAGTGTAAGTGCATTATTACCTACATCAAAAAACCATAATTTTAGTACCAATTTCGATAGTTATTATTAATCAAAATAGCAAAGCTAACCTTGAAAACACAAACGAAAACAGTACACGCGTGAATGCACAGACGCAACCTGCCCTTTTCTATCAGAGTTACCGCGGCTTATCAGCCGATCGTAACCGTCGACCTACATGCAAACTGAGTCCAATAGAAAAATCACACGATCGAGCGTTAAACCATCCGACGATAACGTATCGGTGCCCTAAAATATGTCACAGGACACTGCAGAGCAAACTAATGGAATCAATTTAAATTCTATTTATAGTTTCGTGACAAACTTGTGACCTGAAAGTGCTTGGTTCAGAAATTGGTGGTGCTCATTTAGATTGAATGTTCCTCTTTATAAAGTTAAGAGCTTTAACTCTGGAGATAGTTCGTTGACTTCGGTGTGTGTAACTAGGTCTTGTTCTAAACTATTTTAGTCCCTATTACCAGTAATTCACCTATCATCTTACTTAAATACCACAGTTATTAGCTTATTTTCAAATCGTTCCCTCAACTGCCGATCTCAATCCGAATTTCCATTAGCTAGTCCTGGCATGTTCTGTATAACGATAAAGTTTTGTGAAGTCCTATTATCCTTAGCTTAAAGTTTCCTTCCAAAAAGTCTAAAGTGAATATAAACAAACTCACCCTAATTAAAACTAAAGAGCAATCAATTCACACAAGCTGCAGGGCTGTGCTCGACTTTAACAAATGTGATTGCATACATTGCCAGCAGGCTCGCAGACGCTGACGACTCAGAAACATTTGTTTGCAAACTTGCCAACGTAATATTTTACCCCCCGACCCTTCACCCATGAGTTACAACCACGATATTGAGGGAAATGTTTATGCAATCCGTCTGTGCAAGCTTCCCTAAATCTCCACTGATATTAAATAATAACCAGAGCACAAAATACGGCTATAATGACTCGAAAATGTAAACAAATCCATCCGATGCTTATCGTATTATCTAAATAATTTACAACTTTGGTCTAATATCGCTAAATGACCTACAATAGTGCGTTAACCTTAGATTTCACGACTATAAGTAAAAACTGTGGTAAAGTTTACTAAGTACCGTTTCGTTCTAGTCGAGTTTTATCGAAGTTTATTAAGCAGAAATGCTTACATTTATGAATCATAATGGTATGACGTCATGGGTGCGGTGTTAATTGTGAGAGCTAAGAAATTATTTAACAACTGCATACTTACTGGTAATGGGGAACGGAAGAAAGGGAAATATAAACAAGCTTTTGTTTATGATGATACCGTACAACAAGCACTACTGTTATGGACTGTACCTCCGTTTACTCTATTATCTAGTAGTTTGAGACCTATAGGTATGCTTAGTATTTAAGTTTTTTACACAAAATATTAAAATATTTTTATTGTTATTGTAAAAAGTTATTATTTAAGTAGATAATAATCATAAATGAATATTTTTTTATCATTTGTGTAATAAGAATAACTTAGCCATATAACTATGTACCTATAAACTATAAAAAGTTTATAAGTACCTAATAAAATTATCTATAAAGTTACCTTGTCTAAATACGCATGTCTCAAAAGTTTGAAATGAAATTGTTCGTAAATGGATCTCATATAAAAAGTTTTCCTATAAAAGGCTTTAAATACATCTACCTATTCACCGATCCCTAATGGATTGGGTGTGCACATAAAAACTGTATTTAATATAAAAGGGAGGTTAAATGAATTTATTACACAATTTTGGCAATAATGCAGGTAGATACTCTGACACACAAACGCTCATGAAAAACTGTCTTTCAATTCCGAAGCTCAAAAACTTGTCTTTTATTTCGGCCCACTCTATCAGACGTACCTACCGATATAAAAACAAGAAAAAAAACTTCTCAGTAGGAAGTACATGCGCCTATAATATTTTGAAAGTTGCAATGAATGGAATTCCACAACACAATATGTAAGTCATAGAACATTATTACAATCATAGTTAACACGACAAAAAATAATTGTTCGTTAGTTTTTTCCATCGAACTCGTGAATGGTCATTGTCCTGCCCAGGAATAGTACAAGTCATCAGAAATGACAATGTCACTGATAACTATATCAATTTAGACTTATAAAGTCATGACATCTCATTTATGTTTGCAAAAAGAGCAAAAAATTAACTACACATTCATTAGGGATCAGTAGAAATCAATAAAAGGCAAATGACCGTTAGAAAAAAAAACTTTTTTAACTATAAAATTATAGCGAGGGAAAATTGACGTAAACATTATCGATCACACAGCTGATCGATAAAAAACGATCCGATAAAAACTATCGATTGGATATATCGATGCCTAGCACATGTCAATTGGCTGATAAGTCGTTTGAATAAATTTGCATTTTAATGAATGAATGCCATTAATTAAATAAATATGATAGACTTTTAATCGTCTCCACGCTACGGTTCAGTTTTGTAGATTATTATTTAATGCTAATTACACGCCACTTCCCGTGAGATTTCAATTAGAAACACTTTTTATATGATTAGTAAAATTCTCCACTAAAAATGTCAGTTGTCAATCAGTTTTTATTCATAACCACGAGAAAATGTAAATACATTCTTCGGCTGCGTATTGTGTTCGTCGGAGGGTTAAGGTTATACGTTGAACTCTGTACATGTCTAGCCGCTGATTGGAAACGCATTTCCATTGATAATTTTCAACAGTGTTTAATTTAAGCTTTCAAAAAATATGTTAATTTTATTGAAAAACATACTAACCTTTCAAATACGGGTCACTGGAAAAATCATTCACTGTTTCATTCACAAACTTAAAAAACCAGACAGACTGTCGTGTCTATGTCTACTGTTACATAAAACAAAAAATAACAAAAAGTTTTTAATGTTTTTTTGGGTCTGTTTTGTTTATCACTAGATCGAGTTGCGTGCAAGTTGCCTTCCGCGTGGTCTTCGCGTCGGGTTGTCGAGCGGCGCGTCCTAACACTAACGCGCCTTGTCGTCGACTATGACCGCGGCTCGTATGAAGCGGCATAAATTCTACTAGAATTTTACTTTGGTACGCGACGCACACCTATGTATGTACTTACCGACGAAATTCCTGATTTAAAATACGTATACTCGAAGAATTTTCGTTATGAAATGAAAATTAATTCCTTTCATGGATATTACAACACTTTTTATTCATATGAAACGTCAAAGTTCTGCATTATCTCTTTACACAAAACTAGGATCGCTAGTTTGTATAACAATAGACTTCCTCGAGAATATTTCGAGTCGTCTAATCAGTTGAAGATCTAAATTTCACCTTCAACTGTTATTGTCATTGACAATGACAATGTAATAGACAGAACATGTGAAATTCAATATGTCTGAAATGATGGTCGTGCCAATATAGAGTCATTTCGCAAGTGAAACATCGTCGTTGTGTCGCGTCAAGTATTTCGTTTCCCGTCAATCTGTCAATGTCTTTGTTAATTTCCTCTCGAGATATTGTTTTCTTTTTAATTACTACACAGTTTTTTTGTCGCCTCAATTAATGCTTAATAGCTCTGTGTGGTTTAATTTCTGCTCCTAAATATGAGTAAAGCTTATTGTAGTCTAGAGCTTTCCCGTTTTAAAAAGTTTTTCTTTTCATTAACGATTTTTTTTCTTATTAATCACATGTATATTTAATGAAACGAAAATAATCGAGATAGCTCTACATATAGTTTTATTTATAAAGATGTCAAAGTCACGGGCATAATATCAAAGGACAGTGTTATGAAAATTATGAGATTTGCAATTAATTAAAAGTCAGCCACTCCTCCTTGTCCCTGAAAACATGAATGATATGGATTTCATTAATTTTTCACACGTCTAGTGTTCCGTGGTTAAATATAATAATTTTCATGACACTTGAAGGTCTGGGTCTAACTAAATGGGTTTATTGAACCCTGTGGTACTAATGTCCTGATTATTCTGCAAAATGTTTTTCATACATCCATATTTATTCATCGGATGGGCGAACTATTGATTAACTTTTTTGCCTGAATATCCTATTTAATCTAAATCATAGTTGAATTGTATGTACATATTAACATGACCTAAAAATAAACTTATACATCCATATTATTATCTAAAAAAATATTGTAAGTACTTAATCAAAATAAAAACCAAAGACAACCATCAATATCAAAATAAAATGAAAAATACAACTTCAAAACAAAACTCAGCTTTCATTCAATTTTGTAAAACCAAATCACGTAAAATGTCACAGCATCATAAAATATAATTAGGTTCTGTCAAATACCAAAACTACAATACTAACGAATCCGTTTTCTAACACCTTTGGCTTAGTACAGTCAGTCAAACATATGCTCGACTACTTTAAGTGTGAGATTCATTTGTACGTCGATGACAGTTTAAAATTTTTCTTTACGCACTTTTAGAAAAGTAAACCTTAGTTATACTGAGAGTATTCAATTCAGGAGTGAATAGGTTAGTTCTTGTGAAGAGTGCTCCTTCTTTGACTGCACCACCATGTGAGATTGTGGTCAAAAAAATACATACCAACAGCAAATAGGTATTAACCAAAACTTTTAATTAAAAAAATAAAACTGACTTCAATAATACACTATTTTCCTAAGATTGACAAACACTACGCTGAAAACCTTATTAAATCGATTCAGTCAAACTTTAAAATTTCCCAGAAACATATATAAATACAAAGAAATCAAACTGACAGCCTCCCTTTTTAATTCAGTTTAAAAAAAAACTTATGACATCTCTCACTCACTTTTGTCACAAACTGGTAGACGACTTTCGTGGCCGACTGTACTAAGTAAACACACGTGTCAATTAATAGTACACGATTGTAACATGTGTTATAACTTTCTCACTTGAGCACGTGCTATCCGAGTTTATGGGTCAGGAATTTGTCAACATTTCAATACTTTTAAGGATTGACAATCGTCTTATTGTAAACTGGGGTGTATTTGTTTACTTTACTAAAATCTGACTGGCTTTTCGATTAAAGTTTTCGTATGATGTTATAAAATCAATCCTAAATTATACCCTATAACATTACCAATCCAAACAGTCCATTCATGTTTGTCTATGAAACAATTTTTTGTTTGTTTGATTTACAGCAAATATGAAACACGACGAATTTTTGCTGTCCTAGTAATACTTGAAAAAACATTTGAGTATATTATTTTTAAATAAACAAAAGTCAGAGTAACAACCTCCAAATATAATGTCAGTCATAATACCTCCTAGTATTATTTATCATAGTATTTTTCATGTTTTTATTATTTTAAGTTCATAAGTTCTTGTAATGTTTTGCAAATAAATAATGTTGTGCTTTTCATTTTTTTTAATATAATTTCATTTCATTTTTTTTTAATTTCGTGTGCACGTAGATGTGTTATATGTTACCTCAACAGTCAGGGGCCATCTGAAAATCAGTGCTGTGCATTAGCACAGCATATACTGAGATGGAACCCTTGCTACGCTGTATTTTTTTGTAAATGTATATTTTTTTTTTGTGTTCATGTATGTGTAGCAAAATAAATGGTTTAAATGGTTTACTTCAGCGTAATTGATATCTCTGTCGCCTTTAAAGCAACCTCTTTAATCCAAAATATTTTTTAGCCTGGTACTATTTTTCATGTGATAAATATCGTAGGGTTATCTTCTGCCTCAATATCTTGTAAATCAACTGACTACGTTCAGCAATGATGATGTCCTCCTAGCCGTTTTATCGGCCACGGCGACTGTTCTCATATGAGGAGATTGGCCAACTGCGCACGACATAGTGCACTCACTATTCCTTCAATCTCATATCCCGATGAGACGGCAATCCGACACGACCAGAGAGGTCCAAGAATATTTTATGCAAATCTTGCCATACTGCATAAGATTTATATGAAGTGTACAAAAGACGCGACTGTGTTAATAAGCGATATAAAAGCTTAATTGCGGCTGTTCATTTATTATGAAGTTATTGTTGAATTATTAAGTGTGTTTACGATTCTACGCATAAAGGGATTGCCAATAAAATCTGCGATGTTCACTATGGTAGGTATTCGGGCACACTTAACGCTTTATGAAACGATGATATTTTATTGGTAGGTCTACATTACTAGCTTCCTGCAGCATCGTTGGCGTTGCACAATCTTAAGGACTTTTTTTATTATGTGTATTTTTTTATGATAGTTGTGAAAGGTAGTTAAGTGCGAGTTGCACCCATGCACTGGATTCCGTAAGTATCAAAAGACAAGAATAGAAAAAATAGCGTAACTATTGCCAATTTAATTAGGCAAAGTTATTTAAACATGGTTTTGTTAAATAATTGTTAGTTTATTGTTATCTAAGTATTATAAAACGATAAGATTTAACTTCTATCGAATACAAAAACTTATGCAGACTTTAACATTGTTTATGTACCTTTTTAAGTAGCCTATGTAGGTGAAGAATCAATCTCACACACTAAGAAAACATAGCCATTAACAGTTCAATACAGAATTTATTACTGAAGAACTGTTTTCATCGCAATGCTCTTGTCTACAGTTTAGTGTTGGCAATAAAATATTCTGAAACATTAAATACAAACACCAGTTTATTTTCAATAGCCAATAAATATAATATTATTGCTACTATGGATTGAGATTTGACGAGATTGAGTAATCGGTGTAGTTAAAAATATATTTAATTGCTTGTTGCATTGTAACAGATTTTTATAGAAACACCTTTTGTATAAGGTATCTATTAAAATAAGTACAAAGGAAAATAATACTGTAACTTTTTGCTTTCACTCACAAAATTAAGAAATTAAATATAGGTAGGTAAAATCTTTGAGAAAATTACTTACATCCGCAGGAAACAGCAATAATTATAAATAGGTTAGTATAATACCTTTGTTATACAACAGATACAAACCAGAACACTAGTTTTATATTAGCTGCTTTAACCCATTTTTATGAATACCGACGGAGACTTTACGTAGGTAAATATGACCTGGATAAGGGCATTAATCTGGACTGTAATTCGAAGTGTGGGCAGACTGGGCAGCGACCACTAGATGGACGAATGATCAAGCCAAGGTCACTTCGAAGCAGTGGATGCGGGTTACTAAAGACCCATCAAAGGCCTGGTCTTTCGGCTGAAACGACAATTCTAATTTGCAATGTATAAATTACATGATATAGAGATGATGATGACATAGAGATATAGGGTCAGAAAAAGCGATTTGTTTTATACTATGTAGTGAAGCAAAATACATATACTGATCATCGAATTACTCATGGTGACCAAAAATGTTAACTTCGTGGATCAACGCTCTTCTTCCGTATGTTTTTTATTCATCTGATGGGCCATTAAATAAATGACAATACCATGGCATCATAGCTCCGTCACATTAAATTGTTTAATGACTATTCCCTATTGTTTTAGCGTGGATGACTTATGCCTATAGGTATGCCTGCTCATTTCATGAAATCATTTTCTATAAAAAAAAATGATTGGTAGTAAAAAAATAAAGATGTAGATTTCTAACCTTTATTATCTTTGGTTTTAAATGTTATGTTCGAACCAAGTGATGTCGCTTAGAAAAAGCGAACGGAAAATCCGCTGATGTAAAGACTGCAAAAACTATATTAGCACACTATAATTCAAGAACAAAATATTTATAATTAGGTAACCATTAAAAACAGTGTTGTATATAACGTCTTAATAAATATGGAACGTTGCACCCATTCCATAGTCTAGGTATAAGAACTTTAACCTCATTAATGTAGCTTGTCTATTGTTCTTGTCTAGTAAATCATAAAGTCTATGTTTGGGAACGTCTGGCTGCTACAATGCTGAAAATATTTTAATCTGCGGCAAAAATATGCAAATTACAGGTAATTGTTTATAACTTTATCGAAACTGGGATATTAAATTTGATTTAGTGTTTATTCTGAGAAAGATTTTAATGTAAGTATGTAAGTACATCTTTTAGCCAAAATTACTGAAAAACGTAGTTTTACCTATTTTTAGCTCTCGGTACGTACCTCAATAGCTACGTTAAATATTTTCCATGTTTTTCTTGGAAAACTAGTCGAATACCTTTGCTACATACATCTTACATACACGTACCGTATGCACGTATTTGAAAAAAAATTTCAACAAAGGCACCCTTAATTTTAGCGGGGGTCTCTTTGATAATTTATGACAACAATTGTTTTTTTAAATACTTGAATGCGTTTTACGATAGTGTAATGCAATTTATTTCATAACATACACAACTCCAACACAATTCAAAAATACAAACAGCAAAACAGAACAAAAAACAGTCGTTCGCAATAACCTGATACTGTAGGGTCAGTGTGTCAATACGCCAATTCCTTCGTGCGCGTTGTTCAGTAAACTAATCCGTGGTGCGCCCAACTTGTTTGTTCGCCTTTACTTGGCCACAATAATTGATCGTCACTTGACACGTGAGCGCTGGACAATCGTGACGTTTCTGTGGACTAAAGGGTTTGTGTTGCTTTGTGACTTTTGAATGTACGCTCCTGAAAATATCAGTAATATTATTTCAATAAGACAATACAATTTTTCTGCCATTTTCTTATTCTCTTCTTTTTTACCAAGTAAGTTAAAAAGGGTAAGGGTAGTAAGGGAGCGTTTGAATATTTCAAATACAACGAAGTATTTTTTTACCACCAATGTTTAATGTGATCCAAAAATATAGGTACTCTCTAAACGTAGAAAATTTCAAAAGACTTTACAATAGACCAACTGAAAGGAGACATCTGACAATTTGAATCGCCGAACTCCTCTAGTTGACTTTGCATTCATAGGGTGCTTACATAAAGAAACAGGTTGCCGGTACAGACAAATTAATAAGTATATATATAAGTAATATTATACCTGCACTGATCGGTACCGACCCGTACAGGTTTGTCTGTACCGGTAACCTGTTTCTTTATGTAAGCACCCATAGTAAGTACATCAAAACTTATCGCAGCAGTTGATAATTCTTTATTTGAAATTGTATGTAAACATAAAAATACGCTACTGAACATCCTCTCTGCTGGCAATCCTCCTTTTAAAAGACAAACATGGAACAATTATCAAGGTATCACAAGCGCAGTAAAGAACACACCAATTCTAACACGAGTAGGTTGAAACACGAGATACAGCCCAAAGACGTGTTGTTTCTCACGCCCCACGGCGCGTCGGGTAACACAACACTGAGCGATATCATTTAACACATTCGTTACCGAATTCTCCAACACCTTATTAGTGCTTTTGATCGCTAAATATAACCATTAGCTGTGGTTTGTGGTGACGAACTTAAAAAAACGTTAAAAGGAGTTCGGAAAACGGTACTTGGACGATTAAAAGTAGGTGCTTATCCATACATTATTGATTTGTGGGATACTCAAATACTGAAGGTGAAAGATGACTCAATGACCACG
Source organism: Helicoverpa armigera (assembly GCF_030705265.1). Classification (NCBI taxonomy): domain Eukaryota; kingdom Metazoa; phylum Arthropoda; class Insecta; order Lepidoptera; family Noctuidae; genus Helicoverpa; species Helicoverpa armigera. The sequence goes on along the minus strand of NC_087134.1, from coordinate 5,498,064 downwards.
AATTGAGTGAGTCCGAGTGGTATCTTCCTCGGAAAACTTTACAAGACTCATCCTAAGTGATCTTAATCTACGACAATTTGTAATTGCTTTACGCGACATAGGTAATTGAGATTTAATTTGTCAAAGCAGATTTGTGACAAAATTACCTCGACTTCTCTGCGATTTGGATGCCTTTTATTGCTCCTATAGTTTGGCTTTCTGTAAGAAAACTTTAAATTAGTTCAGTGTTTACGGAGATTACCCCAGTACAAAACAAACTTCCCCCCTTTTGTAGATTGCTGCAAAATCCTTCATCCGTATGCTACAAATTGTGAATTACACAATACAAGGGCTAATAAATCTTCACTCCTATATTTTCCCATATAGCCCATATAGGTATATTTTAACAAGATTGTCAAATTAAGAGTTTTGAAATTAATTGAACTGTTACATGAAAAGCAGATCGTTCTTTGTTCTCGTCCTATTAAAAGCGACAAACTTTTCAATTCTGATTAATTAATGTTAAGATGAAAGTTTTACAATCGTTGCAAATTGCCATTGTTTTCACAAAGGAAGGGAACGGATTTAGAATATTTCTAAAACATTTAATTACAGGGTTATGTGTCACTCAACCTTTGTTTTATAGCTAATTTGATAGAATTATGGACGATCTGTCTACGTTAATATTTTAAAACAAAGTTGTGCGTATAAAATTTTGTAATGTATTACTTTGTCTACAGATTTTCATCACCACTAATTTAAAACCTGCATACGCAACTTCTTTTTTAGTAAGTTTCGAGTCCTTTTTAATGATTTCTGGACTTCATTTGGAGATACTCCAAAGATTTTTTTAGGCATTCGCCTTTTCCAGGCAAACCCGAGCTTTTCAAAACCAAGTCGCCTTGTGTAATATTGTTTTTTTTTTTGGGTAATGTTTAGTACCTATGTTTTAAATAATAAAGCTATAATCTATTTAAGCTAAACAAGGAGTGTCAGACTTCCAAAGCGTACGTGTTCATTAGGCGGGGTAGAACTGTGGTGTCACGGTGATGTGTCGCGAAAGTCGCACTAACAGCATCTGAGGAGCCGCCGCGGTGACGCCAGCGTTGCGCTGCGACTAGCCGCCGACTGTGCGTGTATCGAACAGGGAGTGGGGTGGAGTCGCCTTGTGTAATATTCTTTTTTTTATTTCAGTTTTTTTCGCTAGGTAAATTTTTGTACCTATGCCCAAAATATTAAAGCTATCATCTATTTAAGCCAAAAAAGGAGTGTCAGACTTCCAAAGCGTACGTGTTCATTAGGCGGGGTAGAACTGTAGTGTCACGGTGATGTGTCGCGAAAGTCGCGCTAACAGCATCTGAGGAGCCGCCGCGGTGACGCCAGCGTTGCGCTGCGACTAGCCGCCGACTGTGCGTGTGTCGAAAAGGGAGTGGGGTGGAGTCGCCCTGTGTAATATTGTTTTATATGTACCTACTCATTGGGTTAAGTCCTGTGTGTTTAATAATACTTAGATAGGGGAACAGTTTTTATTTCTTTTTGCAATAAAAATAACCTTACCTGCCTCCTGCCTCGTTTTTGTCAATTAAAAGGTGTTTAGTATAATTAAAGTAGTACAGTCTTCGTAAAGTAAACGTGTTTTTCTTTCACAGCTATATTTTATTTTATTTTAAAATCGGTGCCTATAAAGCTTAATTTTGCAGTCGCTATTATGCATCAAATGCCTGCTAACAAACATATACCTACAGATATTCATTTACATAACAAATAAACAAAACCAATATAGGAAGTAATTAATTTAGTTCAGATCAATGCACTGGTAATAACTTATAGGTCGAAATAATATTCCCACGATCACATTTCCAATCTTATATTGAATTTATTTTAATCTATAATTTGAAGAACGAAATTAATGATAATTACTTAATTACTTAACTACTTAGATAAGATTTAGATTTACGCACGATGTTTTTTAATATTTTAAATAAATAAACAGATACGACAAGGACATCCTATGGATTTCTACGTAGGCAGCTAAAACCCATAGCAATAAAAAATACGTTCTTCAATTGTTTTTATTTGACCAAATATTTCCACATCTTCGACTCCACGCATCTCGTGTCTCGATTCTATCTCTTTGCAGCAAGAAGCGCCGATGACAGCTAATTGTCGTATAACGAGGGTGTCCATAAGGCTACGCACGGCACATACATTTACATGGCACGGACTGTCCCGCTATGCGATCTGCCATTTCCATATGACGCACTTGAGATGAACGTATCAGATAAACTTGATGATGCGTTGATGAAGTAGGTGGGTGAAGAATGTCCTGTGAAAACTGACACTTGTTATGTGAATTCTAATAAAATTTTAGAAAAAGTTGAAATATTATTAATTTTGAAAATAAAACTCACAGAAAGCTTTATTTACTTTTAGAGCTTTAGCACACTGCCAACTTTTAGTCGGCTGATTGTTTGTTTGGGCTCTTAAGTCAGTATGGTATGGTTGGTAACAAACAACAAAGATTTATGATTGATATATTTCGGTATCAGACCGAATGAACATTTTTATTAGATTCCCTTTGAAGATTTCCTTTGAAAAAAAACATTTTTGCTAACCATCGGATCAACTGTCGACCGACTGTTTAGTCTAGTCATTTATTTATTTGTGACAATGTCAAAACTCTTGTAATGAAGACTAGACATGCTAAAGACCAGTTTGAAAACTAGCACGGAAATGTAATACGATTTTTATAGTTTTAAATTGAATAAATTTTCTAACATATAGGATATATCACACAAAACTTATGATATACCCAAACTAATTAAAATAATAAGCCAATTAATAATACAATTATTTTTATTTTTATTGATATATTTTACACACACTTCAACTGGTCTGTTTTAATAGAGAAATAACGATATCTTTATATATTTCAAGCTATTAAAAGAAGTTTTAACAAAATTAACATAGGAATTTGCCAATATCCATTGGCGGCATATTTTGATATACAAATATATTTTTAAAACCTAATAAAAATAAACCTTTTATTGCTGTATAATCAGAGATTTTTAGTGTTTCTTCAAAATTTTGCGAATTTAGAGTGAAGGTTTTAGTTTTAATGTGCAAAAGATAAGTATTATCAAAAGTTAAATGCTAAGTAGGCATTTAAAAGGACGTATAGTGAGTGTATTCAAAACATTTTATACCATTTTTTTTTCTCACTAAAGAGGTTTTAGTATTTATGGTTAAACAAAATATATTGATAAAACTTTTTCTGTAGGCTACTAAATTAGCGTAGGTTTTTTTTGACACCACTGTACATGTTACTTCATGCCATCATCTGTTGCAGGCAATATAGTTAGGTGCCTATTTAATTAAAATTGTCCATTTTATAAATTGTTTGATTAATAGTACTAGGTTTTATAAAATTAAATGACCAACCTTTCAGCCTATCCTTGGCCTGAATACCTGTAATAAAGGCTGGCTGGCAAACATAAATACCTATAAACAAGAAAAAAAAACATTCAACCATGACCCATACATACTTATACTGGAAAATCAATAATTCTGCACGCATACCTGTAGCTATCAGTACACTGGCTTGCATTATAACGTACAATATAATTATATAATAGATAATAACATAGACTCATATACAAAAAATCATTTACACAGTCACATTTTAAACATTTACAAATTACACAATACACGTAATTCAACAGTAAAACACAAAATATTAAATTACATTATTAGTAATAATTTAATATTAGATGTCAAAAACACAGTTACTAGGTAGGTACTGATTGCTCTGCTGCAAACCTCCATCGCAATGTTATGTTATTCTAGGAAATATTGTATCTCTTCTTACTTTCATATTGTCTCTTTTGATAAACATAGTACAAGTTTATGCATTCTGCTTTATGCAGTAACTGTTTGGTTCCCGTATGGGTAATGCTGTATTCATCGCAATAGCATGGGCGTAAATTATTGCTTGGACAAGACTACAAGTTTGTTCTTTGTCTAGCTCAATACTTACTCAATGTCGATGTTTTTAAATTTCAAGAAAACGACAGCTTTTTGCTGTCTGCAACTATGGCTCTTTTGTTAAAAAGGTTTTGACTTTTCTTCTGTTATATTGAACAAGCGGTTTCCGTAGTTTCACAGGCGTCCCGGGAAACTCGAGCTATCCTATACTTCACCTATGCAGTAATTGGAAAAAAAATAAAAAATAAACATAATCTCCTTTCGCGTATATCGTAAAGATGCTTTGAATTATTTCCCCTGAATTTTGAATTACTTATACTTCACTGTCCACGATATAGATATGTTATGGACCAAGTGATAAATTGGGCAGTATACATAATGCCCGGTCATTATGAATAATGCCCAATATGAGAGTGCAATTTGATAATAATTATTCAAACAATCAAATTGACCGGGCACTATACATATTGCCCGTGACCTTTTGGGCAAAGTAATACAAACATCTTTAATTTCATTTTTTTTATTGTTATTGACATTTAACGTAAAATAAACTAAATATAACACATCCCATATCAATTGACAGAGCATAGAAGTAAGCATGCAACATGCAGCAAGCATGGCTTCTGTCACGGCTCCGGCGCTGCGGGGCTCCGGCGGTCCCATGCGAGCTTATCGTCGCAGATGGTTTTCACGCTCACCTCCGCGCCTACGCGGTTTTGAATTGCACTCTAGGGGTAGGGCAGACAAGACTACGTGGAGTCGGTTTTGCAGCGATTCGCTTTCGTCACTAAGTTCAGTTTTTAATACAATGCTTTGAATCCAAATTAAATTCTACCATAAAAAAAAACGAGCCAAGAAAAATGAGATCAAGAAAAACGAGGCCGAGTTAGTAAATTAGATGACAATTGTCCAATTAATAATTTTGTGGCTAGATAATTCCCATTAAAATAGAACATATAAATTTAAAACAATAATCATTTAATATGTAGCAAGTAACAGGATTTATTTATTAGAACAACTGCCACCCTCGCACCGCATAAAATATAGCTTTATTATCAAATTGCCCAACTATCATGTAGCAATATAATAATGCCCATACAATGTGATAAATAATGAAGTTAAGATAGTTATTAATCACTTGGCCTGATAAAGCTAGACATTATTCATAATGCTTGGGCATTATAAATAATGCCCGAATTAATCACATGGTCCATAACAGATACAATCCATAAACACTAAGTACTATTCAATAAATTAAGTTTCGAGAAGTCTGTGAAGTCTCTACCCAAATAAAATTTACTCACTGACTACTTGCCCTTTCAAAAATACCAAGTTTCGGCTACAAAACAGCAAAAAGTCTGCTAGTTACACGAATTATAACGTTACCCTAAGGAATGCAAGGGAATGAGTTGTGTGCAGTTATACCGCGGGGTGTAAAGGTTGCAATATGTTGGAGAGATGAATACGAAGGTCGGGCATCGCGCTTGTAAACATGGTCGGCGTTGCGACCACTTAATTTTCGTTTCCGCGTAGGATTTGTGAAAGATGAGCTAAAAATTCGGTCCAAAAGCACCAGCTTTAGCTACGAAAATGCTCTCTTTGCAATAATTTAATACCAGAAAATAAGTAGGATAGACGGTCTTAAAGTCTCTAATCAAAAAAATTTACGTGAAAGATTGCATTTAAAGGACAATGAGCGTTTTGGTCTACCTTCCCTCTAGAGGTAGAAAGGAGAAAGCTTATTTCATGTAGAGTATTTTCTTGTATATTTTTTTATCTAAGCCATACAGAGAGCTTAAAAACAATTTGGAGTTTTGATAAAATCAGTTAAAACCAGAGCCATCGAGACTAACCATAACTTCACCACAATTAGACAAAACTTGATACAAATGTTTGCAGTTAAGTCACGAATAGGTACACCCGTTAGTTAAGTTACAAAGCTATCCTAAACCACAGCCGCAGTCGCTCCGAGGAGGTTTTTGGTTCATAAACAGATCTCCGTCTCTATGTTAAGTTTTCCTATGCTAGATTTATAATTATAAAAGAGTTCCTTTTGTTGTACTTAGTGTTCGCGTTCTAGCTAGAAATACATAGATATACATAGGTACCTACATATTTTACGTTTATAATCGATTTGGGACTAGTAATAGCGATGTAGAAATATTTCACCCAAAAGCATTTTTACTTTTAGCTGAAGAAAAGTTAGGTATTTATTTCTTAGTAAAGTTAACGTATGTGCAAACATAATAGCCATAGGTAAACGGCATCTATAACTGAGCATAAGTACATACATACAAAACATTATTTTAAAATAACAATGTCTGATATAACACGTATTGAATGACGATAGCAATCGAAGATAGCTTACAGCCACGCCTCTTAAATCAACGAAAGTCTATATGTACAACAAAATCTAGATATTTACATAAATTGTCCCGTTGCTAGATCTAACTCAATCGTATGAAAGTTAAGGGCAAGCCATTGTTTCTCCTAGCTTGGGGCGGTCGTGCACATTGTTCATTGTCTAAGAAACTTAGATATGTTTTAAAATAATATTTTACGAGCCCGTCGAAGTCGGCCCGTTGACAGAGCTAACGTGTGGCTTGAGAATATTCCTAGAGTAAGAGTACTAGCATACTGACGACTTAATAGTCGGCCGACAGTTGATTCAATATTTGTAAAAAAAATTATTTTAAAGAGCATTTTTATTGTCAGTTGAAAGAAAGTTTTCAGTGATTTAATTTTTTTTTAATTTCAATCAAAGTTTTTAGTCCTTCTCATACCGGCCAAGTACCGGATCGTTGTTATATTGTGTGTACTACCACTCATTTCCATACTGATTTAGGAGCCCAAACAAACTATCGGCCGACTAAAAATTTGTAGTGTGTGGCTCTCCAAGTCATGAGGTTGAAATTATAAGGATGTGAATATAACAAATGGTTGTGTTATTCGTTTAATGGTGTTCTAACATTTGCATAAACTGTCGGCTCTTTAATGAGTACACTATGAAGTGTCGGAATATTTGATAGTGCATGCAGCGTTCATAATTCGGAAATAATATTCACAGTCATAACAATAATATATGTAAGTATGTTAAGGAGAAAATCTAAAAGTACAACTATTACGATACATCCATTATGGTAAAGTGAATGTGAAAAACAAAAATGCAGCCAAAGCTATAAAACTCTTGCATTTCATATAATGTTCAATAGGTTATCTCAACTTACTATAATAAAAATTTTCGGTATACTTACCCATAAACAAAACAGAGAAGCAAAGAGAGAAATAAAGCCCGTTTGAGTTTCCAACTTTTACTCACAACGACACTCTTTAATGCACGAACAGTTTCAGCAATTAATTAACGACCTCCGATCTTTTCTTTGATAAAACCGACATCAGTGAATACATCTCTTATATCGAGAATCAATGCGAATTCTCAGATAGTGATCGATAAGGCTCGATCATTGTGAAACAATATGCCACAGTTCTCAATGTAATCTCATTTCGAGTGGAAATCGATTAATTAAGTTAATTTAACTACACGATCTCGTATCTTATCGATGTCTTTGATTGCGCCGCGTCATAAACAAAGCTGACAGTTGCAGTCACAATCGTTTGATATGGTGAATTAATGGGTACTGCTTCATGCTATATTGGGTGTCGGGTGCATAAAATTGCACTTAGCTTAGAGGATGTATATCTAAAGACACTGGATTAAAATTTTCCTGCATACATTGACGGGCCTTGACTTAACGCAGATTTGGGCAATAAAAGCCAAATAAACATGCTGTCATCTAGGTTTTATTGAAGAATCAATTACGGATTCCAATCATCAATCGCATAAAGTTCTCAAGGACTGTCAATAAAACTTTAGTATCGGTTCAAAACAAACAGTTAGCAAGGGTCATTTTAATGGCAATGTACTTACATATGTATTTGCAAGTCTGTGGGCGGTCTGTTTTCTTTAGCAGTTTATGCGATCGGCGCCTTTGCGACGGGATCAGAAGATGTGCTAACCAAATCATGGTGAAATACTGTTCGTCTTATATGCCGCTAATCTAGAGAACTAACGGCCGTTTTCATAAAGTTTGCACGTTTGGAGAAATCTAAGAGCTTTATAACTCGATTGTGTTATGTTTGCAAACTTCTGAGGTAGTAAAAACGTGTGAAGAAAACTTTTATGGTAGCTGTGTGTAAGTAGTGCTGTTATGTTCTTTTGTTATTAGAACTTCATTTGAGAGAGAGTTAGAAGTGTGTGTATAAATAAATGACAGGATTAAGTAAATAATTACTATCACTTAAACCGACAAAAGCGTAAGGAAAAGTTCTTCAATAGGCGTGACAAGAAAAAAATAAAAATGTGAAAATCGAAAATGAAGCTACGAGCTAAGTGAGTAGGTACTGCTCCGATTTAATCAAGTATTTTACTATGTGGGATGTACCATTCCCAGATTAAAACAGGTTAGATTTTATTTTGATTCGGGAAGAAGTATCTTCAAGATGCAGGTCAAACACACCGTGTAAAACAGCTAGTCAATAATACTTAATGCTAATAATGAGCGTTGATTCTAATGCTACTTACATTTGAGAAATTCTATTTGCGACGATGATCGGAACACTGATTCGCTTTAATTGGCAATATGGCAACACTTCCATTCCTGTTCTGTTGGCCAAACTTTGTTTCAATAGATGAATATAAATGAGACACGGTATTTCAGTAATTAAAAATAATTAGGCAGATTTTTATGAGTACTCACTTCACGCTGATATTTTGTGGTTGGTAGTTATTCATTTAGTCAATAAATCAAGATGTTTCTGACTACTTATTACATGGAATTAATATGAACTATTATCTACCTTGTATACCGTTCAGAGTTTGATGAACTTTGTATTAATTGTCCGTTTTATTCTAGTGGTAGGTAAATCATCACGGGAATTTACAAGACTTTTCTTTGGGTAAAAAGTACACGATCTTACTGCTAACTTCTTACTTATGTAGCACATATATCTAATAGGAGCATACTTAGGTAAATGATAATTTAAGGCCGGAGAACTCATTTTTTATGGGGCTACAAAAGCCTCTTCTTCATTCTCAAATTGCTTATACTTACACCAAAATCCTTATTATTACTATGTTTTGTCGTTCTGATTGCGACGAAAATAATAACTGGCATAGTGCGGTACTTAGTCTTTTTTATTTTTATCCGAATGCTTGATAGATGTAGTTCCTTTGAGACGAAAATGAAGTCGTGATTAAAACCTAGTTAAAAACCAACAAATAAATAAATATTTTCGCAGATTTCCAATCAATTGGTTGATTCCTCTCGCCTCATTCCAGTCTATTATTAGCTTGCCCGATACATCGCGACCGCAGCGCCGCGGTTTGACCTCTCAGACGTGGATCAACACAATGTTGGACATTCCGAACGACAGATATGACTAGTGAGGGGACGAGATGGGAATAAACGCGGAATGGGAAACGAGATGGGAGAATTAAAAAAAAATACATTAAGAAAAAAATGTAGGTAGGTATTGTGTGTAGAGAGAAAAATGATTGTGAATGATTTTTATTACAACAGGATTTTGATGTATTTTTCTTTACAAAATAAAATAATTGTCTTTATTAAATGTATACTTACTATAGACTCATGACGTTATCGAATGTGTGCAATTTACAATTTATGATCTAAAGAGCTTGAACCTTCCAAAATTCTACTACTAAAATACAAAACGATAACATTTGAGCAAACTAATAAATAACAGATCAGTAACAATAATTTATACTCTAGTGACAGAAGTCAAAATAGAGCTGTCCAAAGCAAAAGTGTATTCAACAAAAGCTCATTAATACTCTCTGAGCGATTGTCCGAAATTCATTGAAATCACACAAAAGTCACCATCTGGACTTCCGGGATTCTATAGTAACATCGTCAAAAGATTTATTGGTACAACACTATAGTGCTTTACCACACAAAATTCAACTTTATTAAGTGAGCAATAAAGTTTAAAATGGTCAAGCAGTGAACAGGTCACACATTATAGGGCAAAAATAAAATCGAATTTATTTTATCAGCATGAAATTGTCCTCAGAGTATAATTTACGTCTAAAATGGAGCTATTCAGTTATCAAACTAATAAAGAAAAAAGATCACACATTGTGTTAGATAAAAACTAAAAAGATTTATGGCCAGATAAACAGATTTATTATTAAGTAATTACTTTTAAAGATAATGTGCCCAGATGCCCCAGTACCCAAGGTCAGAAATGTGAATATTTACTGGTGCCTTAAATACACGCGACAGATTAGATTTATACTCAGCTAGTAAACTAACTACTGCCTGAGTATAAATCTTATCTGTTCACTAATTAAAACTTAAACTAGGCATGGGAAAAGAATAATTTAATCAATAACATATTTTAGCATACCTCATATATATAGCATACAACATATGTTATTACAGTTGTTTTACAGTACAGAGATCTATATGACAAGATGCAGCACAGTATAATATCAAAGGAAACTGAATGAACCTACGTAGATACCTATGGCCAATAAGTAGTAGGTACAGGTTGCCAAAAGCTTGTTCTATCTGCCTGCTAGAACCAACGAAGGAACTTATACAAACTCGATTAAGTATCTACTTATATTAACCGCTATCGTTAGACTTCTTACTTATCTACAGTAGTTTACTTCACAACATATCGTTGAAAATGAAAGTTATTACCGCCGTTTATTAAAAGACGTATGTGTTATTTTAAATAGCCATCGTATTATAAAATAGATTGGTATCCATTAACGCGTGATAACTCTCACCTGTCAGCCATTTTGATTTAACAAAAGAACAACATGAACGATTTATTTTTAGAAAATTTCTGTACACAAACAGCTATCATTTTATTGGACTTTGTTATTATAAGGTACTTGAAGACTACTGAATAGACGTGACTTGGAAAACCAATAGTTTTTAAGTATTATTTCGTACCTTTTTTTCTGGGGGGTTTGTTGCGCCACTTCTTCCCAGCAGAAATGCATAGGAAGTGGTTTGGCGTTTTCTTATGTTTACATTTTCGAAGAGCGCTGATTTAACAGCCTAATTTAAATTTTAAAATTGAGCCTGAGTAGGGAACGCAATCTCCTTGTTTTTGGGAAACCGATAAAAATTAGAAACTTAACTTGAGGCATTAGCAACATTATTTAATAACGTAACACGATTTGCAAAATCATAACCTAACAAGCCTACTCAAAGAGTCCCGTATTTCGATCTCAGTCCCGATAGTGGATGGCTAGCAGACACACGTCAGACACACGACAATCAGTCAGATAGCATCGGGTAATCATACAAATCATCTGTGCACGGTATTAGGTGTCGGGGCTAGGCAATACTCGCTGCAGGCGGGTCGGCCGTCCTGTGAGGATGGTATTGAAATTCCTTCATTTCTTAGTGAATGTGTGTGCAGTATGGAAATGTTTTTAAAGAGGAAGACTTTTCAGTCAAAGTATCGGAAGACTTATTATATTTATCACTAACTTCCTATTTCTCGTGGTTTGAATCTTTATAAAATCTTACGCACAAGGTTTGCGTAAAACAGAAAAGAAATGTGGGCTTAGGAGTATTTAATTCATTTTTGAACTTTGGATCCACAATTTATAGAAGAATCAGTGATAAGTGTTTAATCAACAAATTAGCTAATGCAAACTGAACACTATTTATTTAATAAAAATATTAAGTCTGTAGTAATTCTTGCTACAAAAGCTACCGAAAAGATCAAAGAGGAAGAAGGAAGTTTAAATAAGCCGATTGCAAAATCAGATAAGATCCAATGTTGTGTTGTTAATTTGCATAAAATATTGTCGGTCACTGACATTAGTTATTTGAAACTTATCATAAGTCACAGTTACATTTTTGGTGTGTAAAGAATGATGACTGCGAGGGCGTGTCATCTTTTTGTCTTGTGCCTACGTGAGCACGCTATGATAAATTCTCTTCATAACTCCTAAAAGAAAGTTGTTACAAACACTAAACCTAACCACGTGGGCGAACTAGTCACCACTCAAATATATTCCAATATAAACTTGATCGATATTAAATAAAGCAAGACCGATACGCTTATCTGAATACAATCTCTAGATAGGATAATGTCGCTGTGGACAACGATGTAACAGAACCTTTTGTTCAATCTCCAGCGCGGCATAGTTTAGCAGTTTCCAATGATAGGGGTGAAGACAGTACAATAAGGGTACCATCGACTATACGATCTTTAATCGATATATTCAGCCTTTCCGATTACATCGACAAGCCATTGTGGGTAAAGAGTTGTGACAGGCAGCCTTAATAGTTGTCTAGTAGATAAATGGTCGGTATTTCTATCTTTAGTGATTATGCGTAATGTTTTGAGGTGGTAAATGATCGATTGTTGGACTCGGTGTCGATTTCAATAGGTTTAATGTACTGGATATTCAATAGGGTTACCAGTGTTGTGTAATGATTCTTGTTTCAACCTACTGAATACGTGAAGATTGTTGATCAGGAATTATTATGAAACCTCAGATCTCAGCAGCAATTTTAGTGGGATTCATATCCAAAAACTATAAAGATACTACATTCAGCAATAGAGGACAATTTATGAATGGGTCGAAGATAATACCAAATACAAACAGAAAAACCTCCACACTGACGTAAACGATGATTATGTAAATAAAGACCGGAAATTACTGTTTACAAACTTTTATTCTTCACACGTAACTAGAGGATTCAAAAAAATCTTTATACGTTTAACAGTTCAATTTAACGAGTGAACCATAATTTAGCGATAAAAGAAAACCAAATAGATAAAGTAAATACACCCGTGTTGCGTTAGTTGTGTACACATTGTAAAATTGAAGAAGACTGCTAAAATTAACGTCTATTGAACTTCTAAACACTTTGATGTTTCTATGCTAGATTAAAAACTAAAGATACTGAAAATAGGTCATGATCTAGGAGAGGATCTATAGAATCCCACAAAACCAAAGGTATAAATCGGGCGAGGTTATAATAGTTCTTGTTCAAATAACACAATATGAATAAACCTATCATAAGAACAGATAGAGACAAGTACCTTTACATACCTATGTTAAACTTTCACCGTATACTCAACATCACCAATCAAAACGACAAACAAACGAACATCAATCAAATTAGTGTACCACCAAAAACAAAAGCACGAATCACTAAAGAAACACAATACGTCCATCCCAATGATATTTATTAATGAAATCATCAAGAAATCCTTTTGGTAGACGAAGATAATGATCAACAAAAGGAACTACTAGCTACTGATATACAGCCATGACTCGAGTATCAAATTGTAACAACGTTATATTTCATGGTGATACAGCCTGCCGCCTTATCTCGGGTAACTTAATTTAAGGCTTGATTCAACTAAGTGAATTAGAAATGTATTATGTTACGAGGTCTAAAGTTGTGAGTGAGTATGTTGTTGATGGTTCTTCCTGGTACGAATTAAAGTTCTCTTGTTATGTTCTGATGTTTTGGAAGAATTATTTCGTACATTCTAGATTCAAGGCGAATTCACTTCTGAACTTTAGGGTCTGGATTTGAGACGTCTATTGTTTATTTTAAAACTCTTTGTTATAGAAACACGACTTTATAACAAATTGTATAAACATGTAAGTAGGTACCCAATATTTCAAATTCGATGAAAACTTATTTACATATTGTCATTTCCCAACTTTGTTTTATTCATTCGTTGAAATTCTATAATCTGACTGTCAGGTCCACTCTTTTGCCCTACTTTATAACATCTACCATAACTATCTTAATAATCAAGTTGTACAATGTACGCACCAACAGCCACCGTTCACGTAATCTCCATAATTTCTCGCATTGTTTCACAAACTCCAAGCAATTCGTGACGGACAATTTAGACTTTTAACGCCGATACAACATAATGGAGGGGTGCTGACGCCAAACATTTCCATTAACAAAATGCTCCCGAAAACCCTTGTTAACAATGATAACTGCATTCTGGGAGAAACGAAGCATAACTCATTCGATTAAAGTGTGGGTTTACCGAGTGCGGGCCGGGTTAATTGTAACACTACGAAGAATAAGAACCATTATAACAAGACCTCTAAAAGATGCATCCTCTACTAATTCTTTCTTAATCTCTCAGACTTCACGGTTCTAACAGAACTGGTTACGTTAATCTTCGGCGACGACTAAGCAGATATTAGTGACGCCGAGAAAGTGTTAATCCCATTTTAATATGACTAATTGTCTCTTAGTTGACGGTGACTAGTGACTCCGGCACGTCTGTGGGTGGAAGTGCAATTAATATTACCTAACGGTAGTGCCTCGTGTTTACGAAGGACATTTTGTGGAGTAATAAGATCGATAAAACCTGTTTTTGTTACGATTTAGCACCCAGCTCTGAGGTGTTAATTCGCAATTTCTACATCTCATTTGAGGGGAGTTCCTTCAGGTTTATTATCTTTTGCTGCATCAGCTAACACTTTTGCCGCATTCCTATAGCTTGCAGTGGCGAGGCGTCCTAATAAGCCGATTCCCATCGGCTTCCCTTTCGAATTTCAAGAAAGAAGCATAGGTATAAGTTATAATATAGGTATAGGTATAATTAATATAATCATTTAAACCACACAATTTAAATATGTAAGTATAACAAAACGCCTACCACCGTAAAAAAAAAATTGTCTATAAATTACTTGAAACATTTTGCTCCTACTAAACAAGCCGCGGCTTCCTCGTCCATACAAAACTACGCTTGCGTGACGTCATCCACGCCGCGCCGCGCGATGTTCGCAAAATAAGGGCGAGCGGTAAGCCGGCTCACGGAGCGGCTTCCTCCGATCAAAACTCGCGAGTGAACGAGAAAGAACGCGTCAAGAGTAGAGTAGCTATATCTGTCTACGCGCGAGTGACGGCGCTTAGAGCTCTCAAATACCTATGTAAACAAACAAATCAGACAAATTCACTCTCATTGTTCTTATTTTGTTTTAGATAATACCATTAACAATTTTTTCTTTGTATTACTTAATTGAATTTATTGGTGTGTGTATCATTTGGAATAACATAGTTCGTGTGTGTACAATATTTTATGTTAGTGTTTTAGTTACATTACGTCAACATAGATGGCGTTGTGCATTTTTATGCAAATCCTGAATCGCGGTGTTAAGATTCTCCGCGATTTAATGACCCTACTTGGGGATTTATAATTTTTTGTAGTCATAGTAGTTGGCAGTATCATTACTCCCTACTAATCCTCGCGATCGCACTGTGACATGGTACTCAGTACAGTGTGTGCGTGTAGTGAAAATAGAGATACCTCTGTTGAATTGAGTTATTTTCATACGTATACAGACAGTAGACATGGGGAAAAACGTATCATTGAAAAGAAAAGATTGATATGAATCTTTTGATCACTGGGATATGTATCACTCTTTTGTATCTCTATATCCTTTCGTATCCGCGAGTGACATTGTACTGTTGCTCAGAGTGACTCACTTCGTTCAATTCAATCCAATGTATCACTAAATCAGTACGAACTAAGAGTGATAGATTCGTTTAGGATAGATAGATTCGTGTATCAGTTTATAATATTTTTAAGTTTATTTTTTTTTATTTTTAAGTTTTTATTTTTCATTTTAAATTTAAGTTTACGATTTATGTAATTGGCTGTTAAAGCCGTGTAAATCGTATAAATAAATAAAAATAATGGTCAAACACTTATACTCAGTATCGAGAAAGTGAGACAGAACATTCTAAGTAGGGAAGTGCGAAAGAGATGTCTGGACTTTCCGATGAGAAACCGTGACGCGAGCCGCTCAACGCTGTGTGTGCGAGTGCAACACAGATACAAACGGACGACGATTGAATGAGTTGTTAAAGATACACTGATACATTCGGATTTGAACTGATACAAAGAGTGAGTGATCAGAACGGAAAGATACATATCTTTTTTATCTATCACTCCTGAGTTACCCATCTCTAACAGACAGTTTGCATCGGGTTTCTTTTTAGTGTGCTTTTTAGTTTTTCCTTTTACCTACTTTAAATACTAGACTAGGATAGCATTTATCGCAAGACTGTTTTCCGACAGATTATTTACTTTAGGAAGGAACTTATTTTTCAAGGTTAAGTTTTGAAAATAAAAACGTGTCATAAAACTCGGGCACGCCGCACGGGTGAATTACCTACCTATATTACGTCAATATTAAAATTACTAACGTCCTGACGGATTTATGAAACATATACCTACGATAAATATCAATGGCTAACAGGCCGTTGTAAATTAAACACTTAAAATGTATTGTTTCTAGTGCCAACTTTTCTCAGATTCTAGTAGTTAATATACCTAACTAAAGATAATAAAGTTTTATAGATATTATTAATCTGCCGAATTCCTCGAGAAAACATGTTCAAACTATCAGTCTCTCAGTCAGTGCTAAAAGGTGGACTGAGAAATTACCTTCATTACCTCTCCCTCCCATCCCTGAGTACTCCCCAGTTTTTTTGCTGCGGCTTCCCTATTTCATTAAACCACCCTTCGCCACTGATAGCTTGTATGAAATTTTGCCGTGTCGTATGGTAATTACTTGTGCAACTGACAATTAGATTACGTTCCTCTATCACGCTGTCTTCAACCAGTCAGTTAACTTTCAGTGATTATACACTATGTTGGCTTGAATCTGATCGCATATCAGCAACTCCTACAAAAATGTTCTGTTTACACTATAATCTGAAAATACATCAGTTTACTTACGTAATAATATTATGGCAAACGGATATTCATAAAACTGTTCTAAATATACGAAATAGACGTCGGAAGTAAAGATATCGGGCTCGCGACCTTAGAATTGAACTTTCTATGTTATCTAGTCAAAGTACGTATGTACTTACTTCATAGTTACACTGTTATTATACATTGTAAATTGCTGAATTCATACTATTGGAAACAGAATGCAAGAACATTTACCCCCTTTTCAACCGATTTACGTTCGTCCTCTATCATTTTTCGTCAGCTCCTAAGTTTGGCACAGACCTCAAAGGACCTCTTTTTTAGAAAATCATCAAAAATGATCCTTCTCGCTATGGAAGTAGCTTACGGTAGACTTTTACTAACTAAAACCCACTTATATTCTTTCTGGAGGTCTCAAAAGTGACCTTAAGTTAGTGACTTGGAACGAGGAAAAGATCTTCCGAATCAAACTAACGGGACTTTTGTCTTTCACATCGTATGATCCAAGACCACCGCTGGTCAAGTCTCATGAGCTGAACTGTGTCATCGGTACATTTCGTACTGGTCTGCCTACACTACGTCTATCGTTACAATCAACCATTAGTGTTGCATTTGCAATGTGCCTCGCCCACTGTCCTTTAAACACAATTCTTCTTGCAATGCCTGATTTTGGATGTCACCCGACGTCAAAATTTTGCACAAATTATAATTTAGAGTCACTGTGTGAATAATTTATTGACATTCGCTTAGGAGCTGCAATTTAATACTAAAATTATTACGAAAACCTATTAATAAAATGTTTAATTGACCAAATAAGTGTGGTACGCGCCCCTTTCTGAATTACCATAAAGAAGTCATAAATTATGAGTGTTGTTACCACATGCACGAGCTAGTCGAGTTTATTTATTGGGTGATTTCGTGTTTATCTAAGAGTAAACACACACTGCAAACTTTTAGTCGGCCGATAGTTTGGGCTCATGAATCAGTATGAAGTAAAAAGGTAGTGCGCACAAGGATTATTTATAGCCGGTGGGAGACTGACTGAATACTTTGATTAGAATCCAGATTTTCTTTTTTTAAAGTGACAGCTGTTGGCCGATTATTTAGTCTGTAGTTTGTGGCCCTCTAAATGGTGCATGTAGTGTATGCGGTTTTATTTTTTAGTACTAGGTAAGGTTTAATGGCACTATTAGTTCAGTGTTGCAAGGAACGTGATTGCCGGCCTATATTACCTGCGTGTGAGTGTTGTCATTGTGCTCATTTCGTGTTTTTTTTTTTTTTTTACTTATTGAGAACTTAGTAAGAACCTTTTTAAACTTGTATGTTGCGTACGGTTCGTCTAAAATAAATTTGGGGATTCCGAACTCAATTTACCTAAGACTCGTCTACTTATTTGGATCTTCACGTATGGTAAGTCTATTGGTTTCAATTTTGGGATGTTGCTCACTGTTTCGATCACGACTGCTATTATTAGGTTGGGTATTACGTATTTATGCATTCAAAATGTTTACAAAGGTAGGTAACATTATATTTATGAATATTTAAGTAGCTTCGTGTCGTACCTACTTAGTTTTTTAAAGTTCCTTTCAGCTACTATCTTCAAGCTAGTGCTATATTTAGATCGCTCGATCAATGATCATTCGATTATTTAAGGTGAACGTATTACAATCGTGACTTATGTAAAAAGCTTATCTGCCGTAGGTGTATTGAGTTTCAATAAGATATCAATCGTTAGTTAACTGAGATATATCAACCGATTTGAGATTAATGAGATGCACAGATTAGACCACAATTACTTCTAACCAATTAACATCGATATGACGCTTATTATTGGACTGACGTGAATTAATCATGATCTAAGTATGTCTGCTTGCTGCAGAGCTTGTTAATACGAGCTTGTTCTACAAGTTCTGTTTGTACGTAGGTAATATTTTAGCAAATATTCTGATTCTAAACGTTATTTCGGTTCAAAAGTTTTAGAATACCTACCTACCTAGAAAAATATTCTAAAGTCAAGAAATGCTGCTCTAGGACTTACACCGGTCTATTAAAAAAAAAAACTTTAGTTAGTGTCTTTAAAGTCACTTTACCAAATTGTAAATAGCTACAATCTAATAAGGCACGTGTCTCACTGTTAACAAAATAGCCGACTAATTTATGCCTCAAAAAAATTGGCTTTGAAACACGGAGCGTGGCGTGTAAGTTTGAACTAGCGTCTGCCTCAAACCCCCGCTGTGCACTTGGCATTAACGACTAATAGCTGTATGTTAATCGACAACCGATCATTGTCGGCAATCATTTCGGAAAATAAAAAACTAGAGCGTCATACGATATCTCGAAAGATAAAATTCGTAATCCGTTCCACGTATTGAATATCGATGGATAGACATAACACGATTGTTGCTTTGCTTTTTTTATGCGTCTGTTTTGTAATCAAAGTCATCAATAAAGTCTAACTAGGTGAGTAAGGAATGATATCAACGATTGTGTGAATGAAGCTTTTCACACTTAGAAATTATTACTCTACCTGAGTAGTTAGCTACCTACTTCTAGGACCACTACCTACTACTACGGGAACTATTAAAAAAAATACTAGGTTAACTAGGTACTTATAATATTAAGCAGTAGGTACCTACCTAGTTAGGTTCATAGGTTAACAACCATAGACATAATATTAGTAAACAGGACTGCGCATATAAACCCAAAAAACGAGCCGAGTGAAACAGTTAGTACGGAGGCTGTCTGTCCCTTTCTAATAGGGTGACTATGAGATTAAGCTATGTGAGACAAATCCGAATTTGCTAAGATTATTAAACACAGATTGGTATTGAAGTTTTAACTTACGCAGTTTGTGACCTTAAGATACTAATAAAGGCTTTTAATAATTAGCGGGAATTATCCGTATAAAAGCAGGAAGATTCGAAGTGAAGACTGTTTTTTTTGTATTTCTACTTCATAAATAGACTGCTGAGCCATTTATGTCGCCTTTCTTCATTTTTTGGGAAGCTATAACAATAGTACAACAGTTTTAAAATCCATCACCCATATTTTGACTCGTTACAAGAATTCATGGGCACCCTAGTTGTTTGGTTTACGAAAATGTTATTATTAGCTTACCTGTGGAACGATATATTGCAACCACCATAGGATTCACTTTTACAAGTATAAACGCAACACTTTTTCACCATTTAAATAGTTTAAATTGATTTAATACAAAAAATATAAACAACATTTTAAATGCTGATTACGCGCCAAGAATGTTCAGGGTTACCGCTAGAAAAAAAAAAACAAAATAAAAATTTATGTTGTTTATGTTTTAATAATAAATACGAATAAATTAATGCACTTGTTTATAATTTGTTGACTTACAATTGTTAAAATAAGATAAAAATTTTATGTGATTCAATTGTTTTTTGGGAAGACAAAACTTTTGATCACAACATTTTTTTATGCTGGCAAGGTGTTAGAAAGAGACAAACAGCCTCCGTTCGAACTATCCCTCTCGGCTCGGATTTGCCTCTGTGTATTATGCAACCAATTTAGTACCTTATTGCGTTAGAATAGAGTTCATTTTCGTAAATATATATTTTGAGCGTGCGCAATCTTGTTTAGTAATATTATATCTATGTTAACAACTTACCTACCTACCAATTAAAAATAAGCGATAGATAAAAAAAATAGGTGATAGGGTTGAATAGATAATTTCTAAACGTGATTTTTATTTACGTTCTAATTTATTATGATCAAAAACAAAAGCATACTTGAGAAAAAAACTGAAACAAATATTTATTACATAGCGACATCTGTCGGCGAGTAGCAAAATTTACTCTGTATAAAAAAGCACTCCGAGTAAGCCAGTCTCAAATATTATCACAAGATGGCAGTATCTGCCAGTATTATTAACAAATTAAAACTAAGACCTATAATTATTAGATTTTATTTATTGTCAGGAAAAAATCTTCAAAAGTGTATTATATACTACGTGTTTTAATTAAAAATAGTGTTCCTTTATTGACCTTTTCATTATGAGATGTTAATGATTGTCAATGTCATTGACTGCTGTCACTGTCACCAAAACGCAACAATACACTACACGATTCACGGTCAACTTATCTCCTATCTGTTTACGATTTCAATTTCTATTTTTACCAGTGTAATCTATTTTTTATATAAATATTAAGACTGATCTAACAAGAAAATGAAGCAAAAACCACAAAATACAGCGAGATAAGTACAAATTTATTTATAGAACCTCACAGGTTAACTTTGGGATAGGTCATCGAGATTCTTTGAACACTTTCTGGTAAACAATGAACATAACAAGATTGCATGTGACAAAGCAGCTTCTAAATTACGTACGACTTATGAATAACGTTCAAAGGCTACAGAGATTGAATCCAAGCTGTGGTTATTACTCCACATTTACATTAGATGCATTTACAAGCGAGATATTTGAAAGGCATAAGTCATTAAGATATCAGAACAATGACTTTCCTGAGACGAGAGTACAGCACTACACGTCCGCCCATGATGCTGGAAGTCTACCCAACCTAACAAGCACGGAGCTGGAGAATGTATTTTCCGATCTACTTACTAAAAACAAACACACAGAGATTGAAGAACTGGTTGTAAAATGTCAGAATTATCGTAAACTTCTAACATATGCTACTGTTAAAAAGCTCTTTAGATACTACAGCATGAATGGCAAGCCTCAGATGGTTGCTATATTACAAAATTACTGTGCAACAGTGGATCCTAAGTCCTACAGAACAAATGGAGAGTTTTTACACTATTTAGCAAAAGCAGAATGCATTAAAGGTAACTCTGAAAAAGGGCTGTCAATACTAAAGAGTTCTTATAAGAAATATACTAGTCTAAGGAGTTTTTATAGGATAATATTTAGAGAATTAATACAAGACTCAGTATTGAATAGATCGGAAGCGTCTTTAGTTATATTTAAGAAGTATGTAATGGAGTTTAGTGAAGAATGGTCAGACCATTACCCGCTAGTCTGCTTCTGGCATATTTGTTGGGCGAGCTCTTGGTTTTCTGACCAGATGTTGGGCAATGAACTTCTGGAGATGTCTGATGTTCTTCTGGATATTGTAGCAGACAAGTAAGTTTAAAATCCTATTTATTTTTAGTCTGTATAGATGAATTTTTACATAAGAAAAAAATCATAGTGCTTGGGCTTGGTCAAATGTTCTTCTCCTTAATTGATCTCTGTAAGATGATAATTCATGTAAATATACTTAATTAATTTTTCTGTTTCTACTTTCCAGAGCTACAGCATTCAGCATAATGGCACTAAAAGATTACAATGAAGATGCAGTTGTCAGACTGTTGCAAACACTCCTCAAGTATGACATGATGAAGGAGTATGTGGCCGTTCTTCAAGTATTTTTCAATTATAAGTGTAAGTTGATAATCTTCCTGTAAACGATATTAACCGTCAGTAGCACTAAGCTCTATTAAAGTTAAAGCTTCATTTAATCTATTGCTGACACTTTTTATATTGTTGACTAAGAAAGGGTCAGCAATAGATTTAAAGAAGCTTTAACTTTAATGGAGCTTTGTGCAACTGACGGTAAGACACGGTAATTATAAAGGTTGTTGCTTACTAACATCTGCATGGTTCCATCTATCATAAGTTTAAGCAATGCTTGGCTGAGTCTGTCTATGGAGTATGTCACATAAGTCCTTTATGTTTTTGCATTCAACTTTTGGGCCCTGTCTGCCATTTGTACACTTTTGGCAGTATGTTGCAAGTTAGAAACCAGGAAGCCTTTGTTGAAGGAGGTTTGACCAGGTCAAACAGGCTGGCAAGCAGCTGTATCTGGTTAGACAACAAGCCAACATAAACAATATTGACAAACGGCAGATGACGAAAGTTATTTATCAACGAAATATAGAAAATTCGACGCAATTACGATGTTTTGGGGGCCTGGCAAAGAAGCTATTTTCAGTTGTCAACAAGTGTGACGTATACTTTTTCATTGATGCGTCATAAGTCTTCAGGCGATTCTACTATGTCGCAGTTTGTATCTAATCCTTTATTGTCCAATTATGTGTTTTATTCTTCAAGTCTCTATTAAGGTGCGTTTTGAAATCGAGTTGCCGACTGCAACTGCTGACCGCACATGCTGCTCTACTGATTTGTATGTAGTTACATGAAATTATTTTGGATCGAAGTAGCAGCGGCACGTGCTCTCAGATATCGACCGATTTCATGCAGTGGCTTGCTGCACGGTTGAAGTATCCATATTTCTTACGGGATTTTGTTGTTAAAGAGTCATAGTCAAATTCATTTATTGAAATGAGGCTTATTAAATAAGCATTTCTCACGAGAAATTAAAGTGGACAGCACCCCCAAAAGCCCCCCTTTCACCGCATCTTAGCGTTACGGTCAGGAAGAAGAAACGGGTTTCTTATAGAGAATGCCTAATATTTGATATTGTTTTTTTTATGTTAAGTTACCAAAGTCAGGGTGGTCTCTAGTTCTAGACATTAGCTAAGATAATGTCAGTGCGACATCACAGCAGATAGATAGATGAAAATAGGTCACTTTCCAACACATTATCTAAAAGGCAAACTTATTCACTATCAGCATGTTCTAGTTTATGTCAGGTCTGTGATCCCGGCGTTCTATAGCGACGTTGTAATAAATCTGGTACAATGTAGGACTTTATATTTAATTGTGGAGCAGTATTTAATGTTTGATGGTCTACCAATCTTCAGTTGCATTGTGTAGATTCTAAAATTACATTCGTGTTAGTACTAACTTAGGGGTAAGTAAGTATAGTTTTCCTCAAAATTAATGGTGGCTGTGAACCAGCTTCTTAGCACCACGTGTTGTGAGCTTGACACATACTAACTACTTACCTCTCGTGCACTTCACTATCATAATTAGGCTGTCATAAACTTTGGCGAGAACTTATTGGCTGTGATTTGTGAATCGATAATAGTGTCTCGCCCGCACACAATACTATTAAAAATAATCTCATTAGTTTTAAACTATTTACCTATTTATACCACAAACTAAAGAGAACGAGAACGTTAAATGGTAGTTTAAAAAACTGAGATGAATAAACTCAATTATATTAAATTGACGTGAAAGCCTCAGATCAAAGAAATGGGCTGAAAGTTATAACAAATTGTTTACGATTTTTGACAGATATGCACTAATTGGCTCTTTTACTCTCGGAACTTTAAATTTGGTAGGTACAGGAAAAAAACTTTTTATATGTAAAAAAGTACTTAGGTACCCAAACTGCATACGAAACATGGACAAAATTATTGAACGTACCTAATAAAAAAAAAAACTTAATTCCAGCAGTACCTATTTTAAATAAGAAGTTAATGTTTGATTTAGAAGTAGATGATGCTATGAATTTCGTACCTGATGCTCTTTGTAAGAACAAAAGTGCACTTAGGTACTAAATGCATTGAATGACACCATACCTACGTAGGTACTTATACAAGAGATTAGTAAGTATACCTACTGCGTATAATGTTGAATGTTTGCTCTTAATCAAGTGCCCTCGTGAACTCACAATTACTTGATCTGTTTGTTGACCTTATCATACCTACAACACATGTTAGGTATACCATTTGACGAGACAATTCCTTAGATAGTGGTACTTTGGTCGCTAGGCGGAGTACATAGGCCTGAGACGGCCTTAGACAATAATAGAATGATAACAATAGTATCGACTTTTGGGCGATGTCCGTTTTTATGAGGTGAATGGGCTTAGGAAGTTTTGATAGCTGTCGACTGTCTACGTATTTTTATGACAATTCCATATTCCTTTAGTAGGGTAACTTCATAACTTGGATATAGAAATAGATCCAAAAGTGTATCCCAGCGTAAGCTTTAAATTTTTTCCTTCAACCCCATCAACGGTTGAAGTATTCATTTACCTAATTGTCTATTATGCCAAACAAGGCCTTCCATTTTTTAGCGAGCTATCTAACAATCCCCAGAGTTTTCTCAAATACTGGTCTAAGTACCTAGACTTACACCTCACGGCCTCTAAGTTTGCAACAACGACTGCTGCTGTGTAGCATTCTGCTTTACGTGCTCTTCCAGGCTCGGTGGTTTAACACTGCCACTGCTTGCTGACATCAAGTTGCTTTGTGAAAGTTTCTAAAATCCACGAAGCCTGGACCTAGGAATTGAACTCGGGACTCCGTGCACGGCAGTCGCTCTTCCTAAGGTTGCCAAAGTATAGTAAACAAAAAGTAAATTACTCTTTCTCCTTTGTTACAGTAAGGAACAGAGATATTCGTGGGTGTACAGAGATTATAAGAAACTGCGAAGCTCTCGGTGTGAAGCTACCTTCAGACCAGCAAGGCCGGTACATCAAGATGCTCATAACCGGCGGGAAGACCATGTTGCCCAAGGAACCCGCGAAGACAGCATCTAAAGACTTCAAACTTAAGTTTTAGTATTTTTCTACAGTTCCTTTTAGAATCGTGTGTAAATAATATTTTGTATTGTATTAGACTGTAAAGAAAATTAAACCTTAAGCGTAGTACAAATTGAGTTTTATATTTTTATTTTTGTATCATGTTAGTAGATTGTCCTAAAGAAAGAAATTAAAAAAGGATATTAAAAGTCTTGAGGACTTTTCTGCAAATCACGCTTAATTATACCTACCTACTTACTTGTACGGTAGACTGCACATCAGTGTTAACTGTCATGCACCTTAACTCAATCGTACGATTTTCCTATAAAACTGTTACCACTGACCTGAAGTTGACTGTATCTACCTAAAATAGATTCAGTAAGTAGCTATAGTCGAAAGGCGATTATCACACTGCCCCGCATGATGCAGCGTGGTGCGTGGATGCGTTTTTTTCCGTTGTATGGAAATATCTCAGTTTGTATGGAAAACACGCATAGTCCAACACACTGAAAATGCATCCACGCGCGTTCATGCGGATCACGCACATACATGCGGAGAAACACGCACCCCCGCGCGTGGGTGCGGGGCGAAACGCAAGGCATGGCACACTGAATCCCGCAGTGACGCGCGTGATTTTGAATGGGCCTGACGTGTATATTTGAAAATGGAAGCCGCCGTGCGTGAATCTACAAAACGCACCTACGCGCGTGAGTGCGTGAAAAACCCGCACGATGATGCAGATCTGCACTCCCGCAGGAACGCGCGTAGGTGCGTCGACACGCAAGATGCAGCGTGATGCGGGGCAGTGTGAAGATCACCTAAGAATTAAGATAAAACAAAAGAAAATACATTCTCCAAATTAATAGCATTGACGGGAAATTGGATTGCTTGACAAACGGATGGTTAATACTTACTCCTAATGAAGTATGGTGGCACTTTGCAAACATACGTACGAAGGTTTTTGGCAACTCAATACAGTACCTACAATGTTATTATCTAGATTGAGGAACTAATTAACTGATAGGCACTTCCAATTAGTGGTTCTGAACGCCTACGTAAGAGCCTACCTACCCATGTTTGCCTTCCATATAGCTGAGGACATCATACGAAATTGCTTTGACGTTCGCGAAAATAAATCGCCCACCCTGTTATATACCTACTTACCTACCTACTTATTCCTAGGTAAGTTGTATTACGATCAATTACTTACCTATCAGCTGTTTTAAGTATCCAGTGCGTATTGTCAATAGTTACCAAAGAGCCCACCAAGCCAATTCTTGACCAGGCAGTTGTAGACTAAGATATCCGTTCCTTAATCTGGAGGAGTATTGTAGCCACTGCAATTTTAAGTTTGTGCTTCATTTAAATTGGTTTGTTCCATACCTATGTACTTCTTTTTCTGCCGTTCCTCATCTTGAGACATTTGTTGTTTGTTGGTAGACTTGCAGAACTCCACTCCACGTAGGTACCTATCCTAATCGGGGTCTCATAAAACCGACTTCGGAATGACTAAAGACAAAAATTATTATCTAAAACAAATGTTGTTCACGTGTCTCTAACCCCCGATAAAGCTACGAATTGATAGTAATACTGTTTACAATTAAATTAAGTTTAAATGACCTAATTATTTATATCTTGTGTAAATATTTGAGTCGGTTATCCGCATAATGAGCACATTTTTGATTGACAGCCGTCTTTGTCCACGAATTAGGCAAATACTTATTTGTAATATTTAAATACGGTTAGGTATAATTACCAAATTGTCATTCGATTCGAGTTATTAGGAATTTCTACAAATCAAAGGTCTTTGTTTTTCAGTAAGTACCTAAATGTTAAGGGTAGGTATTCTTTAACCGTTTTCCGGTGTCATAGGAAAGCTGCTTGTACTTACATACTTATTATGGAAAATTGGAAACGTATGATAATTGTACCTCTAGAAAACTTTTAATGAACCCCATTGTCAACTAAGATGTAAGATCTCGTTTGTGTAAAAAAGGCAATGACCTGACTATTATCAAGAGGGGTTATCTTCAATAAAGCATTATTAACAATGATAATTTGTTAGACTCAATACAATTAATTAAAATAAAATGTTTTACTATAGGTATTACTGATAGGGCTTTTCCGGGTCGCGTTTGAATTGTAAACTATGCCTATAAACGTAGAAGCTACCTTACCTACCTACAACTTTATATGTAGTTACAAAAAAATTACATAGGTACCAAATATGATGAAGATGATGTCCTAGCCGATTATCGGCCATAGCGGCTGTTCTCACGTATCTAAGGAGATTGGCCAACTGCAGGACATAATATTATAGTGCACAAGCATTTGCTACAGACACAGGTGCACTCACCATTCCTCCACTCTTATAGCCCTATTGGATACCAAAATATATGTATACCTAACAGTAAACTTTCAACAATTTACGAGTTGGGCACAGGTTTAAGGTTTTTTGGTGCAGTTGCACTGAGGGTGGTTTTGAAATCATGTCCATATCCATATTACTCACTTACGTGCTCGATTATTGTGTGATTCCCATGTGATATAATATACCTAGGAACTTATCGTAAAATGAATAAAAAACACAATTACATTTTTGGACAACTTTATTGGGTTTTGTGGATAACCTACCTATTAGTTCGGGCACGTAAAACAAAAATACACACGATTCTATACAAACCTTAATTTTATTGAGATTTTTCGCATATTTATAACTAACATTAACGCTTAACAATAATAAATATTTATCAAAAACGAGTGATTTCATTCTCCTTCGGCTTAGGCTCGGGCGCCGCAAGTTCGCGCTCGTCCTTTCTCCGGAGAAGAAATATTGATCTGGGGAAGAGAAAAAAATAATGGTTAGGTATTTATATGTAGGTACGGTATTTATTACCTAACACATATTTTAAGATGCAGTATTTACGTGGAAAAATCTTTGGCGGTATCCAATAAGTTCCTAAGTTGAAAATACCCTGAGGTCACTTAATCTACCTAATATTCAAGTCTCTGATTTGGAAGTCTTAATATAGGAGGAAATAAAGAAAGAAGCGTTGGAGTTATCAGAATACATAATCATACGTTTGTCTGATCTTTTTGTCTGTTTGAAAGTCTTAGGGCCTTACTACAAAAACTTTAAACCCTGTCTTACACTTGTCTAATAAAATTTTGGCTGCAAAATGAACCATACGAGGGTCACACTGAAAGTTTTTAGAACTGGCCACTTATAAACAATATAATAAAAAAATAATTCTAAAATTCGAAAATAGAACTCTTTACCAATATTACTGAGTATATATTTAATTCATTTGTCATTTGTTTTACGATTTGGCGGCAAATTGAAAATTGTCTGTGTCACGTCAACATGAATTTAACACGAGAAAATTTTCGTGCAATGATTTTTTATGACTTTCGATGTCATTTAAGTCAACAAGAAAGTTATGATAGACTACGATTGACCTTTCACGATGAAGCCCCATCTCCTGCGACTGTTTACAACTGGTTTAATGAGTTTAAACGTGGTCGCACTAATCTCACTGATGATTTACCTGAGGGACGGCCTTCTACGGCGACGACTGAAGATAACATCTGTGTTGTGCGGCGTATGATAGAGACTGATAGAAGAGTGACCTATCAGCAGATTCGGACAAGCTTAGGCATCGTTATGAGTCAAGTGCACAAAATCCTCCACGAACATTAAGCGGTCAGGAAGCTTTGCGCCTGGTGGATACCTCATAATTTGACTGAGGCTCAAAAACTCCATAGTGTGGATTGGTGCCGTAAAATGATTAAAAGATTTAACGGAGGTGACTCAAATGCTGTGTTCGACGTACTAACACTACAATAAAACATATAATAAAACGAATAACTGGCTAATGTAACCAGTTTCTGATTTTCTAAGAACTTTCAGTTTGACCCTCGTATGTCAACGTCATAATTTGACATTTTTTTAGACAAGGCATAAACTGACGTTTAAAAGTTTTTGTGGTAAGACGGTTAATGTCTTGCAACTCCCCAATTATAAGGTTCGTGATGGATGCATCCACGAACAAATGTGTAATTTTGAACTGAAACGATATTAAATAATTCCACGTATATTAAATTTTGTGTAACAATCATGCACATGTTTGTTTATTATAACGTAATTACTTAATTATCACTGTTATGCATAGGAAGGTTAATTTACTGAGTGTAGTGACAATATTGTAAGATATACTTTATTAAGTGCATAGACTTGATACAAGTTGCTGAGGTTCGTAGTATCGGTCACCAAGTTGTTATTTCCTATTTTTAAATAACAGATTTCGAAATAATTTTATTAGACTTCAGAAAAAAGGCCCTGAATTGTATGATCGCAGTCAACATATTGTAGCAGTAGATACATCTAGCTCGTTTATCTACACCTATGAGAAAACAACACAACATTCTTGATACGTAAACCAAACGAGATTGAAGCAGGATTTGATTCGTTTTCCACTTTCAATCTATCGATATTCGATATATTTCCTATTCCCCCATCATGTTTACGAGGTCCCTACAAATATGAAACGAGTGACACGAACCATTCTTGTATGAAATGCTTACATATCTAGACTAGCCTTGAGTGTAACGTAGGTATCGATTTCAATAAGCGATTTTCTGTCGATTCACTCGATAAAAATTTGTAGTTCAATGAGTGTGGGATGACTCGTGCAGTTAATTGAATCGGATTGAGGAAACTTACAGATAAATGGTCGTAGTTGGACTGTTGAGCGATTTATGTTCTGTTAACGGATAGTTTTTGGCAACCGTTGTTCAAACTTTTGCATAGGTAATAATATATTTTGAAATTTATGAGGGTTGGCACTTTGAAGTGTTGAGCTAAACCTCAATTAAGGCGAGGAAGTGGTCAACAATAATTCCATAACCGGCACGCGCATCTAAGGCGCCAAAAGGGGTCGGAGCGTCTGAGCGGGGCGAGGATAACAATACGCGCGCTAGCTTATAACTAAAAGTCGTAAGCGACAAAATGGTTTTGTAATTTTATTATTTAGAAATGATAATTTGATAAAAAATCCTACTACAATTTTAAAGAGTATGTATATACTCAACTACTAAAAAAGTTAAGAGGCTTTAATCGGTCCCGTTTGCCCATAATATGTGAATCTCTTTTTAAAAAGAGGTATGTTTGATATATTTTTCTCTGTTATAAAAGTTACCTAATCATGTTTCTACAACTAACAAAATAAGGTTTATATCATGAACTTTCAGGTAACCAAGTTGTATTTTGATCCGTTTTGTATTTACTGAGAAAAATTGACATCCTTGGCGCCAAAAATTCCAATTCGTCCTCTTAATGGTATTTTCATCGGAGAAAAATAATTCGGGTGCGTTCATTTATTAAAGCAATTTTATAGCTATAGGTAGACATTTCAATCTTAGCATCAGAAGAAGAAAGAGTACCTAAAGAAGAAGATCTCCACAATAGGTACCTACTTATTGAATAATTTAACATTTTCAAAAGATAAGTAAATTATTTTCAAAATCCATAACGACACTTTCGTGCAAAATTATTATTATGTAAATGGAACATAATCGAGTGATAAATGGCTGGACGTAAAGAAGATAGCGAAAGCCGGAGGTTATCGTTCAAATTACCGGCCAGTTAGAATGGTGACAGCTCCACGATAAAACAAAGAGGTTGGCTTAATATAATAAATTAAAAATAAAACTGGTTGTTAGGTACAGATTCTGAGAATAGAATATTCCTAATGCGTAGATATGGCAAAAAAATAATAATAAAAACATGTATCTAGACATACAAAAAATAGGTTTACATAGGTCTTGGTCATCAGAGTTGAGGTAACTCTTGCTTTACAGTTAGATTGATCAAAAAGTTAATGCGAAAATAATATGGAAAATATAAATCGTGATTGAAGCTTAAATGAAACCCTGATGTATGTAACGTTAAGATACAAAATTATTTTAGGCTTTGTAAAACTGATCAGATGTAGCCAAGCTACGCTACTAACGATCTTACAAAACTATCTTGGCGACGCGTTTTTGTTTTTACGGTTGTATGAACCGTAAAAACAAAAAATAGTGTTATTTTTTGTTTTTTTAAACTAAATAGGATAGGCGTGAGAAACTTTTTGTTTTAAAGCATGGAGGACCGATGATCTCACTGTATAATGAGCAGATAAGAAAAGATAAATAGACATACACTAGACAGGCTTGCAAAAACAACTTTTTTACAACATTTCTTAATAAATTACCTACATTAATACTTAATATTCGCTCTAAAAGGCCTTAGCGGTATCAATTCGAAGAATCGCACAAGAAATACTAATCTATAATGGTGTTATGTCATTGAAACTGTTAGAAAACCATTTATTAATTAATTTATAGGAATCTTTTTAACGGAAATTTGAGTTTTTTGTAACCAGTCGCTATCGGAATGCCAGTGATATATTGGAAATTTTACTGTTTTGTGGTATGATGTAATAATAGATACTTTTAAATAGGTAAGCAATTTATTTATTGTTTCGAATATTCGAGATTCGATAGGACGACCTGTTAGGTATACCTACGTATAAACCTGTTAGAATTTGAATTAATGCCACAATCATCTATCTCTTTATAGGCTAAAATAAAACCATTCACAAACCCCACAAATTTATATAGGTACTTAAAATAAAAAGAAAATGCCAACTCGAATTCAATAAACCATTTTCTAAATTGGGAATAAAAAGTGTTATTACCATTAGGTTTGTACAATTACTTTTATTTTACGGTACACCAGTCACAGTTAATAATAGACGTAAATTAGTTTACGAGAATACCAAAGAGTACCTACCTATACCTACTTTTATTGATAAATCGAAAGATCAATGGAGGTTCACGTTCCAAGGTTTAAGAAAAAAAAGGAAAAAAAAATGTTGAAAATTACTTTTAAATATTTCGTAGGGCTTGAAGGTCGTGCAAAGGGAAATAAATAGAAAATAGATAATAGTTCAAGGCTACTACTGTGATTAGAAATCGATCATTGGTCTCAGATGACAAAATTATAGTAAGGGCGAACTCTCGAGTTGACCGCAAGGTCATTTTTTGTCGCGATGTTGAAATGTTCGAGCGGTTGCAGACGGGACGTGTAGCTATGTATTGGCTACTAGAATCTACGAAAATAGTAACATTTTGCCTCGTTTGTGAAATGAATATAAACAACAGACTTTTTTAAAAATTGTGATCTTATGTCTCAATCGAAGATGAGTTTTATAAGCTTTTTTGGAAACAGAAAAATATACTTTAATCGTTTCCAAAAATGTTTTATTTTTTTGCTTTTAGATAGATCTACATCTAAATTCATAAAATGATCCGCCTTATAAGTTGCTATAGCACTGATTGCTTCATTTTTAGGATCATCCTTTGAACAGTAGATCTAAAGACCACGTCTAAACAAGTTGAACTATACCTACTTTCAATCAAGAAGAGGATCAAAGAGTCAAGTAAGTTGGTACCTACCTATAGGTTACTGAACTTATTGTGATAAATGATCTGACCACAAGAACCTCCTTATCTAAATAGTGTTAAAGATAAAAGTTTACGAGAGGTATCCAACTTTTTGGGAAGTCCTGTGTGGGACATGGAAAGTACATGAAGTACTTACTCACGGAGTTTCAATTACCTATGTGGTTTAGATGGACCTTTTAAATCCAGTCGTCAGAGGTAACAATCGTATAGAATTATTTTCAATTACCTTTGCAAAAATTGGGATACTGGGAAATAATATAGCAATTACCTTAAAAAACTTGGGATTGGGTTGGAGACAAGGCAGAAAGAAGAAGGAAATAAGGTCTTTGTGTCTTTGTGTCGTGGTGAAACAGTAAAGAAATCGGACCCGCGCACGAAAAACCATGTTTAGGGGAACCCACTGAATTACTTATTTTTCTATAGTTTTTAGTAGGTATTCTTGTTAATGCGACAACAAGAATACATCATCTGTGAAAATTTGACACAGCCTGATGACAGGCGGACAGTAATAGTAGTAAGACTGCGTTGTCCGTTAAGACCATAGGGTCCTCATTTACCCACAGATTATCGAACCTTAAAAACCCCCTTTTGCGCTTGGGTTTAGAACCTCAAAAAACCTTCATAACAAGTTACTCTCAACTCACATTAATATGGCTATGGCAGGAACGGCGAGCGCGGCGCTGATGAGGTAGAAGGCGCCGGGCATGGTGGACAGTGTGGTCAGGTACACCTTGCTGTACACAGGGGAGTATATCACGGGCACCAGGGCCTCTGATATGCTGATTAGAGAGCTTGTTTTGCCTGGAACAGAGAGAAAGGACGTTGGTGAAAGGTTGCTTAGTTAGGTCATGATATGGGTCATAGTGATTCATAAATAAAGTCTGTTTTTTTTAACCGACTCAAAAAATGTAGTTCTCGGTTTGACCTGTATGTATATATGTTGGATTGATGTGGTTATCTCACGTTTGTCTGAAACGATTTTGATGTCGTTTCAGAATAGTGTTTGTCAGACTTAGGAGAATGTTGTAGTTAATAGTTTGATAGAATTAGTCTTATGTGCATTACGAACTTTTGATGTGCAGATATATTAGGTATACTCTTTTACCGTACCTATACAACCTATTCGATTTTTTGAAAACGTTAAGTATATTTGTTTTTATCAAAAAGTCTATGTATCTTTAATTGTTTATTAGGTACGAGAGCCAAAGACAGTTCTCAAATAGGTTTACTTCTTCTATGACTAAGTTCTGCTGAATTATTCATTCGGATTCTAGATAATAATTCCTATACCTAGTTATTTTTACCATATTGTTTACAAACACCAGCTAATCATAAATTTCCAGTTGCCACTCGATTAACACAAACGTGATGTTAAGCTAATTCAATACAGGATCTATTCATAGTTGTTTAATAAAAATAAATGGCGATGTATGTGTGTGCATGCATATGAAAATAATTATTAATATGTTAATACATCCAGTTTATTGCTAAGCTTGTAATAATATTGTAGTTGTTTTTCATTTGTATGTGATGATGCAGCACACAAAAGACGATTTTAGTATTCGAGTTCGAATATTGAGCTAAGGGTTTTAAATGTCATTGACCTTGAAGGTAGGTAATGGACAAGGCATTTGATGGAAACTCAGCTATAAAAATATAATCACAAATAAATCGCAAAAAGTCTTTTAGTTTACGAAGAAAATTAAAAAAAATATCTTCGGAACAGAACGATCTGAAAAATTCTTTCGCTCCTGGAGAGCTACACTCTTCTCGAGTAACATAGGCTACCTATATTTGATCCAGGCTCGGGCAGTTCCCACAGAACGCGGGTAAAACCGCGGGAAAGTAACTAGTTAAAAATAAATAGAAACAATACAATGAACGCTAAAACTAATTGACCTAATATTATTAGGAAATTATTCCACAGGGTTATCACCAATTATATTAACCTTTAAAGTTCGCAAATATCCCAGATTAGATGACCTCAAAAACTCTATAAAATGCCTACTCGTATAATGTCAGGCAAATTACTAATCTTTCTTTGGAATAAAGGTCATTACAGATTGAGATATTTTTAATAACTGTCTTTACCATATTAGCTTTACTTTTTCATTCCAAACAGACAAATAATTTTTCATAACACTTCAGTAGTTTTGGACCCTTTAGACTGACCCTAAGACCCTAGACTCTTTAAACTAACCAAGAAACAAAAAATAATCTTCTTTTTATATTAGTATAGGTATAGACTATGGTTCAGAAAAAAACTATTTACCTGTACGTTTTACATAATACATCACACATGCAGTTTAATTTATTGTCTTGTTCTATTAATTATATATTATCTAAGACTAATATATCAATAAGAAGTAAGTACTAAAGGAAAAATTTCGAAATCTTCCTCTGCAAACTACCTATGCTAACTAATTACCTATATAAATAGCCGTAATAAATTGATTATAAATTATGCCTACACAAGGCACGCCTCTTGATAATTACCTATTAGTACATTATGCATACAATGATCAATTATATCGATTATATTAATCTTAATCATGGACCAAGTAAATAAAGTTGCATCTAACCTGTTGGTAGGTTATTTTCCTAAACGATTATTTATTGGAAATATACCTAAGTATTTAATTGATGTTTATTCGTGTAGGTAGGTACTTATAGGTTAGTCAGTATTAAATCTGTACATATGTATTAGGTATATTATGTTTATTAGAGGAGTTTAGAAAAAACTACGTGAATAATTAGAGAGTATATGAAATACTTGCAATTGAAAAATATATTTGAGGTATCTATTCATTCACAGCAGTTAAAGACGATGGAAAAATTCCAGTATTATTAGGACACTTTTTGTTATAAAAATACTTTCATAATTTGATAATGACTTCGCGCCAATATTGCGCGGCTAATTAGCCAATCAGTTCTTTATGCAGATTAAAAAATCTATATTATTGTTTATTGTGTGGAAATGATGAATGGAAACAATAGAACGTTTACAGTGTTGCCATTCACAAATGACTCTAAGGTTAATGAAGAGATTAAGACCAATTAAAACATTTTAAATCAAGGAAATTATTATAATTAGAATAAAGTATTGCGGCTTATTTTGATTTAACAATAATGCCGACAATCTATTTCAGAATTAACCATTGTATTCAATTTTACAGAATAATGAATCATTTAGCTGTTAATTTTAGATTAATCTTCATGAAATCTGTAATTTCTAGACACATTTCGTCATGTTGTAATGTTATCCTCTTAAACTACTTTGATTTGATTTTATAATTTGACAGAAAAAACAGGAACATTTTTTTTATTTGATGAATTAAGAAACGTACTAGTTAATCTATTACCTAATTGACATTAGAATTATCTACCAATACGGAAATCTATTTAATCTTGGTATCAATTATGGGGTCGAAAAGTGCTCGAGTGGAGACCACAGACTAGCAAGTGCAGCGTAGGACGTCCACCAAGAAGGTGGACAGACGACCTTATAAAGGTCGCCGGAAGACGCTGGATGCAGGTCGCCTCCAAGAGGTAGCTGTGTAGATCTAAGGAGGCCTATGTTCAGCAGTGGACGTCCTATGGCTGAGGTGATGATGATGATTAATTAAGGGATAAACATTAATTGTATATTAGTAAGTGAATCTGTCCGAAACATGTTTATATATTATGAGTATGGCTATATGGCTGTATATTTCAATGCGAATATTACAAGGCCAAGGATAAAGAATATTATGCGAGATGTGACAACGTAATATTTATTATTTTATCTACGTGGCAAGTCATCATGTAATTATTATTGACATAATATCTATTGCTTTAACAAGTATTTGTAATCAATACACCTATTATTATGGGAAATAATCGCCATTTAGTATTATGTCTTGTAAAACCACGTGTAGTTTGTAAGTATCGGTTTAATGATTATGCTAAATTAGAACTATTTATCGAAAGACAACAGTTTATTTACTAGATCTTTAAATCAAGTCTACTTCACCTATAGTTAACTTTAAACAAACAGACATGTTCAAAATTTTGTATCTTGGATCTATTTTCAATAACTTCCTTACTTTTGTCAAATGGTAAAACATACAGGTAATTTTAGTTTTGACGAGCAATAAATTGTGAAATATACTCTGTCGGTCAGTAATTGAAATATCTGTGGAATTCTTAATGCAAAATCGAATAATATTTATTATAGCCTGAGAACGGACGTAGGTTAGTTTTAACACGAGTGAAACTACGGAGCACAGCTACTTAAACCTTACATAAAACACAATTTTCAAAGCATAACATATAGAATTGATGATTGTTTTTATTTTTGTATGTATTAGTTTATAAGTATTTTAATGTTATTTGTGTATTGTATTTTCTATGGGCCCTAGTTGCCTGAATTAAAGGAATAAATAAATAAATAAAAAAAAAAAAAAAAATTAAAGCATTTGAGAGTAAAAATATTAAATGTATAAAGAACACAAGCCTTTTCACAAACAAGCTACAAAGACCGTGTGCACGGTATTGAAACGCTACAAGAAAATTGCTTACGTACTCACTTAAGTTGTACGTTCATATTTTAACTAGATGCAAGTATGAACACAGCAAAAAATACTCGTAGGTATGCTTTCCAACATTTACTTTAACAAAACAATCATAGTTTGCTCAGTGACTTAATTTATTATCAATTTCCTCCGGATGTGAGGAAAACAGTAATTTGGAAAAATCCTATGATACATACCTACACGTATTGTTTATCTTTAGACTATATTTACATCTCCAACTACGCAACGCCTGAACAAAATCTCAGCGATTTATGCAAACAACAGTCATGACTATGACAGTTTTTATCAGTGAATCTTTACAATTATCAGTGCCATTCAATGTCTTAAGAAATACCATAATAATAACCACGAAAGTAAATACAAAATACCCGCAAAATGTACCAGTAATAGTTAACGTTTCGTAGAAACAATAGCGCAGTGTTTGTAAACTGATAATGAATTACCAAACTGAAATCTTGCACGATTTTCTGAGGTTTTTCGCTATTTTGTTGAAATAGAAAAAGAAAGGTTGTGGATAGGTGATTTTGTGACAGTTCAGCTTTGTAACTACTATATGTACTTAATAACTAAAAAAACCCCATGACACTCACAAATAACGTAGCTTGCTAATTGGTTAATACATTTTCAAAATCTGTGCAGTAGGTCCAGAGATTACCATCATAGAATAAAGTTAGTCATTAAAAAATAATAAATGAAATTATGAACGAAATTAAGAGATAATAGCTATTCGCAACGGGTGAACATACTTCGCATTCTCATAAGCCTGTCACAATATATTCCAGAAAAATATGAAAATCCGTAGTGAAAAGCCGCTTTGATTTGTGTAATGTAGCCAAAAAATAGGTAATTTTACCTCAGAAATGAAAAATTAGGTAGGTATAACTTCTTTTCCAATATTCGGTTTTCAAGCTGTTGCAAATACCTACATACATTATCTCCAAATTTTTTACGTTTTTTAATCAACCGAATAATATTTATGTTACTTATTTGGCAAGGCTGGGAAAATATGAGGCCACGGTATTTATATTATTTGCATTTGATTAAAAATATTTGCCAAAACTTAAATGATAAAAAATATCTTGTCATTTTATGGGTGGCCAATAAATTATGTTGTATCTTTTTGTTTAGCGCGTATTTCATTTTTTCCAGTAAATATTGCAGGTAGATAAATGACAAACAATATGGCGTGAGAATGTTGGAGTAATATGATTAATTTACATAATTATTAGTCCTTAAATTTACCTGTTATCAGGTCATTGTTTGCCAATAAGGACTGGTATTATAGAGGTCAAAATTATGGATACAGTTGTCATCATTTGCCTAGCTGTTTCCTAACTCGTGCACAACGGCTCTCAGACTCTGAACAAGAGTTAGAAAAAATAGCATGACAAGTAATGGTTTGTGTCTGAGGACTAGAGAAAAATTAGTACCCAAACCGCTAAAACAAAAGTATTCAGAAACCAGTTATAACTATGTAGAAGTTGTTTACAACCATTTTTTGTCTTGCATGGTAAATATCTAAGTACGTATTTATTTACTGTATTACAAAAATAACATTTTAATGTATTTTATAACAAGTTACGAAAAATTGTTTGGCAATGATAAAACTCTTAAGAGCTCAGACATCATATTAAGCTGAACTGCCAGACTAGATGTCAACAGCCAACATTGTGCAGAAAGTATGAATGGCTTTAGCCAAGTGTTAATGTAACCAGTTTAAACAATAAAGGAAGAAAGTAAACATTCGATAATTAGGTAATGCAGTTACGGCAAACGTTGATCGACTGCCTTTGGTAACTTTTTCTGAAACTGATTGGTACGAGCTTGGCCATTACATACGTATTTCATCTGATGGTAAACGATGATTTATTTCTGTACTACTCATCGCCACTATCTCAAAGTAAAATAAACGTCTCCGTCCTTCGCCTGATCTCTCTCCGGTAGTGTCGGATTGCTGTCCCATCGGGCTTTGAGAGAGAAGGAGTAGTGGATGCACCTGTGTCTGCGCAAATGCTTGTGCACTATGTCCTGCGCAGCTGGCTGATCTCCTTGTATCTATGAGAATAGCAGCCGTGGTCGATAATCGCCTAGGAGGACATAATGAGCCTACTAAATAAGAACTTTAGACTTCGTTGATTGGTTTTTCAACGCGGTGTTCAAGTAGTAAATATGGAGTAGATTACATTTTGAGTTTGTGTTAGCCCATAATTTTAATGAAGCATGGTACACGTTATCGTAAATTAGAAATTCCGTGCGTTTCCTCCGATCTCAGTTTTATTTCACTCGGATTTTCATTGATTAGTTTTTACTAAGAGCATATAGATCTTTGACGGTTTCTTTTTCAGTTACCTATGTGTGTAAAGTGATGATTATTTTAAGTTATCATTGTTTAAATATTAAAAATAATAAAATTAAACTACATCAAGGTTAGTAATTTGTGACCTTAGAACATATCTATTCGACATAATTTTGTAAATATATACCTGTATTTTCATTTGTAGGTACTATGCACAATATGTTGTTCGGTTATATCAGGTCTAGGTAATTAGATAACTTTTCTTGGTCTCACACTAAAATTACATAATTGTGACTGCATGCAGGACACGTTTACATGCAATCTTCAGCATCTGAAGATGTAACTATTGCGGGTAAACATCATTGTTTTATGAAATTTATACAAATATAGCAATGTAAGGCAAAAAACAATCGGCATCTGCCCATGTTATGCAAAGAAATTGTTGGTGAACGCGTGTAAAGATACTAGAACAGATTTTCAATCTAGCTGTTACAGGAAAATTTTTGCTTAGAGTTTAATATGTATAATTTAGTTTCCTTTTAAATTAAGAGTTACTTTTAAGTTAAGAGTATTAAAAAAGTAATTTATGTAGTACTTATATTATGACCAATCCAATCAATCTATCAATCTCTTCCACGCCGATTTCGGCAACGGCGACCACTTCGACCCTAATGGCGTGCGTGTGCTCTCATGTGGCTGGAGTATCCAATTTTGTGCGTGAAAGTCCGCGCACACTGCGGACATGTCAGGGTACCAGCCACAAAGTTGTAGTTGATAGCTACAGGTGGTCGAGCTTTCAACTCATCTCGTTTGGCATCCAACTCAGAAAGCCGGCGTGCTTCAAAGTCAAAGACTTTGGCTTTAACGCGGCTTCTCCAGTCTCTGCGGTTGGATGCCAGATTCTCCCACTGAGATGGTTCAATGGAACAGCTTTTCATGTGGCGCTTCAGCACATCCTTGTATCGCAGCAGCTGTCCGCCACGTTTCCGCTTGCCCTCCTGCAACTCGGAGTAGAGGATGCGCTTGGCCACTCTAGTATCCGGCATGCGCAGTACATGCCCGCACCAACGAAGCTGTCTCCTCATGAGGTATGCTTCAATGCCACCTACATTGGCTTTCCTCAACACTTCTGTGTTACGCACACGATCAAACCAACGGATATTTAATATTTTGCGCAGACATTTGAGGTGGAAGCGGTCTTGTTGCTTGATGTGGCGTCGGTACAGTGTCCATGTTTCCGCTGAGTAGAGTATACAAGGCAACACAACTGCCATATACACAGAGACCTTTGTGGATATCTTTAGGTCATGGGAGCTGAAGACCTTCTTGTCGAATTTGCCGAAAGCAGCGGCTGCAGCACCAATTCTGCTATTGATTTCGGCGTCAAGGTCGCACTTTGATGTTATAATGCTCCCCAAATATCGAAATTTATCGACCTGCTTCAGCACATCTTCACCAAGCATTATGGTCAGTTCTTGGCGTCCGTGATTGTCTAAAGACATCACTTCTGTCTTTTTGATGCTGATTTTTAGACCAAATGTACAGCACTGCTTGTGAAGGTTCGTGACTAGCTGTTGCAGGACTTCAGGGGATTCAGCCACGAAACAGAGGTCATCTGCATACATAATGTCCTGTATATGTGCATAGGACACCTTTGTGGTCGCCTTGAGTCTATTCAGATTGAATCGTATTATGACCACTAAAAGCATAAACCTTACAGTTCTCATTTTTGCTATTTCCTTATAATACCTATATCTATTAGAACATTTACCAACCCGCACTGAGCAAGCGTGGTGATTAATGCTCAATCCTTCTTCATGTGAGAGGAGGCCTGTGCCCAGCAGTGGGACGACAAAAAGGCTGTAACATTAGAACATTTCCGTTGCGCATTTTTGAATCATGTAAATTATTTTGAATAGCGCATTAAAAATGTTTCATATCAGAGGAAGTTAATGAGACTTGGAATAATCTTGAAAAAATATTTGTTCTAAAAATGCTCTATATGACTGAAGGTCGGTTCAATTGTTTGGTTTGCCACTTCATTTCGTGTGATTACACGATCAAAAGATTTTCTTATTGAGTCATTAGATACTTAGTTATGCGTATGTTAAACAACGTATATTTATTATTTCTTGGAAGATTTTAAATTTTCCTAGTATTGTTACTCAGTTACTGATGAATGGAAAATCTACAGCATTTACTACAAGAACGAATCATACTTGGTAGGTCTGTGGCGTAAAATTATTAACTCGTTTAAATAGTTACTACCTCGTCTAGTTAACTAGTTACACACAAAACAATAAATACAAAGTCATACCGATTAAAAAAAAAACATAACTATCTAAAAACTTGAAAATTTTTGAAAAATAAAATAGGCGTCTACTCTATATTTCTATAATAAGACCTACTTCAGAATTGTCGCTTTTATTCAATTCAAATTGTATTTTATTTAATAAATACATATTATAATTTATTTATTTTCACCTTCAGTAGAATAACTTCATACAATAATGATTTGTTTAAACCTTCATCTGATAACACACAGGGTTATTCTAACACAAATAGGTATACGAATCCAGTGAAGCGAATGCATTACTTTAGTGTTTAATGTGCTGTGCCACCCAAAGAGCCATTACCCTTAGATTCGAGACACATTAACCGCACGCCACGCGACCACAAACACGTCACGCGCTAAACAGATGAAATGTGACTACACGGTGCTTAGAGAATTGAACTAACAGGATACACCGTTGCTGTGCCTTCCCCACTGCTTAAAAATTTTAAAAGCATTTATTGAAAGTAGGCTGAAATACTTTTCAAACATCAAAATTAAATGACACAGCCCAAAGAACCCACTCTTTACCACTTTCTATTTTGGGATGGGAAGAAGTGGTGCAACAAACTCCCCGTAACACATTTCTATCTGTTAGATTTAAAGGATCTAAAGGAACGACTTTATGTTTGTGTTTGTCGTGTGCTTGCGTAACAATGAGATCGAAAATGCATGTAAGTAAGCTATCAAAACATAATAATATATATTTGAACTCTGCTAACATTATGTTGCGTTACCTTTTTCGCATAGAGATATTTGTTCATGACGGCATGCGTTAATTCAATACTCTAAGATACGACGTGAATGCAGCTGAAAATATTCAGCCCTTTTGGTGACGTAATGTACATATGTTTATCATCAAAGTGAAAATGAATTCATGTAATAACAAGATAGAATTGAGATGAATTGACGCAATTTACAGCATTACAGACGCATCAAAATGCATACCTAAAGACATTTATAATCATATTTATTATTGCTTATTATACAATGACTTTGTTAGAGATAAATAATTAGATTTAACTAGTTATTGTAATCTTTGTTGATTGAGGATGTTATGTGGCACGTTCTATATAATTACTGTGTACCTATTATAATTGTTTATGTAGTTGTAAGAATACATAGCTAATATGTTTTAAACATCGTGATAGATAGTGTTAGTTGGTTTTAGTTCCGCAA
The DNA here is from genome assembly GCF_030705265.1 of Helicoverpa armigera. NCBI lineage: Eukaryota > Metazoa > Arthropoda > Insecta > Lepidoptera > Noctuidae > Helicoverpa > Helicoverpa armigera. The sequence continues at coordinate 5,455,044 of NC_087134.1, read as the reverse complement.
CTAAGCAAACATTCAGTGCCTATTTTAATGTTACGTGAATATTGAATAAGTTGTATGTATCATTCATACCACGGTTACTTTTAAATTGTAATTTTAATTTTTAAATTTTAATTTAAATTTATTCAAAGCAAGTAACCATAAAAATACTCTACAGATTTTTTTGAAAAACTACGTATGAGCTATGAAATACTACCTACAAAGTGTGTATGAAGTAGTAACACAATTTCTGTCACCAAAGCTAAACACGTTACGTTATAATTACCAACTCTATATAAATAAATAAGTACATTATCAATCATTTATTAATATCATGTTAATACATAGACATAATATAATGTAATTTAAAATAACAATATTGATTAGTTTCTTATCAATGCCAAGTGCAAACACTTACACATTAGCTGTTTAAAAATAATTAACCTTTGACTTTTGTGTGTATCTATATCTATACTAAGCAATACTAGCTTCCACCAACGGTTCCACACGTGTCTCGAGGGACTACTTATACTTATCGCGTAAGGATAAAAAGTAGTCTATGTCCTTTTTACGGACTATCCGTGTACCAACTTTCATTGAAACCAGCTCAGTAGTTTTAGCGGGGAAGCGCTATAGACAGAAAGGTAGACAGTTAATTTACTTCTATGATAAGTAAGGATAGGGATTACATCTAAAGCAGCTACATTACAGCTGAAGAGTTGGTTTGAGTAAACTGAAAAACCCATTATACCGAGGAAGACTGTAGGCTACTTTTTACTTTTTATCAGGGTGTTAAAGTCAGCATCCGAAGATCTTTCGAGACATGGTTGAATCCGCGGGAAATACCAAAGTTATTTATAAGAATGTAGAATGAATATTCAGCGAGTTTCTAAACAGTGTCTAAAATTGACTACGACTGTTTTGTTAGGTACTTGAAATGGAAAGCCAGTGAAGCGTGTCAGATCAATTGCTTGAAGAGTTACATGATCTAAAATAGGAAGTGTAGGCACTTATTTCCGATCCATTGTTATCATTCAAACCATATTCACCGACCATAATGATATAAATACATTGAAATAAAAAGAATCATTACAAAATAGCATCAAAAAACTTTTGTTTGATAACAATGAATTGTAAACTCCAAAAAAAGAATGATCGATCCTACAATTTTGAGTCTGCGTGTCATATCTTAGTGTAAACTTCTTTACTTATACAAATACCTATATGTTGAGTGTTTTAGAATAGGCATAATTCTTTAGTTTATCTAAAAATTCTGGGTTTTTCAGCATGCATGATGGAACGGGAAGAGGCAAAATTAACACTAAATATGAATGAAAAACCGTAATGATAACCTCAAAAGTGGTTAGTTTAATAAGTATACTGACGTACGTTGTACGATAGAGCAATCTCGGTTTTTTTAAGTAGGTAGGTACCTACATGATTTTCTAAAAATATTGTTCCGAGATAAAAAAAAAATTGGTCAGTGAAATGATTTGGTAATTAATGGTATAAGTACTTTATTATTTGTATAGGTACCTAGGTATCTATAAAAATAGGTAGGTAGGCAAGCGTGGTGATTAATGCTCAATCTTTCTCCGTGTGAGAGGAGGCCTGTGCCCAGCAGGGGGACGATAAAAAGGCTGTAAAAGTATAGGTACCTACGTTCCTATCTATGTAGATACATTAAAGTTGCTATAATGTTGTACCTACAGATATACCTTCTTGGTGTAAGGACCAACAATGATATGAAAGTCTACTAAAAATATTTTTCTTGTACGTGGGAACTAAAATTACAATTCGCACTAATTCCTCTTGAGTAGTAAATGACTGGATGCAGTAAAACTGTGCAATTACCCTAGTTGACTTGTTTAATGGAATAATGGTTGATGGCATAAAGACCGTCTCTCTAGTTCGACGATTTTAAATCGAGTGAATTTCGAATCGATTTTAATTAATTGATGTAGCTGAAGAAAACAAAATCGAGTCAGACATAAAAGTAAATATACCTGGAAATGTTTCGGAGGACACGATAACTGTCATGTGTACCTATATCTTTGGCAGTGCTTTACGGGTCATCAGAAGCCAGTAAGTGTGACAACCAGATTTACCTATTAGTATTAGCTTGCCTGGGTTACTGGGTTGAGGAGGTCAGATAGACAGTCGCTACTTAATAAACGCAGGTATTTGGATGCATCCGATTAGACATTACTTGTGAAAAGGCTTGGAAGAAAAAATATACCTGGTAAGCAAAATAAATTGTCTGCAGTCTTGTCTTGCATTGATTCATGCATCGTAATCAATTTCAGTCGGTTTTGTAATGAAAACATTTCATAAGGTGTTAGACCTTGACCAACGGACAGAATGGATGGACGGTCCGACTGAAGTGACTGTCAAACGGTAGATCGTTTTCGTGAATAGAACGAGTTATTGACCTATGTATTGGACCTAAGTATTAATGCTCAATCCTTCTCCGTGTGAGAGGAGGCCTGTGCCCAGCAGTGGGACGATAAAAAGGCTGACGATGATTATACAGTTTTGATTATATAAGGTAAACGTACCAATAGTCGTCGGATTTCGGAAATCACTGACTTTGAAGCGCTACTGTGTGTTAAATATTCAATAGAAAATGAAAATTTTTGCATGACGTGATAGAGTATTTATTCATTATTCTAATTAACTAATGTTTTTTTAATCATTTTGATGGGTTTATATACTTATTAAGGCAAAAGTAAAAAAAGGGCGATTTGTACCAATAGTCGTCTGATTTGTACGGATACTCGTCAAATTATCCCAGTACTCGTCAACTTTTAATGCTAATGTAAACTCTCTGCTCTTGAACATAAGGTTCAAGTTATGTACATTTTTTTGTGCTTGAATTTGTTAAGCATACTTGTGCTTTTGAAACATCAGGTAGGTAGATAGATAAAAAACCAAATTCCTATTTAGAATAGCAGGTCATAATCTGTTAGAAGAGCAGGTATTCAATAAAACAGATACATGGTTGCATTTTAATTTATATTCCTATCTATCAAACGCTTGGAATCACAAAACCAGTCTATGTATAAAATATCTTATACTAATATTATAAAGCTGAAGAGTTTGTTTGTTTGAACGCGCTAAGCTCAGGAACTACTGGTCCGATTTGAATATTTCTTGCAGTGTTAGATAGCCCATGTATCGAGGAAGGCTATAGGCTACTTTTATTGCGGTACGGGAAGTAGTTCCCACGGGATGCGGGTGAAACCGCTGGCAGAAGTTAGAATGTTATATTTTTTAATCATAATAACGATGCAGTCATGTGCATATGTAGCACGAGTAAAATAATTACATTTAAATTGTAAAATAAAATAATTAGTATTCACAAAAAATAAAAGCCACATTCATTTATATAGTTTATCGCGAAATAATTACTAACATTCATAGATATGTAGGTAAGGTTGTCATTCATCAAAACTTCTGAACTGCTTAGCGCATGCTAAGTACCATTTGCAAAAATCTCTATAGACAGGTTAAACTGTCTACTGTCTTAAAGGTATCAATCAAAAAATAAAATATGATTAGGTACAACTAACCGTTCAAACTCAATAATAATAATATCTAATAAGCCCCACAGGGCATCTGAGGTGGATGACGGGGAGTAGCGGCCCCGCGGGGCTATATATCCGAGTGCTCCGGGGAGAGTATACTGTCCCCCATCTCCGGCCTGCTGGAGTGAAGGTCTCCCGCCTCTTGGCTTGCCTTCATTGGGCGACCAGAGTGGAGTCGCTAGAGCAGGGTTAGCAGCCCTGCTCGGAGGGTAGGTGCCTCGTGGTAAGCGGCGAGTGGGCCGGTGATGCTGGACCCACAGGGAGCGCGTGATCTGCGTTTAAAGTCCGCCGAGGTATCCTCACCCTTCAGCCGCTCATGTACCTGTTGCCCTCTTGTTGCGATTTAGCAACTGATTCCCGGGGGCCCAGTCAGTGAGGTGGCGAGTCTCCAACTGCCATTTTAAGGGTCAATTCACACTGAAGGAGCAGCGGCCGGCAGCGGCCGGCAGCGGCCGAAATTGCAAGGGATTGAGCGCGAGCGCGGCGGGCCGCGCGGCGCCGCGCGGCGCCGCACCGCGCCGCGCTCTTACATTTTCCGTGCTCTTACGGCCGCTGCCGGCCGCTGCTCTTTCAGTGGGAATTGACCCTAACATGTATTTTATACATTGTCATCGGCAGGTGCCATAGTTCCTCATCATCATCATCCTCCGAGCCTTTTTTCCCAACTATGTTGGGGTCGGCTTCCAGTCTAACCGGATTCAGCCGAGTACCAGTACTTTACAAGAAGCGACTGCCTATCTGATCTCCTCAACCCAGTTACCTAGGCAACCCAATACCCCTTGGTTAGACTGGTGTGAGACTTATTGACTTTTGACTACCCGTAACGACTGCCAAGGATGTTCAAGGATAGCCGGGACCTACAGTTTAACTTGCCATCCGAAACACAGTCATTGCTGTCATTGCAGGATATACTTAGAAAGTACATACAAACTTAGAAAAGTTGCGTTGGTACTTGCCTGACCTGGAATCGAACCCGCGCCCTCATACTTGAGAGGTTGATTCTTGGCCCACCAGGCCACCACGACTTTTTTCCAGGTGCCATAGTTCCTATAGTTTCCTATATCCAATCAACATCCCTCGCAACGCAATAGCCCAAGTAGTTTTCCTCCATAGTTAGCAATACTTTAGCACAGAACCGGAGATTGTCCTTGGGTTCATTTCTATAGTGTATACAGGGATAATCGTCGGTTTTGTGTCACCATTTCATTAAAGTTGTCTTAAAAGAGCGTTTTAAATTTTTTTGCTGGTCTGATGTTGTGTGTGGGCCCTTGATTTACAGCTTTTATGACTTTTAAAAGGCCCTCTTGCTTGTAGTTTCTTTCAGTCATGATCTGCTATTAAAATTACGATCATGCAATCACTAAATACAGACAATTTTAAATAAAAAATCTTACTTAAGATTACTCTTTACCCATCAATATCGAATACGACAAGCAAAGAAGTGACAGCGATGGAAGCTATGTCATCTTAGTTTTAAACTGATTTAATATTTTTGCGTCAAAACTAGTTGAATGACATAATTTTTATACAGGCGCTATTAAGGCACGTTAGGAAGACGCGGTACAATACGCATAACGAAATGCAGTTATTTCGAACAAAAAGCATAGTGTAAGAACAGTCAATTTTTGTTTGCCACAAATTGTAATCCAAGCGTAGTAGAAACAAATGCTAGTGCTAGACCTACTTGTACCCAAAGCGGTAGATCTTAATCAAATGGCGGAGGCCTACAGCGGCCAATATATACCTGAAAAAACACTCGTAGAAAGTGTATACTTATAGAAAACAGGGGATTTAACCATTAAGAAACATATTAATTGAATCGAATAACATGACTGTGTACGTGCATCTAGAACCAGCAGAGTAACATTTACCCCTAAGAAAAAGCTTAAAAGAAACGCAGTTTTATGAACAAATGTAATCTTAACCTTAAATATGTTTGTTCTAGACAGTTATCAATTTTGTAAAAGTCCCGATATTAGCTATTTATTCGCATTTTGTACCGTAAAACACAAAATATCCTCATTATGACGAGTTTAGGTGCAACTTTTGAGCATGTCCCAGTAGTCGTCATAATAATTGTAAAATTGACGGGTTTTGGGTCAAATGGGAGTTTTGAAGTACCAATAGATGTCACATTAAAAAAATATATCTTCTATGTTAAAAGTATTCCAAATTGCATATTACATCGCTAGCAAATAAACTTAACTATCTAATTGAACAAAGAAACATACCACTGGAGTTATGTAAATCAAAACACAAAACCACGTGCTGAGTTTCACTTTTGACAGCTGAACTTCACGAAAAAACGATTTTGTTAGGGCACACACGTTCGAAATAACATATCTTAGAAGCCGTGACTGTTAAAACTCCGTATTGTTATTTCAATTGTGCAATATATTATCAAGAATATGTTGATATATAAACCAGCCCATTTTAAGTTCAGTAGAAAATAATAATAAAAGTTTTAAGATTAATTATTTACCGCCTTAAAATAAAAATGCTTTCATGCTTGAGTTATAAAAATGTTTTGACTTACCATTTTTTTAAATATTTAAACATGTTATTTAGTGTCCTGAATTTGTACTTATATAAATAATATTTTATATAATAATTAGCATTGTCCCTGTATAAAAAGTTACCATCACATTAATTGACAATTATTGGTATATTTTCTGCTAATAAATGCCATAGATACTTAGAACAAAAAAATATGTTTGTATAAACGAATTAGGTATTTCTGCTTACCTACGTTTTAAACAAAAATGCATCAATTGCTTGTCTCTGCTTGCTAAAACGATCCTAACGAGGATCCTAATGTACAATTTGTCTAAGATCGGCAAAATCTGCTAATCAGAAACCAATTAAGCGAAGGAACATTAATCATGCGATTCCGATAAATGAATAGCGAGACATTAGCGAGAGACTGTTATGATGTGATAGGCTAAATCTCTTTCAACGCATTTATTTTGAACTTTGCTCTTATATGATATAGAATGTTTACAAATAATAATTATGCGTTTATGTCAATATTTTGTGTACGTTAAGCGAAAAGCAAATTAGAATGAGTTGTTAATTAAGTTTCTGAGTATTAATTAAAGGCTAAATATTTAGTAAGGAAATTATACGGCTATTCAAGTTGTGATAACGAATAGCAAACAATAATATATGTAACTATCATACTAATACAAATTCATTAAGAAGATTTGTAGGTACTTGAGTCACATCCCCATCAAAATGTGCGCATAGCAACTTCATTGGGTCATTTAAACATCTTTGACAGTCTTCATGGGTCTTCTTTTCTCTTCTTCTAAAGGTCTAGCAAAAAGCAAGAAACTCTGGCAAAAACGTCCCAAGAAAGAAAGAGAGAAAAGACTTTGCAGATAATATGGTTAAATATTTCTAAAATACTTCCCATTTCTCTAAAAAAGGTACTGGTTAAAGAGCAATGCAATCTGAAGTTTACATAGCATGAAAAACGCGATCCTGCGATAAACAAATAAAGGTAGGTACTCACCGACTTCATCATCATTGACCAGCTTAGTGGCGATTGATCGCAGAGAAGTGGCCCCAGCGGAACTGAACATGTCCAGGACTGGGCCCAAGAAGTACACAGTCCTAGTGGGTGCCATGGCATACACCACGCTGGCAGCTATCCTACTGAAGCAGGCCACGACACCAATGATGCTGTCTTCTATCTTCCATCTTTTGCTGAACAAATATATTGTTATGAAGGAACCTGTGCAAAGAAATCATGACATAATACATTTTCTTACTGTTTTTAAACAAAAATTTTGACCTAGACTATTATTTCAAGGGTTGGTGTAAATGTGAAATGGGGAGGCATTTACCCAGCAGTGGCACTGCCTAAGCAAACGAACGCTTTTTGGGAAAAAGTAGAAAACTTAGTTCAATAAATAACCAATGTTAAAGTAACAGTCATTGCAAAACGCAACGACAATTTTAACCTAGCTGTTTCTGCGTGTATATGACCTAAAACTGTTCTTTGTATATTATGGGAAAAAAAACGAAAAACAATCAACTAGGGACTCAAACAATGGGTCATCAAAAGTAGGCTATGTAAGATAGCATTAAACATTTAAAACGTATTTGTTTCAACATAGACAAAGAAAGTTTACTCCATAAGAAGATATTAAGTAAGATGTTATAAAATATTCACATCTGTGGGAATACCTTAACTTTAATAAAACATTATTGTCTTCTTTATTGTTTTGTTTGACTGCATTTCCTTTCATAACAAGACTGATAGGTTAAGTAAGATAAGTCACATCATAGAGCACAATATTTAATTAGGTTTTACAGTAACAAGACTTTTTTGTGTCACAATACTGGCCGTTTACAAAGTGACTTTGTCATAAATTAAGAAAAAGTTCTATTTATAATTTGTTCTATTTTTAAATTAGTTCGGAGCAGATTAAAACCTTGTTTATGAATAGGTAAGCAAACAATCTATTCAGTACCTATATTTTTTTACTATTGTGATAGGATGTCGAATCTATCTTACGAAAATTCTTAGTAAAGAAGTATTTACTGTTCTCGATCTATCTAAGATACTCCATGTGTTCACTATCATTTAATTGTAAGCGTTGTTTGTCTCATTTTGTTTGCCGAGTTCGAGTTGACAGTTGGAAGATAGACGGGCGGTTGTTTTGAGGTCGAACCACTGCTAGACAGAAGAAGACAAATTAGTCGGTTAATGCTGCGTTTACATTGATCCAGTATACTCGAAAGTAGATTTGAATAGCTTCGTAATGAAAGGGTAGTTGCGCATTGACTATTGATCAAGAATTATTTTTAAGTAGAGTTCTTTTGGAATTGTAATTGTAGGTAAACTTTTTGTTTAATATCGTTTCTTTATGACATAAATAACACAGAAATACTAAAACGCAATTTATTTAGATTACAATGAAAACTACTGAAATAATTTCAAGTTATCAGTCAAGTTGCAATGAGCCTCAACTAACTTTACTCAAAATGCGAACATCGCACCACAAAAACTGATCCAGTACAGTTGAATAGAGCAAAAAGCTATCTTCCATCGTCGTCACACGTCAATCACTACGCAGTATTCGTGATTCGGACATAACTCGTCCCCGAACGAGTCCCCAACTCACTCGTCCCGAAGTCCCCTACTCACTCACTCGTCCCGTGTCAACGGGGTTTAAAACTGTCATGTCATAGAGAAGATACGCAAGATGGACTATGTAGGCTAGTACGTAATTAGTTAATTAATATTTAGGATATTTTATATGTTGAGAGCTGGTCATTGTTTTTCCTGGGCTAAGGGTTTTTTTAAAGGAGTTTGTTGGTTTGGAGCATTTATGAAATTTTGTTGAAATTGACTCTTTATTTCACCCGATGACTTATTACTGTGCCTGTGTGTAAGTGCCTACTTATATATTGTCAATAAACAAAATTTTTCGATAAATCTAGTGATCTAGTAGATCTAGACTAGCTGACCTATTGGATTGTCAAGTTTATAAAATTGCACGATGACAACAAACGAAGGTCAAGTTGCGATATACCTATTATTTAAATCAAGGTGATCATTGATGTATAATAAATAATGAAGTAGGATCTACAGGATTAAAGTAAAGTTTAGGCCATACGTTAATTAAATGTAACAACACTTCAAAAGTAAAGTAAAGTCAACCTACAGACGCTATCAGGTGAACCTACAGGAATCTGTCAAATTGTACCAATTGAACATTATCCTTCCACTATTGTGATAAGGTTGAAAATCTATTGAAGAAATACAGATTGAGGAAGGTTGGTGAACTGTCTGTACTTGTGTATTATACAATCTTATTATTTAATTTTAATATCTCTAACTTAATATTTTCCACGTGTTTATTTATCAGCTTTCGTAGTATTTTTAACGGTAGATGCGAGTGTGAACTGTGAAATTTGATTTACTTGTGTGATTCGATTCGATACGCTGAAAGTACTGGTATACACCTTTCAGTACACTTCATTAATTTATTAATACTTATACACGTGATTTTTGTATTAATGTACAGTTTTGAAACAACCCGCGTTGAGCAAGCGTGGTGATTAACGCTCAATCCTTCTCTGTGTGAGAGGAGGCCTGTGCCCAGCAGTGGGACAATAAAAAGGCTGATGACGGTATACAGTTTTTGGTTTTATACCTCCTTAAACAACAAATGTTATATTCATTGGATAGGAATATACCTACGCAATTCAAACAGCCTTCGTAGATTTACTAGAACTTTCGAATTATATGTCGTTAAAATGTTAATTTACCAATTTAATACGCAGAATACACACAGAATCTAATTTATTCATTTGTTTTATCGGATATTACTTAAAAAAGTACCTATCCTTATTTTATTGTGTAACTGGTTCTGAGTGGATTTTTTCAATCATTTTTTTTTATTGTCCAACCAGATGAACAGGTTTGATGGGAAACATAACAAAATAACCATAAATTAATAAAAATAACGTTATTGTAAGTTACATAATTCTTTTGGTTCGTTATAGTTAATTTTCTTGGCAAAATGGTGCCCAAAAATATTGTTCTTTTTGACAAAATTGAATTGGTAAAAACTTTTTTGTTCGTTGTTTATATTTAATCACGGTGTTGTTTGGTTTCGAACAAAACAAGCAATACTCCATGAAACATCGTTATGGGGCTTTTCTTTTATTTATTTTTGTTTTGTACGCCAACAGAATTTTATTTGTTACAAAGTTATGAGTTTGGTTTCATTGCGCATTTTAGATGTCGTCAGAAAACCACAGTCGAATTTGAAGACAATGTACCTATTTGAAAGAATTGATTAAATTTGAATTTTATTGTAAAGCATAAGCTATTTTAGACTTTAGTTGATACCTATGTATTTTGTCGTTTTAAAGCGATTTTTGTAGATAAATTTTAAATCCAAATAAAGGTGTTCTCTTCATGAATCCTTGATCACTGATACCAAAAGTTGAATCTTCTTTACAACGCCTCAAAAAAGTGTTCTCAGTACACATTACCAAGTCTCTTAACATAAAATTATCTATCAAACCTTTCTAATCTTTTGTGTAACTATTGTGATAATTGACAAGGTAATTTTCGTTATCAACGAGCCTACACAATGTTACCTAAAAATATTTCTGAACTACTTGAAATCGCACGCTGTCATAATATTTACGTTCCAATTATCGTAAGAATTAAAATAAATCTTTTTCACCGTGTATTTTTCCTTAAAAGACCATTGGTTTATCTGTTGATTCAACTCTTAGAGGGGTGTGAAAAATCTCCGTAGGTATATTTGCATTTTAATTATGCGTTGTAAAATTTCTTGTTTAAGCAAGTTTTATTTCATTAGTGTTGCGCAAGGATTGTAACTGGGTGCCTTGATAAAACTCTTTACTTTGGCTGACGTAGCAAAATATACTAATGACTATGCTTTTTGTCATTGTTTGAAAAAAAAGGCCTCTTTCGAACAAAAAATCATGTTAGTTATCTTTGTGGGTAAAGATTTGACATTGCCAAAAGACAGTTCACACATTAAGAAAGTCAATTTTGAAGCTAACTAATTTATAGTTAAGTAAACACAAACAAACAATTCTTTATAGTAATAAATATCCATTTCATAGAAAAAAATAGCAGCGATTTTCTAGACGGGCAACCATCTATCTCCTTGGAGTACAGAGATGTATGGAACGTGCGTGCAACGGAATTTATGGCCTTTTCCGCCTAGACCACTATGTTACGTTAGACGGTGTGCGCAGTGAATTCATTGCCTTGGTACTTTTTTTTTCACGTCATCTGTCATTAACGTCACAGTTGAAGAGTGACGTTTTAGATTTGAACCTGTTCGAATTTTGAATTTGGTTTCTTTTTTTTATTGAATTGGATGCGTGTCATAAAAGAGTTCGAATTTTTAAATCGGTATTTTTGGGCATTGAGAATGCTATTTTTTTCATTATTTTTCAGATGTTTGTCACACTCACGGTGTTTTGTTTCTCTGTAAAAATATTTCTGTACATCTAGAAAGGTATTTATTTATTTAACTGTAACTTATATTATTCATGTTTTTATAGCAGTTTGAGTCAAAAGACAAAAGAACTAAGTCTATTTGCCCAAACTGGCTTCCAAGAACAGTATTCTGTTTAATTTTAAGAGACAAACAAACATGAATATGATATGATATGAAACCGTGGATTAGCTTAGTAAGATTAAAAAAAAAACGTACTTACTAACATACAATAAAATGTGCAAAGAATGTGCTTTCTGACTCAAATATGTCAGAGATATAAAGGTGCCTACAATTAAAAATCGTACTAAGTGTAACAAATAACTAATTTTGCAAATAAACATAAGTACCTATTATTTATTTAAATATAGTTAATGCCAAACTTAATGGCGGCTTGGAACTGTGTGAACTTGGAAATGTTTCGCGGGCATCATTTTTAAAGTGCGTTTTGGAAGCGAACTTCTGTCAGCAACTGACAATCGCACGTGCCACACCTGCACTACTGGTTTCTATGTATCACATGAAGTCGTTTTGGTCGAAGCGGGACCAGCACGTGCAGTCGCTCTCAGATATAGACTGATTTCATGCTGTCGCTGCATGTGCGATCAGCAGTTTCATAATTGCACCTCACTTCCAAAACACATCTCTAGATACCTCCGGGTCGCGGAGATGCGTTCTAATATTGCTCATATACGCGAACCTTTGCTCAGTACTTAGCTCCGAGCCGCTACTAAGTTCGGCAAAAATTAAGCCTATCTTAAAAAGAAAAAACAATTGAATAAAAAACTTACCAACACTCCCCACAAGGACGGAGTAAGTGAGAAACAAGCTGTAGTCGACCTCGGTGAATTTGAACTTGTACCGAGTGAACCAGTAGGTCATCTGCGCCTCACCTTTATCCCAAACGAAACAGGTATTAGTCAATCAGGCACCGTGGGACGGCAATCTGTAAACATCACCTGTAAAAGGCTCTGTTCTAGATGGAAAGACTGCCGAGGGTGAAGTGGAAAAGATTTTGGGGAAAATGGTAAAATTGAGGGGAATGGATAAAACATTGGGGAAATAGAGCACATAGTAGAAGCAAAACAAACAGTAGTATTTGCAGCCACCCAATAAATGAAGGGGCAGAATAGTATATATATATAAGTAGGAGTAGTACTGGTAAAGGGGTGAAATAGAAATGACTGAACATAATTTTAAACAAGAAAATTATTTGAAATTTATGTATATGATTGCCGTAGGCGATGATGGTTATAGATGATAGATAGATGATACCTATTTTGATTGCAAAATAAAATATTATAAAACAAAGATATTATATCATAACACTATTATTTAATACTCGAATCTAAATTGATGTTATCGGTCAATATTACAGCTGTCATGCATATTTATTTTATTGACCAATTCTCTTTATTTGCAAATACCGTGTCGATTAAATAATTTCGTATTTTCGTAACACACATTGATATAATCTAGTTTCGATCTATGACATCATATTTATATTGTATAACCGAACTTTTGTTGTAAATTGATTTATAAGTACCAATTTATTGCTTGTAATTTTTATTTGCTAGCATAAAATGTCAAATTTCAAATGTCTTATTACACCTGTAGGAGAAACAAAACTTTTGTATGTACATGATTATAATATACATGATAAAGTAAAACAAACAAATGATACTTATATTTCTCACTACGAAACGAAAAACCGACTGGTTTGACAAGTCTTGTCTTCTAGCACGTAGCTGTCAAACCAGCCGGCCAGTATCAATGAGTTGTTACAAAAAGGTAGGTACACACCATTGTAACATTTTACCGAATTTTCTAAATCATTCTTACTATTCTAAAACAAACAATTGGGATTTTATAAACAACCGCAGCTCTCCTACTATTTGGTGTCATTGACTTAAAATAAAGATGACGCCTTATACAATAGACTTGAGAAGAAATTCAGTTCATGAAATCTTTATTAATGTTAAAATAGGTACCTAACCTTGGTCGCATAAGTCAAAAGTGGCGCACAAGTCAATCGTGAATAAGTGAAGCCTAAGTTTAAGTGCAAATCACTGTGATGCGGTTAATAAATAAATAGAAGCATTAGTGTTTGCTGAAAAGCAAACTTGAGATAGTGCTTGATAGACAGTTATAAATATATCAGCGTTTATAAAAAAATAAAGCCGTTCAGCTTATCTTATGACGAGTAACTTAATTTTGCCAGTAATTAAATTTTGCCTTAATTATTTGGTAGAGTCATCACTCCACCGTCCTCAGGCACGGTGGAGTGATGACTTGCGCAAGACGGCTGGCAGGAGCTGGATGCGAGAAGCCGAAAATCGATCTTAGTGGCGTGCACTTGGAGAGGCCTATGCCCAGCAGTGGACTGCGATAGGCTGATGATGATGATGATGATTTGATAGAGTCCTAGGCACAATTTCACTGACAACTGAAACGTCAGTTTTTCTTAAAAGAACTGTTTACTTCGAAAAATGAACGTAAAAAATCATAGATAAATAGTGTTTTTTTGTTGACGGTGAACTTGAGCCTTCATGGATGTTCCTAAGGTACGTTGCACGATGAATTTTATTTAAGTACATATACCTATACTCAGGTACTTGTCCTGCAGGCAAAATGTTTTGTCCTTCAAAAAGAACAAAGCATAAAGGGCCTTTAAGGTCCACGTTAAGTTAAGTTTTAATTAGGTTTTGACAACCGTATTATTGTAGGTATATTTTAACACAAAAATCACCAATTTAGGCATGTAAAAAAATCTTTTAATCAACTGTTTCTTCTTTTTGTATCAATGTAATTATAGGTAGGTGTAGGTACATAGGCATACTATATGACTGTGCAAATTTTTGTAGTATCGTGAACCATGGTTTTACTTACTTAGTACTTGAGTAATCTGTGGTTTTACGAAGTATAAATAAGCTATTCAGTAAAGAAACACCAAGTATCTACTATGTATTTTATAGCGTTATTATACAAGGCAATATAAAGTTATATACCTACCACAAACTCAATCTAGATTTTTATCTGATCTCTCCGATCAGATAAATATCAAAAATTCAAAATCAAGTTTATTTGGGTTAATTTATTTTTTGGGTTTTAATTAAGTTTGTGGACCACAAAATAATAAATGGGGTGTTTGGGTTTTTCCTTATGGAATTTTCAGTTGTAACCTGATGGTTGAAATGTAGGGAATTTCGTGACTTCTAATAAACATAGCGATCATGTGAAAATTTAGTACCTGCCTTAGGTTTTGATTGTAATAGTTCTTATAAACAAAATTAAATAGACAATAGTCTACTATCATTGTCAAAATTAACTATTTATTCGAAAGGATAAATCATTTGAAAGTAGATTTTCAATTACTAGAAAGCCAATCAGAGAGTAATAACAATTTGGACCAAAGGTACGTAATCAATCCTTAGATGGATAGACTTTGTGTGAATTCTAATGATCTGAATTGCAGTTAGTAATAAATTTAGGCAAAGGCATAGATCGGTTTTAAGTTATCTTTAGCCATTTAAGAGGTCACATAGCAGGCAATTTGACCGCATGTAAATTAACCGTTAGACCAAAATTTATAATGCCTAGGTTCGCTTTAAATAGATTTGTTGCATTTAAGGTTGACGACCCCTGCAGTTCAAGTTCGACTGAGCGTATTACTATAGATTTTTTTAAAAATACTAATGCTAATCTCAAATCATATTGTATATTGATAGTAGGGTGACCATTATCTGCCTAGCCTTTTACCATCTATGTTTGGGATCGGCGTACCAGTGTTTTACATAGACCGATTGTCTATCTGGCCTCCTCAACCCATTTACCTGGACGATCAGATACTCCTTGGTCAGACTGACTTAGTTGTAGGACTTCTTGACTTTTGACTACCAGTAACAATTGTCAAAAATGTATTTATAAATAACGTGCTTAATGTTATGTTCGATCGGCCCGTACGGCTGTTAAGTAGCTAAGAGTTTACCTTTAGACTCCATATACCTAATACCCATAATTACAAATAAGCGAGACTTTTGCCTAGTCCAATCGTGGGATAATAAATAGGCTTGTGATGAGCAAATACATTCAGAATCAGTTGTGGCAGATATCACTTACTTACTACAATAATTATGACGTGAGTCTTGGTATACCTATGTTATGAGCATATATAGTTTTGTTTATATACCTACATTCGTAAC
Source organism: Helicoverpa armigera (assembly GCF_030705265.1). Lineage (NCBI taxonomy): Eukaryota > Metazoa > Arthropoda > Insecta > Lepidoptera > Noctuidae > Helicoverpa > Helicoverpa armigera. Next base: position 5,439,279 of record NC_087134.1, on the reverse strand, counting down.
CTATTTTTAATCCTTTTTTACTCCGTCTAAAGCCTAAAGCTTGAGATCATTGACATTCTCACTGCTACCGTTGTGACTTTAGAGTAATATGTCATGTTCAAGGATGACATTATTGTGGCTAAGTTATGACTTTTAGGCAACAAAGCCTTGTTGTATTGGGTAGGAATTTTAATTTAATCCCTTTAAAAAGAGGTCGCATTATATTTGGGATTTGATTGATAGATGCAGCTCTTCAATATCGAAATAAAACTTTGGATTACAAATGGTTATGTTGAAATGGTAAAATTTACATGATTATGAGGTAAGGTAATAATTATTACTAAATGTAAGTGTGATTATAATACGGTAATTATTGTTACACAGCTGATAAGATTCGCCGTACATTCTCTCACTATTTTTACTTATGCGTCAACTTCTACACTATAGTTACTGCTGAAGTATTTCTTTCGTTTTATGTAAATAAAATCGAACAAAAAAAATATATTCTATTAATAAATACCTTTACTAATAAGCCCAGTACTCTATTAGTATTCGCCCTACATAAAAACAAACGAAAACTTTTTATAATAAAGACGATGTTCGATTTTTAAATCAAAAGAAATTAGAAATGCTTTCATCAATCTATCATTATCTAGTCATTAAGTTAAATCCACGGAGGTTAAATCGATCACAAACGTATAAATGGCACGGCCATTAGGAATAATTTCAGCATATATTTTTAGTCATTAGTTTGAAAAATCTAGTTTGAGTTAGGCACCTAATGGACCTTTACTAATACTTATGCGAATGCGAGTTGATTTTTTCGTTTTGCTTACACGTTATAACTGTTGAATCGATTTAGATGACAGGTATATGGCGTAGACTTAACTTGAACTACTGAGAACAGTTTGTAGTTGTGATAATGTATGTAAATTATTTTTTCTTATACCTAATTTGATTTTGGATTTATTGTGCGTGTAATGCTGGGGAGTTTGTTGCGCTACTTCTATATGTCAAAGGAAGGACGATTTATGAGCTTTTTTAGCATTTATTTAAAATATTTCATAGTTGATGAATTAAACAAAATGATGCGGGCTGCTCAGAAAATGTTAGTACCTATAATATCCTTTATATTATATTGATTGCCTTAAAGGACATCGTTAGAGGACCTACAATTAAGCCGCAAAGATTCGGAGCAGTGTCCTTATACACGCAATTTCAATGCTATCGTCTTTTGTTTCTACCATATTTAGAGCAACTGATAAGCTATATAGAACAAGCCATACTGACTCAATTTTTGAACATATTTAGGCCAACATAACTACTTATCTTGAGGTCAAACTACTATCATTGTTGTGAATGATTAAGGATGGTTGTAGGATTAAGGAATGTAACCAAAATAATCGTGTTATAAAAGGGAAGTAATCGAAAGGTAAGTAGAAATACATAGTTACCTAAATATTTATATTAATAGATCGTTATATTTTATTCGATCATTATAGATCGTTGAATTACTATATTTTGCAACATAAACCATGCATACACATTATATATTTATTATATCAGTGCAAAGTAAAAAGTTTTATAATTAATCATAATCATCATGTTTCAATGCTAAAAGTGTAACGTATTGCAAGTTAAGAGATTTAACTACATAATATATTGTTATTGACTACTTAGGTATATATTATATACGATGATAAATACTATTTTTATTGGCGTCAATGCACTGACCAGTAGGATTCGGAACGAATGGCATTAATTCATGATGCCTTTTGCATAGGCCTATATTGGGTTTTATTTCGGTACACACACATTATTACGAGATATGCCTTGTCAGCATTGAATGGAATCTAGATAAGAGACAATTTTTATATTTAAATGGGTGAAAGAAATAGTACCTATCGGCCATTTACATAATCTCATAATCAACACGTATGAATTTACGTGAGCGACGTGAAATTTTCAAATCCATCAAACGTTATAGATTAGTCACGTAACATTTTAATTTTATCGATATCGATATATCTATCGTGCACATACTTAGGTAATTTAATTTATAGAGAAATAAAATCGTATTTAAAATTTATTTTCGTATCTGTTAGTGATATTGATTTTACTGTCTCTTTTAATTTAAAAAAAAAAACTTTTTTACAAAAAAATTAAACCGACTTCCAAAAACACTAAAAAGCAAAAAAAAAACTAATTTGAGGTGCATCGGCCTAGAAGTCGGTGTCTAATCGATGTTACTAAGTTAATTTTGCCACCGACTTCTAGGCCGATGCACCTCAAATTAGTTTTTTTTTTTGCTTTTTAGTGTTTTTGGAAGTCGGTTTAATTTTTTTGTAAAAAAGTTTTTTTTTATTCACAGCTTTTCAGTGATACGAATAGTTGTCACTATCCATATAAGTGGAAAGTTTTCATCAATACAAAGAATATAAGCCCAAATACGAGGTATTTCAAATATTCAGTTGTCGAATTCGGATTCCCTCGACCTTCTTTGGTCTCCATCATCAGGTCAGTTCCAAACCTTCACTGTTGCAAAAGTCTCGTCAATACAAATAATATGTATAAGCCCAAACACGAGGAAGTTTACATATTCAGTTGTCGAGTTCCCTCGACCCTCTCTGGTCTCCATCATCAGGTCAGCTCCAAACCTTCATTGTTGAATAGTGCTTTCAGGCATATACCTGAGTGTCAAGTTTTTACCCTATGTAGGTATGCCTACAACTTTCGAAGGTTGCCCTCGATTTCTCAGGGTTTCCACCATCAGATCCTGATCTGATGACGATGGGACCAAATGACAAGCATACCCTTTCAAATAAAAAAAGAATTTTTGAAATCGGTCCAGGCGTCTTTGAGAAATCGAGTAACAAACATAAAAAAAAAAATACAGCCGAATTGAGAACCTCCTCCTTTTTTTTGAAGTCGGTTAAAAATAAAAGATTCCGACAAATTGAACGCCATTTTGAGAGATCGGTAAAAAATTAACATTACACTACAATACTCTAAATTATTATTTAATTGTAAGCAACTTATATTTACATTACATTATCTTAGATCAATCTCAATTACATTATTACGTCCCTATAAATCATAATACACCTCATTAGTTGCACTTTATTATAAGTCAAAACTTTCCTTAGAAAACATAACTTAGTACATTAACATTATATCATTCATTCATCTTAGTTACACGTGGCCATTGCCACGTGTAATGCACTGAAGTACAAAAAGGTTTTATTTTTGACCTTTTGTGGCCTTGTTTATGGAGTTACTCGAATCATTCGATAGCGGACTCTAAAGCCCTCGTCATCTCCTGAGTCTTTTCCCAACTATGTTGGGGTCGGCTTTCAGTCTAACGGGATGTAGCTGGGTACCAGTGTTTTACAAGGAGCGACTGCCCTATCTAACCTCCTCAACCCAGTTACCCGGGCAACCCAATACCCCTTTGCAAGACTGGTGTCAGACTTACTGGCTTCTGACTAGCCGTAACGACTGCCAAGGATTTTCAATGGCAACCGCGGGATCTAAGGTCTTGTCTATATCTCGACTGCCAAAGATTTTCAATGGCAACCGCGGGATCTAAGGTCCCGCCTGTATCAAAATATACATCGGTTCAGCTATTTTACCGTGCAAGCATTTATAATATTAATTAACTTGTAATTTGAAAACTCCCACATAAAATGAAAAACAAGCAAGCGAAATTGAAGAGAGTTAATTGTATGTATGTATTTTCATGAAAACGCTGAAATCTATTTCAGTGAAATATTGTCTGGAGACAAACAAGATTGCTCGAACGTAAATTGATATAAATGTAAGAGTACGCTACTAACGAGTGCAGCTACCCCAAACAAGTGAATACAGGATGTTTATAAGGAAAAAGTAGAATAATGGCGGAAAATTCGCAGAGTTCTACAAGTATTTTGAGGAAAATTGATGCATGTGTGGCAAAACACTTTATGGTGTGTAGGTATAGGAAAAGAAGCACAATTCGTTTTATATCAATTATAAAAACAACAAACAGAGTTTTTCTTACTTTCTAAAAGGCGATAATTTTACTCGCGCTTAGGTATTAAATTCTTATGCATGTACATTTATTAGTTTACAGTCCTTGGAAACTGCTCATAAAACTACATTTTTTGCATTTTTTCAATAAAACATCCTGTATACTCTAAGGATAAATTATGCTTAGTCACAACCAACAGACTCGAGCTATTAACTTATCCGAGAGTGTATCTTCATGTAGCTTCACGAAGATATGTGGAATTAGAACGAATTTCAACCCTGAACAAAGTTATATATAGTCAGATACTCTTTATGTGACAGAGATGGACTCAATAAAGGACAGAATAAAACAAATGAGAACTGAAACAAGGTTTTAAAGAAGGACGGTCGTGTTTGGGGACGTTTTATAACACCATGCTGTATATTAAAGTATTGAGAGGTGCGGGTGGTTGGTATTTCTCACTGTATAACATGATATTAATTTGCATTACATAGTGAACTGTAGGAAAAAAAACATGTACTACTCTGACTCTGTAATTTAAATAATTGTTCTTTGAAATATCCCACATATGCAGATGAGTGTAAATTAATTTACTAATGTATCATGGTTTTGTGACGCACAAGTTATTATTTTAAAACGTCAAGGCGGTTTTAAAATACAAATTATCATGAGGTACAATATACAGTTTGCATAACCATATAGGCTTTTGATAATTTATTTATTTTGATAAAAGCAAACGTATGTCAAAATCAAATCAAAACTTCGTCCATTAATCATGTTATCTAAACAAAAAGTGCTTACTTATTAAAGTTGATAATAAATAGAAACCAAACAAATTAGTGAAGCCATTATGAACTTAGATATTATAATAAACTATGGCTGAATTTCACAGACAGCAAAAACGTCAGTTTTCTCTTAAAACAACTGTTTGCTGCGACTTGTCACGTTTTTTTCGTATATCATGAGCCTAGCCTTTTTTCCAATGTTGGGGTCGGCTTTCAGTCTAACGGAATGCAGCTGAGTACGACTGTTTTACAAGGAGCGATTGCCTAGCCTATCTTACATTACATTACCTCTTTAATCCAGTTACCAGGGCAACCCAATACCTCTAGGTAAGACTGGTTGTCAGACTTACTGGCTTCGGACTACCCGTAATGACTGCCAAATGATGTTCAAATGACAGCCGGGACCTATAATTTAATAATAAATAAATAATTCTAATAAACAGACGTTTATTTTGTCGGTGAACTTTGGCTTTGGATTAATTGATGGACTGGCTTTGCCCTAATCTTCTCACAGAAACTTTATCTTTCTGCAGTCGTGAAGTTTTTCTATCTTAGCTGTAATTAAAGAGTTTTGGTGTGACAAATGACTTCAGGGAATTACTGAGCTCAATCAGAATTACTGCTGAAGTGTTTGCTAGTACCTAATCTTTTTTGTGTATTTTTGGCCTGCGCTGAACTATTATTTGGAAGCCGTCTATAAAGTCACTAAAAGATATGTACCAGATTTTATTATACAGTGAGAAAACGACGTGACACATTAGGTATTTCATAGAACAATTTTGTAAAACAATCTAGCAATTTATAAATTGTCTGTGTTATTGAATCCTCTTCATAATAGTACTTATTGAAAATAATCCACCCATGAATATTCCCACGCTCTACACTGTGCAAAATTTCAGTTTCAGACAAATTACCGAATAAAAAAGCTATGAAATAATAGTTTGGATGGTGAATTACCACGGTTATTAGTGACAGTTTTTGACATGAAAATTATCTGTATGTTTGTTTATTTGACAGTTTCGTAAACGTAATTAGTAATCATCTACCTAATTTATTTTTAAGTAGGTGCTTTTCATAAGCTGTTTTGTTTGAGTTTCTATACAAAATTAGGTAGATAACGTATTTATGATTTCTAAGAAGAAAAATGTCGCGTTAACATGCAAACTAAAAATACATTTCTAGTTTTTAGGTATTTCTTGACACTGACTTTTAGAATTTGACAAACGTGTTTGACTTGAACATTTTTAGATAGCTATTCGACTTTATAAAAAGATTGTTATTTTGTAGTGACTTGCTAGGTTTATCTAAGTTTTATAGGTCAAACGGTTTACAGTAGTTTGTTTTTTGTTTGAAAAGTAAACAACTAAACTTACAGGGTTACTAATACGTCTTTAGCTTATAAGCTGCTGAGATTGTCTGGATACAGGTAATAAATAGGTAATTATATCTCAGATATTTGCTACTTTTAGAGGAGGCCTGTGCCCAGCAGTGGGACGATAAAAAGGCTGTAACAGTAACAGTTAGACCGAAGTAACGTAGAAGTTAATTTTTAAATTAATTACAACAAAATTAATAATGGATGATGTAGGTACAGCATATTATATTACAAAAACTATTAAAAAGATCAGTGTGAGTAGTGTCACACAAAATAATATACTGCGTATATTTTATTTTGATGTAATTTGCATATTATATGCAAGAATTTATTGTCACAAAAAGTGACAAAATAAATTGTCAGGATTGGACCTTAATCCGGATGCGAAACCAGTGTTTGTAATAATACTATCCTCTTGTTTTTGTTAGTATATAAATAACTTTTTAAAATGATTTTATAGGTGAATTTATAAGTCCAGTTTTCCACAAAATGTATTATCCTACTGGACTTGTACAGTCAGTATTCATTACACAAGAATGAGCTTAAGTATGTTAATTACATTAAACTTAGTACTTATTGAACTGCAGTTTCTCTTTATAGATAAATATAGCCTTTAAATATATAAGCATATGGTACAATATTGTCTTGTGTCATACTGAGATAACAAAGAGAGTATTGTTTGCCGAATTTATAGGTAACTGTATCAACATTCAGCATTTATTACAAAATCCGTTGTTTTTTACTACCATTGCATTTCAGAACTGGTACAATGCATCTCAAAATGCAGGGGCAGCATTATCAGACAACATTTTATTATTTTTATTTTTAGCACCTACCTTGACATCTGGTTTTTACGTTCCAAAAATAACTTGTTATATTCTTCAGTAACTTATAAGGGGTCGTAAACTTTCGATACCTAATTCGGTAATTTGAATAAAGATGGAGCGAAGGTATTCGATTTAAAATTGATTCGCTGTTATGTCCCCTTAAAATACTTTAACAAGGGAAACCTTACAGATACAAAGTCAAAACTGGAATGACATTTTCTTGGTCACCATTAATGGATATTGAGTTACAACTTCGTCATGCAAAAAGGAACCCTATACTTGACCACATGTATAAAAGATAAAGATAAGAAATCATTTATTCAAAGTAGGCTGAAAATCAGCACTTTTTGAAGGTCTAATTTACAAAAGACAACCGCCAAAACGCTCGCCCTTCACCACTTCCTATTGTGTTCTTGATGGGAAGAAGAAGTAGTGGAACAAACTGCTCAGCAACAAGCAAATATAGATCGATAGACATAGGTACGGTAGACTGCACATCAGTGGTAACTGTCATGCACCTTAACTCAATAGTAATAAGTACGATTTTCCTATAAAACTGTTACTGTTGTGACCTGAAGTTGACTATACTAATGATAATGAACTTTAGATCCACAATTCTCAGGTTATTGTTCTACGTCATGACCCCTTATTAACTGATCTAGGACTGGATCAAACGTGACATACTGTAGTACCTAAAGTATGCGACATCTATTACCTAGTACATAAACACGTGAACTATGCATACATTTATACGATTACTCACAAAGATTTTTTCTTATAAGGTTAAGTTTTAAATAGCTTTGGTGATACATAATCTATTTATAAGTAAACTAAATGTTTCCCCGCGGTTTCACCCGCATCCCGTGGGAACTACTGTCTGAACGGGAATAAAATATAGCCAATGTTACTCGCAGATAATGCAGCTTTCTAATGGTGAAAGAATTTTTCAAATCGGTTCAGTAGTTTCGGAGAATTTACGATACAAACAAATAAAAAAATGTTTCCTCTTCGTTGCCTATATTAGTACGGATATACATACCTAATTGAATTTTCTTGTAACTTATGATACGTCAAGTAAACATACAAGATTGCAAATTGCAACCAACAACATTTTAAATTGTATTCTTAATGTAATTAAGTTCAAACAGAGAAGTCGTACATTAAACCCCAATGGTTCTGCAGGCGTATTTATATTATTTTATGTTGTCGCCGCATGAAAGCTCAACAAACCAATTAGTTTCATTTAAATTTCACCTACAGTGAAAACGTTAATTAATCCCTGAGAGAGATGCGAATAAGGCAATCGATGCTTAAATGTAATATTTGATGTCAGAATATTTTTATTTATTGTACGGTGGACTGCACATCAGTGGTAACTGTCATGCACCTTAACTCAATCGTAATAAGTATGATTTTCCTATAAAACTGTTACCACTGACCTGAAGTTGACTGTACAGTCAGCAAAAAAAGGTCATTAACTCATTTAAAAATGTTTATTTAGAAAGTAACTGAACAGTAACATCTCAACTGGTAATGTTGTGTTCAGTGTCTTTTACAAGTCTTCAGTTTACCTAGAATGTGAATCATGTCGCAGTCAAGTTTACTAGGAGATTTTAGTGTTCAATTATTTCGTAACTATGGCTTAATGGATTTTTGTTACTAAACATACATCATATAGATAATAATTTGGCGTTCAATATTTTATTGCCTTCTTATATAAAAGTCATAAAATAAGATTTTCAGCCTATCGCATAGGTATATATAGTTAATAAAATAAAATAATTGTTATTAAAATTAAACGTTTCAAGCCTACTTAATAATATATTATTCGGAACATCTGCGTATTTTCTATAAATCTATTTTAACGATTTCTTCCGCGCGGAAATTGATTAAAAAATGCTGAATATTAAAATTATATTGACGTCTTATTATTTTTAAACCACTATGTTGAAATTATATATTTCTAAAATATTATATTTCCCTGTTACCTATCAAGTCCATATTATGTATATTGTCCTGCCTACAATGCATAGATGAATAAATTCATGGGTAAAAATTACAGCGTACAACGGGGTTTCTGCCTTAAATTATGGTCATTTATAATTCACCTAGTGCAAAAACTAAAAAATATTGTTTTGGAATATTTAGTAAGGTCGTATATTGATTTTATTTTCTGAAATTTAAAAATCTGTTATTTTTTTAAATCCTCCTAATCAATTCTTATTTACTCATATTATGAATAGTTAAAGTTGTTATTTAAGGCTATATTTTATTACAATATAATAGTATAAAACCTTAAGATTTTTACATTCCACATGCAAAAAAAACAGAATATTTCCCACTTTTACTGGTGTTTGTAACTCGTATTATCAAAAATGGTTACAAATCGAACCTACTTTGTAACAATGGCGATACTACTTATTATGCAATATTGAACAAAGATTTAACGTAATATTGTGTGTAAGAAAATGTTGTTAATATGGTCACATTGATTAAAGCATAATCTGCCGAGCCTTTTTCCCAACTATGTTGGGGTCGGCTTCCAGTCTAACCGAACGTAGCTAAGTACCGCAGTCCATAAGCAACAAAAATAAATAAATTACAAAGATTTCACCATTTTCGTAATTCTATCGCTTTAAAAAACGGTGAAACTAGTAAAGCAATGTGAGTTATGATTTTTTTGTCTCGGTGACTTATTTGATCTTATAACAATAGAACGGTGCGCAAAGCATAAATAAATAAGTAAGAAAGGGCTTAACAGCTTGATAAGGTAAGAATCTCAAGTTTTTAAAATGAGTTTTATGAAATTTTACAATAGATAAATAATATTAAAAATTGATTACCTAATACGGGTCCAACGATGAACATGTAGGCAAGCATAATTAGTACTATTTGTAGTCTGCGAGATCCCTCCCGCACTTTGAACGCCACATTCACAGTCGCCACAAAGTCCTTCACGGAAAGCAACGACAATACACTCGGGGACTTATCGCTCTCTACTTCCTTCGTCTTTTTTGTTTTCTCTTTAAGTCTTAAGACGATGTAAACAAACCCGAACAAGTAAAACACACACGCTACTATGAACACTCCGTAGTAACCGAAACGACGCGTCATGATACCACTGAGCGCAAGCCCTACGGGCCTGCTTAGAGTTAATATTGCCGTTATGATCCCTAAACGGAAAGTCCTCTCGCTGTCATTCGTGATGTCAGTGACGTAGCTGTAGACAGCCATCGTCATAGCAACGCGCCCCCCGGCCAGCGCTGGTGGGAGACCCTCTATCAATGCCGTCTCGTTCAACCCAACTTGAAGGAAGAACACCGTGCTCAGTATAATACCGATGGCGGATATCAGTTTCCCTAGGATAGGCAATACCATAAAGGCTTTGCGGTTCCCTGTTCGATCGCTCCATGCTCCTAAGAAAAGTGTTAGTATTCCTGGCAGAGCAGTCTGCAATGGGAAGCTCCAAGCGGTCATTGAAGCCACCATGGTCTGCACATTTTTCTCTTGTTCCGTATAGTTGTGCGTGCGGCCCTGCATTATATGCCTGCAGGTCCGCTCGTCGTATTGTAGATTTACTAGACATGATTTCTCTAAGCACAGATTTTGGACAGCTAAGCCGGCGAGCACACTCGGCAACACGTAACAAATAACAAAAGGTTCCACTGTAACTTTAGATCTAAAAGCCCAGGACTCTTTGAGGAATTGTTTCAGTCTTTTGCTCAATTTCGTTTCTGTTTTCTTGAGCTCGGTGCCGTATTGTTTGTTGCACTTGCATGGTTCCACACTCACGATCTTTTCTCCGGGCACTTCGACCCGTAACGTCATTTTGACAACAGTTTACCACTTTATCGTTCATTTGTTTTTTAACATAATTTAGACGAGAATTGTTTTAAAGTTTGTGTTTGTAAATGAGTAAAAAAAGTGTTTTTTTATTATTGAATTAATTTGAAATATTTTGTTTGTGTAGTATCACAGTAGCACGTAACGTATATCGGGGCGAGCGTTCGGGTGCGCGTGCGACGGCAGATTGCGAGCGCGCGGCGGCTGCTGCGGGCGACACTAGTTCTGTTACTGGCTATCAGCTGGCCGTTGGTACAGTTTAATTTGTACTTTATTATGTTATCACGTGGCCGTGCTGGGCTCCTACTCGCGTGTTTTCAAACTTCCATTAATATTTGTAATTGATCATATGCAACATTATAAGCTAACCAAATCCTCGCCGCAACTCTTTTATACATAAGTATATCACATAATGAGGAATATTCCACAATGCTTAATTAGGTAGCGATGCGGTTATTATGCATATGATTTATAATTTCTCATAATAAACTGTTAAGGGTAAATCAAAACTAAGATAAAAATAAGTAATCTATGTTAGGATTTTAAAAATTAGAAGTTTAAGAACAAGATTTTTAACCGACTTCTTAAAAACGAGGAAGTTCAAAATTCTGATATTTGTATTTTCTAAACAAAAATAAACAAAACGTCAAGTCTAGATAGCGTCGACGTGCCTACTAGTCTACGTAGGGTATCTAATTTTATAATATTCAGTTCATCAATAAAATGAATGTGGAAATTTTTGGGACCTTCGTTTATTTGAACATCACTCACGAATGTATAAGAATCAATACCTTCTATGATTCATTTTGGAGACGAATTCGACCACACTTGATTGTCAATTGTTTGTATGTTGATAAATGCCCGAAATACATAAGTGAAAATTAACTTCAGTCTGAGCATAAAAACTTTTTCAGAAGTTAATCGTTAAAGAATTACTATAATCTCGTATTTTATATATATTTATGCTATTATAATCATTAAACATAATAATAAATACTACATACAATAGTATAGACATAAAAGTAAGTAAGTACATAACTTGATTCAATTTTTAAGTATGAGTGAAATAAAGGCCTCCGAGTTTACTCTTCGAAGTACACCTGAAAACCAACTCCAAACTAAAATCACTACAATTATTAAAATTCCCATTTCTCTATTTTACCTACATTATAACAAATGCATTTTCTTGTATTTTTCAATTACATTTAGTGAACAATACCCCGTCATCGAAACAGCTAATGACATTTGTGGAGCACGTAATATATACGTTCCAATTTTTCCGAAATCTCGGTCAAGAGGCTTGCCAGAGTTGCGTAATGTGTATATTATCGAATAAATTAGATGGCTTTGACAATGACCATATTTTATAATTGAAAGAACAATCAAAAAGCACTTTTTTGTCTCAAGGCTTTAACTCAGAACTGTGTTGCAATAGTCTGCCAAAGTACTCTATGTATTTTTGTAATGGTACTTACTACAGCATATGTTTTTCGCAAAGCGTACATAAAGGATTAATAGGAAAGAGTTAACTATAATTTTATTACTTGTCTCAATAAGCAGCACATATGTATGTACATACATGTGGTATTTATCGACACAAGTTTCCCTATTCATAGCATTGGTGTAGATTGCATGAAACCAATGAAACTCTTATTACAGGAGGGGTAAGTCAAAGTATATAAGTTACCCTTATTTATATATTACTTATGTGTAATATCAAGACATATTTAATTATACAGTTGAGTCTGAAAACAACATTTTAAAAATATTCCTAATATCTATGATTGCATTTGACCTCTTTCACCTCTAGACTAAAACTCATCTACTCTACAAAATGTACATCCTTATTCGAAGTGAAGCAAAAATCATATTAAATATTTAACATAAATATGTTAACTGATTTTATTGATCTTACGAATTGGATAAATGGCAAATACTGCATATTAATTTGGATGATTCGCGTATGTTTGTAAATAAACGCGAAATGTGCATAATTTACGTAGGTATATATCTACCTTTATGCTGTGAATGGGAATCAATAAGTATTAAAATATAATGATATTATACTTATATGCTTGGTACCTATTCCATACTTTATTGATTAGTATACATGATTTGACTTAGCTAGTGACATCTATAGGACAGTTTGCAGAGTTTGTAAGTCTATCAGTGAAAAAATTGTTAACTACGGGGAAAACTTACTGACAGCGACCCTCTTGTCGGAAGCGTAACTTAGGTCGAAACATGGTTAAGTGAATTATTGTCAACTTAGAAGAAGAATGTAACTTGTAACTAAGTAATTTATTTTCTAACTTTTTGGCGAATCTGATGATTGCTTATTACGCTTTCAGTCCTTTGAAGATTTCCTCAAGTCGGATTGTTTTATTTATTTCGGTATAAAATGCTGTCCCTTAACAATATTTTGCCTATTCATTATAATCTAATATTAGACACTTTTGTGACGGTTACATTATTAGGTATCACAAAGCAACGAGGTTCATTCAGAATTATTTCCGCTCATAAAAAGGAAATTTTTCACAGCAATTCTTGCTGGTTCATTTAATTATCTTGATTACCGTTAGGTATGTAAATACTATGGCTTCTGTTGGAGGTAATTAATGATAATGGCGCATAAAACATTAGTACTGATATGACATTAGGACTTGACAAAACAAAATAATGATTTCAATAAAGTATCTATCTGTTTATTTGCTTACTAGAGATAGGAATTGCCATTGCTGGAATTGGTTTAATATTTGCCACTAATATGCTTATGTTTAGAGAGGGATACGTTATTGAAAGCTGCACATAGTTGCCATGCTTTCTACGCTCGTAATGAAATGAAAATAAAAAAATTAAGTCGTTAAAAAAGATTGGTCAATCAAGTCGTAGTGAAGAATTTTGTCAACAAAACAACATGTATTTATTCAACTTAAAACAACTTAATACATTGCATCAAAAATTGCTCCTCGTCGCTGTCACTGGGTAATGTACTCAAAAGGCTGGCAGCATTGCCACGTTGGATGGCAATGCTCAACTTCTGTGTGAAATAAAAGCCAGCCTTTGGGTCCCGAGAAGTGTCAAACAGGCGCTGGGAGATATTCTGGGCAAGAAGGCTCGGACCCCACGGCCCAAGAGTTTCAACCCCAAACGGCTTAAACATTCCCGATAAGGCTACTATATTTGCGCCGTTTGAGGTCCTGTATTTATTTAAATGCAATTGTTAAATATCGTAACGAGATAAATAAATACCATAGAGAATCTAGATTCATTTCATTTATAATTATAATCATCCTGATCTTAAACACCTTGCATTCAAGCTACAATACAATTTATTCAACGACTAGTTTTTCCTCCCATTTTCAATGTAATTTAACACTTATTTTATGGATTCTGTTTCTTCTGGAAGCTGTTTACAACACTCGATACCATTAAATCAAGCATCGGTTATTATAAAAATAATCACCTTATTACAAATTCTGCCTATTGTTTTAATGTCACAAATGATGGTGGATGTCAAAAACGTTTTGTGTTAAGAGGGTTAAGGCCACTGGTGTTTCTGGTTCAGACCGTTTATATCATTAAACTGTCAACAGATGTCCTTAAGATGTTTGATCAGGGATGTTTTTACTATGTATAATAATTTTCAGTGTTCATAAGTAGGATAGTCTCTGAGAAACACCTATCGTCTTATACTAAGCTCTCTGTGGCTGGGTTTATGTTGCAAACTTTTTTAATTGTAAGGCTCATACATAGAAGTAGAACATAAGGGTTAAATGTAAAATAATTAATTAATATTAGTTCTATATTCCCGTATCTTATTGGCAAAGAAACCTAGTTTCTATCACGATAGATATATACACGATAGGATAGTTGTTATTGGATACACTAAAGGTAAAAATAGGAGCCATGATTAAATATGACTTGAATTGGGTATCGGGTTGCCCGAGTAACTCGGTTGAGGAAGTCAGATAGGCAGTCGCTTCATGTACTACTGGTACTCGTCTGCATGCGGTTAGACTGGAAGCCAGCCGCAACATAGTTGGGAAAAGGCTAGGCCGATGATTAATTACTATGTGCCTAATCTTTGTGTTAGTTCTACTTTGTATATTGCAGCTGTGCATGTCTTAGTAATGAGTAAACTACCTACTTATTATGTCAGGTGTCAAATTGCTTCCTTGTTTGTATCTTAATACAACAAAAGTTATTTGCAATATGATGAAAAATACTTGTGACAATACAGCAAGCAAGCAGACAAGTCTTTGCATTTGGTTTATAATTGATAACTAGATCCACTAAAGTATACTGAGTCAATGAGTAATTTAGTGTTTTATTGTGTGGTTATATACATTTATAATTACTCACTTAGGTATATAATATAAAAAGCCTGCGTCAGTAAAATGACTAACCTGATTCAAATTAATGCTGACACATTTTCTAAAAATGAATGAATAATCTGTATGTTGCTGACTTCTTTGTGGCAATAAGGGCAAAAGTAGGTAAGACATATTATGAAAAACAAAAGAATGATCAGTTATTAGATGATTAAGATGACAATCACTCAAGTTAATTTGGCTTCAGGTAACCTGAATGAGTATTACAATAAAAATTATACATCTACACTAAAGTAATAATGAGGAAACATTTTTAGTTTGTTTGTTTGTACCCTAAAGCCTCCGAAAATACTGAACCTATTCAAAAAAATATTTCACTGTTATAAAGCCGCACTCTTTCCGAGTAACATAGGCTACATTTTGTCCCGGTACGGGCAGTAGTTCCACACGGGATGCGAGTGCAGCCGCGGGAATACGGCTAATTTCAAATAATACCAAAGTTGTTATTTGCAATTCTTTCACAAACAAAATCGACCGTTGCACCATGTCTCTATCACGTAGCCGGCCCTAAATGTTGCCAACTGCAAAAAACCAATAACTTGTATTAGGCCCATGGTAATATCGTTCTTGAAACGTAATCTCAACCACACACTTTAAGTACGTGATATCAGAAATTGGTTAGGGTGAATCTACACGGTGAAATAGCTTGGGCATATTGAGGCAAATGCGCAGGTTACATGCATTTTAAAAACGTGCGGGTCTAGAGAATCGCGTATGTAAAAAAACAAAATACCCACCCGCGTGCTCTTGTCACTTGTCATTTGCGCATATTAACTTGCTCCAGCTACATGCACCGTGTAGACGCACCCTTATTTTGTGATAGTCACGTATTTGACCCTACAGGCCCTAAAGCCTTATCCTTGAGTTAAGGTCATTCTAGAAAGCGGTCATAACCTTCTTCTAGATATATAAGTGGTCCAATGACCTGATGGAAATTGCTGCCTATTGTTATATTTCATGAATGCTCAAGTCGATGGTATGAAATAGTTTGTGTTTGTAATGTGTTCAGGTGTTCACAAAGCGTTACATAATAATGTTCACTTTCTTACTAAATTATAAATGCGAAGGTTACAACCGATTCATATGTTATTTTGTTCTAGAGCTAAGTACCTTTTTGTAACCAATTTATAATTCGAGGGTTAAGAACTAGAGTAGCGTAAGGCCAAAATGACAACTTCTCAGGAGAGCCCGAAAACAACTCAAATTTACCTACTGTTATCTTATAGCCCTTTTTGTGAGGTAAATCTATAGTAGTTAGATATCTGATTTTTACTAATAATAAAACTTTATTCATCGGCTACAGAATAATGTAACTTTTTGGTCAATCAAAATACGGTTTCATTTTAATAAAATTTATTTTTCAAAAACTGGTTGACATACGTCATTTTAGCTGTTCCATAAATTAGTGCCATAGTAGCGTATCCCACCCTTACGTTTTTTTGGCAGGAAGAAAAATTACGGAAGCTTACGAAACAAGGACAGTAACGGTACTTTACGTTTATTTGGCACGAAACAAACTAAGCCTACATAATCAAACTTTCTGCGCTATTAACGTATGGCAAGATACGTTATTTAAGCGATTACATTGAAGGCATATTTTGGTGTCTTATTCGCTCTGTAAATCGAGTTACGATCGTTGTGCTCGTAATTTTTTTGAGAAAATAATGTCAAGATTATTGTAAGTAGAAACACTTCATTTTGGCAATAAACAAATATCTTTTTTTTATATACGTTATTGTTGTACTAAGCAATCAACACACTACATCGTTCCAGTTTTTTGGCGCATAAAAATATGGGGATTAAATAAACGAATGGTGAAAAAAAAATATTTTTGTATTTTTGCCCTTACGCTACTCTAGTTCTTAACCCACGAATTACACTAGCCGTTTTCCGCGTTTTCACCCGCGTCCCGTGGGAGCTACTGCCCGCACCATGATAAAATATAGCCTATGTTACTCGCAGATAATATAGCTTTCTAATGGTGAAATAATATTTAAAATCGGTCTAGTAGTTTTTGAGTTTATCCATTAGGTAGAACCAAACAAACAAACAAACAAAGTTTTCCTCTTTATAATATTAGTATAGAAAAGTTAATGTCACTGTCAGATTTTCTATACTTAATTTTTTGGCACAAAGATGCATTTTCTTTGTAAGTTTTTTCAGTAAAAAAGAAAATCGAATATTCATGAACAAATTGACTTGTTGAATTACTTCGCTACACATATTGACACTTGACAGTAAAAATAAGAACTCTTAAATAAATAAATAGTCTGGTGTCAATATAAAAGCGTATGTAATGCACTTTGGCTGTCAAGAGGATTTCAAATATAAACTCCACTATTTGATTTGTTTTTTTAGGGCCCCGTCTGGGATCCTTTTTTCTTCAGTTTAGACACACACTTAAAAACACTTAAAAATGAATAGATATAAAACGTTAAAACTTTATGATTTATATTATAGTGTGCTGTATTCAAGGATATGACAACCTCCTCCTTTTTGGGAAGTCGTTTGAAAATTTGTCTCCTCCCGCTGTGGGTGCAACGTGATTGAGTGTCAAATTATTTGGTACTGACAAATACCTACCATGTTTCTTTTGGAGCCTTTTGTGTACCAAAGCCGCCACAACTCTTTCGAACAATCCGTAGACCCATTGGGGTAGCCCTGTGCTCAATAGTGGATAGCAATAGGTTGATATGATTAAACTAATCTCTAGTCAAGGTTTTGCTGTAGTTCTTCAATATTCTCATGATATAATGTTGTTTTTTCATATACCTCTACACACAATCTTTAGGATTCCTTCTAAGTGATAGGATAGGTTTAAGAACAGTTATAAAATATGATAATATAAAAATGTATTTTTCAAAGCAAACAATCAAATAATAAGCATAGCTTATTACCATGTTTATCGCCATATAAAAAAGTAATAGTTTATACAATTTGCATAACATTATGTTACAGGATACCAGAAAACATGGCATCAAACACACTACAAAATTCTCACTAAACCGTAAAGTATTGCATTGGGAACTAAACGCCTGTTGCATTACTAATATCAATGGCTTGTCCGTCACATCAATGTCGGCCAAAACAGGCGCAATCCATATTAAATTGATTCATTACAGCATCACACATGATCTGCCTTTGTTAAAATATTTCTGAACAATAACATGACACTGAACAAACGAACAATTGGTGATCGCGTCAGTTTCAGCACAATGAAATGTCGTAACGGTAATAAAATGGGGAATCCATTACATGTGTACCATGCATTATAGTATACGTAGTAGAGGATTATTTTCCTTAAACAACTAAGTAAAATTCAGTTTTATTTCATCAAAATAAAGGGTTTACTTCGTTTATACTACAATTTCTACCTGTGCATAGATAAAATATTGCTTTGCCTGCACTTAGGTGGACCTGGTTTTTAATTGGTACTATTTCTTTTAAACAATTACATTTATATTTATAACACTCGTTTGGTATCAGTCGTCCTACTAAAGGTCCAATAAGTTTAACATCCACAGTTATGTTTTTCGAAGACTCGCTTATCTCCTTTAAATTCGGGATTTTGATCAGAGTCAAAAGCTCCGACGACATTTCAACAAACTTGAAAGAAAAAAACGATAAAGAATGCGGCTAAACTTTTATAACACTCGGTTCAAGGTCGTAATCATAAAATAGGATCTTCACAGGTATATGACCATAATCAACATACTTGAAGCCATGATTATAAGAAACAAGTTTCCGTGATGATTTCGGTGACCTACGGTCGAGCTGCCAGTCGATACAAGTATTTACAAACAAACACACTTGTTAGACGGAACATTTCAAATAGTAGTGAGTGACATGAAATTATCAAAATGAACGGAAAAAGTGAAAAAGATATGGAACTTACTAATACCAATAAGAGCACCGTAGAAGCAAATGGAAATAGTGTGAAAGATAAGGAAGAAGAACCAGTGTCTTGTGGTGAATTAATAAAAAGATTCTTTAATTTCTTCACAGTTGAACCTTTTCTACTATGTTACATCCTACCTATTGCTATTTCTGGATTAGCAGTACAAAAGTTGAATATAGAAAAAGCATGTCGCGTAGACTTGAATATGTCTGAAGAAATATGTCTTAGAGCGGTGAACGGTGATGTTAGTGAGAATGACACGCTAGGAACAGAAGCCCAACTTAATGCAACTAAACTGGTAGCAGATATGACAGCATGGCAGAACCCTTTACAGAGCAGTTTCCCTGCTATTGTAATTCTGAATGTAGGAGCGTGGAGTGACAAGACAGGCAACAGAAAAGCTTTGATGCTGATACCTGTTATAGGCGAAATTATTTCTTCAATTGGTCTGCTCTTTGCAACATACTTCTTCCTAGAATGGCCATTGTGGGCGACTGCTTTAATAGAAGCTTTGCCATCAGCGCTGACAGGAGGTTACGCAATCGCTCTGATGGGCTCATACAGTTTCATAGCAGATCTAACATCAGTTGAATCGAGAACATTTAGAATCGGATTAGTTGGTATTATTGTGACATTAGGTGTTCCATTCGGCACATCCATCAGTGGCGTTTTAACAGAAGCTGTGGGTTATTATGGAATATTTGGCATCAACTTGGGCATATACTTATTCGCGTTTATATATGCCTATTTCAAGATCCATAATGTGAGAACGGTTAAATTGGAAGGAACAAGGATGCAGAAATTGCTTGATTTCTTCCACCCCAGGAATGTATGGGACACGGTATCATTAGTCTTCATGTCTCGAGGGAAGCAGTTGGTACAAATAATTCTGGTCATTTGTGCGCATATCGTCATCATGGGACCGGTTTTCGGTAAGGTTTATTTATAATATGTCCCTTACTACATTTTAATACAAAGTGTCAATGTTTATTTCATGGATATTATCTTCATTAAGACGCTAATTAGTAGATGTAGCATTACTGGTCTTTCTAATAAGACATTTTTCTACTCCCTTGTATTATTTCGTGACATATCTTATACTTAATCTTGGTACCTAATCAAAGTTAAGCCATTACAATTTGTTGATTGTTAATTTACTCTAAAATTGAACACGTTTTGCTCTGACCTGTAAGCCTAAGACCCAAAACTTCGGCAGTCAAAATGTTTTTGTTTACTTAGTAAATTATGCTAATGGCTCCAACATTTAATGTATTCCAATCAAATACAACTTTGTTTACATCAAACGGACAATTATTTATAATTGTTTCTTTAGCTTTTGTATATAATTAAGTATCGTAATTAAATATAATCTTGATTACCTATTACCTATTATATATGAGTACATAAGTATTGTTTTTTTTTTCAGGTGAATCGGCGGTGCTTTTCTTGTATGCTTTGACTAAGTTTAGCATGAGTGTCGTCGATCTCAGCTTCTTTAGTACTTATTCCATATTGATGGGTACTGCAGGTAAGATATTTTTTTGTCTTTTTCGTTATATTCCAGAATAAACCATAATAAATTACATATCAATGACGGCCCTTGCGTAGATTTGGTTGAATATTCTACAGGAAAAAAATTAAAAACTAGCATTTCACATAAAATAAGGCGTTCACGACATAAGTACAGTTCGTTGATTAATTATTACGTAATTCCAACATAAGTTCTACACAACAAAGAATTAATCTTCTAACAAAACATTCATAACACATACAATATATATCAAAAATGATTGAATATACTTGACTGAGTATCATCAACATTATCATGTGGTTAGAAACAAGCCGAAATCTAATTTAGCAACAATAATAAGCAAAAAGTTCAATCATGATGTTATTTCATTTAAATTGTTTCATACACCCAGGGGCTATGGAAACTCTACTGGCACGCTTTGGCAGAAAATAATACATAACTATGAGTATTTTATTTTGTACAATGATGCGTAACTTTAAGCTTTTCAACCTAAGCAAACATCAGCCAACAGTATTTATATTTTCGTAGATATTTACATATTTACAACTAGCTTCTGCCCGCGACTTCGTACGCGGATCCTGTCCCTTATGCCAGCGACTACGGGGTCAGCAAAATCAAAGATCTGTATCGTCTGATATTGAATTTTAAGGGCCCGTTGACTTGAACACAACGGAATAGGTACGCATAGCCATTACAACAGAAACGTACCATAAATTTAATTTTTGTACTTCAACGGCAAAAGCACAGCAGACTACCTAAACGAAACGCTGAGAACTGAACAGCAATAGACGTGACCATAGGGATAAGAGTAGTGATTCTAATTAATCCGCATTTAAGATGTGTGTGGCAAAAATATTACACGTATTATTATGTTAAAAACATTAAATGTTACTGAGATGACAAAGTCGTGATGACTTAGTGGAAGTCGTGGTGGTTTAGTGGGTAGAAACCAATCTCTCAAGTATGAGCGTGCGTCTTTGATTCCAGATCTGGCAAATACCTGCCAATGCAACTTTTCTAAGTTCGTATTTTTTTTCTACGTATATTTTGGATACCAATGACCGTTATTTAGAGGGGATGTTAAACTGTAGGTTCCGGCTGTCATTGAACAGTCTCGGCAGTCGTTATGGGTAGTCAGAAGCCAGTAAGTCTGACCAGTTTTACCAAGGGGTGTTGGGTTGAGCGGGTAACCGGGTTGTGGAGGTCAGATGGGCAGTCGCTCCTTGTAAAACACTGGTACTCAGTTGCCCCGTGACTGGAAGTCGACCCTAACATAATTGGGATAAAGGCTCTTGAGATAATAACCACAATAATAATGAGATATAAGCACCGCAGGACATCTGACGTCATCAGACGGGGAGTAGCGACCCCGCGGGGCTATAAATACTGAGTCCTCCAAGGAGAGTATACTGTCCCCAATCTCCGGCCGGTCGGAGTGAACCATGACGGTAGTAGGTCTCACGCCTCTGGCTTGGCTTGGCCGTCCAGAGTGGAGTCGTTGGAGCAGGGTTAGTAGCCCTGCTCGGAGGATAGGTGCCTCGTGGTAAGTGACCCACAGGGAGCGCGTAATCTGCGTTTAAAATCCGCCGAGGTATCTTCACACTTCAGTCGCTCATGATGTCCCTGTTGCCCTCTTGTTGCTATTCAGTTACTGATTCCCGGGGGTCTGAGTCTGAGTCTCCACCTGCCATTTTTTACATGTATCTAATACATTGTCATCGGCAGGTATCCATAGTTCGCGTAGTTTCCCCATTCCTAGTCCATTAGCATCTCAATCACAATAGCCCAAGTAGTTTTCATCCATAGTTAGCAACAGTTTAGCACTGAAACGGGGATAGTCCTTGAGTACATTTCTATAGTGTATAAAGGGATAATCCTCGGTTTTGTGTCACCATTTCATTAAAGTTGTCTCAAAAGGGCTTCAGCGTGTTGGCTTCGGCCCCACGTTTTCCTGCCGAAAATTCGGAACTCTGTAGTCCCCAGGTCTGGAAGAGACATACAAAATAATAATAACATATAACGCAACAAATTCGGAGAGTGGGGGCTCGTGACGCCACGTCTGGGTATGTAAAATTTGTACTAAGCAGTGACTTAACACAAAATTCAAGAGTGTTATATCTTCGTTATTATTTGTTTGTGAGAAGAAGAAAAGAAAAAATACGTGTATATTATTTTAGGGTTATCTAAAAGACGGACTAATTACTTTTTTTTAATTCACCATTCCTATTTCATAACATTCATTTCTATACATTTTAAGACAGTGTAGTATTGCTCTTGAAGTTCCACATCAGGTGTTTTACATCTTCAATTTTTATAAGTCAACAGAGAGTGCTTATCAGATTGAACAACTTTTGCTGAAACGTCATACCTCTATATGCTATAGTCTAGCTGGGCCCCTGGAGTTCCACATCAGGTGTTTTAGATCTTCAATTTGTATAAGTCAATAGAAAGTGCTTATCAAATTGAACAACTTTTGCTAAAACGTCATACCTGTATATGGTACAGAGAAGCTGGGCTCTTGGGGTTCCACATTAGGTGTTCTAGATCTTCAAATTTATTATCTCAGCTGAAAATGCTCATCACATGAAACAATTTTTGCCATGGCACCATTTTTGTATCTCTTATAGTTTTGTTGGTCTGTTGGTGTTCTGCATCAGGTCTTCAAGTTTCGAAGATAAATGCCTATATGTTGACCAGGCTTAATACTGATACAACAAAGAAAAAATCATTGAAATCCGTTCAGTAGTTCCGAAGATTAGCGTGTACAAACAAACAGACATACAGACATACAGACATACAGACAAAATTTTTTTTTTGGATTTGTGCTCCATTACTGTTTCTAAACCCCACCCAATTATTATTTTTTTAATATATTCAATGTACAGACACACTTTTTTTACAGATTTATTATATGTATAGATAAAGATTAAAAACTATCCTAGTAAACAAAACGAAAACTTAAAAGCGTCAAAAAATTATCCCCATTGCTGTCGAGTGATCACACTATTTATAACTACTTTATTACAAAACACAATGTACCTACACTTATTAAAAATGTCTAAGTAAAAAAAGTAATAATCTCTGTAAATTAAATTAGTAAAAAACAAATAGTCAACGACTTACTCAACATAGACCTTAGTAGCACTAATTTCGCCTTCACACAATTTTGCGTTTCAGAAGTTTATAGAATTATACCTAAATAAATATAGATAAATGGGCTTGCATCTAGAATCTATCTTAAACCTAATAAATCCATTTAGGATTTGAATGGCGAGCTTGATTTAATTACAAACGCTATTACGCGAAAATCTATCTAGACACTTACAAACTATAGGACGTTGAAAGGTTAAAAAATATATTTAAGTCTACCTGCAAACTATTAACTTTAAGTGGAATTCGTTTCTTAATAAATGTCAATAAATAAAATATTAATGAACAGTGGGATAACCCAACACATATATCTCCAAAAAGATTATGGAATATTTTTGGTATTACCGGTTTTAAAACCCCGGCCAATTAGGACAGAATCAGCCTTACGATTTGCAAAATATGTGGACTTGGAAACCTATAAATTAAAACTTTATTCTCATGGAACACGATGAAGATTATTCTCATGGAAATTTTCATAAAATTCATTTTGGTTAAAGAAAACAAGGTATCCCAAGTGGAAACTTGGCGGTCGAAAGGTCATTGGTTCGATACCCACCCATTGCACTATTGACGTCCTCAAGAAAGAAACATTTTAGGCTGAGTTAGAGAGGTTAACAAATGTAGTCGTAATGTGCAGTACACATTGTACTTCGCTAGTTTTTAAAATGGTTGTTTTGTACCTAAATACTGGACTTGGAATTACTTCAAACGAAAGCAATGATTTCTATTTTCTTAATTTAATATTTTCTGACCTCTGATAGCCGTTGTGGGTGCACCTACAACCGTGTGCCAGCGAGGGACGTTATGGGTGCAGTATGAGGGAGTGTCAGCCTCTTACTGACTAAAACTCACCATGTTTCTTCTTAAGTCCTTTATATCTTGCAAACAATCAAGCAGCCCCGTGATTAGCAGAGTCTGATAAACCTTACTCCAATTTATCATGAGAAATCTTTCCTTCCAGGCTCAGCAGTAGCAGTAACACTGTTCAGTAAGAAGCTGAAGATGCATGACACACTCTTAGGCATCATAGCCACAGCATGTAAGACAGTCTCGGCATACGTTTACGGGCTGGCTCCAACAAGAAACTGGTTGTATGCTGCCCCAGTGTTCGATTTCTTTGGAAATTCAGGAGCTATTGCCATCAGGTCTCTTGGTACTAAAGTTGTGGAGCAGGATAAAGTTGGTAAGTTTTTTTTTTCTATTATACCTATATTTGACCTGAAGTAATAATATAATTAAATGTTATGGATTGGGTGGCATAGCAACGCATTAGAGAATGCAAATGAAACGCAAGGAGCATGGCCATTATTGGCCATCTTTGGTCCAAAATAAATAAATAGTCTATGACGCGAACGCGAACACGTTATATTTATTTACGTATATTTTCAAAAAATCATCCGTATTTTTATATTTAGATAAAGGAGCTTATAATCGAAAAATTATAATGATAACGGAAAACAAACCGGGGCTGATAGTTTTCTAAGATTATAAGATTAAGAGTATTTTCTAAGAAACATTAAAGTCTCGAAAATTATCTAGGTATCCACATAACCCATACTTCTGTATTCAGCAGACACTCTTGAAATAAGTTAATTACATTTAGGACCCAAATATTCATTCGTCTCACAAAATAAATTAAGTACGAGCTAAGACTCAGAATTCCCCTAGAGTGTGATAGATCTTAAGACCAAAGAGTTTGAATCGTAATGAGAACTAAAAGTAATTTAAAAAGTTTGATTAATATCTTGAAAAAGTAATGAACAAAACACTATCTATCATTCTTAGACTTCAACAGTTATACTTGTAGACCCTAAGTTATTATTTTTAGTCTCAAATATGAAATAAGCAATTTGATTAATCCAAATTCCAGACAATTTGCAAAGATTTGTTACTTTAGCTGAAATCTCTGAAAGACAAATGACTGTGAAAGCTTGCAGATTAGGGATTACTTAAGAAAACGTTTATATAGAATGCCTACTTAGCGAATTGCAAGAGATAAGAGGATAAATATTTTTAGTTGCAATTAGTTATACTATCACAAATTGTTATATTTTTCTGCATTTTTAATATTGAGTACTCGAAGATTTATTTAAATCTATATTTTATATTATTTCCTTTTTCTCATATGACTCAGATTTTGCTTTGTGATATATCATAATTAGGCACAGTCAGTAGGTGGTTTAATCACACATAATTAAATATTTTGCTAATATTTATTACCCAAAAATTATTGTACTAACGCTCGTTGAGTCTATAATTAAAATCACACGGAATTTCAGCTATTAATTACCTACACAATAATTTGAGACCAGAAGCAATTTTAAAATGACTTCATTTTGAATTTAATTGCACTTCTTCTTCTTCTTCTTCTTAGCGTTTATCCCGTCTTGTGACGGGGTCCGCTTTCCGTATCTTCTTCTTCCACTTCGCTCTATCCTGGACATCTTCCTCTTTGAGTTCGCAGATTTCCATGTCTTTCTTTACGACACTCAACCACCGCAGTTTTGGCCTGCCTCTGCGCCATTTTGAATTTAATTGGACTAAAAACTAAAAATATTTGAATAATTACAGTACACAGCACCCATACACTGCAAACTTTTAGTCGGCTGATAGTTTCTTTGGGCTCATAAAACAGTATGAAGATAAATGGCAATACGCACATGACATCATCATCTCCCGACCCTTTTCCACAACTATGTTGATACAAATCTGGTATTTAGCCGGTATCAGACCAGCTGAAAACTTTGACTTCTAAAAAAATATTTGCCAACCATCGGCTCATCTGGTTCGTACTGGTTATTCTGCAGTGTGCAAACTAAAATTGATTTGTAAACAAACCTTCATTAACATAAGAATAATTACCTATAAAATTCTGAGACGATTACGGATACTTATTAGTTATAATAACAGATAGCAAAAAATACTTCACACTGATTTTGGTTGCATAAAAAATGACAAAGCGTGGGTAGAAAAAGCATTTCTCAAACCAGTCAAGTGTAAGCCAATGCAAGGAAGGGGTTCCTTATAAAAGTAAAGCTTTTGAATATCTTTTAAAATTATAGTGATTTACTTAAACATTTTGAAGTGAATTTAGAATAGAATCCCACAATTATGCGATACATTATTGTGTTTTAGCTGCTTCATTTATTTCAAAGCTAACTTAGTGGGAATTAAGTGATAGAGGCTAAGAAAGGCGCGTAAAAGGACAAAGCTATAGTTATTGATTTTCTTCCATGTGCCAAACATAATACTCATGGATTGTATATCAAAAAGTTTACAGGCTCTTATGAAAAGGCAGACCTTACTTACACAGTTTTAAAAACTGGGTCTCATGGCGAAGAACCGACAAGAAACTCCATGGATTAAACAGATAATAGTAACAAAACAAGGATTCCTCATTTCCTAGCGGAATCCTAAATAACCAAAGCTTGTGTTTTTTTACCGTAAAGCTGATGTCAGCATCAAAGTGTGTGGGGAAATCTATTATTATTATAATAATCATTAACCACATAGCTTGTAACCGGATTCTATAAGACAGATACAGCGAAATATAATTTGGAACGTCATTAAGTTCGTGTATTATGTGGTATTAATTTGTTTGGAGTATTATTTACGTTAACACGTTGTTTTAATCAATGATTTTATAATTATTACGTGCTTACAATGTTTAATGACTTTGCTGACAGATATAACATTTACGACTAGTAGAACATCATCAATATTTACCTAATTGTTTCCTATGTTTTTATGAATTTTAGTATATCAGTTTTTTTTTTTGATAGCATTAACAACACTTTACTAATTATTTTATAAAAAATAACTATTTGTTTTCTGTTGTTTCACTGTCATCCGTGAAAATTACTTACCGTATCCGAAAAAAATATAGCTTATGTAGATTTCAACAGTGGAAGTACATATTTTAAATCGGTTCATAGTTTTGGAGCCAAAAAAAGCACAGTATGGATATATTTAAAAAACATGTAAGTATTTAAGCTTGCAAGGTTACATACAAATCCTAAAACAATAAATTACAGCGCTCCTCCCCAAAAACCCTCGTTCCTAGCTTAGTAAAATTCTTGGCCGTCTCTTTAAAGTTTGGCCTAAATTCTTGCTCTTGCCAAGCGGGGCGGACACTGCATGTCAGCTCAGCTGAGAGAATTTAACTTATGCACCAGTGGATTGCATTTCCCTGCCACGTACGAGCTCCCTAGATTATATCAGAGCTGGCGAAATATTTTAGTTATTATAAAGTTTGATAAATCTACTGTGATTTAGGTATGAAGAGTTAAGTTTTTGTTAGTTTTCTGAGACCTAGGTACCTATGTATGCACCAGTTATGGTTATTCGGGATATCGGGGACGTAATTGGGGATATCAATACTTTCCACTTTACATACCTAAATGGAGACTTCAAGAATGAGAAAGCCCATGATCTCCAGATCAAACTCAAAACAAAGTCTTTATACCAACGCCTTTTGATGTCACTCGTAAAAAAACTAGAGAAAGTAAATAAATAAGACTTCCAAAAATAGTTAGGTAGCTTCCTTTTTTGGAACACGTGGGTAATTTTACGTTTCGAAGACAAAACCCCAAAAGAAAATGTCTTTAAGCTTTTAAGTCTATGAGGAAAGTCACTTAAATTGATGATATCAAGCCATATAAGATTGATTTAAGAGGACGAATTGGAATTTTTGGCGTCAAGGATGTCAATTTTTCTCAGTAAATACAAAACGGATCAAAATACAACTTGGTTACCTGAAAGTTCATGATATAAACCTTATTTTGTTAGTTGTAGAAACATGATTAGGTAACTTTTATAACAGAGAAAAATATATCAAACATACCTCTTTTTAAAAAGAGATTCACATATTATGGGCAAACGGGACCGATTTAAGCCTCTTAACTTTTTTAGTAGTTGAGTATATACATACTCTTTAAAATGGTAGTAGGAATTTTTATTAAATTATCATTTCTAAATATTAAAATTACAAAACCATTTTGTCGCTTACGACTTTTAGTTATAAGCTAGCGCGCGTATCCTCGCCCCGCTCAGACGCTCCGACCCCTTTTGGCGCCTTAGATGCGCGTGCCGGTTATGGAATTATTGTTGACCACTTCCTCGCCTTAAAGCGAGTCCTTTCAATCAACGGCTTTCAGTGATTCATTGGCCATTTGTCTAGATACAATATACCAGAATTAACTTGACGATGCCTTTTCGAAATTTATATTAATTGCATCGTTTGTTTTAACTTTAGCCCTATGTATTTATATATATTGTGTCACCGACTTCAAAATGTTTGTTTGTTCTTGTTGATTTTTAATTGGTGTGCATAATAAAGAATATATCTATCTATCTATTAATTAAGGATATTTTTATAAAGATCTTTTTTATCAATTAATGTCAGTCTTTATGTTTGGATGTACTTTCTAAGTATATCTTGGACACCAATGTCTGTGTTTCGGATGGCAAGTTAAACTGTAGGTCCCTGCTGTCATTGAACATCCTTGGCACTCGTTACGGGTAGTCAGAAGCCAGTAAGTCTGACACCAGTATAACCGGGTATTGGGTTGCCCGGGTAACTGGCTTGGGGAGGTAAGATAGGGCAGTCGCTCCTTGTAATGCACTGGTATTCAGCTCCAGTTAGACTGGAAGCCGACACCAACATAGTTGGGAAAAAGGCTCGGGGGATGAATGTCAGTCTTTATGTATAATTTACAGCAAACCAGTTACCATTCCTGTGGTTACATAGAATTTGGCTTAATTTCCATAGACTTCATTTGTTTCGGAAACAAAAGAGTATAGGTATATGTCAAAGCGACAATGGCTGAATAGCTTTTGTTGTTATTCGACATAGAAAATTGTATGCACATTTTTATTTTCAGGTAAAATATGTTCATTG
Source organism: Helicoverpa armigera (assembly GCF_030705265.1). Lineage (NCBI taxonomy): Eukaryota > Metazoa > Arthropoda > Insecta > Lepidoptera > Noctuidae > Helicoverpa > Helicoverpa armigera. Next base: position 5,409,589 of record NC_087134.1, on the reverse strand, counting down.
ATTGGCTTCGTGGAAACTCTGATACCTGTGATATACATACCGTTGTACAGCAAGTTGTTCTCCAATACTGTGGAAACTTTGCCCGGAGCTGTGTACCTGCTTGGTGGAACCATGACTATACCGGCATTTTTGATTTTTATGTAAGTAAATAGAAGTCATTTCTATGGGTTAAGTAGATTTTACCAGGTCATCATAGTTTCAAATGGATGGTTGATTGGGAGTATCTAAGTAAACACGACCAGGAAATGCCAGGAATGCTTCTTTCAGGCTCAGTACTTGAAGGTGGGTGGATGCAGGTGATAAAATATGGCCTAGAATGGAGCTGGGTGAAAAAAGGGCAAAAAAAGCTGGGTATATTGAGTCAGTAGGTAAAACATGGCTTCAAATGAAGTTGTCTGTCATAAATAAGTCGCCAAAATCGTTTGAAGTTGCTTACATTTCATGCCAAGCAGGGTTGCGAAATAAGATCAGAAACCTTATACGTTGTGCAAACAAGCAAGCGTCTGTTTGTAAACAATTCTGACACATTTATTGTGGCACGAGAAAATAACGCAACAGCGGCATATAAAAAAAGTCTGACCGCTTGAACATAAATTAAATTCAACACTGAAAAATGAAAATAGAAGAGATACGAACTACGGACATCATAACAGTGAACCTCCTTTTTGGGAAGTCGGTTAAAATGACAAATATATTCCCTACTACCGATGGATAATGGTACCTGCACCATTATCCATAGCTCAGCATAATGCTATGCCATGACATAGAAGTTGGATTTACGATACCATATTCTGTATAGTGATAGATGGCCATAGCTTTTCAGGATCATACGTGCTGACACGAGATCTCGTTACACAATCAGTCAAAACGTATGACATGCATTGAATCCAGAAAGCTTTTTAATCTCTTAGAATACGACAGGTCCATATTTCCCATTAGCTAGACCGCTGGACAGATTTTTCATGTAAAATATTTATATTTAAGGCCTGGACAAACAGACTTTCTTTGTATTAAGTTTGACCAAGAGCTTCAATGAAATATCAATTTTAGTACTAAACACACTTGGATAATGGCTCTGTAATAGAAGAGATATTAAGGAAACTAAATACCACAGCTCTTAAAAAGATCACTTAATTTTTAACACCATTTACTTAAATAATATTAACCAAAGCCTATGAAACCACAAATTGATCAACAATACTACTTCTTAACCGACAAAAACCGATTGATAGCTCTTAGAAAAACCTCAAATACTTGAAAAGGTCGAGGTTGTTTTCAAACACGTAATCAGTTTAATACATGATGGAATTCTGTTGGCGATTTGCGATGACAATGTTCGACAAGCGAGTTCTTTGAGAACTCACGTCATTTGAAATTGGTCACGTTATTCGGTCAAAGGCCGATCTCATGGACAGGTTTCTAATGTGTATTTAGGTGAATAATCTTTTTAAGGGTGTATGTAGTGCACAAATGTAGGTGATATTATTTGTAAGGGTGTATGTAGTGCAGAAATTATTGAGATTTATGGTTTAAGTTGCGGTAGGTAAGTTCAAAATGATGTCGGAGTAACTGGTTAAAAGGTGAAGGTTTAAAAAGATGAGCGAGGTCCAATATTTGAATAAGTGATAGTTTAAGCTCGTCAAAGATACACTACATATTAGGTACCAAGTTTTTTACAAATTACGTATCTTTAAAAATATCATTATTGACACTCTTGCATTTCGATATTTGACTCTTTAATTAAAGTTACCTATGTATGTTACAAATATTAATAATAATAATGGCGTACACGGCCGATTTCGGCCACAGACGCTGATCTTATATAAGGAGATCAGCCAACTGCGCAGGACATATAATAGTGCACAAGCATTTGCGCAGACACAAGTGCACTCACTATTCCCTCACTCTCAAATATAATTAGCCATATTAAATTAAGTTACAAATCAATAGACGAACAGATGACTTTCTTTAGTATTTTTTTATTGCTTACTTATACATCATCATCATCTGCCTAGCCTTTTCCCAACTATGTTGGGGTCGGCTTCCAGTCTAACCGGATGCAGCTGAGTACCAGTGCTTTACAAGAAGCGACTGCCTATCTGACCTCCTCAACCCAGTTACCTGGGCAACCCGATACCCCTTGGTAAGACTGGTTGTCAGACTTTCTGGCTTCTGACTACCCGTAACGACTACCAAAGATGTTTAAATGGCAGCCGGGACCTACAGTTTATCGTGCCATCCGAAACACGGAAGAACTCATTATGACAAGATGGCCACGGACCGACCGCGCCAAGCGTTGCTTAACCTTATGATCGATCGATCCGCGCGGCTTTGACTTAGCCACGAGCTCTTCCTTGCTTTCTTTTTATTGCTTACTTATACATGTTTGTTTTATTGCCAATTTTCAGAGCACTGTACGTGATGCACAGGCGACAAGAAAGAGACACAGTGAAGAACCCGGCTGAGAAGGAGATGTATGCGCATGACAACGACGTCACCGCATTATAGTTTTAAATACAAAATTATAATACGTAAGATATAATTATATTGCCATAGTAATGTTCTTAAGTGAAAATTGATTTACGAGTCAGAACACTTCGAGAAATATAGAATACATCACAATGTGTGTTAATGGAACTTCTAAGTGCATTTTCGTCATCATAAGAATGGGGCCCTAAAGTTGCTTGAATTAAACGTGCCTTGAGGAGTAAAAAAATTAAGTTGACACATGATACACTCTTACACTGTATTTTGTGTGTTTTCTGTATTTCAAGACATGATCAACATTTTGTTAGAACGAGCCATGTATATTATTTGTAATCAGTTTAACATTTTGTATTGTAAGTAATTTGTGATAAATTATGTTTTAATAATATCATAGATATATCTAGTTCATAAAAATAAAATAATATTATAGGTACTATTTTAGTTATTCGGCCATATTTCACGGTTGATATTGTAACAGGTTTTAGAAACCTGAATGATTAACATTAGGATTATTATATGATTATGCAAACAAAATGATATCGTTAATAAATCTTGTTGTAGATAACGTTCTATTTTTAATGGGATTTTATTATTTACCAGATATAATAGCAAGAAATAGTACCTATTCTAGAAATCTAATAGAGGACACACGACGGTAAGCGATCATCATCGCTTACGGACACAGGCAATTAATCGCAATTGGGCTTCCCTCTACTCTCTAGTATAAAATACATCCAATTTAGATATTTAACATTGTTAAAACTTAACATTTGTCTTTAAAATCATTCGTCGCTTCACCCGAAAGACTACAATCCAGCTAGCTCGTTACGGACACTCCCATAGTCAAGGGTGATAACAGGTGCACACGGGATAGTGATAGTTGACAATACGGATAGTATATACGCATGACCAGGGTTTGCCAGCATGCAGGCAAAGGTTTGCAACTTTGCGTTGTTTCTAGCGATGCGCATCCATTTTTACCAATCTTGTTAAGTTCGTCCGCCCATTTAATAGAGGTCTGCCCACGCAAAATCTGAGATTATTTATCATAAACTTCATACATAACATATGTGACATTTACGAGTGCATCACGACAATCATGTAAGTGTTACGTGACAGCGCATGCTTGGTGCTGCCAAAACAATGGACTCGGTTAGAAATATTGAACTGCACCCACACGACAAATTGCCAGTGCTATACGTTTGGGCGTTTATTCCAACTTTGATTTAGTATAGTGCTTGTAATTTATTATACATTAGATTTTGTACTAATGAAACCCCTAATGTTTCCCCTTTAGACAACATGCCAAGCGAAGCACCCTTCTAATTCTATGAAATGTTAATAATTAATAGACATTTTTCTAAACAGAGTAGGTACATATTTAGCAAAGCTCATGCAACACTAAGCCAATGGTACAATACAAATGAATTTTGAATGATATAATTTCGGCCATCAAGAAAACCAAGACTAACATACAACACTACAACATAAAGGCTTTTCCAAACTTACTATTAGTTAGTCCCTCCATCTATAGAATGCTGATTATTTACTTTACGTAACCAATCAAATACAGATTAAAAACATAATTTATCATCCATACCGTCCTTGAAATAGTGCAACCACCCACGTATTATCACTCGCACTTTTATCTATATTTCAAAACCTTGCAATCAGATCTGTCCCTTTATCTTAATTAGCAATCAAGCGCTTGATTCCCATGTGATCATTGACTCTGTGGACAAAGACACCTCTATTCATCCTTCCCTAGGTTAATGAGCGGATAATGTTACTAAATACAATGTCAATGGTGCAAGCAGTATCATCTTCGAGCTGCGTCTAGGGTATCCTGATAAAGAACACTAAATAGATCATTATTTTCATTAAGACTTATCTTTGAATGTTTGTGAGGTCGTCAAGTTATAGATATAACATTTCTTTTTAGAACCCATGACCTGGTCCCATTTTTCCCACTCTAGTACATACATAGTTGTGTTGTTTTCCTGCTAGGGCTGCGGGATTGTTCGAAAGAGTTATCGCGACCCCGGTACACAAAGGGAGAAATGACGGAGGTGAGTTTTAGTTAGTAAAAGTCTGACACAACCTTCCGTAGTCCCGCTCAATCCAGGGACTGAGGGACCAGAGAAACCGTAGAAATAAAAAAGGTGGGCTGGTCAGGTGTATTCTTGTCGTGAAAAAGTATAAAGTGGAAGTGATAGTACTATCTAACAATAAAAGTAATCCATATTGTAACTTCCTAAACATGAGTGAAACCACCAGAAACCACGTTCAAAAATGATATAGCAAACCAGTGTAATCGCAACAAGTTGCTTGCACTCGTACTCGGCACGATTGCATTTGCATCGACTATTTGCTCACTGCGATCAATGTGCCTATATCTTCTTACAAGTGTGGCAAAATACGGTGAGCTCGTTCTACGTGAATCGGATTACCAATAATCAACAAAATGTAGGGTAGCTGTTTGTAACTATAATATCAAGACGACCAACACCTTAGTCTGCCTATGACCATGGATTCCGTAAAGGATCCTAAACGTCGGGATTTAATAATGTTATACAACCGCGATAAAATCCGTAAAAGTAGTTTTATTTAAATGTCTAATATTCGTAAGTGTCAGCAAGTGATAAATGTGATATTGAAAAGAAAACTAGGCAGCTTAATGAGCATATTTCCTAATTATGTCATTTGCCTACAAACACTTGTCATCGCGTTAGAAAATGCAAATATTGGTAAGTTATTAGTTTTATCAGAAATAAACAAGCCCATATTTATACATTTTCTTAAAAAAATAGGAGCATCAATTTACTCAATTCTATGTGCAATACTTACTCAGTATTTTCTTAAAGCTTGCATTCTAACTATTGATAAACTGTGACAAAAATCTCTTTCAAAGATAAACTTCTTTCAATCACATCTCCGAAATACAACGTGGCTTTAAGGATCTACCTCGTATCAAAGTCGGAACGGATCTCGATACGTCCGCTGAATTGAATTTTAGAACCTCAACGCAAATACTGGAAATTGTACGTCGATACGAATGACAAACTTTTCGAAAAACATCGATTTTACTTGGAATTCTAAAGATATAATTATTAGAAGTACAGTTTCTAGTAAACGATCCAAAATGAGTTGATTTGTTCCAAAAATGAATGAAACGGATGATGGCAATTTTGTTTAATATTTTGTAAGGATTAGAAACATCCATCTCTAAGTTACTTAAAACCTCCGTGTATTAGGGTGAGCTGCAACATCTAACTATAACGATAACACAGCCGTAAGCCATAAAATCGCCGATTTGACAAATCGGTAGCAATTTGGTGATTGATTATGGTTTGGATATCATTATACCTAGTTATACGGTGTTACCCTCAGCTACTTACCTGTTATATCAGGCTTTAACGTCAGGGAGCACAATCAACCCAATATCGGTCGCTTAGTCAGTATAATATAAAGGTCTCGATTCAATCAACTCTGTTGGTCCCTTTGCAACACTGGCCATTGATCCTCCCTTTATCGTTTATCGTTTTGTTTTATATTTTTATCTTTGCCGCGTTATTTTTAGCTCAGGTTTAAAAAGTAATTAATTAGTACATAATAAAATGAGCTCATTCAACAAATTGCATATGATATACCTATAGGTTTCAATCTGGAGTGTTTTCTATATCTCGGAAGTTATGACGATTTAAGTGTTGTGTCATAAAATTATTTAGACAACTTGACTATACATTGTTTCAATCATTTTCATTCTTCCTATTAAATTACCTATTACAAACCATAAACGCCTGCAAAATTTCTCACAGCAAAACGCTCTATCAATGAAGTCGGTTAAAAATAAAGGCAACAGAACATGTGCAGTCGATAATAATACCTACATACCTAATATTGCAAGAAACGATTCAGCCGGCCTTGATCTCATTTGTTGAAATTATTTTTTCTTATTGCAATACCGAATGACAAATGAAATCAGGCGCGACGGATTTGAGTCCTTTGCAAGGCTACTAACAATTGGGACGGAATTAAACATATGTTTGCGTGCTATAGGTACCATAATATGTGTTGAAATATTGTACATATAGTTTGTTTAGAATCGTGTTATTAATTTTAATAGATATGGGTAAATACCCCTAGGTGGGGGGGGGGTGGCCTTTGTCCAGCAGTGGACGTGTTTAGGCTGTGACGACTTACTTTTGCCCGCCAGTCGGTCTATTTGAAAGTAAACTTTGTCTTATAACGCAACTCCTTAGAGTTATAATTTTCGCTCGCTAAAAGACCGAAAGTGAGCGCCTACGTCCTCTAAGAAACCCCATGCACAATTTCAAATTGAAGACTACATTCTGTTAAATGTGAAGCATATTTAGTCAAATTGAATACATAATTATGAGCCTACGTAGGTACGTAGCACTAAGCATCTACAGAGCTATTGGGTGCAGTGACATGTTTGGTCCATTAAGGTAGTAACATGCACCTGAGTGTTGAAACAGCAAATAGGTATGTACCTATACTTGCTTTGGAATCTAGTACTAAGTACCTAATTGAGTCATTAGGCTTTCGTAGAGTTTAGAGAGGCTACATACTAATTTGTCTATGGCCGTTTTCTGAGCACCCATGTAGGAAAATTAATGAATGATCCATAAATGGGCGACCAAAATGTCGTAACGAGTTCCTCCGTATTTTGGAAGGTACGGTGAGTCTCGGCTGTCATGTACATCTTAGATTGTCTTGGTCAGAAGTCAACGTTTGTCCACCAGTCTTTGAGGTCTGATTGATGAGCTTTCGTGTAGATAATTTGAGTTTTTTTTTAATATTTTGGATTAACCTCATTGTAATTGCCACTTGTAGAAAATGCTCCTTAATACGAACCCATTTGAAAATGTTGAGATCATCGTCTAGTCGTTACTTTATCATTATGATTGAAGCACTGACTACAGGGCAAACAACCAATAAAGGTATTGTTACTGATAATGGATTTCCGTCAGAAGTCTTATCATTTAAAACAACTAAAATTAGTGAAAGTCATTAGAACGTAATTGCATTACATATTTATTTACGAAGTTTCGGCGGACAAGTAGTTAAGGAGCGCGCATGTCAAGTGACAATCCCTACTAATATTATAAATGCGAAAGTAACTCTGTCTGTCTGTTACGCTTTCACGTCTAAACCACTGAACTGATTTTAATGAAATTTGGTACAGAGATAGAGTTGACCTTGAGAAAGAACATAGAATAGTTTTTGTCTCGTACTTTTGAAGAATTCTCTTGGAAACGCGATATAGCCGAACTCTATGCGCGCGAACCCGCGGGCGGAAGCTAGTGTACTTATAGGTATATACATAGAATGCGGATGAGAATAAACGTTATTTTTATAAAAAATATACATAGGTATAAATCCTATATCTACATTGTACAAGATTTGAGAGTATCTAATAGGCAGTTAAATAAAGGAGAAGTGTCGAATTTGAATTTATTTCCGTGATTGATATCTATTTGAAGAATAAATAATAGATAAACAATCTTGGTATGACCTTTTATTTCGGACTCAGTTTAAAAATAAAATGTGGTTAAAAATCAATGTAAATAGTAAAATATTTAACGATGACATAATCAATTGAATCATTCGTTTTAGCTACTTACCAATAATATAGGAAATATTATTCGTAGAGTTTAAGGAGTTAAAAACTAACGTATAATATTGTAAATATTTTGATCGATTTGGGACACTAAAAACTACTCTTCTGTAACAAGGAATAAGCTACTGAGAATAAAACTGTTACAAGATATTGCTTTTCAACACGCCAGTCATGTAAGTCTTGTAAACCCCTAAGTGGAGTTATATAATACATCTTACTGTAGGAATCATCATTTCCAGCATCTGAATAAACTGAAACCTATATTAAAAATAGGAAAACACCTGATTCAACTGATAAAAGTTGAAGTTTGATGAAAACAGTGTCAATTTTGATAATCATGATTCACTCAAAAAATCTTTATTTAATTTAAAACAAGAATTATTGAAATGTATGTTTTGATCAATCTTGTGTCCCATTTATCTCACTTCAATAAAAAAAGACTTTTTATTTAGGTAAATAATGATAGCTCGGTTTTTATCAACTGGTTTTCGAAATCTGTATTCAATCTCCTTACATAATACATACAATCAAAATTACTTTTTTCAGTTTTATTAAAGTTTAAAAATTGAAATTCGACGCCCATTCATTGCTTCATAAATATTTTAATGTAAATAAGCTACAATAAAATGTTAAGAATATAATAATAATTATTATTTTTCTCTATTGTATGCTATTTTAAGCAAACCTTTTTTATGTATACCAAAAATATAAATTGACACATCCAATTTGCCCAAGGTACGCAATCATTTCTGAACGATTTAATAAAACAACGATACGATTTTTATTTTTTTTTTAAATTATATTATTTACTACACACAGCCCGATTAAAAAAATAATGGCTGGAACCATTCTTCTTAATTTAGACCACCTCAATTTAAAAAAAAACGTAGGTACACTCATAGAATGACTAGTTAAAAAATCTTAAAAATCTGCCAAATAGCTGTAAAAGACTTTCGTCTAGCAATGGTTGAATTGAATCATAAAAAGGTGAACAACCTCCCGTTAATGCCACTACCACGCTAACAATATCTAACTACACAAGTCAACACGTCTTAATGACTGCTATCAGTAATTTTACTACCAGCTTATCGGCTCTCTAAAATTAAATAAAGTAAATAATATAAAATTAGACATTTCCTACAAATAGTGTTTGCACAACCGTTAAGATTATACTAATTTAGTGTTTAAGCTTGCAACTCGTTCAGCTATCGGAACAATGTTGGCCGATGCGTAACTCAAGGTACAAGATAAATGAGCTACATATTTATTAAAAGTGGTGTCGTCGACAGTGAGACCTGTGTTATCGTATCGGGCGAGATGCGAGCGACTCGTATGCGCCGACGCACTCTCATATCGCGCTTAATTTTACAACCTGACATTTACTGCTCAGGTTTTTGGAAACGACAGACAAATAAACTCGGATTAAACGTATAGTCACCTTCGGGTTCCTGTGCTGTACAGTGCAGTGTGTGATATAAGCAGTGAGCCACAGAACTTTTACTGACTCTCACTTTCCTGGCGCCAAGCGATCATGATCACGAGCACTGAAAACATAAGCAGTGTCAACGAGCTCACCAGATCAAACATACGTCTGACGGGCGCTCCACCACGGACGACATGGAAGGAGCAATCCAAAAAAATAATAAAATACGTGAAGAATATTTTCCGCGAGACTACGGTCGAACCATGTTTGTTTATTTACATGTTGTGCACCGCGATATCTTCTCTAGCTGTCATGAACATGCACCTGGATAAAGCCTGTAGGGTGAACTTCGATTATGGATCTGATATCTGCGATCGCATCTCGAGAAGAAATACGACTGGTTTAGATGAGGAAGACAAGGAAATTCAATCACTCGTCGCTGCAGTGGTGGCCTGGAAGTTCCCTCTTCAGACAGCAATACCTGCAGTAATGGTGCTATTTGTTGGAGCATGGAGCGATAAGTACAAAAAGCGAAAAATATGCATTCTGTTCCCATTTATTGGGGAGATTATTTGTAATATAGGACTGTTGTTCGCTACGTACTTTTTTAAGGAATTATCACTGACAGCGACAGCTTTGATCGAAGCGTTGCCCGCGGCGTTCACCGGCGGGTACATTATTATATTTATGGGAATGTTCAGTTTTATGACCGACCGAACTACGATAGAAAACAGGACTTTCCGTCTGGGGCTCGTGACGATATGTGTGACGGCGGGGACGCCGACCGGGACGGCTTTGAGTGGTATATTGTTGCGTTCACTGGGGTACTATGGGGTGTTTTCCTTATTGCTAGTGCTATATACCCTATCGTTTTTATATGGCTTGTTCAGACTAGAAGATGTAGTAAATCCTGAAGAGACGAGGTACGTTGCTCCCGAAAAGAAGCAAGAATGGAATGTTTTGAAGGACGTGTTTCAACTTGTGGGGAACACTGTGATGGTGGCTGTGAAACCTCGTGCGTTTGCTGGAAGGACTCAAATATTCTGTGTGTTACTATTGTACCTGCTTATGGTTGGACCTCTTTACGGTAAGTGTTTTATTCATTTGTTTTAATTCTATTTTTAAAGTCATTTTTTTTCTTCTTGACAAGTGAGCTGGTTTTACGTCACCTAAGAAGCATTTTTTTTTTAAATTACTGAATACTTAAAGTTCGTTTATAAACGTATTGTTAAAAAAATACTAAAGACTGCTGTTGCCACAATGAGACGTCGAAAGTGGGTCATTAACTCATTACTCCGTCTGGATTTGTTCTTGGCTCTCAGTTAATAAATTTTCGTTAAGAGTTGAGTGTGTATATTCATGGCCGATGTGGGCCCTTTTGCAATTCGTTTATTTAAAGCGGAACAGAAAAAATGCGGTAAGAATATTTATTGAATATTACGGTAAAATACCTAATAAGTATGTCACTTGTTTATAAAACCTTCATGCTAAATCAATATTTACACATAAACTATGTAGGCAATATTTTTAAACTCTAGATACCTAAACGATGTTACTCAATTAGGTACTCAATAAAAAACAATTGAAATATAAAAAAAGTAAAAAAAAACAAAGCACAATTCCAAAAAGTCCAGACATTAAATTCGACATTTAAAAATCGCTTTGCAGAAATACCCCAACTGTATTAAAAAAATAAAAGTACTCAAACATTGCAGGTAATATCATAAAGGTTCAATTCAATCGAACATTGTCTATACGTACAGTGCGACCCGTTTCACTAGCCTAGTATCTAGAAGGTAAGCCGGTAATAACTGGCCATCCTTGACTCCCATTGCTTTCCTGTTAACTTACTTTTAACGTGAAAAAAACGAAAGAACCACTCAATATTTTTTTTTATGTATTGGAATCCGTGATAAGCGTATATGAGGTGCTTGAATTATGTAAGTGATATACAATGTAGCTTGTATTAACGTGTTAAATTTTTGTTGATTGAGAATATTTTAAATTCGTTTTACAAACAGGTTTTTGTATTTACATAATTTACTTGTCTGCTTTTTAGTATTTTTTTTTTATTAATATTAAATGTTTGGAAATAAACAAGTCATTGACTTTATATCCTTGATTTTTTTGCGAGTTATACAAATACGAATTATAAATTGAGAATAAACCAGTTTTGTTTAAGTCATGTTAGCATTTTCGTGGTTTTGTAGGAAGAATTGTACCGGTATTTTAATAGAAAAAAAAACCATTTCGGCTATATTATTTTCTTTAAATTAGGAAAAATAGCAGCGCATGTAGGTGACAAATAGTTACCTTGTTGCAATGAGTTGCAGTTGTTACTGCAACACGTATGTATCTCGAATAGTAAAGAGTCTATTTTATTATCACGACATTTTATCTCAACTCGTCTTTTTTAAGTTTAAAGTTTTTTTTTAAACTACTCAACGATTTCATTTTGTGGTTAAATTATCGCAATTTTATTCCGTAAAATTGCATACACAGATGAACTAAATACAAAGCAAAGGTTAACATTGAAAAAAAAAAACAAAAAAATATTATTTACAAAATAACCTCATCCGAACATCAGTTGTACGGTAACCAACAAAACTAAAAAAAAGGGACAGCAAAAAAAAAACAGTTACCCTTTTATTACCTACTCATTTAAAATGTAGCAATGTTTAACTAAACGAACGATTCAGTTTCACGACTTCCGTTTATGACCACACTGCGCTGATTAATTGAGAATCGTTAAAAAATATTGGTCAAGTGCAAGTGGGACTTCGCAATGAGGGCTCCGTATCCATTTAAGAGTAAACTACTTTGTAGGTAGCAAGAAAGTGTCCGACATATCCCACATTTGTTTTCCAGAAACTATTAATCTGATGTACAGTTGCAGCAGTATTTAAATGAGTGTTTATTTTTTTGCGTTTAGTAACATTAGTGTTTTTATTAAATATATGCTTTCTCTTTAGCTAAACTTTTTGATGAAATGAAGATTGAAAAAGGTTTTATAACAACGTCAATGTAATTTAAACATACCTACCTACATTAAAATTACGAGGAGAATAAATAAATTTTCAATTTTCGAATTCAATCGAGGACCCCTAAAAATCACGAAAACACGCCCACTTTCACTTATTTTTTAACGGGAACAAGTATGTTGTGCAACAAAAGCAGAAGATTGACGAACGAATAAATAAAATCTCTCAAATGTCAGACCTTCTGAAGAGTTACATAATCAATTTCTACATAATAAATTAAATTATAAAAAAAAACGTCAATAAAAAACTTTCAATAACGAAAGTATTTCATCTCGTAACGTGTTTTCAATAAAAATACGAGGTTTTTTTTTTAACTTAATGCCCTTTTTATCTCGAACATTAAACACTAACTAATGATGAAGGAAAACATTGTAAGGACAGCTGAATAAATAAAAAGGTTCAAGTCGACAATCCGCTGACTTGCAAACTGACAAGCAAGGTTCGAAGGAAACTCTTTGATTACTTCTTGAATGACAATTATAATGTTAATCGTTTCTTTTGTTCCTACTTTTCTTTCCAATTAATGCCTGTCATTTTTTAGTTCGATAGGGTAGATTCCCATCTTTACTTCTTCCTTGGGTAGGTAGATCTCGTTAGAATGCATTAAGCGGTCCTTTTGGGACCACACATCTGGATAGATAGATAGGCCCGATAGATCATGATCTCAGTCCTCAAAACATCAAACGTAACGAATACTTACTATAAAGTAAAACTAGGGAAACGTACCCCCATTATGTTCCTTCTTAAGCCCTTTATGTACCAGGGCCGCGGTAACTCTTTCGAAAAATCCCGCAGCGGTGATTTACCCTTTATTTACCCGCACTTCAATAGTTTGATTCATGTGTCCTAGATGACAAACCGCAATAATCACTGAAACCCTTCGTGCGTCACTAAAGACCAATCCAAATCACGGGCCACTAAATCAAGTGGTGCGCTAAATTCGAACATTATTTTGATACAACTGTACCTTTCTTTATTGATGAGAAATCATCAAATGACCCCTCCCGCTGTGGGTGCACCGTGAGGAAGTGTCAGACTCTCACTGACTAAAACCCACCATGTTCCTTCTTAAGCCCTTTATGTACCAGGGCCGCGGTAACTCTTTCGTACAATCCCTCAGCTTATCAACTGTACCTAGTATTGACGTGTGACATCACTATTATTCGCTATAGTTGCCTGCCCTTGACAAGCAAGGGAGTCTAGTTAAAATTTCCGCCACGTGCATGTAACAGAACCTCATTTGTGAAACAAAGTGCGTTCGGCCTTGACCGATACGAGACAATAATTCCTCTCTGTTACAGAGACATGACAAGACTAATTCAGACCCTAATGTCATAGTACTAGGACTCAACCAACGATATATATGTACAGCGTAGCTCTAAGTTCCAAGTCATATGTAGAGCAACTTTTCAATGCATGATAAGCTGTGACCGACTTTTGTAAATCGGAATGCAATACTCCTAAACGAGAAGCGAAAAAAATGAAAGTTTAAAATAAATTCCATTTTTGTTATAAACTCGTTTTCTGTACCTTCCAAATAAAATTAAAAGTCTTCTTGTGGCCAGCACTCGCCTTGGGCGTGGTACATTTATACATAACACTACAATTTTATTGTACCAATTGTACTACAATTGTTCTTGTTAACTTGTTCGTATCTCAAAATAATAATGATTGGTGATAAGAAAATATTGAAACAAAATAATACTGATTATGGACCTTATTCTCGAAATATACCTACAAAAAAAATACTTAGATATTTAAAGCTTATTAAAAAACTTCCCAGTTTGGAATTCGTCAAAACTAACAAAATGTTTTAGCCTGAAATTACTTAAATATAACTCTTTGTAGATGTTTGTTAAATCAAATCTTAGAAATTGCAAAACCCACGCGTACAAAATATTTTATTTTACTTTACGAGAGCTGCAGTTCAGAAAAAAAATCTCTATTTCATGCCCCCTACATACATGAGTATTGTCATATTTATCACCACTATCAGCACCGAAACGCACATGCGGAATAAAGATTAAGAGGGCAATAATTCGAAATATTTCTGAACAAACCACTAATAACTGTGGATAATTTAAAAAAATATGGAAATAAATAATCATGTAAAATGATATTTTAGTTACTAGCAGTTAATATAATGAACAGATTTTGAGGTAAATAAAAATGTTACTGGCTAATTACGGAGTAAATTAAACATTTGTTGTGATCGATCACTGATGTAGCAATAATATTAGTTTTTAAATGCAAAGCGACGCCAATATTGATATTTTTTATGTCACATTTCTTTGTTTGCTGACATAAAATAAATATGTTTGTTCACCTGTATTCAATTGTTTTATGTCCTTTGCAATAGAGGGCGAACAGTTGTTTGACGTATTGCATCATTCAGAAAATTTGTGGATTTTTCAGTCACAGTTGAGTTTTCACTGTATGAATGTAGTGAATGAATGGCTTGTCTCTTGTGTAGCCTAAAATCTCACACTTTTCATTAAAATGTAGTCTTATATACCTAATGATTACATGTGTAGCAGCATCTAGCGGAATTCATTAAGGAATTGGAAGGGCTCTTTGGATAAATTGAATATTTTGCGTTCCTAGCCATTTTATGTTCTTATCTGCTGAATTCTAAGTTCCAACAGCGAGGAAGACATAAACATATTATTTTAAGAAAATATTTTAAAAATGAATATAGTATCTAAATATTCCTCAATTAATAATAATAATTTGTGCAATAAGCAATGATAATCCTATTAAAATCACACTAGATTGGAACGTATCAACCAGGTAATTAGTCGTAGTAACCCACAGCGAAATTAGCAATTACACACAGTTGTGGCGAATTAATTATTTGGCAATGCAAGCATCATTTAATTGTTCAAATTAAATTCTGTTCAATTCAGTTAGAATTAATTGATTACGTTGTAATTAGAACACATGTGCTACGTAGATAAAACCTTTTTTTTTCAAAATAAAAAAAGAATTCAATAATGTATCCAAAACCTTTTCCTACGTCTGTCAAATACTATGCTGAAAACCGCATCAAAATCGGTTCAGCATAACGCGAGAAACTCTTTTTTTTAATTCGGCTAAAAATGGGGTCAAACTGAGCACTTACCTTTTTTGAAGTAGTAAATACGTGCTGTGTAGGCACTTACATAAAATAAACAAAGCTTTAAATAAATGAGTTTAGGTTATTACTGCCCTTCACTTTTAGTTTTATGTTTGTGATAAGAGTCTACAGTTCGACTCCCAAGAAGGTGTACGTTATTGGAGTTTCCCAGTTGCTATAGTTATCTTATGTGTTTAATGACAGCTAGATAGAGAAAATAATAAAAAATAAGTGCGTTAGGTAATCGACATGTACTTATTGTAATAATTATGTAGGTAATCTATTATGGAAATTGGACTAGTGATATGTAAATCACTCGTACATGACCTAAAACTATATGTGTTTCTAAATCCCACTGCATATATTTAAATATGATCCTGAAATTATTGATAGTAACATAACAAAGAAACACACCCAAACATAAGCCTATACGTAAATAGAAGTCACTTCTGGGTGTGCCATACCTAAACTGCCTTGCAAAATATATTTTGCAAGCAACATACTGATTAACGACAATTTGTATCCAGCTAATCCAGCTCACCGAACGTCAAAATAGGTTCAGCATCAACCCTATTTATTATAACCTTTTTGATCGCATTTCCTTCTCTCATTTTTTTTTCTTTGTTGACGTTCCACTCATCTTTTCCTCCAGCCAGTAGCTAAACAAAAGAGCAAATATTTATTCCTTTTGTTTTTTTTTTCAGGCGACTCGCAAGTGGCATATCTTTACGTGATTCGCAAATTCGGTTTCACGGAGGTGGAATACAGCGTTTATGGTACAATAAACATCGTCTTAGGACTCTTTGGTAAGTACAATTAACACATTCTTGAATTTAATACTTACCTACTTACTTTTGAAAGTTATACGCACCAAAGGTACAGGTAATGTTAGTCGTAAAATGTTATCCTTGATTGGGCTTTTTATTTTATTTCATTTGGGTTCAATTTTATTGATTCAAATTAATGCCGATACTGAAGTTTGGAGCGCAATGTTTTTGTTACACTTCAGTGCATATTATGAGATTTTGTATCAAGTCTTGTTATCGCTGACTCGAAACAAGTCGCATGTCATTTTATTTTCATACCAAATTAAGTGAACCAAATTGATGATATTAGAACCAAAGATACGTCGATAAATCCAAAGTGACCTTTTTATATAGAACTGTAAGTACTTCAGTATATTTTACAACAAATTAAGAAACGCATCTCGTTGCGTGCAAGTTGGTATAACGCCATCTTTATCAACCTAGGTCAAGGATTGCGGATCGCGATAGAGCAGTGCATTTATCACGCAACCGATATCCTGCCATCCTGAAATAAACCTTATAACTCACGATATAAGGTACTTTATTCGTTACGCAGGCTAACGTTCATTAATTTACTAATTATTTTTATCAAAACTGGTTTTATGTATTGAACAGGTGATGTTCTACAAATTAACTTAAAATCATTATGGTTTCAATGTTGAACCTAATTTTGGGTCGTTCACTGGGTGCCTTTAATTACGCAGGTACTTAGGATACCTATAGATCCAGTTTCTTATGCAGTTAAGGTTATTGAACTTTAGTTAACATTACAGATTACAATTTTGTTTAATATCGATTATTACCTACCTAGTTCGGATTTATTGGTTTGTTTTTTTTTTCGAGTTAGGTACCTACAGAGACTTTGATAAACCGCAAATTAAAAATATTGTTGAAACGCAGTTGTTGCATTAAATGCGGAAAGGTCGACGCAAGTTCAATTCGTTATCTTTATGTATTTTTATATAAGTTTATCATTAAATAAATATTGTTGCGGAATAGGCATGAATTAAAGTTTTAATTAATGATAACGTGATTTTATGCAATTACTTGCGTTTGTGTTGCACAGATTTTTTACTCATATTATGAAAAGGTTTATCTCTTTTGCTTTAATGAGCGATAATGTTAACATTGGGACCTTTTTCATAAATACTTCACGCTTATTCGTTTTCAAGATGAAGGAAGAAAAGATGAGCGGAGATGCCATAAGTAAGGGGAGGTGAGGCGCCTTCTTCGTGATAAAAACGATCAGTTACTAGTGTACTAAAGAAGCGTTCGGGTTCAAATTTGAGACATGTCTCAAAGATTCGTCATATGGTTATAAAAAATGGGCGTATCCCAGTAAGTGTATCAATTACGTTCCTCTACAATAAACATCCACATTTCGGCGCGCTACTTTCTTAAGAGATAATACCATTATGATATCTACGCTCGTCATTTTTTTCTCCATTGTATTCAATAACTTAAACTGTAGGTCCCGGCTGTCATTGAACATCCTTGGCAGTCGTTACGTGTAATCAGAAGCCAGTAAGTCTGACACCAGTCTAACCAAGGGGTACCGGGTTGCCTGGGTAACTGGGTTGAGGATCATTATTATTCTTTATTGTACACAAAAACATTTAAAAGACACACACAACACAGAGAAGACATGTACAAAGGCGAGCTTAACCCAGAACTGGGTTCTCTAACAGCAAACCTTAGAGCGATAGAGAGATGCGATAGGGAAGAGAAAATTTTAAGTTCACAACATTAAACAAAACAAAGATGAAACAACATAACATAAAATATATACCTATAAATGAAACATAAAATATAATAAATAAATAAATAAATACATACATACAAATAAGGTCATGTTATGTTATGTTGAAGGCATCTAACGATGTGCTGTCACGTATACTGTGAGGCAGAGCGTTCCAAAGCCTTACAGCGCGAACAGTGAAGGATCCATCATAACGGCTCGAAGTATGAGGAGGGATACGGAGTAAAAGAGATGAAGAGGAGAAGAGGATGTCAGATAGGCAGTCGCTTCTTGTAAAGCACTGGTACTCAGCTGAATCAGGTTAGACTGGAAGCCGACCCCAATATGATTGGGAAAAAGGCTCGGAGGGTGATGGTATTCAATAAGTTACCCCGGCCCGACCCGGTAGTCCGGTTAGACTAGAAGCCGACCCCAACATAGAAAAAGGCTCGGAAGATATCATATTGTAGGTATTCAATAAGTACATGTCAGAATCACATGTTTAGCCATACGTTAGATATTCCTGGCGCTCACAATATTGTATGCTGACCAGATAATAAATCACGTGCGATGCAATAGAACAGTTTCCAAAGTACGGAAATTCACGATACGATGTATGATTTATATGATGAAGTTCTGTAAACTACGTACATTTGTATGCGATGTGAGAGATTCAGTAGTGTTATTGAGGTTTGGGGGAAACTATTGTTATCTGTTTTTCCTAATACTACTGTTATGTCAAGGTTTCACATCTTCTTGAATTTTGGTAGCAATGTCAAATTCTTCCTACCACTATGTATATATGCGATAGTGTCATATTCTTACTGACTAAATACTCATTTATGTTACATCAAATAGTTTTATTTTCTAATAATCCCTGAACCCTTTCAGACCTTTTAAATTTTACCTTCAATTAATAACAATTAACAGTTCATCTCAACACTACTTATAAAGAATGTTAAAGATTCAAATTGCATTGCTTTATTAACAAAAAAAATATCAATTTTATTGATTAACTTGATCACGAAGATACTTTAAGTTAATTCAGAATTAATGATTTTAAATATAAATCTGAACAATTAGCCTAGAAACTCGTTCCTGCTCGATCAAGGCGATCAATTAGTGCAATCAAGTCAAAAACAGGTGCAGTTGAAAGTGTTGGCGTAACTAATAATTCCTAATCTAAAACTAATCAATATTAAGAATTCAATCCACAGAAGGCAAACAACAAAAATATATGTACCTACCTACTTCACTATGTTACGTTTATATACTAGGCATAAAAGACTAGAATCCTACTGTACATAGTCAGCCCTTTTTTTCACCAATACTTAAGTATGGGAATTCTATCATTCAATCTTTAGTTTCATTCCCTCTCAATCAAATAGGAACAATAAATACCAGATCTTGACATGTAAGTTGTTTAAATGTAGGTACGTGGTAAGTACATAAATGGAGACTTTTTTCACCCTCGTTTAATTTCATGTTAAGCCTTCTGCAACTATTCTGCATAGTGTCATTGGTGTCCAAATACTGCACTGCATAATACATGAGTCTAGCAACAGTTTATTTACTAGTCCAGCACAGAGTTGCAGAACAGAATCGATACTAGATTATATCGATTCGATTCAAGGAATTTCCATATCGATTTATGACAAACTAATTGAAAGACTGGAGTCAAACTACAAGAAAATATTTTACAATAAGAGACAGTCGCCTTATGTCAATGAACTGGGGGTCGTTTACCTAAAATCCGCGAAATAAATGCTAAAACGCTCACAAAATAAACGTAATGTATTCGAAATTTTGAGAAGCACTGCAATACTTACTTAGGACGCAGAACATAAAATTATCTTGTTAAGACCCTTAACATTTTGTGCACTTTATTAGTGCTTGATTTTAATGTTAACGGAGCCCTAACATTTTTATTTACTAAGATTTTTAGCTGATTTTCCGTGGTTTCACCCACGTCCCGTGGAAACTACTGCCCAAACTAAGATACATAAGCTCAATAAAATAGTTGATATTACTCGGGAAGAGCATTTCAACTGTGAAAGAATTTTCCAAATTAGTTCAGCAGTTTTGGAGCCTTCAAACCAACAAATCGAAAATATCCTCTTTATTATACTAATATAGACTAACCCATAATATCCCACTGCAGGGCAAAGAGCTCGACCCTGAATATATAAAAAAAAGATTTAAAGTTAAATACCAAAAATACATTTCATTTTCTCCTCCACAGGAACCGTCTTCTGTATATCAGTGCTCAGCAAAAGACTAAAAGTGCAGGACAGCGCTATAGGTGTCCTCGCAGGAGTGAGCAGGATAGCTAGCTGTTTCATGTTTGCGTTTGCGCCGACGAGACCGTGGTACTACTCGGCTCCTCTGCTGAATATCTTCAGTCATACAGGATTGACGGCTGTGAGATCTTTGATCACGAAGAGTGTGCCCACTGAAGAAGTCGGTAAGATATTTTTTTTTTAGTTTTGTTGAAAAAGTGGAGTTCCTTTAATAAGTTACATAAGTTATATAATAGGTATATAAAATACACAAAATGACAACTTATTAATTAGGTTTAAAAGTGTTTCTTAAGCCCCTGTAATAGGTTTATATGAAAAAAAACCTTTAACTTTAAGTTTTTTACGTGTGAACAGAAAATATCTGTGACTATCTGTCATCACAATAAAATAGGAAAGCGTCCTCCACGTTACTGCTCTTTATTAATTTTCCTATACCATAGAGAGTAAATTCGTATTACAGCCTTTTTCAGGTAAGCTGCTTAGTTCTGCAGCTATATGTAAGTAGCTTACCTCAGAAATATCTTCCGTTGACCTCGACACGTGTATTTCAAAACTAAATTACAATTTTCCCAACCAATAAGGCTAATTGTGTTTAAACAACTCTAATTCCTTAATTGAATTTGATGTATTTCGTAGTAATTCTATCTCTGAAATTCTGTTTAGTAAGACAATCCGTGGAATCTTTGATTGTCCTATTTATCTGGTAGCAAACCGACCAGGAACGTTTACACAAAACAAATGACGGAAGGAATTGCTCAATAAAACGTAACGACTTGATAAGAGAAAATTTGCTAAAAGGAGCGAGAACAGCAGTTTGCAAAAGGCAGAGTAGCTTTTCCAAAGGATTAGCACCTGTTGCTATTAAGTCATAGAATTCCTTTTCGCTTAAATTTTTGTAGACAAACTTAATGAATCAGAAGAATTGTAGGAATTAGACGTTGCTTTGGTCCCGTTTCGATTGCGAGGTTCACGCCTCATTGATTAGCTTTAGCGGATCTTTATTGAGACATTTTGTGAAAAGAATATTCTCAGTTTAAAATCCTTTTACTGTTTGTTATTTAGGTTAGGACGACAATATTAGGTCTATGTAAAGTACATTGTTACACGATAAGTTTCTTATTGAGGTCCTATAAGCGGCATAAAATGTCCGACCGAAAAGGTCTCCCTTCCAAAATACTGTAAGGTTCTTTAGTAGATACCTTATGAACTTTACAAGTCCGATACAACTTTTTAATGTTAAGTTTATCAAAAATATTAACTTCTTATGCCTTTTCAACAATTATCTTTTCCCACAGCCAAACTAAGCGCCCTCGTGGGAGTGATGGAGGCCGTAGCCCCGTCGATATACATGCCAGCAACGAGTCATATCTACATGATGACCATCGACAGCTTTCCTGGCGCCTTCTACATGTTCGATGCCGCCTTAACTGTCGTCGCTTTAGGACTTTTTGGGTAAATATCTTTATTTATACTAATAGTTATCTCATAAAGAGGATACATTTTTGTGTTTATTTGTTCCCTTAAGGTTCCAAAACCGAAGGTATTGAACCGATTTTAAAAATTCTCTCAGTTTTAAGTTTTCGAGTAAGATAGGCTATTTTTTGTCCGTATATGTATAGACCATGAGACCATGGGAAACAGATAACTACTTATCATGATCGTAGGTTTTGTTCGTACCTACTTTTGACCATCGTAGTGGCTAGCAGCCTACTTTGCAACAGCAAAGATGTTTTATGAGAATTTGGGATGGTCACAAGATTTGTGGACTTCTGTCAATAAAAGTAGAAAACCTTGAGCTGCGAGCAGGAATTGTAGAATGATGTCTCTGTGATCTGTAAATGTCTTAGGACAAAAAGTGACCACAAATCCTATTTAGCTTTTTATGAATTTAGATTGAATTGATGTTGATGAGAAGGATAAAAGATCATGCTTTTTCTTAGTAAAAATAATTCTTACGCATCCATTCAAAATAAAAAACCACACGACCTCCTGACATTCATCACTCACATTATTTCTTGAAATTGTGAAAAAAAAAAAACTGTTTTGATTGCATAATGATAAAGTGAATTAAAACAAAATCTTTATTATGTTAAACGCATAAAGATAAGTAATGAAGTTCGAAGTGTTTCGATAGTATTATCCATTCATGTTTTTGGCTTTGGCTACTGCGATTTAACCTGAAATAGTTCGGTTATCAGTTATGTAACTGCATACGGGTGGGACTGATAACACTGTAATTTTTGTATTGAGGGAAAAAGTGCGCTGAATATAAACAGCGTGATAAATGGATAAACCCCCATTTTTCTAAACAGACATGGCAAATCTATAAGGGTTACTCGTTGACTTGACTTGACTTGACGGATACCTAATGAGCAACTCATGAAGTCATGTTAGGTGGATCATCATTTTAGCCAGCAAATAGTTATATCGGGTGTGTCGTTCATAATCACATTAAATTTAATGCGTTAATATACTGGTTAATATATGTCGATTAACACAAAGATAAAAGAAAAATACGTAAAAATAAAAAAATGATTTTTTCAAACAAAGTAAATGGAATAAAAATGTGCAAAAATTAGAACACCATATAAAAGTCAGTCATCACAAACAACTGAAATTCTCCCTTGAAAACTGACAGCTGTCAACTGACCAAAACATACGATACTCCTAACTTTATCTCTGCTTTACACATGATGTTGTAAATTATAAAAACGAAAAATGACTCCTGTGGTTAAACCACTGAATGGATTAGGTTATTTTTTTTACAATTCGCCATAGAATATCATAAAGTATATGTGATATGATTTAATGTGATTGTGAACGACACACCCGATATATAAAATTATTTTTATGATCATTAAGTATATTCGTTTTTATAAACTCAAAAAATATAAGCGCCATGCAAGTTGTTTATAGCATTTTTTCCTACGTACCAATTTATGCTGCATCAATGCATGCTGGTACTACATATGTACTTGAATTATATCCTATTTAGACAAAGTTTCAATGTAAAATACATACAGTGCATATGTACAAGTTTATGACTAGTTAGACTGGCTTTTAGGATGTCCTAATTACATAAACCTAGAATGTTAGTTGCAAGTATTTAGGTAAACCCAAGCGAAGCAGAAATCTAGTAATTATTTATTCAAAGAGTAAATACCGCTTGCTGATTACTTAATCCTAGCAATCAAAATATGCCTGGAATTTCCAAAAGTAACCTTAAGTTCCAATTAGGGCAGTATAAAATATTATTACATGGCAATGCATAATTTCTTCCTATGGTTTTCCAATTCATTCGATCATCAGCTATGTTCAGCGGCGATTGTCACTGTTGCATTTTATGACTATCCTTATATTGATGACTAGCATTTTTCCACGGTTTCTCTGTACCCGGAGAAAATATAGCCCGTGGGGTCCCACGGACCAGACAAATAAAAAACTGGTTGATCTTGTCTACCCAGGAATTAACAAATTATACCTAAAATGAACGCGTTTCATAATTTTCGCAATTTATCACAATATTTTTTGTACCTTTTGCTCATTGCGTATCAATCAATGTAAACACACAAAAACGTTTTCCTTATCGTTTTTACTTTGACCCACTGTTTTTAAGACACAGTTTTTGTTAAATCAGCGATAAAAAATATATTTTCTTGACCTTTTGAAATAAAAAATAAGTCCTGTTTGTATGCGTTATTATTTTTTACAAAGAATCTGTAAAACGGATGTTTTGATTTTAATAATAATCTTGTGGGTTTTAGGGACTTTTATGAGATAACCCGGAGTTAAGAATTTGGTGGTATTATATCTTCGGCCTGGGAGAGCACGTAACATCTGACTCCCCGAACGCTACTCCGTAGTAGTCGTTGTTACAATCCACGTCTGAGGCCGTCAGGCGGATTTGCTAAAAACACTGACACCAGGGCTTGCTAGGTGATTAAACCTGCAGCTCACTTGATAACAAGAAAAATAATATTTTTCTTTTTGTTTGCAGTTTTATATATGTATTGGTGAGGAGAAGAATCCGAGCTACAGTCACGGATCCAAGCAAGAAAGAGGAATTTGCACGATCTAATGAAGTGTCTCGTTTTTAACTATTGTAATGCTAATTTAGTTAGTTTGAAATGAATGATCTGAAGACGAAAGAATTTATGTTTTATTGTTTGTAAAATTGCCATAAGTTAGTAAATATAAGTAGATTAGTTAAGGTTTAGCACTTAATGTCTTCCGTGATTTTATAATTCTTAAAATAACTATATGTTTAGTTCTGAATCTTTCGTGAGTTGCATTTAAAGTGAACTTATTTAGACTGAAATGAGAGGTACCTATGTACCAGATGTCATTAATTTACCTTTATGAAAACGTTTTTATTTTGGTTTTCAAAATGTATTGTTCAATTTTACCTGTTTAGCTGGCGGAAACTTAAAAATAATAATAATTCTAAATAATGTAAAAGTAAGTCCTTCTTGTGTCAATGAGGGTTTTTGAAATTTTTTCTGCCACCGGGTGGCGCCACGTATGCGTCTGGTCCAAACAGCTGTCAAATAGTATGGAATTGTAGGTGCCGAACTTATTGTTTATTGAAATTCTGTTATATTGGAAGTCTTATTGATTTTATTATGGACTACGGTCAGAATAAGGTTTCCGAACTAAAAATTGAGCTAAGAGAGAAGGTGCAAAAGTCACTGGTACTAAGGAAAAGCTTGTTGAAAAATTTGTTAACACAATATGATTTAGTTTTTTTTATTTACTCAACCGCAATAGTAAAACAATAATGCAGTGCTTTAATTATAAAATAAAAAAAAAAAACACTAAAATCGTTCACTATTCATAGTAAAGATAAGCACTTTGACAGTTATTGGACCTGACGACTCGGTGCTGCCACCTCGTGGATTGCCATTTTAGAAAACCCTCATTGTGCAATGTTTAAATAAAAAATGTATGTAAAAGAAAAATAAGCGAAGACTGTGCTATGTTATACTTGTTGTAATTAAACAATTATAAAAGGAAATCTCTAAGAAATATACGTTTTGTTATCTTGGATTTGTGTAGTCGTTTGTTTATTTAGATGAGAACTCAAGTCAATGTTCTATTATCTGTTTGCAAATAGTATGAAGTGATGACGATTAGCAATATTATCTAGACGAAAATTTTTCATTTTGTTTGAATAAGTGTTACTTAGGGAACTATTTGAAATTAGATATGACCTTGTCTAGATTGAAGAGTAATGTTAATTATTTGTGTCTGGAAAAATCTGGTTTTTGATGTTGCTGATTAGATAGGGACCCACATGACATAAATTATTACTGCTGCATTATGGAAAAAATATTTGAGTTACAAAGGTTTTTGAAACGTGTACGTGTTGTTCAATATTCATTAACTAGATTGCCAAAATATAGCCTTGACAAATATTTATAGTTCATTAATTCTTCTAAAGAATCTAGGTAAGTGGCATAAATCTCGCCATGTACCTATAGACTCGAACCGGAGAAACACAACGCCACCTAGTGGCAACCTAGCACATCACATAAAAACTTCCATCACTTCCATTATACATACCAACATACATGAATACAAACAAACCAATTTTTGTCACCTTTTAAAATATCATAAACCTATAAAGTGCTTGTCCTAATAAATTCACGCCATGTATTAGGTACCAATAGCACTACTTTGACGATAGAACCTTTTTCAGAAGCACACCTTTGTAGGATTCCTTTCGAATTCAAATGCAGGCCCAAATAAATCTTTTTATATGCAGATTTCAGTGTTAAACGTTAATGTCACGTGGGGCTAAAAGGTTTTATTTGCCCATTTTTTAGCATCAAAATATTATTTTTTCAGTCCACTTTATTATTAACATTGCTTATAAATGTACCTGCCTAACCTACCTACAGGATGTAAATGGGTAGTAAAATTGTGTAAATATGAGGGTATCTATTTTGTATAACCTTATTAAGACGCGGACGTAAGAAAAGTAAAAAATTTTGACGTATAAAGAAAATTCGCATACATCTTTTTGAACACGTATCAAACGTCCTTTTAACTTTTACAGAAAGTTGTTATCCAATATATCCAATGACTGTGTGTGTTTGTCTGGGTAACACGAAGAATTCTTTCGGTGTAAGCTAGTTTTTATCCGGGTGCGTGAAGAAGTATCCTCGGGATGCAGACGCCGTGGGTGGAAGCTAGTTACGAATAAGGTAAGAATTGCTATCAATATACGTACGTGAACGTACATTTATGTACATCTGCTAATATTAATTGATGCCTGAAAACAATGTGTTTTTTTTTTTAAATAAATATCATAAGTATCAAAACACAATGAAAAACTATGTGTTACGATAGATGTAAAATGATTCATAGACACTCATAGAGCCAGTGCGCAAACTACGTATGATACTTTATAGACTAATTAAAAAGTTTTGTAAATAGCGTATTCATCTAACTATGCTCATAAACAATTGTCATTTGTAAATAGCCTAATAATTCTGGTTTTTACTTTCACATTATTATCTAACTAACACGCTATTTGATAAGACGAAAGTCTAGTCATAGTGACATCATGTTTTTCTGTACAATAGACTTTACTTAGTATTTCAGACGTAAAGTTTATAGTGTAATAATACGTAATATATAAGCGAGTAACGACTAGTATGAACAGTAATGAGCATTTTAAGTGATTTTGTTGGCTAGTAACGTATTGTTTGAGGTTTTATGGATTATCGTATACTTGTACGTCTTGTTATTGTAGACGTGTATTTATGGTAGACTTTCTTTCCAATACTTTATGCGTCACACAATAAAACTACGGAATTTAAAGGAATACTGTTGCTAACTGATATTTCAAAGCCGATACCACCTTCTTACTTTTAAGAATGGAATGTTCTCTTTTGTGACTTCTTTGGTGCATAAGTTATTATGTCCTAAATGTCTAAAGAAATCCGAAAGCCTCGTTAGTTCTCTCGTGTATGATTGTTTTGGATACGCGCACTGTACCTATGTATTTGACCTAGAAGACGGCGCCTGCCCTACCTGCATCATGGCATCTTCGTTCATCTTTCCTTACTCTGTGGTGACGATAATCAGCCTTTACGTTGTATGAAAAAAAACACTGTACCAATTTGAAAGTACATAGATCTGTATATAATAATATCTCTTCAGTCCAAAGATATTTTCAAAAATCTTAAACTCCTCACAATTGATAGCAGACATTAATAACAATAATACGATCCGAGATTATACGACAGTACAGGTGAGAAGAAAAGGTGGAAAGTCATTTATTTAGACTTATCTTCCTCTAGGTACTGTCGCGCACATAAAGTCTAAATGTAAAACGACGTGAACATCTCTGTACTCTGAATTTAATCTTGATAATGACTAGGGTCATTTACAGACACACATCGTTAAAAATTATTTAAGGCCGCCCCCAATTTTCTATCTATCGGTGATTTGCATACCAGAGATAGAATTTTGACAAAAGCCCCATACATCCCCAGCGAGGCCCAGCAGGGCCAAATCCTGCCGGGGCTGCGGTATTGTCCGAAAGAATTACCGCGACTCTGGTATATACAAGGCCTACGACGGAACACGATGGTTTTTAATCAGCAAGAGTTTAACACTCCCTCGCTGCTGCTAACCCACGGCGGGAAGGTCATTTCATGATCTTTAGTCGTTAAAAAAAATAAGTAAAAAGAGCCCCATACATGTCATTTCAAATTCTTATACCTATCTCTAGTTAGCTAAAAAGACAGATAGAGTATTGGGAAGGCCGTAAGTGATTCGGTCGTAAAAAGTCCTTAACATGCAAAAGTAATTGGTATGTTAAACTAAGTTCAATCTAGTTCAATTTTATTGACATTGAAAGAACTTTTGTTTTTTTTTTAGAATTTCTAAAAACTTTCTAGAGGCTTAAGTGAGTATTTAGGTATGATAATTATAATAGTCATTTATAGAATTTGATTACCATTGAGAATAAAGCAACATGTCAAAAGGATTTTGCTATAAACCTTTTAAATAGAATTTAAAAAAACTTGACGTTTAAGTTATTTACCTACTTAAAGTTATTTACTAAGTTTAGAATAGAAATTCATAGAATTTGATTTCTTATTTATTTACAACAAAGCACGCAACATTAAGTTTCTCATATACTCATTCTTATCGAGTCTAACTGCAATTTTGTTCACCTAACAAACCCTAGTGTCAGTTTTTCTGTCAACTGATCATGTCTATTGTACCGTACTTGACCTACAAGAAGGCGCCTGACCTACCTTCCTCATAGCATCTCTATTATATTTTCTTTCTCCGTGGTTATAACTAAAAACAGAAACAAAAGCACAACACTCACATACTAAACGTTTTAGATAAAGCTACCCACGTCATAACCAAACAATAAACGATCTGAAATTCCTGAGAGCGCTAAATTTTCTCTATAAATCAACACATAAATCGCTTGGGTCTACTTCTTGTTCGCCTGACAGCTTTATTTCTATACAATAGAATATTCTCTTGTATAGAAAGATTCAGGGTTCTTGAGTGACATTTTAGTTCTGAAATGTAGGTTTGTCTCTCTAGTAAACATACTGACAAGAATCAATTTTTTTAGAAAACTTCGTTTGTGCAGTTCTTATGTTGGGGATCACGTGACCGTAAAACATATCTTACCTATCAATATTAATATTTGTAATTAATAAACTCAAAAAATACTGAACCGGTTTAAGATCTTTCACCACTAGAAAGTTACATTATCTGCGAGTAACATAGGTTATATTTTATGCTGGTACGGCCAGTCGTTCCCATGGGACACGGGTGAAATTGCGGGAAAACGACTAGTGCATATAATGTTAGTAGTCACTTTTGCAAACTCAGGTTAATATGCTCCCCTGTCCCAATAAAATTCACACAGCTTAAACTAAGATATTCATCGCTTTTATAGACTGATGTGCAAAGAAAGTGATGTTCACAAGCGCGGTATGTTACGTTTCTATTTTTATTGCGCCATAAAATGTTAAAACTTCGAGCCTACAAAGTTAAACTGGCATCAATAAAGTAGATAGACAGTTCAATCTAATATTTGGTCTGGTTTTTAAATTATTTGCTCACATACGGGTAGGCAGAAAAGTTTTACAATAACGATGTCTGGTGAAGACATTCGGGTGCTGGAGAATCGAGCCAGAACACGGAAATAAAGTTTATAGAAGATCAGGTCAGCATTGATATATTGTATATTAATGTAGGAGTTAATAATAGGTATACTACTGATTAACTAACAGACAGTTATTAAGTAACACACCCCCGCCTACGGTGGCCGGGAGTCATCTCTCGACTCCCGGCGCCTATGGTGTCTTCCGCGTCCAGTACTTAACTGACCTGGAATCGAACCCAGAGACACAATGGCCTAGGCCTAGGCCTTGGCTTAAAGCAAATAAAAGGCCTCCAAAACTTATTTTCAAAATGTTAGCAGACAAATAACATGCAATAAGAAAGATGATATTTACTGCGTAGAATCCCATACATTTTCCCTTTGCCAAGTCATTCCATTTTAATCTATTTCTTTGCTTCAACCCAGTTCCGAGTATTCCCTTTGAGAACAGATCTTCCCGATAGCTAGAATTTAAAAAGAAAATTAGTC
The DNA here is from genome assembly GCF_030705265.1 of Helicoverpa armigera. Lineage (NCBI taxonomy): Eukaryota > Metazoa > Arthropoda > Insecta > Lepidoptera > Noctuidae > Helicoverpa > Helicoverpa armigera. Next base: position 5,379,401 of record NC_087134.1, on the reverse strand, counting down.
TGAATGCAAACTGTAGTGTATTTAGAACCTATTTAATTTCTTTTAGATGGAAATATTTTTCATAAAGTCACATTTCTTAGAAGACACTTAGGTAATTACTTGGATCCGTGTTTTTAATTCAAGTTTTACCTTGAGTAAGATTTATTTTAAGAAACATCTATTAATATTTATCCAATACCTATTTATAGAAATTAAATATACCGATATATTGGATAGCAAGTTTGAAATTAGAGACTCAACATACTAATGGCTTCTGAAAAAGGTTCCCCCGCTGTAGGTTTTACTTAGTTTGCTGACTCGACTTTCAAAACATGAAATAATGTTTTGAAAGTCAGTACCAAAATACAGCAAAGCAACACAAAAAGCATACCAAATGCGTGATTACTCATCCACAAAATGACCGCAGCAAGCACAGCTTGATCAAAGGCTCGTAATATGTGTTCGTATTCCGTGTAAACCGCTATCTTTTTATCCCAAAAAATACCCTTGAATTACCTTTGTTGGTTTATTTAACGTTCATTACCCTTCGCGTTCCGGTAAATCAGCAAATAACGATCAAACATGTTGAACCATTCGTAAACATTTTCAAAAATTGATTGATAATCTCTACGTAGTTATCCGCCCATCCTTTCATAGATTCATTTCCTTTACGTGTGTATCAAAGAACCTTTACCACGTTATTGGTATGAAAAATGAGTTTTCTTATAACATTAATAAAGGCTGCCGCATCAGGGAATCCTGGATATTAAACTCGAGACTAGATCATAAGTGAGTTATGTTTTAGTAAGGAGCCTTGTGAAAATGTTATGACTCATCGCTGTAATTCTATTAAGTACTAGTTTTTCGCTGTTTCATTCGAAAAGAGTTACCCGAAAAAATCTTTCGTTTGCCTTGCCAAAGGTTCAATGTACCTCTATTTCTTGTAATGATGACGTCAAAGCCTTATTTCGGTCACGGCTTTTCTCGTTCCTAAGGAGATCAGCTATCTGACATATAAGTATATGTACCATACAACGCAAGCAATTGCGCAAAAACACAGGTGCACTCACTATTCCTTCAGTCTCTTAGCCCGATGGGACTGCAATCCAACACTACCAGAGAGAGATCAGGCGCAGAACTGACAGTGCTCTACAATGTATGGGTTCATCATAAACAACTTCCAAACTACGGGTTTTTTTGTAAATGCTATTTCAGCCCAACCCGGGACTCCGTGCACACCAATCGCTCTTTGCAACCACTAGGCCAACGAGGCATTCCATTTCTATACATATATTTATTTATATTTATACATTCTATACATAGATTTTATCTACGACATTTCAGGCGTCTCGATATTATGAGGGTTCTATATAGAGGTAAACATAATCGGCAATATTATAAGGTTTGCTATCTTCGGGGAGTTCAAGGAGGCCTTAGAAAATACAGTAATTGATCTCATAACGTAAGATTAGGTCTAAATGTACCTTAAAATATTTTTGATCACAAAGTATTTACTACATATGTATATTCTGCAGTAGGGTATAGTAAGCATGTATTTTTTGCGCAGCCCCAAACTTTGATTCGTCTTTGAAACATTTGGAAATGCCTAGACCCGCAACGATTTATGAGACGTTAGGGAATACTGAACAGAGTCATAAATCCTTCGATAAACATATAATTTTATTTTATTGTATCCAATCATTTCACAGACAAATAAAATAATAGGCTATACCTTACCACCAATTTAATTTAATAATTTAAAGTAACCCCATTAAAAGATGACAAATTACAGATGATTAGTAGATTTTTCTTTTCCGATGTGTTTTGAACCTTTCTCTTTATTACGTAAGGTAAAAATAATTCAGTTGCATTTTATGTTAACCTGTCGTAAAATGATTTCCTTCATCGAATATTTGCTAAACACGCCAGATTGCCACAAAGAAAGATCAAAACATAAGTAACCCAACCTCCTTCCTTTTTCCGAAGCCATTTAAAACCACGCTGCAAAAAAAAAAACAACAATTAATTGAAAGCGAACTTCATTAATTCGCTTGTCTAAAACCGTCACTATTCATTATACCCATTTATCATGACCAGATTTCAGCCCATTAAGCTGGATGATGATACTAAATTGTATTTTGACAGTTCAGTAGTCCGCTTCGACAGGCAATGAGAACCGATGCGACCCGATTTTCGTGTGACAGCCGCTTAACGACGATTGATAGAATAATTTACTCGATACTAGATATCGAGTGGCGATTTTATCGATGAATTGGTGACGGTTTGTGATTATCGTAATTTTATAGTGGTTCGTATTTCGGTTAACAACTTATTTTATACACACTACTTTTTTGCGGCCAAGTCGTTTTGCTTTCAAGAATGTTTTTTTTTTTAATTATGCAACTACGCACTAGGTATCAGACGACCTCGTGCTCTTTTCCTATCAACAATATTTCAGGAAAGCTAGAGAGATATTTTAATATAATGATCTTAGTTGTGCGCCTAACCTACTTAACGTAAAATGTAACAATGTCTTATAGGCCTAGAAAATAGTTCCTATACCTCAGAAAATTCATCCGCAAAATCTAGAGCAAGGTATAATTTACAGAATCATATCATAAGAAATCACGTCAAATACACGAGTATTCGATAGTCATCCACTTTTACACCGATGAGTTATCGAGCGGGCTCGCACGAGGGCTGTGAGAGATTTGAAATTACGTTTCCGTCCAATTTCGTCCATTAGCACCCTTTGCTTTCCGTCAACGTACCTGAATGGCCCAGCAAGGGGGAACTGAGTAAAGTAATGATATTTCCACGTGCCATTGGAAGTTTGAAACCCTCTTTATGGCAATAAATACCTTTTGCTATCTTTCATTTAGTGTTAATTTGAGAGTGCCTTTAGGAAGGCGCTGTAAGAGGTGGTTAAACGAATCACGTCATTGGATAGTCGACCTCTATTACGTTACTGACTAGTTTTTTCACAATTTTATGTAAGTCTTTCCCAACATAGGTACATGCTTTGGACATTCTATTACGTTCAATTCTGATATAAATGGCCAATATATTTATTGTTAAAGGATGTTAAGTATGTGGGTTAATTGTTTTTCAGTTTTGTAATTATGTAAATTATGCTGCATATATTCTATTACACATAACTTCAGTTTTCATGTTCACCTTTGTTCTGAAAATGTTATAACTAGGAATCCCCGCTCATAATTCCGTCTACGCCTTTTACTTTTAAATTGGATTTTATTACAGTTTCTAGTAAGACTGACATATATTGCCGTCATGGGATAGTTTAACCATGAGTGTAACTTAATATAAAGTTTTATGGCAGTGGAGGGAATTTGTAACTAGGTTCAGTATTAAAGGAGAGCTTTCATGTCATGTAATGAAGTTAAGATGAAGCAAGTATAAAGTTTTGCATGGATTAAGCTGAAGTTAGACTTAGTTTTATCTGTTCGTGTGACATGGTCAGTAGTAAGAGTAGCCTGCAATGCATGCAAAATCTATGCAACCTTGTTACCATTATCATGTTGTATATGTAAATCCCTCTCCGGTCGTGTCGGATTGCCGTCCCATTTTTTTTTAACGACGTCAAAAATCATCAAATGACCCCTCCCACTGTAGGTTAGCAGCGGTAAGGGAGTGTCAGACTCTTACTGACTAAAAACCGTCATGTTCCGTCATAGGCCTTTTATGTCCCAGGGTCGCGGTAAGATCTCTTACAACCCGCAGCCCGGCAGGCCTTGGCCCTACTGGGCCCCGCTGGTTGCCGTCCCATCAGGTTATGAGAATGAAGGAATAGTGAGTGCAATTGTGTCTGCGCAAATGCTTGTGCACTATAATTTGTCCTGCGCAGCTGGCTGATCTCCTGAAATCGGCCGCGGACGCCATTATTATGTAAATCTCATATTTTCGAAATTTCTAGGTGTAAAAAAGGGCAAATTATGTATGTACAATAATTTGTCTTTTACGACATTTTTATTTTCTTTCTCAAGTAGTAATATTAATGTTCAAGAGTGAAATATCATAACAATTAATCTAATTGAAGTCATAAAATGTAATTAATTACTTGGATTTTAATAACTATTAGTTGTTTAATGTTAGCACATTATATTAAAACGAGTCGTTAAACAGTGGTAGGTCACAGCAGTTCACTAATATACCTAATCACTTAGATGTTAAGATTTTTGCTCATAAATAATACTCATAAAATACTTATGATGCTTGCAATAATATACTTATCTACCGACGTCATCATATCTCTTACTTAGGTAGATCATAATGGAGGACATTTTACTTTTTTTATAATCATTTTTTACCTGGATACAATACTCACTTAATTCAAAAGGGCTAAACCGTCAACGTAAATAAAGAAAGCCCCTAGTGCTTATAATGTGAGAACTAGCTCAGTTGCTTCAACACTGAAAACTTGAGTTCGAAACTACAATACGAACTTATAATGAGCACTTCACGTGTATGTAGATAACAACTAGTTAAAATCAAAACTAATAAACTTCCTTACAAACTCCATTATCTCGTTTACAAAGATAATTTCTAACTCCGCAGAAAAATGGAAGTACTAACTTTGTTCTGTTGGCTTGGTTTACACTACGTCATTTTTATTTCTCATTATTTTATTATTTGTGGTGTCTATCTACATCTTGCATTAGACTGTAAAAAACAGTGTCATTTTCCGTAGGAAATCAAAAGATAGTCTCCGACGTTTCTCTCTAGTTATCAACAGTCATAATATTTTTACTGCATCAAGTTTTTATCCGCTGTAGCAGATTATACTTATCAAAGTCGTCCTTGTTTCAATTCGATTCGATTCATTCAGTACACGTAGGTATTTTATGGGCGAAAACTCTGAAAAAGCCTCAAGCCAAACATGTTAATACTTGACTACACATACAGATTCACGCAATAAACAAACACGTCAGCTAAGAAAGAGCAATAACTTTTCTGCAAGGCAATATAAATTTTCCTTCAGTGTGGTTCGACGTCCGCCCTCGCGCGACAGATGCAATATCCACCAGCAACTTCGTTAACGTATCGATTGACTACACATATCGATATATTTACCACTTCCTTATGTCGCTTTGTATGTATGTACCGTGGTATGTACAATAAGGACGTTGACGTTTTATGTGTGTACAGTGATGGAAGGAAAAGATTCGTCACTCAGAGTTTTCGCTTGCACTGTATGATACTACAAGAGTCAATTAAGACAATATATCAATGCAAGAAACAGTTCTGCTTACATTTAAACTTATTTTTAACTTAAAATTAATTAATTAATTGATAACTATGGCATCACAGTCACAATATGCATGGCTTTATTCTCTTAAAATACATGAGGCTGTATGATCTGATACCTAATTACCTTGCGGAGTTTATACGAATCTGAATGACTGTTGGATACCACCATGGGTAGGTACAACTATCAACATACTACGATTCTTTATCACAAGTAAACCATCTACGTGAACAAAACTTTAATCTGTAATCTAAAACAATATTCGGTACGCAACAAATATTGACCCGCTTCGCAAAACTTTGATCTTCACAATAAACATAGGTTACGAAAACCCGCAAAACATAGGTAACCCTCATAATGATTGTTTTACACTTTATAACCAAAAGCGGCAAGTTCAATCAATACTTGAAATAAGTTTTACAAAGTGAAAAATTAATATTGAAAAACTTTGTTTTAGAACTTCCCACTCGTCTTTGGTGTTATAACCTAAAGTTTCTGTAAAGACGAAGAAAGTAGCATTTTAAGACCTACTTAAACCTACCTAAAAGTTTAATGGAACAATTTGACACAAAATAATAAGAGAGGTACCTATTTTTGGAATTCTTTTTTCACTTTTTTCCATATGTTTTGAAGGAAATGCAAATTGAAATCAAATTAGAGTTAAATGTTCATATCACTTAAATTAGATGAACGACGAAATACTTTTAGACTCTTTTATGATCCTAGACTTTTTAATTTTTTCTTACACTTCACTGTACAGTATTTAGCCCTTTTTTAATGACGCCAAAAATCATTAAATGGTCCCTCCAGCTGAGGGTTAGCAGCGGTGAGGGAGTGTCAGACTCTTACTGACTAAAACCCGTCGTGTTCCATCGTAGGCCTTTTATGTACCAGGGCTGCGGTAACTCTTTAGAACAATCCCGCAGCCCCGGAGTATATAGCCCTGGTAGGGACTTATTGCCATTGCCATATACTTACCTACCTAATTGAGTAAAAGACGGTGTTTTTTAAATATCGAAACTTAATTCTATGGAAAAATGGGAAAAAGGGAAGTCCTAGTATGGTGGATGATAATACTTATAAATTACTCAAAATAAATAATAACCACTAAAGTTCAGTGCTATTATAATATTAAAGTTACTCGTATAATAGTAATGATTGTATCTTAAGGACCTCTTCTTGAAACTCCTACTATAATTTTGAACCTCTACAATACAGTTACTTCAAAGTGAATATTGTGTTTATGAATTATATCAGGCGCTCTTGTAAATAATTGCTCAATTTACGGCTCAATGGGGCTTCAATTTGATATTTGATTCACACCTTACGGATTATCAAGACCTTTTAATATTTTTGGAATTCTATATTTTGTGAAACTGGCTTGATTGTAAAACAATCGAGACTCAATGATAATTTTATTATCTACAAATTTGACCACATTCAGTCTTAATTTTTATTTTAGTAAATATCCATGTAAACATATGCAGCCAGAGTAATTAACTTTTAGTAATTTATTAATCAAATTATATTTAATTTAATTTCAATTCCATATCGATGGTAATACACTAGAATTTTTGACTTTAAAATACAATACAGAAGAATTGCTTATCATTTCAAAAAGATATAATTTTGTTTTTGTACTCAAAAAAATCATAACATAAGTCATCGCTACCCAATAAAGTGTTTGCAAAGACAAAGTGGATTTGTTACATCTTTTCACTTATCCATAACTTTAGTAGTTTATTTCTCTTTGTCGTAGAAAATCTTATGTTTTTCTTTATCTGCGAACAGTTTCAATGTACTAAGAAGTTTGTTTGTGTGTTCAACCGTGATAACATAATACTCGTGTAGTTTTATTTTTAAGATGTTCTTCCAAAGAGACATTGTCGACGTTGTCAAAACAACATACAGTTTGTTTAAAGTTGGGAATAAGTTGAATCGTAGAGAATACAATACAAGTTGGATTTACTTTGTTGCATATTATCATATTCAGTAACGTAACATGTTATTATGTCACCACCATTTTCTTCAAAGAATGCATAGTAAATAATATATAATGTTTATGTACTTACTTCTCTTATTGCATTGTGCCTCTCCAGATTTAATCTACACCAATATATGGTATATATTCAGGTGCCTGTTTAGCTTTTTCCTAACTATGTTCAAGTCGGCTTTCAGTCCAACAGGATACAGAATACCAGTTCTTTATATGGAGCGACTGTGTATCTAGACTGGCTATCAGATTTTCTGGTTGTACCTTAAAGACTGCCAAAAATCTCTCAAAGCTCAAAAGAAAGGTGGGTCCCACAAAAACGTGGCTTCCGTAACACGTAGCGATAACCGGTAGCCACGGACTGGCCTATAATTTAGAATCTTATGTATATTTTTGATACATAATTATATTAAAGCCATATTTAGTTAGGAATTACGGGAATTCAATATAGAATTATCGTTATAATTGCGAAACAATTTCCAAATCCCGGAATATTTGCGACAAACGTTGTAATTCAAACAGGGATTGAGAAGGAGGCACGTTTGACCGATTTCCACGAAAGATGTACAAATAAGGAATTCGGAATAATCAACAAGACACTTCAAGCACTTCAGTACCTACTGACAATTTGAAGTATTACTTTACTAATATTTTAATGTGAATAGGAGTTTCTTCGTCCTCAGGCACGGTGGAGTGATGCGCTAAACGGCTGGCAAGAGCTGGATGCGAGAAGCCGAAAATCGATCTCAGTGGCGTGCACTTGGAGAGGCCTATGTCCAGCAGTGGACTGCGATAGGCTGATGATGATGATGAATGATGAGGAGTTTCTTACGCTTTCACGTTTGAACGACTAAACAAAAGACAATCGATAGTTAGGACCTTGTCAAAGTTATTTTAGGCTGTTACTTTTGATCCGAGTAATTTTGGTAGTTGCTACAAAACATAGGGGAAACTGTGCGAAATAGCTAGTTTTGTATACTTCACTATTATTTTTATCTCTGAAAGCATTCTCAGCCGCACTTTATTATTATTGCTTTTAAAATCATAACGTTGAAAGTTTCCGGTGCGGTTATGGCTTTCCTCTCTCAACTCCGAAGGTGTACTATGAAATACATATATAAATAAACTATGTATGTAGATATGTTATTTTCCGACTTATGCACCTTAGAATTTAGCCATTATAAAATGGTAAGATACTTACAGGAAATGCCTTTAGTTTTAAAAATGGTAATTGGGATAACTGATTAAATTACTTTATTATTACTACTATTTAAACAAAAAAAAAAAAAAAACAACCAATATCACACCATAGAGCTATGAAATTAAAATGAAAAAAAAAATTATACTCTTCACAAAATCACTTTCATATTCCGAAATTAACTTGTCCACTTAGGACGAAGGATGTACCTATTGTCATTAAGAGATAAGTGAGTCCTTATTAAATGTCTGAAAACAGTTTTCTTGGAATATCCCATTTATTTTTCCTAACTTTGGCAAAGTATTTCTGTGTCCTGTTACGACAGGAAAAACTAATAAGCCGTGAAAGGCGGGAAGCTGGAAAATAGTCGTTGTCATGGTGATAATAATTAATCATTTGCTTGTTGCTGAGAAATTGTGTGAAGGATGCAGCTTTGTCTATTTGAGCCAACCTTTATTACATTGTTAGAAAAACGTAAATATGTTATGTCGTAGATGTTCGCTTTGATTTCCTGTTTCCCGCATCCGGATAAGAATGGGCGTTTTTGTAATATTGACGTAAAAGCCACATCATAGTACCGTCTTGTTTCGTCAAAATATTCATTCAATTATTTTTGCGATTATGTGTATTACACAATGTTTCATACATACAAACTTTTACTTAAGTAGGTAAATGTTTTGGTAATAGGCATATTATAATACCGGTCCCTTTATTGTTATTATCATACTCCAATGTATGTAAGTTTCCTTTAATTACAATTTGCGTCGCATACCCAAAATATGCAGACATCAATTAATTTGCAACTGCATTCTATCTCAATGGTTGTCGTTCCGTTTCGGCACTGAATTTACACAGGAAACCTCGGGTTAAATAATAACCAGAGACCAGAGGTAACTCGCAATATGGAGACTAGAATTTCTGCACAACATTGCAACCTACATAGGTATACACATAGTTATTCGTTATAATAATACAAACTCATTTTGTAAACCTCCAATTCGTGAGAATTTCTGGCCTGTAAATAGCAGGCTTTTAATGATTCCCAGAAACACTCTGACCTTTTTGAAGCTATTTTATACAACTAGTAAGGTGGCTGGTTTATATTTTTAAACTTATCCACTTTTTTATAATGCGTAGGTATATATATTATTTTTTTATTGACATAGATATTTGCAATACATTTAAAAAGCTATTCTTAGATCGATTCATTGCCTCAAAACATACGCTACATAATTTCATGAAAATCGTTGGAACCGTCTCCGAGATTCACATTATATTCCGTCGTTCAGAGTTATATAGCTGAATTGAAACCACAGTACCAGCAGTAAAAAGAGGACTTACATTAAACGTACCTATAAATAGTGATATAGCTACGTTACGAAAGGTAGGAGAAAGCCTGTAATCTAAACTAAACCCTGTTTAAGTATAGATTACGTAGAACGAAATGCGTCTTCCTTGAGTTTATTGAGTGCATGAAAGTTTTAGCAGGTCCTTCCAATGTTTTGCCTCGGCAACTAAGTTTTTCTGCAGTTCCACTTAAAATGTCTATTATTATGTAAGTATGTGTAAATGCAAAGTACACTTCTCGCTAAATAACTTAATTATCCCAATGCATGGGTGTCTCAATCAGCAACTGCTGAACACCGAGCTGCTTCGAAAAAGTGTTATAGAGGTAAAATCCACAAATCATTTTCGTTCCGACATGACACGGGAGTAAAACCTGTACACAATAGTTACGCTATCGGACTACTAGAGTATCGAGACGAGAACTATATTGCATTCATAAAAATTGATCAATTGGTATAATAAACTCTATCTATAGGCTTGCGAGATTGGAAAAGTGAGACATATGAAGCATCCAATTCGATTGACAAGATTCGTTTTAAATCAAATAAAAAAGGAAAAACAGCAATAAAGTGCTTCAAAATATTGAAGCTATTATATTTTTAAGCATTGGTTTTTCTTTCACTATATATTAAATTGAATTATTTTCCCATTGTAGTGGCAAATATATGACGTTTTCTTACAATTTATTCTACTTCTTGCTTTGTCAACTCCATTCACGGACCATTATTTTGAACATGTCACTTCAAATTACTGAGATATTTTCGAAATTTTTCTGATAAAAATACCTTATTGTCACAACAGAGGAGCTACAGGAGAAAAACTTACATTAGTAAACATTAAATTCCACGTATGTTATCAGTCCCCTGTCTAATAAAATTACTATCCATAGTTCAGATGAATAAGCCCAAATATACTTGGAATCATACAAGGTACAACCCACGGTCTTCGTTAATTTTTTCCAAAAATAAATTCGGAATAGTGAATCCTATAAACAAAACATGAACTTACCAGTGCATGTTTAGAAATAGCAATAAAAATTGGTGTTCACACAAAAAGGAACTATTAAAATCGAGTTTTAGCACTTTAAGAGTTGTATATCTCCAAATCCCGTGAAAGAGCAAATAGCATTCTTTATGCTTTGGTTCAGTATCAACAAATCTGCAAGAAATAATTTGTTTCATCTTGGGGACTTCAAAAAAGTGCTGCTTGTAGTCTATTGAGTCAATGCACAATAATAATTTATATTTATTTATTCATTGCATTGTGGAGATTATATTAACGTAGCAGAATTTATTTAGAATTGCAATTAACTTTGAAGGTTATAGTACCTGACTATAATTATTACGACGATGACGTATACAGTTTTATAACACATTTAAAAATATATAAGCTAATCGGAAATGTATATTATGACCGCTACTATACCGACATATGCTATTTTTGTGTTTATACTAATATTACAAAGAAAAAAAAATTGTTTCTTGGTAATGGATACATTCAAACACTGCTAGACTGACTTGAAATATTCTTTCACTTTTGGAAAACATACCTACACTCTTCTCAAATAATATATAGGCTTTATTCAGGTAGGTACTTGCAGTAGCTAGACGCGGGACGCGAATAAAACTTCGGGAAAATGGGAAGTAGGTAATATTTCTAAAATCTGTTTATCAAATGGTACCTTATTACCATTTTTAGTTTTTTAGCTATACAAATAAAACCATATATTTACTAAGCATATTTTCATATCAATGCATACCACGCATTTCTCATAGAAAATTCTATTTAGAAAATGGAAAACAATCAGATGTATTGAATGCAGCGGATATGGTATTTCATAGCCAAATATATTTCTGAAAACGTTTATTTAAATGCTGACCTATATTTTACGAATTTCATTCGAATTTCCCAATACATTTGGACTTGCTTTGAATAACGATTGGATATTATGTATACCATGTTATTTCATTTTACAGAAAGCTTACAGACTAGTTACCAAATTAAATAACATGTATAAACAGGTACATATTGCTAATTACAAACATCCACATGTACATATAAAATACTCGCAAATTAAATATTTATAAATGGGGATGATTTTTTTAGTTTTCTTTACTTATTAAGACTATTTATAGGGAAATATTAAAACTAAGTATCAAAATATTCATCCGCATCGCTGTTAGCTGGGATCGTGCCCAAAAGGCTGGCTGCATTGCCACGCTGGATGGCAATGCATATCCTTTGACCGAAGTATAGGCCAGCCCTTTGGTCACGTGTGGACTCCACTAATCGCTTACTGATTTCTTTACTAGGATAGTTTTTAATCTTTATTGTAAACGTGTAAATACCTTGTAAATGTTGTTAATTGGTATCTAAATTATAAGTAACCGTGTATTATACTGCCCATTTCGTCCCCGTTTCGCATCCAGTATACCATACATCTTTGTTCTATCTGATTTAAATCCGTCGAGCCATCTGTAGGTACAAGTTATGTACGACACTACCCAGCGAACTTAATTAAGTTATCCCTTCTCAGCGGCGATGGGACACCAAGACTAATTACTTCTTCCGCTTAAGGAAAAAGACTGCTTGCGATCGCTCTTTTAGCCGTATATTTAATGTAATAAATCAATAATGTGTAAATTCATCAGAATCTATACGAGTAAAGTTACGAGTAATATAATAAAGGAACACAAAGGAAAAGTTGTTGGTTTATTTATTTCGATTTGAAAAAATAATTCATTTTTAGGAAAGCCAGACAGATTATCCCCGGGTAACATAGGTTATATCGTATCCGGGTGTAGGAAGAAGTTTAACACAGCTAATAGTTTATATGGAGCTATAGAAATTCTCCATTACCCATATATTTAATCTAAAACCAATATGCCAAAATAGTATCACAATATCTTTCCTATAAAGGTAGGTAACGTTGCTAAAATATCTTTATTACAGGATATTAAACAATGTGAAAGATGTACTAGGTATACCTTCCATTAATAAAACAAAATTGCAAGAATATAGGCAATATCCGACCATATGAACGTAGGTATAGGAGGTTATTGAATTTATGAAAATCATGTGTAAGTACATATAAACCTACATATTTTTTGAAACTTTGTGTAGCATAAATATGATAATACCTATACAAAATTATGAAAATTAAATATAATCTGGCAAACTCCATGTTTATCAATCTATACCTAACGTACCTACATCATCATCATCATCATCAGCCTATCGCAGTCCACTGCTGGACATAGGCCTCTCCAAGTGCACGCCACTGAGATCGATTTTCGGCTTATACCTACATACTAATATTATAAAACTGAAGTTTGGATACGCTTAGCGATAAGGGCTTCGATTTAAAAAAATCTTTGTACTGAAAAGTAGAACGGTTAAAAATCCGGCTGCACGGAGAAGTTCGAAGAGATAAAAGGAAGACGCGGCTGAAAGAAAAAACATACAATGCAGTATAACATATAATGCTCTAAATCTAACCCACCTTCTTGAAACCTAGCTTCTTACCTTCTTCTCAAAAAAAAAAGTATTTCCCTATAGTTGTACTGCAACTGCTACAATATAATCACGTAGCTAGCAAGCAGCGTTAAATTGACGCCTAGACAGACGCGCTTAGAACCTCTGCTACACATATAATGTAGTTTATATTCTTGTTAGGCAAGGAACACAAAAGTTTCACTCAGAATAATTCTCGGAATTTTCATTGATTGTATTCTTCGCTGCGATTCGATGGAAAACAATAAAACAGACATATGTTTTTTGGACCTTTTTTTTGTTATCGCTGGGCTAAAAATGCTATTACGCATCCCCTTCGTCGGGGGACGGGAGAGGGGTATGTGGGACTCCCCGGTAAAGACGTTCCCGGTATACCCACTAAAAAGGCCCAGCGGCACTCCGACCTCGAGTGAAGAGGGTCCGGGAATCTATGGCAGTCCCCAACCAGCGAAGTTTTTTAGACCTAATACTATATCCACCATCACAGCATTGTCAGTAACATCGTGAAGATCTTTCATTTAAAGGTATGAGAATTACAAAATATAATTGAGGGTCGGGTTGATGGGCCTACGGGCTGTTCGCAATCCGTCACGCTAGTGACGAAAGACCCTTGTTTCATGTGTTCTACAAAAAGCAGTCAGCAAGCTCTGTAAGGCCTCTTGAGAGCCCAAGTCTGCCGGAACTACCGGATTGTTTGGAGCAGTTACCACGGCTCTAGCATACAAACATGTTTACTCATAAACCTTCTGACTTACCCATTCCTTGACCATTTCGTTGGAGACGATTTAAAATTGAGGTCAATTACGTGCGGAGTCCCCAACCAATAATAGCGTGTAGCGAAACCAATACGGGTTAATGTTTGTACTATGGCGCTCTTGACCCTTATGGGGACGGCAGAGGTCCCAAACGCATGCTTGTTATGTTCAAGGAGGTAGGAAATCGATATGTTGTGTTCACGGTGTTCAGAAATGCCCAATGAACGCTAAAACATTACCAACCCCTGCAGACTGTTTTGCCAGTGAAAAGGAGTTAGTCAGTGAAAAGTTTCACAATCAACATACTAAGGTTGCATTATTAGGTACTCTAAGATATAAAAATATTTTTAATTGACTTTAAATAAATCGTGAGGCTATTTAAAGCCCTTTTAGCTTCACTGTACTTGGAGAGGACACTGATAGAAATAATAGCCTTCAATATTTTTTATAGAAATACGAAAAGTAATGACCATTATTGATGTGATCCGCGTTTTTATATCGTGGCATAGCATAATACTGAGAGATAGGCAATCGCACAAATGTAAATAGAATGGGATTTCCACTAGGTAATGTGCGATAAGCTATTTTCCGGTTCTTCAGCTTATCTTTTGGAATCTACCCTTATTAACCCAGGGGGAATTGAATTCAGTCTTCCAAAATTGAAATCTTTAGCTGAGCATCGATCTATCAGTTACCAGATAGTTACTATAATTATTATAACTAATTAATTGAAGATTTTGTGAAAAGGTTAGTACAAGTAAGTATTATAAGTACCACCATGATAAAATAAAAACATTCTCCGAAACCCATTTCTGGCATAAAATTGTACATTCCGACGTTATTCAAATCAGTTTCTGTATTCGCGACACGCTAGCATTTTGTCAGTCAGATTTGCACAAATTATGTGGAAATTCAACATACCTGACAGTTGATGTGGTATTAGGTACTCCTACGCAAAACCAAACAAAAACCTATCTTATTTCAGTTATTTTATGACGGGTATTTGATGAAACGCTTGATATTTTGTACACAGTACACTTAGAGTTTATTTACATCCCTAAGTAAGAAAATTCTTGGGCTACTTTCTTTTTAACTTGACATTTTTTTATCTAGCTTCCGTCCTCAATTTCACTATCTTTCCGAGGGAATAACTTATCGTAAATGGATCAAAAGATTCCTACGTATGTGTTATTCCTATAAATCTTAACTTTGACCTATAATTTTCAATATTTAAATATTAGGTACTGCCAGTTAACCATCGTGCCAACTATCCTCAAATCAGATTCTCGAAGTATAGCTACCCCACGCTACGCCACGACACGCCACGCCACGCCACCGCGTCGTAATTACAAGCAATCACAGTTAGTAAGTTCGCTATCGAAGCATGTCCCCCGAGCTCTCAGCTGTTTGCTACTTGATCAACAAGTGCCGTATAATGCAAGTGCAATGTATAGCTGTGTGCTATTCTCTAGAGCTTAAGCTTGAGCACTTCCAGTAAGTGCTATTGGTAACGTTGAATTGGATAGTTTAGATCATTTCTTTAGATACAGATGGAACTACTTTGTTTTTCTTCGCAACTTTTTTGCATCGCAAAAGAAACTATGTATTGATAAAATATCACCTTTTCTATATTACATCCTAAGAATTTAAGTTATTTGTTTGTTCACATTATAAAATAGTCTCAATCTAGTCATTTACTTCTAGGGAATCATGATCACTTGAATTACTTTAATTATTAAAAAGAAGACACAAATCCACCGAACTTTTGGTCATCAAACGTTCCACCAAAATCTCGAAAACTAAGACTATACCTACATATTTTCTTAAACCATCTATTATTCCGGTAATGCTCAGACTGCATACATAAGTTAATTAAGAGATATCTACATTTAATAACAGTGGTTAAGAGGTCCGCATAGTTGTAGGTAGTAGTTAATAGGACTAAATATTATCATTAAGTTATATCTCAAGTTGGACATTCCTCGGTTCCAGGATATCAAATCCTTGATTGTTATTAATATAAGAAGAGATGGAACACAGTTTTGAGGAGATTATTTATAACCATAAGACTTACAATATATTCAAACGGTTTTTTGCAAAAAACAGACACACTTGGACTTTCCGATCTTTTGAGAATAACCTCTATATCTTACAGAACAGTACTCTCTGAGCTTTCGTAGTGAGTTTTTATTAATATCTACATGAAGATTCTACTATTTTCATCCATTATAGCCATTGTCTACCGTAGAGTCATTTTAGTTCCCGCAGTAAACCAAACCTCATTGTCATATGAAACCGCACGCCGGATTTTAGCGCAAAAAGCCAACAGCCCTTGCAGCGGTTTATAAAGCTTCCGAGTAAAAACCTCGTGTTTTGCACCATGTACTTAAATTAAAATAATCTATAAATATAAAATGATACCCGTTTTCCGTTGTCACGACATAACATGACCGATTTGGCTGAAAATTATAGGGGAGGTAACTTAGACCCGGGAGAAGGTTTTAATTTTTGTCACCATCCGGCTAAGGGACGCGGGTGAAACCGCGGGCGAAAGCTAGTATTCTATATAAATGAAAAAATCGTTTATAATTGGATTAAAAAGACATTTTAATTATTTGCTTGAACAATCTTATAAATACTGTTTTTGTATTAGGTCAGCTTATTAAAAGAGAAGATATAAGATAGATCGCAAGCAAATTAAAATCGGAAAATGTCGGAGGTGCGAAATTCTTGTCTATGACTTTTATTACCAGATACCAAATAAAATAAAAAATCTACCAAAAAAATAAGGTTACATACATTCTTATTTTTATTCGAAAGCTTATACCTAAAGGTCGAATAAAATTATTAGGGTAGTGGCACAAAGATTTGGCAAAAAGCCAATAGTTTTATGGAATGAAGGCGTGATCGAAGAAGCTATATATATTCATCAATTATGATGATTCTATAACTCGGACTAGTTTTATTCGTTTTTCATATTATTTGGTTGCAAATATCACGATCGTCACCCTGATTTTAATAAAAGAATAAAACTGCCTGGGAGTGACAAGAATACAATGTCAAAAAAGGAAGATATTGACATCTCATGAGATAAGTATATGGTAAAACCGGTCCAAACCAGCGAGGTTACTGCGTATGTACGTAACTACTGAACGAATTGTTAGTTTCGACGGGTGGTGGAATTTCGTAAGGCAATAAATGACATCACAAATCGCAAGACGAGGGGTAGTCATCAATAGCGAGGACTCATTTTGATAACTTGTCATTATAGTAGTTCTGTCAAAGAAAAAACAAAAGAAAATCATTTATTTATAAGCCCACAGCTTCGGCACCCCTTAGCTCAAAGAGCCAAATTAAAGGAAAGCATAATAAGGGTTGTAACGTAATTTACTAATTCAGTTGGTTTTCGGACGAGTCGTAGAATAGGTACCTATGTGTAAATATGGAGACGTAATTCAAGGATTCCTAAAACATCACTGGTCTTGCCACAAAAACTTAAACATGTGTCAAACACTTGTCTAATAAAAATATGGCTGCAAAACGGACCTTATTTCAACGTCATAATTTGCCAATTTTTTTAGACCAGAGTTCAACAGACGTTTAAAAGTGTTTGTAGTACAACGGTAGAACTTTACATAAGTATAAAATATCGTAAATACGTAATACTTTTATCTGCCATATTTACCAATGCAATCGGCTGTAACATATTTCCGTGTTGCCCGGGGCGAAACTGTAAGTAGGTTGTATGGTAAAATGTACGCGTTCCTTTAACACCCTTCAGGGCGTTATTTATTTTCCTCGTAAACATAGTCCCTTGAGAGTAACTGTCCAGATTTTATGAAATACGGCTAATATTGTTTATGCTATTGGTGTTATAAATCTTGATAGCCGAAGATACCTATGTATTTTTAGAAAAGACGCGTATACTTTAAATAAGTACTTAGAATTTCTTTTCCACTAAGTTCAGCATAGAACTAACGTGTTAAAGGAGTATTTCATATCTCCGATATGAATTCTCAGGTCTTAGTAGAAAAAGTCTTAACATTGTCCTTGATATGAAAAACAATTTCTATTAATATTTTGATCAGAGAATTTTCACATAATTTGGATCATTGGCATAAACAATTTGATTTTATTCCATCTATATACACAACGAACTTTCATTTTCTAAACAACTGCGTATAAAAACAATTCAATCGTATATTTGCGTCCAAGAGCCCAGAACAATTAGCAGGCGACCACAGTCTTCACTAATATAATTAATTAACGGGACAAATCCCAAGCGGTCCAGACCAGCGATCAAAAGATATAACTATTAGTATCCCAGTCGCTCACATCGTGTTATATGACCTACTTAACTGTAGGTACAAAAGAAAATAACCTTCCCACTTCGGGGTATAAATAAAGCCAGTTGTAAAGAGAGTAAAAAATATAGAATAGACGAGACACAGTCGGAACAAAAATAAAGGAACACCGATCACTTTTTTTTCTTTTGGGTGGTCGTGGGTAGTTTTTCAGTCTTAGTATCTTAGGACTAAAATTGGTCAATGAACCCTTGGACACCACTGAAAAGAGTTAATCGTTCACCTTAAAATTAGCTTATGCAATAACAGTAGATAGAATAGGCAAAAACACAGCAAATTCAATTTTTTACCTGGGAAAAAGTTTCAAATACTTACTTATATTGATTTCTGACACATAGGTAAGTATTTTTTTGTAATAAAAAATATATGGTCCCAATAAAAGATTGACCTAATTTCGTATATGTGTACCTACTCGTGTCTATCGCAGATATATTTAGGTTGAGTACCTGTGAAAAAAGTTATTTTCCTGTTTGTCAAAATATGACAAACTTTCTATTTTTTTTTTCAATTTCTCATCGTAAACCCAATTTCACCATAATTATCATAAACATGAAGTTAAATTAGCTACCTATAAATAACAATCTGCTAAAAATATGGAATGTATTTAAGACTACCGAAATACATATTACTTATAATGCCACATTTAACGACCAAAATAAAGTACTAACTACATATAAATAAAATCTGGTTTCACCCGCATCGTAGAAATAACTACGGCCGTACCCGGATAAAAAAGAGCCTTTCTCGTTAAATAGCTAGACTAGCCAACAGAAAAAAATATATTTCAAATCAGACTACAAGATCCTGAGATTAGCTACATAATAGTACCTATAGATTTATTTACCTATCAGCTAAGTATATTATGTACAGTTATCCTCCAATTAACAACTACGTGTGAAAAACATTTCTGAAATACTCATTCTAGTATCAGTAATTTGCCCTTACTCTAAAAAGTAGGTACCTACCTTCTCACTAATGATCTCAATGTTATGATCAACATTACACAGCACGTGTTGTCAACAGCCTCTTGCCCAACCCAGCATCTTCAGCAACGAGAGATCCTTCTCGCCTTGATCTCTCGAGGGTCACTTGTGGCGTCAATAATAACGTCGTCAGAACGAGTGTCAGGCCCACCCGCTCTTACAAAAATTTGCAGATAAGTCCGCTTTGTTATAAGCTTTCGAAATTTAAAAGTAAGGTTTTTAAGGCAGTATTTCTGTTTCGATTTTGGCAGTTATTTATAGAATGACGGGTTTTGAAAGTTCTAGACCATGTAGCGCTTTCACACTAGTGCATTTTCCGCTCGGTTTTTCTGCGCGCCATCGCTCAGTTCGTAAAGCCGATAGCAAACTATCAGTTTGTGTAAAAACGCTCTTAGATTAACCATTAATTGAAAGAATGTAAGTTAACTTTTATCAATGTCTCGGAAAATGTGGGTATTGACAACCTTTTCTAATTTTTGTAAGTGGATACATAAAAAAATACTTTTGGATTTATCATTAACAATTAAAAGTTGTACGAAGACAAATAGAAGTAATTGTCTTTAATGGTTACAAGCTGATAAGAATGTTTAGGTACTACAATGTTTATAAGCAACATTTACTCACAACTAAAATGATATCTATCCTATGAAGAATGGTTTCAATCCTAGATTTTGGCAAGGTGGCTTTTGGAAATATTTTTTTATCAATGCTATCCGGGTTTACGGATTTACTTCTGCCTGCTGAACAATACCTAATTGTGTTAAAAATTACTCAGTTCTGTTTAAAAAAGATGACTATTTTGTTAAGATAAAGTAAGTCGCCAAATACCTATTGTTTATTTAAATCGCAATATGTATAGGTATGTATTTTGTAAACAGATTTAAATATTTTATTTTAATATCTGACTAAGCAGCCATACCAAAAGCGTTATTAGAAAAATAAAATTTAGATAAAAATCGGAATATTTTTTTAAATTTACGTGGAAAATTCCTAAGGGAATGTTTACGAAAAAATGTTAAACAAAATACTTCCCCGAATTTGAGTTGCGGGCCTTTTCTCGCAAATTGAATCATTTTAAAGATGACCCTAAAAAAAAAAAATCCCTCGTGTTTGCAACCATCTGAAAAAAAGAAACAAATTGTGAAGTCGTTATCAAACTTTCTTCTACTCATAATGAAGACGGTACTCATTTATTAATTTAAGATACAATTTAGATTATAATTAAAGAAAATAGATATAAATTAGCAGCCAAAAGGGCGAGCAACCACTGAATTTTCCCCTACAGTCTTGCGTCTGAACATGTCAGTGCATTTCCAACGGTGACGGGACGCGGCCGTGCTCACGCCCGCCGCCTAACTCGCGCGATCCACGCAAACTTGCAAACTTATCGAGATATTAACTAAATAATCACAAATATCTAACAATAATATAAAGTGAACAGTGAGTGCTAGTGCATTATAGTGAAGTTCCCTAACAACAATTGGTACGAGGTTTCCATTTCTTGAGGTAACAATTGTTTATGTAATTTTGTCTTATATCGCTACAAGAAACATCCGACTATCGAATCGGTCTTGTTATCGAGTGACCCCGCCGAGATGTTTGTTCAATTTGTTAATACTACGATTTATAGCCACATCACTTTTTAAGGACGTGCGAAAATTGTGTTCATAGGTGCTCTAATCATTTGTGTAATCAATACTCTTAAGTAGATATTACTATTTAGTTGGCATTGTATTAAAACAATAGGTTATTGCGTTTATAAGTGCTAAGTGCACACGGTAGCGAGGCGCCTGATAAACAATAAAACTTAATAGATTGTGTACACACTAAACGTTCCGCATTATCATTTTGATAACAATGTAGCATAAGAATTGATGATCGAATGATGTAAGAAGCATCTATGAGTGGATTCATCAATGAAAAATTTCCTGTATTAGTACGTAGTTAGTAAGCGATGCGCGATATTTTGATTAAAGTTCTAATGAGTGGCGCAGACGTTTCTATGTAAGATAATAAATAACTACCCGTCGTGGGAAGTGACAGACCCAATAAATTGATAGCACATTAATGTCTTACAACAAACTGTACGACAAACTCGCGGAAATTGACTGAACTTCGGCGCAATACTTATAGGAAAGTTGGTTTTGCTTACAGGATAAAAATGTTGGATCTCAAGTTTTATATGAGAAAGTTATGTTCGATAAGTAGGATCTATTTAATGGAATGGCTGGTTGACAAGCCAAAAATACTTTCACTTCGAGGAATCGTGTCTCTTCTACATTATCTATAATTAGGTATATTTTCTACTAGTTGATTAACGAAATCCCTACATATAATATACTTAATACTTTTTATTATCAGTTCTTAAATCTATCCGCCTCTAAATCTGGCTTTGTCATCAGACAATATTTAATAATTCTTTGCAACAAATATTAGATTAATTAATATGTACATATTTCTTGAACTCTGGATTAAACCATGGTGATGCAATGTGCCTTATATGGAAAGTGTGAAAACGAAACAGAACAATAATAAACCAAACATGAGAGACCACTAAGATAATTATAGGATGCATCTTCGTGCCCAAAACCTAAGGCCACCCTATTTGTATGACGTCTAAAACATATTGCGCTCTGACATACCTGTCAAAAATGACAATAAAAACCACCCAAATTCATGAATTCGTGCTCTGAATAATTTGACAGGCCCATACAGGATGCATGCTTATGGGTTTATGAAGATGTAAAATTTTATGTCGCATTCATAATACTAGTAGTCAACCTTATAGAGAGAAGCAGGTAAATACTAATTAATGTATTTTAATTAAAATATATTAATGGTGACGTTATGCTGTTTAGATGGAACATCCTTATTACGTTTTGAGTCTGATAGTTTTTTGTTTCTTAGATATGGGCACTAATGTATGCAGGTATGACGAACAATATGATTTTATGTCTAGAGGGCAAAATCTGATCATGGTGTAGTTAGAGTTATTCTGGAAATATCATGGTAGTAGTAGGTGGGTTGTAAGATTCAATCAGACAGACTAAAAGGACCTTTCCGAGTTAGTTAGCAGTGTAAAATAGATGGTCCATGATAAAAACCTTGACATTATACAACCCTTTTTCTATTCCTGACTTGCCTTCCTGCCATGACCTCTATGCCTGATCAACCTATTTTAAAAGGTTCTACAAAAATAAAGCAAATGAAACCGTCAATAACCACAAGTAGGTATCGTTACATAACATAGGTACAATCTATTTATTTAACGGAAACTCGACAGCTATTATCAATGTGTCATTTTTAAAGAAATTTCACCCCACTGTCAATGACCAGCGTAATGCAGTTGGAGTAAAGCAAAGACTTTATAGCCAAATGGTAACTGGAATCTTAAGCATACGCTGACCATTGACAACGAGACGACAATAATCTCTTAAGCCAATTCCAGAGTTTCACTACATTTATAAAGCTAGGTTAACCAAAAAGTGGTTAATCCACTTCATTCAACAAATCATTTTATTAAGAATCTCTATAAGCCTGATGCGTCCGATGATAACAGTATGAGCAAGCCTAGTGTGGCACAACACCATAAAAATGGCTATAAAGCGGGCCCAGACCTCGTTAACCCAAGTACTTCCCGGCGATACAATAAAGTTACTTATTGAAATAACCACACCTCAGTTTGTGGGGAAGCGACTTTATTGCCTACTCAGATGGTCACTGGCGTGGTCGAAGTGGATTGAAAATTGATATTAGTACTTAATGTCCGGTTTTTATGGAACGTCCGTTGTCCGTTTGGCTGATTGAACTAGTAGCCTTTTGTTTTGCTTGGCTGGCACTCCTAAGTTCGTGACCTGTTGACTTGTTTTAGGTCTTACCATTTTAAAGACGTGAGCTAAGATCGGCGATACAATAAAGTTACTTATTTCAATAACCACACCTCAGTTGGGACTTTATTGCCTACTCAGATGGTCACTGGCGTGGTCGAAGTGGATTGAAAATTGATATTAGTACCTATGGTTTTATATGGAACGTCCGTTGTCCGTTTGGCTGATTGAACTAGTTATGATTGGGTTTTTAGCCTTTTGTTTTGTTTTTTTTTTGTTGCTTAGATGGCACCCCCTGTTCGTCGCCTGTTGCCTTCTTTTAGGTCTTACCTTTTTAAAGGTGTGAGATAAAATCGGGTATAAGTGACCTCTTGGATTTTAAATTGGCAACGCGGAGCCGAGAAGCGAGAGAAGATATTTTCTCGAATTTACATATTTTTGCAATTCGTTTTGGTTTAAGTTTTGAGTAGCAGACAATAACTATGCTACTTGATCAAGCTGCAGAGAAAATAGTGAGTGGTAAAATGCTGGTGATTATAGAATTGTGTTTTAAGGTGTGACAGAATTTCTAGAAAGTTCATTGAAATACATTCATTCAATAGTCTTGAAGGAGACTTATCACTCATTGCACGCGTGTCTTATTGATAACTTAGTCATTGTGCTATGTCTAGATAATAATGTTATTATAAGTTCTGTATAAACGAAAATTAGAATTGGCTTTAATCTAAACTAGTCTTCGTCTAATCCTCTTATAGCTTTCTGGAAAATTACTTCAATTCTTGGAAAAAAAACTGTTTATAGTAGCTTCTGCCTTTGACTTTGCTTAATTTGAGATTTGAATGAAAAGTAGCATTCAACGACAATCACAGCTGAAATGAAAATTAAACAATGAAAATTATTTTAAATTATTAGTCGCTTGCTGATAAATTTTTGTAATTATTTCATCCGTGTTGCATCAAAATTAGTAGGTATACTTGGTCCTTGTAGATTTAAAATCTTTGTTCTCGTTATAAAACCTAAGTTATAGGTATAATACCTACGTTCGTACGGTTACTGTCGGTTTGTTGGCATTTATATAAAGCGTATCAAACAATCAGACCAATTAAGCAAGTTCACACATCTTATTAGTAAGGTTTCATCTATTAGAACTACAGATTATCTGTTCACCGCTTGCTTTTATCGAATCAGACGTACTACTATTTACTCTCACGTGTTGACACATGCTTTTCGAAAATAAACACACATAACGGCAACATAAGTACATGAATACATAATTATAATGAGACGACCACGACGCTTTAGTCCGAGTCCACCAACAAAATAAACGTCCGCTTTTATGAAAACGACGGTTTACTATGGATTTTCACGTTCAGCTTTCAAAATAAACGGTTGTTTTAGGGCACGTCTAAACGTGCCACATTTTTGTGCAATATGTGGCTGCAACACAAGAGCCGGCAACATTGCAAGCAATTGCAAGCAAACATATTGCAATACATGGCTCAGCTACAAATGCTTGGTCAGTGTCTGTAAAATATTTTTGCTATGGCCAGATATTTTTTTTCCAACATTGAAAACGGAAGTTTATGTTGTCAGTAAACTTAGGCCTTCGTTGTGGAGAAACAAACCACAGCTGATTATATTATTATTATCACTACGATACATACGGCCTAAGGAAATGATTCATCTGATACTGAGTAGGCCGCCCTTGTCCTATCTACTGCTTATAACTCAATGCAATATTCATTTAGATCATGTAGTTGAAGATATAGAGTAATTGAATTTGTTCGGTCTCAAAGAATTGACAAAGTCTCTGTGTCAATACAATAAATAAAAACTAAGTTTATAACAGCTTATTATTTAGGTATAGTACTGGTTAATTTAGAATGCTTTTTAATAAAAGCAAAATTCAAACTGTCATCTGACATATTTTATGACTATCTTCTCGGCAAGGCTCCAAAAGTTAATCTTATACTACGATTTTCTAAAATTTTCTTTAACGTACGGTATTGAGTTTATTGCTTATTACAGTTTTCACTGGCTTTATTCACTAACCGAATAACTTTAAATATTTTATAACCTGAAGTAACTAATATATGCCTCTATTTGTTATAGAAGTCCTGTGCCGTGTTAAACACTGGTCCATAGAGTAATAGGTTGCTTCCCTATTACTTACTAGTGTAACACCATCACCCATTAATCAATCCTCTGCCCACTCTTAAGAACAGTGAAATACATGGGTTCAAAATTAGATTACAGATCTAATCTCATCTCAGAAAAATTGATAAAAACATAACCTTCCTAAAAATATGTAATTTAAACCTTACTTTGCAAAAATCATTTCAGATTAAATTTCATAAAACTTCCTGTAAATCCTGTAATCAAACTTTAAACTTCAGAAAAAATAATGTCAAAATGATAGTCATAGTATCTTAACCATCAAAACAACTGAAAATCGCGTAAACTGAAGAAAAATTACTTCCATTGCATTCCATTTTCAAAACCAGTCTCAATTGTACCACTGCAAACCTATTCTAAGAGTATTAAAGTCAGTAACAAGAAAAGTTTTGAGTACAAATGAGCATAACAAAAGAGAAGCGATGGATGGCGCGTCAGAACCTTCATACGGAGGAAGGAAGGAATGGGATGACGGCCGATACGATATGTGGAACCATTCCATATTGTTCTGTTTATATCTACAAATATACACGTAGATAAGTGTCGGCAGATTGATGATATGTCGACAGGGACAGGGATAGACAGGGATGTATAATTTTTTATATCTTTATTCTTTTGTATTATTATATGATTTATAATTTTCTATACTCATCTTCTGAAATCCTTATCTCTATAATATTTTTAACAAAATTCAAAACAGCTTAAGTCAGCTTTTTAGCTCTCTCATGTGGCTATGTAATGTAACTTTCTTATTTTGTTTCAATTTAAAAGCAGTCATGTTGATACAGTTTTGATTTACTATAAGTATCCAAAAATGACAAAAGAACTAATTATTTGTTCGATCAAAAATACATACCTAATCATTAATTTACGTACACAATATAACAAAACAACATTTCTGACACGACCGAGTGATCCCAAAGTTTGTCCGTGTCAGCAGTAGACCCGGATGTCTTTTGATCCGGCTGAATAATACACATGTTTGTGCCGACATGCTACTGTCTGTCTGTTTTGTTGTAGTTTTGACGAGTGACGTCATGATTTTCACTGGTATGTAATTGTATGAGTATTGTGTTTTATTAGGTTGTGTAACTGTTTTGGGTTTTGAGCACGTCTGGTACATTCAGTATGCGTGTATGATTAGTAGACACTTGAGATAAATGAATAAGGGACAATTTTGAGCTTCTTCTGTTAAAGAAATGATGGATAGGTATTTTTTAATCCGTCTTATAACTGAATACAAAAAAATGGATTAAAAAGGGTGTGAATTACTTACCTATTCTTTATTTGGTCATTGAGAAAACTGCATGTTGTCATATCTGAGGGAAGTCCACCAAAGTATTTTCCCCGTTTTCAAATGACATTTACAACACTACCTACATGTGCAGTTTTCCCTTTGCTTTATACTCCAACAATTTTAGCTCTCAAGTAATGAAGAATAACGGAATTGCTTTTACATGAAACTCTGAAAGACTCACAAAGGATCTAGCTAGATGAAATTATTTCTAAGCCCACACTACAGTAAAATGGACTTGCGTTATAGAACCTAGCAAATCTATTACATTAGCTTAGTACAAAGATACAATTGTGTCAAAGTAAATTCCTGTTCTTTTCCTATTACAAAGTCCTAATAATAGAATTTGTAATATTTTATGCGCCTTTTATATGACCATCTAGATTCTGGCAGCCATTATAACCGGTTTTTGTCCAACTATATTTCCGCACCCGGATAAAATGTGATTTCTAACGTATAAGTTAAGGCGGAAAATTTAGAAACTGCTGAGTAAAATTCATCCGTTTTCTCCGAGTAGCCTTTTGCGTGACAACATTCAGTCCGTCTATTCTGCAACTATGTTCTTTTTCTAACATTAGTTCTTGCTCTAACATTAGTTGTTCATTTGAAATCCAAGGACGGGATAATATTTCCAGTTTAATTATATCTCGAAAAAAAGGTAGAACTAATTTGAAATTACTTCATGGTTTGTCGATGACCCTGATTTGGAACATTTACTTCTAGCCAGATCATTTGATTTATTTCCTATAAATAAAATTCACAAACCTACATATTTATTTTTATAGGCACCTTTCAGTAAAAAAATACGTACATAAAATAAATTGAATTTAGAAACAGTAACCCACGATAAATCGGAATTAAATTCAGCTGTTGGATTTATGGGCGCGGACACGAGAAAAATACAACCACACCATAAATCAAATTCGACAATCCGGGCGAATTTGTTCCAAATTTAACCCCTCTGCTCGACAAGATTTTGACATATGACTTTACCGTTGATTCGGCGGGAATTTTGAATCGCGACATGGAAGTCAAAATTTTTTACTAACTTTCAACACATGAATTCTAAGTCCGTAATGCCTGATCAGAAGTATTTTAAATATAACTTTAGAGCTCACTTATTTGACAACAACGTGCAAAGGTCAAATGGGGTCAGTTAATTCAGAAAAAGATAATAATTACGGTGTTTTTAAGTCTATCGAAAAGTTAGGCATTTCAAATTTGGTGAAAACTTACCAATAAATAATCGCATCACTTTCTCAAACACAACACAAACGTCATATTTATAACACTTTCAATCTGTTGCAATACATTTCGTGCACTTATTTATGTTCAATAACTAAAAAATCAGCACATAAAATACACAATAAAAATGAACAATTTACAAGATCAAAAAGAAGTAGAGTTTGGAATGGAGTATTTTTTTTTTTTTTTCAATCAGCGGTGTGCATTCGATACCTAAATCGGATATTTATTATAAATAATCGAATACCAATTTTATATATTCCTATTTTTTAATAGCAACTTATTTCAATGTTATTTATTAATTTTAAATTATAGGTTCAATTTGTTTTTGTTGTTAAGAAAAAAGATATTTAAGTTTTATGAAAGTTTTTAGCATTAAATTTTTATATGTATTATTTATTTTGGTGTTGCGTCACTCGTAATAATTTTTAACTTTAATTGAATTTTTATTACCTATTACGGAATTTTAATTTATTCTTATATTATTTCTCAACAATTCTAATATTTTTGTTTCGGCGGAGGGTAAGCCTGGTGTTCTGAAATATAATGCAATTTGTAATTACCAAAGTAATGTACTTATTTGATGATGAGAAACAATAATAATAATTGATTGATTTTAAAGTCAAATATTTTTAACCGAATCCCAAAAAGGAGGTGGTTCTCAATTTGGATGTTTGTTTTTGGTCGAAAGGGTATATTCCCCATATTTGTTATTAGGTCCAGGATCTGATAATGGAAACCTTGAGAAATCGAGGGCAACTCTCGAAAATTGTAAGCATAGATAAGGTTATAACTTGACACTCAGATGTATGTCTGATAACACTATGAAACAGTAAAGGTTTGGAGCTGACCTGATGATGGAGACCAGAGAAGGTCGAGGGAACTCGACAACCGAACTTCTCTCGTCTCCATCTCCTTCACTGTTGCAGAGGCCTCGTAAATACGAATAATGTAAGCACAAACACGAGAAAGTTTAAATATTCAGTTGTCGAGTTCCCTCGACCTTCACTGGTCTCCATCATCAGGTCAGCTCAAAGCCTTCACTGTTGAATAGTGCTACCAGGCAAACACCTGAATGATAAGATTTCAACCTATTTATTTCTGCAACTTTCGAAAGTCGCCCTCAATTTCTCAAGGTTCCATCATCAGATCCTGACCTGATGATAATGGGACCACCTCGGAAGTATACGCTATCAAACAAAAAAAGAATCATCAAAATCGATAAATAAATGGCTGAGTAATCGCGTAACAAACATACAAAAAAAAACGGTCCTCCGCTTTTTGGGAAGTCGGTTAAAAATAAGTCGGCGGCGGCCATCTTTCCATCTTGGACCAGCTTTCGATGAACAGCGAACTATTTGCCCTTTCAAACAATAAAATCGTCATAAAATTTTGCGATAACTACACCTAACTAGGGCTCTCGTCAAATAGCTTTGCCGCTCAGTTAAAAAGTTGGAAGTAACGAATCGCCATTAAGTTTGGCAGGTCTACAGGAATCCTGCACATAAAACACCCGAAGAAATAAATAAGTCTTCATTTGCCGTCTTCAGAAACCCTAAAAACCGAAGATTTTTTTTATTCCGGCTACAACGTATTTTCTACCACTGATTTTCTAGCATTTTTTTTCAAAATAAATTAAGTCATTTTACTTTTCCTAATTTATTTTCAGATTATGGTAAGTATACAAAAGTGCAATTTAGTAATATTATAATATCAAATAATATAAAATTATTAAATCGATTCTTTATTTTAACGAATCGGATCATTCGATGCAAAACTTCTATCACCGTCGCCATCTTGTCTATGCGTCTTCAAATTTAAAAAAACAACTAATGTAAACAAACATGGCGAGTTCGATCAGAATTCCCGGTAATTACGATTGGATTTTAAAAAGGTATATTTCTAACGGGATGCTAAATATGAAAGGTTTGAATGCGTAAAAATAATTTAAATTTATTTAGTTATTTTATTTAGTACTCACAAATGTGGTTTGATTGGAAAGAAAATAAATATGAGCGTAAATAATTAGGAAAGTGTATGACTGATTCGCAGACCCCAATTGGGGTCTAAACCGAGCTTACGGTGACATTGATGTTCAGACCCCGATTGGGGTCCGCTACGGATTTGACGGTTAAAATTCTTTTTTTTCTTTTATGAGCTTAGAAATTGTGTAGAACGGTTTGAAATAAATAAGTTTATATGCAATTTATTGTTGCTTATAAATCTTAGTGATCCTCCTTTGTCTTTGTACTCTCTTCTCTTAATTTACTCAAATAAATGTTGTTGCTACTAAGTACTTATACAAACACTAAAGTAATATTCCAGAAAACGAAATTTAAGACAAAGTTAATGGTAATAAAATATATTAGGGATATAATATCCTCTAGACCCCGTTTCTATAAATAAAAGTAAACAAGAATTGCTTTCAATAAAGTTCGTAAACCTAACAAGAATAGCCATTACCTACACAAATCTCTGAAAAGATCTAACGCCTAATAAAATACACTTTCATAAATACCACACAACGTTACTATACCATTTAATTAATTAAACAACAACTTTATACAAACACTTATAAACCGTAATATAATAATAATATCTCAAGTGTTGAGATATCAACGCTTATGTCATAAAATCATCCAATCAGTGTTGGTTTATCGCTCACTGACCAAAGATGCGTGCTCTTGACATTTTCACAATAAAGTGATATTTATAAATAAGTATATCTATGTGTGCGCAGACTATGAACTTTTTGTCGGCCAATAGTTGTCTTGGGCTCGTAAGTCAGTATGAAGATGAAGGGAAGTACACACGTGACAACGATCAGGTATTTGTCCGATATTAGACCTACTAAAAACTTTTGACGATTTTCTAGAAAAATATTTTTTTCCTATCACCAGGCCGTGGCATTCAAACACTTTTTTTAAAGAAAATCTTGAGCCAAACGAATTATTCAGTTGGTGTTGTATCGGCTAAATACCTGATTTTTGTAATGTGCGTACTACAATTTCATACTGACTTATGAGCCGAACAAACTATCGGCCGACTAAAAGTCTACAGTGTATAATATATGTACTGTATATATAATTATATCAATGTAAGTGTTATAGTATGTATTTTGGACTTTTGTTAAGATAGTGGGCGTTATGTAAAGAGTAGATATTGCATGGAGATATTTATTATTTGTTATTAATGTTTTAGCAAGGTTTTGGCAGTAATTTTATTTGTTTAATTAAATTAATATACTTCCTAGTTGTTATAGCTGTTATAAAGGTTAAGGATTAAGTTTCTGTGTATGTGCGAAGAAAAATATTATTCTGTAAATAGGTATCTAGCGAACAGACCTGTGTTGCTGTAGTTTGATGGAAATGGTGTATTTGGGGGGCTGCCTCATGTAAATAATTGTGACGTTAGAAATAAAGGTACTGCTTTTCAGTTTACTCTGAACAAAAAAATTCTGATGTTGACTGAATCATAAAACTAATGATTGTTTAAACATTCTTTCTCCGTCACGTGGAACCAACCAATTAAAGTGCCCCAAAAATGTATATGCACCCTTAAAATTATTTTATAGTGCATTAATTTAGTTTTTTACTGCCAATAAAAATTATATTCACAAGCAGATTGATTTATGACTTCTATACTTAACTTGAATGATTAATAAACGCAGACGTGATCATTATTTTAAGTATCTAATTATATATGTAGTTGAAATTACCCGCGAATATTATCAAGTGATCTAAGTTTCTCCTATACAAGTACTATTTCCCATTATTAGTAAAATATTCTGCTATAGGTGTATCTAATACAGGTGGCTAGCCTCCAATGTATAATGTCGTTGATTTTGTAAAAATATATAGTATAAGATAGAAGTACCTATGTAGAGTTCACAGTACCGTTTTTTTTTAATATTTGAACTAACTCTTTACATATTTTTGTTTCAAATTCAAACTAGACCCGTGCAAATTCCTATGAAATTCCTATATTTTTCTGTGTGCTATTACATAGAAATAGTATTTTCAAAACATGTGGGAACTGACTTTTTTGTTCCTATTTTTCATTGTACCTATCTAAGTATACATTTACAGCAACTTATAACATTTGCTAAGAATCATTTATTTAGAAATAAATATATCTGAAACTACTCACTTATATTTTTCAATCATTACAATTACTAACCAAAAAAAAATTAGGTACTTAATAAAATAGCTACGTATTTTCCGAAGGACAGTGATGCGGAGGAATACTCGGAAGCCTAGTAATGTTCCTTTATATACGTTTTTATTGCAATATTACTTAAGTTTGAAAGACAGTTTAAGTTTGTGTGTAAACATAAATATTTGTTAAAAGATATGTATTAATTTGAATCAATGGAGGGTTTCAAAACATTTTATAATAGGGGTACATAACCATTTATACACACTACCGTTATCAAAACTAACCTACTTTAACTAGACTCGACTATAAAAATAAGTGTTATCTGTGTGAAAATGTTAATTAATTAGCTTTACCACCATGTTTGAAACTAATTAACTGTATATACTGAACAATGGCTTTCAACTGATTGGTGAGTAGGAATGATTAATAAGTTAGTAACCTAATTAACAAATTATCACGCCCATTGATTATCGATGCAGTTTTCATGAGCGTAACTACCATATTATGATAGAAATCAAATATGAAACATATTAAATAATCTTGTACAGAAACTTACAATGCAGCATTATGTTTACTTTTATTATTTATTTGAAAAAAATATATATAGGGGCTTTAGTGACAAGCCACCATCACATGTAGGTATATCATCATCATCATCAGCCTATCGCAGTCCACTGCTGGACATAGGCCTCTCCAAGTGCACGCCACTGAGATCGATTTTCGGCTTCTCGCATCCAGCTCCTGCCATGTACGTATATATTTTATCCATTTATAGAGGTAGGACCTACTGCTAAAAGCATCAAATTCTGCTTTCCGGTTGCCACATCATAAGCCACTTTTTTTTAATAATTTACTTAATTAATAATATTCAAGTAATAGCAATTACCTTTAACTTAAAACTCATATAATGCTTCACTTATGACTCCTTAATACAGAATTAAAAAGATATTTTAAAACAAGCATAGTATTTTCTTCTAATAACACCCCCGGGTTAAAAAAGTAGAATAATACTAAGAATACTAACAACCACTTGAATCACAAAGTACACCAATTAACTGAGATTGCTACTTTAAGTATTACAAAAGGAAACATTTATTCTGTTCCAGGAGATTTTCTTGTATACCACTTGACCTGATAACATAGGGTGAAACAAAGGTAGCTTACAAGTAGGAAATATTTAAAAAACTGTAGGAATATACCAAAAATGAGTGTCTATAAAATTAAATACAGGTTCAGGATATATATGTATACTCTGAGATAATATGAATGAATGATACATTGGCAGTGTTAGTTATTAATATTCCTATTTATATGGTAGTATCAGTCTGATATACTAGTGGCGCAGGTTGGACTTAGTGTATCTCGAATATGAAATGGAGATATTTTTTCCTTAAACAAAGTCCTTTTCTAAATAG
Source organism: Helicoverpa armigera (assembly GCF_030705265.1). Classification (NCBI taxonomy): domain Eukaryota; kingdom Metazoa; phylum Arthropoda; class Insecta; order Lepidoptera; family Noctuidae; genus Helicoverpa; species Helicoverpa armigera. The sequence continues at coordinate 5,345,889 of NC_087134.1, read as the reverse complement.
AGAGCGTGTGAGAGAACTCGCATGTTCGTCAAAAACCTGGAAGATATTATGAAAACCGATTATTAAACAAATGTCTTTTAAGGCATTTAGATAGTTGGTTCACCGCCAAACTTCCTAAATCTTATGTTTTGTAAACAATTCAAACATTTCTGACTTGATTTTGTGTGACTTTATATACCTACCGTAAAGCGCCATTTTTCTATCTCCAATGCTTATACAACTAAGTATTAAAATTATAGTATTTTTATTTATTAGTCTTCGACCTATCCAAAAATAGCAGCGGAAAATAAACCAATCGTAAATATTCCAAAATATAAACCAATTAGTAACTTAACCCCCATTTCTTCCTCAATTAGTTACAGGATTATGTTACAAATAAACGACTAATTAAACGATAGTGGGAAGGTAAAATAGGGGTTTACGAATCATAGATAGCTTTATTTTTATACCATTTACGTTATTATATAAAGAGAACAAGGGAATCATATTTTTTGAAGCAGTTTTTTTTATGCACCCGAAAAACCGAGCCATCAAATTAATGATATCATCAAAACTTAGAAAATGACCGTGAACTTCTATAACATTATTATCTTATTTCGATCATCAATCTTGCTTGTTCGTGTTCAAATCTAACACTATTCCCGTCATCACTTTCTAAATCTACACACAAAATAACCCACAGACTGCACACGTTTCAATGTGCATACAGTATTGATGAAGCTACTTCATTTACAGTTACCAAGGGTTATAAAACGCCTGCACTTGGCCACCAGCCAGCCCCACCAATTATCTATCAGATTTGCAAATTGCAGCACACTACATAGTAACTAAAATCAAAACTATTTATATAGAAAATGTATTTATAGAATAGAATGTTCTAAATTAACGTCCAACTATTTGGAGATACCGCAAATATTATTATTATGATGGTAGAACAATTTGTTACTGTAGGCAGATGCGTTAATATTGTAATGACGTATTTACGGCCAGTTTCTTCATCAAAAGTTAAAGTTAAAGTAATGTCTAAAGTTAAAGTAACGGTCAAATTCGTTTTTTCAAGGCTAAAGTGACAGCAAAACTAATAGAAAAAATTAAATTTGACCGTTACTTTAACTTTAGACATTACTTTGACTTTTACTTTGGCTTTAACTTTTGATGAAGAAACTGGCTGTTAGCCCATATTATCATAGCTATAGTTTGCACACGAACCTTTCATACCTGAAAGTCCTTTATATAAATCTGTATAATCGAATTCGTGCCCAAAATGGTGTTCGTTTATCACGAGTCTGAAATATATGTTAGAGCGTCAAGAAAATTCATGTCTTCACAGGTTTTGCGATAAAAATGTAGGAGAAAACAGTTTTGATAGCACAATGTTATGAATGTGCACTAATATTTTGTTTTTCATGAAAATGGGAGGTATGAATTTTGTTTTATCGTGTAATGGCGGCGGTGAGTTCACTGTTTGCGCAATAAAGGTTGCAGGTTTTAAAATATATGGAGCTACTTATCACATCAGTTATCGGGTATTGAGCTTATTTGAGAAAGACCCACTAACTTTTCAGGTCGACGATACCATCATCATTTAGCAAAATTTAAATGAAATGAAATCAGTTTTTGTTTTGAGTCCGTGTTAATAAAAGCGTACAACATAACAGGTGCGCTTTCAACTAGCCCGGAAAACAAACAAAGCGCGCAAAACACAATAGATTTTATTTAGTTTTGTATTGTACTGCAACGCTATATGACGACCGATTTTTCATTTAATTTCACTAGGTTTCCAACAACTGGCAAACCCGATATTAATTAATTTATTTAAATATGACATTAACTATCAACTTACCGAGACAATGCGTTTTAACCCTTAATGAAATTTTCTTCAAGAATAGTAGGTACTGTACTCAGCCGATTCATCTTGCTTCTGGCTTACATCTCTAGCAATAAGTACCCAGGAAAGATACTAGTCAGCAAAATGCCGATTACGTACATTATTAAGCAAGACTTTTTATTCCTACTTACTTATTTATGGATAACTCTAGATTTCATCCAATTACATGCGACATAAAGATTTATATCCTACATTAAGTTCTAAAACGTTTTTTGGCTTTCATATTGTCGTGTTTCTTTGATAGAACTGTCATTGGCACTCGTATTGGCAAACGCTGTATGTTATAAATCTTATGCTGAAATCTACCGCGACTGAAGGGTACAGTGACGAACAAAATGATATGTCATCGTCTCTTCATTGGTTGTACGTACATAATAAGTCTAGACAATCTTGTCGTTTGAAGTCTTTATAAATAACGTTAATCTAGCTCAAGAGAGCAGGAAGATTGATTTGATAGGTTTTTGTTAAAATGTCCTCTACTCATCCATGTCTCATTAATATAGCCATATCATATTAAGATTCACAAAAACCCGACGGCTTCCGAAAAGAAAAGGAAATCTGAGAAGGCATTTTAAGGCAAAATATAAATGTAGATATGGTATTATTTGGTTTACAGTTCGTAACAACAGTCACCAACCACCATTTCGATCTTCTCATAATATTCCATACCTAAATATTAAAATCACATATACATGTAGCAGCTTGTCATTAGCAAATATCTTTATATACTTTGTTAAAAATAATTGGTGCAATTAGTCTGTAAGCTTTCTTTAAAACAAAATAAATATAAAAGTTTAATAATGACACATATTCAAACCTACTTATTTCCCAAACAACTATACTTACAGCCATGAAACAAGGCGATGAAATATTGTCCTACAGAACGCCCTCTCGGCGCCATTGTAAAAATGTTTCCGCGCCGAACTTCCGGCCACTTCCCATTAGTTGACGATCAAATGGACGCTTAAAAACCATCAGAATACTTCAGCTGATCTTTGGATGTATACAGAATAAGGATATGTATTATATTTAGTGGGGATTTATATTTAATGCCAATCTTTCACTTAGCCATCATCTTAGTACAATCCACATGAGATATCTATTTTACAAATGGAGAGTCGTTAAGTTTCGTAGTTGAATGTTTAACATCGAATAATGTAAAATACGTATGTATATAATATCGAATTTTAACGATGCAAAAAGGTGCTTACATAGTTTTTCTTCTGATTTTCAATACAGGACCCGATAATAAGAAAGATCTCGCTTCTCAGTTCACAGGCCATAAGTATAAAGATATACCTAGCAAGTATGGGTATCATAAAAAATGATTTACCTCTTAATATAACATACCCTAATCCATTCGTCCATCATCTGAACCTCTACGTTCCTCGAAGCAGTAGGTACTTTGTCACTCAAATCTTTTATCGGCATTAAGGACTTATCCTCTCGGTAAAATGACGTTATTTCCAAACTAAGCTGAAAGGATCCCTTTGTCTATATTGGCGAAGGATTTAGGCGTATTGTATGACGTCACAGATACCTCCTTGGCTCATTTAATTAGGGCAAGTACCCATTTAACGCGCAGTTGGATAAATATTGCCCGATTCCCCCCTTTGCCCTTTAATTCCCACATGTTTCCCTTAAGTGCAGCCCTAGCTTAAAAGCTGGGTAAGAAACTTTTTCTTATTTTGAGAAAAAGTTGTGGAATGTGTCTCACAGACAAGTTTCCTCCCTTGACGTCAATGACCGCACAAAAATGCTTGAATAAATAAAAATATTGCTCCATATTAGGAATTTCCCCTTTTCCGTGGAAGCGTTTGCGGACGCAAATCTCATTTACAAACACTCAGACGCCACGCAAATATATATATGACATTCATCAGTATTCTATTTATAAGTTTACCCTTTGTGAAATGAGATGGAATAAAGCGTAATTTCTGTCACGATAGTCTAAAAGTGAAATTATAGCAAACTAACAATAACAATAACTTGAGATACGCCGATGATACAGTACTTCTGGCCTCAACGCAACAAGACCTGCAGTATATATTGAACAGAGTTCACGAGTGCAGTCTAAGAGCAGGTTTGAATATGAATGTTACCAAAACTAAGTACCTGGTTGCATCTGGTACCCACATCTCGGCCCCTCAATTAAGTATTGCAGGCTCAGACCTCGAACAGGTTTAGCATTACAAGTATCTCGGTGCTTGGGTGAATGAAAAATGGGAAAGTGACGAAGAAATTTGTACCCGTATCGAAATTGCCCGAGCAACATTCCAAAAAATGCGGAAAGTTCTGTGCAATCGCAATCTTGGAATTAAACTGAGAGTCAGAATGCTTCACTGTTATATCTGGCCAGTAGTCTTATACGGAAGCGAGGCATGGACGCTTAAAGTGAACACCCAAAAGCGGCTTGAAGCCTTCGAGATGTGGTGTTACCGCAGGATGCTACGCATAAGCTGGATGCAGAAAATTTCCAACGAGAAGGTACTTCAACGCGTCGGTGAAACCAGGGCATTGTTGCAGACCATCAAACGCAAAAAAGTTGCCTATCTTGGTCATGTACTGAGAAACGATAAATACCAACTGTTGCAACTAATAATGATGGGCAAAATAAAGGGTAAAAGACGCGTTGGAAGGCGCAAGAAATCTTGGCTGCGGAACATCCGAGAGTGGACGAGTATTGCCAGCGTTGAAGACCTGTTTCGCTTGGCACAAGATAGGAAAAAATTTGCTGAGCTGACGGCTAACCTCCAGTAGTGGAGAGCCACCCGAAGAAGAAGAAGAAGAATAGCAAACTAGCCGTTTTTACGCGGTGTCACTCGCTTTCCGTAGGATATACTTACTCCCCTTACTGGAATAAAATATAACCTATGCTACCCGGGAAGACTGTAGCTTTCAAACTGTGAATGAATTTTTCAAGTCTGTAGTCGGTCAGTAGTTTCGGAGGGTTTAAACAAACAAAAAATCTTCCCTCTTTATTACATACAGTAAGTAAGTATAGACCATTCGATTATGTAGCAGCGTGTTTAACGCCTGATTTCAAACACGACATTATTTGATAAAAACCTAAACTCTATAACAAGTACCTACGACCTTTAGAGTACACAATTTGACGACCCATAAAAATATAGTACGCGCATACAAAGTTATGACGCAGGCCCGATGTGTCACCCGCTAGACTATATGATTGATTACACCTAAAACAACTTTCGATTGTTTTTCCATATTAATTCGTTCTGTCTATTTTTCGGCATCGATCCATACGTCACGGTGATCCGAATATATCGAATGGCAATCGTAATTTGAAGCCGTTATGCTTTTAGGTTAATCAAAAATTGGTTATTGATCATGTGTAGTGGATAATTAGTGGGTATAAATTGCCTTGATATCGACATTGTTTACTTAACCCTAGAACCCTACCTGGGGTGCTGGAGAACCCCACGGAACTTTATTTTGGATTTTTCACTTATTAATTATATTCACACAATTTTGCGTTTCAGTGTATTTTATCCTAGTGGTACCCGCTCTAGATCTATCAGTCGCGAGGAGTTCGCCGATGCGTGTAGACGGATGTATTTGTGCTGTGGGGTGCCTGGTCACCCCAGTGTAGGGAAATCGATATTTTTATTTGAACATTTATTTAATTTAATAATAGTATTTTTGGAGTAATTTATGCAATCTATGTAACCAGCCCCCTAGCCAAATGCCATTTTAGGGTTTAGCGACAAGTTCACATATTCCGACGAACTTTTCTCAAAGAATTGGGACTTGGGCTAATATATGAGCACTTGGAAAAAATCGTTTACAAACCCCAAGTTTGAGGAGGGATGTAAAGGAGGTCATTGCAGGTATCCTGAAAAAAGATGTGCCAGCAGCAAGGGCCATGCCTGACCATCAAAAACAAGGACGATGTGGAATGTGCCCCAATAATAAAGACCGGAAATGCAAGGCCAGGTGCAATAAGTGCCAAATCCCTATATGCTTGGAACACCAAATAAAAGTGTGCCAAAAATGTTCTTGTTAATAAATGTTATTAATTTTATATGTTGATTTGTGATCTCAATTGCCTAAGAAATAAATATGATTATAAAACATTTCACCCGTATGTTATTTTCCAAAAATAATCACATTTTTACTTTGGGGTACTCGAGCACCCCCTGTAGGAAAATAGGATGGTAAAATAGGTGTAGGGCTTAAGGGTTAACTTTAATAATAACTTAATGAAGCTTTCTACGTTTTTTGCGGTCGGGATGGCGCCACTTTGACTCAATCGACACGAGACAGTTTTGATGAGCTCCAAAGTTCGAGAAAGTTTAAAGGTCTCGATAAATCTTTCAGAAAGTGCGATAACTTAATAAATAAATTCACCTTTGTATAAACTAGCGAGATTTTATTAGTTGAAGATGTAAGCCCTCGTTGTATGAATCGCTAAAAGACAATAGCTTTGATCTTGAATCTTGACGCTTCAAAGGTCATTGCCTCGTGTGCTCGTATATAAAATTGGCTGTTCATATTTCATATCTAAAGTGTTCTAGATTTAAAATATTGAATACAGAACAATATAGTTTTAAACCTTTGCTGTAAAACGTTGACCGAAAAGAAAAATATAAGCAAAAACTTCTTGGTAAAAGTGATACTGTGTTTACGAAGTGTCCTATAATATTAGGCCCTTTTATATATCTGTGTCAGCTTGCAACGCGAACTTTGTAGGTATGTATGTTTATGTACAATCACATAAGGAAAACACTGACCCACCCCAGTTACAAATGACAAGCTGACACGATGTTTCTTTTCGCACTCGAAACAAGGACAAATTGTTACTGTAAGGGTTGTTTACTTTTGCATAATATAATACTCGACATCTAAATACGGCACAATTCAACTGAGAGTTATGTATTTTTGTAGATAGAATTTATGTGTAAGTGGGTCGTGAACAAAGTTAGATTTATAAGTAAACAAATGAACATCATCCGGATTTGTCGGTTTATTATCTTCTTTACGGGGCTTTGACTAGGAGAACAATAAACATTCTAAATCCAATTTCATAGTCATCATTATGAATTTGTTACAGTCATACTCGAACGTTTTGGTTTTGAGCAACCCTCATTCATCCACTGCCCATCACCATAACCAATTTGAGGATGAAAAATTAACGAAAGATTTTAGTTCAGTCACAGTAAAATATGAATACGCTAGTAGATAGCATACATTCTGTCTGGTATAAAACCAGACACAAAGCAAACATCCAAGTCTAGACTTCGCGAAGCCAACACCAAAAAGGTTACACTGTAAACATCGTTAGTTCCAAACTTAAAAATAAAAACAAATCAATAAAAAAACATGGCGGAGGTATTTCCATATTCAATGTGCGTTTGCCAAGTACTGAAAACCTTCAGAAAGCTTCCTATATTCACATTTCTTGGAGTTTCGTGCCAAGTATCCAGTTTTTCACAATACAAACGAGCACACAGCTTGAATGTAACTTTTTAGCCACTTCAGAAGGGTACTCTAACAATATTTGAAGAACGATGTTCATCTTTCAAGCGTATGTTATTTTCCTGTTTGACGCGTTCACGAATGTTTTTGCAAAAGGGTTAGGTTAAAGTGTGCTTACTAAAGAAAGTAAATTGTTTGCCAGTTATTTTTAAACCCATGGTTAACGTTAGCAGTTTTAGTACTGCATAATGAATAGATCTTACGGCACTCGTTACGGGTACTAAGAAGCCATCTGACAACCGTTGAGGAGTATGGGATAGGCATTCTCTACAGAAAAAATTCTGGTACTTAGCTGCATCTCATTAAACTGGAAGCCTCAATACAGATAGAGAGGAAAGTCGGAAGAAGAAGAAGTCGGAAAGAAGGAAGTCTAAAGGATAGGCAGTTGATGACATCAACAGAATGATATCCATAATCATAGGTAATTATCTAATGACGGACCCAACTGGCCTTCTATAACTTACCTACCGATCTACAAACCCCCCAATTTTCACACAATGACAACAAATTACCCATTATCTTAAACTAACAATTACCTACTTATACTTACTCATATTCTACAACTAACCAAATCCGACACAACTTTCTTACCCACGTACAATCCTCGAGGCATAAATTAACAAACATTTATGTATTCTATTTACTTACATAACTATTACCGATAACAATCCGACAGTTATAAAGCTATTTATCAGCTATTCGTGTACCTAGTCACCAGTTTCTGGGAACCCGAAAGTTTGAACTGGGGTTCATACAAAATGGCTGAAAGGTAGTTTCTGTATGCTATTAGACGTTGAATAGGTAATATCGTTAGAAAGATTTAAGTTGGAAACTTATTAGTGATGCAGTATTTCTGTTAGATAGTTTATTGGTGGTATTCCAGTATTTCTGATTTGTTTGACGGTTTTCTTTGTTTGTTTGACTGCGTCGGAGTATTACGGAAGGTACATGCGTGTAAGTTTGATAGCAATTTATATGCAAGAATTTGGAAATTAAAATAATTCCCGGTACAGCAAACAAGGGTTGAGCATCGTTTGCCGAAATCTCCAATGTGTTCTTTTTTCAATGGACCGATTAGCCTAGACTCTAGACCGAATACTGAAGCGCTACCTAATTTTTAGGACAGCTTAAACATCATTTTAAACACTTAAAATAGAACTTAAAGTTAACGTTTGAGTACATCTTCAGTTAACAATAACTTCTTATTTTCAAAGCAACTTTCTAAGCTAAAAGACATATTGTCACTGATACCCGAGAGATTTCACAGATGCTCCCAACAGTAGATAGCACTTGTGAAGCCACACTCCATATATCATACTATAGCGATTACCACACTCCATACTTAGAACGCAGATATTTTTGATAAACCATGAAGTTTTATTCAGTAAAATATGACTAACTGTTTAACCAATTAAGTAAAAGTACTAACCGAATTCCCAAAAGGACTTTATCAATTTGGATGTTTTTTTGGGGTCCGTACCAAAAGGGTAAAAAAGGCCCTATTATTGAGACCTCGCTGTCCGTCTGTCACCAGACTGTATCAACCGTGCTAGTTAGACAGTTGAAAGGGCCCGACTCGCACTTGGCCGTTTCTTTTTACACAAGAAAAATGAACAAATGCTAGTTTTCTTACCTAACTGTTTTTAACCCTTAGAGGAGTTTATGAATTCGAATATGTAGAGAAGTGACATAATCCAATTAAAAACACGACTACAAGAAAATGTTCACAGATGCAAATAAGGGTTACCTACAAATGAATATTCTTTGATGTACCTCATGCATGTCTTGGATTCTGTTCATCCAATTACGGTGAAATAATAAGACGCACGTCGTTCGTTTTAATTTCATTCGAATGAACGGTAAATTGAATGCATTTGTCGCTTTGATCGTATTATGAGACCTTCTAGATATGAATAGGTACGCGAGAATATTATGTTTTTGTTCTACAGATTTTGAAGTAACTAGTAGGTACCCGTACATACTTATTTTCATTATGGGCCTACGTCAGTTCTGATGTCCTCCTAGCGGCTACGGCGGCTGTTCTCATGTAAGGAGATTAGCCAACTGCACAGGACTTATTTTAGTGCACAAGCATTTGCGCAGACACAGGTGCACTCACTATTCCTTCACTCTCATAGTCCGATGGGAGGCAATTCGACCTGACCGGAGAGAGATCAGGCACAGGACCGACATTAACGTGCTCTCCGATGCACGGGACGCAACGTCAGTTCTACTGTTTTACTATCACACGATTATAATAAAGGCGAAAGATTGTGTTTGTTTAATTAGTATTGTTACAACTTACTATTGTGTAAAACTTACTATTGTAAAACGGACAAAATATTATATGTAAAACTGTGATCAAAAAGTTCATTCTCATTTTATAAAGTGTAACAGCAGTCCATAATAAATAGTAATGTGATTTTGTTTCCATTAGTTTTATTAATACAATTTGTTTTCTATTTAAATAAAATGTCATCCACAATAAGTTCTAATAGTCTCAAATAATTTAATTTTCAAAGATTTTATTAAGTTTTAGTATTTTATTTAGCATTTTTATTTTGTTAAAAGCAATTTTGAATTTTAACAATATTTCTAAAATAAATTCATATTTAAATGTATTCAAGATATTGTTACTCATAAATAGTTTTTTTCATATTTAGAATTGCAATTTATTTTTATTAGGTAATTCAAATTGAATAATAGGTTGGATTAAAGGAATAACTTGTATGTATGTATTGTGTAATGCTTTCATATTTCGATTCATAATGATACCTATCTGAGTAGAATCTATTCGATATGAGAAGTACTTTCTTAAGTTAAAAATCTTCTTTTTTTCAGAAGGCAATATATTCTTGAGCTACAAAACAATCAAAGATACATACAACTCTTTTCACTAAATCTCAACCCTAAAAAAGTCCTAACAAACCTTGACATAATAAAAAATAAACAAGAAATGTGACGTGACCTTATATTCGCCTTGATTTACATAGAAGGCGCGAAAGCCATAACGCGAAAAACAAACCCATTATGTTTATGACACGTGTTTCTAGGAAATGAGCTTTGCTTTCACTAATACGTGTGTCAATCAATGTAGCTCTGGAATTTGGCCCCTTACTTATAAAATCTCTAATCACCTTCTAAACCACATTTTAACTAATCACTACTTAAAGACTTAAGTAGTGATTAAATGTTACTTAAGACATGCTTAAGCAACGTTCATAAGTAAGAATTTACTTAAACAGCCCTTAAGTATTACTTATAATTAATTCACGTTTTTATGTAAGGCTGTTGATATTTTGGGCTATTTTGAATTAGGAAGCATCTAATGGAGAGCAATGAACTCTAGTTTTTAAAAGTTTTGAAGAAACTATGATTCGAATTTCAAATATGAAGAACTATTATTTTGAATATGGAATTAATGGGGAACAATGAACTTTTTGAAAAGGGATTTTAAAAAGAATTATTTGAATTTCGAATACTTCTAAGGAATTAGGAGCTAGTTTGAAATTAGAAAAAAAATGGTTTTTAAATGTTACTTACCTATCCAATTTTGTTTTGTTTATCGTAACGGAAAATTGCTGGAGTTCCTGCTTATAAAGCATTTAAGAGTTCACTTCAAAGAAAAAAACAAGAAAAAGAGTAGGGTTTAAAGAAAATAGAAAACGGTTTAAAGCTTCCCTGCGTTTAGTCGCGGAACGCCATTGAGTTTGGCGAAGACTGTACCATAGAACGTTCGAGAAACCACGTGAAGCAAATTTTCTATACATAGATCAATCATTTACAGAGACGTCTATATGATTAGTGAGGCGTACACAGAGACAGATCACAATACCATTATGGAACAATTAGTGCGCTTATGAAACGTCTGTTACAATCAGAGTTGAAATACAAACGCTGGATGAACATATTGGCAATAACCAGCTTTGTTATTGATCTGACACTGATTGAATGTCTTAGTGGTAAGGCTGAGATCAAACGAGGGTATTTTTAGCCTGGAAGTTTTTTTTTGAAGGTCTTGTCTTTGTAGGCTATTTCATCAGTGGCCTTTTACATCTATAAAAGATGATTTAAGCTGCATCCGTATCAAGTTGTTGCTATATTTGCCCATAACGATGCACTCCTGAAACTAAACAGGCGCCTTTTTTATTTTTTTCACATTTGGTAACTTATCGCCCGACAACGTTTTCTTGACCGAAAATAGGTTACTTTTACACTTTTCTGTAAAAGTATCTTATCGTCACATAATATACTCTCATTTTTTTTTGTTGCCCAAGTCATAAGATGTCCCCTCCCGCTGTTGGTGCAGCATCAGGATGTGTCTGCCTCTTACTGACTAAAACCCACCATCTTCCTTCTTAACCCCTTAATGTACCAGGGCCGCGGTAACTCTTTCGAACAATCCCGCAGCCCCGATCGTTACATATATATTACCTTGGACTGTATTAAACACAGATAGGTATATCATTGGTCACAATTTAATACTACTATTGCGTAGCATTATCACAAATATTTATGAGCCCTGTCAATTGATCACTTCATTGTTATTGTATTTGGTTATTACGTGTCGTCAGAATATCAATTGTCTGTCTGAATTGTGACTATTATAATGTAAGTAGTCTTATTACTTCAATGAGCTTGTTTGTTGGTCAAATACTAGTTGAAACAATGTCGTACGTACATAAGTAGGTATATATTAAATCGTCGTCACAGTCTAAAACGTCCACTTCTTTACAAAGGCCTCATTTGCCTATACTCACCACATTGGGCATGCGTGTTGGTATCTACTTGACTTTCGTCTTAATTTCCTACTTACCTAAATATCACAGAGAATAAAGCTTCTACAGTGACTCCGAAATTACGTTCGTAAATACCCACTCTTATCAGGTAGGTAAATACACCGCTTTATGAGTCATATAATAACGGAAAACAATCCGGAAGTAATTTCTGAATATTGGTATTACAAACAAAAACAAGGAAGATCCTATTCACGATAAATAATAATCCTACTTCATCTGTTTTTATGAGTTATTGAACCTTCGACACCACTTCACGAAATATGATTGGTCCAACAATTCGACAGATTAATATAATCGGATTCTGTTACAAGAGGAAAAGGTGAAATACTTTCCATTCAGTACCTACGTGTCCAAAAGAGATAAAACCTACTTTCGATATATTACTTTGTCCTACTTTTAATATACGTATTACTTTCAGAGATTACACAAATATTGGTCATTCAGCTTGCACAGAGCTTTTATGTTAAACCGTGTAAAGCAATTCTGTTGATGAATACGTAAGACCCTAGAGATAATAAGGGTTTTCTATCAGAATGAGGTAAATACGTAGTTACTTCTTAAAGAGTTTTAAAAGGTAATTCATCAAAAAACCTCAGTTAATGTTACAGCCTTTTTATCGACTCACTGCTGGGCATAGGCCTCCTCTCACACGGAGAAGGATTGAGACACACCCTCGTACTTCGAGAGGTTGCTTCTTTATCCACTAGGCCACCATGACTTCAGGGAGTAAATTGTACTCCCTTTCCCTCCCCAAAAAAAAGTGCATTATTTTTTACCCGGTTAAGGGAAGTGGTTCTCACTAGACGTGGTTGAGACCGCGAGTTATAAGCTAGTAGGTACAAAATATAAATGAAAGTGAAAACTTTTTTTGTTGTTTGAAAAAGGGTGTCTCTAAAAGTCGTTTAGCAAAAACAAGTTAACTTTTAAGCCACAACTTCAGTTAAGTTATGTTAACTTTGCTTACTTACCGCGAACGTGACTGTCTGTAGATGTCAGTTTTCCAACTCATTTCACTTAAATATTTACTTTAACTTAGATAGTTCGAGTTTGTACTGGGACCTTCGTTGATGAACATTTTTAAGTAAATAGAATTATATATGTATTTAGTTAGTTTTGTGTTTGGCAAAGTTCTAACTTTTAAGTAAAAAGAGGTATCTATTTTTTAATTAAAATGAAACCAGAAATTTTAGTACCAATGACAGGTACTTAATATTAAATTAATTATTGTTTTATCAGTACGTAAATGCCTACAAGCTTTCCAATTTTTAATAAAATTTTGATTTTACCAATCACCTACATTTCAAAAAATTACACTTGTTACCTGTCTTTTATCGCTTTGTATCTAAATATCAGCTAGAAAATATTTAAGATTATCTCAAGTATTACCTAACATGTCCAAAGTAATAATTTGTATTCCGTAAGACATGTCATACATAAATGGTACACATGTTTTTACCATTTACCACAGCAAATGCTAGAAACGAAGTATTGATTACGCTAGGGGCGACAGTGGTTTGCCATTTCTTTCCAAATGTGATGCCTCACAGCGATTTTCTCTGTCGAACAAAAACCAGAAGCCATTTTGCAAAACATGCTTTTACTAGACATGACAAAAAGATATCCACGATTTGCATTTGCTTCTCTTTTACATAGCACTAGCTGTTTCTCGCAGTTTCACCCACGTCGTGGAATCTTTCCCGTCGTAGTTTCAGCCGAAAGACATTCACTGTTGGACAAAGGTCTGCAGTATGGACCTTTTTCGTACCCAGACAAAATATAGCCTATGTTACTAAGGGGATAGTCTGGCCAACAATGAAAGAATTTTTCAAATCGATTCTGTAGTTTCAGAGCCTTCAGGGGAAAAACAAACAAACATTTTATTTTCCTTTTTATTATAGAAGTATACATTCAGATTCGTTATCTATTCAGAATTCAAAAATGGTTTTACTAGCTTTTTTGTACTTTTTCAGACGCGTTTATGCTAATGAAACATGTCTACAATTTTAAGCAGAAACGGGACCGTAGAAATAATTGAAAAAAAGAGTTTCAGCTTTTTGTTACTTTTTAATATGTTTTATTCATAATTCAAGGTTTCATTTGAATAAACTTCTTGGGATTTATTCAACGATCGTTAAAATTATTTCAATATTGCAAATAGTAATATGACATTTTAAATTGTTTTAAAGTCTCTTTTGAATAGGTGAGAATTCAAATTAAACGCAATACCTATTATTAAAGAACAGTAGACATATTTTGGAGTCGAGCTGTTTATAATTACTATGCGAATAATTATTAATATTTACTTGTAAATAAAGTTATATTTCAGAGACATAACATTTATTATTACGATAAGAGCACAAACAATTGACGATATTAACGTTGTATATAATTTTATTATAAGCTCTTTCATTGTCATTCGTTGGCAAAACTATTGATATAAATCATAGCGTGATAGGAACTACATTGTGTCAATTTATTTATTAATTGCAATATAGGACTAGGTACCTCCTTGTCTAGAAATTCGTAAAATTTGTTATATCGTGAATAAAAAGTACTTTTAAACAACAAATAGACGAGCAAAGTCATCACCAGAGTCATGTTACAAAGCTGTACTTACTCTAGCAACTCAAATACGGAAAAACGATTTGCAGTCACACACACGAAAAACAAAAAAGAATCTGATCACTCTCCGTACAAAAACCCGCAAGTTCTTTATACCTCGAAACTCCCATAAACGGAGAGGAATAACAAACTACGGAGCACAGACTATTGTTCGACGAGTATTCTGAAATCAACAGATTGAACGCTTTCCTAGGATCATCAATACCTGTCTGTAGCAGATCTACTGGAGAGGAGAACATCCATTATTGATAACCTATCTAGACTACGTTTCCTTTAAATTATTTATGGTTCTCTGCTGAACAAAAGAGGACTTGTGTTTATAGGGTATGAAGGATATTCTGATGGAATTTTATCTTGATTGTAGCTTATTTTTTGTAGAAGTTAAACTGGTAAGCTTTTGATTTTTATTTTGCTGCTGTGAAAAAAATGTTGGTGTTGGTGATCAGTTCCCAGTAATCCCATCTAGGGTAAAGTAGTAAGAAATAAATCGTGTCTCAATCTATGGCCTTATGTGAAATTATCTATTGTCAGAAATAAAGTAATTAGTTTTAGAATATGCCAGTGCAAAAATATTCTCAAATTATTACAATTTAAAAATAAGTGGTTTTGAAGTAAGCTTATAGTACCTATCTATAGAAGAACAACAACAATATATAATTATAACATTTCAACACATGCTCCATAGCGATAGTTATATATTTCAGACAAATTCATTCATAACATCTTTCTCTTCAAACTTCTTCAGTACGAAAATAAAATTAAATTTCACATCGAGCGTCGTCGACGTTTATGACTTTTTGCAACATTGCATCAACTATTCAGTCTGAATGCATTTGCATAGTATTATGTGCAGTTGCATCGTTGCATCGTTTCATACTGTGTACTCCCACGCAGGTCATAACGTGTTTAATTAAATAATACTATGTTCAGCGAACTTTATATAAAGTTGGAAAGGTTAGATAAATATTTGTGATGAAACTCTGTAGTTTTCACAGGTCCTTCAAAGCATATTTTGTTCTCCCTGTTTTTATGAGGGGAATTTTAAGTTAGATTTATTGCCACAAAATATTGTGTTGTTGTAGTTGCAATTAAATAAAACTTTTTTGTATTTTTTAAGTTTAGTTAAAAGTATATTATTAATGCACATAAAAGCTTATACATCATGTTATTACAATATTTTGGATAATCATGAGGAATTGTTAATTTTCACACCATTTTCCTTTTGAGTTATTTAGCTATAGGAAGTTTAAGCGTCGCGTTTGTATTTTTCAAGCAAACAATCGTATTTCGCAAAAACTCATCCTAGTCTTTCCAGATCTAATTTCGCTGTTGTTTCCATTTTTCCTGAAAACTGAAGCGATTTTTGGAAATGCATAAAAATTCGCCTAGTTCAAGGTACGTTTAGAAAGATTGAACACTATTAATGACTATCAGATGAAACGAGATGAGCCTGGTGAGTGTTAAACACCACAAGAATTTATTACAAAGGAGAACAAAGGTCTTAGGATTTGCGTCAGAGCATATTTTAGTTTTTTACAGCTTTCTCGAAATAGCGCATCGATTTTCATATCTCGTAGTTTATAATACCAAGATATTATGAGTCATGTTAATGAAGACTCGAGTATGGGGGAAAACTTGAAAGATATATTGACAACTAATATAAGATTTCCAGTAAAAAATAAAAAGAATACCTAGAAAATATAAAAAAGATAGAAATCACAAATGACTTTGTAATTTTTTTTAATTTATTCAATTTATCTTTAATGTTTTGAACATAAAAAAATACACACATAATAATATTTGAAAAATGTATATGACTTCTAAAAAGGTTCAATTTTTAAGCCATAAAATCAGACCATTGTGCCTTTGGTTAGTTTCTTTCCCGCACGAATAATCTAATCGACCCCATTTAAATTCACGCCACGTTCCTTTGTGAGCATAATCGAATTCAAGTGCTAACAAGATAACTCATAGCTTGTCAAACAATATTTTTTCATTGAAATTAATCTTCAATAAAAAAACATCCAAATTATAATGGAAGTAAAATAAAGCAAAAATAAAATTATGTTTTTTTACCATGGCACATAACTAATTATTTTTTTATGTTAATATAATATATGTTTTTGGCACACAATTTCTGAAGTTGTACCATGCTAAAAAACATAAATTACTTTTTAACAAAAAAATACAGGATGAAACTAACGTGACCCTTACTTTGATCAATTTCCCAGTCGTGTCTCACTTCATGTAACCAGACTAAAAAAATAGTTCGTAACTCCTTACTAAGGCCTAAGGGTAATGGCCGAATAAATCTTCGAAGACAATTTAAGCCCTATGTTATCCCCTAAAGGTTCTAATCTACGCTTACAATAGATAATCTTAGGGTCACAAAGAAACTGGCATCATTCGCAGGCTTACATGGTCGCAAATTCCGAGCAAATGTGATAGAAACTTCCGAGGTGGACGCTTCGTCGACACTTTAATAAAATTGCTTTAGAAGTGAGTTTTCATTTGGTGACTTCGCAGTGATATGTTAAAGGTACATTTTATTTGAACTTTTTATTTTAGATTTTTTAATGTTAAAATGTTATGTCTGAACAAAGTTGTGGTACTGTTCTTGTAAATATTGGAACTTTGATATAGATATAAATGCAAAAACTACGATACTGTTTTGAAAAATAATTATTATAATTTGATTCCTTTTGAACGATTTGTCAATTAGTTTGTTTCAAGTTTTGCACTGAATTTCTTCATTTAAATGATTATCTGTTGTTGAGTATGGTCCTCTTACCTAACAGCTAAACATGTAACCAACACAGGGTCAAAGGAATTTGCCATAATCGCCTCGTTACTCACCGGGATCAGTGAACGCATTCGGTTACTACCTACACATAAACTTTGTACCTAAACTCCTAAAGGAACATTCAACCAGTTTGTTAAACAACGACTTGCTAAATGATCGTAGTAGCATGAAAATTAATATTTACTAGATCAATTATAGCGAAGCTTCAGAGTTAAATAGCTTCTAATCATTCTTTTTACTATCTAACTCATGTATCTGATTTGAAGAATCAAATTCGAATAAAAACACAACATCAAACAAAATAAAAAATAACATATAAGTACACGTAGCTAGGTAAACTAAAAGAACAGTTCTGTCTCTGCCTTTGCAGAATACTAGCGTGATGCAAACTATGTTCGCATCAGCCCTACTTTAACATATTGAGACGTTCTAAAACCACCTTCGAGAACGTTCGAATTTTCCCAACCATTTCTCTTACTACCTTAACTTATTCATGGAACTTAATTTACATGGTAATTAACATCACACTAACATATTCAAATTTAATCACGATCTGAACCAAATTTGATTTTTGCTCTATCATCAAAAATAGGCATATATTTGCATGGTAATGTGAAAGCAGATTGTGGCGTCAGTCAGCCATTGTGTGTCATCTCATGAATATGGGCTATTAACGAATTTGTGTTTTATGGGTCTATCAGGTATGTTTTAATGAGAGAGAATGACATTGATAATGACAAAATTGGGAACAGGGTAGGAGGAAGAAGAATGTATGTTTTAACAGGTCTAAAATTGTCAGAGGATATCAATTAATTTTGGACTGTAATACTGATAGATTACAACTTTATTTCGACTGTAATATTTTTTCTAAGTATAATTCGCTTAAACTTTGTATTCTCACAGCTTGCTTTAGTTTCGTTTAATTTAACTTCTTTGAAACTTAAAATAAAGATTTTTAAATATCACTGTTACTTTTTAAATAAGTCTTGTCGAATATACCAAATTAATTTTCGTTCTCAAATTCTAGTTCTAAAATTATCTGTAACTTCAATAACTTTGAAAAACAACACAGTAACACATAATCGATTATTCAAGAAGTATCGAACATGTCGATCAATCTTCATCCATCAAAAGTAATTATTTCTTTCGTAAAGTATTTTGATGTTTTCACGTTCACCTGTTGGTTTTCTTTAGTTTAAGAAAAGGGTTAATTTTCTTTGACGTTTCTTATAATGTCTTTTTCTTTATTTATTTACAGGTAATAGACAGTTGTTCATCTTTAATTTAGGTATGTACCTCTATTAGTTTGAATCATCTTTGAAAGAAAGCTGAAAAAGGTGTAGGCACATGATGTCATCCTAACCGAATATCGGCTACGGGGCTGTTCACATGTAAGGAGATTAGCCAACTGCGCAGGACATATTATAGTGCACAAACATTTGCGCAGACACAGGTGCACTCACTATTCCTTCACTCTCATAGCCCGATGGGAGGGCAATCCGACACAACCGGAGAGAGATCTGGCACGTACCTAAGTAGCACATGCCTATGTAGGCACATACCTACTTAGTATAATATTCACATAATCAAATCATGTATATCCATATACATAAATAATTCAATGCAACTTTAAGCGTGTTTATATTGCTTAAAGCTTGGTAACTCAATATTTTGTGTTCAAAATTACCTATGCAGATGTTTTTCTTAGAATTTTTAGCACAAGCACGGTTAATGAACCTTTGAACTTTACACAAAATACATGGGAAGATATAATTTTCATTAGGTATATGGAAATTATTGACGGAGCTTTTCAAATTATGCGGTAAAATTATACAGTCTGCGATCAAAATTGTCTGGAGGAGGCCAATGACCTGTCTGTATATTAGTCTAATCGAATTTCAGAAAGAGATTTAAAAGCCTATTAGCTACTCAACTCAAACTTCAACAATTAAACGCTTAATGCTATTCAAAAACTTATTTCATCCTTTAGTTGGGTAATTTTATTAAATCAACTCGTCAAACTATTTTAATAGTTATGAATTTTACGTTACTTATCGCTATTTTCAGCAGAGTTTTTTTACCATTAGGTTCCAATCTTAAAAAACCGGCCAAGTGCGAGTCGGACTCGCGCAAGAAGGGTTCCGTTTTTTTAAATCACGTTTATTGTATGGGAGCCCCGCAAAATATTTATTTTATTCTAGTTTTCAGTATTTCTTGTTATAGCGGCAACAGAAATACATTATCTGTGAAAATTTCAACTCTCTAACTATCACGGTTCATGAGATACAGCCCGGTGACAGACGGACGGACGGACGGACAGAGGAGCGAAAACAATA
Organism: Helicoverpa armigera; assembly: GCF_030705265.1. Taxonomy (NCBI): domain Eukaryota; kingdom Metazoa; phylum Arthropoda; class Insecta; order Lepidoptera; family Noctuidae; genus Helicoverpa; species Helicoverpa armigera. Next base: position 5,325,942 of record NC_087134.1, on the reverse strand, counting down.
GGGTCCCGTTTTACCCTTTGGGTACGGAACCCTAAAAAACTTATCTTAATTTATATTTTTTTACCATAAATTGGTTGAACCTCGCCAACCGTGGCATATTCGGTCGAAGAGAGGACGTGGGTTGACAACCTTTTGCCGAAATAATTATAGCTGCCTTTGTAGATCTGTGTGGGTAGTTCCTATATCAGGAGATAAAGTTAGAGAGTGCATAGGGGCCTATCTTGGATAACAATAACCCGATTGTAATTACTTTTCTAAACTATCCTATTATAGTATCTTCGGTGTTTATTCAACGCAAGATATAAATGAGTCAACATTATCATATCCATACAAAACTATTCAATTTTTATAAACACTAGAAAATTCTCAGAATAAAATTTTACATGAATCGCGAAAACACAAACACAAAGTGTTTGTGTTTTCACAAACAAACACAACGCCAACCAAAAAAAACATCTGATTTCGGAAACAAATTGTTTTAAAACTTCCTTATTTTTAAAGAACGAGAGAAAGAAAATTATGTTACCCAAAGAAAAACAAGTACGTTGGACAATTAATTATTCAAACGTTCCCAAATCTCGGAACATTGAAACAATATTGACGTTAAGGCTAACTTTCCTCATAACTAGGCCTTTTGATAACCGTGACGTTATAGGTCGCCTTATAAAGAGAATAGAATTGATCTTCATCTCGGTTCAAAAGACTTATAGATTTTGTATGGCTGCGTCTGTGTTTACTCTTGAAAGATGTTTGTAAATAAATGTGTATATGGATTAGGTTTGTTTGTTGTGTCTTCGGGTTTTTTTGTGGAATTAGTACTTTAAGATCGTAGTTACTTATCGTTGTTTTGTTATCTAATATTGTTTCGGTGTAATAATCTACTCTTTAGTACCTATAAACGCGTACATTTTTACAGCTTACTCATTTATTTAAAAGAGTATGAATGATACAGAGACTTTCGCTATTAGGTACTCTAAGTTGTACATTTTTGATGTTAAGACTAATAAAAGCAAATGACATTGTGGGCAATCTAATCGCTGAGAGCGATCTCTTCCAGACAACTTTAAAAAGTAAAATGAATGATAGAGTCAAAACCACAGTGTAAACAATTAAAACAAAAAACTCTCCCTTGTTTTAAAGCGTGCCTATAGATTAGCAACGTAATCTCACACTCTGTGACAATACCTCTAAACGAAGTCACATGACTGAAATACCTTTTACTGACTCACGTGACGAAAGTTGTCGCGTATGCTAACAAGTGCTGCTAACGACGTGAATTTAGTTCAGGGTGGTGTAGTACTTGCCAAATATACATAGATTTAGATATTTTATATTATATTTACTGGTTATGAATGTTTTTTTTCATCTGATTTCGGAAACAGATTGTTTTAAAACTTCCTTATTTTTAAAGAACGAGAGAAAGAAAATTATGTTACCCAAAGAAAAACAAGGACGTTGAACAATTAATTATTCAAACGTTCCCAAATCTCGGAACATTGAAACAATATTGACGTTAAGGCTAACTTTCCTTATAACTAGGCCTTTTGATAGATGTGACGTCACAGGTCGCCTTGTAAAGAGGATAGAATTGATCTTTAGCTCGGTTCAAAGGACTGAAAGATTTTGTATGGCTGCGTCTGTGTTTACTCTTGTAAGATGTTTGTAAATAAATGTGTGTATACCTTTACTTACAAACATCTTATCGGATTATTTTTGTTTTTTGTTGTGTCTTCGGTTCTTTGTTTTTTTTTTAATTGGTTATGGTATTTTAATTTAATGGTATTCGCTGTAATGTTCTACTCTTTAGTACATAGGTACATTAAAAATCTGTAAAAATGTATGCATTTATAGAATTGCGTTTACAGCTTACGCATTTATTATAGAAAGTATAAATGATAGATAGATATACATTATTAGGTATACCAATTTTACATTTTCGATCTTAAACCAATTAAAGCAGCTGACATAATGAGCGGTCTTATCACCTAAAGTGACTCTAAAATGACTCAAAACCACAGTATAATTAAACAAAACAAAATATCTCACTTGTTTTCAAGCATGCCTACGGATTAACAACGTAATCCAACACTCTGACAATACCGCTAAACGAAGTCACATGACTGAAATACCTTTTACTCACTCACGTGACGAAAGTTGCTGCGTATGCTAACAAGTGCTGCTAACGACGTGAATTTAGTTCAGGGTGGGGTAAAACTTGCCAAATATACATAGATTTAGATATTTTATATTACATTTATTGATCATGAATATATATTTTTACACACTGGTGGATTTCCCGAGCGGAAAACCGAGCGACATCGTTCAGTTCGCTCGGGCGTTGGCTCGTATAGATAGGCGTCAGCAAACAATTGACAACTGCTAGTACCATGATGACGTTCAAAACCGCGCTACACAGGCCAAATAAACCGAGCGGAAAATCCGCCAGTGTGAAAAGGCAAATCGATGACAAATCCAATGTCGTATTTTTAAATAAATTCATGAAAATTTAAGAAAAATAAGGTTGAATTCAAAATAGTATTTGATAGGTGTTACAGTTTATTCGAATATATTATTTGAAAGGTGTTGTACCACCCTAACATAGAAAAGGTACATACGGTTATTATATTCAGTTTACACAGTGGTAATGACGCTAGAACTACCAGCAAACACGATAAACTTTTGGGGGGAGGGACCGAATTCGTTTGTTTATTTTCTGCTATATTTGGGAAATGTTATTGTTCAAGTTTCGCCGTAATTGTGACTTGTGTTGTCGTTAATGTGGAAATGAAAATCGTTTGGAAGTCAAAATTAGTTTTGTTTTCAAGTTTAAAGAATAGGGAAATCTGTACCAAATGCACAGAAAATTACAGGGGGTAACCAAAATACTAACCGTCTTACCACAAAAACTTTTAAACGTCAGTTTATGCCTTGTCTAAAAAAAATTCAAATTATGACGTTGACATATGGTTCATTTTGCAGCCAAAATTTTATTAGACAAGTGTAAAACAGGGTTTAAAGTTTTTGTAGTAAGGCCCTAAATCTTTATTTCAGACTACATAGCAGCTGTAGGTAGATTAAATTAAATAATGAAAAGAAAATATATTACCGTGATTAAAAAAACTTTGCTATAAATAGCTGTCACATTAGCCAAGTGACAATAGATTCTCATTTCTTTTCAAGACGATCTGTAAATTCATGTCCCATTCTATCAGGAACGCATAGATAACGTTTATTTCTGATACCAATCACCTCTCTTTGATTACACCCGGATTTTGGTGACGCTACTTTCTTAGGACATTTTACCATTAAGAACAAAATGACTTGCTAATATGAGAATGTCTCGTTAGTTCTAGTAACTAATCACGCCTACCGTACGTTGCTTAACCTAAAAACGAAGACGCCTGAGTATCTCCGCTATATTTCCTCTCTCCATGGTTTTTATATTATAGCATCTCCATTCTCCACTCGTCATTTTGTACTTACTCCACGGTTCAGAGTCAACAAAACAAAAGAAATTCAAAGTAAACAAACATGAGTCAAGCATAATGACATTCTAATAAGCCTCCAATGGTTACGGAGCCGTACTAATGTGGAAGTCACACATTCCAGCACTTTCGGTTTCAATCGTCTTTGCATCCTTCCAGCGTTGTAGCGCTTAATGCGAATTTGATGCTTTCGCTTTATTGTTATAGACCTAGTCTTTTCTCCTTCGTGTTATAGACCTATATCTGATGTTAGAATGTACGCAAATGGTTTAGTTGAAATAGAACATAATGGTTCTATGCCTTGTAATTATTTTTTTTTATTCCATTTATTTTAGAGTTTATGTTTATACATATATAATTATAGTAAAATTTCTATTGTATCGTGTAGGTATTTATTTAAACTAAAATTGAATGTGAAAATTGTTTTGTTTGTGAAAAGTCTTTTATGGTTGTATTATTTTGGCAATTACTTAGCTGTTCGTATTTGAGAATTTTAGAACGAAAGGACTACTTTTAAGTTTTTTTTTTAAATATGAGTAATTTTCTATGTTTGAATTTAGTATACTTAAAACTTCATACAAAAATGTCATCACGTCTAGTCTGACCGTACATTTAAAAAATAACAGTTTAATTTATTACAGCAGTATGCAAATTTTCCGCTAGCTTTTCCCCATTTTTCTGAATGCATTACTGCATAGCGGTAGCATTTAATCCTATTCCGAGGCGAGTAAAATATGAGTCTGCGAGAACTGTCTGTTTATGTTTTTTTTACTGCTCTTTATTTTTTTAAGTTGTCTTTTGGTTTTTTGGATGAAAATGTAGGTTTTGTTTGGTATTGTTTTGTCTTTGGTTAGGCTATATGAAAATTTAGGTGTTGTTCAGTATTATTTTGTCTGTGAGATATTTATCTTATTAACTTTTGTAGCCAGCATCTTACTATTTCTGAAAAAGCCCCAACTATAGTGCTAAGACAGAGCCCAAGTGGATTTTGAAACATTTAAGATCTTGACATATGTATATCTTGTATTTATCATATTGTATATAATGTATATTTAATCATCTTTAACCATACGAAAATATTTGTTACCAAAAAGACACCCATTCCTTACCAAGACCATTATCGAAAATCCTAACTCCAAACTTATAACAACACTCTTCGTATGTATATTTGCAAAAGCCTGACAAACAAGCAAAGTTACACGTTTCTCTAAAACATAAACAACGACGATAATTGTGTTGTCTATTATTATCAGTAATTACACACACAACACACACAATACCGTTACGTAAAACAACTCGAAATAGATTGCTTTAATTAAATTAGATGAGCTATAAAAGTTATAATAGGTGAACATCACGCAATGCGCCCTTATCTTATTATGTATGTATTTTTTTTGTGTTTTTATTATAGTCTAGCTATTTTCCGCGGTTTCACTCGTAGGAACTAATGCTCGTATCCAGATAAAATATAGCCTACATTCAGCGAACAAACAAAAATAAAATCTTTATTATTTTAGAATAGAAGTATAGATTTCGCCGCACTTTTTATTGTAAAAATATACTTACCTACCTATTAACTCTCAACACTTGGTAGCATCGACTTATATCAGTGAAACATATAATCATAAAATATATTTAAAAAACATCTCCACACCACTATCTTCCAGACACTTATGAAGAAGAACCACTTTATCAAGCGGTTTAACCTATAAGTCGGACCCTAAATCTTACGCAGCAACCCACTGTACCAAATACTTACATTTATCTCAACAGTACAATATATACGTCATAAGTAAAGCCGTACAAGTTTATTAAAGGCCAGTGGAAGGTACCAGAGGGTGAAATGGACAATAGATTTTTCGGTCCATAGTTTATTATGATCCATTTATAGTCTCGTTTACAAGTCGCATCGCGAGTGAGGGGGTGATTCGATAAATAGGCGAAAATCGATATCGACATCCTTTATAATATGAGAATGAGTCCATGTTCCTAGTGGTAACGGTATCACGGCTGAAAGGATGGACTTATTTCCTTATTTATTATTGTGATTGATACCAGAAGTTTTTCACACTAAATCACAAATTTTTATGAGCACATCATTTTCCTGCCCCTGTTCCCAAGTCATTTGGGGTCGGCGCAACATGTCTTTTTCTTCCATTCCTCTCTGTCAGACGTCATACTTACATCCACTCCTTTCTGCTTCATGTCTTCTTTCAGGCAATCAATCCATCTTTTCCTCGGTCTACCTCTGCCTCTCCATCCCTCCACATTCATACTTAGCACACTCTTTGTAGCATGCGTTTCACACCGTCTCATGAGCACAATAAGCTTAAAAATTACTTAACGATTTTCTAACAGTTTACATTCCTCTTCCATTAAATAAAGCGATTCTTAGAGAAGGTTCAATATGTTTATACTGGCCGAAGCCTGGATAAGCCTCAAGTGAAAGTGGTATCTACATAGTTATCTACTAGCTAGTTTATAAATAAAAACCTTCACGGAACTGCCCTCTTTACGTACCTACTGTTGTGTGGGCGTGGCTAATCACTTTCTTCGCCACTGATTTATATCCATAAAGCAGGAATTCCGAGGCAATAAATTCTCTATCAATAACAGGTACGTTTATTTGTTTTTGTCGACAACAAAAAATGTTCACTCGACTGTAAAATTACGAAAGAAAGAGGATTTATTTTGAGTGTAACTTGTTTTTTTAGTTTTGTTGAAAAGCAATGGATCAAAGGAAGATATTTTGTCAGTGTTTGACCCAAAAACTATTGTTTACCACTGTCTAATTCGAGATTTTGTGGACGACCTCGATTTGATTCATTTCTTTTTCGTTACGTAATTCACTAAGCTACTAAATCGTACATGAAAGCAACACATCTTTAACCTTAAGTAATCTGCCGACCACAATATGACTTTCGTTATGAAAACCACATTTCCCTTTCACTTCAAACTCAACCCTTTAATGTTATGCATCAAACATCTCTAAAACAAATTAACCCAAAAGCCTAGTATCACTACTCCATACAAACGCAAGATAGTTCCCCTGAGATCGTAAGACGCGGTTGCCATAACCTATGTAAGTAAACCCTAATAGACCATATACCTACGGCATGACTTTCATTACAAAACCATCCTTCACTTTCACTTCAGCCACAACCCTTTAATAAAGTCACAAGTTCATCAAACATGTCTAAAACAAATTACCACAAAAGCCTAACCACACTAGACGAAAGACAGTTCCCCTGAGCACGCAAGACTCTTGCATTATAAACTTAAGTAGTTAATGTGCTTAGGTAATAGCCCCTCTCAAGTGATGTGAAACTCGTGTGCTCTAATTGCTCTAAGCCGACCTCAGGCCGGTACGAGCCTGCTGTATCCATTACTAATAGGTTGAAAGCTGGCTGCAGTATGATGATCAATTAAGGTGAACATAGGTACCTATATGTAGAATACTTTCAAAGTGAGTTGCACCATTTAGCTATAACCATAAGCGAACCATTTTCAGCTGACAAAACGCCGATTTGACCAATGAGCGGCAAGTATTGGCTGTTTATAGTTTGGTTTTCGTTATAATGAAACTCACCTTTATTACCGATTGCGGGAGTAAGGTGAAGTCTAAAAATATGTGGGTAACTTTTTAACAGGGAGCCGATTCTTGACATAAGACACAGTAGAAGTTACCTAGTATTATTTATTATTCCCAGGATTTATGTGAATGTTTTTAATTATATTTAATATGGCTTAAATGCTCCTAAAAGGACACATGTCTTTGCCAATTCTCTCATGAATGTTTATTCAGAAGGCACTCCTGCATTTTCTTTTACCGATGAAAAGTGCTTTTACTGAGGCCCAAGGCTTGCACTAGAGAAGTAGGAAATTGCTAAATCATTTAGATTTTCCTTGCTAGCAACGTTTTAAAGGAAAAGGAGCGAACAGGTGGTTGCACGCAGTTTTCAATGAAAAATGGCTGGAAAAATATTGTGCTCATTTATTTTCTTAGGAAGTTACAGGTATAGTCGTTTGTTAAAATTCTCGCGTGTGTAGAATGTTTGCTGTTTAGATAGTTTTTGCTGATTGAGACTAAATGAATATACAGCTAATGTTATCTTATTAGTACTTATCTATTTCTATGTATCAAGATTCCTGACGAAAGAATAGCATTTTTGTTTAAAGCCCTGTAATGGTTATGTTAGGAGCTGTAATTAAATGTGCATATGCAAATGAATAAAATATAAGCTGAATAAGCATAATATATATCCTGAAATGTTACAACGAAACAGCTAGCCTAGGTTTTATTCACACACATAAACAAAGCGTAGGCTCGCTAGCAAAAACGCACACATACAAAGTTAAGCTTATAAACGAACACTCGACACATTATCACAAAATCAACACATTAGCAGAATTAATACTTCACCTTTGTATAACAGTGTAATGCTCCCTATCAAACAAGAGTCGGCTTACTAAACAGATATACGCTCATTACGTGTTGGACTACGTAGGAAATCGTGCCGAAAATATTAATGGGCAACTATGTATTTGCTCGCTAATTCACTTATACTCAGAGATAAATCTAAACAGTAGGTATGAATCTCTTCTTATAACTAATTCCTACGTCAGTCAGACTTTCACACTAACGGAATTTGTCGCGAGTATACGCTCGGTTTTTCGTAACGTTACGTCAGATAAATTATTATTGTAAATCTTTTGACTGGGTTTGCTCTTAAATTGTATCACGGATACACATATGCTGTGATGTTAATTGAGAATAGCATTCGGACAAAAATCCATAAGTCTGAAAAGCCAATCCAATGTAGCTAAACCTAATACATACATTGAATTATCATTATTTTAGTAAACGGAAGTACCTAGGGAGTACCTATGTATACTACAAGGAAGTGTCTAAGAAAGTATACAGGGGAGTACATAAATAACTACAAGAAGAAGTATATAAGAGTAGTAGCTACTCCAGTTCAGTCGCATGTGGTCGACTATGTATACTTAGCTTTAGCCGCTTGACTAGTTCTAGTCACACTTCGGACTGTACCCGTAACATATCATAGAGGTTCGTCCGATGTAGATATAGCCCGAAATTTTTACTGCTTTATACACATTTTTTTTCTTAACTTCATAAGCAAAGATCAAACTTCAGACTCATCAAATTCTATCTTCCTTTCCTTACTATAAATCCCTTGACGAAGGTTTCCCTTGAACCTTTGACAGCCACCCGTATGGCACAGCACTAATTGAGGACAGTTGCCACTCAGGAAATGAACCCGGTCCAAAAGGCTAGCAAATTGAACGGCCTCAACATTTCCGTTGCCAAATGAGATTTTCGGAGGCAAATGGCACAAGATTAGAACGTTTGAACTTCAAGATAAACTGATGCCCGCTGGAGTTTGATAAGGATCTGATATCTGATTTGCGAGGAGTATTAACTTGAGGATGATAAGGGATATTTATGATTAGTTTAAAATAGTTAATTTTGAATTTAAAATGTAACTTCAATCTCAATTATATCTACCTAATCGAATGTGACAAAATCTTATTTCCTATTTTAGGAAAAAAGACCCACTATAATTTAAAAACACGGTATACTTAATTTGATCCTAAGAGCAAGATTTCATTACACAAATGTTATTATTTTTTTATTATGGCAAGTACTGATGTTTCCTGTTAGTACGTTAAGCTTTTATTGCATATAAAACATGTCACCCTTATAAGCACTTTACCACAATCTGGTAAACGTAGATACAAATTACTCAACAGGAATGCTCACATACATTTAATCCTATGAACGTCAAAGTTATGACGAACTTAAATTATTACATCCAGTGCGCTTGCAACGTACAAAGCTACACGTCACCCCCGTTACACACGAATACTTTATGAGCACAAGTCAAACCCTCACAATGATGAAACAGTAATAAACTATGACGACGAACATACAGCTTAACCGAGTAAAACAAACAAAACACTGCTCGCCTTCCCACGCGAGTTATAAAAGTCCCGAGAGGTAAATGGGTCAGTTTGCCCCTCACGGTATGGTTAACAACCTGTCACCTCCTTACTCACACACTAATGCTTCAAAGCTGGCTGACAACACCCTGATTGCTTGAAGCCCCACTTAATGTACGAATGAGAGGCTTAAGGTACCTGCTCACCACGAATATCACCTGATTAGACGCGACAGCTAGATTACCAAGTAATCAGGACACACGGCTGTGTCAACACATCCAATTAACACTATATCTTAGGAACACACGCTGTCTATGAATAGGCTTAAGGTGTGGTCTAGCTATCTATTCGACCACCGTGAAGCTTCACTGTCGCGTATTGAAACCACAGGTCCAATCTTAGAAGCAATCTGGCGTGCGAAAGAGATTTTATTTTCTCGTAAACTGGTCACATGTCGTCTAAATTGGAAATACGTGATCGAGTTTCATGGTAATGACCGTCTTTTATGTCGGTTGTAACTTACGTGCCATATAATTGAGTATATAAGTTATTATTTACGCGACTTAAGCACGGTGTGGGTGAACCCTTGGGGCAGAATACGTGTTTCCTTCGTCGTGTGCCAAGGTTGCTTCTGATGAGACAAACTTATCCAGCCATTTCGCGTCCTAACTTTGATATTAACAAAGAGTTCCCTTGCGCCTTCTTGTGATATAAAACAAAGAATGCGATATCGTAATAACGACTTTCAGAGCTTCAAGAACAATATGCCGGATGAAAACCGGCAGACCGTTATAAATCTTCGGTACGTTTTGCGGAGAAATTCTTAAACGCGGCATTTTAAACATTTAGCTGTCTTTCAAAATTCTATATAATCTATATTCACTCAATGATTTATTTACCTGTGACTATTAGCTACATTACGTTGTTGCTAAAGAATATTTGCCAGTCATTCATAAGCATAATACCTATTTATGATATAAAATTAACATTTCAATTGAAGCTCGAAATATTAAAAATAGGAAAGCGAGATCCAATAACTGCATGAAATTTTTGAAATAGATTTTTGATAGAAAATCAAGAAATAGCAGCTTCTGTTCTCTTTAAATATCAAAGGCTGAATCTGAAATTGTTCGATAGTTGGAACATCTGCCGTCTACATACGAGTACTAGCTTCCTGGCTTTAAATTCCTAATGTGTTCGACAAAGGCACGACATTCAATTTCCCAGACTTCCTCAACTTTCTTCACGCATGTGCTATTCTGAACTATCTTTGGAATTATCTGATATAGGTTCTTTAAAGAATGTAAAATAGCTTCAGAATGAATATTACTGGACATTATATAGCGAAAAGGATATTGAGGTCAGACTGATTTCTGACCAGCTAACACTTCCAACCAGAATTATTTTGGATAACACTCTCTAAACAACATGGTGGAAGGGATGAAAATGACCGTGAACAGTTAAAAAAGTATACAATAATAAGAAGTATTATTGAGAATTGTTATAAATAAATAACAAAACGATCACCATGACACAGCAATTCTACCGTAAAAATTAATACTTTAAACTCGAAGCCAAAAATTGATATCAGAAAATATATAGAGGTATATTATGTAACTACTCGACATTAAATTAAAACGTTTTCAATCAGACGCACAATACGAGCGTTCATTACAAATAAAAGCTCGTTATTATTTAAAATCGTTATTATTGCGTACTTTATTTAAAACTGTTCATTATAATATCCAGGGCCGTGTCTGCGTGTTCATGATATAGCATTATTATTAAATTCAATTCGGCAGAATGAGATAGGTAATATTTATTGATTTATTATTCTACGCTTGCCATTACTCGTGTATATTATTGTTTACATGTAGGTACATTTTTGACTTACCTACTATTGCGCATAGTTTAAGTTTCACTTCTATAAATTCTCTACCTGCATAAAAATAAATTATGTAAACTTATACCTAACTCTAACTATCAAAAAAGTAGTAAACATGTAAATTTAACAATGACTTTATCTGACCTATACTAATAAAATTAAGAGGAAACACTTTTTATCCGGGTGAGGGAACTAGTTCCCATGGGATGCAAGTAAAACCGCGGGAAACAGCCAGTCGTACCTATATACTCCGATACCCGATTAAATTCTCACCTCGTAGCATCGTCCACATATTATTTAAGAGCAATGGCGGATAATACGAGTACATCTCTTCTGTGATAAACTTAATTGAAATCGTGAAATGAATCGATAGTATTGTGATGGTACTTTTCCGATACTTTTCTAAAATAATCTACATATATCAGCCTGCTTCTATCCAATTTTGAACGTGGGCCTCTTCCGCACTCTTCCACTTCTGACATTTACATGTCCTTTGATGTCCTTCTTCCATCTCATAGATGGTCTACCCCGCAGTCCAGAATGGTTTAATAGCTTGAACATTCCTCGCAGACTGCCCACAAACAGCGATGGATAGAGAAAGATGGAATTCTATAGGGGAGGCCTTTGCCCAGCAGTGGAACAGCATAAGCTAATAAAATAAAAAAGAACACTTTCGTGTTCCTCTTCTTAAAATGTTCAGTAAATATAACTATCGATATAGATACAATTAGTTTTACAAAAATAAATATCATATCTAAAGGAACCAACGTGTCAATTTTGTCAAGAAGCTGTTTACTAGAGTTGCTCCAGTTAACGTTGCACCGAGAACGTTTGATACATTTTATTTCTCACCTCTAGTAACATTTTCCTGTACTTGACATGTTTTCAATCGAGAGCAGGAAGGAGGTTGTTAGCTCCAATCGTATGTTTTATTCGAATGATTACTGACACGTACGGATTGTTCCCTAGTTGTAGAACGTCAATTGTTAGACCTAAATAAATAGATGTTTTAGACTTTTGTTGTGTTTTATAATGTGATTAATTATGACTTTCTTAATTTGGGAATGAAGCGAGTTAACAGAATGGGTTGGATATAGAATTTAGTTTAAAAATTATCCTACTAATATTATAAATGTGAAAGATTGTGAGAATGTATGTTTGTCATTCTTTCACGCAAAAACGGCTGAACCGATTTGGTATGTAGATAGGTGAGACATAGGCTACTTTTTACCAATACACCACGCGGGCGCAGCCGCGAGCTGGAGCTAGTTTATAATAATTTTCAATCCGTTCTAGAGTTGTGTTAATGAATGAATGAATTATCCCGTGAGCGATTTTCTTTGCATTTTTTGATAACGAGGCGATACTTCTCATCCACAAAATTCACGATACTTTTATCCATACATTTGTTTTCTATTTAAAATGTCATGATGCGGTTGGGTCAAATATTTTAAATCAGTTCGTTTAACTGAAATTGGGTTACACGAACCTTGTTCATAAATTAAGACTGTAAGATAATACTATCCTTAGACTAAAAGCTCCAATGGCAAACACTTTCAGCAATTAGCCTCTATCCTTCAAACAACTTGTACAGACAATTTAAACAAAACATTTACTTAAAAGCACTCTCACTACTAATTTGTCACTGCCATTTGTAAAAAAGAAAAAAATAAAAATAACATTTCGGTGTTCCAAGTTTGATTTGAAGTTCAACATTCCATAATTGAACGAAAGCAAAAGAAATAAATTCAAATTCGAATTTCAAATACTCTTGTGTTGCCCAAAAACAAAAATACATTCATAATTTTACATTTTAAATTGTCACAACCGTTGTTTACAATAAAGACACGAAAGTTTTACATTAAAGACAAAGTTTAGAACAAAACACTTGGAATAAAGTAATATTAAGTTCTCTATATTGTTTTGTTTACACCTAAGATGAAATGAGTTTGCTCTAATGTTTCAGGCTTTGAAAACAGTAAACTTTTGTTTTCACACATTGCAACACTGAACAACTTTTTGACTCGCTTTAAGTACTATATTGTTTATGATTGCTATATGAAATAAGTTTCAAAACGAGAATAAAATGACTTAGCAACTGTTTTTACCAAAATGGTGGAAAACACAGTTGGGAGCCGACTTTAAAAGCTTGTATATAATGACTGTCGACCGTTAAACTGCTATACTGCAAGTACTCGTTTGTAGTGCCAATGCAATGTAAACGTCGTAAACGAACCATGAAGGTACACTTGCGTCGTAAATTGACAAATTAATTATTGTAACTGGCCGCTGTCAACGCAACACTTCGAAAAAAGAATTTAAATTCGTTTGTTTTTTCCCTTGTCAATGTGAAGTTGTTCCATTTTCAAATTATAGAGGGACGTTTTGTTTTTGCTCGTTCCTGAAGAATCTTCATACTTTATTCATTTATTATTCTAATTTAAAATTCGCAGTCATTAACCATGCAAATGTTCTACTTTAGAACTTAAGCTTCCTTCGACTTTGCTAACAAAACATCGCGGGAAATTATGTAGTTATTGTAATTGTATAGAAGTTTGTGAACTTGCGTTAATTTATGAAGATGTGTGCATGATGTTAAAACTTCTTTCGGTAAACACGACAAAAAAGCAATTGTGGTCTTTTGGGGTACCTAACGGAATTAATATAACATGTCTGAAAACAATATAGGATCAAACGTTATCTTATGTTTATCGCTGAAGTTATGTTTTGGGTAACTTTGTGAACTTTTATATTATTATCGTATGGCATTTGTAATGTTTGTTCAAGTCGTAAAGAAAGGACAAAGTAAAAAAGAGCCATAATTTTAATAAATTAAGTTTGTTTTTGTTTGTCTATTTACGACTTAGTTAATTAGGTAGGTGCCGTGCTTAATTTATGACTCAAACTTATTTTTACTATTTCCAGAAATGCGTCTGTAAAAACATGAAGGGATCAAAAGAGGTTTTTGTTTCTAATCAATCACTTACCGTAAAATAACTATGATTATCATATATCCAAAGTTCGCAAGAAAAATCGCCAGTGTGAAAATGCTCCGACAACATGTCAACAATTAAAATGTAATTACTCAGGAAACAAAACTTAGCAAAATCAAAATTAGAACCAAACTATTTTCAAAAGAGTTTTGACACGTACAAAGACAAAAGCAACAAGACATAAGACATTCGGCCTACTTTTCCCCTGTATCACATTTAGCAGTGGAAGTAGATCTATCAAAACATGCACCACTGTTTACAAGTTTACAATATCAGATATGCAGCGAACTGTCTGACAGATCCAAATATCGGAGCGGATTCCTGGACGAACGCCAAGCCCACCATTGTACGCCGATCCCTAGAAATAGGTACATCAACATTAAATAGTTTTATTGTGATCCAATAGATTTTCTTGAGTCAGGTATTATTGGGCTATTTTTGAACGGATTTGATGGTCTAGATTTTGATGCAACAAAAATGTTGTGACGTATAAAAATTTTGTTGAAGGAGATTGGAAATTTTCCGTTAGGTTAGAGTGTAAGTGATAGATTTAATAAAAATATTGATAGGAATATTTCTTATCAATTGCGTGAGAAGACTAAATAAACTTTAACTTTAAATCTAGTTTATTAAGGTCCTAACATCTGTCATTTATACAGCTAATAACAATTATATAAACCATCAACTACAACAAAAGCGCACCCAACTCCATACAATGCGCCTTCTTTCAATCCCTCGATGAAATAAAGAAAATAAACAATAACACATCAGCTACACGAGTTATACTTCAAAAGTTTACATTGTATCCAACACTGAATAGAATCCAGTCCGCGGTTTAAATTCTTAACAAAAGATCCAGTCGCGTCGTACATATTGTATCTGTTGGGAACTACCGTTCTGCCTATATAAATTGTCTTTGTTTAACTATATTCTGAAATAACGTATGTATAACTTTTTGGTGACGTTCCCAAAAAAAGGTCTTCTTCTCGGAGTATTTATTATGCTACTGCAGTCTATGGTCGGTAGACTGTTCGTTATTTGAAAGTAGTTAGCATATTTATCAGCTACGCTGACAGCTTTTGATCGATCATAAAGGTGCAACAGTTGTCCCGATTATATAGTCCACAGAATATTCGAGAATCAAGAATGGGAACAGATTTCTCTCATGTTTGCGTTGCATCTGAATTAATCTTATTTTATATCACATAATTTTTCCAATTTTAACTAATGTCATTTGTGTCTTGTTGCAGGTACTTATACCAGAAATCATGCAGTAACTCTTGTCACCACAGTATGTGATATAAAACTATCTTCATACATTAAATCAAAACATTAACTTATTTTATTGACACCCCAAATAGATGTATTAATTCATACAATTATTAAATAACAATATATAGCTATTTGCAGAATGTCAACACAGACTGACTTAATAAATAAAATATTTAATCAGGACTCTCGCGAGCAAATAAACACACCATATTGCAGAAATACAGATGAAAATAATTAATACAAATAATAAAATACAATAGTACCAGTGTTAACATAAATAAAGCCTACAGTCAAACTTCACACACATTTTACTATGTAAATAATTCTCCATTTTGCAAGCTTTTAGTGAAGACTAAAAGGAATTTCAACCAACCTTGTCATATATTGACAAAGTTCCTCAAGGTTAGGAACTTCAATTTATATCAGCCCTGAGACTTCAAAGGTCAATGGGTCAGCATGCCATTAAATTGTATGGAGGATATCAGATAAATGATGATATACGTAGTACCTATGTATATGCTCATAGTTATGCCACCGATATTGAATAACCACTTTAAAATGATAATATTATGTTACGTCCAGAATACATAGGCCCTTTATACACATCGCCGTATGTCACAACAAACGTCAATGAAGTGTCAAACTCAGTACATTTACACCAATTTACACTGAGTTCTCTATTTCGTCGCGTATATGCATGTACACTGGACGTGCCAACGTTGAATTGGGTGGATGACTAGGTCAAAAATAAATTACGTTGTCATATTCATTTAGTGAAGCATCTAAAAATAATGTCACTTCCATTTATCGTTTTGATGGAATAATTGATTAAATTTTTTTATTGATAATATAAGCTAAATAAGAATCCAGTTTGATGTGAAAAATCTGTGACGTCATATGTTGCGCTTACATACATATTGCAAAGAAAGTGACAGTTTTTGACAGTTAAATAAAAGTAATGAATTTGACTCGTTGGAAACTACCGTATTGAACAAATGTGTTCTTATTGCAACAGTCAATTGTTTTCTTGAGATAGAGTTGTTCTTCTAGGATATTGACAAAGTTAGAGCTCACTGAGGGCTTATCGAAACTTTTTTCTTACAAAGTAATATATTACTGTTTAATATAAGAATTTTTAATATTTATAATTAACAAGACGATTAACGCTCAATCCTTCTCCGCGTGATAGGAGGCCTGTGCCCAGCAGTGGGACGATAAAAAGGCTGGAACAGACAAGATATCATAACGCTACAAATACTTTGTTATCACAATGATATATTCTAAACTCAATATCCCAGTTATTTCAATTTCCACTACAAATTCCTTTAACATGAAAATCCAGGCATGTTTGCAGTACATTACACGTTACCTACATAGCTAAGAACCATAGATTAATCCAATAACTTTGTTGTACAGATAACAACACTTCTTGTTACGAAGAGGCTGCGCGCGTGTATCTGTTGGAAGATCTTTGATATTAATTGCGTACATTAATGGGTAATGGACTGGAATAGGTTTTAAGCTAATCATTTTACGTGGAGGATTTTGAAGGAATTTGATGATATGGTTTTAAAATAAAATTATGTAATTAACGTTAAAGTAAGAGCTTTAAATGGTTGTACCTTATGATTGAAATGATAAGTGCACAGATGCTTGATCAAAACGGTCATCAGAATTATTTTCACAATATTTTGTTTTTTATCAATTTGTGTTTTTGATAGTTAGGATAGATATACCTACCTACATTCTTTTCCTGGAATAATAAATGTAACTCAAAACCTCGTTACTTTTGACGAGGCTTTGTAAAGGAACACAAAACAAAACCTGATTGATTTAACAAAACAAAAACAAAACCATATCAAAGAAAATTCGCCATGGAATGCTATCGCATATAAAATGGAAATGTGTCCCAAATTCATAGCTTTTTGAGGACGCACTTGAATCTAATTTAGCACAGATAATATTATCAGTCGGTTAGATTGCATTCAGAAGTCCACTTCGATAAGGTCTATATTTTAATTGATATAGCTTTTTATGCACTCATTTTTTTATACTGGGACTTATCGAAATATTATGAACCTAACCTGAATTAATTATATACACGAAATAAAAATTAGAAAAAACGTACCTAAATTCTTGTCATTGGCAAACCATAACTTCCACTTTTGTTTTCCCAATCAACTTTAAAATAACATTTTACTAATAGATTTCCCCTTTACCAAGAAACAAGAAACCTAAGCAACCAAGACTGCCTCTTTGCATAATAAAACGCAACTTACATCCAATACGACGCTTACATTAAATATTCATATGTTAAGAGCCTGATAACAGAACGATGATCACATTATTACAAGGATGATGGCTGGATCCAACATGGCGGCTGGTAATTAAAAAATAATTAACCGCTGATGAGGTGGGTATATCGGGGTACAGTCTGAACATGTTATCAAGAGAATCTTAAGATATTGGAATCAATATTATGAATAGTAATCGGTGAAAAATACTTACTGCAATGCTATAAAACAATTATTAAATGCTTTTAAGATTTATACCTGAGAAAAAAAAATGAGGATATAATGTCGTAGCCATATCGTAGATTTGACCACTTCATGAAATGGTCGAATTGATTAAATGAATGGTCGATTGAATGAAATAAAGTAGATATCAAAAAATATTCGTTAAGAAATTTCAGTTTCTTGGTTCAATATTCCTAAAATTCATATTTAAATTGGGTAATAGGTAAATATGTAGGTCCCTTGGTAGCTACTTACCTACAGTAAGCTTGAAGGAAAAATGAAGACATAAATAAAACGAAGAGAGAAATTAAAACTCGTATTTACGATATTTTTTCACAAAGGTCGATATAAAATTCTGTTCAAAGAAGACGAAGCCTTTGATGATAATAAATAAATGTGAAACAGATACATACATTAATATCGGAAGCAAACGTTACTGATATTAATTATAGAAATAACGCAATATGCGTGGGCATTGCTTAATTTAATCGCGCGGGCATCGTTTTGATATTACCTATATTCAGTCTATTTCCATTTTAATAATTATGTATATAAGTACCTACTCTGCTGTTAATATAATTATATAAGCAAGTAGATACTAAGCTGTTAATAATTTATTTTCTTAGTAAAAACTATACAGGTAAATGTCAATCACATTTCTCAGAGATGCAATTTCTTAAAAAGCACTTAAGAAAAATATCCTTAAATGTGAGAAGTTTAAACAATCTTTAATCAGGTAAAGTTTAATTGTACTTTTTACTTATGCTTAAGTTCTCTATACTGTATGTATAGGTAAACATTCTTGGCGGCCGTTACGTGTGGTCAGAAGCCAGTAAGTCTGACACCAGTCTAACCAAGGGGTATTGGGTTGTCAGGGTTACTGGGTTGAGGAGGTCAGGCAGGGCAGTCGCTCCTTGTAAAGCACTGGTACTCAGCTACATCTGGTGAGACTGGAAGCCGACCCCCATATGGTTGGGAAAAAGGCTCGGAGGATGACTGTATGTATCAAGGAAATTCATTGTCATCAACTAACTAAATCTTAGCCCCTGACTGGTACCGAGAAATTTAGAGCAAGCCAATAGCATGATCTAGGAATAAGCTCTAACCAGAAATTCAATATGTCAAGCTTAGAAGTCACCACTAACGATATTTCTGAAAATCCCCATCAATTTCAATCTCATACGTGTAGCTACCTGTGACACCTAGGAATAATACAATTTGCAAGTTTAGTTTTTTCGTTTACACTGATTTCCAGTAAATCTACACAATGTATATACTTGTTCTGTATAATTTTAGTTTTTCTAACCTAGTAGACATACATGGGCGGCCATGGAGTTTGTTGCGCCACTTATTTTTCAAAAAAAAAAAACAGAAAGTGATAAAGAGTAGGCATTTTGGAGGCTGTCTTTTGAAGTTTCAAAAGTGCTGATATATCAGTCTAATTAGATTTTTTACATTTAATATGCAAATTTATGCGTCGTGATACTCAAACAACATCGTTTAAAAGAAATCTATTAGGTACATACCTATTAAATTGTATAAAAAATAACCTCGCATTACGGAACTGTTAAAAAGATCACCCCTCGCGAAGCTCCAACATTGTTGTTGAAAAATCTCGAATGTTCCATTTATAACGTTAACGATGTCAGTGGCAGTCCTAAGGTTACTCTTTGTATCCTTCTGAATGTGCGCCGAATTCCATTGCCGGGTAAATATATATAAAAATATACCAGATATAATGTTAACATACCACAATGTGTATGGCAGTTCGTGATATTAAATATATCTTGTGAAATGTGCGATTACGCGTTACGACATTCCGTATTTGAATTTGAACATTCGAAGAACATTTTCATTCCGATTTCGAACGTATGCAACGTTTCTTTTCTTAACTTATAAAAATAAGGTTAATCGCAGAAAATCTTGTCTATGATAGTTTTAAGCGCCACAGAGCGCTGATATTATTGTAGCACAGGCTTAGAGTGGACTTGAAGCTTTTGCTACGCGGCACACATAAAAATTCTTTACACACGAGCATGGTCTTGTGGAATAAAAGCGTTTTATTTTGTTTCTCTATTATACAACTTATTTTCCTGGTATTTTAAGCTTACGCTTTGTGACAAGTTTTCCTACTTTAATATAAAAATAGTAGGATAGGGGACAAGGAGGTAAGACGGGGTAGCGGGTAAGACGGGGTACCCAGCGAAATTCACAGTTCAAATGGACCAATCACGTTCGTTCATTCATCGTTCGACGCGTCGCCATGACACTTGTCAGTTGACCGGCGTTTCGCGGTTCACAAGTACGCAGTGTCGAAAAAAAAACAAAAAAAGTGTTTTACTGCAAATTGTATATCATATTTTGTTTAGGTTTGACACGTGACTGTTGTTTGTTAAATAACGTTAGCTGGTGAGGTGTTGCTGTGATTGACGCTTAAACTAACCTATAATAAGGTAAGCATTGTGTTTTCTTAAGATTGTCAGCTGTTTATTTTATTCGTTATTTTTTTTACAAAATAGCTCTGCAGGCAAGATGGGGCAACGGGGTACCCCATCTTGCCCCCAATGAAAATAATTTTATTTTTGTTTGTTTTCCGTAAAAAATAGTATGTTTTTTGTCAGCTTATTATAGTTTACCTTTTTAGAATGGTTCGTGACTACAAACGCACGACTGACAGAGGGTCGTGGTCCGAAGAGTCCATGCGAGAAGCTGTTCAAGCGGTTTTGGATGGAAAAATGGGATATTATAAAGCAGCGAAACAATTTAATGTGCCACAGACGACACTGGAGAGAAAAGTTAAGGCTGCTCGACCACTATTAAATGAGACATCTAAAGAAAACTTACCCTTATCCATACCAATTAAAGTACCATTGGGTCCTAGGCAGCCTGTTTTTTCTTTATCTGAAGAGAAGGAGCTTTGTGCCTATTTACTAGAAATGGAAGAGAGGTTATATGGACTTACGGTTAAAGATGTAAAGACATTAGTATACCAGTTAGCAAATAAAAATAATAAGCCTAATCCATTCAACGATGAGAAAAAAGAAGCTGGTAGAGAGTGGATAAATGGCTTCCTAAAACGACACCCAGAGCTTTCGATTAGAAAGCCTGAAAATACTTCTGCTGCCAGAGCATCTGGTTTTAACAAAGTTGCAGTCGAAAAATTCTTCAATTTCCTCGGCAACGTATACGATGAGCACCAACTAACTCCTGACCGTATATATAACTGTGATGAGACGGGGGTTTCTGTTGTCCCAAAGACAAATTCAAAGATAATCGCTAAAAGAGGACGGAAACAAGTTGGGGCCATAGTTTCAGCAGAACGAGGACAGACGGTAACGGTCGAAATATGCTTCAGTGCAGCTGGAAATTACATGCCACCTATGCTTATATTTCCTCGAAAAAGGAATAATCCAGAGCTGATGGTAAATTCACAAGCTGGTGCTTGGGGCACATGTAGTGATTCGGGCTGGATTAATTCCGAGCTGTTCCTTCAATGGTTTAAGAGATTTGTGATTTTCAGTGGAGCATCTAAAGAGAGACCCGTGCTTCTTTTGCTGGATGGGCACAGCACCCACACTCAGAATATCGACCTGATCAATGAAGCTAGAGCTCATGGTGTTATAATCTTGTGTTTTCCTCCACACACGACACACCGTTTACAAGTAGCGGATGTTGCGTTCATGCGGCCATTGAGCGTTTATTATGAACAAGCCGTTACAGCCTGGCTGCGCTCTAACCCTGGACTAGTCGTTACAATCCGCCAAGTCGCTGAAATATTTGGAAATGCTTTTGTTCAAGCAGCCACTATGTCTACCGCAGTAAATGGATTTCGTAAATGTGGGATTTGGCCCTATAATCCAAACGTATTTTCTGAAACAGATTTTGCCCCTTCTTTGACAACCGAGATCCAATTAAATGAAAGTCAAATTTCCACAAACCGAGAAGTATTTCAAGATACAAGCAATATCACTAGCGTCCAAACTTCAGACACCGTAGCTGTACAAACAGCTGATAATTCTGCGACTTTTAGCAGAGACGTAATTGATGATTCTTTGCCAGGGTGTTCCCACTGGAGTCCCAGGATAGTTTATCAGGAATCGGCACCGCATCAAACTAAAGACCAACCGAATACATCACAAGCAGAACAAAATCAATCCAACGAGCAGACGCAGTCACTAGAACTAGCTGAAAACCCTGTTTGTCAGGAACCAGAGACATCACAACCAGCTAAAGTGCCCAGATGCGGTAAAAGCGACAGTAGCTTTGTTTTGACTTCTCCAAAAGAACTCTTTCCACTTCCGCTTACTAAAAAATCCTTTCGTGTTGCTAAAAAGCGTGGGAAAACAGCAATTATCACGTCGTCTCCCTACAAACAAGAATTAGAAGTCATCGCCCAGAAAAAAAAAGAGGCTGAACAGAAAAAAATAGAGAAAATAGAAGCAAAAAAGAGAAAAGATGAATTAAAAAAACAGAAGAAAACTACTACAAAAGCTCAAAATAAAAAATCTAAGAAGAATAACCGATCAGCGAAAACAGCAAAACAGCGAAGAGTCTCATCATCTGAAGATGAAAGTGAAGAAGAGGGGGACACGCCATGTATGTATTGTGAGGAAGTATATTCCGTTTCCATTGAAGGGTGGATATCATGCTCACTATGTGGAAGGTGGGCTCATATTAGCTGCGCAGGAATAGATGATGATGATGACGAAGCCATCCATATCTGCGAGTTCTGCCAAGTCAAATAATCATCTTTCTCTGTGAAGAATTCTCATTACCCCATCTTACCTCAGGGGGGTACCCCATCTTACCAGCACCATGGGGCAAGACGGGGCAAAATACCTTTTTTTTATTTTTATTTTTTTCTCTTAAATGTGTTGCCAAAAGTTCCTAATGACACCAAATATTAGAATAGTAATAATTTTTTGTTAATTAAAAAATAAATATGATTGTTTCAATATGTATTTTTTTATATTATTGACCTTTAAAGCTTAAGTACCCCATCTTGCCACCCTCTCCCCTAAATGTTGTTTTAACGTAACAGTCACTAATGGGCATAAAGCCTATTTTTCACGTTCAATTTATTTTTATCAGAAAGACAAGCAATAATAAATTAAATATTGTAATTTAATATAATTCAACCTTTAAAATATATAAAGAAAAAAAAGAATTATCGTTTAATTTTCGAACACCCAATAAACAATATCATAAGCTTCAATAAATTCATAAATTGAACGAACCATTCGATAAATGAACAGTATAAACAGCCCAACCGCACACCGCCAATCAGAGCGCGGTACGCCGCACCGTAGTGACATCTAATGAAACTCACATTCGTTCACACTCCACGTACCTACTGACAACTCAGTAATACGATCCGATCCACGGTTTTTTTGTAATTACGAGAACGAACATGAAGTGACTTTGGCTGTCGAACTGATACGAGAAGTCACTTTTGTGCGAGATTTGTAGGTGAAAATTGATTGAGTTTTGACTAGTTTTTCCGATGGTGCTTCAAATTGACTAACTGGGATTGCGTTGACACTTTTCTCTACTTTAGCAAACAAGAACAGAATTGAAATAACTTTCTATTTACCATTTTTTGTTGAATATTTTTGTTGTATCACTAGCTCACGTCCATATATCTTAACTTAAACAAAATAACGTTCCTTTTCACAGTAGCCAAACAACTTTACTTTCGAATTCAATTAAGCCAGCGTCTGCAATAAGCGAGCGGTGAATGTCATTATTTCTAATAATGGTTGAGTGTAAGTAATGCAGTACAGAAATTTAATTTACTCGGAGCAGACGGTGTAGGATCATCCTTTAGCTTTTATAATATAAAATGCATTTTCTTCCACGTAAAAGAATTTCATGGAGTGTCTTTTCCAACCTTTGTTTCGTCCTGTTCTATGGCAACCGTGATTGTTGAAAGCATTTGACATTTCGTAAAAGAGCCTTATAATTGTGTAGTTTAAAATTACTTTTATTATGCAAACAACCATTCTCAAATTCTATGTCAAAATTATAGTATACCATGTCCAATGGAATCCAGGTAGAGGTCCAATTAAAAAAATATTTTAGAGTTTGATTCACACCTAACAGACTGCTGGCTTTTTATCCTGGAACCAACGAAATAGTTACCACGGGACGCGTATATGCTATTAGGTACCTATTTTTCTCCAGCCATCACCAAGAAAAACTTGTCAAACTACGGAAAGGACTTAGTCAAACATGACCTACACAACCCAACTCTTTACACTGAAAAGGCAAGATGTTACAAATCAAGTTCAACAATTCGACCCATCCTTTTCTTGACACAAGTCAATGGTATTATGGCGAAAAAAAAACTTGTACATAATGAACAAAACGAAATATAATAAAAGCAGCTTATTAAAGACTTATGGCGCAACCAAAAAGGAGGGTTCTTGATAATTTTATAAAGAGGGGCTTCTCTGCCAATTAACACCCTTTAGCGTTCCGCTTAAGTGGACGAGCCACCTTTTAGGCGTCGAACGAACAAGACTGAAGATTTTCCTATCACGCTTTGTGAATTAAATAAGAGAATAGTTCCCTAATTTTCGTTGACTAAGCATTTTATTTTGTGAACTTAAAATTAGGTCTAAGACTTTATTGACAATTAGAAATTACCTAGAAAAAGACTCGAGAGGCCTTTTTCAAAGATGAATTTACGTATTTACACGTTTGTTAAAGTATAACTTAATTTAATTTAACTTTCCAGACACAAAAAGATTGGATTAATGTTAAAAACGAAAAAAAATGCGTGAAGCTCTTTCGACGATAAAATCTCAATAAATAGTGGTTTTGTAGTCTTTGCCATTACCCAAGCGATGCAAAAATAAAAAAGATTCCTACTAAATTACATACCGTAGTTACTCTGCTGCTATGGTTTTATAGTCTTTGGCTGCCTATAATACATGTTAAAATCTGACAGTGTTACAAAAAAAACATGTACGATTCAAGTGAATAACTTAATTCACAAGTGAAACATAACTCATACTTATTTTATTCGTGAAAGTTTTTGTTAAACAGCTAAAAGTGCTACGGTAGCCTAAAATATATAAAGCCTCGGCTATCCATACGGAATAAATATAGATAAAGGAAAAAATCCTTGTGAAGTTTTCGCTAAATTAATCATAACAGATGAAAGGTAACAGGGGGATGGTTGCCATACCTTAAATTAATAATATTTTAATAATTCTTTGATGCTCATGTTTTGCTACACATTGTGGGGAAAATAGGATCTGTTTTGTGAAACATAGAAGTATTTATAAGATATTGAAAATGTAGACGTTTCTTCTATCTCTTTTATTTATTACCCTTATATTCCTTAGATATAGTTTTATTTGTGTAAGCCATGGTTTGGATTGGAAGCAACTTTCGAACAATATTAATAAAATCTTGATTAAGTATCATCATTTCCCGAGCCTTTTCCCAACTATTTTCGGGTCGGCAACAGTATAAATAAACATGAAAGTATAAGTATACAGCACTTGATTATTACAAGAACTCATTAAACAACTCGCTTTCTCTAAGATTATTTCAACAAACTACAAAGCTAATTTCTAAAAAATAAACAATCGACTACAAACTAAAACTATTTCTACGAACTAATTCATAAACAATAAGGGCATAGTCTTTAAGAATTCATTTCCAACGAAGAAGGATTATGCAAAATTTAATCAGGCCACCAGGAACTTGCCAGGAACATTGGCTTTTAATATTTTAAAAGCAATCTTAAAGCTTTATTGAGAGCACCTTGAATATATCGAAGGCGCTTTACATAAGGAAAGTCGCTGCCATATTTTATCCAAGAACTCTTCATCTATGGTAAAATTAACACGATAGTTTGCGTACATTGTTAATTATTTAACGTTGGTTTTATGTGAGCGAATAGGTATACGGAAAATATAGTGAAAACTTGTAGAGGAATATTTTCACTTGATGGAAAAAATTTAGTAAAATACTTTGTTTAGCAGAAGGAGATCCTGTCTATTGAATAACTAAAGAACAGTATGTATTTCAAAACACGCAAAACAATCATCAATTATAATGCTGTTATTTTAACACCTCCACTTGCGATAATACAAAAACCTTTTACCCCAATATTGCTGAATAATTTATAAAAATAAAAATTTCCATAACAACATTTCCGCTGAAACTTTTTAAATAAGCCACATTTCCATTACTTATAGCTATTTATAATCAGTTGAGGAAGATGGTAATTAACTCTTTGAAGTAAAAAGCCTTTATATAAATAAAGTTACCATTTTATAACGTCGGAACAATCAGCTTTCGTCGGCTTCCGTGATATTTTAAAAAGAAAAAGATTATTTACCTTTGTTGCTACACGTTTACCGTGGTAGGAAAACAAGTTTTGATTTTATTAAGTATCCAAACTGCTGGATAAATAGAAAAGTATATTCAAATTATCGTAAAATGCTGAATACATTTAAGTTAGTTAGGCAAATGCGATTTTGAAAACCAAAAAGTTTTCGTTAGTTTAAATACTTCATATTCTAAAAATCCCACTTCTATCAATTACTATCTACAATCACTGTGAATCTTAAATACTTATGTAATTTAATCTTCTTACTGTAATACGATATGGGCCAACAATAGAAGTAGTTAATTACGTCTAAGACAGGTCCTTCTTATTTAGGTACTTCTAAGGTAATTGTTTTACAAGTAATCTGTGACACTTAATTAAGAATTCTTGATCCTTAGTGCTCAGAAAAGTCGTGAAAAGTTGTAAGTTGTAACTGTTTAGTTTTTAGCTACATTTAAAGATATACTTAAAGTGCGCAAATAAATTAATGGATAGAAATAACTATAAGTTTTTCCTCTGAACTTCACTGCGTAGGTCACTTTCAATTTCCTCGACCTTTTTGCACTAACCTTGTCTAAGATCATCAGGCTATCAAATTCCAACCAATATAACATTGAATATAAAAATGTTTGGATAAGATAAGCCCACTCACATTTTGCCATTTTTGATTAAAGGCCATGAATCTATCTAGTCGGCGTACTATAATTGAGAAGCTCTAAGTTATTGTCAAAAATACTTTTTCTGTTGCGATTGCTTGTAGACCAACTTGGCAGTCAATACCTCACACAATAAAATTCCTAAAACAGTTTTAAACTTTCATGATACTCGTATCTATTGTCAATTGACAACATATTTAAAAAAATATAATTCTATATACACATAAAATAAATAAATAAGACCCAGATTTATAAATGGCGCCAAAAAATCCTTATCATCACTACTAACCGGGGGTGTACCAAATACACTGGCAGCCTTGCGCGGTAGCATGGCATTGGTTAACCATAGTCAATTTATATTTTGCTTTGAACCTTTTCTTCATAGCTAATCCCTTCAACCATTATGCACGCCAAAGGAGAATTACTGCCCTTATAATGGATATTTTATTCAACTTGCACGAACCACCCCAGTAATTTAATTTAATGTGAGAAACTTTGCAAGAACATTGTTAGCTCAATAATGTTTTTTCTTAGCAATTGTAGCGATAAAAAATCTTATTAATGCTCCTATGATAATTACGCAGGAAATGAGCGTAATTCTCATTTATTTTTTCTTTTGCTAAATGTACAACTTCTCAGTTTTTCCTTTAGAAAATTACGGTAGGTACCTTTTTCCTATTATTATTAAATTAGTCTGAATATACGTGTAAAGTGTACTAAAATCCTACACTATTCTTACAAAAGAACTAAAACCTTGGCGCAATCGATATTACAAAGATATTGCGTCCAATTTTCACTGGATTTTCATTTAAAGTTGTATGATTTATCGCAACCACTTTCAAGGATTCGCCGATTTTATTAAAGAGATTCACAATCCTATAGAAAGTACATGTTTCAAAGTTAGTGTAGCAAAATCGATTTGATTGTTTTAAAACTAAAGTAATTCAAACTTATTTCTTCAGCGTTGTTCACAAAATTTTCCTGTATTTATGATACCTAAGCCCGGATACTAATTGAGCTTTTTATTTGTGAACAATTTAATTCAAAGAAACTTTAGTAAACTGAGCAACAGATGTCAGTAGTCCCTGAACCCGCGTCTAAAATAGAAAATGTTTTAAAGGCTACACAAACAAGAATTTTCTTCAGGATAAGCCTTTAAGTACCACTGGCCGCTTAGAATGGCGACGGCCACTTTTCAAATAAATTCTACGATTTAATTTTAGAACTTCAATATTCAAATTCAAATATGTATTAGATTCCGTACAATTTTTTTCCAATTTTGTAATTGTTATTATTAGAATATTTTTTTATAATGGCTTATTAGCAAAACGCATTAAAAAGAGCGACCGTTATTGTTCAAAAATATGGTTGTATAATAACATTTTATGGCTGTAGGTCAAGACAATCTATTAAACGTAACCGTTAACTCTAAACAATAATTACGTTAATTGTAAATCATAATTTCTTTATTAACTTTACCTCCAAACAATTTTAAAACCTTTTGTTCAAGTGAAAATTTTCTTTACTTGAACTTAATTTCATAAAAAAGTATTTACTACATTCCAATAAACAGGATGAACAATGATTGAAATATAAAATTTTCTTCTTTGACAAACGCCAGCCTTTTTGTTAAAATCTAATTAAAATGCATTGGCTCTAGATATCGGCGCTGTCAAAGGCTAGTCAGATAGTGGCAATCAAATTATTGTCAGCTGAAAGGGTGTCAGGTCCTTTATTCATAACCATTTCAGAACAAACCTTGAATTTTCTAGTCTACAGAAAATCTACATCTCTTAAAAGATACTTTGTTTTCGACCCCTTTAAAATTCAGAGCCATTTATCAGCATTATTACTGTCATTCCATGATAAAACTTCTTGAAAATAGATCCCGACACTAATACCCCATTACATACTTATTTGAATCTTTTACTAAACTCTGTAACCGAACTTCAAACTTTTATAAAAGATGCGTGACATTATTGAATTAATTCAGTAGAAAATTGACTTAGACATCCAATTACTGTTGAATGTGTTTATAATACCAGACGTAGGAGTCATTCATCTTGTTCGAAAGATTTCGAACATATTCAAAAGAGCCCAGCAAGAAGTTCGCACATCTAATAAGCATTAAAGTGGCTGAGTCACTTCAGAGCACGCTTTCGATACAGAATAACGACGATGCATTGTACTTGAGAGCCGCTTCGTGTCCGATGAGCTTCATAAATCAGCCGCTATACCCAGACCCACTAAATCTACATCAAGTGTCAAGACCTGAGGTCTTGTTAAACTGGCCGGATTAATGTTAGTCGTTAACCGTCAGAGTTTTGCACAGTCGAGGGAATCTTTTGATCCCTTCACATCGCTAACATTTTTTGCGACGGCAGATACTGCGGTTTCATTATACATTTTTACGTATTTATTATTTTTGTGTTTCGGGTAAACAGATAAACAGATTTCAGAAAAATAAAGACGAAGTTTTTCAAGATGATGTTGAGAGGTTTCTGAAGGCGAGAAATATGATATAAAATTTTCTTTGAGCAGAATATTATTGGTGCATTGCAAAATCTAATCTTGTTTGTCAAACGTTTATCGCATGATCGAGTTCTACGGTATTAAGTTCCGAGAAGTCGGATGGCAGTTTCGACAGTCTATTTGCAATACGGGAAACTTTGACGTGAGATTAATTCAGTTTTATCTCATATTCAAATATTCGCATTTTCGACATCTGATTGGATATTCCTCGCTATATTACACTCTATGTATTAAGATGCTAGTTTGGTTAGTAGTTAGTAAAATAATATTAATCTTTTTCTTCCGTATAAAAGCATGGATTAATTAAAATCTAAAATTACTAGCATTCCTGCTTTAACACATTATGGTACAAATCAAATTTTAATCTAAGCACATTTATTCAAATCAGTTCACCCACGTACCTTTACTAGTCTTTTAGTTAAGAAATTGAATTAACGGAACAAACACGTGCCAACTCATGTCTTTTGTGCAAATAATATAATATACAAACTTTGATGTGATTAAGCAGCTTTCCTTTGATTGCATTCAGCATGTATCCACCTCTTGAACATTCAAAACAAACATTTGAATTCTATATTCTACGCTAGGCTGAGCTCAAGATTATTTAATACACTCTTACTACTTACATTCTACATATGTCTATTGAAGTTTGGAGCCATACGTAATCAAAAATAATCTTATTTCTGTCAATTATTAGAAGATAGATGTGTCTAATGTTTTGTGACTATCTTAAGTTGATTTCTGTTCTGAAAACGATCCTTTATACGCATAGGAATTTTATCGGTTTGAAACTTTATTCATCACACTTACTGATAGAATGGTGGCCATGTATCACGTTGGGCCTCACCCGATAACACAATAAGCCTTTTATACGATCCAAACGCGATACATTTCCGATTTGAAGGGACAGGCTACCCTCACCATTCATAGTTATCATATATTTCTCTATACGTATAAATAAAATCTGGGCGAACTACTTAACTGCTGAAAAAGGCATCGTGCTCACGTTTCACCCTCGTCAAGATGGTAAGATATTAATCATATTTTTGGGTATATTTCCGTAAGTTAAATGCAGCTTGCGGTCATTAATGTATTTTGGTACGGGTATGTAGCTGAAGGGCAATTTAAGAGGCCGCTATTTGGTTGTCATCATCATCATCACGTCAGCCATTTTCCGTCCAGTGCTGGTCGCAGACCTCCCCTAACGAGTTCCAACCATCCTGGTATTGGGCGTCCCGAATTAAAATGTAGAATAGTATGTAAATTATGATGCGATAACATTAAGACATCAAGGCTTCCGCGCTTTTAGTTGATATGTAAATTTCAAAGGAATCATACATACATTATGTTATTATGTTCAGCCTCAAGGGTAAGATCATATCATAACATTTTATGATTGTTAGTGAAGCTTTCTCGAAAACATGTCGGTTTTATTACGTTTGATGTGCGGCCAGATTTTGATTAAATAAAAGCTATTTCCTTTCGAATAAACTCCATTGAAATGCTAACAAAAAACTTTAGTGGAAGTGACAAATAGAAGGTCGGTTTTTTAATTTCCTATTCTATTTATCTTTTCTATTTTCAGTTCTGTGATGAAAGTTGAAGGAAAAATGAGAACTATTAGTAATAAAGGAATATTTCTTTAGAAGTAACGAACAAAGCATTACTGAATGACAGGAGTTCTGTTGTTGACAGAATTAGAAAAGTAAATGATAATGTTATATTTACGAATCGTATTCGATGTTATCTTTTTAGTCATAAAGGTTTCCTTGTAACCCTAGATTATTTAATAAAACATTAGGTTCGGCCATAGGTATACTTTCGGCATTGTATACCTGAAATGGTTAAGTATTCAAAACTTTTTGCTACTCGGTTGTCAAAGGTCCCGATTTTTTATTTTTTTTATTCATTCCTTTATTCTTTAAATATATTTTCGATTCCCATTTAAATATAACACTATGCATTATTTATCAACACTTAGCCTTTGAGTCGGAATCTTCTGATAGAGAGAGTGAATGTGTGTGAGTGCAAGACTAATTACCTAACAAGCCCTAGTGTGATAGTCTCACGTAGAAATGTAACAACGACTGCTACTGAGTAGCATTCACAGCATTAATATTGTACGGGGCTTACACCGCCAGATTCGGAATCAAAGATTATATTTTTCCTTCAGTACAAGATTACAATTTGATAACCTTCCTACGACATTACCCCCCACCATATCTGCCAATTTAAGCTTACCTCCCATCAATAGAAAAAGAAGCATATTTACTTGACAAAATACAATATTTTTTCACGTGGAAATGCTGACGGGTTACACAAATTAGCCTTCAGCAGTCAGTGTAATTTGCTTGGTACGTCATTCTGTCAGTTCAGATGCCGTGGTAATGACATGAACGAGGAAAAAATGAAATGCAGAAATTGTTGAATGTCATGTAAATGTTTCTGCTAACAAGCTTCATGGTGAGGCCTTCACAATCAGATTCTTTGAATTATTTGAAAATATCAATAGGTAGATAGTATGCTAACGTTATAAGTAGGTATATTTTTTCTTTCTCTTGTATACTTATATTGGTATGAAATACATGTTATAATGAGTTACAATGAAATACTCAAGCTATGCTCATTCATTAGTACAAATGTGTGGGAAAACTAAAGAATTTTTAAAATACTTTTCCATTATAAAATCATATTGGTATTTCAAACGGTGGTTAATAGAAAAATAGCACAAAGAAAAATATTACATTTTACGAATAACTTTTTCCCATATTATTGGTTGAGGTTTTAGGTCTACTTTGAAGTATTTGATTCAGTTCCAGAGTCAAGTAAGGGCCTATGCACACCACGTGTTTTAAATTTGTAGCTATAGGTACAGACGCGATACGCACGCAAGTCAGGACTGCTCTGCAGGATAAAAAACCGCCGGCGACGTTTAAAAAACGTGGTGTGCATAGGCCCTAGAATTTCTCACAACCATTTAAGTATAACAGTAAGTTAGAATTTTTCTAAGAACCATATCACATGTTATAAAACCTGCACTTTACCTGAAGGAGCGTTTTCCAAGAACCTCATACATTACATTAACGATGAACTAACTTATTATTCACTTACCGAACTATTATAACTTAGTTCTTGTACTCGCTAACAAGGGAATAAGTCAGTTCTAAACTACGTAGTTGAGTGGTGTAGTTTTCAGTACATTTTGTAACGCAGTCAATGACTTTGGTTAAATTTTTAGGTACCTAACTGTTTTAAAGGGTAATTATTTTTCAACTTAGGAGGAATCTGGGCTATTTTGAACAAAAAGTAAGAAGAAACTTGATTAGAAAATGGAACCATTACGACTGTATAAGATATTTGTTTATATGCAGAATTTGGACACTTAAAGTCAAAATTGGGTGAAATAATTGCACATAGCAACTTAATTAAGTTATATATTATACTGAAGTTCAATTTCTTCGAAAAGCAAACGTGTTGTAGGAAGACATGTATATTTATACCATTTTCCAACATCGTGTACGCGTGCCAAATTACCAAGCCCTGGTTTAATTTAATATTTACTATTTAATTGTGTCTTCATTTATTGGTACATACATACATTCAATAACAGTAACAAAGAAACAGCGTTTTTATAAAGAAGTAGGTAAATACACAAAAAATACGCAAATTTTCTATCTAACTAATTTATTCTTGTTATTTCATTATATCATTTTCAATTATTATAACGAAAACAATAACATTAATATACCAAGCATTAATGTTAGCAAAACAAGGAATATTAACATCAAGTTTATTTCAATAGCAAAAAATAATTTAAAAAAACCTAAGATAATAACAATAAAACACCGACGAAAACAAAAGACTAGCAATTAATTTATTTGTTTAACGTATAACGGTAACATTCAGGAACTGGACACTGTATCAACAACTTCATTCAAGTTTCATACTTATATAGCATGTATTAAGGCACAGTTTTGTACGTCTTTTATTTTCTAACATTTTTCACCTTTGGAGACCGCCTGACCGCGGTTCAGTAATACCCGTTTTTCAATCCACTGACCCCTTTCAAGCTCACAGACCTTGTGCATACAGAGGTTTGATTCTCTTGAAAGGTTTATCTTCATGCCTTTGTTACCACAGGGTCCAAAACTACTAACTCCAAATTCTACGGGTTAATTGTCTATGAACAGAAGATGTCAATTTTCAAAAAATCTTGCTGGAAATCTTGCAGAGACAATTTTGTGCGAGTAGAAACTAGTTTTCTTGAAGACATTTTTACAAATGCATCCATTTTGGTTGAATGCATTTTAATCGCCGAATTACATTAAGAAAACTTGGCGTCAGCGCATTCAATGAACGAGAATTATATTGAAATGTTTTCAAAGCTTGTCCGAGAAACTTTTATTTGGTTACTGTGTTATTCTTAAAAAATTCAATTCTATTTTAGAGATTAACCTTATTTGTAATTCGTAATTAACTTTGACAAGACAATAGCAAGTCTGGGTGAGTTCGTCGCCTTAACTTAATGCCCGTAGCTTAAAAACAACAAATTATTAAGTTTTTGTTCTAAACTGGCTTTGTTTGTATAATCTAGCATGAGCCGCAATATTTCATCCCCTTGATTTTATTATTGTAAAAGGTTTCTGCTTTCAAAGATATTAATTTTGAACCGTATTTGTACCTATATTATATTTGAGAGTATCTATTTCGATAAGTGGTCAATGCTATTAATAGTTTTATGGTTTCTCTGGTATTCGCTCTAATTTACGTCATCTCAATAGTGGTACAGTTCATTCTACTTACTACTTATCTATTTTGAAATTGTTCTATACAATTTAGAGTACCTACGGTGGTTAAATAGGACCTACGTATAACTCGTTTTAGTGGGAACTACATAACAAACAAGGATAAGAATATGAGATATTGTGTAAAAATGAACAGTTTTTTGCTCAACTGTTTATTTGCTATCTATCTGGCTTCATCTGTAATCGGATACAGCATCATTTAAACAACGATTTATTTCTTTACTGAAGATATTTATTCAGTACAGTGCTGGGGTTTCAGTCATTCGCTTTACATAGCCATCGAATATTTCAGGGTATTTGGTCACCGATCTAACATATTTTAGATGTTCTTAATAATTTATCACGGGTTCGATCAGTATACGACAGATGCGTACTTAATGTGTAAGTGACACAATAGTAGATTTTTTTAATTAGTTAGTTCCAGAACTCCAATCTTGTTCTAGTTGGAAAGTCATTGGATATATTATTAAAAATGACAAAATGATAATAAAAATTATATGATAATAATATCCCTGAAGCGACGCTTAACGGCAAATTAAACTCCAAACAACAAACTTTAATAAAGGTACAAAAAGACAAAGACAGCTTATTATTAATTATAAACTTTATTCAGGTCCATGCTTCTTTAATCTTAAAGATTTTTCAGGTATTTAATATTAAAGGGAAAAATCCGCGCCGCTATCAATCTTGAAAATCCTTATTCGTGCCTTGAATAACAATTTCAAATGTTCAACATTTACTTACGTATGCAAGAAGAATGTGTTATATCTTTGTAATTGTGGAAATATAATAAATGTATAAATAAATATTAATAACTAGCTTCGGTCAGCAGTTTCACCCGCATTCTGTGAGAACTACTGCAACCACTCGGATGTAAAGTTGCATATTTATTATTCACTATAGGTTTCCCCAGTAAATGGGCTGTCTAACACTGAAATTATTTTTCATATTGAATTCGTAATTTCTGAGATGAGCACATTAAAGCAAACAAATAAACCCTGCAACTTTATATTAACTTAGTATAGATTTGGAGATAATCCCAGCGTACATAAAAAAGGATCCGACATTTTCTCAAAGAAGCATTCGAATTTCAGTTCGTACGATCACTTGCAACACTTAAATCAGCAAAAAAATATCGATGGTGTTGAGAAATGTAACATAAAATTTTAACATTTCGCTCTTTTGCCAGCACTTCGGCCCTCTGCGCCCCTCGAGGTTAAGAGAGGCCCTCACTGGCGCCTGATTCAGCAGTATACAGCGACAACACGGCTTCAAGCGAAACCTTTGGATGGAGTGTTGCTCTTATGAAAGTTTAATAAAGCGATTCCTTTGACTATACCTACTACATGTTCTACAATACTTTATCGACCTCTTTTGTAGGTTTTTACTTTATTGCTTTGGTATGATGTGAATACTGTAGAAAGGTCGTTTGATGAAGACTGGGATGTAATATTCAGTGGTTTACAGCGTTTATTAGGATTTTGTTCTGACTTTATTTTCGGATGTTCAGTTTACCCTTTTAGTGCTGTATTTTAATTTTCGACATGTACGTTTTTTTACATTATAAGTAAAATATGCGTACATTACGTATATAAACGTTTAAATATTAAAAAAAAAAACAGAGTACTACTTTGCCTCTTTGTTAATGTCAATATCAAAAGTAAAATGAGTCAATAGTAAAATGAAATTTAAATGCGAAAATGCAATTTAAATACCATTAAATTGTGAAAGTTTATTCGCAGTAATAGGTAAATAAATAAAGCGTACAAAGAGCACTAAAAATGTTTGTTAAAATTGAAATATACTCACGTCCATTTTGCGTTTTAAATTAAATAAAAAATATGAATTTTAATAGCGAGGCTTTCTTCCAAATCGTTAGCGACGCCAATCCTTTGAAATGTAAATTGATGAAACTTTTCGTTTTAATATTTTCAGCCAAACTTATTATTTATAGAAGTACCTACTGTTAAAAATGAAAGTAATTTAAATAACACAAAAAAAATGGAGCTAAATTCTGAGAATTTTAATTGTAAAATCATACTTTATTTGTATAAAATAACACTGACAGAGATTATTGTGTGATTACTTTTATGTAAATGAACTAGCTTCTGCCAGCGGTTTCACCCGCATCCCGTGGGAACCTCTGCACGAACCCGGATAAAAAGCTTGTAGCCTTCCTCGATAAATGGGCTATCTAACACCGAAAGAATT
The DNA here is from genome assembly GCF_030705265.1 of Helicoverpa armigera. Taxonomy (NCBI): domain Eukaryota; kingdom Metazoa; phylum Arthropoda; class Insecta; order Lepidoptera; family Noctuidae; genus Helicoverpa; species Helicoverpa armigera. The sequence goes on along the minus strand of NC_087134.1, from coordinate 5,289,276 downwards.
GTTCAAATCGGACCAGTAGTTCCTAAGATCAGCGCGTTCAAACAAACAAACAAACTCTTCAGCTTTATAATATTAGTATAGATAATAAAAAAAATCTCTATTCTAATATTTTTTGTTCGAGCATTGTCATTCCATTCACTTTCAAATATTGAACTCTTTATGATGATGTAATAATGATGGTATGTCAATTTATAGATTCTAGGACGAACAATGTTTAGAATGACCACGAACTTTTGCTCATACATGAATGCAATAACTATATAAGTCCTATAGCCAATTAGTAAAAACTTCAGCCCCCTCTAAACTATAAATAGCATTTCTATGAATAGTAAATTGAGTTAATCGTCTCATCGATAACTTAGTTATTAATGGGCAGTACATTAGTTTCATCTTAATTAATATCTAATCAAGCATTAATAATGTAATTTTAGCAAGTGACCCGTGTCTTTGTTACACTGAACTTTTTCAACACTCTCTCCAAATTTTTTTTAATTTTTATTTTAGCTACTTATTGTAAGTTAAAAAGCGACTATTTTTTGACAAGAAAGTGAATAAGAAAACTTATTGCAAACAAGGTCTTTTTTGGTGTTTTTTTAAACATACAAAGAATATAATAATAAAATGAAAAAATCTGCTCTCAAAGTCAGTAAACTTTTTATATCAAAAGTGCATCCTCGATATTAAAAAAGTGTGAAGACTGGTGTGGGCACGAAACTATCTGAAACTTGAGTCACTTCAAGTATTGATATTGAATAACTTCGGCACAAGAATTTTGTACTACAGCCATAGATATAGGAAAATGGTGAAAATGGCGGGTTGGAACTTTCTTGTATTGTGGAATTTGAACCTCACTAGATCCCAGATGCGTATTCTTGAATGCGATTTATTTTATTTTATTTATTAGGGAAAACAAACAATTACACACTTATTAAAATTAAACAAAATGGTTAAGAAGTATACATCAGTGTGCACACTACGTTATCCACAGCTGAATTTATGTGAATAATGTTGTGAAGAAAATAAGAACTACGACAATTTGTAGGTATTATGAGAGTATGGTGCTTGCTTAGGCTAACTCATTCATAGCTGCAAAAATATGAGTTTCCCAAATTAATTTTGGGTAGAATGGGTAGGTTTGCTGCTAAATCAGACAAAGAATTTCAAAATACTTTTATTCTATTATTTATTATTTCTAAATCAAAGTGAAATTACATCAAAAAGCTTAACGTTATCAGGACGGCATTATGCATCGATGCGGCTAAGCCAGTGCAAGCATGACGTCAGAGGCTGTTAAGATAAAAGATATGCATAAGCGGCGGCCGGAGTGTAGCTAATTAGGGCGATATGCATGACTGCGTGGACGTAGTATATTGTAGAATATAGTGAACAATATATTTTATAGGTAGGTTTATAGGCAGGTAGAGAAAATTAATAATGTCGAAATGCTCGATTGCAATTTTAGTGGAGTCCAAAATGTTAAGGTCTAAACTTGCTCTAATAAAAAAATGGTGGCTAATTTTTGTCCGAAGTTTCACTTTAATTGAAACTAACTTTGGACAACAAGTACTTAATTATGACACAATGATAACAAAGTCAAAATTGTAAAACAAATCATTCTACACCTAAATTCTAGTGCAATAAAACACCGAGTATTTTTTTTTTAATATAATAACTTAGAATCTTATATTACAGAATCACGTCTCATTAAATCCCGAAACTTTAATTCCCACGACAATACCTCTACTCAAGACCTAGTATAATAATTTCTGAATCTTCTCATCCCACTAGCTACCCATATAACAAAGGGGATATATTTCATCCCGCATCCCTACGGAACAACGTAAAAAGTGGCTGGCGAACCTTATCTGAGCTTACCTACGTGTTTCCTAAAGCACAAGTAAAATGATTTTCTTTTCTTGTAACTAACTAACCCTGTTAACGATGCTTGGTGTATGTCCTTGTTTTTGGTTATATGAGTACCTATAGTAACTCATCATCTTCTACCCTTGTCCTAAATTGAATAGTGGCAAAGACATTGCACGTTAAACATTTTTACCTAAAGGTAGCAATTATTTTCTGTGTTTCTTAAATATTTAACTTGAAAAGAGATTATATTGTGCTGTAAATTGTTTTAGCAACGCAAACTTATTTTCTATACTTTTTCAGCAGTCAAAGAGACACAAACTTGCATATTTGTGTAAACAAGTTACTTAAAAAGACGTCAGCTTTCAAAACAATTGTGTCTTTATTTTGTGCCTCACATACCTACCACTTGTATAAAGAACATTACATTTATATCAGCTTATTTTCTTCAATCTAGACAAGAACATGCGCTCTCTACAAGATAGTTTGTAAAATATCTTCTATATATGTTCAATCTCACGTCGTTATTTACTATCATGTACTAACCTCCTTACATTCCTTTGCATCTACTCAGGTAATCTATTAACCTACTTATTTTGCTGTCACATTGTTTATTCGGCATCCTTTTCGTAAATGTGACGCCATAAACTTTTAGTGTAATAACAAAAGTACCAATATTGAATGTGAGAAGTTTCGTGAGTAATCTTATTGAATTTTCAAAGTATGGTGTTGGAGGGCGTCGGATCTAGAGATTTTATCTTTCGAATAGTTTATTTGAATGTGTTACAAACACTATATAAACAAAGTATGTATTAGAACAATGTTTATGGTTCACTGGGATAGCTCGATTTAAAACAACAAAGGTCTACAGTAAGACCAGATTAATATATATTTTCAAACAATAACGTTTGACGGAATGTCTAAGATATGGGAAAGCACTTGACACGCGATGGCTAAAAACACAAAATGATAGTATGTAGAGTAAAAAAACAACATTAACCAATCAAACAAAATAACCAAAATTGATTTTCCCCAAAAACTAGAGGTAAACAACCCTTTATCCTGCTTCCATTGTAAAAAAAATAATAAGGCTTGTTATTATACCCTCATTAGCACACCACAAATTTTATCTGATATGATAACAATTCCAGGAACAACGGACAAAAACTTTAGGGATAGGACTAATAATCATTTCATAGTAGCCGCGATTAAAATTCCTTCACAATTTGTCCCATTAAGAACCAGCCAGAAGCTTTCATTCGTAACGGGCCAACTGTCATTTGCAAAACTTTGAAATTCGAATTAGAAATGTCACTTTCAACGGCCTTCCAATTGATGAAGTCTTTTTTAAACGCTTGAAAAAATGTTCTAGAACGAGGTTGTTTTAAGTAGATTTAAATAACAAAAAAAGTTTTGTTGAAATGTAATTTAGGTACAATAGCAGGAGTATTTCCCGATGGAGTCGTCCTGAAGTAGGTATGTTTCGCTGACTTTGGCCGAAGAAATATTGGATGACGTTGACCTTTTTTTAAGTGGAAATCCTATGGATACTCCCCGCTGTATTAAGATGGTTATGTACAAGTATTGGGTTTGATATACAAATAGTTAAATGGAAATCGAATCGTAGAAGTTAAATATTTAATTATGTGATTTAATTAATTGTGCCTATTTTTGTTTCAGGTAAGCGCTCAACACTTTTGAAAACATGCAGCTGAAGGATAAGTAACTAAAGCCTCGTCATCGTCTTTATCATAAAACAAATACAATGTAGCAAAAAAAAAAACAAAATGGAAGTACCTACTCATCTTTAGTTAACACATAAAACATTTTCTTTCCTTCCTTATAAATAGACTCTTCACTAAGGTCGGCTCATAATCCCGTGTCATTATTATATAGTAAACAACAACTACCCAACCCTTTGTTAAACTAAGTATAAGTATTAAGTCCGGAACCGGAACACACATTCCAACAGTACAAAAACACTTCACAATTGACATACCACAGTGACGTAGTTAACTTTTACTTCTCGTGAAAAAAGTCGTAAACCTTTTCCGCACGAAAAACTAAAAATGAATTTAAAAAATTCCAACGTCAGAGAACACACGACAAATAAAATTACACAGTTGTAGAGTTGGTCTCTGCTTAAATACTTGGTTTTCAAACTTCCTCTGTGTTTCTGTTGAGAAAAATCTGTAGGAAAGTCTACCTTTTTTTTATTTGATGTAAAATCAACAAATGATCCTCGAGCGGTGGTTAGCAGCATGAGGGAGTGTCAGACCCTTACTGACTAAAACCCGTCATGTTCCATCAAAGGCTCTTTATGTGCCAGGGCCACTGTAACTCTCTCGAACAATCCCGCAGCCCTAGAGAAAAGTCTACCAAAAATCTGAAAGTATTTTTTTAAATCTTGAGGGCAAGATAAAATTGAGCAATTTGAGATAACGCTAATCGAGCTCCTCTCTAAAGTACCGGTTTAATATAAAAGCATATTTATGATAAATAACGACTCGCATCCATCACTTTTCGTAACAAGGCAGGCAAACGTTCAAAAAACTCAATTAAGCTGAGAAAACGTGAAGGAAACAAATATAGGTCTGAAGAAAAGAAAATGGTGTCTTGTTTTTTTTATAATTTTCATGTATTATTAACAAACACATAAAAAATTGTACTTAATTTCGTTCTAATAATTCGAGTAATTTCGTTTTTATTTTTCAAAAACCAACAAAATAATCAATATAAATGAACAAATAAATTACAAAATGTAGGTACTCAAGATGCCTCTTATTAACTTTTTATTCACTTCAATTTTCATTCTACTATTATAATTATCTTCTAACAAAAAACATTAAATTAAAGTTTTTTTTTCTAAATTTCAAAGTTTTCATTTATTTGCGTCCACATATATCTAACATAGCATGTCAAACATTTGGTACAGTTGAGAGAATCGGAAAACCTGACAACTGGGCCTTACAATACCCTCATTGTTAAATAATTGGGTTGTGAAGGTCACGTGGCAGCCCTATTATGTATTCAACCGCATCTTGTTAGACTTGAACCCTTTTTTGGAGGAACCAACCTCTGGTATGTACCCCACTGGGGATTTGGAGTGGTTTAGGGTTTAAATCTGGTAAAAACTCCGACAGTTGTGTCCAGAAGTTTTTTTGGTGGTTTTAACATTCTGCTAGGTTAAGGATATCTATGTGTGGAATAGTCTAATTACTTATCAAAATGTTTTACGTAAAATTGTAGACAGAATCAGTACTTGGGCCGTCAATTTTGTTAACTGCAATTTGTGATAACATAATTTACCTAATGTTTAAGACTACAAAAAAAATAGATAAATTATCTCAACAGTTTTTTGTGTTTTTATCAGAGTTCAAAAAGGGTGGCTCATAAAATATATCCTCTGAAATTAAACCTAATGTGTGGATCATACATTATGAAGGTTTCCGGGTTAGAAAATTCTTGAAGCAAACTTTATGGGCCATAATCTTAAAGTAATTTATAATGTATGGCGGAAGTAAAAGGGCAAAGTATATTGTGGATATAGAAACGGCTTTGTACGTTGGATATAGCAGCAAAAGAAAGTTTTTTTGTGTCTTTTATGGCCTAATTGAGAACAAGCTGTTGTTACTTATTTTTTTTTATATTAGATTTTTTTTTAAACTCTCTCTCCCTCAACACATAGGTATGGCAAATAGTGTAGAAAACGATAAACTTCACTAAACCCCTTCTTAATAAAACTACATATATACGTCATATTCAGTCATAAACCTAAATCTATGTACTTAGATATATTATCTGTGTATATTCAGTGAGCTGGGTCACCGAATCGTAAATCTGCATATTCAGTAAGCTTTTACGAAATTGAGGCATAAATACTATCAAACGCCTATATCATATTAAAGTTAACAATTTGTATCTCAAAAAGTTATTTACGCAGCCCATAAAACGTGTTTTGAATTCATAATAACTGCTATTCATATTGAAAATTGAGTTATAATATTGTTATACATAGGCAAAATTTGTTTTCTTAGCTAGTATTTTAAAATGAAAAATAATAAACTATTCTGCTGTTGATAGTAAACGGATTTTGATTTCAATTTGACTGTATTCAAGTTGTTATTAAAACTAAAATTAGTGAACGTATTTTAATTGAAACATCTTTTTACTATAAGTATATGAATTCACTAAGTAACATTATTTTGGATAAGTTACAGCATATCCTACTAATATTATAAACGCGAAAGTTTGTATGTATGGATGTATGGATGTTTGTTACTCTTTCACGCAAAAACTACTGAATGGATTTTAATGAAACTTTGCAATAATATAGCTTATACATCAGAATAACACATAGGCTACAATTTGTAAACATATTGTTCGAAATACTAAACCTGCGCAGACGAAGTCGCGGGCACCAGCTAGTGTGACATAAATTGTTGTTATTTAATATTGCAAACAAAAACTGCTTAAACTTTTTTTCACTTTCAAATTGTTCAACTGTTACATAAGCCACAAAATATTCCGTTTTCATTCAACAAATGAATGGAAAACATCCAGAAATAATAATTTACGATGTAAACAGCTATTCTTTCACATACATTGAGCCATTTTCCATTGAAGAGGACATAAAACTTCCAAGTACGAGGCTGGTTCTAAGTTAAGTTAACGATGTACCTATGTGGCGCACCCTACCGCTCGAAGCTAGAACATTACTAGACTTTACAGTCTACCTCTATTATTAACTTGTAACTTATACTGGCTGACTACACGTCTACCATTCTACGTTGACAGTTTTAAATTGCATTTTGTGTAAAGCTTTTTAAAGTTCTCATGAATAGTCTAAGGATTGAGCATAAAGCAAAAATATATTTATCCCTGAAGTAAGATAAATATTTTTGTTCTCTACGTAGCTTTTATTTTTTGCACTTTTCATTCAAATTAGATGCAAATGCTTAGTTTAAAAGTGTATACTGGGCGTCTGGTCGTAATTTTTTAAAGATTTAATTATCCTTAATGTGACATTTTCAACGCGTGTCTTTAACAGTTGTTTAATGAAAAAGTATTATTATGTGTAACATTTAATAGGCTACTTTGTAGGCATGAACATAAATGTCATTTCAATGTTAAATGACCTTTCTTTTAAATATTATTTTAGGTTTGAGCCCACGCGGTTTTAAGCCGATGCGCCCACGTCTGAGCTTAGATAAACTTGAAATATTGGAAGATTTCTTTATTACACTTATCTTACTAAATACTAAAAACGCTATAAAACTTTTTTTATATATCATCATCCTCCGAGCCTTTTCCCAATCATGTTGGGGTCGGCTTCCAATCTAACCGGATTCAGCTGAGTACCAGTGCTTTACAAGAAGCGACTGCCTATCTGACTACACTTTATACTTTAAACTACACTTTAAACTTTTTTATATATATTTCATTTAAAGAATGAATACAATTCGTTTATTTCAAGAGGATCCTTCAATTTCATTCAACATTGATTTTGTAATAACTTGTTTCAGTATGTTGGAGGAATTGATTTAAAACCAATATTTGTACTCCTTGGTTTAATTTACTGCGGTCTTTACAAACCGGTGTATGATATAAATTATATTTCAAAGAAAATTAAATTATTTTATCAGTTAAAAATGTTTTTTGATAACATTTACCTTTATATTAAACATGTCTTTATTTATTTATCTCTATTTTATTTTACCTCCTTTAAGTATAGGGTATACTAAACTACACCAAAATATAAAATGGAGTACACAATTTTAATTGACTTAGGTAACTGTTTTAGGAATATGAACCAGGAGATCGTATGGACTTCCCTAATTTATTACTACATTAATCTAGCTATAAAATATGATATGACACGATCCTAACCCTATAGTACTAACAACGAAAAGTTTGTTTAAAATGTAGGCGTTGGACAAAACCAGAAAATTTCACGAGTAGGACCAATTTTTGTCGGAGGTCTGAGGAGTTTTACTCTCAAAAGCAAAGCTATTTAAACTCCAATTGTCATTAAACCTTGTCCCTTGTAATAAAAAAGTAGAGAATTGTTCGTGAAATTCCGCTGCCAGAACCACAGACAAAATTGTTCCTAAATCAAATTATACGGCTATTTGCAATTACTAAGATCAGCTTTCCTTTAATTCGTTACAGAAGCTAATATAAAAATAACTTATCTTTTGAGATCGTTTTCTTTTTATACCTACGTAAGTAGCATGATTTGAATTTTATTACAATTTCCTTATTACGTCAGAAAACACTCAGAGACCGTTCGAAGCAGATTTACGACTATAGTTGTATAAAAATAGCAATGTACTAAAGTTTGTATGTACTAATACATACTTTTAAGATCAGTTGAATAATGTATAGGAGTATTGGAGTATAATACGTATTGTGAAATTAGAGATATTGTGAGTAACTACGAACAAATGTAAAATGCATGAGGTTTCCTATGTTCCTAAAGCTACAATGTAGCGGTTGAATAAATACAAAAGCGGTTCTATGAAAGCCGAAAATGAAAATAGCCAACTAAATATTTTGGAGGGTACCTACGGCAAGCTCGCCAAACACGCCCTCACATTATGTGCCCTCTGAACAGTTTTCAGGCAAATATTTGAGAAGTAAAATGTATTCAAAAATACAGCTAATGTGATTTTTAAAAGGTTGGTTTGTAGACTTTTGTGGCAGGTTTCTAGAGTATTTTTTTGAATTACTGAATAATTTAACATGAATCCATTCTGAACACTACATTTGATGTTAGCCCTATATAGAAATGGAACCTCAATAAATGCTTGAAAACACTCTTCTAACAATAGAATATATGTTATTTTTTTTTATTGCAGTTAGTAATATTTCATCGAAATCTATTCAGTACCCAAGTAATACATTGTTTTGCATTCAAGAAAGTGTAACAAACTCAAACATTCATTATATAGCACATTTCTTTTTAAACTTTCCGTCTTAAATCTAAGGAAATATTCCGTACTGTAACTACGACTAGTAGTTTATGTAAATACAGCACGAGTTGCTGATACATCTGTCTGTTTGGTGTCGGATCTCCAGACACGTCTCGTCTTTGTACTCCAGTGGCTTTGCGGACCATAGCCTCCTTAATTGACACGTAGGTGCTCAACTATGTGTGTGTCTGTAAAATAGTTTGTGTGTTCTCGTGACATAACTAAACTATTGGTAGAAACTCTCGAGCGTTTGAACTTTAATAAAGTTAACACTCGACTAGGCAAAGGCATGTTATATGTATGGCTGACTTTGTATTTCTACGACATATTTTCGTGAAAAAAATCCGTAACAATATGTGTGGTACTTAAAAAAAACTATTTCACTTTATTGTCTCGAATTTTAATAAATTAAGAATTACTTATTCACAGCTACACCATTGAACTTTGTACAAAAGCCAGAAATATTCATGAAACCCATGAATGCCAATAGTATGAAATGGTAAATACTGGATAATCCAAATACCATACCAAAAGTCAAAGCTTTATCTCCAATTAAAATCGCAAGTCCTTTTAACTATTCATTATACTTTTATCTATACGTTAGGAGTACCAACTGCCCACTCAGCCACACAGCGTGAACGATACGGAAACAGCATACACAAATGAATACGCCTATGTATTGTAATCGAGCAGTTGATGGCATCGGTCTTATTCTGTACCAGATCTATACGCAAGAAGTTTACACGACGTTTAAGACGTAGGTACAAACCTAACGATTAAAAGCTAAGATTAACTATAGACATAACTATTAACACCTGTATGCAAAATAAAGACGGAAATAAATAAATATTATTTATTCATATTTTGCTCCACCTACATAAGGCTACGTTACCAAGGCTTTGCTTTAAAACCATCACCATTTTGCCACCTGTTTCCAAGCAAAGTTTTAAAATATAAAGTTTATGCACTCCGTCAGTTCGTTTCATGTGGTTTAATAGTTAGTTTATCTGCTATTAAACGCTCAGTTTTATTTCTAAAGATAAACTGTGAAACACCGGTTGAGATCGCTTGTCAGTTTAGAGAAGTGATCAAAGATATTCATTTGTTTTAAAATCATTGTTCTAAACAATATTTTGTTGCTTGATCATTTAGCATAATAGCAATTATTTGTTTCTCATCATTCCTGGAATCATGAACTTTTCATTCGTTTTATGACAGCAAAAAAACAAGAACTATTTATCACATCAGAGCAACAGAAGTTTTCTTCAATCCATTTATTATAGAAACTCGTGTAAAATGCAGCTTCATAAAGAAATGTATCTACTTACATAAAATTAAATTGGCAAAGAACACTCGAGCGTAAATTTCCCTGAAGTTGAACTGTAACTAAGTGTCCAACAAATAGAGTAACTGAGTTCTAAAAGCTAGCTCAGTCATAATTAGTCGGGTCCCATTCATTAGTTGCACAAACTTATGGAGTTGGTTGCACGTGCTGCCTGCAGCGTTGCAGCTTCAGTGGCTAGCTTCCAACACGGTTAATGCCATGGAGTAAGGAAAGCACGGAGTGTAAGATGAGCGGAGTTGCTATAATGCAGGTAGGTCAGGCGCCTTCTTTTAGGTCAAATTCGTACGGTGGGCATGACCAAAACGAGTGAACTGTCGAGGCGTTCGAGTTCTTTGAGATGCTTGTCAACGATTGTTGGAATTACAAAAAATGTTCGGGTTCAAAGAAGACATAATATATCGTCTCCCGGACATTTTGACGCGTTACTTTCTAAAGCGATTTTCCGTTATGGTACCTCCGCTACTCATTTTGTTCTCCATGGTTAATGCTAACGAGAGATTTCATAGCTTTTGTGTGCACCCAGCCGTAGCGCAGTACTGATAACCAGACTGACGCTCTGCCATTTCATATTAAAACTCAGCATTTGTATGACCGTCGACCGAAATTAAAACTTTGCTTTTTCGACCATTGATGGGCGGAAAGTTAATTAATTCGGTACACTTAATTGCTTTTCAGTCTAATTTTGTGAAATTTGCAATTTTATAATTGGATGCGCGTGATAAATTGCAGGAGTTATTTCGTGATAATACAAGTTATCGTATGACGGTTTTCCTATTCCATAAAATCTACTTTTGGTTAAATAATATGTCGACATAATTTCATGCCAAAATGTGGTTATTGATTGATTGAACAACGCTAACCAGAATATTTTAATGATAAAGTAATATTCATAAAATAGTGTATTGTAGTTTTGGGAGCAAACTATCCACCCCAAAGCTCTTTTCAGTATTATAGAATAGGATAAAATTATATTTTGTTAGCCTACAAAAACTAACCGTGTTATAATAAAAGTTTCAGTCATTTCTAGAACCTACGCATATTTGAAGAATAACATTTTTTGGGAAAACTAATATAAGAGATATAATTAATTGCCGCCATTCTCTTTATGAATTTAGTGATACTTTGATTTCCCTCGTGGTTCGAATAAGTGAAGATTTAAGTTATATCTACTTTACTATGATCTTTGTAAAGATAAGGTTTTAGATTAAATCAAAATAGTTGTAATAAAAGTAATGATTTTTCTCATTTTTCTTTCAGGTTTCCAATGTAATAAGTAATTAAACTCAATCATTAGTTCAAATTCCAATCACAGAAATCTATTACAATCTCACATTCTCTTTTACGGCAGGCGCTAGCTTAAAGCGAACTCCCATTTTCTTTCCACAATTAATTCTAAAGCAAAAGATCAAACGGTCGAGCAAGATTAATTGGTTCGGCCGGCTCGCGTGCGATCCAATGGCTTACCGTTCGAAGCTACAGTTCTGATTGAAGTTAAATATTCAAAGGGGATTTTGTTCCCAAACAACTCGCAGTATTTATGCATTGTCTTTTTACAACTGTTCTGCCAGTTTGACGCGCACAGTTCAAAGTTAACTTTACAAACAACGCAACGACGCCCGCCAAATATTTACCAACGCTAGCGTTTTAATTAAAAATACATGAAATGAATATTGTAGCTGACGGGAGCAACATTGTATTCGTTTATTCGGCACTCAGTACTGAGTTCATAAATTGATAAACTGTGCGCTTGAAAGACTCGAGCACCATTAATTAATTAGCTACCCACAAATGATATTGGCTTACGGAAAATCACGTATCAGCTGAATATGCAAACTCATTTATGTATATCTTAATTTATCATGTATGGAACGGAACATGATTAAATATTGAACTTGGTTTTCATTGCGAAATACATTTTCGTACAGAAGAATACATTTTGTAGGAGGCTTTCTGCAAAATTCGATGTGACGCTAAAGCTGCGCGTGGGAGCGAAGAAAAAGCCTACTAGTTTATGGATGAAGATAGATATTTAGGAGATATTTTTAAAAATCTATTATTATGACGTTCAAAACTCCCTATTTATTGTTATTATCTCCACTATAAATACCTCAACACCAGTAGACAATAGCTTAGCAACAGGTACCAGGCTCACATAATACGTAGGAAGTTATTTGTACGACGCAAGAGGACCAATGCAAATGGCGGACATTGTTGTGGTGAATCCCTGAACATTCCGCCCGAATAAACGCCCTTCCGAAACACGCACCTATTTTTAAACCTACAGTAAACATTACCCGTCTTACCACAAAAACTTTTTAACGTCAGTTTATGCCTTGTCTAAAAAAATGTCAATTTATGACGTTGACATATGGTTCATTTTGCAGCCAAAATTTTATTAGACAAGTGTAAAACAGGGTTTAAAGTTTTTGTAGTAAGGCCCTACACATCTATACTAAGTATATAATATAATAAAGCGAAAAAGTACCCTTGTTTGCTTAAACATGCTAATCTCAGGAACTACTTACTGGTCCGATTTGAAAATTCTTTCAGTGTTAGATAGCCCATTTATTGAAGAAGGATATAGGCTACTTTTTATCGGGGTTCGTGCAGAGGTTTCCACGGGATACGAGTGAAACCGCTGGCAGAAGCTAGTGTAATTATATTTACAAATACTCTTCATTGATTACAAGTTTATTTTAATCCGCACGAGTTTCAAATTTTAGTTCGTAAAAACATATTTTTTCACCAAAAAGTTTTTTGAATAAATCCAACCTCATTCCACTTAGAATTTTATAAGAATTGAAAACTAAAAGTCTTTGAAGAAATTCAAAGTAAAAGTCAACAATCAGATGTTTATGGTGGAATAAATTGACTTCATTATAATGAGGATTGACCTTTGTGCTTTTAAGTTTTACCTAAGCTTTTTCAACTGACTCAAATAACTGTTTATTTAAATAACAATATATTTTTAGATTTAAATCCTTTTACCACACAATAAATTCTGATTAAAGTACCAAAAAAAAAGTTGTCTGCTAACAATGCAATCAATCTACTTCAAAAACAAACGAACCACAAACAAGAGAAAAACATAACGTATTTCACTCGTGAAAATTATGGCATTTTCTGGTTGTATTCGGCCATACATTTCAGAAACACTTTGAACGCAAAACGGGCACAATGGGAACAAAACAAAAGGAGTCTGGCAATATTTTTCCGCGGCTTAATATCAACAAGTTGGTTTGAATGGCCCAGTATTTTTTAACAATGAAACTACGAAACATGTGTATGGTTCGTAAAATATGCACAATTCTGTTCGGGTGGTCTCTGAAATGCGTTGGTAAGCTCCATCGGCTTAGCCAGACAAATTGGTGAATTCAGAAGGCAAAATTGGGTTATTACGTATCCATAAAATATACTTCAGAACAATGAATTGGGGTCAGTCTCAATATCTTAACTTTTATAACACGGTACTTCAAAACCTTAACTTTTCTGTACATTTTTTTAAAATAAAATAATTAGATGTAGGTATGTCAATATAAACTATTCGTAATTAGTTTCCTAAAGGTAAGTCATGAATACAAACGCAAATAATCCTGAAGTAAGCCATCTGAGAGACATTTTAAGCCAAAATTTAATTAAACCAAATTATTTAAGTTTAGTCTTTAAAGCGTTACGGACAGACTTACTACCTTTTGAAGTTCTTCATTTGTAAGACCTATAGGAATAGTTTTTTTTCTTCTTGTCTGGTGATATGACGCTCTTTCAATTAATATATAAATGACATTAAGAAATAAATAGTTATTTCAAGAAATATTATTATAACTATAGCACGATACTTAAAGTATCAAATTGTCACAAAAATACTAAGAGCCTTCTTCATGATTTATATGTGTCAGATGTTTATTATCCCACAATAAATTGACTGAAGAGAGAAGAGGCTGGGAGTCAAGAGGCCTTTGTCCAGCACAAATATTTATTGTTTGAGCCTATTTGCACGGAATAAATAGAATGTATTCCATCTTTTTTACAAAATGAAAGTCATGCAAACAATAGTGTCCATAGTTACTATGTTTTGAGTCCAAAACAGTTTGAATTCACATAGACTTCGCTGTCGTCACCAGGCTAAATCTTATGAATGATACACAGAAGATTTACTCTTTTGCCCTTATAACAACAGATACTGAGAAGTGGGATATAATTTAGTCCCGAAATTGCCGGTTTATTATTTTGACTTACTGACCCTCCATTCCACATTGGTGGAAATTCCAAAATGGTGGATTTTCTGCCCACCATTTTGAATTTTATAGTGTTAGGCTATATTAGCTTTTAAGTCTGTATAAAATATTCGTAGCTCTATTCCATATACATACCGCGAAATAAATAAAAATATCTTCACAGGACCAAATTTATGTTTAAAACGAGGTACTCGTGCAGTATCTAATTAATATAACTTAAGTTCAAAGATAAACATCACTGAAGGTCGTTAGTTTATTAAACTTTCCATAATTTAATATTGACTTCTAGCTACCCGACAGCTTTAAGTCGTGCTAAACATTAAATTATTCTTTGGGTTGTATATTTTGGAGTATAAACTATTTTAAATTAAAATACTTAGTTGATTTATAAGCAATGAGTACGGTGAAACTGTAAGTAAGAGTCAAGCTACAAAATGCGCTATTCTACATAACAATAAACAGAATCATAAAATTACAGATGATAAGTGGTATTGGGAAATTCGATGTTATGTATTTTTGCTTGTATATTTTTTTTTTCTACATTCCCAAAGTTTCCCGAGGCTTTACTGGTATCCCCGAGAAACTTCTTTCCGCCTATAAATAAAAAGTAGCCTAATGTATTTTTATGAAACATTTAAATCTGTTCATCAGTTGGACGTGAACGAAAGCGCGCCAGACCGATGGACCGGCAGTTCTTTTTGCATTCCAAATATTTTCAAACTAATACCTCTTAAATCATTACTGAAAAGACAAAACATAACTTACGCCACACATGCATAAGATATTCGGTACTAAATCAAGCTGCACCAACTGCATGTAATGTAAAAAGTTCCATACTACAGAGGTTGAATAACGTATACGTCCGTTGCCAAACTCCTTAACAATTTAACTAAGAACTTTTCAGGCCAGACTTCTTGCACAGTTACATTATCCGGCTCTCTTTCGTATTAGGATTAAATTGAAATTTTCTCCAGTTGTATAACATGAGTTTTACTTGGAACTTACTCAACGGCTTGCCAATGAATGTTTAATAAGTTCTGTCTGTAAAACGTATGGGTTTAAACCAACCTTCTTTACACTTTTAAGGACTGGCAGACGAGAGTAAGAGGGTAAGGATACCACATAAAAAAAGTTAAGAATTGTGAGTGGGAGTAGGTACCACGTAAAAAGACTTAAGAATTCTCGGCTGGATATTTTTTGTTTCGTACGTGGGGAAAAATATTGCATGAAGAAACGGAATAAATAATACAGCGTAAGAGCCTCAGCGTTACTCAAATTAAATTATTAAAAGTTTCGACATGATCCTATTAATATATTTCTTCTCGGACGAAAACATACACGGAACAAGCTTAAAGGACAAAATTTTCCGTAAAAGCCCAATAAGAAACTCCGAAGAAAAATGATGTAACATCATAAGGATTCATAAAGTTTATCAGCGCTTGTCAAAAAAATCCCCAATCCTATGATGATCTTAAAAAGTTCCCGCGAACACAAACAGTTTTACTTTTTAAATAAATCAGACTACCAACTCGAAATAACTTGATAAACTTGGTTTGCTCTGCTTTGAAGTCGGAAACATTAAATTAGGCGGCCGTCTGATATAATCATAACATTTTTAGCGCTTCTCAACAAGTTTTAACTTGGTGTTTTTATCCTGTTCTATTCGCCACGCTTGAAATGGGAACATTCGCGCCGTGTAAACGGGATCTGCCTCCGCCTCGGTACTAAAATAAATTTAGGACCAATAAAACGAACAATGGCTTTGATTTCTTTTTATTATGTCTACCACGCGCGTCATCCGACACCCCTAACACAAAGAATATCCTGATTGTGTGCAAAGGAGACTGTATACGATTCCGTTCCATTTTTTAAATGCATTATCGTATGGTACATCGGTTTTTACGAGTACAGAAAGCAATGGAGTGGCATTCACTGTTGCGTTTGTTTTTTTAATGTTCAGTCGCCTCTACGTAAATGTCGGGTCTTGTTCAGCGACACACGAATGGTCACTGCCAAGTCACTGAACTGATATTGCGTTACAAAGTTTGTCTTTGTACATTACCCCGACCAAGTTTAAGATTTCTAAGGTACCTATATTAATTGTGAGGCAAAACTTTAGTGCTACGTTCAGTTATGAAACTTTTAGCCTCATTGTTCTGTTTATCTGCGGTAAACTTTAGTATGGGCTGGAGTTTAGATATAAGATAAAACCAGGATAATATTGATAGTAAAAGTAGCGTTTTGCCTTGAAAACTGAATAGCGAAACGTCTTAAAAGTCTGGGATATTGGAATAGAAAGCAGCCAACTGAACAAATGAATGATATGGGTATACTATAGCTTACAGTATATATTCACACTAGAAACTAAAAGACTCAAGCATTATTTATCAGCTTTATACATAAACATTTCGCAGTACACGTCTTGATAAATAATAATATAACGCGAACAATAACAGCGATAGTTTGATAAGGGTAAGTCCAGACTTACCCTGTCATGGCTTCATACGTACATACTTACATATAGATCTATGTATGTATAGACAAACGACACGTTTGTTCACGCATCACTGCTTCTGAGCTACTTACTCGTGGTGCAGCCAATGGTTATTTCTTGAACGGTTATAGGAATGGTTATTGTGCTGTTTGCATTGGCTATGCAAACAGAATAGTAAACGAGACTGAGAATTACCTTATCCTTTTAATAACACAAGGGAACAACATTTTGGTTGCATGAAATATTACGACTAATATTGTATATGTTTGGGCTGCTAATTTAAGATCTGAAGTCAGAATTTCTGTATCAGCTTTAGTTTTTAAGATATCAACAAAACGTGATATTCACAATTTTATTAACAAAAAACAGCAGAAGAACAACAATTAAGCGTCAAAAAACTTTCTTTTATAAGATTTTCTAGCACCATATATCTATCTATCTATCTTAACACCAACCCGCATAAAGGAAGATTGGCAAACGAAAAAGCACTAGTACATAATTTTGGCTTAAAAAAGCACTAGTACATAATTTTGGCTTATCGGATCATACCGCTCAAACATATTCTTGGCCAGTGGAGAAACGAGAACCACCTACTCTTAAATGGTGGTATGAACTGAAAAGAGATTATAGTGACGAAAATAAATTAAAATTTTTAAACGCACTATCATGCCTATCCTTCAATGATGTCTATGAAGCAAAAAACACCAATGAAGCGTTTTATATTTTTTTTAACACTTTTTCATTATTTTACAATCTGTGTTTTCCTACTGTTCGCGTAAAAGTATCAAACAAAAATAAAGTTAATTTACATTGGCTCTCTAAGGGAATTAAAGTTAGCTGTAAGAAAAAAAGGCTGCTATACTATAAATTACAAAACAAAAATTGTGAATTTAGTAGACAGAGTTACAGGAAGTACAATAACTCATTAAAAAAGTGCATTTCATCTTCTAGAAAAATTAATAATGCAAAATACATTAGCAAAGCCCAAAGCAAGTGCAAAGCAGTGTGGAATGTTATAAAAAAACACACGGTAACAGAACCACACAATACTAATATTTCTAAAATAACTGTGAACAATCACGACTACACTGATCCAGCTATAATGGCTGATCATTTCAATGAATTCTTTATTAATACAGCTACCAACAATAATTTTGATAACGGCAGTGGACAATTAAGACTTAGTAGCATTAAAAATATAGAATCTAATGAAAAATCGATATTTCTTTATCCAATACAGCAACGTGACCTTAAATATATTATTATGTCTTTAAACAATTCCAAAGCAAGTGGTTATGACGGAATTCGCACTGATATCTTAAAACTGTCTATCAATATCATCCTGGAACCCCTTCTACATATCATTAACCTGTCTTTAGAAGAAGGATTATTTCCAACTATCTTGAAAAGATCAATAGTGAAACCTTTATATAAAAAGAAAGGAGAAAAAACTCATATGGATAATATAGGCCTGTAACCCTTATTCCTATATTTTCTAAAATTTTTGAAAAAGTATTTTATATCAAATTAGCAGAGTTCCTAGAAAAACATAAAATTATAAAAGAAGAACAAAATGGTTTCCGCAAAAATAAAAGTACATCATTAGCAGCTTTTCAACTCATTAAATCTATTACAGAAAATATAGATAGTAAGATCCCTGTCTCTGTCCTTTTTATGGATATGAGCAAAGCGTTTGACCATGTTTGCCATAAACGTTTATTGGAGAAGGTTTACCGATACGGTATTAGAGGAACAGCATACAATTGGTTAGATTCATACTTATCAAATAGAAAACAGTCAGTAGAAATAAACGGATACAATGAGAAAACTAAAACTGTTGACACATATCAATCTTCACTCATGTTGAATAAGTATGGCGTGCCTCAAGGCAGTATTTTAGGCCCGCTACTGTTTCTTCTTTATATTAACGACTTCCCTAGCGTTATTAGTCACAAATCCGTTCTTTTCGCAGATGATATCACGATTATTATTGAGGGCAAAAACAGGCAATCATATGAAAATGAAATAAACACCGCACTTAATAACTCAGTACAATGGTTAGAATTAAATAATTTAAAAGTTAACATCAGTAAAACAAGATTAATGCAATTTCATACATATAGAACAAAACCAATGAATTTAAACATATCATGTAAAGGAATAACATTATCAAAAACGGATTCCATCAAATTTCTCGGAATAACCTTAGACAAGTTTTGTTCTTGGAAAGATCATATTGAAAATATCTGTGGCAAAATGAATAGTTTTTTGTACCCTCTCTGGCGAATAAGCTGTGAAGTGTCTAGGAGCGCAGCAATTACAGCGTACCACGGTTATATATCGTCGATACTTCGATATGGTGTCATTATGTGGGGCCGTAGTGTAGATATTGACCAGACATTTGTGATGCAAAAAAAATGCTTAAGGGCCATATTTGGTCTTAAACAAACGGACTCTTGCCGTCCATTCTTTAAGAAATATAAAATATTAACCTTGCCTTGCCTGTACGTGCTGGAGTCTTGTATTTTTGTTTTTAAACATAAGGAACTTTTTCAACCGACAGCTAGCTACTACACTCCTAGGTCTGTTAATGCTAACAAGTTGTATAGACCCAGAACGAACCTAACATGTACATCTAATAACTGTTATATTATGTGCATCAAATTGTTTAATAAGATCCCCAATTCTATCAAAACCCTGCCGTTTCCTAAATTTAAGCGTGCCTTAGTAAAACAATTGACAGACCGATGTTTTTATAGTGTTCATGAATTCCTAGATTATAAGTTGTAAGATATAAAGGTCTGTGATTGAAATAAGTATAAAGTATTGTCTATGTGAAAAATAATTCATTTCTTGTGTAAATATAGTAAATTAAATAGTTTTAAGAAAATTTGCACGCCGCAATAAGCGGCAGAATAAGAGATTGTATTGTTACTGTAAAGACCTTTTATGTACCTTATTCAAGCAAATAAACGATTTATTATTATAGCTTGATTCGGTTCACTAGGGCTGTCTTTAATGCTGCAACAATAGTTCGCCATCATGTTGGCATTCCAATGACCCTGGGACCGCTTTTCCATAGTCCGAATATCTTGATGGAACCGTTCACCTTGTTCTTCACTGAGATCACATAGATTTTCAGGGAAATGGTCAAAATGGCTAAGGAGGAAGTGTACCTTGATGCTCACATTACAACCAAGCTGTTGGAAATGTGACAACATCTGTTCAAAGTGCTTTGAATAAGCTTTCATCCTTTTTGTTTGATAGAAAATTTTGTGCAATCCAAACGAATTCGTTTCAGGCATTTTTTTCGATATTGGTCATGTAATTATGAAACTTCTCATCCTTCATCAACCTCCTTATTTGTGGACCAGCAGAAATTCCGGCTTTTAGTTTCTCTATACTCAAATAATGGGACTTTTTAGATATGTATTGAGCATTTTTGTTCAGAGCTTTTACAAATTGTTTCATGAGCCAAAGTTTGATGTGCAAAGGTGGTAGCACCTGTATTAAGGTAGGTGGTAGATAACAAGTTAGGGTAAATCCATTTGGACCGTTTTTTTTTTGTTAATACCGTTTATATCAACCACGCAGAAAAACTACCTAATGATTCGAGGGTTCTTGCCATCATCGGTGTTTGTTACTTGAAATGGGGTCTTTTCTTATTTTTCCATAACCTTAAAGACTCGACGCATATTTTACATACCATTTTAGACACCCAGTAGGTACCTGTCGCAGGTGTCCAAAGAAAATCCAAAGAACTCAAAGTACACCCGTTTCAAGAACTCCGACACACATAGTCTACAATTTTTAAATGTATATTCACCACAAATATTACAGAAATAGTTAGTATAATTTTTACAGTTATTTTGCAAAATAGAAATAGTAAAAATTATATACTTTTTAAATAAAATGCTCTGTTTTATGAAATTTAATTGTAACTAGTTTGAAAATATGGTCAATCTGCTTGTCAAGCTATATCTCAAAAACTAAAGCTGTTAGAAAAAAAATGAGGGTAGATTTGAAATCAGCGACCTCGAATTAGTAAACAAAAGTCATAAAATTTCATGCAACAAAAAAAAAGTCTTATTTTGTTCCCTTGTGTAATGTAAAGCATATTATTATTCATTTTGTGAAGCCAGATCTATGTGTTAAGGACAGCACGGCTTCTTTATTAGATCCTATTAAAATGACGAATAAGTCCCTTAAAATAAATATTTACCAGATATGATGTAGGTACATAATAAAAATCGTGCAAAAATAAATAAAATGAATTTTGGTTGAGCTTTCTATGTCATTCACTTTAATTTTTAACCCCCGACGCAAAAACGACGGGGTGTTATAAGTTTGACGTGTCTGTGTGTGTGTGTGTGTGTGTGTGTGTGTGTGTATGTGGCATCGTAGCTCCCAAACGGATGATCCGATTGTAATGCGGTTTTTTTTGTTTAAAAGGTATGTCAGTCGGGAGTGTTCTTAGCTATGTTTGGTGGAAATCGGTTCAGGTCTTCAAGGTCATCAGCTCGTTTGCTAGATGTGATAGGAATGTTACACGCTCAGTTTACTTGCAAGTATATGTGGGATCTGAAATTTGAAACACTAATGTCTTTTGGAACCACTGAGCTGGTCTGCCGTTAGGGCACGAAGGTAGGAGACGTAACCCTGAACTGCCTTTTAGTAAACCCATCGAGTTTGGGCTCGTTGAATTTGTCTTGACGAGTTCTCTTCATGTTTCTGATTGACGAAAACCTGATGCTGGAAATGGGATGTGGCGGATAAAACCCTGGAATGCCGGAATGAAACGGATAAACCGATTTATATTTTTGCCAAAAATCTAGAATGTCCAAAGGTTAATCTTTATTGTTTCTCAATCTGTGCAATTCTCCCAGAGCCAGTTTGTCATGAGGATTCTTAAACAGGTTCCTTTGGCCGAGATCGCAAATAGCGACCCCATCTTAAATTAAATGAAAGAAGGAAAAATTAAGGAGCTCCTTTAAAAAGCATGAAATAAAATTAAATTATAAATTTAAAAAAACCCCCGACCCAAAAAAGTACGCAATAATTATGACAAAAGGTTAAAAACGCTGAACCCTATAAAAAGCAAAAAATAACTTTTAACACTACGTAAACTAAATTTTGACGTGTCGGGGGACCGCTTTTTACCTTCATAAATACTTACATAAATCAAATGATACCTACCTAATTACAACATTCGTTTAAAAAAAAAAACACGTATCTAAAGTTATGAATTAGAGCGGTCCCCCGACACGACAAAATTTAGTTTACGTAGTGTTCAAAGTTATTTTTTGCTTTTTATAGGGTTCAGCGTTTTTAACCTTTTGTCATAATTATTGCGTACTTTTTTGGGTCGGGGGTTTTTTTAAATTTATAATTTTGGTAATAATGGGTGCTTATTCAATTAAAAGGGCACAAAAAGAACATAGAAAGGTAAACGCGAGGAAAATTCCAGAACAAAACTTCTCAGAAATTAGTTTAACTAGCAACAGGTTTAACAAGTTAAGGCCTAACAAATTATTATTTGTAAACGCCTGACGGTGGCTTATTAAAGTATTGTTAATTTGAGTCGCTTAGTTAATTATTCTTAACAAAGACGAACTTGTAACTTGGGAATTAAATATACATAAGTTTATGGGAACAAAACAGCGGGAACAAATAAGATTTCCTGCGAGTTCCCGCCTCAGTCATCATTAAAGTTAATTGAGTACAAAACATTTTACGTAAAACGAAACGTAATCTAATTTTCAGCATTTAAAATGCTTGTACATGTTTGAGTACGGGAGTAAGGTGGATGTAACATAGTTTGAGCTTGGAATAATTCCATTGGAGATAGATAGCAACAAATTAATTATACCTATTCGGGGCGGAAAGGGACTGTGAAAATAGGTGTTACCCCTCTGTTACAAATAATCTATTTGAATTACTTTTCAATGATATGACTCATTTTGTTAGGGTTGGCGATGTTTTGACTATGATTTTTTTTCTATATATTTTTGAATACTTTTGTAACACCGTGTGCATGGATAATGACTAGCTGTCCTATTACATAATAGGACTAATAGGACAATTTAGATTACGTGTTTTAATTTTATCTCCAGATAGTATTAGTATTTCAATGCGTTCTAGAACACTGCGTATTAATTGCAAATAATTGTAAGGACAAAGTCCGTTAATTATTAATTAATGTCGACTTTGTATGAACGTGGACTGGGCAGCGCTTAAAACAAGTTTGTTTAAAGCGACCTCTGCAACTCAGTTAATGGGTAATCCGATTAGACTTAGCTCAAAGAACTTTGTAGCACTTTTGGGAAAGTTCTCAGGGGTTTTTGAAATACCCTTTATTCATAGGTACATATAACATACCAGATTCTGTCAACGGTTTCCCTCCGTTCCGTGGAACTACTCTTCGCACCCGGGTTAAAAGTAGTCTACAGCCTCTCTCGATACATGGGTTATCTAACACTCAAGTATTTTTTCAGTGCCATTTAGTAAGTACTTCATAAGATTAGAGATTGTTTTTAGCTTTGCAACATTAATATTAAGATTTATGTAAACAATCCTCAGGAAGCATCTTAACTAAATTATTTTGTCCCTTTGTCAGTAATATGTCCTGATTAACAAAATGTTTGCGACAGCGACAATTTTACATTTACACTGAAGGAATGTCTGCAACATTTAACTTCATTCATATGAAATGGAATTAATTTGAAGGAATTTCACGCTTTTGTCTATTTACTCGACAAGATTGTAACCTTGAAGGAGTATAAGGAATAAGGTTGATATGTAATTTTCAAGGATATTATATTACACACGTGTGAAATAAAAATAAACTTTCATTTATGCATACTTCTTGCACAATGTACAACGAACTTAAAGTAGGCTTTGAGTCGCTTACTATCAGGTGAGATAGTGGTCAAATGCAAACCTAATTACAACGAAAACGGCGCTCTTTACTAGAAGCTAATGACTCAAAATACAAGTGCTAGGTCAACACTATGAACCTAGAACACATTAGAGCATTTGAATACGTCCTTAGTATTATATTTAACTTAATGAGAATAATATTTGGGACTTATTTATACCCATGAATCCTCTAATCAAAAACAACAGCTACCTACCGGAGATTGAAATGTCCCAAGTATTTATGACAAATGGTCATAGATACACCAAAATATCCATCCCAACAGTTACAATACAATGCCTCTTCAAATAAGGTTATTAGGTACGATTTTAGCCCAAAGCCATTGAGACTAATAACTTGAGTACATGGAGCTAATTAGTAGCGAGACGCCAAATATTATGTCAGGGTGGTCAAACAACGCTCCCTGAACTGAACACAAACCACTTAGGAACATCTCATATGTCAGTCAGTGCTAAAATTAGGACTTTTATGGTATTAACACTCCCGATAAATTAGGAAAATATATAGCATTATGTTAGCGTATCTATGCATAAATTAAACACATCATCATCATCAGCTTTTCTATCGTCCCACTGCTGGCTGGGCACAGGCCTCTTCTCTCATACACAAGGATTGAGCGTTAATCACCACGCTTGCCCAATGAGAGTTAGTGATTTCATCAGCCACTGATGTTTAAAATATAGGTAGATAGTTAAGAAAGTAGACATAAACTTAGAAAAGATGCGTAGGTACTTGCCTGACCTGAAATCGAACCCACACACTCATACTCGAACGATTGGTACAAAAGTCCTGGTGGCCTACACAAATAAAATATTTGGGATGCATTTAGATCAGAACATTCAAATAACTGCGATTTCGTAGATCCTAAACTTTTTATTTAAATGAAACGAAGTGCCCTTTTGAGAAACCTTCACTTCATTTCCTACTTAGGTCATTTTTTGCATGAACTAGAAAATAATCAAGTAATTAAACGGTTTAATGTAAGCCGGGCCACACTCCCATTACTGCAAGTGATTAGAAACCGTTTATCGTAAGCAACGCTTAAACGCTTAGCAAAATGTTCCTTGCTTCACTTGCACTAATTAAATTGTAAACAGGCGTTTTATGTTTATGTACGTACATTACGAATACATTTATATTGCTAAAGGGTGTTGGCAAATGAGAATAAAAAGTGTTAATACTGTTTTGTTCCTTTTTTTTATTTAACGCTTTATTTCCTTACATTGTGGTAAAGAAAAAATTATAAGCAGACACGAGTGTATTTTTTCAGTGTTCTTTTAATTAAAAACAAGCTACTTTATATTAAATCTTTAGAAGAATAATAAATAGAAACCATTTCGTGATGGTAGCTGAAGAATTTTTCCATCACATTTTTTTTTTTTGGAAAATAATTGGCAATATTGTTCAAAGTGAATGTTGTTTTATGATTATAATTGGAAGCGAAACTTCCTTCCTTCTTACCTATTTCAGAAAAGCCCGATAAACGATGGTTTCTTTTAACAATAACACGTTTCGGTTAGTTCTGATATCCAACTCCTTACATAAACCCCAATTAATCTCTCTATACCTCTAATTTATCTTAAACAATGCTTAATATTGTACACATTTGTTTTTTAACGTTAAATAAAGGAAAAAAAAATCGACTAGCTGATCCCATTGCAGCTTCCAAACAACGGAAGACTTTTTCAAATCGGTTCTATAGCTTCAGTGCCAAACAAAATATATTTACTCCTTATTGGTACAGGTAAAGAATAATACAGAAGTGAATTAGGCATCGGTGAAAAGATTTTTCTTTGGTTTTAGTGTGGATATCTGTCGATACCGTTGTCAAATTCTATGATTCAAATTTAACACAGTTCCTATAGACACTCGATACCTAGTTTCAAGATAACTCTTGATGTCTACCTCTAGTTAGCTAGGATACCGGTTTCCCATAATTAATGAAATCGGCTTTCCGGTTTACTCAAAGCGGCGAGGTATAATCGGATCTTTGAAGCCATCAGGGAAATGTGGTATCGAGGAACTTAGTCTTAATGGCATCTGATACTAATTATGTACAGGAAAGTTCAACATGCAGATAACAAGAAACAATTCAAAATTACTACAATAACTAAATAACGATAACCGAACCATTTTCAGTTGTCAAATCGCCGATTTAGGCTGTGGTCGACAAGCACATGGCTTTAAGTTTTGGCTATCACTACAGCCAACCATAGTACATATTTGAAATCCACATTTAATGTGAATTATACTTTCGTTCCAATTTTTTATCTTAGCTAGATTTTATTTTCATCTAAAAACACAAGTGTAGAAAAAATATTACATCATCTTAAAAGTTGTACCTGTCATCAGTTCAGAAATGGAAATACACTCACTCAGAGTGAATGTAGCCAGTAGGGTAGCTACTTTAACCATAAAGACGGTCATCTTAGGAAGCACTCCACATACGAGTATTACTCTACTTTCAGCCAATTTTTCAGCTACGACAAAATGATAAGACAAGCCACTTTTTCAGCCAGCATCCAGCGAAAAATAACAAGTCAAGTCAAAAACGTTTATTAAAAGTAGGCTAGTTTTCAGCACTTATTCAAGTCAAAAATACGAAAGGACAGCACTCCTAAAAAGCCACGTTTTACCACGTTCTGGTGTCATGGCTAGCTGACGTGTTATGACAAGGCCATTTACATACGAACAGTTCCTTAAACTCGCGAAGAAACGTAGCAATCATCTTCCTTGCTCGTCCAAAAAGTTTCATTATGTCTCAGGCTAATGAGCACAGAAGTTTCCGCGTCACGTACTTCATAGACTCACGTACTTGCTTGCAGAATTTTAATAATATTATGCTTACAGTCTGTCAGCTGTTTGGAAAATTTCCAATAATATAATAACGTCGGTTTGGTTTCAATAAACATGTAAATTACTGCCTGAACTGGAAATTATTTTTTAAAAGTTGTATGTAGGTACGCTTATGTGGTTAAAATTTGTGCCATCAATATTCATTTAAAAGAAACAGTTGATTCAATGCTCCTTCTTCATTTCTGGAACCATATAATAAACTAAACTATAGCTTAAATAAAAAGGAAAAGAATCAAAATAACAAATAACACCAACTTCCCGATAAAACACATTTATTGCCTTATTCCAATCTATTTACGCGCGCCATCTTTCTTTCCAGGGTCGCCAACCGTAATCGGATTGGCGCGAACTCGCACAGGTAGTACCAACATCACCACTAACTGCTAGTCACGTCTCTAGAAGTTAGTCGGTTCAGTAAACTCGAAGTAGCAACAGGTGTCTCTCGTCTTTCCTTTGTTAGGTTTCTGTAAAACACTGAAAATGACTTTTCTAGAAAATAGACGATATGATGTCTAGTCTCAGACTCCCATTATATTTAGAGAAATGAAGGAACTGTAGGAGTTTGGAGACTAAAGGACTTTTCTCTGAAACGATTTTATTCAGGGTGAAAATAAACACAAACATAAGTCATAAAGAGTCATTAGCCTATGATGGAATATCAAAACTTTCTAGTCACTTACACCCATTTGAATAGTAATATCCCATTATATTTATGTATATATCCCATCATATTTTAAATCTACTTTACTTTCAGAAGTTTCCAACATCAAATTATATGCATTTAGTTAAAGAAGATATGCAAATCGCTCATGAGATATTATTATTTAGGTACTTACCCACTTGCATTAGCTCTTTTACTCACATAAGTAAACTGGGCTTCAAATGAAATAAACACAGCGCGGTATGTTACGTTTGATCTGACGTTTCACAAACGCATCGGTCTGGAATTGCACCACTGTAAATACCAAGTAAACCGTTTGACTCAAACAACTTACTGGCCGACTGGAAATTGCAATGTTTTTCCTCGGCTCAGAAATATGGAACAATAAGAGTAACCGCACACTGCGAACAGTTGGCCCACGAGTTGAAAAAAAAACAAAAAAAAATCGTGAATTTAATGAAGGTTTTTAGTCTGATACCGGCCTAAATATAATTGATGGTTTTTATGTGCGTTCAGTCTAACCAAGCGGTATTGGGTTGCCCGGGTAACTGGGTTGAAGACGTCAGATAGGCAGTCGTTCCTAGTAAAACACTGGTAGGTACCTTAGCTGCGTTCTACTTATAGTTGGGAAAAGGCTCGGGAGATGATGGTGTTAGGTGCGTTCTACTATTCACCTTCTTTATAATCCCGAACAAAATGTCGGCCGACTAAAAGTTTGCAGTATGCGTCTACTCTAAGTATAAAAGGTAGTTTATTACGTACCGCGGAACTGCAATTGTACGAAGTTTATTTATTCGCCTTGTTTGTTTAAGTGTAGCGTTTTCTCTACTTTCATTTATTTCCCTTCTTGAATTACAGCTCAGAGCGTTCCCTAGTTGCTTTGTAAATAGTCTTGCTAAGCTTCTATTTATAGGTAGCTTGAATGCAAAATAATTTGTTAGTGTTGTCTTTACGAGATATTTTTGCTGGACTATCACTTAGAATAGAAAATAGTTCTAAAAATAGAACTTCTATGGTAGTAGTATAACTTCCTAATTTAGTTTATATTTTCTTTGACTGTTTTAATTATCAAATCGTACGTTTGGATTTTTTTAAGCGTTTTTGTTTGAACGATTTCAAATTGTGTGCCTAGGTATCGAACTTTTCGTAGTTATACTAATATTCAGAGTTTAGATTGTTATACCTATTTCTAATAAGATGTACCTATAGTAAATTCCCAACATCTGTTACTTCAGTATATCTGCCACGTGACTCTTGCTCCTTAATCAATCACATGATTGATAGCTAACCCCTCTTAGTTGTTTTGTGTGTTGCATTAATCGATATTAATCAGGCACATTGATTGATTTGCTCAATCAGTTATTAATTGGCTGACTAAGGTAAAAGTTTCTTCAGTTTTTCGTGATATATGATTTAGTTGTCATAAACATGATCACTAATCTGTTTAGTTTTTCCGAAGTTAGTACATACATATTGTGGTTAAAGTTCAAAAACGTGTAAGTTTTCAGTCAAAGTGCTGTATCACGTGTTAATTTAAGTAGAAATAATCAAATAATACATTCAAGTTTACCTTAAATTGTTCTGCAGCAGACAAGCGAAGCTCGAACATAAATAACCCTTATAAAGAACATGACAGCCCTCGTTCTAAAAGCGAATTAATTTTACCTTTTCATAATTACTAAAGACCTCGTATTAAAATCTTATCAAAGAAAATTGTGAACAATGAACGCAACGCAAACTAGCGTAGTTATTAGTTACTTGTCTGTTCTATTAAAGTTATTATATTCTTTGAGAAGCTCTCTATGAAGTTATACAACTGTTGAGTCTGTTTGTACGCGGTTTCTTGTCTCAATCTTCTGTTTTCTTGTTAACTTGTAACCTCAATATGTCGCTTTGCCAGCGACGTAGGTTCGCCACAATGCGGTCTAATATGACTCCGTAATAATTTCTTGGGTCGTTTCAATGTGATTTCGGTTTGGACGAAAGCCGGGCTGAGATTAGGAACCACAAAGTTTGTAGAAATTTCGAAGTTGGCAAGCTGCTAATCTTAATGGACGTATATGGTTTTGTAGCTCTTATTTGGTCTCTTTAAAAGCATCAGTTGCATTTGTTTTAATTAGTAATCTTTTAGGGTCCTCAGTAAGAGATATTATCCTCCTAGCTCAGATAAGTCATACTGTATTCTTTCAGCGAGCATCAGTAGCATTTTGAGATTAAAGCATTAGCCTGTCTAGACTAAATGTCGCTCAGTCTTTAACTTATTTGTGTTAGAGACAAAAGCATGTAGTTTTATGAGTAGTTTAGTAGTAGTTAGTTGTCAAACAATTTAATTAAATAATCAGAAATGTACTATAATCCAGCAAGAATAAAACAGTTAATTAATTTAAAAAGTACAACGTAGTTTGATGCCAGCCTGTCCCTTCAGATTTAATTCCAAAGTTTTACTTAATTTTCCCTGTCGTCAAATTTTAAACATCTTCCTTAGGATTTTCCACTTACTTTTTACTACTTTTAATTTAATTCTTACCCCTCATTTATTACCAACAAACTCAATAAGCACAAGTACAGCAGAACACATGACTACTAACTACAATACAGTGAGCTGAAAGTTTCATGGACAGCGGTTAGAAACTTTCCACATACAGGGAGAATGTCAATAGGGTGCGCAGCTAACTTTAATAACTGCTCAACGTATTTACAAGTGACACACTGCTCAGTTTAAGGGTGCGTCTATACGGTGCAAGTAGCTTGCGCATGGTATGGCACATGCGCAGGTTACATGCATTTTAAAAACCTGCGGGTCCAGCGACTTGCGCATGTACCAAAGCGAAATACCCACCCGCGTGCTCTTGTCACTTGCGCGGGTTAACTTGCTCCAGCTACATGCACCGTGTAGACGCACCCTAACACGAATAGTTCAAGAACAATTTCGTTTGACGAGGCCTTTAGCAATTGGTTTTGTGGGAAAGTGGAGTGTATATGCTTAAGTGTAAGTTAAAATTGAATAGAAGGAGCTAATTTGGCTACAACAATTTAGTTCTATTAGAATAATATTGTGCTCTATTAGAGTAATAGTATTCTATTCGACGTCTGCGAACGTTTATTTACCTTTGCCACAACAGAGTAATAAAACTGCTCATGGCTGATGTATATTTTAATGTACATAAGTATTTTACACAAGCTTAATGTCCTACTAATGTAACTCAGACTTGCGAGTATTCACTTATAACTGTTTAAAACTGCAATCCACCGAATTCAATAAACATTACAACTGCAATTCATTAAATCATCACCATAAATACTTCAATCACCAAAGCTAAATCAAACCCAAGCTCCATGAAAACCAAATTAATATACCTAACAACACTAATAATTGAATAGAGCGAATCACACGCACTCTCATTCATCCGAATCTCAATTACCCGAGTACTTAGCGCCCAAGTTATCTGATCCAGGCATATTCGAGCATATTATACGTAATCCGCTTACCGAACACACGGAATAATCCAAACGTTTGTAATGTTATGTGCTAATTAATTAATTAATTATAGATAGATAATGTGTACGTGATAAATATTTGATTTCATTGTTTTGTGGGGCATATAATTTGTTTCCCCTAGAACTTTAGGAGGTTATACACTGAAAATATAGACTTAGCTTACTTTTAAATAATGTACCTACAGCTTCAGTCAATAAATATTGTACTGAAAATAGTGAGTGCCTAATCGGTTAGCTGCAGTGGAAAATTAAAAGTTAATGCTGTGTTTAATGTCATCGCCCATAAACCACTAAATTAATAAAGTTTTAGTATTTCAACAACTTTTATGGGAACATAAATACTAGTACTCTAGAATTGTTTTGACAACCAACTTAAAAGATGGATCAGAACAATAGGTTGCGGGAACGGGTTTTTTGCTAAGCGGGTCTAATTGCATTAGTGGTAAGGCCATATGCTCGGAAGTTAGTTGCAAACCGCCAATAAGTTTGCCGCGAACTATAATCTTTTAATAAAACTAGAACATGAACACAAGAATAAAACCATCACAATTGACACAAGATTTTCGTACAAGTAGGTGAAATGCGGACACAAAAAAAAATAATGAATTTTTTTTTATTTATAAACGTTGGCAGATTCGTGGAAACCTTGTCAGCTTATGACAAGGTCGAAGGATTAGCTGGATTAGGCACTCCCAAAGAAACCACTCGGAATTATAAAGCACTAACAAAACATCAACATTTCATTGTTAATTCATAATACCTTCTTTAAGGCCAGGTATTTGGCCGGAACAGGAAAAAGGTAGACCGTTTTTGGCTCTAGACTTTTCCCTCGGTTTTGCCTCCTTTCCTAAGGAACTACTACATCGACTCAGATCATCTATCTATCCAATACCACGTATCTCCATACCAAATTACATAATGATCGTTAACAGTCATTTTACAGTTAAATCAAATTATCTTTTTCTGTTAATTGGTTTTACAGAACCTTTTTACATGTTAACAAGCAAACTCACTTAAATGAAACGCTAGAGAAGAAGAAAGAAGCATTTGTAGGTACTACTTTTATGTGTGTATCTCCAATATGTTTGCTGTAAATTCCCAGTAACACCAAAAAGCCGGATTAACAAATGTACGTGATTTTGTCACAGCCGAAAGCTCTGTGAAAATACAACAGACATTTAAAACGTTTGGTTTATCTCTAAAGTCTAAAGCTTTAAATACAACATGTTTTAAAAATATTATTTGAATATTTTTATCGAAAACCTTTCACACATAACTTTGCACCTTCACGGAATACTTCATAATAATTCCTGTATTTAAATGTTGGTAAGAAGTACTTCAAACACCGTCCATTAATCTTTTCCTTTATCACATTAAATATACGAGTAATTAGCATATTTCCGTGTAAAGTGTTCATACACATGCGAATTCTGGGCGAATTACAAATTCCGTGTAGGCAACACAGCGTACGTTGCGACTTTAGACTTTAAACTCCCATTTTGTTGGGTGACAATATCTTATTCCTGGTATTTTGGTGAAATTTTCATTGAATTTTCTCCCCGAAATATCACGAAAATAACCTATTACCTGTATGAAAATGTGTTTTCTATTTAAGTACAATTAAAACTTAATTTTCACGTATCAAAATTCTCCACATACTGTGGTTATGTACACATATAAGTTTCGTGGCTCTTCACCTCATAGTAAACAGAACTAACAAGATACTACCAGTATTTTGTTTACACAAACTAGTTACACCCGACTTCCCCGAGGCGTATGGTGGAACTTATCACGTTTGCAGATAAGCCCTGCTTAATCTAGATCGAACTTCTTTACGGCTCGTGTTTTGAACTTAGAACTTTCATATTAGATGGAAAATACAAACGTAGGTAAAACGATAAGGATGAAGATAAGCTGTAGGTAATATAAAGTCACTCCTTTACCCTCGTTTGGCTGTTATTGTAAAGGGATTCCAGATCAAATATTTAGATGAGATCTCTGTTACAACTAAATAGCTTTGCTCGTTGTTACAAAAAATACTCAAATAGCAAAATCTGGTTCGTTTAAAAATATCATTTCATTTATTTTTCTTCAACACAAACTCGATCTATCACAGCTTAGTGTATAAACAAGCTACAATCTTCCTTTGTATTTATTTTTATCCCCCGTGTGTGGGACAGGGGTAGAACGTGTCCGTCCGTTCCTCCCCTATTCGTGGAGGAGAAGCGGCACGGCGGATAGGCTTATAGGTAGCTTATAGGTAAGCGTGGCAATCTCTGCCGACCGAGATAGTGCAAGTAAATGGACTTGCACCTATTTATAGATCGGCTGTTTGTGGTCAAGGTGTTTACTTTGGTGAATGCGTCTTGAGGGTAGTAGGTAAATGATAAATACTTTATTAAAAATTTGGATTACCTGACTTGGTCTTGTCAGAAATTTCTAATTTCTCAAACAGGTCTCTTGATGGCAATATGATTTGATTATTTATTAATTAAATAGATGCAAAACATTTGTTTCAATAAGGAGCTTTTTTAATCGAGAAAAAAAAGTTTTATTTATTTAATCATTGGAATGTAGACA
The DNA here is from genome assembly GCF_030705265.1 of Helicoverpa armigera. NCBI lineage: Eukaryota > Metazoa > Arthropoda > Insecta > Lepidoptera > Noctuidae > Helicoverpa > Helicoverpa armigera. The sequence continues at coordinate 5,255,833 of NC_087134.1, read as the reverse complement.
GTGAACAAAATTGGATTTATGTAATAAAATAATGTAAATTGTTAGTGTGCCGCTACTTGTCTCGTCATTTTGTGAGTGTAAGAGTATTTTTAACAGGAATTTAATTGCAGGCAGATTCTTACGTTGCAATATAGGAACATATAACTTTACTTATTATTCTACTAGACACCCGGTGAAGTTTCTGCATTCTCTATTTATTTTCGTTATCCCTAGCATCTGATGGTACCCGACGTAAACTTTTTGTAACAAAGAATAAGAACGTGCACGGAATACTATGAAAAATCCAATCTGGCATTGATTATATTTAAACAAACTCTGGATTTCCTTTTAAAAGTTACAGCTATCTTGAAACTTTTTTCAAAATGATATGTGTTTAATATATAGGTATGGTAATTGATATGTAAGTAGATGGTTAAGTAAGTAAGTACTAATAAAACGTAAATTGTATCATGAAGTCTCATAACAATTTGAGCTCAAAAGTGTCATACTTAGTTGAATTTGATTAAAATTTCGTCTTAGATGCATAAATCTGAAACAGTTTAAAGTTTTCATATTACAACACTCTAAAACTATGCACTTCAATTCACTCTACGACCAAAGCATAAAAAGTTTTCAATACAAAACAATTTTATCTTAGAACCGCCACGAGTAAAATATTCAAGGAAAATGGATTCGAAGTAAAACAGAAAGTAACAGATTTTGTTGAACAAGCTTCTTATTTACTTTAGCAAATCGGTCTAAAGGGCTCCGCCATTTTTGTGCAAATAAAACGCCCTTATTTAAGGGGTAAAAAAGATAAATTCTTAACTTTACGATATCGGCGTCCGTAGATAATTGGATTGTGAACGTAATTCTATGTGAAATACTGATATTGAAATCAGTAAGTTAAGTTAGTTTAAATTGCCTTTGACCTACGAATTTCCTTCTGTGAATTCATGAAAATAGGATAATATAAAGCTTTCTTGAAATCTTTATTGAAAATTTAATGAGAGACAAATATATTTGCTAGTTTATTTTTGTAACATCTACTTAATTTCTTCAACATATATGAAATTGTTACTAACATAAAACTGAAACATCCGAAATAGAAAATACCTAATCCTTTTAATATGTTATATTGATAAAAATATCTCGCAATATTTCGTAGTTCAAAAGGTTGACTATTTTCAATCTCCATACATAGAACAAGTTTTGCTCTGAACTTTGACATTTTACTGGCTTACATATTTACTTGGTAACCTTAGGCTACGTATAAACTAGGTGTTTTGACGTATGCGTCGGATAGGAGTGCACACGTAGTTACCTAAGTATCGATACAAACTTAAGTATTGAATCAAGGCGAGGCAATCGGCATGCGTTCTCTTACAGCGATTTCACAACAACGGATTTCCTATGTCTATCTATCTATTTATCTTAATGACAACAAACAATTAACGAGTGCCGTTTCAAACGGTATACCACTTAAAATATTCAGTAAAATTGTACATATACTTATTAATACGTTTATGGAATATACTATTTTTTAGTATAAGCAAAAGCAAAAATGCTTTGAAATTCGATTGTTATTTTATGTTGATATTTATGCGATTTGAAGAATGGCTTATGCGATTTTATTGCAAAAACTGTTCAAGCCGAATAAATATTCCAAAAATTCTTTGTAGTTACGTATTTTATTCCCAGTAGTTATGATGCAAAAACATAGTAAATATTTATATAGCTTTAAACTAACAGTTAAGCTTTGAGCTTAATTACGGCAGAGTTCCTCTACAAGCAACTTAGTTGTTCAAATAAGCTTGCACCAGTTTCCTAACAGCAAATTATAAGATAAACTATAAAAGTTTTATCATAAAACGTAAGTACTTTAGAGGTTTTATACCTGTTTAAATTAATGCTGGTGCAAAAGGCGGACAAGCATTTAAAATATATTCTTTAAAATAAAAGATTCAGGTTTTTGATACTGATCTGTCAGTTCTACCATCGAGAATAAACGTCACAAAGTTAAAGAAGATTTTCATTCAAGTAAAATATAGTTTACCGATCCCTACAGTACCTAAACAAGAACCTACATAGCTGCAGAGGTTTTGATAGAAAAAATTTAAAGCTAAAAAAAAGCAGCTATCATTAAAAAATCATAAATCTATATTCGTTGACATTCCAGAGTCAAATTCTTATAAAATACATTAAAAGTACTTAACAACTGAAATTCGTAAAAACGATTATACAAAGAACTTTCAGCTTTAAAAGCGACTTCATTAAAAATTAAATATGACAGCTTCAAAGGTAGATTGCACAAAGTTTTTGAAGCGGTTTGTGAACGAACCTTTTCGTTTTAATGGTTAAATATTATATTAATGCGGTTGGAATGCGTTTCACGGTTCACTATTTTTCGATGGCATAATGTCTTTTGTGTAAGATTTATTGAAGTGGGAATTCATCTCTAAACTAATTGTTTTGTAATTTTTTATCTGTATGTAGGTACGTTATTTTTAACTAGAGAGGCTAGCATTAATATGTTTTTACTAGGTGCATACTTAACGTTATTTTGTAAGCGATTATAAAAAAAAATATTCACTTTAGAATTTTAGATCCAATCAGGTAGTTATGTCACGGTAATTATTCTTTGGAATAAACGTATTAACTGAATAACTAAAAAATAACTGCTTTTGAGAATATTCATATTAAAATAACATCTAAATATCATATTTTAAAACATATGTAATATATATAAACCTAGGTCTAGACATGTTCTCAATAATTTAAGAGCGTGTACGCTCGCCGCGCGATGTCAACTTTAGGTAATTCAACGCAAAAAATCGCGCAGACTAGCGTCGCGGCTGTGTGCGTGCCTATCATACTTCACGTATAGTCACACAAACCATTTTGATCCTTTCGAGTGAAATTAGTAGAACAAAAAATATATTATTTAGTAAATAGTTAATAGCGAGAAAATAGTGTAAGTCTATGGATGACTAAAATATAAAGGCATGAAAATAAGTCGTTAATACTTACACTCTTTTGCAAAAAAATCGGACACCTATGAAAATCTTGGTTTTGAGGACTTTCTGTATATTACATACAATTTTCAACAGTACGAAATAGTCGACTGATGATTAATGGCAATGTAAGAGTTTCTGTATTTTAACCGATTTCAAAAAAAGGAGGAGGTTTCAATTATATTGTTTTGTGATTGTTCTCAATTTGATTGTTCTCGATTTCTCAAAGACGCCTGGACCGATTTGAAAAATTGATTGTTTATATGAATGGTCCAGTCCATCCAGACCGAAAAATTGTGGTCAAATAACAACAATTGCCGGAAAGCCAAATATTGGTGAAGAGCTTGGGTTTACCAAATAAATAAAATTAAAGTTTTAAATTATCTATCCTATATGCTTCAAAAGTTATTCGGGATCAAAAGTCAAGGGTACATCCAAAATGAACATATAAATAGCTTTGCTCCTATCTAGCCTAAGGAGTCCGCCATATTGGATTAAGACTCGCAACACATTTTTTTGTTGAGTTATTCATATCAAGCCCTTTCATTTGATACCCATATCGTAGGAATGCATTAAAAACATTTTTGTCTCCATCTTGGGTATACCCCCATATTGGATATAGGATCATACATTGTCATTAAAACTGAACTTTCAAACAAAATTTCAACTCAATAGATAAAAAAAATATGCTTCAAAATTGAGCTTTAAATAAAATAGTAATGTATCAAGATTTGTTGGTCGCGCTTGAAATGTACTCTATTCTCGGTATCCACGGCAGAGGTTATTCACCCTACGCGATGTGACGGAGCGACACGTCCTCTCTCTGTGAAGCCTTGCGGCGGTCTGGTTTGAGTTGACTCGCGTGCAGCGTTTTATAGTAGTTTTTAAATAATTTATAAAAAAATAAAAACGAGAGATTAAATTATAATGTAAAGTTTATGTTTAAAAAAAAGAGTTATATTACTATAGTAAATAATTGTTATATTAAATTAAGTAATATAGGTAGGTAAAAAAAGCATTTGAAATTCACAATTTTTCACATTGTTAAAATATTTTTTTCTGAAAGATAGAGACCTAAATCAAAAAATGTTTTCAATTAACTATAGGCATGGGGATTTCTTCTATGAGTAAAAAAATAAATATGATTAGATTTGCCACTATTTTCACATGAATTTAAGCTTCGAAATAGACGCTGAACGGGAATTTTATAAATCATCTGTTACGTTATAGGGGTTTTAAGTATTTAAACTACACAAATTGAAATTTATGTTCAATTAACTATATAGACAGTGAAATTAACTTGCGTTATTAAAAATTAACATAGTTATAGGATAAGTAGTTAATGAGAAACAGTGGTTTGAAAAGTACCTTTTTAGGCCAAATGGCGCGCGGTTCACGTACACGCTCTTAACATAAGATTATTCTTACCTTAGTTTATGTCCAATAAGGATTACCCTCTAGTACTACAATACATATTACCGTAATACGCATGACGTCATTCCAATAGTTTACACCGGTTGGTGACATAATGCTTCACGCTTGATTCAGCCATTCAGCGCTGTGTCACCCAGGCAGCGGAAACTAGCGCTTGATTGAATTGCTTTAAGCAATTTTATTGCTGTTTTTACGAGCCACTTGTTCTTACTTAAGTTAGCGCTTTCAGCGGCTTGATTTATTGTAGATTTTTTAAGTGGGGGGCTGTGATAAATGGTCCCTTCATAGTTTAGTGAAAATTATGTACTTTGTAAATCAAACTGTAGATCGTGATTATACTAGTGTACAAATTAACGTAATTATAAAGAAAAACTAAATAATAACCACCGGTTATGATCTGCCTAACCTTTTCCCAACTTCGTTGTGGTTGGCTTTCAATCTATCCAGATGCAGCTGAGTTTCAAAAGGAGCAACTGCCCATCTGATCTCCAAAACCCAGTTTTCCGGGCAACTCAAACAAATAACAACCGCTGGGACATTAAACAAAATATGTTCCCTGAAACCATTATTATGCTCAACCCACATGCCACACGGAATGTTTTACAGAACCAATATTGCCCTCAAACAATTATATTGTCCCATACGGAAGTAACTTACAATATCATCACAAAATCTAACGACTAACACCTCATAAACTAAACCCCTTATAATACAAACATCGCTTTAATTACTTGGTCGTGCAATAGTTTCATCAGCCCCCAGCGAGGTCTAATAAACCTTAACCGGAATTTAATATTAGTGCTGGCAACACCTCAATATCTTGGGCATCCCTTCGGAACAAATTTGAATACCTTTACATTAACATCTTGGTTCCACGAGTTGGGTACAAGTCAATATTCTCAAGCTGTGTTGCTGTTTCTTGATTATTAGGTTTATGGTAATAATGTTATTTTGTTGTACTTTTCTAGAAATACTTTGAACTGTTTTAGAAATGGGTGTTTTCAATTAACAAACGTATATACGTATTAACTTTACACCAGTGATGGTTATTCTACGCAAACCTTAAAGGTTAGATTAATAGATAAAACTACATCATCAGCCTTTTTAAGCGTTAATAGGAAAACACTTATTAGGTAATTAAAAATATAATGGGAAGATAAATTAATTTAATACGATTAATGATAAAACAATTATACAGATGAAGGGTAGTTTACAAATTGCCAGCCTTCAAACTGCCGCCAATAGCGAAATCCTTCATTCAGATTAAATAATTACATTTAAATTAAAACCATTGCAATAACCACATCGAAAATCAATGAAACAGATCTCATTATACTTCAGTATAAATACTGTAGGTATATAAATATATAGGTCCTGATCCGGACTATCATGTCATACCACAGATTATATAATAGTTACTACGTAACAGATAAATCACTCCATACAAAAAAGTCCATACCTACTGTTATAAGCACCTACAAGTTCTCCAACTACCTACAAAGTCCTAGCTGCGTTATAAAATGAACCTTAAAAGCTCGAGCGCTTGATTGTTATTCCAATGCGAATTCTTACAGTTTATTAATATTTAAGTAGGAAAACAAAGTTACGCTTATTTTAAGATAGCCTTTTTTAAAACTGAGTTTTTAAATAAAAAGTAATATCAAGAATATTTTTCTTTAGTTAACTATTGTATTGCCTACTAAAATGGAGAATGGGTACATATTACTAAATATTACCTAATACGTAAGCATAGGTAATGTAAGTCGTGGTGGCCTAGTGGGTAAAGGACCAACCTCAAGTACGAGGGCGCGGGTTCGATCCCAGGTCAGGCAAGTACCAATGCAACTTTTCTAAGTTTGTATGTACTTTCTAAGTATATCTTAGACACCATTGGCTGTGTTTCGGATGGCACGTTAAACTGTAGGTCCCGGCTGTCATTGAACATCCTTGGCAGTCGTTGCGCGTAGTCAGAAGCCAGTAAGTCTGACACCAGTCTAACCAAGGGGTATCGGGTTGCCCGGGTTACTGGGTTGAGGAGGTCAGATAGGCAGTCGCTTCTTGTAAAGCACTGGTACTCAGCTGAATCCGGTTAGACTGGAAGCCGACCCCAACATGATTGGGAAAAGGCTCGGAGGATGACGTAAGCATAGGTAAGTAGATACTTAAGTAAAGCTTTCGTCAAAATCAAAGGCGGTTTCCAACTATTTTTCGAGCACAAGTGCCATACCCCATATGGTATGTACAACTCCGTCGAGTGTTGATACATACCTACAATTGGTTTCTGCGTAGCGACACGCGTAATATTCCGAGTCGTCATTAAGTTGGACCAGAACTATACTTACTTACACTCGAGATGTGTTTTGAGCTACAAAACTCACAATACAGTTCATATAACTAAGTAGGTATCTAAAGTAAAATAAGTACGTAATGATCTCTGTTGTTAAAATCATAAAGTAGATAAGTATAAATTTAAATAATTAGTATTAATTTATTAAAAAAAAATAGAATTACTAGATAAGTTCATACATATAAAAAATGTTTCTAAATCTTACAATAGTCGCATATAAACCAACACAACTCAAAATAATCTATCAGTTTGTGAGGTAGGTTAAAAAACCTAATAAAAACCAACAGCATAACATGCCACGAAATAAAAATAATAACATTGGAGCGCGCGCGGCGCGTGTGACTGTTGAACGCCTTGAGCCGCGTGGGGCTACCGGTAACCCAGCGAGCGGTAGGCATTTATCGCGCGCAAGTACGTCGAGTGACAGAGGCCTGGTCATACAAGAGGTTGCACTACCACATGATTCATGTGACATACATGTAATTGGTGCCTATAGATTGAAACCATAAGAGAAATATTTAATTCAGTCACATTCAAAACACAATAAAACATATAAAAACTGAGAGCTAAGGTAACATAAATTATACTGCAAGCATGTAGATCCTATTCCGTCGCACAAGAGGTCAACATGTAGCCGTGCCGCGGCGCACCACACTACCACATGATTCATGTGACAAGCAACACCGCAGCGATGTATGTGCACACATACCATGGATTCTACATGGCTTTATTCTTGGACCGTATAATCTGGTAATTTATGATAGGTATAATAATTATTCCTCACTGAGAATAAATCATAAATACATGCCATACCGAGGTAATAGAATTTTTAAACTTGCAAATAGTAAAGACGCATGTAATATATTATTAGCATACCATCTGCATAGTATTTACTAGCATAGAAAATTTAAAAGTAAGTACAAAACATTAAGACATATTTAGGTACACTCATATAAAAAACGACTCGAAAAATTGGCTGACTAGTATAATAATAACTAGGATCCAAAATGAAATTGCAACAGTAAGTTCTTTACTACTCTCTGAAAAGGAACCACATATTTGTTTCGTAACACTCTTAAGTGCCTCTCTCCCAAAAATAAGGAAAACAAACTTATCAAAAGCGGACTTGTAAAAGTTTAATCGCGAAACATCCTTAATTATTGGCCAGAAGACGAATTTCCTTCGGACTTCTGAAATTGTCTATTTTTTTCAGCTTTGAATGATACTTGAAAGTAGGGAAACTTTTTGTCCTGACTAATTAGTTCGGTTTTGTACTTAGATAACTCTGTTAAACAAATTGTAATGACAATTTGCTTTCGCTCTCTCTTAGAAACAAAGCAGATAATACATACCTCTAAGACCTTGTTGAAGCAATGGTCACACTGCCGAACTAATGGTTCCGGTTTCGATTCCCAGTACAGTCAACAACAGTGTGACGAGCATACTTGTTGGCTGTGTTAAAATTGTCACTTGTGTCACAAACCCATGACACAAGTTAATAAATAGATTACCATGGGGCTAACCGACCATGTGTGAAGGTGTCTCGATATATTTATTATACTTATTTTTGTAAATATACACAAATGTAGGGCATAAAAATACAGTGAATCTAGTATATAAAATCTAGGTGCAAAAGCAAATTAAATAACTGTTATCGTTTGGAATACAGCCAAGAATATTCCGCCCTATCAGTTTCAGGAGATGTCGTAAAAGTTGACTTAGGAAATACCTTTTACTGAGGAAAATCTGAAATTTTCAGGTACGAGTAAATTATTTTTATAATAGGTATATAATATTTCTTACTTAAATACACAGATACTACATACTTGATACATACAATTATACGCTACTGATCTAAAAGGCTAGCATTAAAGTTCATGAAATTTTCTCTGCAATATACATATTGTAAGATTGGACTATCATTGTACCATCTTCTTACGTATATAAATATCGGGTACGCTATAAAGATACACTTTTATAACGAGAACCAAACCCCATGAGGGTACAACCGTAGAACCTCATTTCAACATAACATTGGTCAGCTCACATAAGGTGGATTTGAAAGTTAATACCGCTTCCATTTGCAAGATACCCAGGGTCATACACTCGTAAAGATTTCTTTAGGATATGAAGCCTGGCTCGGGTCCAGCCGACTTAGCTGTTTCAAATTTTAGTTTCTTTCGCCTAATGGAAATATAATAGGTTCTTCTCCGTAAGATATCTTTTTATCTCACAGAAAATTTGGACCTGTAAAAATATCTGCACCTAGTATTTTATTTTGTTCTACACATGCGACGAAATTCAATAAAGAAATTGAATGAAGCAATCCAGTGATATGTGAAAACTAAATGCGACTACATTTTCAATTTATTTCTCTAAATGTCTTTCTAAATTTTTTTTCAATTTGTACTTAATTGTTTCAATTCACTTTTTATCCGTTAATTTTCTTGCAACATTTTATTTATGGGTATTCATCGCATAGGGTTGCCATAAGATTTTGTTATAATTAACTATGTAGGTAAATAACGGTAACAACACAGCATAAAAAGCCAACACAGCTTAACTGCCACCGTCACCTGACGCAAAACCAGTTGTTTTCAACTGCAGCCAATTTCGCAAATAAGCCCTCAGGCGCCCCATGGCAACATTACTTTGTCCCGCAAATCCAGCACCGCGACCATTTAACCACAGGCCTGATTAAAACGCACACAGAGGCACACCTGAGTATATATTTTATATACAAACTACGTACGTAAACATACACCTTTATCATGTGCCTAGCCTTTTTTCCAAGTTTGCTCGGGTCGGCTTCCAGTTTCACCGGATTCAGCTAAGTACCAGTGCTTTACAAGGAGCGACTGCCCAGTTACCCGGGCAACCCAATACCCCTAAGTAAGACTACTTGTCAGACTACCCGTAACGTCTGCCGAAGATGCTCAATGACAACCGATATCAACAGTTTAACATGCCCTCCGAAACAGTCATTGGTGTCCAATATTTACTTAGAAAGTATCTACAAACTTAGAAAAGTTGCATTGGTACCTGACCTGGAATCTTTACCCAGTAGGCCACCAAGAGTTTATATAGATCATTATACAAACTACGTAGGTAAACGTATAGGTTAATGACAGGTTTCTCGTCGGTGAACCTAGGTAGCATAACGTTGTAACTAGAATCTTAAGAGAGCTTGAAGTACTTAGTAATTGAGTACGGTGAAGTAGAAAGTATTTCTTTTACATATTTAGTTAGTTTAGTTATAAGAAAAGTACAAAAAAATATGTCAAGATATTGAAGAAAAAGTAACCTAGTTTTAGGCTAGAAAACATTATTTTTATTTGTTACGTTTTTTGATGAAGACGCTTCGTTTAGCCGTGCAATGAACTTTTTCTGTGTAGCATAACATATTGCGATAAATAGAAAATTACATTTAAAACTCAAGTAGCGTTACAAATATGTTTATCTTTTACATATTTTAAGGTAAATTCTTTGGTATTTGACGAAGATTTAAAGAAGCTTTTCATGCAAAATTTAATTTTGGATTTACGTGTAGGTTTAGTTTTAAGAAATTTTAAATCTTATATTCTCTTTGACATAAAGGATAATAAACCATTTAGATACGCATTAAAAGTAAAAAAATCTCAAGTAATAGTAAAAAAAATTATTAATTTCAAAGAGCACTAATGTTCTTCCAGAAATGCATAATACAATTTTCTCCACACAAAGATATAAAGTAACCCACTAGTGTGTAAAGCAAGAGCAAACAGTATCTTAATTCCAAGCCTTGTGTTCAACAGACACATTAAGCGATAGACTCCACTCTAAGCGAAGCGGAGATTTTTTAAACATCAGCATGATCAATTATCATCTGCCTAACCTTTTCCCCACTATTTTGGGGTCGGCTTCCAGTCTAACCGGGTCCAGCTGAGTACCAATGTTTTACAATGAGGAGATCTTTTTAAAACAAACATTAGAATTTCTGTATTCAAACATCGATTCTACGTCCACTCAGTGGTACATCCACGGAGTAGAATAATTCATTTTTAATTCTTAAAACTGTCTCCGCCTCGCATCGGGTAAGTGGAGTCTAGGCCTAATGCTAGGTAATGCATTTTGTAGCACAGCCTTGCAGACATAAATTACATCTTGGTAACTCACCACGTGAAATCTTCCTGACACAAATGTTTGTTAAAACGTAACTAAATAATAATTTAAATATTTAGCTTGTAAAGCAGGTAAGTAATTTACTAACGATTTTATGTATTTAGTAAAAGGCGTTGGGCATTGACGTCAGGTTTTTTCGTATATTGTATACAACAATAAAACGAAATAGATCACGAGTACATCTAGTTTATACTTCTCCTCAGCAATTCTTACCTATTTAGAGATACTTAGTCGTATTCCGAGAAGCCGTGAATTTTCTACCTGAGCAAATAAAATAAATAGAACTAACCCAAAGTTACACTTTTAATTTGAATACAGCAGACTGAGAAACAAAAAATAAATAAGCAGGTAACCTTTTTCAACTGTTGGTAATTTATCTTTTCCAATGTTTAAGTGGACTTGTAATTAAAAACACCAAAGTTAACAAGTTTAATTTCGAAGTAACCCGTCGTAGAAGTTTCGTGGGATCAGAAGAAAACTTGACAAAAGTCCCTTCGTATAGAAAGATTATTTGAGTTCCGCGGTTAAGGTAGGGTGACCTTTTACGTTAAAGTGCCTTTCAAACTTTTACCTGGGAAAACAAGCAACGTGAATGCTTACCTGCGTACCAGGGTAAAGCTGCGATGAACAGGTAGAAGGTACCTACTTGGAGCGTAGATTTTGATTTCATTTTTACCCCGATGCGCAAGAAGATTTATAAATCACACTTGAAAACCATTTCTTAGTTTAGAATGGGAATTCAAGTACGTATTTACTTTTGGAGACACTTCTTTGCAGTAACTAAACCATATGTGGATAGGCAGTATTTTATAAGAATCTCTGCCCACAACCTGCAGCGACAAAATCTCTTCTTTGTATGAAATACCCAGAAACTTCTTAGTAGACTACTAGTAGGCAAGAGATACAAATATTGTTTGATGAAAGCAATAGAAGAATATAAGTACGCAAAGACAGAACACCTCTTACGCAAAGGTATTTCTAGAAAACATCCACCATTTACTTTTCACAAATATCGTTCAAAACTTTCAAGCTTTGCCCTTTACTCCAACTCTTTAAATTAAAATCATAAAACGATCAGTGGACCATCTAGAAGAAAGATTTCTCATAATGAACTCTGCAAAGTTACGGTAAAAGTAGTAAATAAAGTTTTTACTGTTGTTAATTGAGCGTGACTGGAAGTTTCCATCGATGAGAATAATATCGAAGTTTGACTGCGACTTATAATAACGGAACTTTTCAACTTTATAGTACTTGTTCAGGTGTGGGTTCGAGTGAATTTGGACCGAGAATCGTGAATTCGAAGAGGTGTTAAAAAGTGGGATTTAAGGGTTTTATTAATAGAAACGCTATTTGCGTTCTTCTTAAGGGTGACATTTATTTTTAATCCTCAGAGCATTTAATTGACTCTCTATGTGAAAATTCTGTCAATTTACAAGCGAAGAGAGGTGGGGGCGTATCAAGGAAACATTGAAAGCTCATGCATTTTTTATCACATCGTTAATGCACACGACGAAATAATCAAATACAGGCATAAACTCAACGTTCACATAAAAAAATTAATTATCTAAGGTAACATCTAACCCTCGCTATGTTTATACATAATATATTCACATAGATACCGAATGTATACCTACTTCTACCGACCTGATTGCTAACCAGCCACAGTTTAAGAAAAATTGTTTACATATCGAAAATGGATAACAACTTCCACGATTTTTGCCTGTCTAACTAATAATGTGTTTTACTATATTTAATAACGCTTTGTAATGTATTAAATAAAAGAGATTATTATTCTTAATCCTGCTTGGTTTCAGATCAAAGGCTTTTTCATTCTGAAATCTGTTTGCGTATAACGTTAAAAATACCTCTTTGTAAACAAAGAAGCACATTATAAGGTACTTACTGGATGGACTTACTTTAACTAATCCAGATTACTTTCTCGTAGAAAAATCCTTTGGAGATTGTTTGTTTTATCCCTCCGAAAATATACACGAGAGAATACAATAATTTAAAACGCTAAGATGACCATCAGTGTCTATTAGCTTCAAAATTCTTACCATGAAATTAAACTTATTTTTAACCGACTTCCCAAAAAGGAGAATTTGCATGTTTGTATTTTTCTTTTCACTCCAATTACGTGAACTGCGAGTTTCATCAACATTACCTGTTCTTACAAAAATAAAGCCAGCACCACCTTTTCTTAGAATGAGAAAAGGTATCCCCAGAGTAATAGATTACTAAGAGAGAATGAACGCTAGGCGCCGGAACCAGATTAAAAAAACCGGCCAAGTGCGAGTCGGACTCGTGCACGAAGGGTTCCGTAAATTACAGTTAAATCAACCTATCTCAAAAACTATAAGAGATACTTTGATCAAACCAAAAATCGTTGAAAGAGTTAATTAGCATGCATCACCTCTATTTTTTTTAGAATTTTATACCCCGTAGTTATAAAAATAGAGGGGGGGGGACATACTTTTTACGACTTTGAGAGCTGATATCTCAAAAACCGTTCACTTTAAGAAAAATGTTTTTTAGAAAACTTTATATCATTTTAAAAGACCTTTCCATTGATACCCCACACGGGTATGTACATCGAAAAAAAAAATTTCATCCCTCAGTTACATGTATGGGGGGCCCCACCCCCAATTCTTTTTTTTACTATTTAGTGTCATATTTTTGTAGCGGTTCATACAACACATATTCCCATCAAATTTCATCACTGTAGTACTTATAGTTTCCGAGTAAATCGGCTGTGACAGACGGACAGACGGACAGACGGACAGACGGACATGACGAAACTATAAGGGTTCCGTTTTTGCCATTTTGGCTACGGAACCCTAAAAACTAGTACATTGTAACAAACCATTCTTTAGTATAGTCAGACTGAATAGATGGCCAGATTGCTTGTCACGTAAATCATCAACCAGTAACGGGCTGGTTCATAAAGTCACGATATCAAGGAATTCAAATCGGAAGCTAAGTTAGGGCATGATAGTTCAAGGGTCTAATCGACGAACCGATTTTTTTGCAAAGTACGGGAATATTCTATCTATAGCCGTAGAATTTCAATGTCAAACACTTTTCCGACGAATTTTAGTCTAGACGAGAACGAACTTACGAAATATAGGTCGAATCTTTGTTTTTGTAACTGTTAAAGATGTGTGTGTTTGTGATAGTTATAGCAATAATTCAAATTCTAATTGTTCCTACCATAAATTGGTCTTCTCTTTTATTTCATGAGCAACACACCTGCTTTCCTACAAACTACCAAAGCGTTTCATGCGTGTAATTACTCCGATAGCTGGTCAAACACATAGGTAATGCTTTCAGCTAGAAACAGACACTACGTGCTACTGCTGACCCGTTTGAGACCTCACAAAGAGCTGTATTAGCTACGGGGAATAAGTGTTCAGTAGGCACACGAACTCATCCTTTGATAGTCCTGGACATTCACAATCACTAGTATCGCACTCCATAAGAATAAAAATTAAGGTCCTGTACATATAACAAAAAAATAATAACAAAAAACCACTGACCATTATTTATTTATTTTAATATGTTATGTTGTAGCAAATATTTTTTAAGTACTTCATATTAAAATATATGTAGGTGTACATTTTTCAATAGTAGTATTTAGTAATTTTTACCAAAGTTAACCAAACAAAAACTAAAACACCGAGTCAACATCAAAGCAGTTAAAGGGATATTCGTACAAAATAAAAATAAAAACATTTTCATGAAAACTGCTTGATTGCTGGCGCAAAATAAAGACCATAGGCAATCAATGCCTTCCACACCCAAGGGAAACTTCATACAATCGATGTGTTTCTAACTCTTTTATAACTGCAATCATTACCGTACTTAAAACTTTTACCGTACCTTTACTTCGGAAAAGCGTAAAAGTTTACTTTCCCTAAATGAATTCAATCAATCTCTTTCAACTTGGCTCAAACATATTATGCATTGAAACTGCGAATGAATGAGCGTCAACAGCTGCCGTTGTCATGAAAAAGTTCCGCACATTTTTTTCTTATAAAAACTTGTTGTTTTAAGAATTTTCTTGTCAAAATGTCTCATAACTTACTGTAATATGTTTTTAAGTTAAAGCTATAAAAAAAAACTGAAGAATGCATGAACTATAATATGCATGTTAGTTTATTTCTAAAGCTGATCTGTCGATGTTTATTTCTAAACGTAGATTCTTAATCAGACACAATTTAGGTACAGGTGCTAAATAAATACTTTAGCACTGCCTCTGTACTTATGTATTTATAAGCAGAACCTAACTTTGTTTAACTTACGATAGAGCCACAAAGTCTGGCCAGTTTAAATATTTGTAATCCAGAAACAATGTGTGTGAAGTCAGCGTTTACGTTAAATTATATTCTCACATATTATACTAACATTGCCCTTTTGTGTAGCACAACAGAAATTCAGTTTAATAATAAAATAACATTCTAGTTCTAGGAGTAAGTTTAATTGATTTTAAAGGGGATTTTATTTTATGACATATCAGAATCAAAAATAAAATTCTGCATCAGTATCTACTGAGAAATTGTCTTTGAACTTGAGAGAAAACCTTGCAAATAAATCCTTAGTTTCCAAAACATCTGTTACAAACAATCGACACTTATTAAATATCACAGCCTGAAAATTGAATAATTCCCCAATAAATAAATAAAAGCACAAACTCTTTACAGCACTCACAAACTTCCATTTCACTGCCGCAAAAACACTTAAACTTAATTTAATATTCAAACAATAATTAATAACATAAGGTAGTACGATGTTAAGTGAGACGAAATTCAATTAAGTTCATTGATACCGAGCAAACTTTATCAATCTATTGATCAGAGTAATTAAATTGGCTGGGTAGTGTCGTGACATGCCCTACTAAGGGCGAACGACGCCGACGTATTATAGGGGATGTAGATAGACGGTAGTTGTACGTGCTAAGTAGGTCGAACTGATTTCTGCGTATTTATAGGCTGAGCTTTAAGAATTTATGAGAGAAAGTGTACGTCGGGTGCAGGCTGACGGTTTTCTATAAGCAGCTAGCATTAATTCCACTTTAAAGACAATAGGTATCAATGTTCATAATTTGATTCGTCCAGAGCAGTTGTGCAGTCTCTAGAATCACAGATAAAACCAATTCAGTCGCTATTGTTTTGTTTTTATGGGGCTATAAAAAAAAAATATAAAAAAGATTTTTTCCGTAAAATGTTTACATATTTTTTTCAAGCTGCAACGAGCCTGACGATACAGTCAAGCTGGGGTTAACTACTCAGAACTTAAGAGGTCAGGCATCGCAGACTAAGTCGTATATCCTTCACTTCTCCACTCGACGCGCAACGAGTGTTTTGCATAATTTAAACTTTCAAGGAGCCGAGAGAGACGCCCATTAGTACAATCTTAGCATTCCAGCGTTTTTTGTGTCCTGAAACTTTCATCCTTTGTTTTGAAACTTCAGGCGCGACGCGACTGATTTATTTGAAGAGTTCTTTGCCCAACGGCTTATGCGTCGGTCTAGAATTTTAGCATAAAAGTGTTTTAGAAATGCAGTTTTTTCTTTGCTTAAAAATCCAGACTTTAATATGGCCGTAAAATGAGGCAGATAGCGAGGAAGGTTGTTGCCCTGCAATTATACAATACGACCTTCAAACTTATCTAGAATGGATATTTCATCTTAAACAACGTTTATAAGGGGCATCAGCTTTTTTTAACTTGAACTAAGTTTCTGAAAAAATAAAAGGTATGTATGTATTTGTGTTTATTCTAGTTTTTAACGTTATTAATAATGGAGCAAGGAGTCTAGACACCTCATGTCGCTGCGGGCACCCACACTCGTATTTAACAAGCGCCACTAAAATATAAAATATATCATACTGGCATATATGCCAACAGCAGAAACCCACGCCTTTATTAAATAATATTCTAAAAGCGCCCACTAGAAATTCACTTTGAACTCGACTAAACAAAACACTTTCTAGTATATTGTTGTGGAATTTAATGTTCTGTTTTGTGAAAATGTGGTGATCGCAACACTTGATTCTATTAAAATTATTGTTGCATTATTGTTGCTGAAAATCCTTCCATTGCAATATTATTACATTTTATGCGGTGCTTACTTAATGTAGAAAGTATGTACTATCACTAAACGCTAGTATATAAGATCGGATTGCGACAGCTTTAGTCGATATCGACATGAAAGAGAAAAAAATCAACATGCGGGTTTAATTACATCATACAATAGGTATTTCTTTTAAAATCCAGAAAGAAAATTAGAAGAGAACTTTTAAAACTAAAATAAAAACATGACTTTGTAATTAAATAAAAACATGACTAAATCATTTCAAAGCAATTCCGATGAAACATTCAAATAACTATTGGAAAGTGTGCAATTTGATAATAACAGGCCGATAGCAACTCGTTACGATACATTCAGTCAATGTATTGATGCCTAGCACTAATTTGTAGGTGAACGTTGAATAAAAACTGATTGAATGTAATACGGTAGTTTTCAACGAGTCAAATTCATCACTATTATTGAACTGTCAAAAACGGTTAGTCTCAATGTAATATGTATAAAGCACAAGCTTGTGACGTCACAGGTTTTTCACGTCAAACTGTATACTTATTTAGCTTATACTAGCTTCTGCCAGCGGTTTCACCCGCATCCCGTGGGAACTACTTCCCGTACCGGGATAAAAAGTAGCCTATAGCCTTATATATAAATGGGCTATCTAACACTGAAAGAATTTTTCAAATCGGTCGAATAGTTCTTGAGATTAGCGCGTTCAAACAAACAAACAAAGTTTTCCTCTTTATGATATTAGTATGATAGTAGATAAAAAAATGAAATCAATTATTCCATCAATACGATAAATGAAAGTACCATTATTTTAAAATGCTTTCAATTGTTAGCCATTAATATATCGCTTTAATCAGTTTTCATGAAATTCACATACATGTTCCTTTTCATACAGCAGATATTTTATTTTTGAGTGACCTTTTCAATTGAAATAACTGGACGTGTTTTTGGAATTTATAGTTTGGTTTGAAACGTCAGTATCCTGTTTTGGGTTTTACTATGAAAATGTATTTCAGGCTTTAAAGGGCAGGTAATCAAAAGCTTTTGAATATAAATAGCAATGACCAAATAAAAGTATAAATAAAATGGATTCGTTGTGTGAAAATTATTGTTAAAGTTTTCGCTTAAATTATTGGAATAAGTTGTAAAAAACTATGTAGATAAGAATCATAAATGTGCTCTTAATTTTATTGCAAACCGGAATTAAACACATCCTTACTAATATTATAAATCGGAAAGTGAGTTTGTTTGTTTGTTTGTTTGTTCCGCTTTCACGCCGTAACTACTGAACCGATTGCTTTGAAATTTTGCAGACGTAAAGTTAGAAGTCCGGATTAAATAATAGGGTACTTTTTATCCCGAAAAAAAAATAGATATTCCCGAGCGAAAACAAAAATATTGTTTGCTTGATGGATGGATTGTAGATGGCGCTGTGTGTCGTTTAAAACAAGGTAATATATTGCAAACGAATATAAACATGTAAATTTAGAAGCTAAATGATACGATAATTAATCCCTATGCTCTATGTAGCGTGTTCCCGGGTTTCCAGTGCCCAAAATCTGCATGTTTTTGCTCCACAAAGGAAAACGTATAATATAGTGTACCATTCAGTTTTGGTTTAACAACTAATCGTATCCAGCGTTACATCGCGCTTCTTAGATTTTTCCGTGGGAATGAGAAGTTTTCTTATAGTTGTGATTTACACCGCAGTATAACCGAATTCCACGCGGGCGAAGCCGCGGGCGGAAAGCTAGTTTTTTATACAGGGGATAATACATAATATAGAGACTATAAACCAGCTAGTTTTTCCGCACCTAGTTCAAAAGTTTGGACTAGGCAATAAATTACATTATCTGTCAGAGGCACAAGTGCCGTTTGTGTTCATAACTATGACAAAAAAAAACAGGTGAACGGAATATGACAAATACTTCAACTCCGAGTATATTTTTGTGAAATTCGTTTTGTTAGCAAAAAAAAACACAAAAGATTTCATGTCGCTTTGTAAAATGTTCTGTTTTTATTGAGACATTTATTTTGATGTATATTAAGTTTTATTTTGCAATTTCTACAATAACCATCTTTGTGGAAGCTAGAAAACCTATTATTTCATCAATTTAAAGGAATGACATTTTTCTTCTCAATGAAGATCTTTTTCATAATCCTATAATGAATGCACTGTTATTACATTTATCACATAGGTTTGCCCCTTTATATTTTTCCTATTCCACACTTTGGCACACAGAAATACCTATATATGCAAAAGTAAATTGGTTTCTAGTTACCAATTTACTCTTGCATCAAAATATTTCAAACCATTGATAGCCAATCGTACATATTGTATGCTAGCAATGCAATTTAAATCATTCCGGTTTCATACGTAGGTAACAGTAATTTGCGTAATCGATAGAATACGTGTAATCGTCCCTCTATTATATGAATGTGGTTATAAACGTCCAACACTGCTGTTGTTAAACAGAAACAAAAGAAGGCTTTGTATAATAGTACTTTTGTGTTCAGCTTTATTGTTTTATTAACCTGAAAGGCTATATAGCCTAAACGTTCCTATTATGACCAAAGTGTTTATGGGTACCGTCTTATTTTGTACTAGATCATCTGCTTAGCGTTTTCCCATCTATGTTGGGGTCGGCTTCCAGTCTAGCCGGATGCAGCTGAGTACCAGTGTTTTACAAGAAGCGACTGTCTGATCCCCTCAACCCAGTTACCCGGGGAACCAAACCCACACACATATTAAAGAGGTTGGTTGGTTGGTTCTTTACCCACTAGGCCAACAAGATATTTCAACTTCGTAATATTAGTCATAATATGTTCCTGAATAGCCGAAATTACGCCCAAGCGATCAGCAAATTTTTACTCAAAATTGACGTCATTACTAATCGGATTATTAGTTAAGCTACGACGTAGGCTTTGCGTAGCCGTTTGCTAAGAAACTTATAGAAATGAAATTATTTTGTACTGTACCTTTTGTACCTGCATCACTTTTTTGGCCTCGAGTCTGATGAACTTGCATAAAATTTATGCATATTTATGTATATTTAATATATATACTTCCCTGCCGATTTCGGCTATGGTGACTGCTTTCAGTTATCATTGAGAGAAGAGCTAGGATGATCAGCTCTTCTATGCGCCCTTTGATGGCTGCAGTACCCTATTTTATGTGTAAACGTGCGCGAGCATTGGCTGCACGTTAGGATACCGTCCACGTAGTTATAATGAATGGCTACTGGTGTTTTAGCCTTAAGAGCATCACGCTTCGCATCCAGTGCGGATTTCCTTTGCTCTTCAAAATCTTTGATCGCATTTTTAAGTAGGCCTCTCCATTCACGGCGGCAAATGGCTTTTGTCTCCCAGTTCTGAGGATCAATGTTGCACCTGTTCATGTGTCTTTTCTGAACATCCTTGAAGCGTAAGAACTGGCCACCTTGTTTCCGTCTGCCGTTCTGGAGTTCAGAAAAGAAGATGCGCTTGGCCACCCTATCATCATCCATGCGTAAAACATGACCGCACCATCTGAGCTGTCGCCGCATCAGGTACGCTTCTATACCGCAGACATTCGCGCGTCGTAGCACTTCGGTATTTCTAATCCGATCCGACCATTTGATTTTCAGAATGTCTCTTATGCACTTTAGATGAAATCGGTCCAGCGCCCGTATATGTTTCCGATAGAGGACCCATGTTTCAGCCGAGTATAAAAGATTTGGGAGGACTATGGCCTTGTAAACGGAGATTTTTGTCGAAAGCTTCAAATCATGTGTGTGTAAGACCTTGGCTCGTAATTTACCGAAAGCAGCTGATGCAGCGCCAATGCGATGGTTTATTTCGGCATCAAGGTCACACTTGGATGTAATTGTGCTGCCCAGATATTTGAAGGTATTCACTTGCTTCAGTTCAGTATCGCCAATGATTACCTTGATAGGTTCTGTACCTCCTTGAGAGTCGCTTGCCATTACCTCAGTTTTCTTAACACTGATTTTTAGACCGAAACGACAACAGACTTCCTGAAGGTTAGTCATCAGGTTCTGGAGCTCTTGTGCAGAGTTGGTAACAAAACACAGATCATCAGCGTACATGATCTCCGTTATAAGAGCATGAGATACTTTAGTATATGCTTTTAATCTGGCCAGGTTGAAAAGTCCCCCATCAGTCCTGAAACGTATTTTGATTCCAGCAGAAGTTTGTTTGAGTGCTTCACTGACAACGACAGAAAAGTAGAGAGCAAACAGTGTTGGCGCAAGCACACAACCTTGTTTGACCCCACAGGTGACAGGAAAGAACTCTGACTGGTCACCATTATAGGTAACACAGCAGGTCATCTCGTCGTGCAGAAGGCGAATCATTCTCACAAACTTCTCAGGACAACCTAATTTTGCCAGTAAAGTCCAGAGGGCTTCCCTCGGCACGCAGTCAAAAGCTTTTCTAAGTCCACGAAGCACATACACAAAGGTTGGCCTTGTTCTCGGCTTTTTCCTGGAGTTGCCTGATGGAAAAGATGGCTTCGCCGGTGCCCTGTTAGGTCGAAACCCAAACTGAGTTTCTGGCAATATGGCTTCGGAGACTGGTAAAAGCCGGTTGAGAAGAACTCTGGCAAATATCTTCCCAGGGACAGAGAGGAGCGATATACCCCGGTAGGAGTTGCAGTCGGAACGGTCTCCTTTGTTTTATACAGTGTCTGTATACGGGATATTTTAAATTCAGGTGGTATTGTTTCCTCGTTCCAAATGCGATCAAAATTTGCCAGATGTAAGTATGAAGTTGCTCCCCTCCGTATTTCAGCAGTTCTCCGGCGATGTTGTCAACGCCAACTGCTTTTATTTTCTGCTCTTTGATGGCTTGAACAACTTCAGCAAAGTTAGTGGTTCAGCAAGCGACTCATTCGGCGGCAGAGGATGGATACGCCTTATATGCTCAAGATCTGCTGATCGATCTACATTGAGCAGGTGGTTAAAGTGCTCTGCCCAACGATCAAGTATATCCTGCTTAGCAGTGAGCTTTTGGGAACCATCTAGGGATCTTAACGGAGTGCAGTTTTTTATGGAAACGCCAATCAACTTACGCATTTCTTCATAGAAAGCGCCTAGTTGGTGGGTATCTGCAAGCCACTGTATCTTTTTTGCCTTTTCAAGCCACCATCTATCTTTCATCTTCCTCGTTAATTTCCTTAAGGAATCACCACAACTTCGGACTTCTTGACTGGATTTATGATTTCCTTCATTACGCTTTATGAGTACACGATGCTGTTTGAATGCTTCAGTTAGGGCCCTATCATTCTGGTCAAACCAGTCCTCGTTGTTTCGTTTTTTGTATCCTATGGTTTCCGTAGCCACAGCCAGTACGGTGGATGAGATCTATTTCCATTTTGATATTAAGTCACCTTGCTGGGCATCAAACACATCTAGCGCATCTGTTAGGCCTTTCTGGTATTTTTCTTGAAGATCTTTACAATCCAGTCGATCTAAGTTGAGAGATATTGGTTTAGCCCTGCAGGGTCTTCGTGGTTCACGAAGGCGGAGTCTCAACTTAGTTACCAAAAGCCTGTGGTCTGTCCAGCAGTGCGCGCCGCGCATAACGCGTGTGATATGCACCTGGGAGATGTCCCTTCGTCGCGTTATCGCGTAATCGAGGAGGTGCCAGTGTTTAGAACGCGGGTGCATCCAGGTGGTTTTGAATTTGTCGCGAAGCCTAAACAGAGTGTTTGTGATGGTGAGGTCGAATTGGGCACAGAGTGTGAGTAGTAATTGTCCATTACTATTCATATTGCCCACACCATTATTTCCAATCACGCCCGGCCACGACTCAGAGTCTCTGCCAACCCTCGCGTTGAAATCGCCTAGCAGCAGTATTTGTTCGCTTGAACGTATGCTGGTAAGGCATTGGCAAAGTTCTTCATAAAACTGATCTTTGACACTGTCCTCGTTACTCATTGTTGGTGCGTATACGCTTATCACATTCAGGAAGTTGTCGTTTGGTAGGTGAAGGCGTAATGTGATAATGCGGTCCGAGATGTATTGTGGACATTCTGGCAGCTTTTTTACGATGGTGGATTTAATGGCAAACCCTACGCCAGCTAACCTTCGTTCACTTTGGGGTCTTCCTTTCCAGAAGAATGTATAACCACCGCCGATTTCTTCAAGTTCGCCTTGGTCAGCTAAGCGTGTTTCGCTTAAAGCTGCCACGTCTACATTGTATCGAGCAAGTTCACGTGCTACGACAGCAGTTTTACGCTCCGGGCAAAGGTTTCCGTCATTATCGATTAATGTACGCACGTTCCATGCGCCAAATGTCATAAATGATGTTTTTATCTTATTTTTCTTGTTACGTCGACCGCGAGTAATGGGGTGCCTAAGCAGCCGCGGTTGCTACTCCCCCAATTTGACGGGACAAGCATTTTTTTAGGACACCTTTTCTAGCCCCCTCCCCGGCTGAGCGGGGGAAGCAGTGCCTCCCTAAATAGGGCTGCTTCATCACCTAAGGTGCTGCCCAATCCGCACTGTTGTCCCAAGTGCAGTGCAGAAACGACCACTCTCCTTAGGCTGCCATACGTGCAGGCTTCAGACAAAGCCGGGTGTGCACCACCACCCAACCTCTCTACTTCAGCCCATCGCCGCAGGTCTTTTATCAGGATCCAGTAACCAGAAGCAGTCAGTTGCGCGTGAAATATTTAAGTGCGTAAGTGTTTGCGCAGACACAGACGCACTCTCTCGTCCTCCACCCACTATTCCCAGTGGAACGGAGAACCGCCACGACTGGAGAAGGTTTCGGATGCAGTGAATGGCCGACGAGCACTTTTGACCTCTGTCGTCGCCCTAAGCCTATCACAAGACTTCACTGCCCCGCCGAATCCGCCACTACCGGTTGCCTATCAGCGTTGGTGTGCCATCTTCGCCGGAGCAGATTCTACGTATAAAGCGGGAGGTATCCGCTACCGACGGCGCTCGCCGCCGTGCTCGACACTGTGCACGACACTGTGGCGCCCTCCAGCGGACACGCCAGGTACCTATTTAATATAGACTAGAGGGAGACCAAGGAAACGCTGGAGGGAAGACTTGGACAGCTTCCTCTCGGACTGGCCTCAAGCAGCGATGGATAAAGAAAAGTGGAAGGCTTTGGGGGAGGCCTTTGCCCAGCAGTGGGACAGCATAGGCTAATTAAAAAAAAAAAAAAAAAAAAAATATAGACTACCTATTAACCTCTAAGGGATCTATCAGACTGTGAGCGGTCACGCGGTCGAGCGTTCTGCGTTCGAGCTCTAGTACAAGTACAACTACTTCTACTTGACCGACGCGGTCCGAATGCCTCCAGTGTGAGAATACCTATCCTATATATAATTCTATAGGTATGCGTTTAAACAATAACTTGGTATCGGATACATTTAACGGTTCTATCATAAATAAAGCAGTTACTCCGACGTCGGTAGGAGATAACGGCACCTGTCATTTACCGACATAGCTCCGACTTTAGTGCATCCGACGTTTGCTAGCACTAAAGGATTTTTAATGTTTCCACCGCAATGGTTATTTATTATGTAATGTAATAAACGTCACTGTAGGAGCCTGATTTTATTACTTTAATCACATATTTACAAGTATTTTAATTAGGGTAGAAAAGTCTTTGAATGATTGTTAAAAAAAGTTTTCATGCGTCGATTTATACAGCAAAAAACAATCGTGACAATATTAAAGTTTAAGATTTTTAAACATCCCCAAAGTGAATATAAAAACAACTCCTTTATTATCTCATTAAAATTTCAAATGAAACTTTCCTTGTTACCGTTGTAATCTGGCGCGGGGATGGCCTAAGGGAAAGAAAACATCCAAATTGTACCCTGGAAAACACTTGGGAGCACCTTAATTAAAACATAAAATATTCCGGAATGAAGCATTAAATTATTATTTGTTAGAAAGTAGGTCTGCTCTGTAAGCAGACAAACTGTTTCACAAGACTTATAAAAAAAGAAAAACTAGAAACAATAATTGTCTCTTATTTTGAAAAAAGAATGACAGTGAAAAAAAAGGTTCAATAACTTGTCACCAAGATTGCAACTGGCAACATACATAATCAAACTGTATTCTATATTCAAACATATTGCGACATTCCTCGGATTGACCAGATGGGTCCAATAGTTCTTGTACAATATTCCCTCTCAATCCCAAGGTTTGCAAGCAGTTATCAAATAAATCAATTCCAGTTGGTCTCCAATTTAACCGTCAATGGGATTGGACGAACTTGTTCAAAGATAATTTCGAATTCTATGCGATGTCTCGAACATCAGTTATAATTTTAATGGTTTCCTGATTGCAATTTCTTGGGAATTATGAAAGCCAGCATGAAATTGGGATCGTATAGATTAGCACAATACTGTTAATTATGAGTTCGGAATGAATCTTGGAAAATCAAATTACACTGCGTGGCAATTATTTTGGGGCAGTGGGGTAAATATTTTAGCGGTTATTTTTTTACTTATAGTGTCAAGATTTTTTTCGCAACCAGTTTTATAATAGGTAGTAGATTGTATAACAACACAAGCCCAGTGCAACTATACTAGGTGAAAATACCAACAGATAGCAGAGTATTAGTAATAATGACAAACACACAATCTGAGCGTTATCAGCCACTTGAGTTTGACTCACTTGATATTGATGTTAACAAATGTTACAGATGTCTGCGCACTTAGGACTTAGGCCGTGATTACAAGGAATTAATTCGGGAGCAACTACTTATAAATGCTAAGTAAATGCACTCAAGAGCATGTAGGTCATAAAAGTATGCAATTATGTAAAAGTATACAATTATGTACTGAAATGAAACAACAGAATTCGCGAATTATACCCCACTATTACCATTTGTCCCACCAATAAAAGTAGAGGCTATTATATTTAGCCGATCTGCACGCGGATCACGTAAAAAAATATGAGTCCTCGTCTCATAGGTCCGGAGGTCTGGATCATCTGGAAAATAGCTGACAGCATTATAATAGAATACTTAACATTTCTTGTTTATTTATATTATAATAAATATTCATATTAGATAGGCACATTATTTATCTTTCACCAAACGGTTCTTTTTCAATGTAATTTTTTATTTCCCTTTTTCCTGACGCTACCTTGGAACTTTCATTTTTTGCGCTAGCATTGTACCACTTTGAAATAAAACGTGAAAATCTATGACACAAAAGGAGCACCTAAAAAAGTTGGCCGAATTTTTTGCACGCTGCGGCTTCGTGTGTGCGGCCAAAAAATACACAGTACTGAAAATACCATTTCAGTGCACGCTAGTACAAATGTTGCTCAAGAAAATATAGGTGTTCCATCACAGGATATCCTTTAACCTTTACCTGTAGGAAATCCCGTAATTCCTGGTAGCAGGGAATATCGCTGCAAAGTTTGAAAGGTTTTAAATAAAATTTTGTCAAACGAACATTACTGTCCACTGAATGCAATATCAATAAAACTTTGAAACTTAAATTGTGTCCCTATCTAGCTCATAAATGCAAAAATCTGAGGGCACGGCAGTGCCCCAGCCAAGACTCGAGCAAAGCGGGCACGGCCGTACCATCTTTTCTCGAAGCGTTTCGCGGCTATTTCAGCCCCCTGTATCTTCCATGTGAACAAAGCTAGGAGTTTAGGTTTTCGATGACCAAGAGCAAGTATTAAAACAAGCTCAGTCCCAAAATTACAAGAAATTTGAATAAATAGTTTACGAGTTATGAGCGATCAAAGTTACACCATTTTGTCACTGACTCACTCACTGACCGATCATCAAAAGTCTAAGGTACTTCTAGCAAACTTAGAACCTTCAAATTTGGCACCAAGATAGGTTATTGGCTACATATAAAGGGAAAATTATAAAAACCTTAAAACTTAATAAAAAAATAGGAAACAAATTTATATTTGCGGTTTTTCAAGAACATTGTGTATGAATTTTGACTGCATTGATAACTTTGTTATTTATTTATGTACAAAATGTTACTATTTGTTTTATTGTTACGTAGTGTGGTATATTGTTATTATGTATTAAATATACATACATATGAATAAAAAAGCTAGGTTAAAATAAAATGAATAATGATAAAATCTTTCATATTAATGCAGTGCGATAAATACTGCATGCTCGCTCGATAGATGGCGTTGTCCTGGTCTAAATCGCGCTACGGTTTTTAGTTTAAAAAAAACAAATAATTTCATGTGATAGCGCCATCTACCTCTGAAATAAATCTCTTTTATTCTAAAAGATATTCGATTAAAAAATTCGACAATTTCGAAATTGTTTAATTTATTAAAAAAAAAAATGTTGTTTACGTGCTAGTTTAGGTCTACATATTTAGTTTGTTATATATTTAGTTAGTTGCATGTAAGTTAATTTAATTTGTTATATACTTAGAGAAGAAGGAGACCTACAAAAAATAAATTAGATCCCACCAAAAACATTGAATGTAAAAAAAGCCAATCCTCTACGCAATTCCTCCACCGTAAAAAGTTTTGAGATCGCATAGAAGCCAAGTCCTGTTCAACTTTATTTGTAATAATAAATCAATATTTTGTGACTATATCAATAGTTTTGTTCACATTACAATAATATTGTCTTGGCCATGAGCACAAGTTAATAGTCGCTCCCTGAAATAATGTGTAAATACCATTGAATTGATACATTCTATATGGACATGATTTTACGATTGGACTGATTGGAATTTGAGATCACCATGGACCAAACATGCGCCATAGTAAATGTGCAGTTCATGATTTTGGATGATACTGACTGTCGGTCATTTAGTAACAATTGAAAAAACTAAAACCGGCCAAGTGCGAGTCGGACTCGTGCACGAAGGGTTCCGTAAATTACAGTTAAATCAACCTATCTCAAAAACTATAAGAGATACTTTGATCAAACCAAAAATCGTTGAAAGAGTTAATTAGCATGCATCACCTCTATTTTTTTTAGAATTTTATACCCCGTAGTTATAAAAATAGAGGGGGGGGGACATACTTTTTACGACTTTGAGAGCTGATATCTCAAAAACCGTTCACTTTAAGAAAAATGTTTTTTAGAAAACTTTATATCATTTTAAAAGACCTTTCCATTGATACCCCACACGGGTATGTACATCGAAAAAAAAAATTTCATCCCTCAGTTACATGTATGGGGGGCCCCACCCCCAATTCTTTTTTTTACTATTTAGTGTCATATTTTTGTAGCGGTTCATACAACACATATTCCCATCAAATTTCATCACTGTAGTACTTATAGTTTCCGAGTAAATCGGCTGTGACAGACGGACAGACGGACAGACGGACAGACGGACATGACGAAACTATAAGGGTTCCGTTTTTGCCATTTTGGCTACGGAACCCTAAAAGTATTTAATTCTGTGATATTAAACTTCATGATTGACTTTCACCTCTCCAAGATATGCTGTATTATATTTGTAGTTTATTGTGCTCATGGCCAAGTCAATATTATTGTAAAGTGAATGAAACTATTGATATGGTCACAAAATATTGATTTATTATTACAAATAAAGTTGAACAGGACTTGGCTTCTATGCGATCTCAAAACTTTTTACGGTGGAGGAATTGCGTAGAGGATTGGCTTTTTTTACATTCAATGTTTTTGGTGGGATATTGCTTATTCTCAAATAATAATAAAATCCAGAAGCAAATGTTAATCCTTCCATTAAATATTTGCTTTCGCAGCAAACTTTAATACCGACTTAATGTGCCATCCGGGTTCCAGTTTATGTCTAAACGAGACAGTTATTATAACTTTAACTTAATAACGTTATAAATTGAAACGGTTTCTACAAACACATTATGGGGAGTGGTTTGCTGACTCTAGCATCTTTAGGACTGTACCAATAATATAAATGCGAATGTCTGTCTGTTTGTTTGTTACGGTATTTAAGGAAAAACGGCTTAAAACTTTTGCTACTCTAATCTTATAATCATCATCATTTTCCCAGCTCTTTCCCGTATATTGGAATGGGCTTCCAGTCTATCTGAATGCAACTCTAATCATGTAATTTAAATAGCTGTAGGTACAGTAAACTATAGTATTTTATGTACATCACATACATAGAACGGTTTCCAAAAAATATGATTTTTCGGATCATGGGCAGTGCATTGGCACTATTGATTTCAACTGCAAGAATGATTCGTCTATGTTGATGACTTGCTAACTGGTCGTATGGACTTAGTGCAGAAAAAGTTCCCTTGGAAAGCAGGGAAAGCAAGTAAAGCCACGAGTAAAAGCTAGTCTTTATGTCTGTTTTGAAACCGCTATGCAGTCTTCTGTCAGCTGTATGTTTGGTATATTAATCTTTATCGTTTTCCGTTTAGTGGGCGCTTCGCTCGGATAATGTGCGTTATCGCGAAGACGATAATGGAAGTGAACGTTATGGATTGTGCTAGTTGATGTACCTATTGACTTCCTTAATGTATATTGTGAGTGTTATTTGTTTGATCGTAAATGGGAATTTGTTGTTACGAAAATTAATACTAATTGTTGAGATTTAGATTCCAAATATTAAGCGAGATTTAGAATTTCTTTAAATGAAGAATTGGATCATTGAACATCCTTGGCAGTCGTTACGGGTAGTCAGAAGTCAGTAAGTCTGACACCAGTCTAACCAAGAGGCATTGGGTTGCCCGGGTAACTGGTTTGAGGAGGTCAGATAGGGCAGTCGCTTCTTGTAAAGCACTGGTACTCAGCTTCATCCGGTTAGAATGGAAGCCGACCCCGACATAGTTGGAAAAAAGGCTCGGAGGATGATGATGATGCCTGGCAATAGAAAATCTTGTAATCGATAATGACGTCTGCAAATTGAAATGAACTCAGTCTTCGTTATGGTGCAAAATAAAATGAAAATATAATTAAACAATAACGAAATAAAACTCAACATAATACAATTGAAAAATAAATTAAATTCCCATGATGCTTTACATCTGTATGCAATTTCAATACCATGAATATTCACGAGGAAAAACGCCTCGCTCCACGCGTTCACTTTAACACCATGGAGAAATAAATTACAAGCAGAGATGTCATAACGCAAAATCGCTTAAGAAAGCAGTGACGCCAAATTGCGGGTGTTCCGGGGAATAGGAACGTTACTAGCTCTATACTCATACGCCTTCTTTGGAACCCGTATTTATTTTTAAACGAAATCACTGCTCAATTAAGACCAATCTATGACAGATGTGTCAAGGAACCGGAACATCTCGTCACTTTATTAGTAACTGATCGTCTTAATCACGCCTACCGTAGGTATGTTACTTGACCTACCTGCGTCATGTCATCTCCGTTCGACTTTCCTTCCTGCGTGATTCAAACGCATGGAATCGTGCAGAATCGGCCAGCATCGGCGGTTCCGAACGATAGTCAAAATGAAACAAACGTCACGGGACGCTCCGATTACGCCTCAATACGCGCCAAACGACTTCCCATTTTATCCCTATTGTTACCACCGTCACTTTTACATTTCGCGCTCGTTTTCAATTCTATTTATGACTGCAAGTTCGGTTTTTTGGTAAATATTGTGGAAGAGTGCAAAAAAATTACTACAACTGTATTGAAAGTCATGAAATACATGGATTTGTGTTCTCGTGTTTGGACGCCTGGTAAAAATGTCTTCTATTTTCTTTGAATGTAGACAAGAGTTTTAGGAGGTTGTTAAGATGTTACAACCATTGACCCCAAGTCACTAACTACCCAGGAAGCGCATTAAGATTCTGGCGCTATGCCGAGATAATTGCTAAAAAGAAAAGGAAATAAGCAGCATAAATAAATAATCATTAACAGACCCGAGATTTGGTGTTGGCAAGTGCTCGAGTTTTTGCTCATCATTACCATAAAACAAATAATCGAAATAAAAAATAGACCAAGTAGGTTAAGGACTTTTTTATTTATTTGCAGATACTAAAACACAGGAACCTACAATAAATAAAATAGCTACAGGCTTCAAGACTGAAATCTAAGGAATTCGGACCCAAAGGCAATTTGGTTTATCGCGCGTAATACTTGTAGTAGTAGGGATTTATTACTCCCCAAGGTTCTAACGATGTACAGTCGAGTACACACGCAGCCACTCGAGAAAACCTGCGATCAAACTGTGCTCGACTGTACTGTGAACAAGCGTGTGATAAATCAGATCATATCAACATCAAACAAGATAATGACTACACGACCTACACGTATTTGTTTTTTTTTACCAAGGAGTGTCAAATATGCATAAAACCAATAAAAGTGTGAAATATTTCCATTGTTTGCAGCTTCGAGAATAACGCAATTTCCTTATAAATTGACGGAAACAAGTTCACGTCGGCCGTCTTCGCTGTGAATTAGTTATTGTTGGGATCATATCTTGTATTCCCTTTGTTGCGAAATCGCGCTAACAAATTGTCTCTAGAGGAACGAAATCTTTTTAATATTTGATCGTTTCGAGTAGCCGTGACGTCACGGGCTGTACTTGTGTAGCGTTGGTTCTCAAACATCCCATTTATTGTCTCATTATTATGTCCGTACCTACTTCAATACTTATGTATTTGTTTGATTGTACGATTGTAAAGGCTCCGAAACTAAAGAATCTAGCATAGACTATTATATCCGAGTAAGGGTGGGGGGCGGGGGGTTTTCCCATAGAAAAGTGTTAGTTTTTTTTTTAGCATAACGATGTGTGTATATGTATAGAACTATTTGGTTCTTAAACCTTTTTGATGATGCTATTTGATCTGTACGATTGCCAATCATGAGCGTTTCGTTGTGAACGCGAAATGAATTTCGAGGCTACAAAGGCCTTGCAAATTGCCATTACAAAGCTATATAAATACATGAATGTAATACCCTTTTTTATTTGGTCGGGTATTATTTTTTTAGCTGTTTTTGTAGTATTTTTATAGTGTTATTGCACCTTATTACTTATTTTACGATGTTTGCTATTAAATCGGCTTGTTGCCGCTAAGAAATGGTAAACAAGTGACATAATTACTAGCTTTACAATGAGTAGTAGTTTTCGAAAGTTTGATATTCCGCTTTTCACGGAAAATCATGAGTTGAAATTGACCATTTTCCAATTGTTAAGTAATTTCTTCTTGGTTTTGACATCAACCCAACTAATTTTCCAAAGATATTCTGCAAAGCTGAATCATTGCGAAGTCAAAGACCTACATCTTCTATTCTATACCTTCGATCTCCCATAAAACATTATTAAATTAAAAACGAAAACGCTCAAGAAAAAACTAATTTAATTCCACAAATATTATACGAGAGCCGTGTCCCTGTAGAGCTATAGAAAATGAAAAACTTCGGTAGTATGTTAAATGGATTTTTTCGCAGTCCCTCGGGCATCATTTTAATGGTTAACGAAACGTTGATTTTTAACCGGTACCTATTCGAATAACGTGCGTATTTTTATTAAAAATAGAGTACCGTTATAATTTTTTACAATATTGAAAGGCCACCCGTTGCGGATTGTTATTTACTCGTTTTTTGTGTAAATGGAAACTTTTCTCGTTAAAATAACAACCGTGGGAGTACACGGATTGAATATTTCACTCATACTACCAATGTATTGGCTACATACAGTTGATTAACTTTTGCCATAGTTTTCGGAGTACACATAAAATGTTCTGTTTTTTTAATGTAAGTCTATTGCTGTCAATTTATTCAAAAACAAAAGGCACATGTTGAAAATACAAAAACATTTCAGGTTTTTTATTGTGTTCGCCTATCAGTTCAGTCAAGCAACTGATGTTAGATATAAGTAATCATATGTAGGTACCTACCTACTTACTTTTACATTTCAACAGAGTAAGTACTTAATTTACCGTATTCTTATAAATACATAGCCAGGCTATTGGAATCAGAATTGCCTATCCTCAATTGCAATTTCCTTTTATAATTAAACAAACAGAACATTTAGTCATTTTATATTCACAAAGACTTGTAATTGGTAATGTACTTAATTGGTATTGAAATTCCTTAGAATTTTCTTGTCAAAATATCAGAATTTTAATTAATGCACGCTTCTGAAGCACTAATTAAAATATTGCCAATCAATGTGATCCAGAATGTAATCAAAAATTTTCTATACCTGTAGTAGAATTACATTTTTTTGTATTAAAAACTCTGACTATTAAATTAACAATTTGACAGCATTTTAGTGATATTGGTTCAAACGTACAAAAATTAAAAAGACAAGTTGCTCTTATTTTAACAAACAACTGCTCAAATAATTAATTAGCTAAAACTGTTCTACAAATCGGTAAAGTGCCAGTCGGACTTGCATATGAAGGGTTCCGTACTACTTCAGTATTTGTTATTACCACAAATATACGTCATCTGTGAACATTTCAACTGTCTAGCTATCACTGTTCCTAAGATACAGCCTGGTGACAGACCGACAGATGGAAGGACGGACGGACAGACAGACAGCGAAGTGTTAGTAATAGGGTCTTGTTTTGGGTAACGGAACCTTAAAAAGAGATATTTAAATAATGGTCATTCTTACGATATAGACAACAAGTTTACCTCAATCTAAACACCATTAAAAGTCCGTAAGAATTTTATACTAACCACAAATTAACAACAGCAGTTCATAAACTCATTTCACTCTTTATAGACTGGTTGATTTATGTAAAGTCTCACGTTACATTGTTATCAGGCTACAAACAAATACGTATCAATCAATCTAGCGTATCACTTGCTGGAATTAAAAATTAATCACTGGGTGTGGTCATTGAACTCTAAAAATAAAGCCGACTCATGCCCTATATAATGTCATTTGTCATGAAGAAATTGGAGTACCTAATGTATCATGTTTTAAAGCACCTGAAAACATCAAAATAGTAAACTTGAGTACCTAAACTTAGATAGAGATACATTGAGAATCACAAATGATAAATTATTTCACCATCTAGGTATAAAATATAATGCTCTTAATTAAACTATATGGATAGACGAATATGTACACTTTATCACCCTACTTTTGTTTTACACATACGTCCTACTTCCTACCAATATTATAAATCTGAAAGTTTGTGAGAAATGAGAAAAAGAGTTTTATTCTTTCACTGTTATTTGATTAAAATTTTGCATGTAGATAACACATAGGCCTACCTAACACACGGGATACCCTGGATTAACACATAGGCTGTTTTAGCTAGTATTTTACATTTTAACCCAAAATACAATCTTATTTCATAAAGTAAGTTTCATAATAATTGCTCCTCTCGCTGCTTCGACCGCAACATCGCGACAGCCAATTATTAATTGAATTTCGCTACCAATCTAGCGCGAGCTATCCATTAATAGCGAGCTAACCTAACCTATTTCCAATTATAGATGAATATTATATATATTCCCATGTAAAGTAAATATCAATAACCAAATATATGTAGGTAAATCATGTAGATTTATAAATGCATGATTAATATCAATATTGCAAATTCAACATCAGTTTGTGAATTCTACTTATTAATATTTCGTGTATTCAATAGGTAAATATAGAGAGTACAATTTTGATATACGTAACTAAAATTACTAATGAAAGCGAGTGAATGAATCAAAGGTAGGAAACTGGCTGTAATTCTCTGCTAGCTGCTAATCTGGCTAAAAGCTGACTAATCTCCTTGTTTGACAACAAAACTCCTTGTATAAGAAAATACAATTTTGATGTCCGATACCCTTTTTATCGCCCACTGCTGGGCACAGGCCTCTTCTCACACGGAGAAGGATTGAGCATTAATCGCCACGCTTGTTTATAGTCCAGGTTTCCTCGAAATGTTTTCCTTCACCTTTTTATCAGCCATTGGTGTCTAAGGTGTACTTAGAACACCGCACACTCATACATGAGAGGTTGGTGTTTACCCACTAGGCCACCACGAATTTTGATATACCTAACTAAAATTACCAGTAGGAGCAAGTGAATAAATCAAAAGGGAGGAAACTAGCTAAAATATATACGTAAGTGACTGTCGTCCAAGGCGCGTATAAATTAGATTTACGTCGCCAATATCGTTCACCTCAGTCGGGTCGTTCCGGTTCGTCCCGTTCCATTGCTGCCAGCCAAATTACACAGTTCTGTGAAATGCTTTTAACCTTGTTTAACTTTTAACGTCCATTATATCTGTGGACTGTATAGGAATAAAGGTACAATATAATTATACATGAAATATCTATTTTAGAATATAAAATGGAAATTCTATGGGATGCACTAATAGGGTTTAGTGGGTGAGTGGAAATGAAAGCTATTTGTTGGAGTTAAGGTTTAAAATTTAAATGTCATCAGGTTCTATATTGACATTTTCAGGGTATTTACATTTGTTACATATACAGAAACGATGCAACAATATAATGAACTTGGTTATTGCGTAACTTTTCCATGTTATGAGTGACCATTAAAGTCATTTATGTAGTGTAGGTTTCAAGTTTTCTTTGCTACACATTTTTGAAAACATGTAGATATGGTTAAATCTATTTTTGATTGGTAAAAAGCCATTTTAAATCTATTTACATAGCTATGTTGATTAATCATAGATTCCAGTATAATAGTGTGTTTACTATTTATAGAAACAACGATAAAATTCACAAGTGTTACTAAATATAAAATTAACCAAGTTCCAATAGTAATATGATTACCTACACGCTACCTATTCACTATCTATGATAATAATTACACTATTATGACTAGGTTATCGTCTGTCGGTTAATGAACAGCGCTCTTTATTTGGATTTAGTTAAAGCGGATTAAACGTACTCCTACATTTGCACAGTATTAATCACATATCAACTATTTATGCATATAAATAAAAGTTTAATTACTTCTAGT
This sequence comes from Helicoverpa armigera, assembly GCF_030705265.1. Lineage (NCBI taxonomy): Eukaryota > Metazoa > Arthropoda > Insecta > Lepidoptera > Noctuidae > Helicoverpa > Helicoverpa armigera. The sequence goes on along the minus strand of NC_087134.1, from coordinate 5,219,972 downwards.
TTCCAAAAATAATATGCACCTACGTCTGTCTTAGTCAATGAGTAAATAATTATTTAGCACCAAATTCAAAATTTAACGAATAATAAACGGTACCAGTAGTACAATGACATACATTTATCACCTATCCACTAATAAAACTCCTAATCAATCACCAATTATACCCAAGAACATCTTTGACAATACTTCTATAAGATTCGTGTGCAACAAACAGGACGAGCTCATCAAAACCAATTCAATAAAACAAAAAGCTGTAACTACTTGACAACCAGATCCTAGAAATAGACTATAGGTACTATATTTAACATACTTAACCTTTTTTTTCTTGACGTCTCAATAGAGGATTTATAATTACCTACAACACTAGACAAAGGCAAACATGCCTATTAATTGACCATAACGCTTAGAATCCGCATTCCTGCATAGCTTGTTAGACTTTATTTTTAAACATTACCTACGCATAAAAGGTATTCCAGTTTGGTATCCCAAATAAAGGTGGACCTGTAGCCAAGAGCACCTAATTACTTTTGGCCGATGTGACGATCCAAACCCATGACCTAAATACCGAGGCATTTGCTACCCTCGTCCAATAACGCGTGCCTATATCGCCACTGCCATTATTTAATTAAATATCTACGACGTAGATACCGAACTTAGAATTATTGCAATCAAAACACTATTCTCTTCTATTAATATTTATGTACGTTACAAATGAAACAATACCCACGTATTTGTTATCTTCAGCACGCTCCTTGCATACTTAACCCCATATTTCAATTGTATCATATAATAACTCATATAAAATGTAATCGCACTGTATACAGAACTTATCATGACGATATCATGACCAAAGGTGTCTCTTTGCAGGTTGCACGGACAACAAGGCTTAAATGGGGCGAAGGAAATTAAATTAAAAACTAAAGTTCCTTGCACGATACGCAAATACTGGCACAGACTGCCGATGTTTGCTCTGGGAACGTTATCACTTGATAAGTTAGAACACAAGCCGCGTGCAAACAACGTTATCATGGTAACGTTCTTGCCGGGGACTCGGCGCCGCTGCACAGACTCCGCTCCGCTGAGGCGCGCAGAACAACACACCTGAGACACGGGACTGTCTCGTCTTCCACGCCAGCGAATGGCGCAATGGAACTACAGCACAGATAGTGTGACAGTGACAATTAATGTGACTAAGTGTTAATGTTAGTGTAAATAGGCAAGCCAAAGAACAAACCAAAGCTAATTAGCTCAAATTCCTAGTCGAGAGAGATTTAAGCCGTCAAGCTGGAGGACCTAACGACGTTCGAGAATACAGAAACAGATAATGTCAGTGCGAAGGTGGCGGAGTGCCTGGCGAAGAATGAGAACCTGTCGATGCAGGAGTACTGTCCTGCGTACTACGACGGGTTGCTGTGCTGGGACCCGACGCCCTGGAACACGCAGGCCATCCAGCGCTGCTTCAGCGAGTTCCACGGCGTCCAGTACGATGACACACGTAAGTCTTTAATCCTTTATTACGCCGCTCTCGCTCGAGTATGTAAACAATGCGATCACGTGGTGTAGACGGATCTGTGCGAGGATTTTGTATGGAATCTCTTGACGTTGTTTTGGGTGTTAGTAGATCATGCCCGCATTTTCTTTTGCCTCCTGTTAATGCTATTTAAGTAGTCCTAGTGTGTACCATGTCTACACAAATAATAGTCGGTACCGTATTTAGACAGTTAAATCATTAGCTACCAGCTTTTCAAAACAAATGAAGTTTTTAGTACTGATTATTCTGTGTGTATCTTCTTCTTGAAGTTATAAGTAGTGTAATCTTAAATACAACAACGAAGAGACGTGTTTAATATTAGTGCATCAATGACATAAACAAGGTCGATATAAAAGCGTACCTTTGTGTGCATTTGGGGCAGCCTTGATGACTCAAGGCTGCCCCAAATGCACACAGGCACAAGGCGTGGCTAAAGAAAGCGTAAATACATACCACTATTAGACGACGATATTTCACCTAGTTTGGATATTTCTTTGACCCGAGGTCTATCAATCACAACAATTCTTTCGACAAGTACCACTTTTAGACGAAACAGGGACACTTTCATTGTGAATGTAGTCTTTATGTAATGTAGTTTGAAGGTAGTCTTTTTTTAATTACCTGATTTCAAAATCCCAAAGTACCGTATACAATACTATGATATATGGATAAAATACCATGAAGGTGCTTGAAGTAGTTCAAGTCACTGATTCCACATAGTGACACGATTATTTTGTAAAATTCTGTAACCACATTAACATAACAAGCAAAATATCCAATTTATTGTAGCATTCACTCTTTCTTTAACTGGCTTCATGTAAATCTGCTGAATCACAATAGAATGCTGAATACAATACAAACTTAAACTCAGTCACAAAAAAGCGAAAAGCCTTAAGCACTGCATTCTGTCCTATCATTGCAACAGACCGTTTTGAAAGAGCTCTCATTGTACTACCAGTAACGACGTACTAAAATATCTTTAAAACAATAGGAATACAAATACGACTGTTATCCCGAGACGTTGCTTTTGTTGTGAAAACTGATAGGACTGGTGCAGCTCGAGTGTTAAATGTTACGATAATAACTGCAGTGTTTGAGTACTGTAGCAGTTTTGTGGTAAGATGCATCTTTAAAGTAACTTAGTAATATGCAGAGTAGTCCAAAAAAGGTTTATACAAATTCGAGATTCCTCACGCTTAGTAGCATATAAAGATACCTTATGTATATTCCGTGAATGCCTGTAGTCTTAACTTAACATCTCCTTAACAGCTCCTTTAGAACAATGTTTTTCCAATGAAAGAAGAACTTGATTTGATACGAGAAGACTTATATTTTGGCATAATTAATAGTCTCTCGTTCTCTCTTCGAAACACAACCAATTTTAAGTTTCAATTCAAATAAATAAAATTCGACCGTTCCTGTAAATCTCTAATTGAAAATGCTCATTTGGCTCTTCAAACTTACGAATTTCAAAACTTCAAGTAGATACACAAAATATAATCGAATATGTAAACAAATAAACTTCACAGTTCCCTTCCATATATTGTTCCATATATCCATATATTGTTTACATACCATTTGCACAAACCGCTACACTAACATGGAGCGTACCTGTAGCTGTAGCCAAAAACCACAACCCATTACCAACAGACTATTATCCATTATTGATGTTTGTATGTGTGTGTTTCACTAACACATATACTGTTTAACTTAATGTACAAGTTTGATTTTCATGCGTGTCTCGAGGGAACTTCTACCTTGTTGCTCCTGTTTTGCCCCTATTATTGGTCAGGATTTTGATGAACTTTTTGTCATCTTCCTGTCCTGTTCAAAATTTTATTTGGAGTAGGTCAGTCGCCTACCATTTTTGTCTGTCACAGGTGATACTAATATTCACTCCTTTCTTATTCATATCATCTCTCAAACTATCTATCCGTATTTTCTTCGATCTGCCTCTCCCACTCCGTCTATCCAAATTCATACTTATGTTATACTCTTTGTGGCATATTTTCTCATGACATGTCTATGCCTCTCATCTTTTCTGCAACTAGTCCTACTTTCACACTCCCTCTGATATACTCATTCAAGAGCTTCTGATTTTTGTAAGAAAAATAAACAGCCAGCCACAAAAAGGGTAAAATCCGTTGCTTAGCAACCTTGTTACGTAACCCTGCTTCTTTTGTTTCCCAAAGGCTCAGGGTATTTGAAAGGATTATGATATTTTTTACCATTTTATTATTCTCTCAATGCTGAAAATTTACTCTAAGCTCCCCCTGTCTTTATTTCGCATATTTTCTTTTTTCAAATATGATTCTGTGGCAGCGAAATATAACCTTTATAAACTTTGTGTTACAGTTTCATAATATCTGTTTAAATTAGTGAATTGCAAAAGCAAAGCAATTTTAAACTGTTTCACCAAATTGCAAATTATTCAAAATAATGTTATTTTATAACCCCAAAAGTGACTTTATTTGTTTGTTTTACGATTTAAATAAGTTTGTTTGGGCAATATTTGAACCCCTGTTTGTACTATAGTTTTTAACCGGATGCAAACAGTCCCTCGGGTTACGAGAGAAACTGAGGGAAACAGCTAGTTTATAACAAACCTCGTTTGTAAACATTAATTATGACAAACAACAAACCCATGACAATTATAATTTTCAAAACATGTATTAAGCTAACATAAAATTCATAATAATCAAGGTAGTGGTCTATTTTGCAACTTTCTCGAAACGTTCCGTTTTACATAATAACGGTATTCAACCCAAAATTTTAGGGTTTACCAAAGGCAAACCACAAGATCCCGAAAATTATTGCGTAATATTGTAAACGTTACCTCTACCGCTTTAACATTTTAACGTCACATTATTATGCTCCATACCTTCTTCTACCTCTAAACAAATGTTCTAACAGTGATATTTAAGTTAAAGATCATTCTTATGATAGGTACAGGAGGTCAAATAAGCAGTCACTTATAGTCAGTGCAAAGAATTCAGTTACATAAGGTTAACCTGCAAGCCAAACTCAACCATAGTAGGAAAAAGGCTAGGCAGATAATTGTAATACTGATGACGATTTATTATCTATACTAATATTATAAAGAGGAAAACTTTGTTTGTTTGGTTGTAATGGATAAACTCAAAAAGTACTGGACCTATTTTAAATATTCTTTCACCATTAGAAAGCTAAATTATCTGCGAGAAAAAAGGCTATATTTTATCCCGATGCGGGCAGTAGCTCCCACGGGACGCGGGTGAAACCGCGGGAAAACTTAACGGCTAGTTATCTATATATTTGTTGTAATGTTTATTGGTTAATAAATAAATATATAAATAATGTTTCTAACACAGAGAATGCCTCCCGCTGGTGCATGGACGGCGTTTGGCGCAACTACTCGAACTACGCGAACTGTACGGAACGCATCGCTAACGTGTCACCGACTGACGTCACGAGCCTCATCTACCTCGCGGGCTACTCGCTCAGCCTCGCTGTGTTATCGCTTGCGGTGTTCGTGTTCCTTTATTTCAAGTAAGTGAAAACCTGCAATATTTATTATACCAACGTTACATAGCTATTAAGAACTACAAGCTATTTTAGGTATATCTTTTAATTTAAGAAGTCTTTTTTGAGCTTTCTTTACCTAATTTTGGAATGCCAACGTAGTTTTTGAATAGCGACAAGCTTTTGTTAACTAATTTTAAATAGGAATAGCTTGCTAACACGGATGATATGTTAAGTCGGTGTTCTTAATCCAATATTGATCTTGACATTTAATCACAACAATACAAACATGTATCATTCTTTATTTGTTAGCAAACATAAAACATTACCCTATTAAAGCCCATGAGTGATTCTTTTGTTACAATTGCGAAAAACTAATCTTCCCACATTTATATACCTAGTAATTGTTAGTGTGACAAGAATTGCGCTACTTATGTCAGACATAACGCGCTGGGCGGCTCATTCAGACTTATCGCGTCATAAATTGGAAGTCTGGGAGCGCCACAATGGCGTCAAGAGTTTTTCTCGACAAAGTATTTTGTTGAATGAAAATTAGAAAATGTATTTCAGAATGTTTCTTGTGCTTTTGTTATGAAAACTTGAATTTTAAATTATGTGACTCTAAAGGTACTGTTTGCGCCACTACACTAATTTAAAACAGGTTTTTAGCATTCCTTGCTTAATGAATTTACCGCTAAATATATTTACTTTACTACATACTGTGGTGTAGGTATGTAAATATTAAGTAGTCAGATTTTTTCAACTCCCATTACTTTACATTTGAAATTAATTCTAACTTAAACTAGGTACTTATAACATTTTAGGGTGAAAAAATATTAAGAATCTATTTCATGTGTTCCAAACTACAAGTGTTCCAATACCTATTCATCCTTGCGTAGAACATACATAAATTCAATTTAGAATTCATAGGCATGTGTGAAGTCTGCTATACCAATATTAGTAGATTCATCTGTGTTATTATCAGTTAGTCATGATATCTTTACTGAAGGAATTTCCAAATCTGAAATTGGAATCGCTCTTCAGAATATTATGATTTTCTTCAAAATATCAGCGTTCTAAGGCATCGTAAGTAGGTCAGTGACCTGAGATCGGAATATGAGATGCAAATTCAATATTCTAAGATATACGCTTATTCATATTTGTAGATCAATCACACTTGTCAAAGCAGTGCGTAAGATTGTAGATATGCGTAATACTGATTTCTACGTTTTGTTTCAAGTAAATAATATTTGTATAGATATAATCTGTATATAAAAGAAAGTCATGTTAGTTACACATTTTATAACTCAAGAGTGGTTGAATTAGAGGGGAGATAGCTTAGACCCAGTAGAAAGACATAGGATAGTTTTTGTCAGCATCCGGGACGCGGGTGAAGCCGCGGGTAGAAGCTAGCTTCATATTAATATTACTTTTATATTTAAAAGTAATTACTCTATCACCTTAAGCTTAAATCATGTATGGATAGCATAACGCAAGTGAGTGCAAAATACTTTTTTTTTTAATCTAAACCTTGAATTAATATGAAGTTTATTTAGTCTTAGGTAAATTATATTTTTGCCTAAGCTCTTATTAATATTTTGCCAGTCATCTCATTTTACCATCAATTTGAATTTAACTTAAGTTCATGAACTATATAGTTGTCGCCCTGTTTATTTACTCGAGAATACGGTCATAGTCCTTCCCTTGTTTGTATTCTAAGTAGTGTGACCAGGCTACCATTACCGTAATCTCGTAATGGGAATAAAATGTACAATAAAGCTTATCCCGGATTTTGGGTTCAATCTCCCTCATCGTTTGATGTTATTTTATTAAATTAGGGTCGAATTCTGATTACCAGTATTGGATCGATTCTGATCAGGTATAACAAAGACTGCTTATTTACTAAACAAACTCAACATTAAGAACGAACATAAAGCGGCACGACCGGGAATCTAAACCATGACCACGTGGGAAGCAGTAGTACTATGCTGCTATTATGCTACTATTGCTGGGAAGTTTGTTCTTCACCGCTTCTTTTTAATCTTCTTTCCAGCCATAACACTAGGAAGTGGTGAAAAGGGGGGCATTTTGGGGGTGCTGTAATTTTTGTAATTTTGACGTTAAAAAGTGCTAATCTAATAAGCCTACTTTAATAAATGATTTTTGTCTTTTGACTTATGTGCCTGTAACCAACGAGGTATTTAAAGAAAAGTTAACTGTTAATTAACAAAACAAGGCGTTAAATATCATGGTATTAAAAATAATTGTAGTTACAGAAAAACAAATAAGTCTATAGGTACCAACGAAACTATAACATCATATCTCTCTAACATTATGTGACACAAGAAGTTGAAGAGCTTTTGAGCCTAATATCCAATAAAGGTATAAAGAATTACATCGCTGTCATATCGTAAGGACATCGGGTACCCTCGTAAAGGCAGGCTCATACTAACGCGTCAATATATCTTGTTTGAACAGACATTTATTATTTTAGTAGATAGCTTTAGGCTTATAAAGTTATGAGCTATGGAGTATTTTGTCAATTCTTCTCTATGAGAACCACTGTTAAATCTATATCGGAGGCAATCTTGCTGTCTATAATGTGCCCTCAAGGCCCTATCTACATAATATGCGACACTAATACTGACTGATTTTAGCTACCGTTGCTCTAAATTACATCAGTGGTTTTGGTTTGAAGTACCTACATATGACTGACAGATGGAATTACTTGTACTTTTATAATATTAGTAATTTTAAAGGTAATACCTACCTAATTTTTCTTTATTAAATTTTAAAATACACTCTCATTATTTTTACCTTTCTAATAGATCGTCCATTTCAAATAATAAAAATAATTAACCAAATAATGAAATGGGCTATTTAGACACATCTTTAACCTTTATACACCACAGGTACTAAACAAACACACAGGCATGTAAAGTACCTACAATAATTTGGACTCAAAATGCGTATGACCCTTTGTAATCCTACATAGACAATGACCACAGCATTATACTGGACTTTGAATAAAATGCTGGCCATTACCAAGGGTTAGTGGTAGGTACACGACATTTAGAGGGAAATCAAGGGTTCAGGCTCTTTGAATATTAACTCAGATAAACATGAAACCTAGATAAAAAATACATGCCAAAGGGAAACAGCTTATCTTGTTTGTATAATTAAATATAGTAGTAAGTTGAGTAGGTACTTAAATGTAAAAACGTAGGTATGTTACTTACCTATACCACAGCCTATACGTAATATAGGCTGCTGTACGCATTTCCAATGGCTTAAAATAAAACAAATAAGCATTTCGGTTCCATGAGTCACGTTTCCATTTTCAAATGTATAAATAATTGAATGGAACACGATAAAAAAGAAACTTCATTTATTCAAACAGCGAACGTCAGATTCCAAACAGCCAGTGTTGTCACATTAATGTAATTTGTGTACAAATTGTGGTAGCAAAATGATATCAATTTTGTGCCTAACCGGCTACGAATCGCAAAACCTTTTACAATTTCACAAATTGAATTTCAAATGAACCGTCGTCAATGAATATCGTATTGTAATATTTTTCTCAAATAATCTTTAGAAGAATTTATCTTTTTTTTCTTACTTCACGGCTGAAAAGGTCCGTTTGTTTAGAGTTGGGTAAATAAAAAACGTCACACCGGCGATATTTGAAAATCAGATTTGCAAACACATTATAGGAACGTAGTCAAAATTCTTTGGTTCTATAATGTTTTTAATCATGTTTATCAGTCACAAAAAAATCTTGGAAGAGAACTGGTGAGATGAACTCAATAGCAAATAGGTAAACTTGATCTAATTCGGCGTTTTCTTTAAAAATGTAAATTAAAGTCGTCAAAGTTTATTCTGGTTATTTACAATATGCACACGTAATATAAGTAAATAATTATTATATAAGATAATAACTGCCCGTTATCTCATTACATACATAGGTACAGTCAGATACACAAATGGGATTTCATTACAAATAAAAAAAAAAACTTGTAGGTACATTTTCCTTAACAATACAAACTAAGATAAAGTTTTTCAAGTAACCCTGATTGCGGTTGTTCCTTCTATTTTATCTTTTATCAAGAAAAAATAAAAAAGTTTTTGTAACATCCTTTTTTTATCTATAAAACTATTTTTTTTACCTCCTCTTTATTAAAATAGTTTAGGTACTAGGTCTATAAAAATATATTTTCTGTTGTTGAATAAGAAAGGAAATTAGTTATTGACCGAGTTTTTATTTTATATTTTAGCTTTTTTGCGTCTAGACCTAGTATAGTAAAGTATGTTTACTGTACATAATAAAAAGTGGAAACAATATCACCTTCTTTAATTGTCTTTGATACAAATAATATTACGTACTCCTTCATAAATACTTTTCACAATTTCCTTTCTAAAAAAAAATGTAAATTATTGTTTACTAGCTTTCCGCCCGCGGCTTCGCCCGCGTGGAATTCGGTTATATTGCGGTATAAATCACAACTATAAGAAAACTTCTCATTCCCACGGAAAAATCTAAGACCTAGAAAAAAAGCACTAAACTAACTAAACCTAACTATTATACAGCTACTGCTTAAAACCTAAAATCTATAAAATACACAATTCAATGTAAAATGGTAGGAACCAAAAAAAAGCGAAAATCAGTGAATAAAGATAAAACAGCAAGTAAATGAGTCGAAAAGTGCACCGAATAAGTGTATGAGTGTTAGACACTGCTTCCAGAGCGAGTACAAAAAAAAATATTTATTTGAAAACACCATTTTTTTTTTAGCGGCGTAAAATCATCAAATGACCCCTCCCGCTGTGGGTTAGCAGCGATGAGGGAGTGTCAGACTCTTACTGACTAAAATCGTCGTGTTCCGTCCTAGGCCTTTTATATACCAGGGCCGCGGTATCTCTTTCGAACAACCCGCAGCCCCGGCTGGCCCTGGCCCTACTGGGCCCCACTGATTTCAAAACACCTTAAGACTAATTCGCGGCGAACCTTAACACCGCGATATAGAAAAGCACAACGCCATCTATCGAGCTATCGGGAAGCTCGCGATTGAACAATGAGCTACAGGTTAAAGCGCGAGATATCATTGCACTTCTTACGTATCTTAAAAAAAACAACGGCACCACGTTTTAAAAAGCTATCATTCCACTTCTTACGTATTTTAAAAACACATCGTTACCACGTTTTAAAAACACCCAGCGCCATCTATCGCATACCTCAAGAACTAAATAACTTAACTAATACTTATACCAATTAGTAATTCGTTGAATTATAGTTATTTCACGATAAAACAAATTGTACGTCATCCCTCGGGAATTCCTCATTTTCGAGGATTCATTATCGTATCATTTAGCTTATAAATTTATATGTTCATATTCGTTTGCAATATATAAGTAGATGTAAAAAAAACAGTTTAGACGATTAAACAAATTGTACATCATCCCTCGGGAATTCCTCATTTTCGGGGATTCATTATCGTTTCATTTAGCTTCTAAATGTCCATGTTTATATTCGTTTGCAATATATTACCTTGTTGTAAACGACACACAGCGCCATCTACAATCCATCCATCAAGCAAACAATATTTATGTTTTCCCTCGGGAATATCTATTTTTTTCGGGATAAAAAGTACCCTATTATTTAATCCGGACTTCTAACTTTACGTCTGCAAAATTTCAAAGCAATCGGTTCAGTAGTTACGGCGTGAAAGCGGAACAAACAAACAAACAAACAAACAAACAAACAAACAAACAAACTCACTTTCCGATTTATAATATTAGTAAGGATGTGACAACCAGCTTGAAAAGTGCTCCAAAGAGTTTATAATATTCCATTCAAACGTCAAAAACGTTCCAACCATAGATCATACACATTTGAATGCCCTTAGCGGCCATAACTCGCGGGAATTTATTTAGCAAATCTGTATGTAATGGTAACTGCAGTATCCAGTGTCAATTTAACGATCATCTAAAATGTATATTCCAGCTATGAACGGTAAAGTGCCAGATATTATTGCCGCTGTATCATGTACTAAAGTTTACGATCTATCCATCATGTGTATAAATATCTAGATACCAGCATGTAGCAGTTAGTTGCACGAAAAATATATGGTGCTATAAGTATTCATAAAAGTATTGGCTTCCCGTAAAAGTATGCAGGTAATGAAACAGATTGTTATGCAGAGATTCCGCCAAAATCGTTTGTACAAAAAGGTTCTAATTTCGCGGATATTTTATTAATGTTCGCTCGTCATTTGTTATGGTTTGCTAGAGCTAGGAAACCAGATTTGTGCACCTCACACCAGCAGAATCTCTGGTTTGAGTTGCTTCTCTCATACTTTACAAAAACTTTTATTTAAATAAAAATTAACCGCCTAATAGTGCAGAATGTAGGAAGAAAAAGTACTTTATAATCCCAAATCTATACTTATATTATAAATCTGAAGAGTTTGTTTGTTTGTTTGTTTGTTTGAACGCGCTACTCTCAGGAACTACTGGTCCGATTTGAAAATTTCTTTCAGTGTTAGATAGCCCATTTATCGAGGAAGGTACGGGAAGTAGTTTCCACGGGATGCGGGTGAAACCGTTGGCAGAAGCTAGTGTATTTATAAACTTAATTACATTTTAATATAATGTTACACAAAAAATATATATTGACTTTGACCTCAGTATACCTACTGTAATTTTGTCACTATGTCTAAGTAGTCTGTCTTCTTTCAGAATGCAATTAAAATCCTGAGATATCACAAAAAAATGTCATTACACAAAATGTACCATTTCGTATGAGTACCACAATCGAACTGTGACATCACCCTTGACATAATGGCGATAATATGGTGAATATCACTTTTGGCACAGCATACGCGCATTATGGTCGTTAACTAATATCATACATATAAACGATGCGATCAAACCATGGTAATATCTGATATCGAGCGCTAAAGTACTCTTTATGGGCTGGCCATAGTGTTTCCATTAGACCTAAAATACTCTTTGGTCTGTTTGCGTATGTTTTTGTACTATAAAGGTTACATTTATTTTTATTTTTTGCAGGTTGTAGCAGAATAAAAATGTCTACTTCTGCTTTGGTAAACTTTAAAACAAAAATAATTGGAAAATCTTGTATTTTAGTTGTTGGTGTTCGAACCAAGCTTTATTATTTATTACTTGTCAGTCAGAATATTTTTGGTCTTACTTCTACATAATTTTAAAATAATATTCCCATTTTATTTTCAGTTTTCCACGCCGTAACTAGAATTTATACTAGCATTCCCGTAGGAACCGGATTTCAAGGCATAAAAGAAGTAAATTATTCTATGTTCTGGCATAGTGTAGGTTTTATACTGTAATATATATTTTTATATTTAATCTTGTATTCCCAGAGTTGCCCACCTACGTATTTTTTGTAAAGATACATTATTAAAATATATACCTAGCAGATTAGTTCTCCTTAAAACAGACTAAAATAACAAATTCTCTCTACTTAAAGGATCCTAAAAATCTCCGGTTTTTTCGTCTTCCCATTTTCCCTGAACGGGACTTCTCGTTTAGAAAATCCAAAGAGAAATATCTCTTCGCAAGTGTGAGTTCCGTTTAAACGCTATTAGATGTCCATATTTGATGGTTCATGATATGGAGACAAAAAGTTATGAACTTGCTTAGTTCCAAGTTATAATGGAGTATAAGTTAGTCGTGACAAATTGCAGACGGGTTGCATAACGATCTAGTACTTAGTTCATATTTTAGTTCGATTTTTCAAGGAACTAACGTTCTATATGAAATGCGACAACGTCGGTAAAAATAAACGGATAAGCCAGATAAAAATTTACCATGAAGATGTAATATACATTTTCTCAGTGTGAAAATAACTTTCTAAAATATAGCTTGATAATATGCCAAACTATAGAGTTACAAAAAAAAATAACGTATTTTTTAACATACCTACTGTGTCTGTAAGATTTGCCGATAAAACCGCTGAATTAATTTAGAGATAGATAGAGAACTGATACATGCACTAAATTCTCCGGCAGTATGCACATAGTTCCCTCAGGACATACCACTGAATTGTAGTATTAATTTGATCCCTATGCTAATTGAATGGTATTTCTTAAGTGCTTGCATACTAATATAGTCAATTTACCTCGCATATGTAGCATTACGACTACGCAGACGGCACACAGTAAGCTCTATTATATTATATAATACACTAGCTTTTGCCCGCGGCCTCGCTTGCATAAATTTGTAATTAGGGAAACAATACAGATTGTCTAAGTGGCGCCATCAGAAATATGAATATAATTGCAATTTTTCTCGGGAACAGCTTTCTTCTGCTATCCAAAGAAAAAAGTTTAAACATTCTAGCTTTAAAGTGTCCATAATTCCATATAATCTTTCACTCCCCATTCAACCCCTTATAAAACCTTAACCACAATAAAAAGTAGCCTATGTAAAGGACATAGGCTCAGGCTGTAAACTATGTCAAATATAATTTAAATCAGTTCAATAGCTTTAGCAGGAAAGCTAGTCAGACAGAGTTACTTTTACATATGTATAATACCTACTAGTGTGGATAACATACTGTATAGAGTCTCAGTGGCACGTGTTAGCGGGCCCGGCACATGCTGCATCTAAAGTTGCATACTTATTGCAACTGTCCGACCGTCAAGTCGGCTTACTTGGAATATGTCTGAAAAGATCTTTTTATACACGTTTTCTTTGTAGGTTTATAAATCGTAGTGAAATATGCTTTATGTTTAACAGCATTTGACAATGGGAAGCACACACTAGCATATGTAATTTTCAAAATTGGGTCAAAGATTACAATCAAACTTCTTAATTTGTATCTTTAGAAATACGTTAACCTGTGTAATATAACTGAAACATAATAATAGTGTATATAACTTTGACATAATATGAGGCGTTTAAGAGTAAGCAAACACTATAGTTGTTTGTTAATATTTACCTAGCTTTTCACCGAAAATAGTCACCATATAATATTTAAGATTATAAGGTAGAACGCATGCCAAAGGACTAATTTGAGCCCTCTTTGGCACGAATGTGGGTTGAATGTACTAAAATGTCTCTAACGCGTAAAGCTGAGCAACAATTACCGCCCGAGGGATGCAAGTTAGCACCAATTTGGGGAAGCCAAAATCGTGTAGTTTCTGAAATTAGCGGCGTAGAAAATTAGTGCTGGAGTAGGTAGAAAATTAACACGGCAAGTGACTGACAGAATTTTCTTTACACATTAATTTGACAAGTAAGAAATTAATTATGAAAGGTGATTGCTCAGGGGTTCTGAAAGATAGCCATTCGCCAATTAAATAAGAAAAGTCGTGGTGGCCTAGTGGGCAAAGAACCAACCTCTCGAGTATGAGGGCGCGGGTTCGAATCCAGGTCAGGCAAGTACCAATGCAACTTTTCTAAGTTTGTATGTACTTTCTAAGTATATCTTAGACACCAATGGCTGATAAAAAGGTGAAGGAAAACATCTTGAGGAAACCTGGACTATATAGTCTGAAATCACCAACCCGCATTGAGCAAGCGTGGTGATTAATGCTCAATCCTTCTCCGTGTGAGAGGAGGCCTGTGCCCAGCAGTGGGACGATAAATAGGCTGTAACTAACTAACTAACAATTAAATAAAAGTTCTCCTCATATTTCTACATCGTTTTTAAACTTCCTGAAAATTCCTGACGTTACTTAATTGATTAATTTTAAAAACGTTATCTAAGACACCCCAGTCTTCAAAAAATGTCGTCGATATAGATTACCTCCATTTCTATAGAAATTTATAATTTTACTCCTCCTTACCAGGAATGACTTCCATCAAATATTGACCACTCGGAACACTACTTCGTAATAGCTTTAGCCCCAAGTCTATCACCTTTAGCTTTAGCTTTCTATTCCTAGAATGGAAAGTTATTCTCTCAAGCATTTCCTATACAGAAGAGGTTTACTCACTCAAAGGATTACAGAAACTGGTTTGAACTGGTCTTATCTTAAAACTTGTATGTGTGGTAAAGCCGTGACTTGGTCGAATTGTTGTGGACAGATCGACAGCAAAAACTTCGTCGCAAAGGTTTAACAAATTTTGCTATTTTAAATTTATACTTCTAGAAAATGATAAAGTACCAAGTAATTATCACTGTTAACAAAAATAGTATAAAGTCAATATTTTTAACCGTTTATTTTTAATATTTTTTTGACGATTCTATATTACCCACGCAGACGAAGTTGCGGGCAACAGCTAGTTTTTAATATTTTTAAATATTGGACTAAGTGGTCCTGTGACCGAAATATAATGACGTCATTACGTGCCCTTTAAGCACGTTAACGAACATGCGGGCTGTCTTAACTCCAACATATTTCTCAAAGAGAACAAAGCGTTGTTCAAAACAATTATAATTATGCCTTATATTTATTCTGAAGACATACAAACTCGTATATACCTTATATCTAAGATACACGTTCATCTCTCGTTCTCTTGAACTAATATTATTTTCTCATTTTCAGAGACCTGCGATGTCTAAGGAATACTATACATACCAACCTTATGTCTACGTATATTCTGTCTGCCTGCAGTTGGGTGTTAAACTTAGCTTTACAAGTAAGTACCTTCTTATCTGTTAGATAGCGACGGCAAACAGAGGTTTAACTGATGAATTAAGTTGGACTTTGATTTATAATGGCTTGTTATACGGAATTTCATTTTGATCTCGTAGAATTTCTACAGCAGTCTTAAATATTTTTAGGCATTGTGTTGTTTAATAGTCGCTTTTTCATTTAATTGTACCTACCTCGAAACAATATATTACACTCTAAATAAATGAATCAAACACGATACTAGCCACGATTGTCATTTGTTTTCTAGTACAATAGTATAAAGAGTTTGCGTGGATAAGGCGTGATGTATTATTCGCCAACCCATTATTATGGCGTTGATAAAAAAAAAACCTATTCATCTTGAGTACATAATGTCAGTTGAACTCAAAGCTTTTCAGTCAACACACATTAGTTATGTTGACACAACGTAATTTGTAAAACGACAGCGTGTCAAACACAAGTTTTTTATTATGTTTAGAAAAGTCTGAAACTCGTTAAACTAAAATTTTTGTATGGATTAAAGCCAGTAGGTACTATTGCTCTTTTTTATTTACTGCTAAATATAATATCAGATCTTAATGTTATTTAAATACTATTTCATGGTAAATGAATTTCACTCCATAGGTACCTACTTGCATAGTTAATAGTTAGTACCCATACTACTTTTGAATGACTTAAGACCCAGAGTAAATTATACCTGCGACTTCTGGATTAATCTGTTCTTTTACGTCTTGATACAAATATAAATTCGTGTTTTAATACAATTATCTTAAAACCAGTAACAGTTAATGTTTTACATTTAAAAGTTTATTGCTTTCTATTATTTGTAAAACTTTCAGGTACGTTGTTATTCATAAAGCAACAACTATAACAGTAATTTGAAAAGATATTATCAAGTCATTAACAATGTCATGAAACTATGAAATTAAGCATGAACTCCGCAAAACAATACTCTTACTTATATTAAATACGAAATGTGTATTAAAAGTTACCTCCAGTCTGCTATTTTATGCAAAAACTGGAATTAATTTTAAACTGTAAATATTCGCTGTTAACGAAAGTTTCAAACTCAGATTATTTCGTTATTTCGTACCCTGCAAGCTGTTTGTTCGCTAACTCTTATTTAATATCAATAAGCGAAAGTTAAATCGCGTAATACTTAATGTAGATCTACTTTACCAAAGTAGTTTTTTAAATTAAGTTTATAAATTTTAAATTTGCATTTATCAAAAAATCTTTCACCGAAAATGAGTATCTACATAAAAGCACTGTCGGGCATTGCTCACATAAACTTTTAAGTTGAGCACTTGAGCTTCCATAGCGGCACTAGTTGTGAACAATCCATTATAATTTCCTATTTGAAACCTAGCAAATGATCTCTCACGCTCGTCCCCAGATTTCCATTCCATATAGAGAGCATCTACATAATATTTGAAGTTAGATACTTCAAGTTGGTCTCTGTGTTCGCTCCCCCGCGTTCACAACAACTCTCAAGCTGGCGAAATAGCTACAATGACTGACAAAACTCGACAATCTCCTTCATCTCGTTCAAACTTTCTTATAACAACATGTATACTACTATGTAATACAAAATTATTACTTCAACCTCAGCACATTTTCATAACTAACAATATTGGTGTACTTTACAACTTTCGCAATATAAAGTTAATTATTCAACCAAGAACTGCCTGAATATGCAAATACGCTCATTTGAGCATCGTGCTAAAACATACTTCTTGGCAGGAGTACATAATTCGTACACTGTATAAAAACTATAAACCACAGTTGTTTCATCCAAGTTGGTTACCGAAATGGCCAACATTGTATAGAATATTCTAGTAGGTAGGTACGAAGGAAGTATTTCAAAATGAATAGCTATCCCTTTTGTGCCTAATGAACAAGTCATGAATAAAGATACGTGCCGCAGATAAAAGAGAATCAAAATTCATAGCATTGATTATAGAAATAGAAATATAAACGTCGTTAATTTAAAATGTAGTACCAAAGAGAATTTTATCCCCATCATAAACCTCAAGTCTTTGAACTTTAGGGTCATTTCGGGATTTAAAAAAATGCACGCCATTCATTTTGGTTATCTGAATTTAAAACGCCCTCGAAAGAAAATACTCTTTGGCTACTCTAAGAATAACAAAAGCATAACGCCAAATCTTTTTTGGAATAAATAATATCTGATCAAAATATTTGAATATTTACGCTTTCATTGTAATAAAATATTCAGTTTTTGTAAACATGCTATAAAGACTGGTGAATTATATTCCATTTTTTACATTTTGCTTCGAAATTTATGAACTGCATCGAGTGTGCTAAGATTTCCAAGGTCATCTGTTACAATTGTTTGAAAGTGGCTTTATCACGTGGCTGATTTATTCGGTAATATTTTATAGATCGCATCTCGAGTTCATTTATAGTTTCACAGCAATGTTTATCTTTCTACAAACTGTAGCGATTCGGTCTTTATTCCTCGTTTGTTCTCGCGTATTTTCTGAATAAAAAACATTGTCAACAGCCAATAATGCTTTCTAATTAAATCCTACATCAAGTAAATGCTGCGTTAGACAAAAGCTCTACCCGTAACAAAGCATCATGCGTGGACAAGGGTCGTATGAGCGTCATTAATTAATGGGCAAGTACCCTTCGCGATGACAACTGGCTTTTCATCTCACATAGCGTAATTGAATCCTCATGGGTATATGTAGATAGATAAAAATGAAAGTATCGGGGTGGGTTTGTAAAAGCTTTTATTCGTAATGGAATATTCATATTTTTGAAAGGTGTTTAGTATATAAAAGATAAGCATTGTTTAAAAATATGTTTTTTTGTATTGATAAATGTTCAGAACATCATATGTAATTCTAGACAGTGTGGTACATAGACTGTTGATGGGGGTTGGTTCAAAGTCATGAAATATATAATTTTAAATATGCCATATATTAAAGTACAGTTCTCTACTACAATAGAAATAGGATCAGTCAGAAACACAGTCCTATTTCCGAAACTAAAATAGAAAATCCAGTGGTTTAGTAATTAGCTAAATTAGCTTTGACATTACAACCAAATAAACCCATTAACGGACGTAACTAACAATAAACCATTCTCTTTCACTATTTAAAATACAAATGCAGTTGGACCGTTACCAGATTTCACAAACAAATGTGTTTTTATTTCTCTAGAAATACGAGTAGAGTTTTTAACTCGGAAAATCGAGGCGCCCTAGGAAATTACCCACTACTTTTTGTAACGGGAAAGCTGTAGTTAACGGCCAGTAATTAATAGGACACTTAAAGCGAATAATGGCCAGTTTAACTCTCACATAAATGTACAGATTACTCTATAAGGTTTTAAGGTTAAACGATTTGTTTTCGATATTTTTTAACTTATGATGTCGCATATTTTTTCGTTGTTAAGTTTATATTCGAAGATATTTTTCTAATGGTATTTATTGTTTTTATTCTATGATTTGATCTAACACTAGTTGTATTATAATAGTCCTAACAACTCATTAGTAGTCATAAAAATAAGAGGCAGAATGTCCATATGAGTGTGTGATTTATCGTAACTCTCCCATGTTTTGTCACAATATTTGAGTATGATACATGTAGAATTAATACACAGGGTTATTTGTACAACATACATTTTACTGCGTAAATCCACCAACAGCGTAAAGCACTTTAATATATTCAATCTAGATTTTATACGAGCTTCATAAAATCAAATAAAGCGAATTTGTTGAGTCCCATCTAACTCGTAAAAGCTAATTTAATATATTAAATGTTTGGACATTTTATGAGACAAGGGTGACGTACGTTTGTAGTAACCGTCACAGTTGGCTGTCTATTCAATCCTGAATAATATAGACTTGTACATAACTATTACACACACATAATATTTTGAATAAATTGGGTAGAAAATGTGGTGCTTTTAGAGGTGTCAAATAAATCATAACGTCATTCACGGAATGAAGAAAGGAGTATCAGACTTTTCCTGAAGACAGGCTATAATATTTCAGGCTCAAAACTGAACTTATTTCTGCCGTAACCAGCCAGCATTCCAGAGACGATAAAAAAAAACATGCAGCCCTGATTGGCTAAAGGGCTCACTACAATTTATCAGTCATTTGTTTTGTTGCCCGTTCGATTTTTAAATATCGTCTTTTGTTTTCAGAATTGGTCCGACGAGGCCCAGCAAGATCAAACGTCGTGTATGATTCTGGTCATATGTATGCACTATTTTTACCTCACTAATTTCTTCTGGATGCTTGTGGAAGGTATGTTTCATAAATAAGTACTTTTAAGCCAGGAATTGCAACAGAAGCCTTTATCATAAGATAAATATAATCTTTATGTATAAAAATCAATCCCTGCATTCCTTGGCCGTCACGCGTGAATGACTGGACTGATTAAGCTGAAAATTTGAGAGGATGTAGCTTAGACTCGGGAAAATAACACACATAGTTTTTGTCACCATCCGGCTCTACAGCAGTTATCTCGCGACGCGGATGAAACCGCGGGCGGAAGATAGTGAAAAATAAATATGCATGTAGTAGGTATATATGTCTCCATTTAACTAAAATATTTTAAAACGACATCACAACCTTACATACCCTTTTCAAAGTAAAATAATTAGATTCACAATTAATTGACCTTTTCACAATTTATTCGACATTTTCATCTAAAATTTTTGCACAAAGGATATTCACAATTTCCATTCAAAGAATCAGTGACATTATCGTTACCATTTTGTATCTATGTCCTTGATAGACTTTATATGCCTATCTACACAGCCTCGTTGAGCCTTGAGCAAACAGAGAGAATGTCAATCTCCGGTTCATCAACAGTAAGTGACCATGAGATCTTTCTGGAACGACATTTGTGACAAAAGGTCAAGGGATCGATTCATTTATAGCTCCTTCATAATAGGAATATTTTTTGGTACCTACTATATGGAGGTCCTTTGCCTAATATATGATTAGGACAGTAAATTATACCTAATCACTGAAAGTAATGGTGTTTCTGGCTGTGACATAATAATAATAATACCTATTAGTTTATTTTAGAACATAAATATAAAAGTACATAATGTAATTGTAAAAAATGAACAAATTATAATGCCACTTTTTGTTGTAATTTTATAATTCAAAACGGGCTAGCCTATCCAATCCAAATATTTAGGTTTTGTTCGGACTATTTAATGAAATTAAATTATGTAGGTACATTTCACTATTCTTAAAGACAACTACAGTAAATAGTTATATTGTTCAACGGCAAATAGTAAAATCTATTATAACACATGATGACATTATAAAGCTAGCTACGAATCCAAAAATAAACTAAACATAAGTATAGCAAACTATACGTTACATTATATCATAATTTATTAATAACTTCTTTATCTATTACGTGGAAATTTATCAAGATTTGGCAATTCCAGGGCTTTATCTGTACATGCTGGTAGTGGAAACTTTCACAGCTGAAAACATTAAACTGAAGGTGTATACCACTATTGGATGGGGTAAGTACCTAGTCAAAACTTAATTATATTTATTACAGCGCTTTCACACTAGCATATTTTCCTCACACGACACTTTCCGAGCGGAAAAAATATCTAGGCGTCTTTTTTCGTACTGGTTGTCAATTGTTTATTGTATCGAGTATGCGCGTGACAAACGAACCGAGCGGTAAATCCGTTAATCTGAAAGCGCTGTTATGGTATAGTGAAATCACACAGTAAGATAGTTGAGTTAGAATAATTGATAACAATTAAACAGCTATGTCAAATAACTTTGCCTCTCCGAAGTCACTTATTTATAACCCTATGTATGTACAAGTGTTTTGTTCGTATATTTACTTACTATAGTTTGTTGTTGTAACTTCGGAGGAGTATTCGACGAAGACTGTACACACAAACAATTAACTTGCTCTATTTATTTACCTTATTAGCTTTGTTTCGATTCTCAAGTGTAGCGATTGTATTTACAAAATTAACTGGTACTGGTGTCAAAGTTCGGGTGAATTTATATTTAATAAAAAATAATTAATTACTTTGACTTTGCACTGGTACTTAATAAAGCTAGCAACACTTAAATTATATATTAACTTCGTCTTTGATCTACACTATGGACTTTATAAATTTTCACTTAAATAGTTTACTAATTTACTGTTATTTGTGTACTGAACTGTACTTATCGATTTTTTACTCCAATGCGTTTCTAAACATGTTTTGTAGAAAGTACTTCAATTATGTATGTACTGAACAAAGTTCCCAGTTAATCGTTGCTATCTTGTTATTTAACTTGTTTAATATATCTTTCAGAGTAGATAACCTCGTCATTAGGACTCGATTAAACAACCTAAATTAGGGACCCTTTTTTCATTATGACTAATAAAGTTAGCAATTCCAAAATAGGTGCCTGTATGTAGGTATTAGTAAATTCTATTCTTTTAAGTTTTTGATAAAATAAAGGATCGATTACGATTGGAACCGCCCGGTAGTGAATCCATTTAGATCAAATAGAATTGCATAAACCGTTGTCACCTTCTCTAACTTATTTTATTTGTATCTACAGGGGCTCCAGCAGTGTTCCTCACAGTATGGGTGATATGCAGGTGTTTCGTGAACGTTGTGCCTTCCAACGGAGCTGATGGGGTAAGGAACTCAAATACATTTTAGTAAATACCTAGCTAATAAATGACTTTCTTGTACGAAATTCTTTCGACTTGACTTTTTGACTTTAACAATCCTTACAGTCTGTCGCCTTATCGGAAACTGCAAAAGCTACGGTTGTGTTTACTATCCCTAACTTAGCGTGTCCTAACCTTGCAACTTTAATAATTTATGATTGTTTTTTCATTTTTTAAATAATATTTTACTTTTATTACTAACGTATTCTTTATTCTAGAATTGTTATGTGAAAACTGCAATATAATTCTGAAATATTCTCAATATATTTCTGCATTAACAGCTGGCCTTAGCAGGGGAGACAAAGATGTGCATCTGGATGCACGAGCACCAGGTGGACTGGATACACAAGGCTCCGGCGCTGGCGGGGCTCGCCCTCAACCTCTTCTTCCTTATTAGGATTATGTGGGTAAGTTAGCTACGGGAACTTTTGACAGATTATAATTTTAAAAAGAAATAATATTAAATAGGACCATTAAACGTACTCCACCTTATTATATAACGTGGCTTTCAAAAAGTACCAGCTTTTGTATCAGTTTTAAACCACCGCACCGTCCCGAACAAAGTTAGCGGACTAAACCTATTATTACCTACTAAAGCAGATATACTTCTTAAAACTACGTTTTATAATAAGGTGGAACAGGTATATACAGGATACAGGTATAGGCATATATTGTACCTATAGATAGAGAAAACAAAAATATCGTTAACTCATGATTACCTATGCAAAAGTAATTTAATGGGAAAGTAAGTACTTTTGTTTCAATTTCATTACCAGATGATCCAATATTTAATCAATGTCAGGGTAACCTAAGCTCCGATATATTTTTTCTCCTTAACGAAAATGTTCGATAAGATTTTTTGCAGTAAAAGGCTTAACGGTACACGGGTTAAATTAATTTGAATAATGACCTAGCAGAAGTTAAACCTTCCCTGGGGAAATTAGAATATCGTATTAAGCACAAATCGGTACGAAATTGAAATAAATTGACAACATCAATTTTCCTTGGCCTTTCCATTCATCCATTTGTTTGTTTTTTCGAAAATTGTGCGCAATTACGAAACGTGAGTGCCGGAAATGAGGTCCTGAGATTCGATTTCCGGGTCGGGCAACGTATTGTTTTTTTGTTTTGTAAATGGAAACCTTTTAAGTTAGACTTCTATGCTATACTCAGAAAACGGATATGACCAATCAATTAACGATATACATAACTAAAACATGTCCATTTTAACAGGTATTAATCACGAAGCTCCGATCAGCAAATACCCTGGAAACAGAACAGTATAGGAAGGCAACGAAAGCGCTTCTAGTCCTGATCCCACTACTGGGCATCACCAACCTTCTCGTGCTGTGTGGGCCGAGTGACGACTCCTGGTTCGCGCATGCCTTCGACTATACAAGAGCACTCATGCTTTCCACACAGGTATGTATTATACAGTCAGGAAAAAAATTCCAAACTGCTTAATAGGTACAGTGTCGTCGAACACTTTACAGAGTATTTATGTATTTATCTACTTCTTTAAAGTTCAAGATGTTTTAGCGTTCGTGTTAAGAAATTATGACCCCTTACATTGTCAGGTACTTTTGAAAATGTTGATTGATTCAGCTTCTATTGACGCTCCGTGCGAATAGCAAATTCTTAAACACGCGTGAATATGCATAGCGAGGTTTTCGTAATCCTAAGAACAACCAAAGACACACTGCGTGGGTTCAAAATGTACACATTCACTTGAATCACGTTCCTAGCCACGATCAATGTGCAACTGACACTCAATGTGTATACGCTGTAAAACAAATGGTAATACAGTTAGTTATTTACTTTATAGAATTAGGTATAATTGCAACTCTAAGTCTAAAACAGTAAATGCTTGCATCAAAATCGAAGTCCAAACTACTCTTTAACATCGACCATAAACTCTTTCTGCCAAGACTGCAGTTTATCTCGTATAAAATCCATTGTTCACACATTTAACGCGGTCAGCGATTGTGAAACAAGTGGCAGTAGCACTCAAGCTCCACAAAACCGTTGTACACTGAGAACTCCCGATTACTGAAAAATTTTATCATCAGATAGTTTGTTTGAGCTCATCTATCAGTATGAAGTTGAATGGTAGTGCGCACATTACAAAGTTATTTAGCTAGTACCAGACTGATTTCAAAGTCAAAGTCATAGCTCTTTATTCTGTGCTCATAGGTTACAAAGGTGTTAAGGTGTGTAACCTTAATATTATGTACACCAAGTACATAATATTAAGGTACATAATGTTACTGAAATACGTACATAACACTGATAACTTTCGGTGGAATCTAGATTTTCTTTGCCAGCCATCAGGACAACTGACGGTTGACTGTTTAGTCGGCAGTGTGTGTACTCAGGTACTTTAAGCCAACCGCAAGATCATTTCAGGAGGTCTAAAAGTTCTTGTTTATGTTTGCTTAGAAACTCCTTTGACTTGAAACATGGAGCCTCTTCGAGAACAATCAAACGCGAGCCTAAGAGAACTAAACTTGTGGCAAGTTTGCGTCGTAATGAAGTTTGGGAACTTGTGGCAACGTTTGTATGCTCGCTGACTCATGCTTGCCTTTCTAACTGATGGATTAATGTGTCGAAAACTGTAGGCCGAGTAGCTCGTAAGCTATATGATGTTAATTGTTTGCATATTTGCGATTTAGGTACATGTAAGAAAAACGTACACACTACGGTACAATTCAGACGACGATTTGATTCAAATGAACTCACTTTGTATTTACGAATACACATTTTATCAAATTGCTACATGCTTGTACCAATGATACAATTGACATTGTAAATAACAAAATCCAATTCGATTATATTTTCAAAGTATTTAATTCCGACTGTAATTTATGAATCCCTTCGCAAAAATATTGAGAAGAACAACGACATTAATCACATAGGACATACATCATCAGATCAATTTGGCAATAAATGTATCTTTCACAGGGTTTCACAGTGGCACTATTCTACTGCTTCATGAACACTGAAGTACGCCACGCGATCAGATACCACGTGGAAAGGTGGAAAACTGGCAGGACCATCGGCGGAGGTAGGAGACGAGGCGCCTCCTACTCCAAGGACTGGTCTCCTAGATCCAGGACTGAGAGCATACGGTAAGCAAAACATTGAGATAAACTGCATGTGGGATATAATACACGAAGTGAGGTGATGCACGCAAAAACTTGGCTGGAAATAATAGTACTAAAATTATTAAAAATAATATGGGTATTCAAAACTGCACAGACATAAAGGGACCATACCATTGGTGCACCACTAAAAGTAATGGGTTTCCAACTTCCATTAATCGACGAATATTTTAAAAGTCCTAATTTTACAGTTCATACTTGGGGATATAGATAGGTACTTATCTTAACAAATAAAGCTACATGTAACACAATATTTTACATCCAGAATTGATTTTATCGCTACTGTCAGTTGACAACCACTGTATAAAATACCTCAAGTTACCAAATAGTCCCCGTAACTTTAAAACATCGCCTGACCCGCCATTGTGAAGTTCATAAAAATGGTCGCATAGCTTCGAATAGTGTACTTTTGCCGCACTTCTATGTAATAAAACTTATTTTATGGTACCAAGATTGGCAATATCACGTTTACTGTGTGATAGTGAAGAAAAGATAGGAGAAATATTACCAACATTTCAAGTAAAAATACCGCCAGCTACATAGACGTTGTAACGACTTTCAATAAAGTTTTTCATATACAAATACACTTCAAGAATCCGAAGTGTCATTGTGGTCTAATAATGAAGCGGTGACTTGCAGAATACATTGTTACTTTATTTAAAAAGCCAGCTAAAGGCACAATGGCATACGAGTGCCACTTTAAAGAATGTACAAAAGAATAAATTGTAAAAGAACGGCCTGGAAACGCTCGAATGAAACAAAATAAAATCGAGTAACTGCAGTGAAACCGATTCAGAATATTCCATGTTACGATCTCGATTTGATGGTACACAACATAAAATCGATACTGCACACTGTGGTAGAATTTTCCGATCAAACTTATAACTTAGCTCTTATTTTCAAGTCGTCCAATATTTTAGGAATACTTAGATGGCAGTAATAGTCTATTTAAATATTTGAACAGAATAATATTAAGAGTACGTTTTCAAATGTTCACAAAATTGTCTTAACGCAGCGCTTAAGTGCACGCTTTACCCAAATTGCATCCCCTAACAGTTTCCCAAATCCATATTTGATCAAGTATTTTTATTTCCCAATAGACTCACAGTATGAAGATGGCCAGCGATTCCAATCCGGATAAACATTCAACGAATTTTCTTACTGGAATGGACTTAATGCATTTAAGAAGATGATTTAAGATATAATGTGGATTTGGATGGAATTTTTATTGTTTTATTTTTGTTACGTATATTTTATTAATTTTACAATAAATCAATGTTTAATCAGCTTTATTTATTCTTCTTATTAATTTTACTACCCCTTTATCTATTTACATATTTAAATTTTCATGTCATGTTCATTATATGGATCCATGACTCTCATTTCTAAAAACTATTTCATATCATCGACTTCAGAATAATATTGCATGCTATCAACGTGGAAATGTATGAATGTTTGCATTGATGTTGTAAGCGAAGTTCTCATTACTCATGGGATTATATCGGAGCTCGCTTTTTACAGACGCGGTGTAACGATACGTATGCTTGATTTAACGCTATTCTTATTTATTCAACTTTGCCTGATTTATTATCAACACTTGTTAAACTATTTGTAAAAAGCGAGAACATTTTGTAGAAAAAATATTTTTTCCCTTTTTTTACATCCAATTTTACAAGGTGCTAATAGTTTTTTAAATCCCAGGATACCTTTCGAATTTATATCGATATCTTTTCTAAAGGGATAGACTTCAAAAGGGGCTCACCTAAAAGGGTAAATTTCCATAGCTATTGACAACAAAGTGCCAACGAATAGAAGGAAAGTGGAATAAATCTTGGTCTCCTTTCACGTTCCCAAATAACCTCGAGTATTGATGAATCCATTTGAAAACTTAATAAGAGTTTTATTGTCTGTTCCTTTAGTTAAATAAGCAGACAAAATACAATTTCAATATAAAGTTGTTTCTATAAATAAATAAACATTTGGCTTTGTGCAAAACAATGTATAAGATAAAGTTGAAATTCCGAATGGTGTGGGAACTTGAAAACAGTGAAACTTATGCAATATTTTCCTAAAATTGCAATTCCGACCTTGTTTGAAGTTTCTAAACAACTGAAACTCGTATCGCAGAGTAAACAATATACTTAATGTAAACCTTTGTGATGAAACCTTAAAGTAAATCCCAAGTAAAACACATTGATCATACATTTATTGAAAAGAGATAAAAGGTTCTGGGAACTTGATCAGTTATTGTGGTAGATTAGTTTGATTTTCGGGAATTATGTACTAATGGACTTCCACTTACTTTGAATCCAGAATAGATTCTTAATGAAATGCCCTACACATTGTAACTGGTTTTGGAAAACTTTTTACTCTTTAAAAGGTATACCCTGGAGCCATTGTAGGGATCTCAAGCATGTAATAGTTTACTACCTACAACTTCAGAACATGGAAGAAACAAAGAGATGGAGACACACATTATTCTTGGTCACATCTGCATGACTTGAACATTTTTGTTTTTTATTCAGAATAATCAACTTTGAATATGTGTAGTGATACTTTTCAGTAGTGATATTTTCTAATCGACTTTCCTCTGCGTTTTCTTATACTTCTCTCACTTTCTGGTCTTCTCTTTGCTCTGAAGTTGTCCTCTTTCATTTTTCTTATAAAATCCTTTTTTATTTTACCCTGGAATGTTCTAGGTGAACTATTGTAAGAGTTACTTAAATATTAGCGTATATGCACAGAGAGTGTTTGAATACGGATGTTAACAAGAAGCCTGTGGGGCAGGTTGTACAGCCACCCATCTAAACGCGAGTCGGCTGCTTCGGAGACCACCACCACGACTCTGCTGGTGCCAAGAACTTCTCTCTTGCCTCCCCTTGATGGCAGGCATCTGCATGCTGTAAGTATTCTAGATCAGAAAAGTTTGTAAATAACACTGTTTAAACAATTTTGCATATAATTTTTCCAAAAATGATGATGAATAAATGCACTCGTACTTAGTACCACACGATCAAGCATTCGAACAATTGACACTTTTGAAAAACAAAAGAAAGATATGCCTGTCAATATTTCCGTTCTATAAGTATGATAGAAGTAACAAAACTGCGCAGGATTACATCACGAGCGGGAGCGCGAGCGGCGACCAGTCCCCGGTGTGAGGCGGGGGGCGGGGGAGGCTGCCGCGCCTGCGCACCCTGCCCGAGGAGGACGCCCCCTCTGTCGCCTCTCTCGCCTCCCCCGCCTCGACGTCCCCCAAACAGCCTGACAACACCATCTCCATCCTCCCAAACCCTAACTACCACAACGGGTACCAGAAAGACCCCAAAACGCCCCACACTCCGATTGATAAAGCTGCTTCAAATGGTCCATTTTCATTCAACAATCGCTTGGAACCTGTGTCTACTGCAACTACTCCGAACTCGGCCAACTCAAGCCCAAAATATTTTGAATATTAACTTCTACGCATTTAACGTTCCTGTAACTATTGTAATATATAAAAGCTATTTATTAACTATGTGATGCATGAACGGACTTAGTCATAGAGTATGAAATACATTTATTAGCATAATAATTATTACTTAAATAAAAAATAGAATTCGCAGATAGTTTCTCGAGATAAAATTATTGTATCTATTTTAAAATTAATATTTAGAATAGTAATATAAAAAGCTGAATTCTCTTTAGTAACTTAGAGATTTTATATTTATGTGTAAACTATGCGATTTACCAAAACTTTTTGTACGTATCTCACGTAAATAAGTCAGTCTATGAAATGTTGCCAAAGCTACAACAGCTTTTATAGAATTACTATTATTATAGAAATAATAAAATTGTTATAGTTTAAGTATCTAGCTGTAAGGAAGAAATTGGGAAACAATGCGCTATTTGTATCATAAATTTTGTAGCATATCGTAAATTTTACATACAATGACGTAACTTTCTGTGTAATTACTATTCATAACGTGTCATCGATGTGGAAATTATGAGTGTAACATTATTACCAATTTATTATTACATTAGACGAATAAAATAAGGTCGAGAATTAAATATGCTAGCTATGTATTGTGTACTAGAAATAACTCTGTACGAGTATTCGATAAACAACTTAATAAATGTATGATATCCTTTAATTTACATGTAAATTCTAAAGTGATTTAATGTTTGTACATTTATCTGTAATAAAATTTGTGATCGTCTGTCTTCGTGTTTATTAACTCTCCCATGACGTACCAAATGAATCACAAAAGTAATTGCTTCAGGACTAAGGTTATATGAAGAAATTCATCTTCAACACCATTCATTATTGTTCAAATACCTTATGTATGTACATAGGTGTAGGTGCAGGACTTATTCTTACCTAAGTATTTTACATTCGCTGTAAGTTTAATTTTTCAGGTTTGCAGCTGCAACAGCTCACTTAAATCTCAGATAGTGACCGTACAAAACATAGGTACTCCTAGTGACCCTAAAATAAAGTGTGTTCATGTAAAATCTCATGACTCATGAAATAAGGACTCTTAAGGTAACTCCGTACTTAATGGTTACACGGATCACCGCTTAATTAAGCGGTTATAAGTAGATACAACCAGGCTAATTGTGGGCGTTATAATGTTCTCTGAAACATTAGAGACACTCCATTAAACTATTATGATAATTTACAAAATATCGCTGTGGAGATAGTGACAACTGAAACAGGGTTGAGAGGTCGAATGGATAAAAAGGTTGGTATATTCCAAAAGAGAACGTTATAGCGATATAACGATAGCAATTTAAAATGCTGCCATTATTATTTAGTTAAAAACCTTACACTCCTGAACAGATTGCAACTTCCAAATGCACGCGATGTTGTTTCAGGAATATGATCAGCTGTAGGATAACCAAAAAACTATATAGTAGATAGATATACAATATAGTATAGACAAAGTATGTAAGCTAGAATTCCTTAAAGAATTTCTCTAGCTTTGTGACTATTTGTCAACTCTAGATTCTATTAGTCAACTTTCAAGAAACTCATATAGGTACACGGCAGATATCAACAGCATGGCTCATCTCAATTATTTCTATTCCATTGCTCATTCCAAGTAGGTACACTCTATGAAGTACAGAACAGTACTCGCTACGTTATATTGTGGGCGAAGTAATGGCTCATTCACTAGCTAATGAGCCTGCCGGTAGCTTTAGACAATGGAAATAACAGCGGGTCGGATACACGGCTAAACGCAAATGATCCTATACAATTCAATACATTGTCATGAGAGTAAAATGGAACGTAATGCTAACTAGTCGGTAGAAGGCTCGCTCATAATTACCTGAGGAAGGAATAATCATCATTTTATGGTCCCACTGGAGGGTATATATCTCTTCTCATTCAGAGAAAGAATGAGCGTTAACCACCGAGATAGTACATACACATAATATATGTAACTTAAGAAAGTAACACTAGTAGGTACTTGCCTGATCTGAAATCGAATTCGCACACTCGTATTAGAAGAGTGGTACCTTAACCAAGAAGGAAGAAATAAGAAACATACTTACCTATGAAATATAGTCCAAATTGTCCATGAAGTACGTACCTGAAATATTTGATGGAATAAAACCGTCGTGTAAAGTGTAGGTGTGCTATCAAGTAAATTCAGGGTTTTCAGTTTGACGATCCAATAATACCTGGTATCGTTAAGGTCATCATAATTATAGTTTGATGATATACAATTTGAAACGAAAAGAACTAAAATTATTATAAACACTTATATTACCTTCAAAGTAAGTCTATTAGACTTCAACCACCAATGTGTCCATCCTCCTGACGGAACTAATAGGTACTCATACCTGTAGAAAAGGAACCTATATCCTAGCACCTTCGATAAATGGGCAATCTAAGACTGTAATCTTCCTCAAACCAAATAGTTGTTCCTGATATAAGCGCGTTCAAGAAAACGTTTATGTATTATACATATGTAAAGCGTTCTTTTACAGTGACATAAAAGGGTCCATAATTGTGCCTAGCCTTGTTTCTTCAACATCTCCTGTAACATTATGGAATGCAAATAAATATATGAATATAAACTCTTCTACATTACAATAAAACGTATACATAGATAAAGATTGATAGATACATAATCTTCCCATCACAGCTCTTACTCAGGTACTTACCCTACTTAAAAAGCAGCTAAGAAAAAAACAGATAAAAAAGGCACGTTACGAACTACAGACAAGATCACTGGTGACACGGCAGATGTCTAGAGAAAAGCAATTTGCGCCACGGCAAGGATTACTACAGATTTATGTAGATTTATTAGACTTACGAAGCAAATAGAGGGAGCACTCGGTCAAGGAGATCGTATATTTTCTCTGTAACTAGATCATCTTATAGCAGTAACGTAAGTAGACTGAAATACTTAAACAAAAGCGCTCGCCACGCTTTGGTGCTTTTTATATGTTGATCAAAGAAAGAATTAGAATCGTAGGAATTTTTTTTTTCATTGTATTGAGCACACTACCTTTCATCTTCATACTGATTTATAAACTCTATCAAACTATCTGCTGACTAAAAGTTTGCGGTACAGCTAAACTATACAAGAAATCTTTGAAACAAAACTTCAAACGTGAACTTCCTGATCAAGTTCATAATCTCTGCAACTATCCATAACGATTTCAATACCGGGTAGGTACAAATCAACCAAACTATTTGTACAGAAACGGCCATCACTCAAGTTGAAGGATCTAGCAAGTTATAGTTCAGTAGAGTTTAAAGCTCTTGATCTATACAAGGATAGTTGGAGAGTCTGTGTCTGAACCACGGAGGAAGGAAAGAGATAGCGGAGATGCCATAAGGAAGGTAGGTCAGGTGCCTTCTTCTAGGTCAAATTCGTACGGCATGACCATAACGATCAGTTGCGTATGAACTAAAGAGGCGTTCAGATTCTGTGAGACATCTTTGAGTCAACAATTTTTGGTATTACAAAAAATGGTTGGGTCCAAAGAACGCGTTCAAAAGCACGCGCGCCAAAGGGCGAAAACGTTCCTCCTTAACCGCTTTCCTGCATTTTGAGATTTTACGTTATGACATCATCATCCTCCGGGCCCTTTTCCCAACTACGTTGTGGTTGGCTTTCCAGTCTAACCAGACGTAGCTGGGTACCAGTGCTTTACAAGGAGCGACTATCTGACCCCCTCAACCCAGTTACCCAAGCAACCCAATACCCCTTGGTTAGACTTTCTGGTTGTCAGACTTACTGGCTTATTTTACGTTATGACATCTCCGCTGGTGATTTTGTTCTCCATGGTCTGAACTGTCACAAGTTAATTCCACCGCATTATAGTGCCACGGTATTGAGGAGTTGCGGTATAATATGTTGCTTACATTGTGGAACTTGGATGTAGTTAATTAGTTTTGTGCAGCGAAGATTCAAGGAGCTTTGAAGGAGTTCAAGGGGATTGTGACATACCTTGTATTGTATTAGATAAATTCTTAAGTATAGCTCACGTTTACGAAACCCGCTTAGATATGTGGGTAAGAGCATAAAAAAATCACGAACAATACCACTTACACACACAGTCCAGATATCAAATATTATGGTGTAACGGTAGCTTTAACCTTAATAATTAATTACTCACTCCTCTCTTCCCCAAGTGTAAATCTGTTGTAGCTGTGACCGGCGGGACCACACGATCCCAGTTGTACTCCCCGAACTAATATCTAGCTGCTTGTATCCCGAGAGACCCCATTAAACAGTGGAAGATCGCAAGCACGTGCATTTGTTTTTAGGTAGGTATAGTTGTGGGTAATGGGAAATAGAATCTAATTAAAGTATGTATAAAAGTATTCAAATAAAACGGTTAACCGTTGTATACCGGAACGCAGATATACGCGAGACACAATTTATTTTCTATGGTTTTATTATTAGCGACACACAAGAAGTTAAATTACGCTTGTAGTAATTTAAGTAATAAATAACTAAGTAACAGTAATAACTAAGTGATAAATAACTACAAATAATAAAAAAAATATATAGATGGCGCTACCAACGAGATTGCATCTTAAGACCTGCAGTATGCTTCTATGGGTATTTATTGCAGTGTCTCTTTACATTTTAAATTTAATTAAAAGACAAGGATTTAACATTATAATATCAATATTAAAAACATATTTCAAACAATTTGAGTGTTGGTAATTGAATGGTAAACTATAAAACTCTCATCACTAAAATAGTTTCTTTATTACAAGAATTAATAATAATTTATATTGCTTTCAACAAGGTATTATTTTGTAATTAAGATAAAATTAATCATGTCAGAGACCATTTAAATTAATTGCGACCAGGTTTCGAAAATCTTAGAAGCAACGAAATAGCATCGTTAGCTTACCTACGGTGGTTAGACAATTAGAACGCCTGACGTCTGAAATTAATAATCTATCAGTTGGATATAAATAGAATGTTGGTAGATATAAATTGCTAGAAGATAAACTTCGTCTATCTATTATAAAACGAAAATACCTGTAGACAGATGTATTCATTTTGACGAAAAGAAAAAACAAGGATATTCATACAATAATTATGTTCTTAAATGTATTATTTCCTTTCTCAGTCTTCATTAAAAAGACTTTTTGTTACAATAAGTGTAGCACATAAAACATACTGACTACATTTTATTTGCACTCAATATTCAACGAAGCGTACAGTGAAGGATTTTAGTAACAAAACGATGGAAATAAAAAAGCATTATTCATAGTTAATGCAGTATTGCATCTATTCCAATTCCATCATACTGATTGACTATAAAAACATTACACTCAAAGCCATAAATAAGGACACACAAATTGACTTACAGATTACATGTTTCACTACCTACTAAACTCAAGGTAAATAAATGAAGTGTCAGGAGTACATCAATCTGTCACGGTGACTAATGTTACCGGTCGACCTAAGGGCCCAGGTTGTGTGCACGTAAGTGTAAATCATATCTCGTGTGACAATTAACGCGGGACTCATTATTGGAGATGTTTTCAACTGAAGGATTTATTTACAAAAGCTGTGTATCGTACTAGGTTAAGGTGAGGTAGTTGGTAGGTAAGAAGGGAGACTGAGAATGCTAAATTGATTTGGTATCAAAATGATGATATCGAAAGCAAAAAGGCGCTGCTTATTTACGAAAAAAATATGCTCTGTAGGACCCTCTATAGGAGAGGTAGATATATAAGAGATATTGATATTTCTTTATAATCACGTAATTTATTGCAAGGTTAAACTTTTGCTGAAAAGATGCCTACTGAGCCCTAAAATTCACTTTATTTTCCTTATTTTGCAATTATATCTTGGTAACTTACACATGACAAACGTTGCCAAGTCAACGATGACAACGTGATCCAGTTTTGAGATTACGTCTGATTATCTTAAATCTTATTAATATATGGAACGATTCATGATAAATTACATCTTCAATTCTACAAAGATTAAAGTATTAGTTGTCGCTCAATCTTTGAAAGATTGCCACAAAGCAATGAAACCAAAGTACTGAAACAAAAACGAATTGTACAATAAAAACGACGAAAGCTCCAATTATTTTCAAGTACAAATTGAAAACATAAAAGTTCAACATAAATATCAACTAGGGGAAAATTAAAAGATTAACTTTATTGGCGGCTGAGCTCGTAAAATTCAGACTATGTGTACTTTCCCTAATCACATGGTTTTATAGGTTTTCAAGTACGACGTTGTGTATCTGTATCTATAGCATAAAACTTGAGTATATTTATTGGCGTTGATGAATTTATTTGAATTAATTTATAGGCAGAATGATTAGACTATCTTGTTCACATCATCCAACCTCCGAGCCTGTTTCCCAACCACGTACGTTGGGGTCGGCTTCCAGTCTAACCGGATGTAGCTGAGTACCATAACATAGGCACCTAACTTATATATTTTTCACGTATGTCTACAGCTATATAACTGTTTCTGAATCTTCATCATCATCATCATCATCTCAGCCATAGGACGTCCACTGCTGAACATAGGCCTCCCCCTTTGATCTCCACAGATACCTGAATATACTCTTATAAAGATTTAAATGCAAATTGATTCTGAATAAGTACCTATATTCATCTGTGTCTGATGATTAAAATGGAAAAACACGGTTTTTTTAAAGTTACTTATTATGTATATTTGTACAAATAACACTGTGCTACGTATTTTCGTAGCAGTCACATAGCACGTAGCGACATTGAAAAACAGTGAGCTTTCAATTAGAAAACTAAAAAGACATAACATGTACTTACATACATTTATTATGTAATGTATGTAGATAAATAGAACACTTTTACGATGAGTTGCACCAATTAACTATAAAGATAACCGAACTATTTTCCATTGTCAAATCGGAAATTTGACCAATTTCACGGCTAGTTATGGTTTGGTTATCGTTACAGCTAAATAATACAACACACTCTTACCCTACTGTTGAAATGGTGAGTAACATGAGTAAGTACTCCTAACTTATATTCTCCACTAAAAACACTCATAAAATTTTATGTTTAAAACTTTGATAATTATTAACTTCGATAGACTTTCAATGTTAGATTACTAGATTTAACGAGTTAAGTATAAAACGTTCGTTAATAATAGTAAGTACTTAGAACGATATAATGTTTTGCCCCTTCACAAGGACAGACGTGCTTTGAAAAAGACATTAAATTAAATCACCTTTGTATTCTAAAAAACTAGATTTATTCATCCAATATATAATTTAAATGAGAGGTTTGGTTTTCTCATTTTCAGAATTTGAAAAAAGTGGTTTTAATTAGTCATGCTCTCTATTTTAATTGCAAAACATTTAACATACAGTTACATTGCAATTTGTATTTTATTAAGCAAATCTAAGTAAATACATAATATTATAAATTACTCTATTTTTTTTCTATTTGCCAGTAAGTGGGTTATTATAGTAATCTTTACTTATCTATACTTTATTATAAAGCTAAATAGTTTGTTTGTTTGAAAGCGCTAATATCGAGAACTACTGGACCTATTTGAAAAGATCTTTTAGCGTTAGACAGCCAGTTTATTGAGTACTTTTACTGGGGTCACAAAGTAGTGTCTAGAAGCCTGGTAAAACCGCTGACAAAAGAAGATTTTAAGACTAAATCAATGTTCTACAAACAGGAAAGTTACTGTCTAATTTAGCTACCACACATTTCTATTCCTTCCGATAAAAGCTGGTTCCTACATTATACAGAGCATTTCTAATTATCTATGACGTCATTAGCATGAGTTCACGCCATTAAGTTCGATGCAGCCCCTATCTGCGTCACAGATCTAAAGATTTACGATCCTGAATATCATTTGTAGGCAATAAATGTATGCGTTCCTATCAGGAATGGAACAAACTGGAATAAAGCACTTTCTAGTAGTCGTATATCGACGTTGATGTATCGTTTAAATGTGGAATTGATGGATGGTCACTATATTTAAAAGATGATGTTGTCAACATATTACGTATAACAGCTACAATTTATAAATCTCATGGTTCAATTAGTGAGAAAAATATATAAAATAAAAAATACATACTATAAATTATTAGGGCGCTTTTCACCATTTAACTATAACGATAACTAGACCAAAACCAGCTGCCAAATCACCAATTTGATCAATGAGCGACAATTTCACAGCTGATTATTTTTATCGTGCCATTCAAAAACCAATGACGGTCTTAAGCATAATGAGTAGGTATAATCAAGGACAATCGCAAAGGTCGTCGAGGAACGGAATCGAAACGTGGAAACGTTTCAGAGGAACGGAAAATGCGGCGGTCTATGCAAAGCGCAGGAAATGGGTGGCTCCTCTCGAACTTGACACAAAAATACACTTGAACAATCAGGTTCCTTTTCTCTTTTAGAAGTACTGTGTCTTGTTTTGGTCTGTTTTAAATTGTGTTTGATGATGAAAGATGGTTTTAAATGGTATTTTTGTACAGGCAGGAACAAATATAGGTTACTTACCCAAACCTTCATTCTATTCTATAAAATGTCACTCACAT
The DNA here is from genome assembly GCF_030705265.1 of Helicoverpa armigera. Lineage (NCBI taxonomy): Eukaryota > Metazoa > Arthropoda > Insecta > Lepidoptera > Noctuidae > Helicoverpa > Helicoverpa armigera. Next base: position 5,182,432 of record NC_087134.1, on the reverse strand, counting down.
GACATTGTGCACACAGTCTACAGAGCACTTTATTTATCCACTCTTTATCTACAAACGTAGGTACTTACCAATAAAAACGTAGATAATTGTGTAATTTATGTAAAATAAGTAGTTAAAGTCACTAGAAAGAACATTCATAAAACCCATGTGTCATTTCCAAACACATCTGCCATAGCCCCATGAATATTTTTCAAGTTATAGATCATCAGACGATCAGTCATCGGCGACGACAATCTCCTACTTCCATAATAAAGTCACCGTGTGATGGATAGCCTCGAGTTCACTTAATGAATTTTAAATATAACTGACAAGTCAGCTTCGTGCAATTCTGTAGGTTTTTTGTCACCGACTTTAGTTGTAAGTAACACTAATAGATTTGTAGGATCATGTAATGGATATGTATGAACGAAAATTCAATGTGAAACTCAAAATTATTTATTTCATAAAAGTCTATAACAGCTCTTTCGAAAGGTCAAGCTACTACGGTTCCAAAGAGTGAGTCTCATGTAGAAGAACTGGCAAAAAACTCCATAGTTACTCTTTTCAAATAAATTACACCTACTTTTTAACATAAATTAAACCTATGATTATGTTAATGTAATTGGTGTGTAAACCGATTTAACATAATAAATTAAAAAAAAAATGGCATATTAGAGGTCTTGAGAAGCACCTAATTTCATTCTACGCCAGCCAAGTTTGATTCCAGCAGAATTAAACTATGGACCATTAAAGTGCGCTGTTTGAAAACCATGTCAATAACAAAGACTTTGCTGGTGTACCCCAAACTATTGACATGTCCTTTCCATTCGTCAAATGTGAACTGTTATAGCTTTGAATCCGATAGGAATGTCCATAACGGCTCAGTCGTGTTAGACCGTTACACATTCCTACAAATCCCTATAGTTCTACTAGTGGCACGCGAACGCTTTATGGAAAAGCTATACGATTCGAACGAAGCGTACCTTTGATCACTTGTGGCTGCGAAACTGCGTAGAAATGTAAGAGTTAGCTTGACAAAAATTGTAAGTACCTATACTGAGATTATCCATTATATGCCACTTAAGCTTGGGTTTCCTAGGAAAGCGGTGCCGTCATATAGCGGCCGTCTTATTACGGACGCAAATAGACGGTCGTCTTTACGGTGATTACATGTGGAAAGTTCCACGGCCGTTTTAACACACCGTCATGAACTTTTTGTTAGTTGTATCATACTTACTAACCTGTTTTATTTAATATTTCTCAAATTTCACAACACCAATTCTGTTTTAGTTGACTTTTCTATGATCTTTACTTTTTATGTTAGATATTGCGATATTGCCTTCGTGGTTTCGAACGAAATCTATTAAAATTTCGTCGTCCTCGCTGCTCTAAGAGTTGGAACAAATTTTTGACGTTGTTCCGAAAAAAAAAACACACATACGTATTAAAAAAGCTTCACCGCTTCCAATAAAACGTTCACCAAACTATCTGACACCGTCAAGACGGCCGTCATGCAAATGGCGGCACCGCTTTTTGAAGTTACGGCGTCAGTTACCGCTCTCTAGGAAACCGCCCCATTTTGTTTACATAGACAACGTTCTGGTGATGTCTTTCACCGCTGTATTACGGTCGCTATATGACGGCACCGCTTTCCTAGGAAACCAAAGCTTTAGGGTGCTACTTATATTGACTTTACATTGCAACCATTGGTCGATAAGTTACCTTACGTTAGTCGCATAGAAAATACCTAATACTGAATCCAGGCGTTATAAATCTTGAAGTAATTCTTCTTACAATGGAATTTTTTGCAGAAGTACGTTGAAGTAAAAAGTAGTACTTGGCATTTTATTCTCTTTAGGTTTTAACGCGATAAAGAAGCTCAATAACAATACTAAGTGCTTCTTAAACTCCACAAATGGAATTGTCCTACAAAGGGATTTGGTGTATAAGCTTCTGTGTGCAAGATGTGCAACTCGACTTTGTTTCTAAAGCGACACAGATCGACAATTTATTGCTTCAGCGTCTCAAAGAAACGTTTTTGAGCAACAAATACTGACTCACTTTGTCTTTGAAGTGTAACGGAATATCGGAATATTTTCCCTTCAAGATATTCCCAGTTGTTCGGTATTTTGATCACGTTGAACAATACTTACTGCATTTCAGATGAAAGATCCATATCAAATGTGAAGCAGTCCTTAGACTTTAGTCACAGATTTTTTAAATTAAATTCTTCCTTTGCGCTAAACATACAACTTAATTAATTTCGTCCGTTCCGTTTCACGCTCCGTTGATGTCTGGTAGGTATGTTTATTTTTATTTACTTGAGCTTTCATTAAGGCATACCAAACATCATTGACTTTATTAAAAAACATTGTTTGAACAAAAAGCTATTAATATTCAGAAACAATTGGAAAATGTTTATTTTCCTTTGTCATGCAAATGAGTTGATTGCGAAAATTTCAGCGGTTCAACGAATTTATTTGTATTAATAAAAAAAAATTTATTGGTGGTTTAATGTGATCTGGCAAACTATTGACTAACACATTTGCGTACATATTTAATAGATATTTACTTCAATTAACTATAACAGAAAAGAGTAAATATAAAAAAATATTCTGAAAAAGAAGATTAAAACTGACGCCCTCGAGCCTTTGCCTTGAACTCACAAAAATTCGTATATTTTTGGGAATGAATGTTGGGAAAATAATCCCGCAGAATATACTCAACCTAGAAACATGTTCATTCGTCAGCTAAATCGTTTGACGTGTGACTTATCTCGTGCCGTTTCTAGAAAATCCTGTTTTTGTCTTTTAGATCGAGGGTAAAATAATTACGGGATTATATCTCACCATAAGTTTAGCTTATAGCAATGGCCATTTCGTGTTGATACATGCCATAAACTACGCAAAACATATTTGAATCACTTCAAATTCAGATAAATTCATATTTGTTGCAGTAAAATTGATGTAAATTAGCTACATTATTCAATATATTGTAGACAGTATATTGCAGATTGGTATACTAAATTATTTATATTAAATCTTACGAGTATGACAAAGGTCTTGCCATAAACAAAAGTAAGTGGATAAAAAATTACCATTGCCGCGGTATTTACGTCTCTGACGAAATTGCTGTCAACTTGAGGGCAATATAAGCAATGAAGAATAAGCAGAAATATTGCCCTCTTAATGCAAATGATATATGAGGTGCCATACTTCAGATTTTCTCCCTTGCAGCTATATTTCAAATCTTATTTGCTTCCAACTCGAAGACCGTTTCGTTTTGGAGAACAAAAAGTCTTTATTATAGACTTTATGGTTAAAAGTTATAATTGTTTCGCTTTTGTATGGGCATTTATTTTAAAACTTAAATATTCAAGTTACTCACAGTGAATTTGTTCATATAGATAGGTACCTATTGTTGGCATTTTAATACAACAATAAATGACAATTTCAAAAGCTCTCTAGTTTGAATTGAAAGTTTCACGCTCAAAAGCTATTTATAACTAAGTTTGCCATTCCAATCTAGATAGTAATGAAAACTAGTTACAACGACTATTATATTTAGGTACTAAAAATGGATTAGGTAAAATGAAAGAACAAAATTTCAATAGGATTTTTATATTCACTGACGAAAAATGAAACTAAATTACCATGCTACCAGCATACATTTACAATTCTTATTTACTCGTCAAGCGTGTGAGTGAAACGCGACCCAACTTAATTGAAAACCGCGTATATTTTGTAAACAACTTGAGCCACATCGCCAAAAGTCTCCCTATTCATTATGAATATATCAGCCGCAGTTAAATATAGAGGGCGCTGTACTAGACATAGCATTAGAAGGACCACTTTCGCTTGTTTTGCTTCCATCATTTCCCAACCACAGCTGTAAGCGGCAGACGACATTTGCAACCCAGCAGAAATAAGTTTTTCTCCTCCAAAACAGTACAAAAATAAAGGCATAATTCCTGACATCCCTGTTAGTATCGTGTTCCTATAATCCCACACGTTCATGGTCTGTAGAGTCGTCACTAAAACGACCGTCATGCTCAGGAAATGTGCCCCGAATATCACTTTATACATCTCTCGGATTTTTCCATGAAAGTTCATCAGAAATTGGTGATGTTTTACGCAAAATATCAACAGTTTATCGACGGATTTATCTTCATTTTGCTCAGAATTATTCCGGGATGGTTCTTCTTTTGTCAAGATTGTATGAATCTCGTGCAGAGCTTCTGTGATGGCGTAGAAATGACCTAGTTCGTGGCAGATGAGGGTGACGAAGAGCACAATGTAGCCGGTCTGATTAATGGCGGAAAACGCCGTAGCGACGCACGTCAGGACAAATGTTATTTCGAAAAATGGTGTTTCGTATTTTGGACTCAATCCTGGAAACGAGAGAAATGCTTTAAGTTGTGTAAGTAGGTGCTTGAGTAATCAGTTTATTTTGTAGAATTAGGTAGGTACTTTATCGACTGACATGGGCACAAATTGTTAAACAGTTAATTAACATTCTTAGTCGTCAAAGTAAACTTACCATAGGTCTCCCCAGGTGTAGTAGGCAAATATCTATCATTTCCCAAAACGGTGAAGAGGAAAGGCATCAGCAAATAAGTGACATGAGTTATGGCCAAGTTCGCCACCACTAACCACGAAAAGTATCGAGCTTGTTGCAATGTAGCCAGCATTATCTTCTTAGAAGCTGTGCCTTCTGGTATCAGAGATAGCCCGTGATGGCTCATCTCAAATACTGTCTTCAAACGGGAGCTTTGGAAGAAAAATAATATTAACGACTCCATACTTATTTTTTATTTACATGTAGTGCCTTATTTTCTTAACCTATATACCTACTCTCATATGACTCCCCGTAGGTACCTATATACAACCTCAAGTATCTACTCCCTTATGTTCCATTCTTATTCCTCTATAAATAGGTACTCTCATATGAGTCCCCTTAGGTTCCTATATACAACCTCAAGTATCTACTCCCCTATGTTCTCCTCTTATAAACTCTCTTATGTACTACCTCATTATATACTACCCCTATAGATATGTATACCTACTCTCTTTCTTAATACTCTTACGTAATACATACTTCCTTTTACTGTATATATTTTTAATGATACTTATCGTGTTATCCAATTAGGTACCTGGGACAGGGAGGTCTGATAGACAGTCGCTACATGTAGGTAAACCACAACATTACGTTGGATGAGTCAATAATACCTGGCAGTCAACATGAAGAAGAACTTCGACAGCGGCACAGAAGTAGCGCTGATACAATTAATAGCTTTGAAGCTTTCGATCTTATCGGGGAACACCTGTACCAGATAGATGAGCTGACTGATGGTGCCCACGTAAATAAATGTTGATGCAAATAACAGTGTGAAGACGGCTGAGAACACTGTTGCACCTAGAAACATACAATAACGTCCGTATTAAGAACCTCCTCCTTTTTAGGGTTCCGTAACCAAAGGGTAAAACGGGACCCTATTGTTTTCGCTCCTCTGTCCGTCCGTCCGTCCGTCTGTCACCAGGCTATATCTCACTAAGCGTAATAGAGAGTTGAAATTTTCACAGACGATATATTTCTGTTGCCGCTATTACAACAAATACTGAAAACTAGAATTAAATACATATTTTGGGGGCTCCCATACAAAAAACTAATGGTACGGAATATAAACTCTTTTGCAAAAAAAGCGGGCACCTAAGCGAAATCTTAGTTTTAAGGACTTTACGTGTATTTCAAAGGATTTTTATGATTGTAGTATGTTTCTAGCTTCAAAAGGGTTAGCCAAGTATGCGTGAGAGTGTATTCTAAATTTGAATTTTGTACAATTGCTAAGAAATTAGTTAAACCTTGTTTTGGATTAATTGCTGGCAGAAAGTTCGTCGGTGTTTTGAGAAGTTTTTGAAGTGATTTTCAGAAAAATTATAATGCAGTTTTAATTAATGATTAATGTACCTTTTTGCTAGATCAAAACATTTTTGAAAAACTATGCGTATTTGATAAAATTGTCACCTGCTCTAAATGGGCTATACTGATGATTGAAGGCAATGTTAAGAGTTTCGGTATTTTAATGTAAAGCGTTCTATTGTTTAGATATTGTACCCACGTATTCTAAAATATCGCTTTTTCATAAATAAACACTATTTAGAAGACTATCAGTACTTTGGGCTGCGACAAAAGCAATTTAAAGTAAGCAGTGCCGATCACAACTCGTCTCCTATCGGACGTTGACATTTAAAACATACCTAATTTTGTGATAAATGTTAAAATTAACCACATGAAAAATGATGAGGAGGGTTAAAGCTATCTAAAAAGTCAAATTATTGCCGCGTTGAAGCTCTCGATAACTCCATAGGTATCGGGTTACTAAACGATGATTTAGCTGAAAGGGAGTCAAGAATTCAAAATTATTGGCCAACCGTATGTTTCTTAAGAAATGAGCAGATACCCAATTATTGTTATGATTTAAGCAGGAAAGTGCTGTAGATACCAGAAAATCTCGATGCAGGCAAGTTTATTTAATAAAATGTCCGTGGGATGAAAACACGCTATTTGAACGCTCAGACTCATAGATCTTCAGAGGTCTACGGAGTTTCCCAAGCGACGAGGTTGTTTAAAAATCAGTGATTACGAGACCTTAAGACCTCGTGCTCACAGTCTATGCGCTATTTTCTGTATTTTGTAGAATTTCAATACTTTTAATAATGTCAAAGTCTGATAGAAGCCGACTTGCGAACGGCACTGCTAACTTTAAATTGGTTTCGTTGCAGCCCAAAAATATTGATACTCCTATAAATTGTGTTTATTTATGAGAAAGGGTTATTTTAAACCGCGTGGACACAATATCTAAACAATAGAACGCTTTACACTAAAATACCGAAACTCTTAACATTGCCATCAATCATCAGTATAGCCCATTTAGAGCAGGTGACAATTTTATCAAATACGCATAGTTTTTCAAAAATGTTTTGATCTAACAAAAAGATACATTAATCATTAATTAAAACTGCATTATCATTTTTCTGAAAATCACTTCAAAAACTTCTCAAAACACCGACGAACTTTCTGCCAGCAATTAGTCCAAAACAAGGTTTAACTAATTTCTTAGCAATTGTACAAAATTCAAATTTAGAATACACTCTCACGCATGCTTGGCTAACCCTTTTGATGCTAGAAACATACTACAATCATAAAAACCCTTTGAAATACACGTAAAGTCCCTAAAACTAAGATTTCGCATAGGTGCCCGCTTTTTTTGCAAAAGAGTGTATTTATAAAATTAATGGTACGGAACCCTTCGTGCCCGAGTCCGACTCGCACTTGGCCGGTTTTTTAAGAATTCCTTTGAAATAATCTTTTTGGTTGCAAAATGCTTGGTCATCTTTTTCTTCTAACTCTGACGTAGCAGTCCTGCTGGAAGAGATTTCTTAAGAAATAAGCAGCGCCTTTGTACCTACTTGATTGTTCTATTTCTCTTCTTACCTCTTGCTCTGTGTAGGTACATAAACTGGTTTTAAATAAATAAAGAAATTCTATGCAGTTGAACTAAATGGGGAACGTTTTGCGCTGTTTCATATTTTGTAGAAAGTTCCATAAATAAATAGGAGCCAATGGGAGAAGTAAGAGGTATATTTCAAATTAAATGTTAACTAAGTAAATAAATAAAGCGACTACTTTAGAAATAAACATTTAAACGTGCTTTGAGTGTATTTGAACAACATTACCGCATATTTTGCAGTAATATACCTAAGTAAATATGACGTGCAACATTTACGGAATTTCTTGTTTAAACCCCATTTATAACGACCAAAAAAAGTATTTTTATAACTAATATTAATAAACATTCAGTTTTTTTTATATGAAATTTTTAAAATTTTACGTAAAAAATAGATATATTTATAAATCTTACTTCGCTTCTTATCGCCAAAAACATTACGTATTCCAACACATCTTTGTATAGAGCTAATCATATCTTTAGCAGCTTCAATAGGATCCTCCACATACGAGATCTTCTCAATATAACGTTGAATTTTATCCCTCAGAACCCTCATCTTTAAGAAAACTCACCGTACTGTCAAGAAAACTAAACTTTACAGTGTTTAAATATCAAACAAACACCCAATTACTGAAAAAAATATTCCGTCACATTTTAGAACTGAAATAATTTTCAAAATTGGCCTTAACACTCTTTCCATTTGAATACCTGTATAGACAAACGATATTTAATAGATTGTTAAAATAATAACAATTAATTGGAGTAACAGCAGCCCCTCGTAATTGTCACTACACTGCCTAACATTAATTGCGTCGACTAGGCAAAACGGAATAGTGGGTAGGTAATTCACCCCTAACTTAAGTGATTAGACTCTAATGTTAACTTTACGATTGCATTTTAAACGAACAATTAACCTAATCTCTTAAATCTCTTCGGTATTCAAAAGCTACCCAATCCTTAGTAGTGCCGTAGGCTTTCGTGAAACCGCAAACGGCTTAACAGCGAATCACAACTGAATATTAAAATTTGTTTCCAATCTAACTCAGAGTTCCTAAATCTCGTACCTATACAGACAGCAAAAAGATTTCTTTGCCAGAGACTTATCTCCCACATTTCGGATCGTCCCAAATTCGAGGAAATCATCCTGTTTTTCCGAAGGCTGCTATTACCGAACATATACCGTTACCTGACCTCAATGAATGTGGAGCAAGCACTTCGCTAAATTGAGTGATTAATTTAGACACCGCACCTACAGCCCGCGAAGTAACAAATGTACCACAGAATCAATCGCATGTACACCCATTTAGGAAATGAATGCCAAATACGACGTGACTTTCCCATGTTTGTATTATTCAGGAAAATTCGGGGTTACTGTGTCTACAAACATTAGGTGGCAAAAGGTTGTTTAGAAAAAAGGTGCTGTCTAATCTGGGAATTCTATTACTAGGTCCTCGTTTTTGTTCCCTGTAGCTTACAGGGCCTGAATTTTAAGTAGGTTACATTTTTTAATCCCATTATTTTATGTAAACACGCGAAATGTAGGTTGACAATTTTCCTTTTTTTTTCTCCATTACATATCCATATCTGGTTAAACACTATTCATGAAGGTAGATAGGTGAAGGATTAGGACAAGCATTAGGCAGGCACCTACGAACTACGAATACAATATGCTGGATACCCGAGTATCTCTAGCCTCCTGTGTGACCTGTGTCCCAGAACCCTTGATATCGTAGAGTACAAAATGTGTTAACAGGTTACCTAAGCCTAACTAAACATTGATGCGATAATTTTATTACATCCCACACAAAAATGTACCAAAACCTACCCTGACGAGCGTCGCACAAGCCAAGCGGGCTCTGGACAAAGGTATTTAATTACTTTTAACCGCCCGTTTCGCTGACTCTGGATAAATACGGGCAGGCCGCCAAATGGGATCATATTTTACTTGGGTATTTTGCACTGGGGACGGTAGTTAGGATTTTTATAACGCAAGTTAACGCTAAGAGTGTTATTAACTTCTTATTTGCACAATTTCTGGGTTCAGGCGCGTCCTGAAAACTTTTTAAATTCTCGTTTAACTTAAGAAAAGAAGGATTACGCTAAAATTTCTGAAAACAGTAGGAAATAACCTTCAATAGGGCAGCGTAATACAAACAGTAGATAATTTATGTGTCTTTCTTTTCCACCAAAACCCGAGTACTTACCTAAGTATTATTTCAGTAAGTTCTACTCATAACCACCCACGAAAGGAAGTCAGTCTTCATTTATAACTTCCACAAAACGAATAAAGAGCATTTTTCTATAAAGGAGCTCTGCTTCACGACGTGTCTACTTTCTATAGAAAAGGGTTTAATTTCCGCTCTCGAACGAGCGGTAATGCAATGAATGGAGTGGGGTAATTACTGCAACGCTCTGAAGCTTCAGGTGATTTACGTCTGCCGTAATAATGTGAAGAACGTTCTTACTGTGGTCTTGTGACCAGAACTTTTGTAGATATACAGAAAACATCACCTATATCTAGGTACTTAGGCACCATCTATTTTTATGCATTCGTTTTAACTTTGTAATCAAAACAACCGCTTTCCCAACACAAGGAGGATTTACCTACTCGTTTTAAGAAAACTCTGTGCTTTATTTTGCATTCGTTAAACCTTTTTTTTTATATTTTTCGTTTCCTCCCTCAGGTGTTCATAATGATGAACCATTAAGACGAAAGAGGGAAAACTGAGGAAAGCCGGAAATCTTAGCCTCTTGATTTTACAAGTTAAGGAAAACAACTTCAGAACTCCCATGATTGCAGTTACTTTGTGATTTCTGGATACCTACCTGTATTCTATTGCACTGAGGATTTAATGTAGGTACGTATACGTAGATATCAATGTATTAAACAAGCAATAGGTATGCGTATCGCAACTTGCAATACCTATCCTATAATATATGTATACCTCCTATAACAATATAGGTACCTAGGTATATAATCGGAATCCAACATTTCAACCTTAGACAATCTACGCAGCAGGTACTTACAGAGCTTTAGAATTGATCGCAACTTCAATTCAAAATAAAAACATCACTAATCTCGCCAAAAATAGACCGAGCACGCCCGAAACGACTTCGTCAGGCTTACATTGATCCAAAGACAAATAAAATTAATGTTTTTAAACTTGGTTCATTCAAGAATTCTTAAGTTGTAGCAATTTTCTCCAGCCTACGTAGTTACGTGTTCACCTACCCACTACGAAATTACCATTATTAGGTAGTTTTCGTTTGTTTTCATTCATTATTTCGTGACTACCTACCCACTTTATTGAATACGAAACTATTTGAAAGGAACTACACCGTAATTAGTCATTCATATTACAACTTACGAGGTTATTGGAGCGTTGTTCGCAAGCGAAATCCCGTAAAATATATAAGGAGCTGAGGTACGTACCAAGTTTTATGATTTTCCTGAAATATTTTTAATGATGTAATAGGCTAACTCGAATAAAACGGTCGCATTTAATGTGCTTTGTAACCATATGGATGGTGTACTGTAAATAATAACCTAAATACTTAACTATCTTGACACCGATGTCCGATTAAAAGTAAAGGTAAACATCTCGAGAAAACCTGGACTACAGTCTGAAATCACCAACCCGCATTGAGCAAGCGCGGTGATTAACACTCAATCCTTCTCTGTGTGAGGTCTGTGGGACGATAACAAGGCTTATTATATTTTTTTGAAGATCGTATAATACCTATACGATTACTATATTATAGTACCCACTTTTATTTACAGCTTATAATCAAATTCAATAAACCAGATCAAGCAATTAATCGTAGTCAGCAGTATATTGGTTGGCGTTGATCACATTGTCCAGATTACTGATTGATCTATTGTTTGCATTGACCGTGTTCAGCTATCCATGTGTACCTACTACCTAACAACTATAGCTGTTCGGGTAACTATAATACAGTTTAATCCAGTTATCAATACTAGGTCCCGATTGGATTTTATAACTAAGTACATATACATATGTACCATGTAGAAGGAAAGAGTTACAAATCAGTGCGGGTATTTCCTTAACCAGCACGTATGCCAAACCAAGAGGAAGCCGCTAGGGCAAGGTCTAAAAATAAAATAAAAAAAAAACTTTTTTGCCAACTTTTAATTTATCGTTTCTTCGGCATGGACACAACAAACATCCAGGTTAACAAAATATAAAGTTACTTTTTATACACATAAATCTGAGAACTTACGATGAACTCTTATTGCTACAGAATTTTTGATAAAATTGGATCATAAACAAAACTTTCAGGTTTCATGGTTGATCTCTTTTTAACCTTACTACCAAACATGTACCTATTTTACAAAATCATAAAACTACGAAAATAGTCGAAGATTTTATTCATTTACAATATGTATAGGCATAAGGTAGATTATGTAACCCATTAACTCAGAAAAAAATCATTATGATGATTGACAGCTTAAAAGCCGATACTCCATGAGAAAAGCGTACCGATTAACTTTTAAGGCAACAAAGTTCATAGTAAGACCATAGATTTTTACACATGGCAATTCATTCATACAATTGTAAAACATCTAAATATGTACAAAACAAACCAATAATTTGACTAATAACAAGCTACTTTTTGTTTTAGATTAACTCATGCCCATTTTCAAAGACATCCCCTAAGTCTTTTCAGTTAGTACCTAAACTTTAGGTGTCTAAAAAACTAGGATTTAAGGATATCAATTTCAAGGTTCTTTAATGCTTCCGTGTATTGTAGGATGTACTGGCCCTATTAAAATAATTATTTTAGTGCTAGATAGCCCATTTACCTATGGAGGAAGGCCATCAACTTCCTTTATAAGTATTGTACTGTCATTTATTTATGTATTGAATTTTCTATGGGCCTAGTTGCCTGTAATAGAAGAACAAATAAAAAAAAAATTAAAAAAAAAATAAATGGTATGCAAATTGCAGGTTGTATTTAGCTAAAACTCTTTAAGTAGTCGATGTTAAAGGGAATGTCAGTGAAAATGGACACTTAATTACTGTAAATACTAGACAATTCGTTTCTTGCGAGGTCCGAGTTGCACTCTCTTGTACTGAAACTGTTGTTGACCACCAGGTAACTGTCCGGGCTGTGGTTTCTCTATCTCAGTGTTCAGCAGCAGATCAATGGTCTGAAAACGTTCAATAAATTAGATATTGTACTAAAACAATTCTGCAAAATATGTACTGCAAGAATATGCTAGTTACTGCAAGAAATTTTCTCGTATTGAATAGATATTCGGACTACTATTGTACGTAAATCTATTGGATAGCATCATCCACATCCTCCGAGCCTTTTTTCTCAACTATGTTGGAATCGGCTTCCAGTCTAACCGGATGTAGCTGAGTACCAGTGTCTTACATTAAAATGTATTGGATGGCAAAAACGTCTATTTATCACATCTACATATAAATGAGTCACCCTTTTATAAATGAGTGTAGTTCCTCAAAATGTAGGAAGAAATATTGCAATGGTGCAATCCTGTCTGGATTCCAAAACAGCTAAACTGATTTGAAAAATTCATTTCTATTTTAGAAAGCTAGACTATCGCTGAAGTTACATAGGCTATGTTCTATTCTAGTACGGAAAGAAGTACCCATGGGACATGAGGCTGCAGAAAAATAGCTAGTAAAGTCATAATTACCTTGCTACCGTCAATAAGGCCTCTATCCTTCAAAGCTTTTCTGATGTCTTCAAATTGCTTCAGCACGTCTTTATTTGCACCCTTTTCTGCTGCTTGTTGTACTCTATCCATCTAGAAAACATAAATTACTTAACAACTCCTACTGGAGTAAAAACATGTAATTTAAAATAGCCAAAAAAGGTTAAGTTGTATTAAGTTAAATAAATAATGTTTCTACAATATAGAATAGACTGAATACGCAAGATTAGAAATAATGGACAGTATATTTTAAGCTAAGAAATAAAATAACATACAGTTTCTTCAAAGAATGTGTGTTTATCCCTCTGCGTTGGGCTGTCAATGTCTAAGACTGATCTCAATATTGGTAGTGTATCTTCTACTCTGCCCATATCTGCGAGCGCCATTACCTTTAATATAAAATAGAGTTGAAAATAGAAAAAATGTTTTATGGAAATATATTTTTTCAGTAGGAAAAAAATATGTATCTTACCTTAATGTTCCTAATAGTTACGTAATGTTGTCTTTGGGACGATATTGATTCCATGGCTATGTGTGGCGCTCCTTGTTTCAAAGCCAATGCTGTGAAAATAAAAAAGTTTCAAAGCTATTTCATATGGTAATGGTAATGAATTTAATTAAATAAAACATTTAAAAAGTACAATACCAGCGAAAAATGTGCATGCTCTTCTAACTGGCACCGTACCAGCACTGGCCATATCTGACCATAGCTTTGAAGCATACTCCAAACTCTTTGGTGTGTTCTGAAAAATAAATAATAGCATTTTTTAGTCTGTGATTACCCTTGTTTTACTCATGTAAGTAGCTTACGTAATTAACTTATGATCAATTTGCAAATGTAAGTTTATAAGTTTTATAAGTTTATAAGTTTAATGTTTATTATAGTAATTTCCTAGATCTTCTTACAACTTATGTATTTTTACTGAATTACAAGAGTAAAGCCAGGGATAGGCATGCTTTCTAGTCAGACAGTATAGGCTAAAAAGCTTAAATTGTAAATAGAGTATAATCATCAGCAAGGATATTGAGCCATGACCTTCACCTGCATAGAAGTGATTTATTGGTTTATTGCCATAAGTGTACGGTGCGCAAAGCGATCCCCACTCTTTCGCCGAGAGCTCATTATCCGTGCCGATAACTATAATTCTAATAAGATTTCATATAATACTCACTTGTTTATAACATGCTGCCAGTACCATTACCACACAGTATTTAGGGAACTTTGTCATGTTTATTTGTTTGTTCTGAGCCCTTTCAAAAACTTTGTACATTTCATCGTACATTTCATGACTGTAGAGCAAATCTAAAAGAATGTGGTATGACACAAGCTGGTCAAAGAAACCATCGTTTTTTGGGTCATAGAAGCACTGGAATATAAAATTATTACATTAAAGGAATACTCTTTTCTGTAAATTTTTAATAATTTCATAGTTTTGCTAAGCTTGAAGTACAAAAGATTTAACTAGACTAGCTAATTTGTGTGTCTTTTAAACATATTTACAGCTTATATGTATACTCTTATATTTTTGCTATTATGGAGACTATAAAAATAAACTGCATCTTGTGCAGATGTATTAAGATTTATGTGTAAGATGTAAGTTTTATTTACTTCAGAATTTTACCAGTAGTGTCATAGTATACCAGCAACAATATTCTTACCTCTAAAGCCTCTTTGGGTGCATCCAAGAAATGGAACATTCTCATCACAACTGGTCCAAACACATATGAACCAAATCTCAGCTCACTATTTTGAGAATTAAACCTGGAATTTATTAAAGCAATATGTGAATACAATTATCATACAGGAATATAAATTCACAGAAATATTTCAGAATTCAATATGTTCTGTTTTTAAATTAAACATTTAATTAGCATCAGTTTGTACTCACTTTTTGATCATATTCAAAATTAGATTTAAGTCAGTAGGCTCTGCCAAATGTAACATATTTTTTAAGTCTTCTGTAAATATCATAGTGTCTTTGCTGCTGACGAATTCATTCATCTTAGATCTAAACTTTTCAGAATAATTCGTAAACTGTTCCTTGGCCTTTTTCCTTGTTTGCAAAAAGCCATCGATGCCCAACGCATGAGGCGAATAGAGGTTTGTAACTGGAAGATAATAAGTTTCACAAATAGTTAAAAGAATAATAGTTTTTGTGATAATCTCCTTAAGTACAAAGACCAGACCCTGTATTAGTCTCTATATACCAAATAAAGTAACATAAAATCTTAAAAGTATTGAATTAAATCACCAACCTTGGGTAACATATATAGTCCTACTTGGTAATATTAGACGCAAATTTGAATACACACTAGTCCTTGTTAGATAATTTGCTATCAACGACATTTTAATAAAAAAATAAAAAGTTTACTCCGTTTGCCGAAATGTTAGGAGATTTAAATTTAGGTTATACATAGACAATGTAGTTTTATTTTATCTTGAGACAACTGTCTATTCCTTCATGTTTTATTTTTTATTTTACATCACGGCCAACAAATATTCGTATATCCCATAGTATATCTGGAATTTGATATTTGGAAGTAAAAAAAGTCAAAGTGTTATATAGTACACGCAAGACAAGAAAAAGAGAAAACTAAAACTACTTAAAAAAATCGAAAATAAAACCTAAATGACGTAACTGGCTGACCAGTGACACTTCATCTTTTGTCTATGGTTACAATTCAAATGGAGGTGTTTACGTGAAAATGTAAATTTTTAATAAATTTATTTTCTCTAAAAAAATTATTCATAACACATTATTTCAAAGAATTGGCATCGTCTTAGTGAAAACCTTTTGTTCAAGTTATTTCATTAAAGAAAATCGCGAAGGATCTGTGTAAAATATTGACAAATGACAATATTTTAGTGTGACACGAAAATGTAAAGATGAATCTATTGATCTGATGAATCATCGTGAATTATAAAGTTTTTGTAATAAACGTTCAAGAATTTGTGAAAGTTGTTTTGTGTAACACAAGAAACCACAGTAATCACTAAGGTTTCCTGTGTTACACAACATTTAAAATTGTGTGCCAGTCAGTATTCATAACATGAATTTCTGATACTGCTTCATGGCTTGTAAATAATTAATTTATTCGGTTTATGGAAGCCGTGCTCGGTTTTTGAACTCATATCAAATGAAACTGTTCACGTTCATCATCCAATCGTCATATTTGTAAATTCATTCATGCTATGAATACTGTTTTAATGAGTCTATCATCCTTTCGTTCTTAATAGCTGCATGTTTGTAAGACTAAACATGTTTCTATTAAGAATCAAAAGAAATCATATATTCTATTTACATACCAGAATTTGTTACTGTAATGATTGTGTATTTTGACTAATAAGCACAATTTTTTCTAGCAAGCACATAGAGATTATGACTTGAAGTCCATTACAAATAATAATCATGGACGGAAGTATTAAGTGACACATTGATCACTGGACGTAGTGACGGGACAATATATTATGATGGAGGGATGTTTGAGATGAGAGGTCAACAATCAACATGAAAAGTATTGTCCACTGAGTAATGTTGGACCTGATCATAGTGCCAGGGTGGAAATGTAATCAAAGATATAGTTAACAATACTTTGTATAGACGCAAGCAGTCAACTTCATGAGGGTTGTGATAATAACTTCTTCATACACTGCTAAGACATACCAACACAGGGTCTTTGTACAACATTCATGAAAGTGACACAAGGCTAATGCTTTTTCATACACACAAATGTATTTTTTTACTTATCCAAAATACTTCAAACCCTTTTTTAAAGTTGGCTTCTGTAGTTCTAATTCAACTTGTTGAGATTAATAATTTGTGTTCTATCTTTACAGATAAGAGGTGCTGTTCTTACAGAATTTTTCAAGTGCTAATTAAATCATTAGGAGTTGAAATGGCTGACAGTTACAGTAGACATTCTCAAAACAAATCAACAAAATATCAAAAAGATGCTAATATGATGAAATCCAAATCTAGAAGATCAAAATATTCCGATCAGAAATACCATAAAGTGGAGTCCAAAACACCTCCATTGCCCACAAGAAGCACTTCAACATTAGAAGATTTGATAAAGAAAAGAGAATCTCTCAAACAAGAACTAAAAAAAATTGTAAAGCATTCTGATACTTCAACAAATAAAGATAGCAAAAAACGTAGGCATTCCAAAGAAGACTATGCTTATGAAATTATTAGTAGTAAAAAGAGCTATAAAGAAAATGAGACTAAACCAAATACAAATTCTAAAAGAAAATCTTATCACGAATCTTCACCTGAAGTAGAACATGTGCAAGCAGACTCAGAAGATGAAGAAACTATTATACAGCGGAGAAGACAGATGCGAAAACAACTTTTAGAAAAACTGAATGTTTCACAAGATAATAAAAACAGTGGGAACAGTGAACCTGACACTGAGGAAACTTGCTCTGAGGCTCAAACCATCAAAAGTATTACAGGCAATGAAGTCACTCACAATATCTCTAAACAAGTAACAGACATGTTTGCAGAAAAAGATGACTTTGAGTCAAATGCCACATCTAATAATGTAACACATAATGACAACGAATCTAATTTAAATTTAACTGATAATTGGGATGATACAGACGGGTACTATGTTATACGTATTGGTGATGTCATCAACAATAGATATACAATTAAAAGCATTTTGGGACAAGGAGTGTTTGCAAATGTTGTTAGAGCTCAAGACAATGAAGACGGTAATGATTATGTGGCAATCAAAATTATTAGAAATAATGATCTAATGTATAGAACAAGTCTCAAAGAGATAGCCATACTAAAAGAAATAAGACAAGCAGACCCTGACAACAAATATCACTGTGTTCAGTACTTTGGACATTTCACACATAAAGGCCATCTTTGTCTGTTGCTTGAATCCCTACACATGGATTTAAGAAGCGTTATTAAGAAATATGGCAAACACCATGGCATCAACTTAAAAGCTTTAATAAGTTATAGCAGACAGTTACTGCTGGCATTAAGACTACTCAAGAAACTTGGAATTATTCACGCTGATATCAAGCCTGATAATATTTTAGTTAATGAAAAGAAAAACATCTTAAAGTTATGTGATTTTGGCTCAGCAACAAAGTGTGATGATAATGAGCCCACCCCTTATTTAGTTTCAAGGTTTTACAGAGCACCAGAAATTATTCTTGGTGTGCCATACAAACATGGTGTTGATGTATGGTCAGCAGCATGCACTATTTTTGAAATGGCTACTGGGAAAATTATGTTCACAGGAAGTTCCAACAATAAAATGTTGAAGTGCTTTATGGATTTAAAAGGAAAATTTTCCAGCAGACTTATAAAAAAAGGTAAATTCAAAGACCAACATTTCAATTACAATAACAATTTTCTTCTTCATAAAAAAGATGAATTTACTGGCAGAGAAAAAGTTGTTGAAATGTACAATATTCCTATTACTAGAGATATACTTTTTGAGCTCAAGAAATCTTATAAGAATGCATTTGTGAATGAAGAAAAAAAACTTATACAACTAAAAGAGTTACTTGACAGAATGACAATGCTAGATACTAGTCAAAGAATATCAGTGACTGATTGCTTAAAGCATCCTTTCATTTTAGAAGACGTTGAGAAAGATACCATCAAAAAACAATAAACCTGTTATTTTGTTACAGTAAGATAAAGTTTAATAAAACAATTTTTTCAATAAAAGTATTTACTTTATTAACTTCTAAGAGACAAAACAACAAAAATATATGCCATCAACCAAATATCACTTAAGGTTTTCATCATATAATATGGACTATCACAATTTAAAAAGAAAATTGACTTGGTCATCAATGGTATTAAACTGTTGTGTAGAATTGACACGACCACTTCAGACCTGTAACTTCTGAGTACTCCTTACAAGCACAAAACTATTGAGAGCAGATACTTGACTTTCAAATTGTTGTTGTAAATAAAAATAGGCTTATGTATACAGAATTTGGTTTTATTGAGTGCTTCTGTTTGAAAATCCTCTAAACTAATAATTTTCAAAACTTATAAAATGTATCTCAGGTGGGAAACATTATTTATATTGGTAACGAAATTGGAGTAGGCAAAAAGAAAGTACTTAGATAATTATGTAGTCAAAACTTCTTACAATAGATGATACTAAACTGAAATAAAATTATAAATATCAATTGATCACCACTTACGACATAATTATAAATACAATATAGCCTTCTTTAAACCTATATAAAACACATTGCTTACATTCCAAGTTTCGCCGTATTATATCTCACTCTATTTCATCAAAAAATAAAAATAACAACAAAAGTAAGTAGACATAATGCATCACAGTACAAATAACACATAAACAAACCAATATGTATGTCACCAGCAAAGTCTACAAGCATACACAGTATAGATGCAATTTTCTGTCAAATCCATGCAAATCGAGTCATGGTGTTTGTCAATCCAATCAACCGTAAGTTACCCATTTAAGGTCTAGAACAGTTCAAAAACCAAAAATAAGTAAAAATGTACAACTTACGGACTTTGCTGGCTACATAATCATAACAATCAACTTAAAGAACGAACTTATCTCTTATAATAAAGTATCTGTAGCACATTTCACACAGAATAAATCGATACATTTTACAACAGTTATCTAATACTTCAAGTATGAATACTGTAGTAATGAAATAGACATATTTTTCTGCAGTAAACTGGTAACACTGAAAAAAGAATATAAATGAACACTTTATTTTGAATGATTGCTTTATATACTGGTTACTTATTTCAGATATGTTTATTTGATGAGATTCACTTACTATAATTAAAAACGATATGGTTAAATTAAAGTAAGATTCGATTTATCCTAACTACATACTCAACTTGAAATTCATGAGACCAAAAATTAAGTCAAATTAGTCCTAGTTCTGTGTAATATATTTAATTCCAATGTAGTCATGATCAATGTTTAACCGCAGGTGCTACAGAATATTTCAGTGGTAGTTCGAGGATTTATAATAAATCTTCGCCAAGCTTCTGCATATAACTTTTTAAGTTCTCTTGTTGCAATGTTTTTATAAAACTGAACAAAGCAAGTAAATATAAAATCACAAGACAAGTCACTACTGTCACAGCAACTGTTTTTTTAATAAATCTACATTAAACCACTATAATATAATCTAATGTCAAAATCTTATGGATGGAGCCATTACACGATGAATTAGGTATATTAGTTAGCAGAAATGGGATGAAATGCAGTCTCAATTAATTCGATTTGATCACTGGCTTTACTTATCACAAAAGTAAATGGTACGCGAAGACAACATAACGTGTTAGTAAATATAAAAGTTTTCTATGAGATTCTTTAAAGTAGAAATTATATCGACTACCTAAACTCTCTTTAGTTTCTATAGTTACGCGACTCTAGTATATAGTTATTAGTAATGTTTTTTTCTTTGGATGTGTGTAGTTTATAACACAATAACGAACGTTTATAGTGTCGTGATTGTTGTTATGTTGAGGGCATGTTCTGGGTGAGGAAGCCTGAGTTGGGGCCGCCAATCTCTATAGACTGTCCGGACGCTATCGAGTCGGGACTCTGTAGAGAGGCGCTGTACACAGGGTTCATGGGAGTAGTCCCACCGGCCTCGAATAATGTGCTGTCGTATACGCTGTTGCTCTGCTGAAAAACACAAATATTTGTGCATCAGATTTAAAATGATCAAGAGAGATATCGCAATTTAAACTGAGAAATTAAGATAGCATAAAATACATAGAACATTGGCGACATTAAAATCCAGATTCTGTTAAATTCAAAGGAGTCTATTGGAAGGGACAAAATAAAGTGATAGGAGGAAACAAAAAATATATATTTGAATATTACCTGATAAATATAATCGGAATCTGTTTTAAGTGAGCTGAAACTCTGCTGGTGCGGCAACGAAACCTGATCTTCGTCCATAGGCTCATCCATTTGAGCCTTATACGAGAACATGATGCTCGGTTGAGAAACACTGGAAAGACAAGTCAAAAATTAACAATATGCATAAAAAGTCCTAACGACAACAAACAAGATAATAATAGGAGACAAGATGTTCCTATAATTGGAAAATGACGTCAATTTATGCGTCATGTATCAAATAAGTACGTTTAAAGTCCTTTAAGTAAATAAGATAAACAAATGAAGTGATTTATTGCTTAATTAGCTTCTTCCCGCGATTACATCCGTAAATAAAGAACTCATAAAGGCTTCACCCTTATCAAACAACAAACTAGGGTTCACTTTTCAACCTTATCAAATTTCATCAAAACCTTTTACAGAGTAGAAATATTACAAACAATCACAAAACAA
This sequence comes from Helicoverpa armigera, assembly GCF_030705265.1. Taxonomy (NCBI): domain Eukaryota; kingdom Metazoa; phylum Arthropoda; class Insecta; order Lepidoptera; family Noctuidae; genus Helicoverpa; species Helicoverpa armigera. The sequence continues at coordinate 5,160,908 of NC_087134.1, read as the reverse complement.
ACAAACAATACTTATAACAGAATTTCCGTCCATTCATACAAAATACGCATTACCCACCTGAAGAATTCGCTGAGGAATGTGTGGTAAACCAATGGAGTGTAGAGGGAGAAATACAGCCAAGTTGTGACGTCAACGACACATAAGCCTGACTGCATGTTACCCCACGCGAGGAGGCCTGCGCCGACGGCCTGCGTCGTGTCTAGCAGTGCCAGTAACAATACGTAGATGTAGAATGACAATTTCGCTGGAACAAAACAGGTTTTATTTAAGTTATGCTAAAATCTGGCCGGGGTTACCTGGGGCCTACGTAGTGAGAGAACTAGGTACCTACTTTCAACAACCGGATAAAAGTTAGCCTGTATGTATTTTGACATATGTATAAGCTGCACTAGCTGTTCTCGACTTCCGAAGGAACTACCCGCACTCAAATAAAAAGTAGGCTTCCTCAGGGTCTGGGCTACATTACGAATATCTAAATATAATAGAATATCTAAACCTACCAATTTTAATTTAAATCGCTTCAGCAGTTATGCCGTGAAAGCCGTCCAAAAGGACAAATTAACTTTCTCATATTATTAGTAAAGATTGCAGCCAAGTTTCCTAAAAATCTGTGCAGCCCTTTGCACGTGAATAAGTTACAAATAAACAGACTCCCAAACTTTCACCTTTATAATATTAGTGTGGTTTCATATTGTTGGCTGGTAAGTTTGTTTATTATGGTGACCTACATAATACGTAAGGCCATTAGCATAAAGTTGCATAAGTTGACGCGCGCAAGCTTCTTTTAGTATGGAACAGACTTTTAAAAGAACATGGAAATTTATTTGCTGTTTACATCTTTATCAAGAAGTCGTCAATATGTTAGGCGTGAGAAACATATTAATAGGTTTTAGATATATTCTGTAGGTTTCAATATTTGACTTGAGATGTGTCATAAAATTAACAGCTCTATAGATAAGACAATCCAGATATCCTTCCATTAAAATGCTAGCTGTTTCCCTGCGGTTTCACAAGCGTCCTGGGAGAAGTTCTTCCCATGCCATATTATTGCTTATGTTAGTTGTGGATAATCCATCTTCCCAACAGTGAAGATTTTTTAAATTGGTTCAGTAGTTTTGGAGCCATTAGAGTACAAAAAAAAATATTTATTAAATGTATTAGTTTAGAAATATATCAGGTACAGGTTTGTTATACTCGTTTTCCTGTTACCTAGCTATGTTATATTCTTGCATTATGGAAGCCATACATAAAACATTCACAAGTTTGAGATGGCATAAATTAAATATTGTTATGAGTCATTATGTTGTTTACATTTGTATATTATTCATATTTAAAATGTAATAAAATCATCTTACGATTTTTACAAAATGTTACTCTAAGTTTGGGTGATAAGGTTCATTTTACAGTGACTAGCTTAGAACTGAAGCATGCAATACTATATTTGTATAAAGGCACCTACAAATCTATTCATAAACAAGAATAAATTATGCTTGAGAACTTTTCTATCATGAAAATCTAGGTCCTTAAAAACGAAAAAAAAACATTAAGCATAAAATGAGACTTACAGCCAATTAAAAAGGTTGAATTAATTAGCTTTCTGAATATTGGTTGATTGCATTCCCCTATACGTATTAAAGAGACAATCATTAATCAAAGATTGCATAGAGAGTATAATATAATGACAATGTTCCGAAACTGGCCTTCAACAAAAGATCCAAGTCACAGCATTCAACAGAGGTTCAATGACTTTGATAATAATAGTAAATCTACAGCAACAGTGTATTAAGGCTGTCATATAAATTAACACTTTCTGTGTCATACTGCAGACTTGCAGCAAACCAATATTGAATGGACATTTTTTTTTAAATACAGATCATTCAATTTTTTTGTGAAACTGGCCATCAATCTTGTTCCTTATTCTCTTAATCTGAAGAGTATCAAATGTTGTGTACAAAAGATCATTGGATGGTTTGACAACACACTCATGACACATTTGAAAGACATCTTCAATTATAAACAACACTATCTTAACAATAAATTATTGACTGCCAGCTACAGTTGCATAATTTATGGTGCATAAAACAATAAGTGCTGATAATAGAAAGAGGAAACAATTCTCGTATAAACTCCTTGCTATTAAAAGGCTATAATAGCACTTACAAGCAATTTGATATAAAAGAGTAAAAGTAATAAAGGGAGAAAATTATCATCTAATGTTATGAGCTTTTTATTTTATTGAGGGATTGCTGTTTATAATATTGTAAGCATTCCATATTAATTTAATTGCATGTTATAGTTAATTGATCAATTTGATAGTTATGATACCTATAGAACTAATTACTTAATATCATTAAAACAGATATAATACTAAATATTAGGTAATCAAGAACTTACTTGGTAAAGCAAGATATTCCCTCAGCGGTATCCATGGCAATAGCAGTATTAAGAAGTAAATGAGGGCAAAGACTAAGGATGATGTGAACCAGAATAGCATCCCACCGTGTCCAAAGAGGTCATAATCTCTTGTGTCAACATGGAACATGTCATCTGGCATAGCTATCTCAAGTGTGCCTTGTGAGACTGTGAAGGCAAGGGATAGCAGCGATGTAGCCAGTAACACATATCTTATACTGCTGCGACTATCCAAGTGGCCTGAAATTGATATATTTTAATAAGAATGTGGTTCTCATGGTTGAACATAAAAATAAATAACAGTAATCTCAAAAGAGTGTCAACAATTGTTGTCTGAGACAGTAAACTAGAACAAGATTAGTCATACAGCAAAAAACTGAAGGTTAGAAACTTACCAAAAGCCAGACCAAATATCACAACACTCATCTCTGTAGCAAGCAGGAAAAACCGTACCATGACCCATAAGACCTTGTCCACTAGACCCCCTAGTGGCACTGACGCGTTCACAGTCATGGACACAGCACACCGCACCAAGCTTATGATCACATTGCCCCATACCAATGTGTAAAACGTCAAGAATATAGGGCTGCTTGTAGCACGCAATTTCAACTGAGCCTTGTTAAATCTTACCACTAAGAATAGCACAAACAATGCGTTTGGTATCAAAATAATTAAATCCCAAATACGGACCCTGTGAAACAACAACAAGGTGAGCACATAAACGCACAAAAAAAAATACCAAGGACACACAAAACATTTACGTACCTTGAGTTATTTATCTCGTAATACAAAACATATTTACAAAACGTGTCCTCCGTAACGGGAGGAAAATCTGACCCATTGGTACCATACATCTTTTTAATCTTCTAATGTTTTGCCATTTACTTAGTTACGGAAGCGTCTTGAGCCCGTGGCAGCATTACTCCAATAATCAAGTTATTGGAATAGGCCACCGTTACGTCAACTTAGTCCTAACATTATAAACATATAGGTACGCTATGACTGCACTATTAGTTCGTTAGCTTTCTAATTCAATTTACAATGACGACACTAACAAATAATCACACCACAAGATGTAGTATTGTGTAAAAGAATTCTTTTACGTTCATTCGCTTCGCCTTTTTGACTATAAGTTTTTTTTTACATTGACAATAAATAATTTGACGTAAAGAATATTGACAGTCACAGCCATGTCTGCTAAGTACCATAAACTAGAGGAGGTCTATACTTTATCCGGGTCCACATGCTCCGATACTCTTGATCCGGGTCATAGAAGCTAGTGTTATGGTATGTACAACCTCTTTGGTTAGGTATGTACATAGCTGGAAAATTGATAGAAGTGTGTAAAAAAAAAAATGAAATGTCAGTTGTTGTTGTAAAAAGCTTGATATGTGTGAATTTATAAAATTAAATATATAATTGGACTCTCTTGAAGACTTTAAGACTTTTAGTATCCATTTGACGTCGGAGGATTTTTATTCCACAAATTACGCATCTGCATTAGGTTACGGGCCAGCGGAAAATCTTTCCCGCCAATATGGAAAATTTTACTACTAAAATTCAAATTGGTCAGCTCAAAGGCAGTGAAAATTGGGCTACATGGAAGTATAAAGTTTCCATTATGTTGCGTGGCACAGAAGGCGCCATGGAGGCAGCAGAAGGAAAGCTTCGGAAGCCGATTTTAGGAACAGGCGATGGTGCAGTGATGGCCTATAACTCAGAGTTATTGAAGTATAGGAAGGCAGACAGCAACGCCCTGCTCATAATGACGAGTAACATGACCGAAGAGACGCTGATGAAAGTCATGAGGTTCGAGACAGCACGTGAAGTCTGGGAGGAACTTCATAGATTATTTGATGGACAGTCCGAAGATCGAGCATACACGTTATGCATGCAGTTTTTTAGCTACAAAAATAGTTCAGAGGATGTGTCGACAATGATGTCTAAACTGAAAAACATCTGGAACAATTTGAATGCCGAAATTTTGAAGACTGATCCGAATATGAAGTTACCAGATATGTTTTTGATTTGTAAAATTTTGGATTCCCTCGATGAAAAATTTTTCAACTTCAAATCCAGCTGGATGCTGTTGAACAAACAGGAGAGGACCATAGACACACTAACAGCACAACTCTGTGGGTACGAGAGGGCACTAGGTGGTCACAAAGAAGAGACTGAAGAAGTGCTCGCCTCTACCTCTAAGCCGCAGCTAAAAGTAAAATCCAGAGACGAGAATTTGAGGTGTAGGTACTGTTCACAAAAGGGACACCGCATCAAGAACTGCAAGGAGTGGATCCAAGATGGCAGACCGAAGAAACCACCTTCACAGTCTACGTCGACGAAGCAGCAGGTGCAGAATATTACGCTAATGATATATACTTGCTCAGAGGATAAAGATGCAGAACATTGGTATGTGGACAATGGTGCCACAACTCACGTAACCAATAGGGAAGATATATTCATCAATTATGAGGACTTTGGATCGAACCACACCGTAACGACGGCAGACGGCACCGTAGTTCCTGCAAAAGGGAAAGGGTCTGTGGTGGTTGAAACAAATGTTAACGGCAAAATTATGAAACTTACCCTAAGTGATGTCTGGTACGTGCCAAAACTGACGAAAAATCTGTTATCTATGTTAGCTGCACAGGACAAACTGCGAAACAGTACATTTATTTCCACAACTAAAGAGTGCAGATTGGAACTAAATGGTCAGGTTATTGCAGTAGGTAACAGGGAACATAATGGTGGACTGTATAAGTTACAGATGAAGACAGTTCTACCGAGTAAACCTGTACAAATTAATGCTGTTGATCCATCATGCTTACTCCAGCTATATCATGAGAGGTTTGGTCACTAGAATAAGAAATACATTAAAGATCTTGTTAAGAGGGAACTGGGGATTAATCTAAATCTAGAGAGTGATATACAGTGCGAAGGATGCATCTATGGTAAAGCACAGCGACTGAAGTTTGGCAAGAGAGAACGAGCTAATATGCCTGGAGAGCTGGTACACGCTGATGTATGCGGACCATTCCCGGAGAGCTATGGCAAACATCTCTATTTTGTTCTTTTTAAGGATGATTACTCCGCGTTTCGTCACGTTTTCTTCATTCCCAACAAAAGTGAAGTAAAGGACAAGCTTAGTCAATTCTTAAAAGAAGCTAAAAACGCTGGACATATAGTTAGAACATTATTGAGCGATAATGGTGGAGAGTTCGACAATAAAGCTGTCAGAGATATTCTTAACAAGCACGGAATAATCCAGCGACTCACGATGCCATACACCCCTGAGCAGAATGGGTGCGCAGAACGAGAAAACAGGACTTTAGTAGAAACCGCTCGATCATACATGCACTCGGGACAGGAGTTTCCACAAGCCTTGTGGGCAGAGCTTATTAATACAGCTGCTTATGTTCTCAATCGCACTGGACCCACTAGAGAAGCAGGGAAAGTACCGTACGAGCTTTGGTATAAGAAGAAGCCTAAGATCTCTCACTTGCGTGTAATTGGTAGTGAATGTTACTTCCACATCCCTAAGCAGAAAAGGAAGAAGCTACAGAAGAAAGCTGTTAAGGGCAGACTTATTGGGTACGATAACGACGATGGGTATCGCATCTGGAATGGAAAAAAGACCGAAAGATCTAGAGATGTCATATTTAGTTCAAGTATCGAATTAAGAATCCCAACTGCATTGCCAAGTCTTCAAGAAGAAATGAATTTACCACCAATTAATGAACCAAGTAGCAGTAAGACAGAGGGAGATTTCGATCTGATAGAGACAGAGGGAGTGATCTTATCGGAAGATGTGCCAACGCAGATAAGTTCACCAATAAGAGAGCCAGAAACTCGTGATAATGAGTCTAATGAACATGCTCTAGAGGGAGAATATAATACAGCTAGCAATGACGAGGCTGTATCAGGAGATCATGTTCAAGATGCTTCAGAAGCAGATCAAGTAGAAGAGTTCATTGATGCTCAAGAAGAGATAGAACCTGAAGTTCACAGGTATAATTTGAGAGACAGATCCACCCTGAGACCTCCACAGCGGATTAAGGATTATATCGGCCTGATTGATTCTGATTACTTTGGGAAGGACGCCTTGGGAAGAGAAGCCAGAGATGAGTGGCTGAAAGGCAGTTTCCAGACCTCGGCTCGTGGATTTGCAACAAAAGATTGGGATAAATTAGGCAACCAAATTCTTCTCATCAATTAGGGAAAGTGTTATGGTATGTACAACCTCTTTGGTTAGGTATGTACATAGCTGGAAAATTGATAGAAGTGTGTAAAAAAAAAATGAAATGTCAGTTGTTGTTGTAAAAAGCTTGATATGTGTGAATTTATAAAATTAAATATATAATTGGACTCTCTTGAAGACTTTAAGACTTTTAGTATCCATTTGACGTCGGAGGATTTTTATTCCACAAATTACGCATCTGCATTAGCTAGAGCCCTACGAGGAAGGAAGTTGTATTAATTAAAGCGTTACTATGAGTGACTTTCGTTTCCCTCAACAGACGTCAACCTGTAACGTGCACATTTTAGCAAGCACGTCCCTGAATATGGCTGACCAGCCTACGTATGGCTGGGTAGTACAGTCTCCAATCGTGTTGGATTATCATCCTGTCAAGCTATGTACACTTTCAAAATGAAAGCTAGTCTACGACCGATCTACCAGCGGGTTTCGGTGCCGTCCATTGTGCAACAGTTAATTTACACGTTGCTACATAAAAGGCTTGTTTTTGTATCTGGATATAAAAGGGAGCTACGGAGCTAGGCCAGCAGATCGGCAGGCACCGTCTACGGCTACTGACTTTCTTTCTGTGTACGGCCTATGAGAGTAGGTAAAGGAATAGAGATTGCAACTGTGTCTGCTTGTATTCTATAAAGACCATTTATCAAGGAAGGCTAATCTTATCCGGAAAGTGAAGTGAAGAAGCTACTAATTAAACATAATGTAGAATTGTAGATGTGAGAACAGACATAATAAAATCATTACCTTTTTGCTTTGCTGTGTAGTCGGGTAAAGTGCTTGTCTATGGCAAAATGTCATTTAATTATTTGAATTATCTTCTTTGTCAAATGTCAATGTCCATTGTCAGATTGTCATTCAAACATGAAGTATTCTTAGTTCTTATTCTGGTTAAAATTTTGATCTTTCATCCAGTTTTATATCCTTCCTAGATTTAAATCGCATAGTGAATAAAGATTATTGTTATTTATGGCCAAAAAATGAAAAAGCTGATTGATCGGACAGCGTGAGAGCATTCGGTGTTACATATATTTTAATAAAATTTCCAGGCGTTTATGTAATGCGCCTTGTGATTTTATCTAAAATATATCAAATCTAAGCTCTAAAATGTCGAGCAGATACAGATTTTTTTGGACCAAATTTTGCCGAGCATCCAGCTGTTTTAGATCTATTCAGAATAATTATTCAAGTATTCATGCTTCAAGGATTCCTAGGACAACAAAACCATTTATATTGGGATTTTCCCTATTCACTTGGCTCGGATTCGATAAAAAGCTAACTGCTGAAGATGAACTTGTTCACACCATTAAGCATTGCATTTTGTTTATACAGAAGAATGAATATGAAAAGGCTGAACAGTTACTTCATGTAGCGTTAAGACAAGCTCAACAGATTCATCATGAACTTGGAATCACTTATATTTACGACGTTATGGCGAATTTAGCGCTGCAGAGGGAAGAGCTAGACAAAGCAAAGCAGCTTTTTATTGTTGTAACACAAAGAATTATGGGAAATGGTACCTCAGAAGATGATCCTAGAGTGTTACATCTCAGTGTCAAATTGGCAAGAGTGTGCCATCTGAAGAAGGATTATACAACAGCTCAGTTGGGATTTGACTGGTGTTTAGAGAAACTGTATAAATTAGCAGAAACTGATCCTTCACCAAATACAAAACAGCTGCTATCTATGGCTGAAGATTGGTGCGGGCGTCTGTATCTAGACGTTGATAGGTGTGAAGATGGCCTTAAGCTTATGAAGAACTCCTTAGATAGGATGAAAGAGTTGCCTGATTTTGAGACAGAACATCTTGTGGTGCAACTGAATGACATTGGCACTGTGTGTGATCGTTTAGGTCAGACAGATGAGAGTATAAAATATTTCAAAGAAGCCATTGATTTGGCCAAGTCCCTGGAGATGGATGACTTAGGAACTATGTATGTTAATCTAGGAAGGGCATATCTAAAAACATCATTACTAGATGCAGCAAGGAAATCTTGTGGCCAAGCTTGGAAATTAGGAGTCCTCGCCAAAAATCAGGGTGTCAAACAAGAAGCTGAACTATGCATAAAACAAATAAACAATCTTCTTTAGACAATGTTTTATTTAAGAAAAATAGAGTTGGCATGTTTTCCTTATTGTAATATTGTATAACTATTGTGAACTAAATTAATAAAATCTCAATGTCCACCATTATGACAACGAAAATGTGGCACAAATTAATACCATGTTTTTTTTTTACTATAGTAAATACTTTGTGACGATTAAAGTCTTACAAAGTAAATATTGTGTGCATAATATTTTATTTATACAGCACTCTCCTTAGTGACACTGAAAGGTTCTGCCACTACTTCTGTCTTGGTGTCTACAATAACCACGTCTTTAACGGGGCGGTCATTGGCTGCGGTCACAGTCTTCTCAATCTTACGAACAACATCCTGTGAACAAACAACATTGTCAGTAACAATACAACAGAAAGGTCATTTACATTCCACGTGAATGGAGTTCCTTGAAATCCATATTTGTAATAATTTAACACCTGTTCAAATAATTTTCATTCCATTAACAGAATGCAACATAACATTATTCTGCAGTTCTTCAATTTTGATATTATTTTTAGGTAACAATTGGCTTTTCCATTTCTTAACACAACTGTGTGCCAATAATTTTTGTAGTTCATCATATTGACTATCAATATGGTGGCACTATAGCCAACTTAGAGCAAGCAAAGCTACTAGACCTGAATTTATTGTACACAGTAAATATTCTTACCATGCCTTCCAAGATTTTTCCGAAGACTACGTGTCTGCCATCAAGCCAGGGAGTCTTGGTGGTGGTGATGAAGAACTGGGAGCCATTGGTGTCTTTACCAGCGTTGGCCATTGACAACCAACCAGCGCCATAATGACGGAGCTTGAAGTTCTCGTCTTCGAATCTTTCGCCATAGATGCTACGTCCTATTAATTAAAGAAATAGTGTTAATACAATTATGTATTAAAATCATACTAAATTAAATTCTTACCAAAACAACATACAATATCGTGATATTTAATTATATATCAAGGATCATCAATATTTTATAAGCTAAAACTAATTATTTAAATAATCATAGTAATTTATAATCTTTATTTGACAATAACAAGTAACTGTGTAACCAATTATAATGGTAACTGCAAAACTAATTGGAAGTTTAACAACACAATTTTAATGGCTACTGGAAATGGATGAAAGGATAACATGTGTATAACAATGGCCATTGGTGGCATTTCAAGACCTATTGTTGTTTCAACCATTGTAAAAGTTCTTAGGCTGAAAGGCAATGAAAACTGTAATGTTTGTCAACATTTCTGTTTCCAGTAACTTACCGCCAGTTCCGTCGCCTTTAGTAAAGTCACCTCCTTGGATCATGAAGTTATCGATGACTCTGTGGAACTTGCTGCCCTTGTAACCTTCACCCTCGGGCTTCTGTGCCAACTGGAAGAAGTTCTCAGCTGTCTTAGGGACAGTCTTTCCAAATAATCCGATGACAATGGTGCCGATGTCTTCATCACCCATTTTCATTACGAAACTGACCTGAAAATATAAGAATAATATGTCATTAGTGATTTATTTAAATAGTATAGTAAAAGGCATATACCCTATAGAATATGTATAATATTGCAGAAACAAAATACCAATATTTTTTTGATTTTCAATATCTATTTATTTATCACTAGCCGTTTTCCCGCGTTTTCACCTGCGTCCCGTAGTAACTACTGCCCGTACCGGGGTAAAATATAGCCTATGTTACTCGTGAATAAAGTAGCTTTCGAATGGTGAAAGAATTTTTAAAAACGGTCCAGTCGTTTTTGAGCCTATTCATTACAACCAAACAAAGTTTTCCTCTTTATAATATTACTATAGATACATTTATATTTTTTAAATATCAATTATAGACAAAAACATTTTCGAATCTTACTTTATTGTTGTTCAGATAAAGAGAGATATTTTATTTTTATATTGTCATATTGATTCTAATATAATGTTATACAAGTAATATTTGGAATTTAATCTTGAAAATATAAGATAAGGATTATTAAATTTTAATGTTCTACCTACGATAATATAATTTATGATTAGTTACTGTGATTGGATTTTTTATGTCAATTGCAGTTGAATAAATAATAACTAATTTCGAAAGGTACATGATAAGTCGGAAGCACATATTGTGTTTATCTTGCACACATCCTCTAGTGATTGACATGGAGATCAAAGTTGACATTCCTCTTATCTCATTGATAGAACTATCAATTTCATAACAGTAATTTTAAAAGTTCCTATGAATATCAGGAAAGTTCCAAACTTGATAATGATGTTTAGTTTAACAATTACCTAACAAAGAAATTAATAACTACCCTCTTTTGTTTGGACCTTCTTGAACATTAAACTCTTGAGTAGTTAATAAATATGTATTTGAAATCTTTTTCACCAAATAGCTGAGTTTCTTTTTATTGTTTAACATGAATAGTCGTCCAACAAAAGCATTTCAGAGATGCACATGTGCACGATAAATAACTACAGCATTGTTATAAACATTCCCTAGACATTACAATAATGTTGAAACATGACTGCCTTGTAGAAGATGGACATAAACGTTGTCAAGCAGGATGTCACAACAATAAAATTAATTTGACTACATGCATTGAATATCAAAGAGCCATTACCTTTGGCTAACAAAAACTTGTAGCGTCATCACAAAAGGTCACCGACCGATCATCGGCAATCACGAACAACGAACTCTTGCCACTTTGTTGGAATGTATTATTATTACACCAGGGCTTCAATTGCACGACAATAGCTAGATAAGTAGACAACAAATACTAACCTTGTGAGTTACTTTAGGTCCCTTTGGAGCCTCCTCTGATTGTGCAGAGGAGATGATCAGGAGAAGACCAAGAGCTGCTGCAAAAGCGCTCATGATTAAAATAAGTTTTATCCTTTTCCTAAATATCTTTACGTTTTACCCTAGGCAGGGTGGAATCACACTTATTTCTGATTAAAATATTTGGACGGAGCGAAGTCTATCCTGCTTGCGTCTTCGCCGGCAAACTGGCAAATCGTGGGTTGTCGGCAAGTTACAAAAAATATGACAAAAACGAAAGATGATGACGATCTAGCGCTCGCTCACTCGTTTCCGTTTACACTTGTCAAATTGACAAAAGTCCACGTCATGTTAAAAGACCACAGATAATATGCTTTCACCACAGACAGTAATATTTATTATGATGCTCCCTAAAAAGATTTGTAACGCAACTATGCACACACGGCATAAGCGGTTTTATTAATGTCAAGTAATATTCGGCTCTTGAAAATTCTTTATCATGTGTAGTTGCCGGAGCGATATATTTCGTTAAACGGCCACAACTAATGCAGCGTGATTCTCGTGCCAGAGAGGCGACATAACAAAATTCGTAACCAAGTTACTATTCCATAAAAACACAAGATATTGTTCTATAAACGTATATTTTATCTATATTACCACTAAACCTAGAAATATTCCTCGCAGTTCCTAAAACCTGTCTATATTGAAAGTACGTTCAAGATTTGCAAGGGATTTTTCGGTATAGATAAAGGCCTAAGGGTCAATTCCCACTGAAAGAGCAGCGGCCGGCAGCGGCCGTAAGAGCACGGAAAATGTAAGAGCGCGGCGCCGCGCGGCCCGCCGCGCTCGCGCTCAATCCCTTGCAATTACGGCCGCTGCCGGCCGCTGCTCTTTCAGTGGGAATTGACCCTAAAAGTCCTTTCGGTCCTCTAGTCTACAGTAAAAACTTTCCTTCCATTATTTCAAATATAAATAACACGTAAATCATCGCTTAAAAATCGTATTTTCTATTGTTCTAGCACTTCTTCATATCATTATTCGGCACTTAGGTAAAGAAAGAAAATCACAATCCCGTCCTCCAAGTTGGAATTCGTCTGAAACGATAATACGATTGTGAACTTCAAATATTCCAAAATACCTACGTAAATTATTGATCGATGAACTTACAGTTTCTTAATGTTTTCAAGATTCAAATTCTTTGTTTCCACTTTCAAATCTTTACTGTTAACTCTAACATCCCATTGTTTCGTAGATTTTTTTAAGTTATCTAATGCTTGGTTTTTACCCTCTTCACTAGTCTCAGAGGAGTTTTGTATTTCATTTGTATAGTCTCCACTGCAACATTTTCTCCTATAATTGATAGACTGATCAACGAAATCGCTCACAATATCCAGATCATCTGAAAAACCAATTTTAAAAAATAGTCAAGTGTCCACTCGTGCAATAATGTTGGTAAATAAGTTAGCCATAATTACCGCTGCTATTAGTGTTACTGTTAATCTTGTGATTGATCACATTCGTTCGACTATTAGTCTTGGTTTGTGTAGACATATCTTTTATTCTCGGATCTACCTGTGGAAAAATACAACAAAACAACTATGCAATATGTGTTAAAGAAAAAAACTTCAAGTAGGTAATCAATGCAAAGGGCGTTTTCGTCCAGTTACTAAGACTATGTACCTTAGCAGATTTCATAACTTTTCTATTAGATCGCCATTTATCAATAGCTTTCTGCTGCCGTTGCTTAAGGTAGATAAACTTTGAGTACCATTTGAGGTGCGAGATGATTTCATCTTCACGGATATCTAAAAACATTTTTCATTAATATTTTTTGAAAGATAAAAGGACATATAGAATGGGGACCACTTGAATCACGAAGGAAGGAAGCATAGCGAAGATGCAATGAGGAAGGTAGGTCAAAGTGCACGGTAGGCGTGATCAGTTACTAGAGGACACAAACGAGCATCTTTAGGACGAAAAAGCAGAAGAAGAAGAAACAATCACTAGATATAACGTAAAAATAAATAACCGAATAGTTTTGGTAAAAGATCCCGCAAAAATGAATTTAATATAGGAGTAATTTCCATCTGCCCATCAGTTTCATCATAAACGACTTCATTTTGATTCTCAAAATGTTTTTTCCAATGATTCACAAATATATTATGGTGGTATTCATCCCAGCCTCCGTATCGATTTACACTATTCTGCATAAAATCTTGGAACTCTTGGACTTCCTTAAAACAAAAAAAAAATGAAAATCACACAATAATTAAATTCCTGGGACTTATAGAAATATGTTAATAGATCACATGGTTGCTAGGTACACCGGTTTTTAACCAGGTGTGACCAAAAACCCCATGTCACTTACCGGACACTTAAAAGGGGATGTCCTAATGGTTTTTACAGGACTTGGCACAATTTCATTGTACTTAGCCGTTTGTATTCTTGGCCTTGGCTGTCTCTTTATTTTACTAATTATAATTGGCTCTTCGTTTATCTGTAAGAAAAATATTAACTTTTAATTCAAATAAAATTATTAATGGTATTAGCTTGGTAGTTTGTTACTTACAGTCGTATTCAGGTCTTGTTCTTCAGAGCTAAGACGTGCTAATTCTGACTGCAAATGAAACTTGAATGCTTTGATACGATTTTCTAACTCAATGGTATTCTTTTTAACATCTTCAATGTCTGAAATGAGTAAAACCACAAAAATAAGTACACAGAACAATAATTATACATTAACTATTAATAATTTGTACTTACCGATAGTTTCCAACATTTCCTTGGAAGATGTGCTTGTCTTGATATCTTGGAATAACAATCTTATTTCTCTAAGCGTATTTTTATTTTTTCCTGCAAAAGCTTTGAATTCTGAAAATGACGAGTAACTTGTTGCCTCGTCTGATAAACATTTTTTTATATTTTGAAGAAGAAGATGTTCCTCAACTTTCAACCTTTTCATTTTAGCCGATAAACTTAAGGTCTGTGGCACATTTGAAGCACTGCTGCTAGACTTTGTAGATATTAGATCCATTTCAAAATATTTAGAAGCTCAATTGTGCAGAATAATCTCTGTTGGAATTGCTATCGATCAAACTTGCTTGTTAAATATTTTGATTTTACCGCTAAGCTAACAACCAGCATACTTTGACTTATATCATCATTGTTGCCAGAAAAAAAAACAAAAATCGACTAATTCGAAAACTGCAATCATGTCGTATTGTTCACATCACTATTCAACATACAGATAAAAAAGTTTATCTTGACATTACATTTAGTTTTCATCATTCTGATTTGAACGGAAAGCAAATTCTGGCTAAAAAGTGAATTTTATGGAATGGAAAGTGAAATTTCAGGGGAATATTCTTGAAATACATAAAAATGTTCACTCGCACCAGACTGTTTTTCTCCAGGACTCTTCCTTTGCGCGTTAGTGTAGTTTGTTGAATACTTATTTACATAATAATTTTCGTCTATGTCGTATTATCGTACTTAACCTTACAATTGCTGGATTGTTTTCAGAATGTTTTTAGCTTGGAATATCAAAACAATGGTAGATTTTTGTACAGCATTACAGCCGCAAGAAGTCGTTCTACTACCCCGCTTAATACGATTGTAATGTTCGTTCCTCAACAAGAGGTATGATTAAATTTAGTATGTTATGAACTTAAACAAATATTAAATGCCGTGACCAATTTCAATCATGTAGCAGCCTTCCCATGTTAAATTTAATACTCTTTTCAAGAAATTTCGGCACGTTACTTATGCTTATTACAAATTGCATCATTTTTCTGTTATAAACAAAAAAGTTTTTAATTTACAAGTGAATAATTTCAGGCATGGATTGTGGAACGAATGGGAAAATTTCATAGGATTTTAGAGCCTGGACTGAATCTGCTGTGGCCTATAGTGGATAAGATAAAGTATGTGCAGAGCTTGAAGGAAATAGCTATAGATGTTCCAAAACAAAGTGCCATCACCTCTGACAATGTGACCCTCAGCATCGATGGAGTTCTTTATCTTCGTATTATTGACCCTTACTTAGGTAAGACTCAAACTTAATTTCTTTAGATCCAAAATTCATTAATATACAAACAGAACAATCATGTCAATTATCATGTCCTGATTATAGCTTCAAGATTTGATTAATTTGATAATTAAATAAAACTCTTAATCATTCTCTGTGTGAGGGGAGCCTGTGACCAGCAGTGAGACGATAAAAAGCTGAAACGTAATTCCATTATTCATTTCAGATAGATTATAAAATGTAGTTATAAGTAAAGATTTTTATTTCTGAATGAAAATTATTCTTACATGTTTCTGAATAAATTGATAAATTACATTGTCATTTACTATATAAAGCTAGATTTATATTATAAAGTGTGACAATTATACATATCAGTTATATATAATTCCAGCATCATACGGTGTTGAAGATCCGGAGTTTGCCATCACACAACTTGCTCAAACAACTATGCGTTCCGAACTTGGTCAGATTTCGCTCGACAAAGTGTTCAGGGAGAGAGAATCTCTGAACGTGGCTATTGTGGATGCTATCAATAAGGCCAGTGAAGCTTGGGGTATCACATGTCTTCGTTATGAGATCCGTAAGTTATAGAATTCACAGCAAATTTTTCAATAATCAGTAAAATTCTATCAGAGAACTATATATGGTGATTTGACGTAATTACGTCACAAAAGTTGTCAGAACGTCAACCATAGTGTTCAGATAAAAGGAGATTGGGCAAGAATGTATGAAGTTTGGTCCAAATGTCCACCACGAACGAGACCTATATAATTAAATAGTCCACTTAATTTAGAGCAACTTTTACTAAGAAAGTAAAAAAAAAAACAATGCCAAAAAAAAGTTATAGCCAAAAATGTATTCTTAATTTTCGGTACTTTTTGTATGTTATCATTATTATTTTTTATTTTATTCCACTTCCATTTCCGAACTTTATCTAAAACTAAGATGAGTAAGACACATTTGCATATAACCAACCCAGTTTTTGCCCGATGGATGTACGAATCACTAACCAATTGAGGCACCAGAAGTGCTTGAATATACTCAGCGGTGCCTGGATCTAAGAAAGAAAGTTCGATGTAACTGGTGGTGTCTTCTCTCTAATATGAACCATTCTATTTTGTCAGAAGTCACAGAAAGTACGAAAATCGAACATCACGAAAAGTAATTGAAAAAATGAAATTGATTAAATCTATAAAATGTTTTATTTGATTTTGCTATAACTTTTTTCTAGCATTATATTTTTTTTTACTTTCATAACAAAAAATGTTCTATATTTAACGGGCTATCTAGCCATTTAGGTCTCGTTCGTGGTGGACATTTGGACCGGAATCGCCCATTGTCCTTTATCTCACTGTTGAAAAATCTGCCTTTGATAAAAGAATAAAAATCTTTGTCATTTTAGGGAGCAGCTTAGCATAGCTAAGCATGAATATTGTGCATTGAATGTGTAGAGATAATATTGAAGATTGCATCATTATTTTTAGCAACTATTTTGTTTGCAAAATATTTGTATTGTAATATATTGCAATTGATTGTAAAGGCTGTCCCATTTGTCTTAACCCTAAATTGAGTTTGAGGAAAAATAACTTATACGTGAAATCAACATGAGTCACTGTTTCCAGAATTATGCATAAAAAAAACTGTAGTATGACCACCTATTTGTATAAGCACTTTATTTAGTGTCTTTTTGCAATTTATTTTTGTAGTAAATTTTATTTAAATAGTATAGGCTGACAGATAGTTACTTTCCCATTTGTCATATTAAAATGAACAGCAAACAGTAGACCTTTATTTACCTAAACAAAATACACATGTTCCTAGGGGATATAAAGCTGCCGACGCGAGTACACGAAGCTATGCAGATGCAAGTGGAAGCTGAACGGCGGAAAAGAGCTGCCATCTTGGAGTCCGAGGGAGTCAGAGCTGCAGACATTAATGTTGCTGAGGGCAAGCGCCAGGCTAGAATATTGGCTTCAGGTAAACTTTTACAATTACCACAAAAGTGCGGCCGGTTGACGCTTGTCTTGACCAAAAGGCTGGCTATTACGTTGGACGAAAGATCAGCATGGCGATCCAACGAGGCCATGCTGCAAGCCACTTGGGCATGCTCCCAGTCGACAGCGATTAGACGATAGAACAGGTTTTCATTTTAATTTACAATATTTTATAGGTGTATGTCATGAACATACTTTACCAGTAGTAAGTCAAGTTACTTGTGTGTGAGTGTAGGCTATATTATACTGTGACGCGTTACGGGAAAAACGGATAGTTGTTTCTACTATAGTTCTTCAGTCTTTCTTAAAAGGGTTTACTATAAAATGTGTAAGACAGTTTTTTGTAAAAATATTTTTTTATTCACTCATGTATATTCCTATTATTTCAGAGGCTGAGAAACAAGAACAGATAAACAAGGCGTCTGGTGAAGCTCAGGCGATGCTTGCCGTCGCGGAGGCGCGGGCGCAAGGGCTCAAGCTAATTGGAGGCGCGCTTGCTCAACGGGTGCGTACAATTTTTCGAAAGAAACTGATTTCGAATTTCCCATGATATTTTCTCTAACGGCCGTTTCCAATATACGATCTATCTGTATATCTGGTATGTGTTCAATGTTAGAAATCAGGAAAATCTACAACATGTTACTCCTATTTGATTGCGTGCGTCATGCGTGTATTGACATATTGTTAACTATTAACTGTTAGGGTTTCCCAATGTTTTTCGACCTATATTTGTAAATTACATTGCAGATACAACTTTAATATGGGTAATCTATGCATAAAAAAAGGTCTGAAATTAAATGGTTGAAGTATAAGATCTGTGTTCACAGGATAGCAAGCATGCTGCATCACTGACCCTGGCTGAGCAATATGTGTCGGCGTTCAACAAGCTAGCGAGGACGAATAACACTCTCATCTTACCCGCGAACGCTGGAGACGTGTCCAACTTAGTTGCACAGGTATTTCATTATAATGGCAATATTGATTTCAGCCCATTTCATTGGCAGTTGCTGGGGAGTTGGTTGCGTCACATCTTCCCAGCAAAAATACGTAGGAAGTGGTGAAAAGTGGGCACTTTGGTGGCTGTAAATTTTAAAGATCAAAAAATGCTGTCTAGCAGCCAAGTTTGAATAAACGATTTTGAGTTTTTTTTTTTAGTTTGAATTGTATTCTTTTTCTACTTACTAATTTGTACGTTCTTTTCAGGCGATGTCAATATATTCAACAGTGACAGCACACAATGCACAAACGAAGACAAAGACACAGCCTGAAATCACAGAGTACGAGGAGCCTCTAGTCAAAATTAATGCATTAACAGAAAAAGGTTCCACCTTGGCAGGCCCAGCCTTGAGCAACGTCGACGACTCCTTAGCAGAATACTTCTCAGATGACGAAGAAAGAGAAAAGGCGTTAAGAGCTCACAAAGAGAAGAAGGACTACCACACGCAACAGTTAAATAAACTAGAGAAAATAGAAAAGGAAACATAGAACTATTACATTAGCAACCTTTCTCAAAATAAGATTGTCTCTGCATTTCAAATGTAGCTACGAAACTTTGTTGTGTAACTTGGTGCATTGGGGATGACAAGTTCTGAATGAAAACTAGACAACTGCAATAAAATGCATTTATTTTCATACATTGTACAATACAGTCAGTTCCAAGTGTTATAAAATGTTAATGTACAGATATGCAATATTTTTAAAACAAATCATATCTCATTAGTTGGTCATCTTAAGTTATTTATTGTGAAATAACTCTGGAGAAAATAAAAATAAACTTAAAAAATATAAAAATATTTATTTTCTTCACCACAACAATCTAGGTGTAAGCTAAATATCTAGCCAAAATTTCGAACATAATAAACATAAGTCTCATATCATAAGCTTCTATTAAGTTTTATTCTAAATCTTATATGAGCCACATTTACGATATATTAGGCTGTTAAATACAAGGTTAGATGGAATGTTATCTGAACTGAACGGACCTTATCGAACTATTTACGTTACTTCTTATTCTTTTTTAACAGTTCAATGAACTTGACCCTACATTACTATTTTGGCTGAGAAGATTCAAATGTACGTTAGATACGATATTGTAAACAATATCTCTTTTTATCGACGAAGAATTGTAGGTGCAATAACAAGTGCCACTTTTTTAAGGCTTCAGGTGAATAAATTTGCAGCATGCATCTTGTCAAACCAGTTTGACTTTGATGCATTATTTATTTGCAGTAAAGGCCAATAGAGGAAGTTTATGATTTATTCTTCCTTAAACAATATTACAATCAAAAATATATTTTTGAACAAGAAAAATGATAAAAAATTAAAATTAACAACCATTGAAACTTAACAACTATTGTTCCTTCGAGAAACAAAAACAAATTAATTTGAATGATTTTCTTATACTCTCCAAAAAGAAAAACTTTGCAGTTGATATGAAAAGAAAACTTTGATATATAAATAACTGAATATAGTTGAAACCCAACATGTACAAATATAAACTTGTTTACCAAAAGGTTCCTGCTACTTACATTATAAAGATGGAATATTTATGAACTCTTAAGCCTTAAATACAAATGGTGATAAATTCGATGAACACATGATACATAATTTAGTAACAAACAAAACAAGTCAAACCTGTGTAATAAGGATTTTAGATTTGTATCTTTCTAGGATATTTTGACGATTTTATCTCTTTGATTGAAGAAGCTGACTGAACCTTCTTCTGGCTGGTTCAAGTTTGATGCTGCTGGCATTTTGTGCAGACTTAGGTATGACGCCGATAGGTCTGTGCCGTCGAATTGTCGCAAATGAATCTATAAAAACAGTAAAAATAACATCAATGTACAGAATGAGAAATCTGTGACATTTCATTTAATCAAAAAGTAATTTATTGGCCTGCTGCATATTGAAGCAAAAATATGCACGGTTCACCATTGATTTTGTATTGTCTTATAATACTAGTATGGTAAAAACATAATTATGATACTCACTAATAAATGCAAGTTAACTTCATCACTTCTGCTCAAATAGGGAAAGTTGCCACCACTTTTTAAATGAGCCAGTTTAGCTTGAGGGTATGACTTGTACAGGTCTTCTCGTACTCGAGAACTTAGGGCACATTCATCCCAAACATCCATTACAGTGATAGGCATGTTGACGAGTGCTTGAGGTTTTATGTAACAAGGTGTGCAGTTCAAAGTTAGTCTTGATGCTAACTCTGCTTGGTTTAAAGATTCCAGCTGAAAATAAATACAAGTTCTTATTAAATGGAAAAAATTAAATATGTAACAATTTTTACTTTTAATTCTCAGATAGCTTCCACCCATGGTTACACAGGCATCCCATTGGAATACTAATTCATATGTATGTATGCAAAATTTAGGCTCATTTTATAAAACAGTTAAACTTTGGTTGAGGAAAAAATATTTAAATCCACAAACTTTCATATTTACAATATTTGTAGGATATGCTTGTCTATTTTGGTGTCGAATAAATTAATCTCATTTAGATAAGAATCAATCTGCGTCTTAGAATGTGGTTTCTAACATAAGAACTGGAAATTAGTTACTAGACTACAATATTAAGTTACAAGATTTTGTGTTGTTAGATTTGTATAATGTTACATTACTGCTCAACAGAGTGGAACAGGAGTATCAATAACAATGTTGCAATAATTTTTGCAAGAGTTTGGATAAATAATTAAATACTTACTCTTTCAACCATAAAATCAATAGATTCTGCCATTCTTTTGTCAACTTTATCGGTTGTGAAATTACCCATGAGCATTCTTTTCAGGACTAATGATGGTAGGAGCCAAAAGAGGGCTGACGAGTCATGGTACTCAAATACTGAAGTGTCTGTGAAAGTGTTGCACAGGACAAGGGAAGCTACCCGAGGATAGTTACTTGTTAATTCAGCAAACTTCTGTGCTATGAATCCACCTAGAAATAAAATGTATATTACATCGCTATAATAATATTCCTTGGTCAAGTATGATATCCTGGTTAGAATGTAAAAATTATATGTACTGATAACTTATCATCTGTTTGTCACTTTGCTTCACTGTATGAACAATAGCTATGCATAGTAATTATTGTAATGTCTCCACTACACATTGATTTGTTGAGCTCATTATGGAAATTACTGTGATGACACATACTTCTGTACTTTCTATTTTCAAGCTTAATGTATTTACAATAGATTACAAATTAACTTGTGAGTACCAACCTAAGGATGCTCCGAAAATATGTACTTTGTCCAGTTCAAGGTAGTCAATAAGTCTTTTGAAGCCATCGCACCATTCCTTTATGTTCCAGTATGGTGGAGGTTCAGCGGCTATAACTCGAACCCCCCTTGAAGCGAGCCCCAACACTTGCTGGTAGAACACATCGGCAGTGCCCGACACGGGCGGCAGGCATATCAAGGGACAGCTTACGGATTTTGGACCACTGTCGAAAATTCTCCAAGCCTGTTTTATAGAAAAGCAAAGCTACAGTATCGGTATAAACGTATTTGGATTAAGATAAGAAGCCTTAGTATAAAAGTAGGTCGCCATTTAGTGAAATTAACAATTTGATACATATTATTTGTTTACCTTGGATCCATCTGAGTCAACTACAACTTTCCTCAAGGGAATGCTGCTTCTAAAACTGAGATATTCATTAGACTGAGACAATTCACTGACGCAACTCATTTTTGTTTTCTATTGATTTGCATATAAAATATAATCAAATCTTAGAATAAAACATTTATAACTTAATCCTCGAATGTTTTAAACTTATCGCAGAAACTTCGTAAATAAATGACGTATCTTTGACGTCTGCCTTTAGCTAAATGTCAAATGCACCACAGTAAATGTCATTTTTTGACATCTGAACATGTCCCGATTTATGCAGAAATATGGCACTGGTTTCATTGAATAATAACAGTTTTATAATAAGGCACATAAAAAGACAAAGGTTTCCAATGTATTTATCTTTCAATTTGGAAAACGTTTATTTAGCTAATAACTAGATGGGCTCCCCATGACCGGGATGGTTGGTGTTCCTTTGGGGAGGTCTACAGAGCACATAGCAGTGCAGTGGAGGGCAGTAGACTGGTATGAATGACACGGTTTCACCAGCATCCATACTCGGTTTCGGATCAATTTCAATCGAAAAATAAATAAAATATCAATAGGTTGTATGTACATCGAGGTTAACTAAACCATACCTTATGTACTTAGTAGCAAAATACTCTATCTATCATCTTATTACCGTCCGCGGAAGAAAGATCTCTCGACGCCAATCCACCCTCTGTGCAGCACACATCCATCCTTTGCCCACCACCTTGTTCTTATAATTGGCCTACTGGCCTACATGAAATTCGTTCTTTACCTATTATTGGTTACACACCGCAGTCTCTTTATACTCAATCTAAGGATAGGATTGATCAATTCGATTATGGATATCTAATGAGCTCAATAATAAGGCCAGATAAGTCTAAAAATCAGTCTAAATCATTAGATCCCTAAAGATTTAGAAACGCTAGCGTTTCTGATTGAGTCAAGAGAAGATAATTTATAAATATCGTATCTTGAGGTTATTGTGGTCAGAAATAATTCGCCCATTTTTCCACTGATTACAGTCACTTAGCACGATGTCATCGCTATTGAGATAACCTTTGTTACGTAGTACGCCAGGTTTTGTATGCATGTAATTGCTAAGATTACGGACAAGATACACTCGTGTCACAAAATACAAAAGGAAATGTTATCCAACTGCGTAGACTATGAGAACGTGGGCCTGCGCAGTTGGAAAACGTTTTTTTGGGTATCGCAGTTTAGACAGTCATCATAATGGCGTTATAACTCATTAGCAATCTAACTCTTTGTTAACCTTACGATACATGTAACCAATCAGGTTCTTTTGTAGTGATATGGTAGAAGACAGGGGACAATGAAAGAATGGCAGATCTCATCCAAACACATTCTGTTTATTATTTAATACGTAATTAACATTCTCATCGTGAATTTTCCTACGATATTTTTCCAAACCGCTTACTTTAACTTACATCTAACTAATGAATAACTTTTGGACGATTTTAGCAGGATTTCCGAAAATATTACGTTCTGACTGACATAGGATTAGGAAAGTATCTATTAACGCATTAACTGTTACGAAGTAGCATTGCGATCGGAGATAACATGTTAAATACAGTTTGATAGGAATTTAGAAGCCAAATTCGCAGGTATTCTAATTCTTAAAAATACAAATCATACAAGTATTACATTACAAATCTATATAAATTTAACTTAGTGCACACTAACCATTAAAATTCATTTTTTCTTAATATACATTACAAATAATTTCGTTCATGAATCACTAAACATTCTTATTAATGTACTGTATCATTTTTAGTATTATCATATAATATGGTTTGAGCATACTCCAGAATCATTGAAAATTTTAAGTTACATATATTTCTGTACATACTGCATCTGAGAGGATCATATGAATGTAGCATGACTATGAATAGGAGAGGTTAGAACACATCCGATTATACAGCTACATTGACTTGCCAGTTCTTTTACTTTGATAATAATTACTGTGTTTCAGAAAATAAAATGCCAAAAATATTGTTATGTTTTAATGATTCTAATAATCAAAAATTAATAAAACTAAACATAAAGACAAACAAATATTCAGGCAATAATGTTTTACAATCACAGAAGTATTGTTACACATAATATAAACAAAACTAATTATATAATTGTCTATTTTAGAAAGATTCTAACATTTACATAATGGCCACATTGCCATAGAGATATTATAATAGAAACAAGAATGACTCATTCACTGTTATTATAATAAAATTAATATTAACTATCCAGTTCAGGCAAGCGGTACGGACAACTGAAAACAATAATCGTAATTAACAATTCAAATGCATTAAAGTTAGTCTGATATACACTCTTTTGCAAAAAAAACGGGCACCTATGCGAAATCTTGGTTTTAAGGACTTTACGTGTATTTCAAAGGGTTTTAATGATTGTAGTATGTTTCTAGCATCAAAAGGGTTAGCCAAGCATGCGTGAGAGTGTATTCTAAATTTGAATTTTGTACAATTGCTAAGAAATTGGTTAAACCTTGTTATGGACTAATTGCTAGCAGAAAGTTCGTCGGTGTTTTGAAAAGTTTTTGAAGTGATTTTCAGGAAAATGATAATGCA
Source organism: Helicoverpa armigera (assembly GCF_030705265.1). NCBI lineage: Eukaryota > Metazoa > Arthropoda > Insecta > Lepidoptera > Noctuidae > Helicoverpa > Helicoverpa armigera. The sequence goes on along the minus strand of NC_087134.1, from coordinate 5,136,156 downwards.
GTTTTAATTAATAATTAATGTACTTTTTTGTTAGATCAAAACATTTTTGAAAAACTGTGCGTATTTGATAAAATTTTCACCTGCTCTAAATGGGTTATACTGATGATTGATGGCAATGTTAAGAGTTTCGGTATTTTAGTGTAAAGCGTTCTATTGTTTAGATATTGTACCCACGTGTTTTAAAATATCGCTTTTTCATAGATAAACACTATTTAGAAGAGTATCAGTACCTTTGGCTGCGACAAAACCTATTTAAAGTAAGCAGTGCCGATCACAACTCGTTTCCTATCGGACTTTGTCATTTAAAAATACCAAATTTTGTGATAAATGTTAAAATTAACCACATGAAAAATTATGAGGAGGGTTAAAGCTATCTAAAAAGTCAAATTATTGCCGCCTTGAAGCTCTCGATAACTCCATAGGTATCGGGTTACTAAACGACGATTTAGCTGAAAGGGAGTCAAGAATTCAAAATTATTGGCCAAACGTATGGTTCTTAAGAAATGAGTAGATAGCCAATTATTGTTATGATTTAAGCAGGAAAGTGCTGTAGATGCCAGAAAATCTCATTGTAGGCAAGTTTATTTAATCAAATGTCCGTGGGATGAACACACGCTATTTGAACGCTCAGACTCATAGATCTTCAGAGTTCTACGGAGTTTCCCAAGAGACGAGGTTGTTTAAAAATCAGTGATAATGAGACCTTAAGACCTCGTGCTCACAGCCTATGCGCTATTTTCCGTATTTTGTAGAATTTCAAGACTTTCAAAAATGTCAAAGTCTTATAGGAGACGAGTTGTGATCGGCACTGCTTACTTTCAATTGGTTTTGTCGCAGCTCAAAGTACTGATACTCTTCTAAATAGTGTTTATTTATGAAAAAGCGATATTTTTAAACACGTGGGTATAATATCTAAACAATAGAACGCTTTACACTAAAATACCGAAACTCTTAACATTGCCATCAACCATCAGTATAACCCATTTAGAGCAGGTGAAAATTTTATCAAATACGCATAGATTTTCAAAAATGTTTTGATCTAACAAAAAAGTACATTAATCATTCATTAAAACTGCATTATCATTTTTCTGAAAATCACTTCAAAAACTTTGCGAAACACCGACGAACTTTCTGCTAGCAATTAGTCCATAACAAGGTTTAACCAATTTCTTAGCAATTGTACAAAATTCAAATTTAGAATACACTCTCACGCATGCTCGGCTAACTCTTTTGATGCTAGAAACATACTACAATCATTAAAACCCTTTGAAATACACGTAAAGTCCTTAAAACTAAGATTTCGCATAGGTGCCCGCTTTTTTTGCAAAAGAGTTTAGTTATGCAATTGTTTACAATTTATAAGTAATAGGTAAGTATATGATTTTCAAAAATAGTTTATAGTCTACTGTTTAGATACACGATATTTTTTATGATTATCAATATTTTAAGTCGTAGTAGATCCAGAGGAATCTATAAATTATTTCCGTTATACATACACATTTATTTATTATTCATTTTATATTTTTTGTTAAAGTTTACTTGTATCTTTTTATGTAAAATGATTGTGCAAAACAAAGGGGCCTTCTCAAATTACGCATTTAATTGAGAGCAACCTCTTTGGCAATTCAAGATGGCGGCTGTATACAAATTGCCAGTGCAAAAAATGTCATTCTGTTCGGAGGATTCGAGAATTCACCTTTGCTTTGTTTTAAAATAAATTTTCAATTGATGTCAAAATATTTAAAAATAAATTGGATTTCAAGTAAATTCATACATTTGTAAACCTGTTTCCTACAGTTTAAAACTTTTAAAACAATCCATTGGTTCAATAAAAAAAGTGAAATGAATATAATTGATTGAAAAGCGTCGTTTTTCAATAGGCCATCATTGAAGAGTAGTAGAAAATGATTTATCTTTATAAAGGAGATATTACGAAAACAGAAGAAGCTGTAAATGGCTCTAGAATCAGCTGCATTTACTTTGAAAAGCTGAAAAATTAACTAAACTTCATTTAACGTGTATGTTAACATAACAACAGCGTGTAATATTGGTTGTATAACCTGACTGTATAACTACGGAAGTCGGCTGTAGCACGCATGGCCAGTCAGTCGTTAAATGAAGTCACTACTCACGGCTATGCAGCATATAGCCTTGGCAGTACGTAACTGCAAGGAAATTAAAAATTGCCAATTTTGCATATTATGCGAAATTAGTGAGGAAAAACGACGCGATTCAATACTGATTAGCTGACACATTAATTTTATATGAAGAGGGTAATTTTTTGCCACACCGCAGTAACTTCTTGCAGCTATAAGTTTCCAAGTATTAATTAACTGCGGTGTGGATATACGGAAAGAAAGAAAGATTGAATCTGTTCAGGAAGTAAAACTACGGTAGGTTTATGGTTCAAGTATTGGCCGGTGGTGAGGGGTTTTATTTCATACCAAACTTAATGGTGGCTCGGAACAGCATGTACAGACGCTTATTAGCAGCATACCCGAACCTGTCAAATTTTACAAAGCGAACCCTTAACTTTTCATTATTGTGATTAGGTTTAAAATCTTTTGACAGATTGAGGTAGTCTGATGTGTGTGAAGTTAGTTACGAGCCGCCATTAAGTTGGCGAGTTTGAAGCGTTGGCCGGTAGATGTCGTGCTAGCTAGGTTGTTACCGTGGTCCGTCCGCCGCGACAGATGGCGCGCAGAGTGCGGGGCGCGGCCTCACGACTCGCCGTTGCCGCTGTCGTCGCCGTCGCCGTCGCCGCCGTCCACTTCCTCGTCGGAATCTGTGTCGAGATCGTCGTAATCGTCGTCGTAGAAGTCTGTCATGTCCAACTGGAAATAAGGATAATTATGTTTTAGAATATTGGGAATTATACCTCGCAATTGTACTGAAAACTGGCAATAATCTCAGCATTATTTTTATCCTCATTATCTCCAGAGCCTTTACCCAACTATGTTGGGTAGCTTCCAGCCTAACCGCATGCAGCTGAGCACGAGTGTTTTACGAGGAGCGACTACCTATCTGACCTCCTCAACCTAATTATTTTTATTCCTATGCTTCGATTACATATTTTCCTCTTAGTAAGACGGCAGACAAGGAATTACGTATTTTAAGGAAGTTTTTCACACACTACACTGCCATCTATACTAATATTATAAAGCTGAAGAGTTTGTTTGTTTGTTTGTTTGAACGCGCTAATCTCAGGAACTACTGGTCCAATTTGAAAATTTCTTTCAGTGTTAGATAGCCCATTTATCGAGGAAGGCTATAGGCTACTTTTTATCCCGGTACGGGAAGTAGTTCCCACGGGATGCGGGTGAAACCTGCGGCTGGCAGAAGCTAGTGTCAGATAATTTTGTCGTTTATAGCATATTGCTGTCAGGTCTTGCATTGGATCCTAGGAATAAGCCAAATGTTGCCATTCATTTGTGCGACCACCAGGTTGATCTATAAATACAATACGATCCATTGATACATGAGGTAGGTAATTTGTATTAATAGAATGACTGGCAAATGTTATCCACAGTCATGGATATCAAAATGATTGCAGCTCATGAATGATTCACATTAGCATCTCATGTTAGCTCTAAATTGAATTTATGATTAAAGAATTTGAAGATTATTCATACTTTAGATATCGAAGTATGGTAGATTCTTAATCCATCACACCTTAATGCTTGTATTTTGGCACGCAGACAGGCCTTTATTTTTATCCGGCTGAGGTAGAGAATAATGGTCGTGAACTCTCTGACTGTTCGCCGACAGATTTCTTCTTTGAAGCTCAGTTAACATATTAAATCCTCATTGGATTAGGACTCATTACAGTTTAGAAGGCTATTATTTTTGCGTCACCTACTCGTGGGCTCCATCCTCTCTCTTACTACTTCATATGAAATTGGATGGAAATAGGATGTAATGATTTCCAGGGCTGTGGCATTGTTTGAAAGAATAACCGTGACCCTGGTACATGAAGGACTCTAGAAGGAACTTGGTGAGTTTTAGTCAGAAGAGATAATAATTTGTCAAACAAACCTGTGGCTCCTGCGTTGTCGACTTGACTTGGGTTTTGATGCAATAATCTTCTAACGTAAGGGGTACTACTATGCCTTCCTTCTCAGCCTCAGTGCGCGCCACTTGGGCTTGCTTCCTGTAAAACAAAACATATAACTAAGAACATGTTTCTTTAACTAAACCCGATAAGGTTGCAATGAACGATAACGGCTGCAAGTACTCATGACTATAGCTTACATTATCTGTAATTATTTGTAACAAAGGAGGCCAATTCATAGTTTTTATACCTTTACACATGTACAGGTACTCGATGAGTTAATGTTTGCTTTTCCTTCTTATTTAAGCCAATTACGACAGGGATTAATTAGCACTTAAAGTAATTACTGAAATAATACTATATTAATATTTATAAATAAGCCGTATGTGTTGTGCAAGTCTCGCATGCAGGTTTACATTTCATTACTCAAGTTGCATACAACTTGTGCCGACAAACATACAGGTACTGAAATGAAAACTTCTCTTATACAATTAAGGCTTAATTAAAGTGTCATCTTCATTGGTGGAAATTTCGAGCAAGTTAGTTACAGATTCAGTAAAACGAGGACGCGACCGAATAAACTCATTGTGTTATATTACTTTCACCGAATGACGGCCGAAAACTCTGTATTGTCAGTATGTCACGTAGTAACAATAATCGAGGGATGAGTTAGGTTTTAAATATGTTATCACCTTATTTAATATGATCATTAACTGAAATGCACGTATGACCGTTTTATTATATGTAACTGCTGATGTCTGTAAAATGGCCAAGTTTGGCGAGTTGTTATATTCTGACGAACGGTATTAAAAATTGCCAACTTTCAAATCGAGGCCAAGCAGGTGTTAATCTACTAAAAACATGGCACAAGATTTTACTAATGCTTATACTTTTTAATTTTCATGAGGAAAAGCGGGTTAAATGGAACGCCAAATTCAAACGAACATTTCAACAATTCGAAATTCAAAACTGACAGGCATAAGGTGACAGTCTTACCTGATAATATTCTCGTATTCCTTATCCTTCCCTTTGGAGTCGCGCCAGCGGCGGTACATGACGCTGGCGTCGACGTTGGCGGGACTGAACGTGTTAGGCTCGTTGAGCAGTGAGATCACGGATAGCAGCACGGTGCGCACCGACTGCGTCGGGTTCCAGCGTTCGCACGGCAGCTCGCCCGATTGCGGGTCGTCAACCGGCGGGTGCAGGATCGATATGCAGAGGTCACCATTCTGGAACATTTTGAACTTCAGTTAGATAGGTCGCGCTTTTTGTTTTTCTAAATATTGATCCACGTGTCATCATTGAAGTCTTTGTTAGATAGGGTTCTCTATCTAGCACTAAGTTCGCTGCAAGAAATACAACACCAAGCGTGTTCCTTCCTAAAAAGGTGCGACATTTTATGTCTTTTAATTGGAGCATAAAATAAATAATTAAGCTAAAAAGTGTGTTATAACTTTAGTATTACCCCTACAATTTTTGACAGACATTTTTTTAACAGTTTAACTTCTCACCGGATCAGGTCAAGTAATCGAGCACACTTATTAACTGGTTTTCGTTCAAATTAGCTGCTTTCCCTAACTCTCTCTAGTTAATTTGCTTTACTTATCCAAAGAAATTATTTTTGTTCGGTACAAATTATATTGCTCCCCCCAAAAAGAGCAGGTAAACACATGCACATAAGCCCTCAAAAAATTAAAAAAAAACTAAAAACCAATGCACGCTCTAATAAAATATTGCTGCGGGCCAATTCATCCATTAGTAAATCAAATGTTGTGTCTGTTGTAATATCTGGCGCCGCTATGTTCTGTATTTCACTTATTCGGCCTAGGATTTCACCTGCCGATACGATCAGAATTCTAGTGGAGATGTTATTGCCAAATAATTATGTATATTCAACATCACTTGATACGTTAGCAGTTCGGCCATAGACCAGAGTAAATTGCAGAAGAGCAGTCTATGCTATCTGTCCATCATCAATTGATGTTTGCACAATAAGCTGCGAAGGCCGGAGTTATTAAATCTTGATACGATTTAATGCTTCACGGTAGGGAAGACAGATTTCGTTTTCGTTGCGTTAGAGCGCGCGTAATACAAGTGTTACATAAAGTCCATTGTTGCCTCGCCTCCCCGACTCGCAGATTACAAGCAACCTTCATAACAATGCTTACGTGTTCGCAACACGTGTCGGGAGAAACTGGGATACTTACTGTTACTATCCCAAAAAAACTACACTATCCACGATTGATCTTTATAACATTATTCTACTAGGTACTGTATTAACGAAGATGATTGGTATTCTGTATTCTGTTACTCACAAAGACTTATCGGTCACAATGTACACTTCGATGAGTGCAAGCATTCTCAAATGGATTGTTCATATGGTAAACATTTTGGGTAGCAGACCACATCAAAAGAAAACTTATCGGTAATCATGAATAACATTTTCATTCCTTGTTGGTATACTTACATTAAATCATAATAATAAAGAACGTAAATAACGATTTAATAAAACATGGAATAAGTCCAATATTTAATTTAAATATTGTAATACGTTTCAGTCAATATCTGATTTCAAATTATTAGTTTGACTTTCAACTTTCTTTACACATTTGGAGAGTTTTCACTATTTAATAAAGCATGGAGATTTGCAGAGTAGCCACAATGATTTGGGTATGAATAAATAATATTGAAAATCGATACACATGACATGGAATAGGTGAGCTACTTCATTGCATATCTACATAGTATATAACTTAATACGTAGCTTGAGCTGCAAATGGTTATGGAATCAGCCGTTGGTACCTGGAAGTAACTCAGCGACTAGTGTGTATCATTATATCGTTAATCATACAAGTTTCCTGTACTTACGAATTCGTATCAATTATATCATTTGCAAAGAGAGTGCGTGGTTGCACTTGATAATCTATTCATTTAAGTGCATTTTTATAGTCAGGCATAAATTGGCAGCTTTAACTTTAAAATTGAATAACAACGTACTTAATTACATTTGGCAGATGTACCTATTGGTTGTCGTAAAATTGTAACTATGTTTCTTTACGCTACTTACATCTCCCAGTACGCACGTGTTTCGGTTATTTTCGTTTTCCAGGTTAAACTTACTACTTACTATACCTAATAACAACGCATAAATATGGGAGAATCGGCCTATAAAGACATAAAAATTAAAATCTGATAAATTGAAAGCGGAAAAGAGGGATTGCTTATAAGCCAGCCAATTTTCTTATAATTTAGGTCAATAATTTTGTTCACTCGAGTTTTTGAATAGCTATAATGTCTTTGTGTAAAGAAATCTCAATAACGATCAGTCGTTGTGCCGCAGCTATTGATGCGGAAATTGCGACACCGACATCGTCACGTTCTATGCTGACAGCATTATAACATTATAGCAAGATTTGGCAGTAACTTTATATATGTGCTCTTGCCCTACATTCATACTCGCTCTAATATTTTACGATGATTATAAGTATTACAAAAGATCGCAGTACAATAAACGGTACGATATGCGATATCATTGGCATGAGTGTTAAGGTCATCGCCCATTGGTATAGCCCTTCACCTGATAATAGCGGCTACATTACTCATCAATTTGCAGTTACCGTCGGCAAGTTCCTTACACTTGGTATGTTTTACGCATGATATCTAGCTACATGTCTTTCTAAGGAGATAGCGGAAGGAGGTAAGCAAGACGGAAAGGCCAAGAGGCTTACCTCCGCAACGTGCCCTTGACAATCTTTGTAAAGCAGCATATCGACGGCCCACCCCATTTACATTGTAATCTGCTCGACGATTCACGAAGGTTGCCTTTATCCGTTTTTTGGAATAAACTTTAATGTTGTATGGAAGCAAATTGATGAGCACTCTCAGCAATCAATTGACGGATAATTTAATACAAATAGATTAGGTGTTGGATAGAGTTGTTCCATTCTAACCAGTGGCCTACTCTAGTATTCGCATGACCCAGATACATTTTGTCTATCGCGATAACTACGACAGTATCATAATACGGTATTAATTACTGTGCATGAGATTTATTTATTCTGCGAAACATTTGAAATTGAAACACTTGGTTTGCTTTTGTTTAGTAAAGCCATCAAAGGTCAACTGGAGTTGGAATGATGAGATAAAATATTACAAGATCATGACAATGCTGTATGTTAAACCTTGTCATTTAACCTCAATGAATGGTGATTGTATATCTAGTAATGAGTTACAACGTTGAAACCGATTGAAGAAAACTTCAAACCCAATCGATTTCAATTATCGTGCAAGTTATACTCAGTAGTTATATGATTAGGCTTCGGCTGGATGGTTTCAGTACAAAGTTATTCATGTGTGAATGTAGTGGCGACTGTTACGTGGTCTTGTTTGTTTCAACCTTAAAATCGATTGTTGTACAAGAAGCCTCAAAATTGGTAGTATAAATTGTTGCTACCGAGCAGAGCACAATGGCGTAGCGAAAGTGTTTCTCCTAACTAACGGTCCTCTCTGACGCACTCTCGGCGGGTCTACGGCATACGAGCTTTTGTACACAAGTATATTTGAATGCGAACAACGCAGTATTTTATTTATGTGTAGAATCGACTGATCTCAAATCAACTTGTTTGAAATTCGTGTTTTATCATAACAAATTCTGTGATTACATTATGTATCCCAAGAGGGAGATGTAAAATAGGGGCATATCGAGTAGGTATTATTTTAAAAGAACTTATGCTTTAAGGGGATAATCGCGGGGCCTACTATTTGTAGGAGGTTGTTACCGAAACAAAAGCAAACTAAGCTCCTGTTTAGACACAAGTAATTTTTTTGTGTACTGAAGTCATGATGATAGAGCATAAAGGCGCGGACATTACGGTGATGGCATGGAGCGTCGCCCTCGGCTAAAAATATGCCAGCGGTTCACTGCGCGCTTCCTCACAAAGAAAATGCGTGCGTTCTCAGTCTGACCTCCAAATCGGGAAACACTTGAAAAATATATTTTATGTTTATGGAAGGTAAACTGCAGAATAATCTAGAAAGACCGCCAGGGCGAAATTTCAACAAAGTTTGAGAATTCTGAACCATGTCAAGGTGTGCGGTTAAGAATACGTTAATAGAGCGGAAAACCTATCACGACTTCGCATGTCGGAGGAATATCTAACAGATAATAACACTGGTTGAAATCTTCACCAAAATGTGTAATTATCTCCAGCGATACGAATGTTTGCTTCGATCAAAAGGGATTTCCGTAAAGAAAATATAAGTGTTCTTAATATTTCAATTTGCACCATTTTCCCCGAATATTGCTTTTCTGTTTCTGCGGAAGAAGGAAAATGTTAAAGTATTTTTAGAATTTTACCCCACTAAGGAAAACGGAGGTTTATATAAAATATATTATTGAGGATCTGAACAGTCTACTCTATGTATGTGGTTTCCTCATAGCTTCTAAACGCATTTTGCCAAATAGAGCCTTATTTAGGTGATATTTGCTACCACTCGAGCCAGTGTTGTGGCATGTGGTACTGTTTCAAAGCGAATTTCGCTGTCTCTAAATATTGTGTGTTGCAAAATGTTTGAGCAAGTATATTCGTCTAAATGGTTTTACTGAAAAGTTGTAAGGAAAATAAAAAAGTTGTTTGGTGCATAATAGTGCTGTAGATAAATGTTCGATTTTTGGTTTTCAATGATATTCTCAGGAAAGCACCTAAATTGCTTTTCTACTACGTCGCGTTGCGTCTTACTTTATAGATCTATATCCATACCGTCCATCCGTCTGAGAATGAAAATATAAACATTAGATTCTGCGGCTACTGCGTCAATCAGTAGGTATCACAATGTTTTTCTTTTTGAATTTCATTTGGAAACACGAACAGCATTGACTTTCCGATAAGTTAGCAGAATATTTTATGAAGACTAAGTGGCTAGTCTGGGGCGAAGACCTTGGTGACGGCCGCGGGTGGGCTGAAGGCCCGGGTGACGCACGTGACTGTCCACGGAAGCGCCCCCGCTCATTACAAAGTCACTTGTTTTTATCACGGATTATGTTCTTGAAAAGCCGGCAATGTAATCAGAATATTGTTGGAAAGTGCTCTGTGTTTGCGAAAATATTTCTACGCCTCTGGAAATGATCTTTTGGTTGCAAGAATATCAACTATTGTTTCAAGCTTTGGCAGATGGGTACAAATCGAGATTCATTTTTGGGCGTTCAATAGTGCGCGTGTGCCGGTGCAGCTAGGACCACGTGGTCAGTATAAAAGAGTGTGATTGAGATGTTGGCACTTGCCTCCTCCGTTGGGCCGATCGCGTCTCAGGGGGCGTTATTTAAAGAAACGCGTGTGAATGTAGCACAAGTTCAAAGCGGCCACCGCGACGCAGGTCGACGGGATCGGGAATAAGGTTAATTACCCCAAGGCCGGGGAGTGCCAACATCAGTCGGGATGATCCTCAAGGGAAATGCTTCTCTACAGGGAAATGAAAACAAATTAATTTTCCTTGACATTGTGCCAGGCCAGATAGACTTGTTTATTAAATGTTTTTATAGTCTTAGTTTATCACGTCCTATAATCCGTTGAAGAAAACAGTGAACGTCGTCATCAAAGCTGATATGACGCCATCATTACTTGTTTGAAAAGATGTTACACGAATGATACAGTTTTGAACCAAACATATAGCTCTTTGAGCAAATTGTTTTATTGTTCAATGTTGCCAGTTGCCACTACAGGATATAAGTTTTGAATATAGGTACTTGACTTCCTAAAAGGAAAAATCATTGTACCGTGTCCAATATTAGACAATAAACCTGAGTAGGTAGCAGGACGACACGCGACGATCACTTCTATCTAAACGAACATTTCGATTGGAACCTGTAAAAGGAAATTACCAATAGGGTAGCAGAACGCTTGTTTGTCGATAAAATTGATCGAGAACAAGGGAAGTTGGTACACATGATTTTCGTGAGTAAGCATAAAATATGTACAACATGATCGAAGCAGCCGCCATAAGCTAGTTGACTACAAAGTGATTCACAGGCGTTTAAATTAAATATGTTGGTTGGTTACCATCGCCGCCGGTGGCTTCATGCAAAAGGTCGTTCAACTTGTACTACATCCTGTTTGTTGTATAGCTCTTTTCGTGGGTCATATTTTACAATTTACTGCAATTTTACAGCATTTTGTTTATAAAATATCCTCAACCAATTTTTTTTTATAAAAGCTAGAACTATTAATAAACCAGTTGTTTACGTCACTCTCAGTACTTTAAACACTTCCTAAATTTAGATCCGCTAATTCAAGATCAAGACAAGTCTGTCGTGTTTGTTTGGCGTATGAAAACGTACCGTGAAAGTAGATTATGAAACTGGTTTACAATACTTTGCAGGCGTTACATTGTAAATGTAAACTGCGCAAGTATCAAAACGAAGAAAAAGAATCGAGTTGAGTGCAACACTTGATCTGATTTAGAATCATTAGGAATTTTAAAAAAGGTAGGCCGGGCATTTAGATGCGTCACGGTGTGATTCAGCCAAGCCGACTGATGACCCGGCTTTGCTTCACGACTATACAAGCTACATTATTTTATGCCGACGACTCACAGTTGTGTCTCCTAAATGCTAACGGTAATGCGCAGACGACGCGAAAACTGTACAACCGGCTGTGAGTTGACTTTTTAAGAAAATGTAATGCATTACAGCCTCATGCTCAACTATATAGAACGACTTTTTTTATCGTACATGCTGTGAACTAACATAACATAGAAGGTGTATCAAAAATATTTTGGTTAAATTCGGGATCGCTGCCCGCAGGAGTGAGAGGTCTATGTTACACGAAAGCCACAGGATCGTGTCGAAAACAGATTGCATGCTGTGTCCTAGTTACTCCAATATTGATCTACCGCAATACAAATAGCATTGATACTGTCAACGTGCGAGTCAATGTATGAAGCTCATTATTCAAATGGGTAATAAATGATTTACCGTTGAAAATGCCTTTGATTTTCGAAACCGATATTGAGATTAAAATATTCATCGACTATCGTACGACGACTAACCAATGACAACACACAAAATTAAGCATATGAGTAACAAAGGAGTAAACCTGGAGGCGACCAAGTTGATGTGATTATTGTTATTTGAAGAAAAAACGAGAATACAAAGAGTGAAAAAGGATGAAATTAAATACTAAAATGTAATTCATGCAAAGTAGGGCAAAGTGTGATACAGTGTGGAACGTTTCGCAGCCCCGAGGGTCAAAGACGCCAAGAGTGTGTCGCAAGTCGTAACTAGATAACTACGATAGCTAAGATATGCAGTTGTTTGATTGTCTACATGGCCTGTTACATTAAACATTGCTGCATCTCACTAATGTTGCTATTTATGACTGTACAATATGATTCTTTTTATTCTAACTTCTTATCCAGATTAATTTATATTTACTGCTGCTTTATCTCTGGAGTCTGGTAACTTAATTACATCGTATCCACAGTATCAAAAGCGACCAAATTTGCCCTCATAAGGAGTCCCGTGTACATTTTCTATTGAAAGCTCTTCCTTTGTAAAGTTTTTGCTGAAGCCAACTAGGTGTTCCTTAGTAGATATTACCTAGAAACCGACAGTTTCCACACGATAAGTATTCGTGTAAAAGGAAGCCCTGCATTTTGGAACCAGAATGTTATTGATGTCCAAAGCAATTTGTTCTTGTAGGTGCTCTTGTTAGGTGATTTTCATTATGAAGTTTGGCTTTAGCTACGGCTATAGTTTGCTGTATTTTCAACAAAGGAATTCCTGAGGTTCTGGTTTCTAATAGTTTTTGTATTTTAAGTAACCTTCGTTATACCTGAAATAATTTTGTCAAGCCACTTAGCACTTCATCATATTACAGACTGCCAACACCTATTTTTTTACAACTATGTAATGAAAATTAAACCATAAGATATTCACTTTACCAATCATTCTCTTCCTGCTTGACTTGATAGACCAATGAGAAAATAGTTGCAAGATTGGCCCTGCTATCATTGGTTAGGGCTGGGCCGATCTAGAACTTTCTGCTTCCAGAACCAGCCAAGAGAGATTATAACTAGGGACGAGATATAACTACATACTTGTGTTCACAGAAAATCACGCATAGATTCTAAGAAAACCTGGTTTTGCATAGCCAATTAAGTTCGACGCAGAAATACTCAGTAATGGCAAGATTGGCAAGGCTACCAAGAACTCTCTTATGGATTCCCGTAACAAGTATTGGATCTAAAATCGAGATTTCTTTCTCTGAAGTATTTCTTGAAACTAAAATATCATAAAAGGATGTTCTTTACGTATTCAATCAGCGTGTTGCATACGTAGTGGCTGCTATTGCAAAACTGTATAATATCTCCGCTTTATGTGGACGACGTATAAAATGATTTTTATTTCTACGTGGAAAAAGCGCGTCATTGGTATACTATGAAAAGAATTTAAATGCCTTTAGCCAGGAAAATATATTACGATACCTTGTACTTGGTAAACAAAAAGAACGGCGTACGTGCATACGCAGTGAAATTTTCAGCAGTTTCTTAGGAAACAGAGACAGAGCAGGTAAGTACTAATTCATCTTTGGAGCAAAGATTTCAGGGAAATGTTTGTCTTTTTTTGCTTTATTTCTAGGAATGCTTCACGTCTGAAAGAACGCTCTTTAAGTGTGAAAACTTTATCATCGAAGCCCATTACATCTTCAAAGTTGTCTTTGTTATCGTTATTCTACAGCATTCGTTTCAGAGTGCTCGAAACTCCTAGAGCCTTATTCCCTTATTTCTTTCGAACATTACCGACGGTTGTATAGAGGTGAATATAATCTATAGTAAATCCATGGAAAGTGGTTATTAGTTAATTGGCAAGTATCTCATACACGTTTCCCCCGTCCGATCCCTTATCTGTTAACGTCACAAATGTATCAAAGCTACAAAATTAATGATCTCTACGACTTAAGTAGGTATCTATGTACATACTATCATTGAATTAATATTCCGTAATAAACAGTAAGCGAGTATGATATCGAAAAATTAAAAATCATAGTTCAAAATTGCCAAATAAAACCAGAGACTGAAAAACGTCCCAAAGATTATTATAGATACATATAAATTGTTTTATATAAGGGAAATAGGTTACTTTGTTCTGATTTAGTCTTGCATCAACAATCGCTATTGTTTTACGTTTTCCCGTAAGTATCGGAGCTCATTAAAACTATTGTGATTGTCGCTATCCAGAATAAAAGGACTACTTATTGCAGCGTTTCTATTGGCTAAATTATAAACTGGGGCAATATACTGATGTCTAAGATTTTTCATCATTAGTCAATTTAGGTTTTCATTTTTAGATAATAAATAAGTCTGATGTCTAGACGGTATACAATGTTCTCTCTCAGTTATTTCTTTCAGAAATTAACTTAATTAAAAAAAATGTAAAAAATTACTGGCTTCGTATTTTTGTTAGGTGCAGGAAACACATACGTAGATTAGAGTGGTTTGAAAGTTGGAAAAGCGAGTTATCCGAATCAACATTCGTATTGATTGCGTAAGCCGGACAGTCTGGGGCTTGTTTGTTATTTTTTTATACAGATGTGTTCTCTGTTATACCCATTTTTATGGAATAAATATATATACCATATGAAAGAGACAATCCATCTGAATAATAGAATAAAAATAATACCATTTGAAAAACATAAATATTTGAACTATATTTTCACGCAATCTTTAATTATTTTTATTAAAAATCTAAGAACATAGGTACCTAGTCTTCATAAAAGCCAGTTATCAATCATATCACCTTAGTGATAGTGACCACATAGTTCAGGAGTTGGCCAAATAGTAAAACCTACGTGGTATCTGAAATATACCCTTATCTATGTGACCCATTTTAAAACGTACGTACTAACTCTTTTGCGCTTTAGATTTCGTGGCACTTACGTTTGCAACACTTGAATGAGGTCAAGGGGCAATACATAATTAAAAACTACCGATTTTTTTTTTAATGTGAGGGCAGATGTATTTTTTTAAGCTTTTTATAACATAGTTCTTAACAACAACTAGAGTACAATTTTATAAAATTAGAGAACTTAAAAAATATCTGTAAAGCCAAAATATCTTTTTACTTACCTCATACACATTTGGATGCCACACTTTTGTTAAAAATCTAATGGAAGGTGGTGAGTATGGGTAGTCTGGTGGGAATTTCATATGTGCCTGAAACAAAAATATAAAGTTACATGGCATTCACAAATTTAATCAACAACAGATGAAAAAAAATGAATCATTACATAGGTACCTACTTTGTATAGTCATAGTGAGATATGTAGGAAATAAATAATAAGATGATATGAAGATAACAGGCTTTTTAGGCTAGGTACTTTTACATGGGTGCGGGAGGTAGAAATGATAAGAAACGGTTAGTAAGTAACAATAAGCACATAAATAGATTTGTAAGATGTGATTGTAAGGTGAGGAGGGAGGGGACTAATTAAATCGACATAATCATGATGAAGCGTATGATTGAAGGAAAATGAATAAAACAATAATTTAGAAACATGGTACATCAAATTATTATAATATTTGGTTCAGCATGACTTGGTTGCATTTTGTTGACATTACGGCATGGGCAAAGGATATGTTATTTTTTTTTTGTAAATCTTGAAAATGATAGCTTGCTTTTATTTTCAAGCATTATGAGCCAAGGTAGGTACATAGGGTAGAATGTAAACACAACGATGTTGTAAAGAAATCTTTAATGTTGTTTTGCATTTAAGGTGCATTTGTACTAAGACGGAGATAATTTATTTAACACCTAATATAATTTCTTCAGTTTATTACTTTATCTGGTTTAACTCATTCACTCATGTAGTATTGCATTGAAGGTTATACTACAATAGTATTTGTTGAGTTTATAAAAGAAACAGGAAATTGTTTTCTTTATAAACAGTTTATAAGAGGTGGCAGCGCACTGCAATGTATCATATTGTCTAATCTGGACTATACTAATACTATAAAGAGGAAAAATTTTTATATTTGTTTGTAATGGATAGACCCAAAAACAACTGCACCAATTTAAAATACTCTTTAACTGTTGCAAAGTTACACTTGTCATGGTACAACAGTAGTTATCGCAGAACGCGGGTGAAACCAAATTTTGTATGTTAACTAGAATAACACTAAAGATGATGATCATGTTGAGTACTGCCGAATTACAATAATAACATGCATATTATATTGTTTAAACAAGGTGAGTGAGTTGATTGCCCCAAATATTTAGCATTATTCATGATAGTTTATTGTTAATTTGTTTTTGTTGCAATCATTAACATACAATAATATAAAGGAGATAGTTTGTGAGTGTGTTTGCATCAGCTGAATGGATATTGATACAATTTGTCAGTAACGCTTATATACCAGGATGACATATCGGTCCTTTTTGTCCGGACCTTTTTTCTTGATTTGGTACAAAGTTCTATCTGGGCACGGGTGAAACTGTAGGTGGGAATCCATTACTTTATACTTGATATTATTGGAAATTGCTGTTATTAATTTGCAAATAAGCAAGAAAGTAGAAAATTTTAAGAAAGAGCATTGCTTGATGACACAGATTTAAGGAACAAAGAATAGTCAACTTTAAACTGTACATAGTGAATTGAATCTTCATATTATTTTTCAGTTTCAGCTTAGTAGGTGGACATTGTTTTATTTAAGATAAGAAATAAACTGGTTATGTACATTTACAAAAAAATAACACATGGCATAATAAATTTAATGTCATTTTGTCAACTTGAGAAATACATTTGGACATCATTTGAAGTTCTACTTTTCTGGGACAGGTGATTATGTTCTAAAATTAGATATTTATTATTATCTGCAGGGTCAGTCATAATATTGTTCTAAGCAGTTGTCTCTAAATATAGGTAGATTAATCAAGGAAATGTAATTAAAATGTTGCAGAAAACTGACACTTTGTGGAATAATCATTATTATATTATTAGGTTCATGTCCTGACTGACATTCATTGAATATGCAGTTGAATTATACTGCAAACAATGTAAAACAATACAACCACCAAGTATTTGGAAGTTTGCTACATGGTATTTTATAACAGAACCCAAGGCAAAAGTAGAAATGGACGATTCTTCAAAAGAATACCCCCAAATACGATTTCTTTTGTTCAAATTGAAGTCACTTGTAAAATATTTAACAGAGTTGCATTGAAGTCATGATTTATTTTCCGAATGTAAAGTTAAATGGTGCTAGCAGGTCATTGCTAATGCAGATACATATCTAGTGCTTACCTTGAAATATCCACCTTGGTATAATGTGTCTGGAGGGCCGAAAATCGCGACTTCCCACTCAAATAAATTGTCCTCTCCTAAAAGTTTCACTCGGAACCCTTCCACGGGCTCCTCTTGCAGACTCTTATACTCTAAGGCTAGAGCCCTCAGTGCAGAACTGGTCGGAACCGTGTTAGACATTGTCAAGAACTAATTTTACTAAAATCACTATCTAAAAGAGATTCTATTAACATAACACTGCAGAACTCTCCTCGCGGTCCACGTATTCACGAGGCATTTCAACTTGAGTCACAATAACAACGAATGAGGAATTTTGGTAAACATAGCGCCAGCGTAGCTTACGGATTAATGATTCACACACTTCGAACGCCAATACTGTAATTACTTGCACAGTAATATACGTTTAAAAATGGGCGAAAGAATAGTCCAAACTACACGGTGATTATTACAACAATGAGAAAGCAACGTCCAAACAATCGCGATCCCAAGGAAAACGGCTGCGTGGTACAGCTGCTGCCTGAGTTGCCCGAGCGAATATTGTAGAACAGCTGTTATTTTATTTCCGTGCTTGATTGCGCAGTGGCGTGACGCACGCGGCCATTTATCGACTTTTGGAACTGGTGCTGGCCCCTGGCGGCATCACTGTACGTAAAATAGTTTGTCCGTCTGGCAAAAGATTTCGAGTTTTGCAACGTCGGAATCAGATGGCAGCACGACTCAAGTAAAAAAATAATTTCTATGTGCGATACTAGCGTTCTCTTTTATTTTTGTGATGTAAACAGGCAGCTGCTTTGTCTATGGTTTTGTCTCTGCCTCCTTTTATTCTGAGTCAAGAGTTCATAGATGGCAGCACAGGTTTTTATTTTGAAGCAATTTTTTTAAATACTGTTGACTTGTTTGTTTTAGTTTTTTTACAATTCTATGAATACTGTTTATGAATTTCTGGGAATTTGTATTCTTTTGAAGGTGAATATGATTAATTTTAAAGTCCTTGCCAAAACTTACATTAGCACATAGAACAAATTTCAAAGCTAAGTTAAGAAAACTAGGCCGAAAAAAAAAGTTGCTGTTATTAAATGTTCTACGACATCATCAAAATTTAATTCTACAAGATTCTTTAGGTTTAATGGTTAGTTAGATTCAATTATCCATAATTAATCACCGCACAGTAAATCTGAGTTAATCAGTGTTTTCAGCTCTCGGAATATCGCAAACAAATATTTTTTAAATTTATTTATAAGTTTTGTTGCTTCGGAGTTTCTAGAAGCAAAATGCTGTTTTGAACGTTGGCGGAAGTAGAAATAGATGGAAAATATATCAAACTATTAATCAAAAGCTATAAAGTAACGGTGTAAAACTGAGATTAAGTAACTAAGTGCTATTTGTAAGCCAGTTGCATTCAGACAAGACAATTGGTCCGTGGGCGGGTGATTCAAAGACAGGTCCCCCGTCCAGTGCCTTTTATAGGCAAAGGCAACGGGGCCTTGCGCAAACCCACGTCTGGCCCGCTCGGTGGTGTCTTAAACATCGGGTTTGGATATCGATAATTCGATAACAGTCGTTTTGGCGAAAAACTCATGACTTCGAAAATATATTGTTTCTGAATTTATCCTTAGATATATTTTGTCCTGCATCTATAGCTCATGTAACGTCCATGTGCAAGTGCAATAATTACCCAAGTTTTGAAATATTGTGAGATAGATCGAAAAACTTTGAGCCGGTCCATATAGAGATGCCTAGTCACTTTTTTGGTAGTTGGAGGATTTAAAAAACCAATACCGCTGACTTTTTTCCTCGGTGTAACTTATAAATATGATTTTTTAAAATTTTAGAACACAAAAGCGAGCGTAATTTTTTTTCGCTTAGTTGGTTAATGCAAAAATTGCTAAAATTATCAAAATGAATAATCAAAGTATGGGTGACTTTCGACGGCGCCCCAGAGTGCGCTGCGCCCAGGAGCCTGACTTTGATAGCTGGCCACCACGCGCTATCGAAGGCCCCCTCTATATCCAATGACACCGGACACTTCTTCAGCCTCAACTTGTCCTGTCAGGATTTTCGCACTCCCTGCGTTATAAGTTAAGTTGTCGTTAATTGAGGTTCCTGTCAAACAGAAATTGATGCTCCTTTTTTATTCCGTTCTTAGGCACTTCAAGAACGCCTGCAATTTGAAATGGAAGGATACATTTTATGTTGGATACCTCTGAATAACGGCACAGAATATCATCGTGATCCGTCTTGGGAAGTGTGGGTGTAGTGATTAATATTTCCTATGAAAGTGAATCAAATCAAGTAAAGCATTTTAAAAGCCTCAGTCCTCAAGATATGGCCACAAGGGCTGTCGTCATTATGAGAGTAACAGTGGAGTTCTCCAGCTTGAGGACGGATGACCTAACTGCAATAGGTACCTATAACTTAAAATAGAAATAAAACTCAGGGTTTTAGATTTTCGGTTTAAATAATTTAATTTCAGTCTAAATAGACAAAGATGACTAATTTACAATAATGTAAGATTGCTTTCTTTATACAATGTAATTTCTTGCTAAACGTGTTTACATATTGCTATCGAATGCAGCGTTAATCAGCCTCTCTATATAAAGCTAAGACCTTCCAGCTGTATAATTTTGCGAAAGAATAACACATGATTCATTATTACAGTCAGCTTGACCTATTTGTACTTTTCCTCAGAATAAATGTGACTGGTCACTGCAGCCCTTGAGAAGTAAACATTTATTTTATGCCTCAATCGATCTAAAATAAAACTTCAGTCATACTTTAAGTACCTACCTATGTAGCTATTTTTGATAAATACTAAGTGCTTTTTGCTGCAAAAGTTCTAGTATTTAATGTGTAAATACTAACTACATTCAGTTTTTTTTTTTTCATAAAGGAGTAACATTTCATACATTTCATACACGCCTACAATATATCCTTGCAAACTTAGACATTTATAATCTTAGTAGGATCTCGTTGGTACGATCAATAGTAGGACAAAGATACATCATAGGTATGGCTCGTACAGGTAAGCCTACCAATTTGTATAATCACTTGATGTCTGCAAAAATTCAGGTCATTCGAATGCAGGTTTTATAGGTATATCTACCGATCGAAGCTCGCTGCACCGATGCCAATGGCGGACCGCTCAGCTTAAACTGGAAGTTGCACTGCACCAAAATATTATGCTAATATCTGTGTCACATAACCCACTTGTACCTACCCTGAGATCAATTCTCTTGAATCATTTTATTAAGTTGATGTTGAATAGCGTGGGCTATGGTTGTTTATGTGATTAAGAATGTGTGGGCCTGTAACTTATTAAACTTGCATCCCTTGTGTTTTTAGATTTGGAACTGCTAGCAAGCTGAAGAACTATTGATAACTGAACCTCCTGTTGAAAAGAGAACGTCGATAATGATGATAAGAAATGTATTTAGAACACTTTTATATTCATAAAGCTACTTCATACAATCAAAGTTAAAAATGGGACAGAAAAACCTATACCAACATCAAACAAAATATGACCCTCAACTCCTTAATAGCTATGATTTTCATGAATAAACAGAAATGTATAAAACTAGGTCATTTTCACCCAAGTTACCCACTTCGCGCTTGCTTTTCATAGGATTACAGTCGATACACGCCTGAAGCCATGTAAGTCTAGTGTATTCAGAGAGATTCCACAATCACGAGTGACTTGCACGGAACTGTTATGGGTCTGTGAAGTGTTTTAATAAATAGCCGCGTATAAAAAGTGATTTGACCTTTAAGTCGAGTGATTACCTAAATGTATAGCGTGTTGATACTTAAATCGCGATCTAATGGTTCATTGGCTTTTTATGAAACAATAATTAATACAGTGACGTAGCTGAGCATGGTAATTTCTGAATTATTGAATAGATCGTGTATGATGTGTGTACACTAACAGCGCAGTGTTGTGACTAAGGTTCGTGATTAAGTAAGCAATGAGTTCAGCGGCTTTTACACCATTTTTGGTATGAGTCCAACAGTGGGATGTGAGCACAGCTTACGTGTCGCAAAGTGCCCACCAGAGTGGGCGCGATGGCGCGGCATCAAGGTGTGAGGGGCGCCGGCGCAGACTCACAATTCTCACAAAAGTCACAAACCGTGAGTCAGTTGCGAGAAGCGCGCGCGCACTCTGCGACACACGATACGAACGACTCTCGCGACCATTATTTACTTTGTACATGGCAATTGTTTGACGATATTATATTATGTGATAAGTTTTTATTTAAAATTATTTATACGTGGTTATTTAAGAATCTCCTATATCAAATAAATATATAAAGTTTTATGTTATAAAATCGTGGGACCAAAATGACGATAAAAAATAAAAAGACTAAGCAATCAAAAACTTCAGAAGTGACTTCTTCTGGTAGTGCATCGACTAGTGTCCAGAAGACAAGTTCAACCACTTCGGTGCAGAGCAGCAGTAACACACTGCAGAAGGTCAGCTCGTCTGGTAAGAAGGTCCGCTATATCGAGGTAAAGGTCGAGGAAGATGACCCACTTATGATAACCGACATTTCCGATCACACTTCGATCGCCGGCTCTACCATATCGGAGCACTACAACAGTCACCCGCACTACATCATAACCGAAGCTCCTTCTATTAGTGACTTGTCTCAAACACGATCACTGGAACATCACGTAAGTGATATGGCACAGTCAACTACTGGTGAATACGTATCTAGTTCGGTGCTACAGGAATCTTCCTCGTCGCACCAACAGAATTCTAAATCGGAAACATTCCAGACATCATCGACTTCTGTGCAGCAGTCGGGTTCTAGTCATAGCCAATCATTTGACAGAACTACTGATTCTTCTGCTCCTAATCAAACTCTTAATACCGGCTTCATTGACAACTCGTCGTCTAACGTTTCTTCTTCTAACACATATTTGAAACGATCTCAAAATGCAAACGCTACTGATTCCTTTCTTCAGTCAGAGCGCCAGAGTTTAGTGAATCAAACGTCAACATCTAGCTCAAAAGATCACCAAAATATTAAACAAGGCGACCGCGTAACTTATCGCAACTCTCCTGAACCGTCACAGAGAAAACAAACTGTTCGTTCTGATTCATCAAACTTTTATGGAGGCGAAGGCAGCTTGGACAAAAGAGGAAATGTCAAAGAATATAGCAGCACTTCACAAACAAGTGAAACTAAA
The DNA here is from genome assembly GCF_030705265.1 of Helicoverpa armigera. NCBI lineage: Eukaryota > Metazoa > Arthropoda > Insecta > Lepidoptera > Noctuidae > Helicoverpa > Helicoverpa armigera. Next base: position 5,113,623 of record NC_087134.1, on the reverse strand, counting down.
AGTAGCAACATCACGAAGTCTTCCTCGTCCTCGTATGTCGTCGAAATTGTTGACGGCAAAGAACGAATCATTGATAGTTCTAAGAGGGAGTGGGGTGATGCTCAAGAACATGCATCAAAGGAAGCTTATGCAAGCATTAGTGGCACTGATATAAAACCACAGTCAGCTCACAGCATCCAGAACTATGATATGAAATCAAATTTCGACACAGGCAAGGACGGGAAAAAACCAACCAGTGAAATGATTGTTAAGGAAGACTCTAAATTCATTAAAGATGGCAATCAAATGACCTCGCATTCCAGTGTCATCACAGAGAAAGATAACGTTGCTAAGCATCAACAATATATCACAAACCGCGAGCACTTAACAGCTGATCAACAACATCTGCTTAACCGCGATCAACAGTATATAACTCATCACGATAATGTGGCGTCGAACCAACAACAAAACACAACTCGACAACAACTGACATCTGATCAACAGTACACAACACGTGATCACACTACGACTGATGAACAGTACACAACTCGTGAATATTTAACATCCGATCAGAGAACAACATCCACTAAAGATGATCGTTATCAGTCAAGGAACGTTTCTGACAACACTAATATAATCCGGAAAGATGTTGATAATGTCACAATCAATAAAGGTACAACTGACGATCGACGGCGCAATATGAATCAAACGGATTCATCCAACTTTTATGGCTACGACACCACCATTCAAAATGAACTAAACAAAGTGGGTAAAATATTACAAGTGCCTAATACAGAAAACATAAACTTTTCTACAAAAATAATGAAGAGTAACACAAGCAGTGCTCAGCAAGCTTCTACTTCCTCTTACGTTGTTGAAATTGTTGATGGTAAAGAGCGAATCGTAGACACCTCTCACAGAGAATGGGGAGATAATAAAGAACATTCTACTTACGAGAAAAGTCACAATGTAAGTGGTACAGGGATGAAACCTGAGCATGAGTATACGAGACACGTCCTTGACAAAGAATCTCACTATGACACTGGTAAAGATGGTATACCAAAAAGTTCCTTACAAGTATCAGAAGAATCGGCTTTGTATAAGAATGGGAAAGAAATAGCCTCGACTAGCAACCGGTACGGTGGTGATTTTACTAAGAAAAAAGCAATTACTGAATATGTCCCCGATGACAGAGATGATGTGCATAATAAACGTATTCATGACACGACTGATAAAGATATTCATACTACGACTCATAAGACCTTGTCAACTGACACTCAGTCCCACACAACAGATATTAGGGATGTGAAAGACACTGTTGACTTTGTGACTACCGAGAAAGAAAACTTAACAAAAGAATCCACATCTACCACCACTTCTCAATCGAAAGATACTTTGACTACTTATGAGAGGAGCACCGGGACATGGAATGGAAAGTTTGTGTATGAAAAAGATGATGACAGGCCCAAAAGACCGAAGGAAATGTCGCCGTTCGGAAGACCTGAACAACCGAGACATCACTTAAAGCGACAAGATACAGAAGAAAACATAATTTTGTCATCAAGAGATATAAAAGATTTTACATCAATTAGTGATCTGCGAAAGATTATTGAAACCTCAAAGTTTAACAAGGATGTACGAGTAAGCAACAAAAATATAGTTATTAACAGAAACATTGATGACCGTATCCTGAAGGAAATAATCGAGACTGTTAAGAAGTATCCATTTAAAAGGATCGAAAAAGTGACATTGGGAACTAAAATTAATGAAGATGTAAAAGATCTTTATGAAGGAATTGATACAGAGGAAACTACTGTATTGACATCCACTACTGGCGAAACAACCAGAAAAGCTTTTGAAGTAGAAAAGAATAGAAGTCAAATTGAAGTTACTCGTTATATCACTGAGAATGGCATTACAAGAAAAATTACGACCTATGAGGATGCTAAAGAGGACGACAAGATCAGAACGGACGTCTACGTCGACAAGAGCGCGTTAGACTTCAAAAACTTGGTAAGAACTTAACTTTATTTATTATTTTCAATCTAGTGTACATATTCAATCTAGTGGCTAGTGCGCCAAGCTAAATATTATCATGATCGGTTTTCTCATTGCCATAACTTTCCAATTTTGGTTCACCTGAGCCGATATCCGAATTGTATTGTTTTATCAGCGCGGAGAAAACATCTGACAATCTAGAGCAGGAGATAAAACTTTTATCCATTTCAGCGCGATGTCCAAACGACCGAAGACGTTATTCGAGAATACGACGTGGTGGACCGTGCTATCACGGACACCACGAGGGAGGATACCACCATCAGCACCGTCTACGATGAGAAGATCACTGATGACAGGACCACAATGCGAGACGACAGGACTACGATCGAAGAGACCGTCATCATTGACGAGACCAGGCCAAGAGGAGGCCCCAAGAAACCGGAAAAGATTGTCACTAAGGAACAGTGCATCTGCGAAATCTGCACTTGTGGGTGAGTACATTTTCTTCACTTTTATGTTTGTGATCGCACCTTTTGCCATGATACGAGAACTATACAGTAGACAGTTATGCAAAATTACGTGCATCATAAACAACTGGGCCAAATGTCAGTAACCTATTAGGGCATCCTTTTGTGCATAGCCAGTGACGGTAGTTAAATGTATGTGGCATACTCTGGGAAATTGTTATTCAGACTGGATTCAGACATTAACGAATGCATGACATTTGGAACGACATTTCAAAAAAATTTAGACTAATCAACTCGAAATCTTGAAAATGCAGTTTTTGTTTCTATATGTACCTATCTAGTTTATATTTATCAAAACTAAAGTCTTGAGTTCGGACATTATCAAGTCATCTATCTTGAAGTTTGACGTCATAAAAAGCTATAAATAAAGATTACATAAGTTAACTTGCATTCAAATAATTTTTATACAAACAACTTATACGTAAGCAATGCTTGTATTTGGACATATACTTATCATTGCAATGTTATCGAGTTTGGTTTCTTGGAAGTGCACTAATTCGGCATCGGTAACGATAATCCTCTGTCACAACTCGCGATGTTATAGCACGTAAGATAATGTTGTCAGGTGCGCCACTGATATTAAGATAACTTTTGTAGGTTTCACACTATTATCTCTCTAATAAATAGGTCGCATGAAGAAAGACGTCAGCATTGTTTGAAGAGATGCTATTATGAATGACAACGCAGTTTTAGAAACATTTTCACGCATCATCTGTTGCAAGAAATTTTAACTACTAGTAGATAGAAAATAGTCAAGAATTTATAATAGAAATGTTGATAACAGCCAAACAATTCTTATCAAGTAATAGTGTTGAAGTGTAGTGGCGTCTACATTTGCGAATAAAATTCTTAAGTTTATGCCAATTGAATGTCGAATCATGTTACGGTTCACGAATTAGTTGGAATGTAAAAAAAAAAAGAATAGACGACGAACGTGACGTTAAATTACGTAGTTTGTTACTAAGGCATAACGTAACGATTTATTTTGGTAATAATTTCTTTGTAACAACGTGGCTAGTTGACGCTGTGTTTAATTTTTTTTTAATTTTGTGTGTGTGACGGTTTCACGATGACCGTGAAAAATTATCTGTGTAGTCATCTTTTTTGTCGCATTGAAATCATTGAATATGGGTAGTCTGTTACGATGATTCAATATTAAAAATTTTCGCAAAGGACCTTTGTGAGGGCACGCGCGGCGGATCAAGCTATATATGCGATCGATATTCATCGCGCGCGGCTCCTGCGTCTACTAAAAAAACAAGTTGTCGGCGCGCCCGTCACTGCGCGTCCGTGGCGCGTCGGCGCGCATGTCGCTGCGCGTCCGTGGCGCGTCGGCGCGCATGCGCGTAGGCTACGGCCGTCCCACCCCTCACGACTCTATTCTCGGAAACGAGTGGGAATGCGCGTTTGGCGGCGTTCGAAAATGCGCGGGGTAATTTGACTTACGACATACTCCCCCTCTAGTTTTGGAGAGCGTCCTCGCTCCTGGACTAGCTCAGTGCCCAAGCGTTTCGGACATCCGCGACGTCGTTTGGGTCGAACACGATTTGGTGGTACGGCACTACCTGCACCAGTGTCCACAAACGGAGATAAATCCAGGGTTTGATACATACCGAGGCTGTCGGCCGGATTCCTTATCGGCGAGATAATGAAGGTAGTCGGGCTAACCTTTTTGGTAATCAAGTAGGGTTCGTCACGATTAGGGAAGTGTTTTGCTGTCAGACCTTTACTTCCTTGACTCAATGCATGTGTCCGGACTAACACTTTATCACCTATCTTATAATCTGGACTAGGCCGACCTGATTGATCGGTGCTTCTCTTGGAATGCACTTGCTGTCCCTCAACTCGTTCACGAGCCTCTCTCTCACGAGTTCTCAATCTCTCTACACATAAGTTCCTGCTTGGCAGGGGTCAATCGATACAGCGGTACCGAGATAGGAGGGTGCTCACCTGGGTCGATATGCTGCTCAGCAGGGGGGTTAGGCTCTCCCCCTAGCTGGAAGATGTCGACGTCGTCCACCAAGGTCTGCTTCAACAGGTCCCGTTCCGGTTGGGTTAATACCTACTGTACCTTCATCTTCCCGGAGTACATCCGAGAAGGAACAGGAAAGCTGTGGCAAGAAAGAGGGTTCAAACCGCATTGGATACTCGACATGGCGAGTCTCAGAAAAGTACCAACATTTTCTGGAAAAATCCATAATCACTGCGGCAGCAAAAAGGAAATCCATACCCAGTAACGTTCCGTTGTCTCGTGATTCCGGAAGGATGAGGAAGGAAGTCTGAATCACCTTCCCCTCTAAGTGTACGTCAAGCGTGGTCATTAAGACTTCAAGGTCGCGCACCGGTATCAACTAACGCGGTTCCCGACGCGTCTAATATTTTTATATTAAAAATCGGTCGCGAAACTACCTCGTGTTTATCGTCGTTACCTTCACCGGCGCGCGTGCTCTCATCACAATATATTCTGTCACTACACACCTTAATATCTAACTTATTCTTAATATAATTGTATGAACAAAAAGAATCATTAGATAAATCACAAAAATATTGGTTACACCCCTCTATATTGCGGGCGTCATTACACACATTAACATAATGCGGAGAATAATAAAATTGGCGTTTACACCCTTGCTCATTACGAGCGTCATCGCAATATACATCCTTATTCGGTACATTGGTAATGGTACCTACATAATTGGCGCTTGCACCCTAATTCACAATGAGCGTTATCAATAATCATGCTATCATAATAATAATTCGACACATATTCGTGGTGATATCTTACCACATTGTTGGTATTGTGAGGCAACCCTAAAAGATAGACATAATATACATTAAGGCTGCACACGCGACGGAAGTTTTCCCAACATTTCCCTTCACTGCTCTGCTCCTATTGGTATCCTATAACCTGCCCAGGAGTATGAAGAATAATTGTACCAAGTTTCGTTAAAATCCGTCTAGTAGTTTTTGTTTCCATAACGAACATACAGACAGACAGAAAAAAATTTTAATGATTGCATTTTTGGCATCAGTATTGATCACTAATCACCCCCTGATAGTTTTTTTGGAAATATATTCAATGTACAGAATTGACCTCTCTACAGATTTATTATAAGTATAGATAGATAAAAATTGGTGTCAATTAAATTGACCCGAAGACGTCGTCCTGACGTCTGACGTATGTAAACCGCAGCAAAGAACCAATCCTGAGTGAGTAGTGACGGCTATGACGCGATGCGCTGCGGGCCAATCACCGCTTTACCGCCGTCCCCCAGCGCTGAGCGCACACTTCATACCACCAAAGGGACCCAATAAAACAAGTTCTGCGTAGGTGAGAGTCAGTGCTCAATATCCATGCCGATTACTTGCGTTGATTTATAGTCAGAAACACATCGCGGGGAAATGCTATAAAAACTTTGTTCGTTATTGCATTGTTTACAGTTTTCACGAGTCACATTTTGGGTACCGCACTGATAACACGTCACCGGATTATAGTCTGAGCGGCTGACTCACCTGTGCCTGTCGACTTACGGCACTGTTACTTGCGGTGTCCGAATCTTCAGGACTCGCAGAATGGCCACGATGCAGGTCTCGATGACGTATGCGTCTGCTCCTGATTGGTTGTCGCGGCGGGCGCTGGCTAGGGCGTAGGGCGCGGCGCGCTCGGCTCGCGCGGCGTCGTCGAGCGAGGGCTTGAAGCGGGCCTCCTACTGGTTTTCGGTGCGGAGTTGAGCGCTTCGCTCTTTGTTGACCCGGCGATAGTTTCTTCGATAATTCTCGATTGATTTAGTAGTTCTTAGTCTCAGTTACGAATTTTGCGATGAAGTAAACCGTAAACCATGTCGAGCTGTACCTTCGATGATAAGTCGCCCTCTGGTAGGTGCGTTAATAGCGCTCGGCTCTTCGCGACGAAAATCTGTCATCTGTCATCTTCGGTTTGTTCGATTCTAAACAATTCTCTAATATATATGTCGCAGATTCAAACGGATTTGAATCTTAATATTTCTCGGTCAGTGCGCACACCCGGCGCCGGCGACGTCTCAGGAGCAAGAGAGAGCGAGCTCCATCGACATTCACACTACTGACAGATTGAAATGACACAGACAACTGTCACTGTCAAACATCAATATGAAGCTCACAACATTCAGTCTAGTGTTGCTACTCGAAAAATAAATCATTATTCATTCTCCGACATATAATTTTGTACTCAGGGCGGCGATCTCCGTATGCATCGCGTAGGTATTTTATTACTCGTCATTCCACGACAAAACTTTGGAACGAATGCTCTGCCACCAGGTTGCCGCATCGTCTGTCAGCAGCATGGACATGCCTTTTATGGCCACATCGTCATAAATATTGGTGCACTCTTTATATGCCTCAATGGCATCGATCCGGACTAATCCGGAGAATCTCGAGCATCGAGCGAAATTGCCGGTCCTCTCTGTTGCGCTCGGCGTTGGCGCCGGTGATGCGGTCGGGGTGGACGCCGTCGCGGACAGGCGCGTTGGACTGCTGGATAGTCGACAGCAGTGCGGTAAAGTTGTCGCGAGACATGGTGACGCTGTCGTTGAGCGTCTCACGTCTTCGGCGTGCGAGCCATTGAGTGATTGCAGTTGGCGCGTTCGCGGGGTTTTAACAGACACACACACACGAACGCGGGGTACACGAGCACATAGGAACAATAGTTACACCAACTTTATACCTACTCATAACACAATTACACTGGGGTGGGCCTCTTTTGTGAATGGCATCTCGCAGTTCAGCCTAGGAGGCTGTTGACTGCTTAACCGGTCAAATCCATGTGGATGCCTAGAGTTTAAGGCCTCTAGCCAGGGGCAAAAAAGCTTACAAACTAAGCGACTGCGCTAAGGGCACCCCCTGTGGGGTACGAGCCTCGGCTTAGGGCGTCGCTGACTAACAGCAAAGGGACAAGCTGGATCTGATTTAAGGGGCGTTTTAACTTTAACGCTCAGCTACGCGGGCTGGCTAAGCAAGGGTCGGGGGGGGGGGAGGGAGTTTGACTTTCTACGCGTACGCGTACCTCGGCGGCGAGGTTTCGGATATTTCCGTATGTGTCTGTGTTTTCTAAGAGTGCTAGTTTCCCTACGGCTCTCTTGGAGCACTGTGATGGGGTCGTCAGGAAGGGTCAGGGTGTGTCTTGGCCACTGTGGTGGGTATAAGGCCCTAATGTTGGGCGTTATAGCTTCCCAAAAAATGAAGAAAGGTGACATAAATGGCTCAGCAGTTTATATGTGAAGCAAAAATACAAAAAAATCTGTCTTCACTTCGAATCTTCCTGCTTTTATACTGCTAATTCCCGCTAATTAATAATTAAAAATCTTAAGGTAACAAACTGCGTAAGTTAAAACTTCAATACCAATCTCATAGTCACCCTATTAGAAAGGGACAGACGGCCTCCGTACTAACTGTTTCACTCGGCTCGTTTTTCGCAGTCCTGGGGCCCGATTCTCCTAATTTTACTTAAGCAACAACTGAAGCGTATGTGGCATTCCGCCATTTTTTCTTTGAAATAAACGTTTTTATCCTTTTCTGTCATTCAATAATAAATCATTTTGTCTGCAAATGATTTACCATTGCAAAATGATTGTACAGCAAACTACCGTATAGACCAAAATCAAGACCAATCACACACCAATCAAAAGTCAATCGAATACGATTGGTCTTTTATTAGTAGCAGAATGCCTAATAAAATACCAATCGTATTCGATTGACTTTTGATTGGTGTCTTTTATTAGTAGCAGAATGCCTGATAAAAGACCAATCTATATTATGTCTGAATTGACTGAATTTACTAAATTATGTCTATGTACTAACTACTCTGGGGCGTCGGATAGCTCCATCGCGCGCCATAGGTTGAACGTCAAGCAAGCCGAATTTTGCCGAAATACGCCTACCGAACCAGTGGCGGCGTAGCATCGGGTGGCACCCGGGGCGAACTACTAATTGAACACCCCTCCCCAACAAAAAAACACGACAAAATATAATCCATGACCGATCGGGGTCTAAACCGAGCTTACGGTGACATTGATGTTCGGGACCTATCGGGGTCCGCTACGGATTTGACGATTAAATGAGCTACTGAGTTATACTGAGCTACTGATATAAAGATATGAAGGAGGGATCCATATCCCAGTGATTGAAAGATGCATAATATCTATCTTTTCTTTTCAATGACAAATTTTGCCTATGTCTTCTACTAAAAAAACAAGATGTCGGCGCACCCGTCGCTGCGCGTCCGTGACGCGTCGGCGCGCATGCGCGCAGGCTGCGCCCGTCCCTCATATATGTATATAGGTTCGGTGGTGTGTGTGATCTGACTGATGAGGTGTTACTTGTGTAATCCCTTCTAACTACTTCTAACGAATCGTGTCGGGTGTGTCATAGTTAATGCCTTGTCCGTGTAGCACAAGCCTTGATTGTTATTGAACACAGACTTATTGATCGTTACCACGAACATAATAAAACATTTTTGTTCAGCTTTTGAGGAAACTGCAAATGTTTCAATTATTTTTCCTGCGTTCTGGATTTTGTAAACGTCTAGCTAAACGTCAGTAGCATATTTTTAAATGTCGATTAGTTAGTTACTTATTTAGAAGTGTTCATTGATTTATATCTGTAGGTGGGTGTCAGTACTAGCCAATGAATTTAATATTCATGAATCCATAGTCTAGTTCGCTGTCTTGACATGTGTTTGACCCTAACTGTTCCAGATTGTTATAGCTTGTCAAATCTATCGTATGACACATACACAAATGTTTCGCAGTGATTGTGTAGAGTGCTTCGGTTTTCATCGTACTCGCATCTGGCAGAGTGCCTAGTCGAAGTAAATATTTTTGTTATCGCGTCTGTATTCCCAATGTCACGGGCAATCACGGCTGTGGCCATGTGATCGGTCAACTTTGTTTAAACAAACCATTTCTCGACTTAGCGAAAAGTTATATAAATGTGTAAAATTATTATAGCTAATGTATGAGTCATGGTTCGACTCTATCGGTTTAGCAACAGCCTTTTATTGCTTGCTTAAGTCTCACGGTGTGGGCTGTATTTCGATAATGCAATTAGTATCGCCATCGATCTGAAACTCGTTTATGTATTTTATTTACACTTTCATAAATGCCGTGATAGTATCCTCGGTTTCCTGGCTCCTGTCATTAAGAAGTCATTACATATTTTGTTTTTGTCATTGGTAATGGGTTTGGTTCGGACAAAGAGTTCTGACGCTTGAGTATCCATTAAGATAAAATTCCATTAGCGTTAGAGCATTGAAATTGTATTTTGGTTCTATGATTTACACGGTTACACACGACATATTTTTCATGTTTTTGTGGTTTATTGTTAGTGCTATTACCTTGCATGCTATGACAATTATTACTGACAATTAGTTTTAATTAAACGACCCGAATATTTAGATCACGCTGAAAACAGAACTGAACTCACGTTAGTCCAAATGTTCTACCTAATTCGCTTACCTCATGTGTATAAAATATGAATTTGTATGTACATATTCATAGTCAAACAAATTAAATGAATCAACTAAATAAATCATGACTACTACATCTTTAATTGTTTTTTAAACAGTTGAAGGATAGATAACGTATCATTCTGTTATCTACCGGTTCTTATTCAATAGAAGTATCAATAAATCTAAACATTACATAATCTAGCATTGACAAATAATATCAGAACATTAATAGGCTTAGATATCGGTAGTTGTAATCATAACACCATAAAATATGCATTAAAATTGGGTGTGTTTACGATAGAAGAAAATTCAATGGGTTTTTACATTGCACATTTTCATATGTAGGTGTTTAGGAAATATTTAAACTGCTCTTTAAAAACATTCAGCTATTCATTTTGTTAGTAGGAAAACTGATGGTAAATTCAGAAGCGCTCACGTCATAATTCCTGGAATAAAACAGACTGACAAATTCGCAGAAATCTGTCTAAGAAACCATTATAGCCAAGAGAAGATAGTCAGACAGCTTTTCTGAAACAAAGTAACGTAGGATAGGAACTCAGATTCATAGCAATGTAGGCGGTAAATAGCAACAGAGATGAGACATCAACAAACCTACGATTCATATCTAGGTACCTATAATATCTATGAATAAGTTCCATCAGTTCCATGGAAGTAGAAGCAAGTGCGTTCACAGGTAGCGTGTGTACTCGAGCGCATCACACTTCCTCGCTTCACGGTGATAGGTCGACGATTCCCCACATCTGAGTAAACAGTGCCATACAATAGCTTTTCGAATGACATTCTTGTAGGAGAATTTACGTATATACCTAGGTACTTACATATTAGCTTTTCGAAAACAAAACACGGCTGTTTTAGAATAAGGTTATGCTAGTGTCGAAGGATTGCCAGAAGTCTTTATAAGATGATGATTTTGGATAGATTTTTGTAGCAAACAATACAGTATATTGTATATGGGTACTAGACCTAACTAATCGTTCAATTCAATTGGCTTAGATATCAAACTTCCAAATAGGCACACCAACGCTTTCATTTAAAATTCATAGGCTGAAATGTTGGCGGATATTAGTGTCGACCTATTAAAGGATTACTGCAATAAATTGTAAGTTTTGAAATAGTTGAACGAATGTATCTCGTTGGCTGCCCACTATGGCATTACATCACGCTATAGCGTGTGTTCTGTTCGCAGTGACAGAGCACGAAGGACACTTTTAAAATTAAAGTCAAATAAAGCACTGACATTAATGTACCTATCTAACGCAATGTCATGGGAATATCGACCCAAGCAACATGCCATTTAGATCTACATTTGTGCACACACGCAACGTTTAAACTTTAGTAAATTCTAACTAACTAGCTGCTGCAAAATGTTTTCCTATTCATGTTGAGAAATTGCTGTGGTGCCGTACCGCGCCAGTCACCTCTATCTAACATCAACTGTCTACATTCTATACGTATATCTTCTTCATCATGTAAGACTGATGATCCGGTTAATTAACTCCGATTCATTTTAATCAAAAGTATAAATGAATGTTGATTGAGTCTCAGAAATCGTTAAATTAGATGACGTCGTGTTGTTTCTTCCTCAATGTTCAAACATTTGTGCATGGACATGGACATCGTAAAGACGGTAAAGACTAGTTTCTGATATGTATAATGAATTTAAATTGACTACAAGATATTTAAAATATTGTTTGAAATTCTAATCAGACGGCGAAATTACTATCAATTCGAGGAAATAAGCAGGAATTCTCTTAAAAACCAACAGAAGTCATGGAGTCTACTCTTCCCTTCATTAGTCTTTATCTACCCGTTTAGATTAGCAGATAAGCCTACCACCAAGGCATACAATGAAAGCATGAGCACGCATGGAACTTTTCTTTTCTCATTGTTTTTAATTTATCGACACCTCGAAATCTTTAAACATTTTCCCAAGCGTTGATGATAGATTCGCACTGTTGGCGAGAATTAGGTAAATAAAATGATGAATAATTTGCAAAATTATGTGAGTAAAATAATTAGCCAATAATGTTTTGTCCACATAAATCAAGTTTTTATTGACAGGTCTCTAACGGGCTTGAAGGAAATCGGAACAAGTTTCGCGATAACACTCTTGAGAAAGCAGTTAGTTTCTCCTTTCCTATTTTATAAACTGCCAAGGTCTTGTACAATATTGTTTCTATTATTCAATGCTCGAAAACTGTCATAAAGTTAATAGGTGCCTAACAGGAGTCAACAACTCGAATCAAGTGTTCAATCAAGATATGATTGTAAGTCTCTGAATCGCCATTTTTAAACTCGTGGTTTTTTCTAGTGGCAAAATACAAGAAATTACATACCTTTTTTGCGATAAATATGATTACGATACACCACTAATCTTTCAACTTTCCAAATAAATATGCAAGTAGATAAGATTATTAAACGCATGTTAGTTTTTATCATTATTGCAACTGCTGTTTAATCTCTGATTAGATAGATATAAGTTGTGTTATTTATGTAATTCGTTTAGTGAGTGTCCTTGCATTCCATTGTTCTATCATCTTCAAAATTTCGCTTCCACGAATTGAATTCACTCGATTATTTTAAGATCGTTATACTCATTCCTCAGTAGTCAGATTCATGGCATAAAATAACGTGGATATATGAATGGTTACTGAAAATAAAGAGCCATTTAAAAACGCATCAGTATTTCCCCTACTTTAGTTTTCATGTTACCTTGACATGACAATATTGGTTGTTTTGTACTACATTATTTAAATATTCATTTAGGTATACCATCGTATTGCTTAAGTAATTGGCTTAGGAACTTTAGAAATTTAACTCCGATTCGGCCTGATATTTCCAATCCATTGTTCTAATTATTTTATCCTCCTCGAAGATACAAACACGATTTACTTTTTTATCTTTTTATGCTTGTTGCAGAAGTATTAACAAGCTTAATAATACATCGTTTGTAACAACGTTAACTATTAACTATTATCAAATAATGCACGCCATGCTATCTCAATTCGTGTATCAGATAAAAGTGAATTACTTTATAATTATTGTTGTTATACTGCAGTGAAAAATATGAAATAATAAATGAATGAATATTTTAATGAATAAGCACTAAAGTATTACGTAGGCCTCTATTATTAGTTGCGCCAGACGTGGCCTTCTGCTGACCTCAGTGTCTCAGATACAAGTGCATTATTCACTTGCAACAATCCGTATTGCAGGTTATTTAAACAAATAGCATTTATTTGTTTAAATTTTCTGGCAATTAACTTAATACGTGAACAAAGAAGTTTAGATGAGTCTAATTAGCCAATTGAGGAATGTAGATACGGTTTGGCTTATAAAACAGGTAATCAAATGTTACGATTTAGCAAGACCTAAGTATGAAGTAGTTTTACGTTAAATATCAACTGTGTATTGGTTTGAGCGCTCTATCCTTGGAGAACAACAAATAACGTAGTCATATCTATCTAAAACGTTCCAATAACACATGAACTCTGTCTGTGGCGTACAGGCATAGACTAGAGATTTATGTTCGTCCACGATACAAAGAATCGATCATTCGTCCCGGATTGGGTTGCGTCACGCCACCTGTCCTTGTCGGAGTGCACGACTGATGTCAGCTCAACCAGAGATAAGCGCTGACAATGCGGCGTGTTTTCACATTCCAACTTACTGTAATTTATCTAAATACTAGATAGTAAAATAACATCGTCTTTAGACTAAACATTCTACAGTAAACTTACTCTTTGGTTACAGCAAAACAATGACCTGTTTTAAAATGTATTCCGAGGTAATAAATAAACATAGAAGGCAGAAGTTCGCTAAAGATGTCGTGATAGCATTTAATTAATTACATTGACATACTCAGCAGCTATTTCCTAGAAGCAGCTTAGCATACAAATTCTAACGTTAGCTATTTTTAGTGGTTCAATCAGAGAAAAATATCTCTAGGTTACCTACTCATCGTTCGTCATTTGAATACCTACGTGTCTTTTGAATAAATAAATTAGCATTAACCGATTCGAAGAAATGGTAACAGCTGGAAGATTTCGCAAGTTTTAACCTTATTGAGAATAGATCACTGCTTAGTCATGTTCATGTGTTTATATAACCTTCATAACGTTCATACTTTCAGTATTTTATTGATTTCAGCAGACTTTTGAATAATGAAAACTACGTAGGCGGTAAGACAACACAATGATAGCGTGTCGAATAGATCGATAATTCCGTGGTATATTGCTGCATGAAAACATATGAGTAGATTCTATAATAAAACAGTGATTTAACTTTCATATTATACAGTACTAAGCTAATGTGGAGTTTTATTACTCCATACATCAAAATCAGTTAATCTGCATTATGGTTCTTGTTCTTTTGTGAGGATAATGCTTTGACCAAGCACTTGTAAAAATGCTTTCAATGTTTAACAGTCGTAAAAATATCGTTTAGGTTTTCTTAAGCTAAAAATATTTCTGCTTGCAAGTTTAATATCCTGCCACAGGAATCGAATCGAACCGGCTTCTCTAAGTGTAGCGCTCGAAGGCTTTCATCACAAATCATACCAATAAAATTGCACTTAACGAGGACTGCTGGTGTTTATCAAAGGAAGCGAGTTCCAGTTGCCATTAATGCAATTAATTGGCGTTCATAAATACTGCTTTAATTAGCGGTGTCAGCGATTAACTGGTCCGTTGGGGAACAGTCATGGTTGGTCCGTGAAAGCGGACAGCGAACAATGGTAGTTCGTAGATCATAGATTTGGTTTGCGCCCGCGCAGAGTACTCGACTGTGACACGTGAGGCTTACGTGCGCGACCACCGTGACTGAGAGAGTTTTGTTATGGCTTGCAACAGCGGCTATTGACTACTGTGGACCAAAGGGCTTAATGAATGCTACTGGTTCGTCGTACTGTGCCAGTACATCATTCGCCTCACTGCCCTCTTTGAGTAGGAGTTCCACATCAAATCCAATTGACCAAGCCACTGTGCTTCTTGCAATTAATTTAAGCTGTTTCATCATTATGGCTTGTACTGTAGTTTAATTAGGATTTGTTTATGTCACAGTTAAATATAGATAGTCTCTTTAAGGTAGGTCAATTAGGATTTAAAATATTTTTCCTTAACATTAGCATAGAAAGAGCGATTGTTTATTATGCAGAATATACAGTCAACTAAACATGTTTATAAGGATAATTGCAAACTAAACGATGTCCTGTGATCTCAGTTTCCGCTGGCTGTGTATAATCATGGCAATATGCTATGTCCTCTTGTACGTCACGTTATTGATCACGTTGCTCGATCGTCTGATGTCATTTGTGGTCGAGCTCACGAGGGCACGATATTGGGTCGTATGCTTCCAATCAGTCGTACAGGAATGGTAATTACCTAAGTACTGAAATGGACTGTTAGTGCAAACAAAGTATGATTAATGTTTCTTATGTCAGCCTAACAGGTAAATTAGTGTTGTTTTTCTAAGTTGCTTTGTGTTATTGTTGGTTTTATATGACTGAGATTCGATATAATCCATACAAGAGTCATAAGCATAAATCATAATTTACTACTCTCTAATCTCCCATTGTATGATTAATAGCACCATTACAATTAAACAATAATAATAATTAGCTGTACAAAGCTTATTACATCTATCATGGAACGTGACCGGATTGGCGCCCGTACGATAAGTGGAGCCGTTCTTAGCATTCAGGACACGTCTAGACCACAAGATGGGTTGACAAGTAGGATAGCCATATCAGGTATCTACACTACAAATACGTTGAAAAAGGAAAGGAAACCACGATCCAAAGATAATTACGTCGTTTGTTGTTTCTCTTTTTTGCATCGTCTAACCAGCTAACCTTCAAAATGTCTGGGATGAAGAATTTTTGTAACTATAGTTACCGGCTTCCAAGCGTAGATTTTAGTTTGGTAGAACCTGTTTCGTTTGTACATGTAAACTATACTACATATAGCTACGGCATTCAAATGAGACGAATGGGTTCTTTTACCTAACAGAATTGTTATCATTAACGTTCAAGGTGTTCTACACTCAATAAAATATACTCATAAAAGGTAAAATAATACGAAAGAAGGAGTTTGTTATTAGAGAAGTGATTTTATGTTAGCTAACACAATTTGGTTTTCATTTTGAAATTCCTCAGCATGGTGTTTGTATTGTTTCGCAATATAAGTTATTGATAAATGTTTTGAATGTATATGGGAATAAATTCATACGTGTTCGATGCTTCATGTCGAAAGATATTACCATTACGAATGCACAAACTCGTTCCTAGCAGTCTGTACGTGAGCTAGAGGTATTGTATGCAAATCCCTGGTGGGAGCACATACCTCGGCCCAGCGGGCCACGCCACACATGAGTGACATTCATAAAATCTAGGGTGCTATATTCTATAAGGCTCGGGCTGTAAGACATTGTTGAACAGCATATAACTAAGTTAACGTTCACTTCAGTCGTGACTACAACATAGTTTAACATATTGAACAACATAATAGTTACTTGGACATTAAACACGATACAAATGTTCCATTTTTGACACCTTTGCAGTGATGTCACCTTTCGATATGACAAGAATTCACAGCTTAAGATAAAGACGGACGCTTATAATGTACTTTGCACTGCGGCCAATTGCATCGCCTTCATAAAACGACAATAAACCTCAATTTGATGTTGCATCATGATGTCCACCTGTCGTCTGGTGAGATGGTGATTGAGTGATAGAGTCGCATCAAGCTAACGAGAATAACAAGTAAAGTGCTCAGGCGAATATTAGGCGCCCACACGTCACTAGCTCCTCAATTGAAAAATGTTCCTCGTCGCTAAATTGACCTTAGAACATCCTACGTCTCGCCTCGTAATAGGAAGAGATGTCTTTCAATATAATATCAATGTTTGTGTCTATAACCAAATTTGGTGTGTCGGCTTATTATACAGTGCCTACATCCTACAGTTCTCCAGCCAAAGTCGTTTCCGAATAATTACCGGCTTATTGCTAACTCGGAAGGAATGAGTCTAGCGTCTTGGTGATGAAGAGACGGATTGTTTATTTGGATCAGTGTGGGTTGCTTTATGTTGCTTTCTTCTCGTGATATATAGCATTCTCTCGTATTTATTACAGCGTGAGAGTGATGTAAAAAGCCGGGTATTGTATACAAAATCGGCACGGCAATTAGAAAGATACGTGACGTGTAAAGTGGTGCAGGCTGCGACCTCAGGCGGCGTATTCGCGGCGATGATCTCACCGGGCCCACGTCCTCGCCTCGCTCAAACTCGTTTGTTGTTTACTCGTGTCGATGTAAGAACTTAACGTTTTCGAACACAGGACGTTCAGTATCAAGTGAGACGAGGTTTACGTCATGCAAACACTATATTTTGGCTTTTATTGCCTTAAAAATGACTTGTATCCTTATTTAACTTGGCAATTTTGTCGTCTCCTGAGCTCTACCCTAGTTAAGGCATGGCAATTTTAGCCAAAGCATTTCTTTAAGTTGTTTAAGCTCACTTTGAGGATTTCAATATGGATATTATTTTCCGGAGTGCTGTTGTTTTTATGCTAAGATGAAGCACATTTTTTGTGTTGCATAGGAAGTGGTGAGGTAATCAGTCAATGGCGAATTTCAAGAGCAAAATAATTTTGCACAGGAAACTGGTCGGTTTTGAAACCTTTAATAAACTGCTATTGTGACCACAAGCGTTATTTAGATTTGTCGAGGACAAAACTCGGTTTGATGCTGTGTGAATGTAATTGATCATATTACAAAAAGAGATCATGATTGAGCGTAATCCTATGTTGCGTGATTTGGCGAATTACATTACGTGCTAGCTTGGTTAGAGCATAGACAGGTAGGCCATATGGTCGACGACCTTGCCCAGCACTGGCGGTGACTGGCAAACTGTTCCTGCACCTACACAATACAACAATTTCCAATTCATCAGACCACTTTTGAAAAATATGAGTTCATATTATTCTAAAACCTTATCGTCGTTATTTATATTGTATGTGTACCTATAGCATAAAGATTAAGTATCTTATCTTTGAGAGGTTTTAAAACAGCAATGACCTTTTTAAATCATTCTGTAATATTGTAGGTAATTTTAGCATTCAAAATGAAGAGACAGGCAAATTGGAAAGTTATTATTTTTTTAATGAAAGTGGAAATAAACGTCAATTTGATTCTATAATCATATTTTATGCGATGAAACTTGACGTGTCTAAGACATCACATTTTACTTGGAAATAAAGCTACTTTGCAATTTTGCGATTTACCTCTCCTTAGCAAAATTGTGGTAAATGCTATCTCAATTCTTTTCTCGTAGTAGGTATGCGAGCTTAATTCAGACTAATTTATTCAGGTTTTTACATTATACAATGGCTGTTCGGGGTTTTATATCTCTGCAGTATGAGACGGGCGACCATTTATAGCTACGTTGTAAATTACATACAAGTTTGGCATCGAGCCGTTTTTGGGTAGCTTCTTAAGGCAACTTTCGAACTCCTGCGCATTTGGGTCGAGTTTTTTGACAACCACCGTGCATAACAGTATGGTAAAGCTGCATGTTTCTACCAAAACAGTATACAATAGTGGCGACTATGTTTTTTTAATTTAATCTTGTAATCTATGCGCAAATAAACATCAAAGCGAGATGACCGCATCATTACAGAATTCGTTATAGATAATTTTGCATATTAACGGTAATTTTATGTGAACAAGAATTAATTTTCGCACATAATTTTTTCCTCTCTCTTCCTAATTTTTCTTCATAAAAGTTTTTGAACTGTGTCCAGCTGAGTTAACTTGCCTGTTTCATACTGCGTGAAAATGGTTACATTCTGCGGGAATGACCGATCTTAGGGGAGATAATGACATAATTAGCTGCAATACAGCAGGTGGTTATGAAAATCGTATTTTGATATAATAATAAAATAGGGTGTACACAATGGCATAAATACTCAACAGTTGGGATCTGGGAACTGTCCCACAAATATTTAGGGGAAGTTTATTTCGTCATCAATAATTGTATCTAAAGCAAAATGTATGCAACTGTAAGCCAGCTTTAGGTCATTGCACAATCTGTTCTTTGATTCCTACTAAATGAAGCAACAGCTAATTGTAGCCCGAAGTGTTTCAAAACAATCTGGTTAGTCAGAGCACAAAGCTTAGCGAGCTTGCATACTGCGTTGAGCACATTCGAAATGGCGTTGAGTAACCGTCCCGATAAAGCAAGGCGCCATCAACCCCGTCATCTGATGCTCTCACAATGACTCAGGGTTTAAACATATGTGCATTTGCAGCTTGAATAGCTAATTCCCAACCCGTCGACAAATGCCTATTTAGATTTACGCCACTTGAATTCATGAGACCAATATAGTTGCAAATTCTAGCGACACACGAGATGTATCCTTCCCATACAAAAACTAACATCACGTTTCTCCGAATAGAATCAAGTTATCTAATAAACTTGGGTTACTGACCTTCATGTCCTGGAATCCCAACTTGATTCTTATTAAGCTCATACGTGCTTGAATTTTCAACAAAATGCATGAGCTATTTGCAAATTTTGGTACCTAATGTTTTTGTTCTAACAAAGAGTTTCATTCGTTGCATGAATATCAATATGGGAATAGGTATGCTGTTGCTTAAATATTGAGTACGTGTAGGGGACAATAGGAGCCGCTTTGGTACGTGCTTTGCCTGTGAGCTTTCACTTTAGCGACGCAAGCTTCGTATTATGTAATATCACGTTTTTGCACATGTAACTTTAGCACATAGGTACGTAGCGTAGGTGCCTCACCTAATGTCCTATTTCGGAAAATTCTTAGGCAATATTGACTGCTAAGTTTTGTCAGGATTTAGAATACATATCTAAGTTGACCTATCATCAAAGTCATGTTAGGTTAGGTGCTTCTATCCTTAATAGTAATGTAAAGCTTCGACAATTACGTAATTAGTGGAATATGTAGGTAGGTGTGCATTTGCATTAAAGTTGGTGCATAAATACGTCTGCAAAAATGTGTTTACTTGAACTGTTTACCGAATAACCATAAATAGCCTGGACAACATGTTTGCTCAAGGAGTGGTGAAGTCATAAATATTTTTATGCACTCGTGTCAGGGTCTGTTTCTGCGTATCCCTCATTGCCACTGATTCACGAAATCTCATTCTTTGTGGTCGCGTAGGCATTTTGCACGACCTCAATGTCAATAAGGACAATAAGTTATTTTTAACCAATGCCTATATTAATTAATCATCTTTTAAAATTTACTTTGACCTTAAAAACAAACTGCATGAAAATAATGAAGGCTGAGAACTTGTACTGAGGTAGAGCAGACAGCATAAACAGTTGTCTACTTAACTATTTCCTGATGACTTCATTCATCTTTTATTAATCATTTAACTTGAATTGCTTTGCAAAACATTATATCCTCGATAAAAAAACTGGTTGGTGGTTTACAAATACCGGGCCTTCTTAATGAAAAATTTTTGTATTAACCGATTCTACACAGATTTTCTTGCTACTAAAGAGTTATTGCATGTACAAAAACTCAACAAAAAAAAAACATAGCGGCGTTTAATCAGTTGCACTAGACGCAGGCTATTTAATTACAACCATTTAAGATAATCATATGATGTGAAAGTGTGAAAACTAAGCTGATAAGGGTTGTCGAGCCGACACGCATGCTAACGCTTGCGACCGCAAATTATCAATATGTACCACTAAACACCAATTGTTATCTATGTAATAACTAATGCTTCGTAAGCGGTATTTAGTAGTCAGTAGTGAGCTCTCTACTTTCGTGACACGAACATATAATGTGATCTTTTGTATCCCTGGAATTTTGGCTTTTCGCACACCATGACGCGAGTTCTAAGGTACCTACTGATTTATAAATTGTGTTTTGTTTAGCCGATAAAAATCGCAGAAATCCGGCATTTTCTGTCGATGCTTGGAGCTTGTACCTATACAGGTTATTCAAATGATTTTTAACTAGAAATACTCCTATGATAGGTAAAGGATGTGATATTTAAAAATGCTTACTGATTTAGTAGATCAAGATTGTTCCAAAGCGTATTAATTTACCCAAAAGGTCACCAAACACAAGTCCACTTTGCCGGTAATTTTGGCCGACATTTTGTAGCAAAATAATAATCACTCTAAACAAATTACGATATCGTTAGATAAGTATCGTTAAGTACTTATCATGTTGTGTTGTTAGTTTTTGTTAGATTATTGAATAAATACGATAAACTTCTTTATTTACCGTAGTACACACCTTAGTTTTAGAATAGGTCAAGATTAGCTTTACCAAATCATATGAACATTGTGATCTTGTGATGATATCCCCTAAATTTTCATGGAGTCTTATGTTGACCTTATTACCTACATAATTTTCATGTACCTACCTACCTAGTTCTAGTTATGTCCGTACGCCTAGTATGAAATAAGCTCATAGTAGCTAAACTTTTATGTGTTAATAATGGTAGCAGACTTACACAAGCTGTGGCAGTCACAGTGGTCATAAGAACACTGACCTTTACAAGACAGCATATTGATCGGAACAGACGTGTAAGGGATTAGGACGTGTTTGGTCCCCATCGCTAGGCGACAATAAAACTGGAGCAAAGCCATTAAACTGTAAATCATCGTGATAAACCCCTTCATTTTATAGGATCACGGAACCTTATTTTATGGAGAGATAGATTTTTTATCTTCAGAATTATGAAAACAATAGCTTCCACCCGCGGTTACATCCGCGACCCGAAATATATTTTTCGCCAACACTGATGAAAAGCCTATACCTATGTTATTTTGATGTATAAGCTATATTAATATAAACTTTCATCAAATTACATCCAGTAGTGTTTGCGTGAAAGAGTAACAAATATATGTAGGTACATCGTCGCAAATCACATTTGTTATGGCTCGATTTAGTTCTTTATGTCTAAACATTCTAAAAGCTTGCCTTTGCAGAGAGTCCTACTTGCAATGTCTGGTCTTAGTTTATGACTTATTTATTACGCAGCACTGCTCTCATAAAGAGGGTCGTCATTTTCTTGACTCATTACTGCCTATCTATATCTGGATTGCGTCTTGCGAATTGCAGCCACTTATGTACGTAGGTACTCCTTGGTCGTGCATTCTGTAAACATGTACAAAAGTATAAATAACTCTTTCCACTTGATTTATACCCCTCGAAGGAAGGTTCATTTAATACAGTGACCGTTGTATATAGTTACGTCAACGCTTAAAGTAGCGATGAAAGAACAGTGAAATGAATGAGTGTGCGATTTAGAGTGCTGATTCAACCAATTTAATATGTATGCTGATTGACGATTAGCTTAAATTAAATCTTTTGATTTGCAAATTGTTTGACTTAGAATAAAGGCGTGCTTTTTATTTATTTTCTTTTGAATGTTATTCGTTATATATTTTTATTTTGATGCAGCTACTGAACTTAAGCTTTGCCATTTTAATATGGTAAGGAGAAACAAGACCCTTCGTTTAACCTGAAGATAAATAAGGAGCCCTTATTGTTTGCTACTTCACGAAATTCCATGAATCTTTCAGCTGTTGCTGTGGAAACTGTAACGAGGTCACTGAGCCACTTTGATAGAATCAAACTTTTCATTGGGGATTAACTATCGCATCCATAGTGTTGGGTATAGCCTTCACAGATATTGATTACTAAAAAAACAAGTGAGCCGATTATAAAGCGCCCCTTTCTGGTTTCATGTCTAGACATAGACTAATTGTTCGGTATATTATACATAGGTACTTACTTGTTGACATGAGAAGCCGTTTCAGTTTCATGAGGCGGTACACGGCATGCGGCAGTCGGCGTCGCGAGCTCATGCAAGGCCGGTGTATTCATTCCCTAAAACAACAGTTTACCGACCTACTTTAGAAAACATGTTAATAATTAATTAACTTACCTTGAAGTCGAGAAAGCTCAGTATTTATCAGTAAAAGTGTCATTTGGCAGACAGCTCATCGATTGAATAGGATTTCACAGTAGATAGTTTATTTATCTCTTACGAGTTTGTTATTCAGTTTATGTTAACGAGTGTTTTGTGCCAAGCCAAGGTTTCTAAAAGCGTTTAAGTTGTATTTGGCGCGAGTTTTCTAATCTAAAGATCGAAAGTATAGAAAAGTAATTTCGTTGCTATGTAGGAAACTTATCAAATGCAAAAATGTAAGGGTAGGATATTCCGAAAGAGAACAGGCGTGCAGTGCATTAAGTACCATTGCCAGGGTCTCTCTAAGGGACAGGCGAGGTGAGCGCGATGGACGCGTGTGATGGCCAATTCACTGACGCTGCCACCTCTGCCGCTACCGAGAAGATTCCCACTGTCCCTTCATCCGTATCGTGTCAAAAGGTGTGATTTGAATGATATGCTAGTCATAATATCAACAAAGAACAAAATATTTGCTATTGGTGGTGGGCAATTGACTTATATGATATGTGTTCATTTCCAGGCGTCATCGCTGCCCACACAACGATGTCCCGGAGCCATTGTTCGATGTGGAGCACACGACGAGCGTGGTCTCCGCGTACAAGCGCGACTACGACGAGAAACACGTGACCCGCACCACCGCTGTCCACCACGAGGATCACCTTCGTCTTGAAGGCGACTTCCAGGAGCCAGAGCGTCCACAGTGGCAACCCGCTGAGCGACCCAAACAAAGGAAACCTGAAGATAATCTTAAGCCTGA
Source organism: Helicoverpa armigera (assembly GCF_030705265.1). Classification (NCBI taxonomy): domain Eukaryota; kingdom Metazoa; phylum Arthropoda; class Insecta; order Lepidoptera; family Noctuidae; genus Helicoverpa; species Helicoverpa armigera. The sequence goes on along the minus strand of NC_087134.1, from coordinate 5,089,890 downwards.
AGGCGACTTCGAGCGAAGGCAACCTGATGAATGGCGTCCTGGTGAGAGGGCTCCCGTAAGGAAACCAGAAGATAACCTACGTCCTGAAGGAGATTTTGAAAGACACAAACCCGAAGAATGGCGTCCTGGTGACCGAGCACCTGTCCGCAGGCCCCATGACAACTTGCGACCAGAAGGGGAATTCACTACTCCCGAAAAAGAACCCTGGAGACCGGCTGAGAGGGAAAAGCCTAAGAAGCCAGAAGATAATTTAAAACCTGAAGGTGAATTTGAGAGACGCAAGCCTGAAGATTGGCGTCCTGGTGACAGAGCTCCCACTCGCCGTCCGGAAGATAACTTAAAGCCAGAAGGTGAATTTGAGAAACGTCAACCAGAAGACTGGCGGCCAGGTGACAGAGCTCCTGTGCGACGGCCCGAGGATAATTTACGCCCCGAAGGAGATTTCGAGAAACGCCGACCAGAAGAGTGGAAACCAGGTGAAAGGGCACCAGTGAAGCGCCCAGAAGATAATTTGAGACCTGAAGGCGATTTTGAGAAGAGAAGACCAGAGGAGTGGCGTCCCGGAGACAGAGCGCCTGTTCGACGACCTGACGACAACTTGCGACCTGAGGGTGATTTCACAACACCAGAAAAGGAGCGTTGGCAACCAGCAGAGCGTCCCCAGCAAAAGAAACCACAAGATAATCTTAAACCAGAAGGTGATTTTGAACAACCGAAACACGATGAGTGGCGCCCAGCAGAACGTGTCACTCAAAAGAAGCCCAAGGATAACTTAAGACCTGAAGGTGAATTTGAGCAACCGAAACAAGATGAATGGCGTCCAGCTGAAAGACCAACAGCTACAAAACCGAAAGATAATTTAAGACCAGAAGGTGATTTTGAACAGCCGAAGCAGGATGACTGGCGTCCAGCAGAACGCGTAACCCAGAAACGCCCTCAAGACAATCTTAAACCAGAAGGTGACTTCGAGCAGCCAAAACAAGATAAATGGCGTCCAGCGGAACGTGTCACTCAGAAAAAACCCCAAGACAACTTAAAACCAGAAGGGGACTTTGAGCAGCCGAAACATGATGAATGGCGCCCTGCAGAAAGAGTTGTTCAGAAGAGACCTCAAGACAACCTTAAACCAGAAGGTGATTTTGAACAGCCAAAACACGACGAATGGCGTCCAGCTGAACGGCCTAAGCAAAAGAAACCCCAAGATAACCTTAAACCAGAGGGTGATTTCGAACAACCAAAACATGATGAATGGCGTCCTGCAGAACGACCCAAACAAAAGAAACCCCAAGACAACCTCAGACCAGAGGGTGATTTTGAGCAGCCAAAACATGATGAGTGGCGTCCAGCAGAACGTGTTACTCAAAAGAAACCACAAGATAATCTTAAACCTGAAGGGGACTTTGAACAGCCAAAACACGATGAGTGGCGCCCAGCAGAACGCGTCACACAGAAAAAGCCTAAAGATAATCTTAAACCAGAAGGAGAATTTGAGCAGCCAAAACACGACGAGTGGCGTCCGGCTGAAAAACAAACACCCACAAAACCTAAGGACAATTTGCGGCCAGAAGGAGATTTCGAACAGCCAAAACATGACGAATGGCGGCCTGCTGAACGTGTTACCCAAAAGCGACCACAAGATAATCTTAAACCCGAAGGTGACTTCACAACGCCTAAAAAAGATGAATGGAAGCCGGCTGAGAGACCACAACAGAAGAAGCCTACAGATAATTTGAAACCAGAGGGTGACTTCGCTAAGCGACAGCCCGATGAGTTTGTTCCAGCAGAAAAAGCGGTAGTGAAGAAACCTGAAGATAACTTGCGGCCTGAAGGTGATTTTACGACAACACGTACCATAACGGAAGATTACAAAGTGGTACGAGGGGAACGAGCTGAAATCATCCGACGAACTGACAACATTATCACAGAAGGAGAGTTTACAGGTAATATTATTATTTTGTTAGTTAAACCCAATTTGAAAAGTAAAAGAAAGAAAAGAATATATAACGGTAATGCATCTTAAATATAATTAAAATAAACCTGTCTGAACAAAATAAATAAACCATTATAATTTTTATTAATAAGTTTTTATGTAAGGGTAATAAATGATCCATTTATATTTTTCAGATACTACTACTTCACGTACGGAGTATACTGTGAAACCTGTGGAAAGGCCGAAACCAGTACGCCGTAATACATGGACAAAGATAGAAGGAGACATGACCACAGAAACGACATCACATTCAGAATTTGTTGACTACACTGATACTGTAGAAAGAACAACACTGGTTGCGAAGAGAACCGATAATTTAATACGAGAGGGTGAAATAGAATTTGTTACATCCAACCAAAAAGACTACACAGAAAAAGTAACACCTGTTGAGCGACCCAAGCGTAGGCGCACGTGGACAAAGGAGGACTTCGAAAAGTTTTATTCAACGGAGGAGCTCGAAAAAATTACTACTTCACAGGAGGAATACAAGACATACGAAGAAATCGATGTAAGGCAGCAGAGAATTATAAGACATGATAATTTGCATATGGAAGGTACATTTGATAGTCTTACTGTGTCTCATGATACTTACGGGCCAAAACATTCTGAGAGACCTAAGCAAAAGAAGCCAATTGACAATTTAAAACCCGAAGGTGAGTTTGAGCAGCCGAAACAGGATGAGTGGCGACCAGCAGAGCGTGTAACACAGAAGAAACCCAAAGACAATTTGAAACCCGAAGGTGACTTCGAACAGCCAAAACATGAAGAATGGCGTCCCGCAGAGCGTGTCACACAAAAGAAACCGCAGGACAATCTTAGGCCTGAAGGAGAATTTGAGCAGCCCAAGCATGATGAATGGCGTCCAGCTGAAAGACAAACCCCAACCAAACCTAAGGATAATTTGAAACCAGAGGGTGACTTTGAACAACCAAAACACGATGAATGGCGTCCGGCAGAGCGTGTAACTCAAAAGAGACCCCAAGATAACCTTAAACCAGAGGGTGACTTTGAACAACCGAAGCATGACGAATGGCGTCCCGCAGAGCGTGTTACGCAGAAAAAGCCCAAGGATAACCTTAAACCTGAAGGCGAATTCGAACAGCAGAAACCAGATGAGTGGCGCCCAGCCGAAAGGCAAACACCGAAGAAACCAAAAGATAACCTACGCCCCGAGGGTGAATTTGAAACTCCTAAACAAGATGAATGGCGTCCTGCTGAACGTGTCACACAAAAGAAACCTAAAGATAACCTTAAGCCCGAAGGTGAATTTGAACAACCCAAACATGACGAATGGCGGCCTGCTGAAAGACAAACACCGTCTAAACCAAAGGACAACTTAAAGCCTGAAGGTGAATTCGAACAACCGAAACACGACGAGTGGCGTCCCGCAGAACGTGTAACTCAGAAAAAGCCTAAGGATAACCTTAAACCTGAAGGTGAATTCGAAAAACCAAAACACGACGAATGGCGTCCCGCTGAAAGGCAAACACCCACTAAACCGAAAGACAACCTTAAGCCTGAAGGTGACTTTGAACAACCGAAACACGATGAATGGCGTCCAGCTGAACGCGTCACTCAAAAGAAGCCCCAAGATAATCTTAAGCCAGAGGGTGACTTTGAACAACCAAAGCACGACGAATGGCGTCCTGCAGAACGTGTCACGCAAAAGAAACCTAAAGATAATCTCAAACCTGAAGGTGAATTTGAGCAACCCAAACACGACGAGTGGCGTCCGGCTGAAAGACAAACACCTTCCAAACCCAAGGACAACTTGAAACCAGAAGGTGACTTTGAGCAGCCTAAGCATGACGAGTGGCGTCCAGCAGAGCGCGTAACCCAAAAGAAGCCTCAAGATAACCTTAAACCAGAGGGTGACTTTGAACAACCGAAGCATGATGAATGGCGTCCCGCAGAGCGTGTTACGCAGAAAAGGCCCAAGGATAACCTTAAACCTGAAGGCGAATTCGAACAGCAGAAACCAGATGAGTGGCGCCCAGCCGAAAGGCAAACACCGAAGAAACCAAAAGATAACCTACGCCCCGAGGGTGAATTTGAAACTCCCAAACAAGATGAATGGCGTCCTGCTGAACGTGTCACACAAAAGAAACCTAAGGATAACCTTAAGCCTGAAGGTGAATTTGAGCAGCCGAAGCATGAAGAATGGCGTCCCGCTGAAAGACCGGTCCAAAAGAAACCACAAGATAACCTGAAACCTGAAGGAGAGTTTGAACAACCTAAGCATGACAAGTGGCAACCCGCAGAAAGGCAGACGCCTACAAAACCAAAAGACAACTTACGGCCTGAAGGTGAGTTTGAGACTCCTAAACACGATGAATGGCGTCCTGCTGAACGAGTCACTCAAAAGAAACCTAAGGATAACCTTAAGCCCGAAGGTGATTTCGAACAGCCGAAACACGATGAATGGCGTCCCGCAGAACGTGTTACGCAGAAGAAGCCCAAGGATAACCTCAAACCCGAAGGTGAATTTGAGCAACCCAAACACGACGAGTGGCGACCGGCTGAAAGACAAACGCCTACTAAACCTAAGGACAACCTAAAACCTGAAGGTGACTTTGAGCAGCCTAAGCATGACGAGTGGCGTCCAGCCGAGCGCGTAACCCAAAAGAAGCCTAAGGACAACCTTAAGCCAGAAGGTGAATTTGAACAACCGAAACACGATGAATGGCGCCCGGCTGAAAGACAAACGCCAAGGAAACCAAAGGATAACTTACATCCTGAAGGTGAATTCGAAACACCCAAGCATGATGAATGGCGCCCTGCTGAACGTGTCACGCAAAAGAAACCTAAAGATAATCTCAAACCTGAAGGTGAATTTGAACAACCCAAACATGATGAGTGGCGACCCGCTGAAAGACCAGTCCAAAAGAAACCACAAGATAACCTGAAGCCTGAAGGAGAGTTCGAACAGCCTAAGCATGATAAGTGGCGACCTGCTGAACGACAGACGCCTACCAAGCCGAAAGATAATTTACGGCCTGAAGGAGATTTTGAAACTCCTAAGCAAGAGGAATGGCGGCCAGCTGAACGAGTCACACAAAAGAAACCTAAAGATAATCTTAAGCCTGAGGGTGAATTTGAACAACCGAAGCACGATGAATGGCGTCCCGCTGAGAGGCAAACACCTAAGAAGCCTAAAGATAATTTGAAACCTGAAGGTGAATTTGACACTCCTAAACATGACGAATGGCGCCCAGCTGAAAGAGTAACTCAAAAACGGCCAAAGGATAATTTGAAGCCTGAAGGAGAGTTTGAACAACCGAAGCATGATGAATGGCGTCCTGCTGAACGTCAAACACCTAAGAAACCTCAGGATAATCTACGTCCAGAGGGTGAATTTGAGACGCCTAAACCCGACAAGTGGCGTCCTGCTGAGAGACCAACCCAAAAGAAGCCACAAGATAATCTCAAACCAGAAGGTGAATTTGAGCAACATAAGCCTGACGAATGGCGACCAGCAGAGAGGCCTATTCAAAAGAAGCCTAAAGACAACTTAAAACCAGAGGGTGATTTCGAGAAACCCAAACATGACGAGTGGAGACCTGCTGAAAGGCAGACGCCTAAAAAACCACAAGACAACTTGAGACCTGAAGGTAAATTTGAAACTCCCAAACAGGATGACTGGCGTCCCGCTGAAAGACCTGAAGTCAAAAAACCTAAAGACAATTTGAAACCAGAAGGAGAATTTGAGAAACCCAAAAAGGATAAATGGGAACCAGCTGAAAGGCAAACTCCGAAAAAGCCACAAGATAATCTTAAGCCCGAAGGAAAGTTTGAGCGACCCGAAAAACCAAAACATGTTACCGGTGAAAGACCAGTGCAGAAGAAGCCAGAAGATAACCTTAAACCTGAAGGAGATATGGACGTCGTTCGAAGAACAGATTATACAGCTACTCGAGGAGATCGCGTTGACGTCGTTAAGCACGAAGATCATCTTAGAATGGAAGGAACCATCGATATTCATCGCTCTAGAGATGATTATAAACGTATCGAGAAAACGGAGAAAGTTGTTATACAAAGACACGAAGACAACTTGAGAACTGAAGGTGAATTCATTGATCTTACAGTTCGTAATGATTACAGTGCTACTAAAGGTGAAAGGGCACCTGTTGTAAGACCACAGGATAACCTTAAACCGGACGGCAAATTTTACAAGCCAGAAGTGGTTCCATCTCAACCAGCTGAAAAACGTAAGCCTTTTAAGCAGGTTGACAATATTACCATTGAGAGGGATGTTGATCTACGACAGAGGCAAAAAATTGAACGACTTGATATCATTAGAAGAGAAGATAACCTTAAGATTGAAGGTGAATTTATAGACATGAAACAAAAAACAGATTACACTAAAGTCACCGGTGAACGCGCTGCTATCGTGAAACATGAAGATAATTTAAAAATGGAAGGAACTATGGAAAATATCCGATCATCCGACACATATCGTGTTGTTAAAGGTCAACGAGTCAAACTTACTCGCAGAGAAGATAATCTGAAAATCGAAGGAGTATTTGAAGATCATACTCGCAGAGATGATTACAAGGTAACTAAAGGAGAACGATCAGCTATAGTATATCATCGAGATAACTTAAAACCCGAGGGTGAGTTTGAAAAACGGCCAAGGGAAGAGTTGGAACCTGGTGAAAGACGAACACCGCTTAAGCAACCAGATCATTTAAGACCTGAGGGCGATTTCGACAGGCCTTCAAGACCAAAATGGGAAACAACAGAACGACCAGATATCATTAAACACCCAGATAATCTACGCCCTGAAGGTGATTTCCCGAGCCGACCCAAAACTCAATGGCAGAAAGGAGAAACGCCAGAACAAGTTCGACCGAAAGATAACTTGAAACCCGAAGGCGATTTCGATAGACCTTCAAGGCCAAAATGGGAGACATCAGAAAGACCTGAACAGGTACGACCTAAGGACAATTTGCATCCTGAAGGCGAATTTACAGACAGGCCGAAAACTAAATGGCAACCTGGAGAAACACCAAGTCAAGTTCGTCCTAAGGATAATTTGAGACCTGAAGGCGATATGGAATCACGTACCCCGAAAAAATGGGCTCCGGGTGAAACACCTGCACAAGTTCGTCCAAAAGATAATTTGAAACCAGAGGGTGATTTTGACAGACCTTCAAAACCAACTTGGGCATCTGCAGACAGACCAGACCAGGTCAGGCCAAAGGATAACTTACGTCCTGAAGGCGATTTTACTGATAGACCAAAGACCCATTGGCAACCTGGAGAAACACCAAGTCAAGTACGTCCGAAAGATAACCTAAAACCGGAAGGCAGCATGGATTCACGAACTCCTACTAAATGGGCACCGGGTGAAACACCAGCTCAAGTTAGACCTAGAGATAACTTGAAGCCAGAAGGTGAGTTTGATCGACCTTCAAAACCGAAGTGGACATCTGGTGATAGGCCGGACCAGGTGAGGCCGAGGGACAACTTACGCCCTGAAGGAGAATTTACTGACAGGCCAAAGACTCAATGGCAACCTGGAGAAACACCTTCACAAGTTCGTCCTAAAGACAATTTACATCCGGAGGGTGATATGGTTTCAAGGACGCCATCTAAGTGGGCACCTGGAGAAACACCCTCACAAGTTCGTCCGAAAGACAACTTAAAACCTGAAGGTGACTTTGAACGACCTGGGCCTAACCAATGGCGCCCTGCAGACAAGTCTGGGCCTATAAAACCAAAAGACAACCTTTACACAAATGGAGACATCACTAAGCATGACACTAGCAAAACGCTATCAAGTGAGACGTCAAAGAAGTCTGTAGTATCAAAGTCTGTTATTGGACAAGATGATCATGACATCAAATCTCAAACTACTTCACGTCACGATACCCAAGTTCATCGCGATAATCAGACTCATACATCCCATCGGGAGACCCACGTTAAGCACTCACACGTTACTACTGATCATTCTACTTCTAAACATTTTCAATCCGGAACACACGGCAAACATATAACAACACACGATGCTGTTGATCACACTGGAACCCAAAAGCATGTAGAACGAGTTCCGTCACAAGAAAGTGTTACTGATAGGAACAAGGTAGTGGGTGTTACAGATCGTTCTGTTTCTCGCAGCAGTACAGACAGGACAATAGTAAACAGAAGTGACACCAAAAACGTAAAAACCGTCACTACAACCACTACGAAAACTATTAAGCAAATATCAGAAAAGAAACTAAGGGGTGGTAAGTGGGTGACAGTCACACGAAATGTTGAAGTGGATGTGACTGATGATTCCGGAAAATACGCTCCCCAGCAGTCTACTCCAAAGAGAGAACCAGACGATCGTACGAACCGCCCACGACATGTTGAAGGAGATAATACTCAAAGAATCGTTTCATCTTCAAGTAATCAAGCTATCCATACAACACATGGAGGAAAAGGAACTACTATTATTGATCAGCAACACTCAAGAACGAACCAGCAATATATTGATAACACACAACGCATACATTCGTCACAGCAATCTGTAACTTCATCGACCTCAAGTCAAAATGTAACTTCCAATCAACATCATTCACAGAGGACCACAGGCAGTTCCAACATAATTCGAGACGTACATTCAGGACAAAATGTTACAAAATCTACCCAGCAAACAACTAGTGATGGACATGTTATCAGGGGTGGAGATACAACTCAAAGAATTGTCTCCTCTGATTATAATGGCAAACAGCCTAATCAAGGTCATGTATCTGAAAGCCATATTCAACGAAATGTAAGCTCATCGACACAAGTACATAAAGGAAGTCATTCGGAGCAACACATTTCGAGGTCGACCCACCATTCGACCAACAGAAACCAATTGAGTGACAGCGTAACAAAGACGAGCATTGAATTCCAAAGAGCTATGCACGGCGGTGGTGGCAACGATCCTCCAGCCAGCGCTATAGATAGCTCCTCACGTAGTGGTCATCATAAACGTACATCAGATTTGGTCTCAGACTCATCTTCTTCAAATTCAATACTGCATCGTAAGGGCGTTCATTCAAACACTGAAGCTCATCATTCGATTAGCTCTACGGCTGCTGCTCAGAGAAAGAGCATTGGAAATCTTTCAGAGCGTGGTGAATACATCAGCAACTCCACGCACAGCACGGACAGAAAAAGCATCAGTTCCATGCATAGATCTACCAGAGACAACATGGCTGTTATTTCTCAGCACGAGAGTACCGATTCTCGCCGTAACCAAACAAGAAGAGATGGCCAGTCCACACTAACAACTGAACGCCAGCCTACACGAGTTGTTAGAGACAACCTCAGAGTCGGTGGTGACTTTTATGGACAATCGGAGGCGCGGTACGGAAGTTTCTCACGCTCAGAGCATGCTCAGAACAGAACAGACCGTACTGAACGAGTGGAGCGCGTCGAGCGGGTCACCCGCCACGGAAATGCTTCGCACTTCGTCTTAGGTGACGGCAGCACTAGTTACAAGCGGGAATTTACTTCTCATGTCCATGGAACATGCCCAGCAACCTTGATCGACTCGAGTCGTACTCCTTTTAAACACACGCGTGATTCTAGGGAACATAAGTTTTACGCTACAAAAATAACTCAGCAACAATAAACTATTGTTTTAACCTGAGCCGAGAAAAGGCTAAAAATATTTCATTCCTTATTTTATGAAGCTTATTATAATCCTGTTAATGTTATTATTTTCTATTCGCAAGCTAACTGCTAGTCTTAATAATTATGATTAACATACTTTATATGTATAATATGCATAATGTAATTCTTAATTTGTTAATTTAACAAGTTTATATTTTATTTTTGTCAAACATTGCCATGCAATAAACTTTTATATTATTAATGATTTGTCTTTTATTTAACTTCATATTATAACTGACCTAGGAGCAAGACAACCCAACAAGGCAGACATTACAGAGACGAAATACAAAAGCATGTTAAAAAACGTCAGGACAGCATTTGGTGGGTATCGAGCTGATGATAATGCTTAGTATTTTCGTAAATTCAACATTATATTAAAATAACTTGTACTTTACGCAGGGCTAGTTTATACAAAGACAGTCTTAAATAAAGCGCGATGTTATCATGTTTTGATTGTTTATTTATAAATGTTTACATAACAATACCTACAAATAATACAGGGTTATTTAAAATTAGTTACAAACCAGTTTAAGTATAAAAATAAGGGATAGGATCAATCTCAAACATATCATATTGCACTACTGTAACTAATAATTACAGAAATCATGATGTATGGTATGTCTAATTTCGAGTAAAGTCTGAATAAAAAAACTAATTTTAAATAACCTTTTATTTGAATACTTATAAACAAATTCAAAATAATGTAAATTAAAGTTAAGTACAAACTAATGTATTTTAATGCAAACATAATTTAAAATACTTAAAAATTATGTGATCATCATCATAATCATCATCATCACCTTTGCTAAGCATCAGAAGGAGCGGGTTCTTGAGAATTGTGCGACTGTTTCACCCGTCTTATTCTTTTATATCTGCCTAAATCTCCGTCATAGTTTCGCGGGAGAGGTCCAAATGCGTCATTTTCTTGATAATGCGGGGCATTGAAGTAGTTTTCTGAAGCCGACTTTTCATTTTCAACTAATGACGGCGATCGCTCAGATTTAACATCTGCTGTGTCACTAGGGTTATCGTCAGCAGTGCGTCTGTTCCTGGTACCACCGCTGTACATAAGATTATCATCGACACCTTCTACGCCAGACAACACGCTGTCAGTGTCTGATCCAAGACTCATTGTGTCACTCTCAAGATTTTCATGTTGTGGCTTTGAGTTGTCAACATTAGAGTTTTTAGGTTGAGCAGAATTTTCGGCGCTAGCAGCATCCTCCTCTAACGCCCTGTTGTTGTTTGCGAAGTTAGAAGTACGATCATAAAAGCCTTCGTCATCAAATTCATTACCCTCGTCGTTGTCTTCATCCTCGTTTTCTGCTTTGTATGGAAAGTAAGCTACTTTAGCATCGGGTAAAAGACCAGCAGCTCTCTTCTTAATAACTTGGTCAGAATTTTTTCGCTTCACTCTCACTAATGGTCCTGAGTAAGACACCGTATCATCGTATGCATTGGAATTAGGAAAAGAGTCTTCCAGTGATTTCATGGATTCGGATAAGTCCGATTGCTTACCTGAATATGTATCTCGTTTGTAGGGTTTACCTTCTTGATGAACCTGAGAGTCGTCATCCAATAATTTTGACAAATTGTCATCTTGGGAGCAAAAGTATCCTTGGTCGTTAGCATGGTCCGCCCCATTTTGAAGACTCATATCGTTTTCAATTTTAGAGTCCTCGAATGACATACCTTCCAAATCATCAATATTAGCTTCTCGTTTGCTTTCTGTTTTCGTTGTAACTTGCACGTTAGCGACCATTTCACCTTGGTTTTTGGGATCAATATTTATCGAAAACGCACTTAAACTGCTATCAGTTTTTTTGTTCTGAACACCTTCATCGATGTGGTTTGTAAGTTCTGCTTTATTAACAGAACCTAAACTTGTTTCGGCACTCTTAGAACTAGATATTTCATTACCTTCAGTCGGACCTTCTGGTGGCTTACTGATCTCTGTAGTCTCTGTGTTTGCTGATGGTGCTGCTTCTGTATTTAAATCTACTACTGGACTACCTCCTTGAACTTTACTCAAATCAGATTGGCAGTTTTCAATAAAATTGTTTTCTTCTACAGCTCCTGCTTTTTTCGTAATTTCTCTTTTGTTTATTGCTCCATTGTCGCCAGCATCAACATCATCGATTATTTTCTTCAATAGCTCTCTTTTCTCTTCAGTCAGAGAATTCAAAAGCTGATCTAATTCGTCTCCCGATAATTTTTTGATGTGCCTTTTTATAGCAGACTCTTCATCTTCGCTATCTGTTTTTTCATTGGATTCCTTATTTCCTTGATTAGACACGGTCGGAGTGTCAGCTGGGTTAGCCTGCTTTACGTCGCGCCTATCTCTTAAGTTATAACGTGAACCATCATGACTTTTATCCTCGAGTAGATCTCTATTCTCGGCTTGCATCGTATTATAGTACTGCTTGTAATATCGAGATTGTTCATTGGCTTCAGCGTCATTATTACCATATTCATTTCTGTCTACTTTGCTTATCTGGTCTCTATTCTTTTCAAACAACATATCACCTTCTTCATTTAATGCACTGTCTAATTCTACAGTTCTTTTATTGACTTGACTATCTACTTGTCCTTGAGCGACACGATTAGACTTGACATCACGATTGGTCAGATGTTGTGTAGCTTCCTGCTGCTCGTCACTGGCCTCAATGTATCTGTTTGACTGACGACGTCTCGGGTAAGACCGCATCTGATCGTTGTATCGTGTACCTCCGGTGTTCTCCTCTCGTGTATCACGATTTCTATTGGATTTGGAATCTGAAAGCTGTACCAATTTCTTTTTATTGAATAATTTCGAATTCTAAAGTATCTAATACATTTAGATTCATTATTAGATGCTTTAAACTACGTACGTTATCGGTTTTGGTCCGAGTAAGACGGTCATCGGGTGAGTTCCGTTGCAAGTATCTGCTTTCGGTGAGGTCTAGCAAGTGTCTACTCCGCGGCAACTCGTCTTCCTGAACAGCAGGCTCCTGAAAGTAATCAAATGTTATATAAAAGCCTGAAAAGCCGCAAGATAATGGTGACACTCAATTGTTATGACCAAAAAAAGATTTAACTTTAAATCGATTCGAATAGGATTTAAGAACTAACCCAAGTTCGCTTTTCAAACAAAGGATGGTACTCACTTGCTCTATGAGACGCGAGTCGTCATCATCAGCAAGGAACTCGTCCCCTGACGGCTCATTTTCTTCTTCATCTTCTGCTTCTTCAAGATCACTGTAACACAATGATTTTATGTCCTTATTTTAAACGGATAAGTTATGAATGATTGAAACACAGAATACTGAAAAATGATCAGGCGAAGGCAGACAAACTTTGTACCTATTACCTGTTAATGCTACATTGACTTGATTTGTGCTGCATTAATAATCATGTAGGTACACATACGTGTTTACAATTCGTTAATCTAAGGGGGTATGGCGATACCTAACGAGTGCATTAGTAATGCCTCTAAGACGGAGAAGGTTTATAAACCTTTAGATCTAGATATCTACCAAATCACAGTACTAAAGACTTATCTATTGACGTAGTTCTTTATGATTACGACTACATATTCTTAAGCGTACCGAGTGTCTTGAAGAATTCACACCGGTTTTAATAAGAAAGTTTGCTATGGATACCTCGTCTCCACATTATTATGAAGGTGAACTACTAATTACTTAGTAAATACATACAAAAAGTGATGTTACCTATCATTGTTATACTCTGTCTGTTGTGGTCTGCTGAGAATCTGCACTAGTAGGCATCCAAATAAGATCAATACGAACCAAGAATGCATGTTTGCAATGTCACACAAAAATCACTTATAAAATATGCTGATTGGCAAGTGTGCGTAAAATTTGAATGTGTATGACGTTTATTTTATTTTCAGCCAGTTGATTGTGGAATCATAGCTTTTTAGAAAAGTTTGAATTTAATTGTGACATTTGGATCCTTCTTGGTTATAGACACGGGGTATAAGTATTTCATAAAGTAATGGTCATATTTTTTTGTATAGCAGAAAATGTATTTGCGAACTGATACCGGTTAAGAAGCTTTGTAAATTAAATAAACAAATATGAAAGGGCGAGGTAATGATGAAAAAGAAACAAAATACTTACAACAACTTTATTTTTAAATGAGACCGTTTCATCTCTATCACACTTATGTACATTTGGTTTAAATAAAACAAACCTTTGAAACATTTTACCGCAAAATCTTCATTAAGTTTGTGCATATTTGAGAAAAAACATATGTCCTATAATTAAATGTCGTATGAATCCATAGATTTAAGAATTGTAGAAATACTCGATCACACAGAATGGTGTCTCGTCGCTTCCGAGGGCATCGAAAGCTTCTCATAACTGCACATACAATTATCCTATTACTATTTATAACTTAAGTCCAAAATGCAAAAGGTAAAAAAATCCAACAGGTTTTATAACTATGAGTACTTTTGGAATGCGGCGCGGCAGCCGAGAGCGGCCACACACACTCCGCATCTTCACGCACAGTCGCAACTTAACATTCACAATTTTGACTTTGTACTTTTCGAATTGAACAACTAAACAATATATGAACGTATATTCAAACAAGAGTGTCATGACGAGGTCGAAACATCCCAACATACACGATATTGCACCTGACTCGGACTCAAAATCAAACCCGACCGATATTCGTAATCTTCTGCATTTGGCAGACACTAGCTTATATAACATGTACATAATGTATCTAAAATTTAGAAAACACTATTTAAACTTTAATAAGAAAAAAGAAACTTATTTTAACGTCAGATTAGGCTTCACAATGAATTATGTTGTGCTTTTTACTTTATCACAATTATCGTACATTAACTATTTATACAGTACAAGTATATCATCTGTCATACAGCACATACCTCTATGGCGGAATTTTAAATAAAACTTTAAAACCATAACAACACGAACAGTCGTAAACCTGCGTACACTGTACACAACACAAAGATATACAATACATATGTCGCAATAGATATGACTTTTGTAAACGAGCAGATATCAAATAGCCGCGGAGACTTCGGGTCTTCTACATTATAACAAATCATTGTATTCAAATTGCCTCATTATTGTAATGGAATGAAATCTGTACATTATAAATCAGTTGAATAGTATGAAAACTGTTAAAACTTCCTGAACATAATTTGATGACTAGACTCTTAAAACATAATATAATGAGCATTTACAAAACAGAAAAACACAAATGTCTACTTGTATGTCAGTGCACTCGTCACATTAACCGCGCGGTCGTATTAAAAATAATTTATATGTCATACATTTATTACAAAAACTATACAACTATAAATTCACATAACATTACAAGAGAGAAAACATAAACATAATTAATGTTACGAGTGCAAAGTGTATTAACAACTAAAATATATCGAAACTTAATAACTATTTAAAGTTTAACTTCAGATAGTTACTGTTGTAAAACAGAGAACAAGGATATGATCTAGCATCGAGTATCTGTCGGAAACAATCTAGGTATCGCAAGCGTCCCGCCTCAGGAAGTCGCTGGCTTCAACTGCGCCATATTTACACACGTTGTCTTTATGACCGCCAGCGATATGTCATATTACAAACAAGGTTATTACATACAATTAAAAATACACTCAATACCTAATAAATAGGAAAAAAATACTTTACAAAGATCTATTATCAATATCTACTCGTCACTTTCTAAACAAGAGATTTAGAAAGTGATATAGGTTAACAGCAATGACCTTGTAAACTAAATCGTTCCTCTTCAGTTAGGTATCGAGTGCGACCACTTTACCCACACACATTAAGACGAAAGGTGTACTTAAAAAAATAAAAAATAATCGATCTTAATTAATCGATGTATACAATTCGAGCCGCGCAACCATACATACGCACATACATAGATATGTTTGCGACAAAAGCTTATTAAAAACCTCTTAAACAGCATCCCTCATATTTACAATGGCCTAAAGACTGTTTACACTAAACAACTATATTCAAAAAGGAATTGGGACATTGAGACACAATGTACACATGCTACATAACGTAGAAACACCGCCGTGTGTCACTGTAATTGACACACACTTGTAATGGAACGACACATGTCAACCATTTGGACGTCTGCGGTTAACTTTAAAATTCAGTCAACGCTTGAGCAATCCCTGAATGACGCTAAAAATGTCTGACAGAATTATAATAATGGTGCTTCGAAGTTGACTTTAATCCATTTAATAATTCGTTAATGCAACCGAGGACTGGTAGTTATACTAGCATGCAACATTAGCGATTTAAATGCAATTTTATCGAAGTGAACACTTTTAGTTTTCTTTATTTTATGTACAAATCACCCTGTAGAACAGTGGTGATGGTGTTACTGTAAAAGCCCGAACAACGGTCAGTCATAAGATTTTCCAGTAAAACCTAAGATTTACCAACTCCATAAAGTAAAATCTGAAAACCTTTCATGGTTTATTTAGAACTTTTTCGAACAAAAACAACATTTTCTGGTAAAATTAAGCATATCCGTACACTGCATAGTATTCGAAAGGGTTTACTGGTAAGCTCTAACCGCCCGGGCTTATACAGTGACTATAAAATCCAGATATTTGTACTAACAACCAATCACAAATATGACCCACTTTCACAAAAAAACTCCTATATTGATAGGCTGGTGTTTTACAGCCAGCTTATTAAGAATACTCTGCCGGGGCTTGATTCCGCTAAATTAATAATGTGACAATAATTGAATCTGTGTGTGTAACAATTGAATCTCAATAGCAGTATTAACCTTATGGGGCATTCTACTATTTGGTAAGACATTCATTGGTTTGCCATTGGTCTGCCTTGCTTAAGTAAAATTAGCAGAATTGAGCCCCTGGGTTTAGCCCACGACTGTCCTACGCATTTGTCAGTTCGAAATTTAAGTTACAGTGGGAACTTCTGATTGGTTGTCGGTACTCGGTGTGGGGGAATGTGGCGGGTACTACAAGCGGTCGAGGCGGAACTCGTGCTCGACGGCGGAGTCGGGCACGAGCGCGGTGGGGTCGTCCAGCAGGTTGAGGTCGTCGAGGTCCAGCCCCGCGCGCAGCTGCGCCTCCTCGCCGCCGAACATGCCCGCGTCCAGCTCGCCCGAGTAGTCTGCAATGGGGGAATGTTGTGTTGTAGTTATATGAGCGAGTATACAGTGAGAGTATATGGGTATAGTAGACAAGGGAGCATGTAGGGGGAGTATAAGAGTTCATAGGGGAGTAAGTTTACAGGGTAGTACATAAGGGAGCATATATCGAAAGTAAATAAGGGTAGTAATATACAGGGAAGTACATAGGAGTTTATAAGCGTAGGATACATATTTCTAGTAAGCAAAACACAGATAGATAGAATATAAGGCACGGCCTATAAATGGAGCGGGCATAAACTCGCGAGTACGAGCGAGTCTGGTCGCCCCAACGACGTGACCACACATAGTAAAATAGCTGGTGGCGCGACGCGAGGTCATCGCAGCGCATGTTTGCCCTCTCTAACGAGACTGGCTCATCTTCTCGTATTGTAACTGACTCTCTATGTAGTGTGCAAATAAACCTCAAACAATAACTAACCTAATTCATACAAATTTTGATCTGACGATGTCTGTTAAAGACAGAGAGGCGAGTTATACCTATGGTACGAGAAAGAGCTGTATGGTGGGTTACCTGTGAGCACGATGTCGGGTATGGAGGCGGGCGTGGCGGGCGTGGGCGGCGCGGAGGGCGAGGCGAGCGGCTGCAGCGCCGCGAAGCCGCCGCCGCCCGCCACCGGGTCGCGCGAGCCGTGCCGCGCGCAGCCCATCGCGCCCGACCCGCTGCCGCAGCTCGTCGCCGTCGACTGAGGGGAAAAAACCTTACATAAAATTGGATTCATTCGGGTAAACGCGACAAACGCGCGCGGCTGATGAGGACGTGAGCAGACGTCAACATCAGTCACGTACGCGCCTGTCCATGTGTAACAAATGAAGAACAGGCCGCGTGCGGCTAGAGCAGGGGGCCTCTCTCAAAAGAGTAGCTTTAGGTATAGCTTGTGTCAGTCTATGGGTCGGTTCATATCTGACGGAAAATGCGTCGAGCGTATCATAAATGTATGATCGACGCACTAACGCATCATCGGTTAGGTGTGAATGATTGAATGTTTTACCGTATATTTGTCAGTTCTGGCGTTACGCGACCGGTAATACGCGACGCATATTCCGTTAGATATGAACCGACCCTATAACAAGACACAGGTCCTTCCATGCACACCGCTTACATTGCACGAGGCATGACAAAGCAGCAATGCTTGTTTGGGTGGCATGGCTTACGACACTACTATCGATATCGCGAAACTAATGCCATGCCTTTCTGGGAACCAATCTCTTAAGCCACTCAAGACAAGTTACAAAATGACCAAAAAAGCAATACAGACCTGGGGATATGATAACGACGAATTCGTCGTCTGCGGCGAATGCGGTGACCCGTGGTTGAGGTACGTCGTATTGTAGCTCGACACCGGGTTGTCCAACTGTGGACACAACACACAAATTACTACCACGCCTCACGCACACACCTACAATCGGCAAGCGAGAGAAAACATAGAGAAAAAACGCAGCAAATTCTGAAAATAAAAACACATGACGTCACTAATACTACCGCAATAACAGATCCATGGTAACGTTAGGTACAATGTCTAATGAGGTTGTAATACTGAAGCGGTACAGCCACTGAACAACATTGGAAAATAAAACACTGACTGTATTACAAATAAGGATTGTCAAAATAAGAACTATTTAAAATTATATGTACTTACTAAATGTCACAAGCATAATGTTGATGATTTGTTTGATTAAGCTCAAAAATATATGTTAGCTGTTACTTTAGCATTGACGCAGTGTAACACGTTTTGATAGCCATAGCATTATGCTTATGAATGTAATCGGCCGGACTAAAGAGTGCGATAATCATGCTCATGACAATAATACCAAAATGGTCTTTATTTCCGAATCAATACGATAAAAAAGTTATGAATAGACCCAAAAACTTTTACCAAGACTATCAAAATAAAATACCAGTCATAGACTAGGATTGTTTCTGACAATATTAACTACTTTTTACTTGCAAAAATTGTCGAGCATGCCTAAATTCTCTCATACTCTTTGGAAAAAATATGCAAATCATAGGAAAATGTCTCAATAGTACTATAATACTCTTTGGCATCTATTTTAAATGTATGTTTCATATATTTATACGAATTAGAGAAATAGTACTATCGAAGATTTCGTCTAGAGAAAATAAACCCGACTCCTTCAATGTATTTAGAAAAATGCACAACAAAGTGGACTTTAACACAACAGTAATAAGAACTAATTTGACAAATTAAATTAATAGTTTATTTATTTTCTCTAGAAGGGAAGTCGCGATAACAAAATGAAATGTGAACAGAGCTCCAGCTTATTGTAAATGCTAAACTCGTAAAGGTACGTGCGCTAATAATAATATCCGTGGAATTAAGTGTTACGACACGTAATAATAACTCAATATTGAATCAGCGACAAGTTTACGATTTCACCGCTTCTCACTTATTCTCTATGCTCAACACACTTTTTAAAAAGTCCAAGGAGGACAGCGTCTCCAAAAAGTTTTTGATACGTTGCAAAAAAAGTGACGATTGCCACAAAAATACAAGCATTTTTTTTTTCAATTAAACATTGTGTAATGAGACGATTTATTTTCACAATATGAATATGTAATTAGCGGTAAAATCGTCCACGAATCACGATAAACATCACTATAAATGCGTGAGGGGGGAGTGTCGTACATTTTCCGCCACTTGTACGTGCGCGGTCCAGCCTGACTCCACGAGGCTCTGCACCAGCTGCGCCCAATCCTTGGCCAACATCCACCAATATTACACATATTACACACTAGCACACTTAACTTTAGTTACAGTCTGTCAAATATATCAACAAAAATCCCTATACCGATCTTAAGCCTGTACCGAATGTTTTGTGACTGAAAGAACTGTCAACTGAACCAAGAAACGGTCAGGTCGTAACTGAAAAACTTTGCAAACTTACGAAAACTTATGAAATAAACTTAAAAAAAACTCCG
Source organism: Helicoverpa armigera (assembly GCF_030705265.1). Taxonomy (NCBI): domain Eukaryota; kingdom Metazoa; phylum Arthropoda; class Insecta; order Lepidoptera; family Noctuidae; genus Helicoverpa; species Helicoverpa armigera. Next base: position 5,070,118 of record NC_087134.1, on the reverse strand, counting down.
AGGGAAACTATAATAAAATTGATAGTTAATCAATATTTGTATGAACAACAAAAGTGTGTTTAAAGCTGTTGGAAAAGATTACTAATGGGATGTGATATCGTCATTTCAATTTTTGAGTAACCTAATATACTTGGCGCCACATCATCATCATTTCCCGAGCCTTTTTCCAACTAGGTTGGGGTTGGCTTCCAGAGTAACCGGATGCAGCTTTCAGCTTCACAAGAAGCGACTGCCCTATCTGACCTCGTCAACCCAGTTACCCGGGCAACCCAATACCCTTTGGTAAGACTGGTTGTCAGAATTACTGGCTTCTGACTACCCGTAACGATTGCCAAAGTTGTTCAATGAAAACTTTTGTTGATGTTTAATTACCTACTCTTGATGTTTTCCGGTAGGTATCTCACATGGTGGGAATACCACTATCATTGAGTATGAGTAAGACGTGTATGCCGAATTGACGTCAATAGAATCAGAGCTTTACCTAACTGTTAATTTCAAATAGTAGACAATGAAGTTTTTCTTACTTTTAAAAAACAGTCATGACGTAAATAAACCAGTTATCCTATATATGCGTCACTTTGCACATTTTAAATATCATTCTTATATGCCAAATAGTAGTCAATATTTTGAAGATATATCATAATTTTAACTACCTTTTTGGTAAGTGGGAAATCCAGTTTTTATGTTTACGTCAATCAGCGAATGTTAACATTTATAAACAAACTGTTAGGCACTTAAATACCTGATTTGTGGGTACATATGTAAGTCACACATTACTGATATTTATATAGTGACGTATAAAGGTAGGTATATATCACACACATTAGCATTTGACAGACAGTAACTTTACTTGCTATTGTTATCACAGCAACGGGTCAAGTACATGAGACCAGTTTCTCAGAGCAATAAAGCCATATTGTATTCATTGAGAAACAATTGTTTATAAACACTGTTTCAGAAACAATATATACGTGTTTCTGAAACAAATAATTTTGTTTCAGAAACATATAATTTTGTTTCTGTGGACGATGTGGACGGAGAATTTCCGAAACATTGTTGCTGTAAACATCTACGTGATGTTTCAGAAACTGTGTATCTGAAACATTGTTTCCCAGTGAATACGTGGCTTAAATATTTATGTATTTACTAGTATGATTATAAAACCCGTCTCAAATACCTGTTCATATGTAGGGTGGTACCTTAACCGATACAAAGTCATTATCCAATTTTAATTTTGTTTCTAACTCGAAATAATATTGGTTGAAATTATGTATCGTTCATGTCGTAAAATAAAAATTGATAGGTAATTCTATAATAAAATTTTATGGCCGAATGTTGATAGAGTAGATATATTTAAAACCGGTTGAGTTACCTGCCCTAATTATTTCCATCTCAAATAATCACCCTGTATAGTTCAGTGTATTATTTTTGTATATAAGGTATATTCTCTATGTGCTGGCTTTAATTTGATGATTGATGAAGTGCAGCTTTATTATATTGTGCGTTTAAATACTTTATTCCTTTCCAATGTGCCAAAATTATTAACTAGTCTTGATTCTTTTGTCCTTAAACTACTTTCAAGTACATTTTTGATGATGAGAGTATATACCAGTGTCATTAAACATTGCATTTCAATTGATTATTCGTTTTTTTACTTACAATTCCTTGCTGTTCCATTGAAGCATAAGTATAAATAAATTAATGTTATTGTTATTTCAAATGTTACGTTAGTTACGTAACGCACGTTGTAGCCGGTTTCCTATCAATTAGGCATGTTATTTATTTATAAACATTGGTGTCCGTGTAATTTAAATTTTCAATCGACTAAATTGCGAACAACGCGTTTGTAAGGAGCTGTTTATTTTAAGTTATTAGTTTTTGAATATAATGTCATTTAAAAGAATTTATTGATTTAAACTTTTATGGTCATTAAAACAACAGGTGATTTCGTCTGAGTCTATGAAAAATCTTTTTTCATAATACTAAAAAAGTTCATCACATCAATTTTGGAATAGGTATTTTATGGTTTGAAATTGTTTAATAGGATGTTTGTAACAGCATTTTATTTCATTCTTACATCAAACCGGCATATATTGTTTGACCACAAAATCAATATTTTTACAAATAAATTAAATCAAACAAGGAAGAGGAATGTATTATTTAATTGTATGCCAGTTCCTTTGTACTTCTAATGATAGTTACGGTCAAGGCCGTCCGAGCCGTACCGCATGTCACGCATACATTTATAATGGAATTACAAATGGCCAGCACTAAATGATAGTCTTATTTATAACTTAGTTAACTGTTCAAGATTGTCCTTGAACATAAATATTTCAACGTCACGTGGACGGAAACCAGTTTGATTTGCGTTCAATGAATTATGAGTGTGTTAGTTTTGGCGTTTGACTTACCATTGTGATTTGCTCGAAAGGTTGTAGTAACGCTTGATGTAAATTATTGTAGTCTGTTTGCGGTGACTCCACCGGACTCCCTGGACTGTGCACCATCTGAAATTAGAACAAAATCATTAAATATTGAGCTTTAATTAATGCTGTCGAAAACAGATTTATTTGCCACCAGCACTGAGTTGACATTAATTACAACAGTCTGGGAGTGGAAAGATTAAAACTTGCAAATGTCTTTACAAGCAATTCACAGTTCATTGACCTCTAAACAGCGAACCTGTCTGTAAAGCAATAAGAATTTCTAGCATTGATTTTCATAAATGCTCTGTTTAAAGATTAAACTGAATGAATAAAATATTACATATCGATATTATAGGCTATTATATTTTTTTATTACCGTTGGTGAAGGTATGTTAATATTCGACGTTGAGGAATATTGTGAGGGCGGACTACAATGCGTCTGGTAGCCGGAGGGTATCCACCCGTGGTCCAGAGGCGACATATTCTGAAACCAGCCGAAAGAAACACGTTACATGGGAACATAGCATCTTGTGAAGGTAGAAAACAGTGTGACCAGTATTCTGAATTAGTAGTTAAAAGCGAAATTTACAAAATGCTTTCTTGAGTTAGAAATGTAGGGCATTGGCAGTTTGGTATCTGATTGCTATCTATTTACTACTCTTCGATATTTTTTTTGCATAAATATGTCTAAGAACTAGGACAAATAAGAAGTCTAAGCGACTTTTATCGGGCCATCAACTATCTTGGAATCACTGTGCATTCAAATAACTGTTGTACATTCTATGAATGCCACAACTTTCCACATTGTCCAGATATGGAGTTGTCAGAGTTCAATGTCCTGTCTGAAATGTAATTCATTCAAATATATTGATACCAACCGCCCACCTCTACTAATTTGCAATAATTAATTTGTAAATAAGACAGCATCACACTGCTTTTAGCCAGAAGCCAATTTGTACATGCATGTTAAGATCGAATTAATTATTAAAGCTAATTAAAAATAATCATGAAGTGAACCGTTATGTAGATTCCTCGAAATGGCAAAAATGATCATCCTGTTTATGTGGTTGATTCTTCAAATAATAATATCTCATACAAACCATAAAACCAAATGGTTTTCCGCTTTCGTAAATTCAAAGAAAGAACCACATTTTTTGCAGACATATAAATTAGATAATAATTTTAATAAACTGGTTGAAAATATATACAAGTAATCATGCCAATTGATAGTTATATTCAAAATTTAGTATTGCAAGCTTATGTAAGATATTATAGCTCGTGTTAATATAATTGTTTACGATGAGTAATGCTCCAATGTTAGTTATTCCACATGTCATAATTCAATCGTAATTTATGCAGTTATTCATCACAACTGCGTAAAAACCGTTAGAGAATGAACAAGAGTTTTTTTAGGATTATGACATGCACTTAAAATAATTTATGTTGGATACAACCTAAGTAGTAAAAGCAAATAATAATAATAAATAAAGTAAACAGTCGTCACTCATTAGTTACACATGTGTCTCATAATGAATCTGGGTAACCAAGTTTATTGAGCTTTCTATCATTTTTATTGAACATTGGCAATTACTGTCGCAATTGAATTTGATTATTTTGGTTGAATGTTATTCAGTTCTGTAATGTCGAATGATTTCTTTACAGCGGAGTTGAGAAATATCGAAATTCATTTTTGTATATTAATGTATGTGTGTTTTTTGCCAATTTAGTAGATTTTAGCATTGAGTGATAGTAAAGTTAGGATAGAAGAATCCTTCTAACATTTTCACAGAAAACTAGTTTACCCATATTTTTTTTTCTATTAATGTTAAGGTCGATAGTTGTTCAGCTATCCTTGCAATAAATAATTCCATGTGTGACCTCATGTCAGCTGAATAACCCATGCCATGAGTGACGACTTTTATTTGTATGAATATTTATTTATAATTAATAATTATGCTATTCATGTCTTAGAACGCAAATGCCACGAGAACGTGACATCAATAAACATATAAAGTCATAAAATTTCTCATATTTAAATTAAGTCACCAATAAATAGTGTTTTGACGAATATAACATTATATTACGAAAAATATATTTGTTACAATATCGATAAAGGATACGAAGGTGTCGTTAAGTGCGGAGGTGCTGAAATAAGCAATATATTGCTTCGAAATGTTATTAGTGAACATGGTTAGCTGAAAACAAGTTAGTAACGTCGATTCATGCACGAAGCACCAATGTGATGAATGAAAAAGACGAAATATAGAATGAATGTCAAAGACATAGATATGTAGGATATTAGCGAGACCCAGCTCTGTTATAGATAATCAAAAATATCGCCACCAACAACAGACAGCGTTTCAAAGCATTCAAGCGACCGCCTGTAAAGAATGAGCGGGAGTAAAATTTTAAGAGGAGGTTAAAAAAGAAAACGAACCTTATTATGATGAAGATAATTATTTGTGTTTGGTACAGATAAGTGATTCTGAAATAAACAAAAAATGATTTGTGTAGAAAGCAAATAAACACAAACATAACAAAAACAACAAAAATGTTAAAGTTGGTATCGAAGTGAGTGCTCACGTGAGGCACATGTTAACGTTCTCCAAGCCGGTGTTAGAGCTGTACACTGTACTACAACTAGTTCGTTACACATGATTCACTCGCTGTCAGATTATTCATTAACCAGCTATCTACATTATGCATCGCTGCTGAGGGAACTGCACGCCATTTTTGATAGACAATAATGTTTTGTCAGAGCAACGCGTGAATTCTTGCATAGTAATGTCCGATCAATCGATACTGAAATAGTTTTTTAATACAAGACAGATTTGGTTTGTAATGTAAATTGATTATTGTGCGATTTCCGCGGCGTCCAAGATTGTGAGTCACACGCGTGTGCGTAGCTATCAGAGATTCGATATACGACACAAAATACAATGGCGACTAAAGTTCACGCGATTTTCTTCAAATAATAATATTAGTAGACACATAAAAACAATTTGGCAGTTCGTTTATCTTCAAATTAATGTAAATAAACCGTTTAAATGTAAAATTTATAAAAAACAAGCATCTATTAATCCAAAATCTAGCGATATTATTTCTATTCTTATTTAAATCATTTATACATTTCGACACCTGTGGAAAGAAACTCCTGAAGTACACCATTAAATAACTTTGCCCCCCCATACTTGTCTATTAAAGCCTGCGCAAGTCAAAATGTACTAAGAAAACAAACGCGCGCGCAAACATCAATGCTGTCTTCAGAGGGGAAAAGTTATTTGATGTAAGCTGTAAACTTTCACTTTAACAAGATTTCTGTGATGTGAAATCACACTAAACTTTAAAAACGAAAGTTTGAAACAAAACTTTCACGCAAAAACTACTGGTCGGATTTTGATGAAAAATTGGGCAATATTTTCGACCCGGTGCGTGAAAGAGCTCCTCGGAACCCGAGTGCAACATCTAGTAGTAGCATTACAAAATTCCGTTGGCCATGCGACACAGACCTGTGCGTCATACATCTGCGGCAATGTGTCGTGGTGTTGCTGATGCAGAGGCACTGTCGCCCCGACGGGGGAGCCGGACGCCGGCGACAGGCCGCCGGTCGCCGGCGACACGCTGCCGCCGCCCGGCGACACGGCGCCCGGCGATGTCGGCGACTGCAACCACGCAACCTCATGCGATCTCCGTGCCGTGGCAAGTACGTGGTCAAAGGAATTCGCAATTGGAACGGGTCATTTTGGTAAGACCCGCTTAATAGGTACATCTATTTTACTAAAAAGGTATATCTTGTTCTATTTAATTGCGTTTTTTCTGTACGTCATTATTTATTTGATAACCCGCTTGAGTTGCGAATTCCTTACGGCATCGCTGTCGTGTACCTACGGTCCTAAAGGAGTCCTATAGCAATCCTTGCTTCCGATGCAATTATTGATCTATCTAAATATAATTATCACGGCAGAATTCGAAATAGAATGCAACATCCAATCTTATTTCTCTCCATTCAGCGATTATTTATTTCTGTCGACAGTAATTAGGTCCTTAATCGCACGTGTATTGAGTGTCAGTTCAACTTGAACCTATTAGTAGTATCACGCGAGTATGGCGTGCCGAACACGTGAGATGCAGTTCTTATCAGTTCGGTCGGCTGAGCGGGACGGATTGGCGATCAGTTAACACAGATACACAGCCACCGAGTCAGCTGTTCAGTTGTACGAATAGAAACTGCGACTTGACAGCATTTTTGGTTAGTATTGCCAGATATAATTTAAAAAAATATATTTAAAGACCATATATTTTGTATGTCACAAAAAGAAAGAGTAACGTGTGACGTCATTATACAGCAAGGAAACTACCTAATTCGAAAGATAGTCCTGACTTTAAACTCCCAATTTTCTTGGCGAATATTTTAAAATGGCAACACCAAATCAAAACTCCCGGACGGGCTACTCGGTAGCTATGCAAACAGCTGAAACACTACACGTTGTTCAGTTAACACAAACAGACGAATCACAGAGCGGTATGAAATGACGGTCAATGGTGGGGGGTGTTTGGGTACGTACGTATCTGGGCTGGTAGTCGGGCGAGGCGCGGTGCGCGGGGTGAGCGTGCGGCGCGTGCTGCGAGTGCGGCGCGTAGTGCGGCGGCGGGAAGTGCACCGACGTCAGGTCGGGCAGCGACCCGCCCGGGACCGCCATCTCACCCCCCAGCCCCCCGCCGCCCTCCCCGCCCGCGTATACGCTGTCGAAACAGTCATACGTGCTAAACAGAAAACGTGTTAGTAGTACATTACATTGAAATAAATTGAAAGCACAAAAAATTGGACCCTAAAAAGAAACGTCATCTTTAATTTTCCTCAAATTTTACGACTATCAACACAGAATAAAGTTCTTGATAACGTTTGTTTCTTATAAAATTTTCCATACCTACATGATAATATAGGTATTGGGTTAAAAATAAACATTTTGTAATTCTGGCATTTAGGTTTTTTGTAGGTACTGATTTGAGATTCGGTCAGTTCCAAATGAGAATGAGTCATAATAATAAATGTTTTCAATTCAACTACTTAACTCAGAATACCATTTATGGAGTTGTCATTCATGTTCTGAGCTTAGGGATAAAATATGAAGATGTTTTTTCCGCCATCAATAACATAACGTAATAGCATACTCACTTATTATTGTTAGGTATTCTGGGTATTTCACATGACGATCTTGGTCGATTTGCTGGGTTCATTGGCGCTAACACATCTAAATGGATGTCACCTGAAATGAAATATGAAATTATTAGATTGTAAGTAGAGAATCACATGTAGATAGGTCATCGACCCGTTATTCCGAAGCCGTGGAATACAAGGTACTAGCTGAATAATATAACTGGCGGCAGATCTATCAGTTAGTTTCCACGAGGGAATATAAAGCTTTCCTGAAACTTTTGGAAAGTTAAGCAAAAGTGGATCGTTTTAGTTTCACAGTCAGACTAAATAGTCGACTTTCAGGATCGTCAGGAATAGCCGATAGTAGTCGTAGGTAGCAAAATGACCAACAGTTCATGTCGCCAAAACTGCCCATGATAGCTATGACCAGTTCTCATAAACAAGAAACGATTCGTTTTACTTACGGACGACTCTTTTTGACCTTTATCCCATGAAGACGAGTTCATAAAATCTACCTTCCTTAAAAAAACCAATCTTTCCTTTATAGCTAAGGTCTACAGTCTACTCACCTCTTCTGTGATGGTTCTGGTGAGGATGCAGATGTGGGTGCGCGTGCGAGTGCATGGTCCGGTGCGGCGACAGCGGCTGAGCCGTCGTCTGTTGTTCCACGCCGCACGACTGGTGCAGCGCCGAGTCTGAGTTCGTCCGCCGCCAGTTACTGTCCGGCGGCGGACTGGAACAAAACGAAACTACTGTTAAAAATTGACTATCATCAACAGTTCCTTGGGAATATGTGGGAAATCCAGGGTGTTCTGTACTAGGGTGGATCGGGGAATGTTACACTTTTATTGACTTCTTCTTGAGGTCTTTGTGTTCCAAGAACGAGGAAAATTTCTGGAAAATTCCCGTAGCCATTCAAAGAATTAAAAAAATGTTTTTGCTTGAGCTGTTTCCAAGTATGATAGAAGTAGCTTCCAGTCTAATAGGCAGATTTATCGGAGTAATATTATTTTTAGATGAAACATATACCTATTGGATGACTAAAACCGTAGATACGATACTCCGTGGTTAGACTTTCTACCAATCTAGAAGCTGTCAAAAAGACAAATGGCAGCCGATACCAACAAACTATTCATGTATAAAAAGTGCTTAATCATTTAAAGAAACAAGAAAAATAGGCGTTTCTAATTAGTTATCATGACAGGCCTGAAGTTAAGTCTACCTTTCACCACTTCCTCGTTTGTTCAAATAGACCAGTTTATGAGTTTCCTAATACATAAAACCTCTGGATTAAAAGCTTAAATAGTAAATACGTATTGAGTTGTTTATATTTCAAAAGAGTCAGAGACATCTAGAGTTTGTATTTCGACACGAAATTGGTGTTTCGGGACTCTAGGGTGGCATAATTTTAATATTGGCGCGTTGTAGATGGTTTCCCGCCAAGAAAGAAGTACATAAGTAAGGATGATAAGTGTATAACTGGATAGGCTCTCGTAACTAATATTATAACCATGAATGAGATTGTTAAGCTTTCTAAGTCAAACGGTTGATGATGAATTTAGAAGAGATTTGGATAGGAGTGAATCTGGAGACTATTATTCCTTTTGCAAAATGCACAAAACCGCATTTATGAATGTTCTTTTAGCGTACAATTTCCTCATTCGAAATAAGGACCCAGCCTGCGGGTTTTTCTTTTATAATAAACAGGTGTCAAGAATTATTCGTTTGTATTGCAGTCGGGAAATAAACGATATACCTAGGCCGTATGTTATAGAACATTTATAAGCTAACAAGTACTTTACTTAAAGTGTCATAAAAAATGTTGTTTTTAAATTCGTCTAACAATATTCCCTTACGCAAACATTATTACGCATTTTAATCGAATTGGAATTTAAAGTTTTGACGTCATATTAAAAACATCGCAAAAACACGACACGTTTAACTTCAAGAGATAAGCAGGAAAATGGTTACTTAAGTAATCGATTAACAGACTATCGATTACTCATACGGTTTTTTTTCGTTCTCGATGTCGATGTTAGTATGCATATTATATTCTTTAAAAATGTTAATGCAGTTTTACTATAGCTCTCAGACGGTAAACTCGCCTTAAAACTGAGATCATGATAAGCTAGTCTGCAGAATAAATTAAATTCATACACGTTCTATAATTTATACGCCAATCTAAAGCGCTTCGTAGAAAGGCAAAACCTGAATCGTTTTATTACTATTTTTCGAGGTAATATTTATGTTTTAAATAAAATAAGCTCAACGCTAAGTGAACTGAAAACAGATTTACGTCAAAGAATTTAATATTTTTATTTCCTATAGGTATGTAAATATTATAAGTTGTGTACTCATACATAGTACATATGTAGTTGTTTAGCAATGTTTCCTCAGTGTTTGTTGACACGTTCTATAAAACAATTATTATTATTAAATATGAATGAGGCTTCTTAGAACGACTTACAATGAAACTTGAATTAACATGACATGAAAATGACTCATAAAATATTTTACCTCATGAACTTAGTAATTAAATATTATCAACACGTTTCTAGTTTTAAATTGGAATTAATTGTGCGTCCGGCGGCTTCTTGCGACTTGCTATTTTAGATAATAATTCAACATGACTACCATGATTAGAGGAGTGACGTAAGGAGTATAGTTAGTGACTGATTTAATTATCGTAACCTCGAGGGCTATATAGTGCACGTTATGTTGATTCAATTATAACTTAAATATATTTTTTTATTGTTTGTTCAGTGTTTACCGAGATACGTAGTTGAGACAAAAGAACATTACAGTGTCGAAAACAATAAATTAACCAGTTTTTTTTTCGTATTATTAGTAACGAAGAAACCGGCTGTGTGCGTGTAGATTTGTGCTAGGTACATAATTATTATTTAACATAAAGCTACGTCATGAAATTCTGTCAGAATATTAATAATAACGGCAGACAGACATGGTTAGTGTTGTTTAGGTATATTAGATCATCAGTATGAGATATTTTTTGGTGTGATGAAGTTACCTCAAGTATACAGTGCTGCCATAGGGGCTGGTGTCGTGCCTCCGGTCTGCCGGGCGGCGCATGGGCCCGACCGACGAGGAGGCACGGCCGCGCTGGCCGGCCGGCGAGCGAGACGGCGACGTGCCGCCGCTCCGGCCCCCGGCCATAGCATACTGGTTCGATAGCGGTAATTCTTCCGGCTACAACAAAAAACACACACATCTCAACAACAAGTACATAAATACAAACAAAAACGTTAATGTTGTAAAAAAGGACTAAAAACTAAAGAATTATTGCTGACATTTCCCTTCAAATCGCAGCCTTGAAACACCGGTAAATAAAGGGTTCCCCTGCATTTACGCCAACGCCACAATTCCGGTTCGGCTAGTTTGGCGGGAAACGCCAACAAGCATGAATGACGCTCAGATATCTAAACTATTTTTCCTGTACTTTTAATTATTTTACCCAATAGATGTTACTGTGATTGAGGCAAATAAGGTATTGGATTTTACAAAATATGTATGCATTTGCCTTAAAAACGATTTTACAAAAAGTGTGCAAAAAGATGTAAGAATATGTTAGGACTTAATATTTTTTTTACTAAGATTAACTACTTGAATTAGTTTGTCTGTACATATTTTTGCACTTATTACTATCTCTATCATTAAACATTATATTAAAAGAAACAAATCTATTGTCTTGTTCTAACAGGTGGCATAGCAGGGCCAATACAATCAGAACACTACTTCTATAAGTGCAGGGAATATGAACATGAAATATTACAAATGCAACATGCCATCTGACAGGAGATTTTTCATACTTATTGCCATTTAACAGTCATACTAACTAAAAACAAAAAATCTCTATAAAATCAAATTTCGAAGCCGCACTATACAGGAAGCAAAATAATAATTCATTGTTTTTTTTTTAAGTTAATAATAGAACACCACACAGTAATAAATTATAAGACATTCATAGATAAATCTGTTTGTAGTGTGTGAGCGAACAGATGACGAAGTTAACATTGGTGAACAAGAAAGATTATTAGAACACATGTTATAATGTAAATATGAATTCGACACAGTTTTCAGTTAACAAGAATTACTACATACTTTGTTTATTATTACAGGCATTTGATTCTATTTAACAATATTCAAGTAAGTTTTTACAAGGTGACAAAGCAATTAGAAGGCTCAATGATTGTTTATTTTAATACTTTTGTGGTCTATTTTTTTTCGTATGCTTTGACAAATAAAAACTGCATGGGAACTAAAGAGAATACATAAAATAAAAGAAGTTTTGAAAAGAATTACAAATTCAGCCAGCTACAACTGCACCACTACCGGAAAAAAAATATAGGAATAGCAAATTCTACCATAAATCACATGTTCATTCAAATCTTGCAGGTAATAACCCTGATTAGTCATGAAAATATTTAAATAAGTATTTTATTGATTATATAATTCAAAAAGAATCACAAGAGCATTTGTCAAGGTATTGACTACATGCAAGATCATATACTGGTAGATTTACGCTATTAAGGGATTTTAATGATCAGATTCCAAAACAAAGGAACCTTAATAGTTTCCTGCTCATTGGCGCTAGCTTGTGGTGCAGCCACATTTGGCAGGGAGCCACTGCGGAACGTGCCCAAGCCTTGCTGTGCGGGCCGGAGTGAAGTCTCAACATTATCATTAGGCTCGGGGGGCGGTTTCACTCTTGCTACCTTACTTGAATTAACCTGCAATCATGATGCCTGAACATCTCTTGACTGTACTCTCATACTTAACATTACTGTGTTTATTGAAAATAATCAAACAAATATCCATAACAGACTGCATGAATCAAAATTTAATTGAAATTATGTAACAATTAATTTAAATCAGTTATTATCACAAAACATGGTGTTAGTATATCTAGACTTACAATATGTCTGACTCTAGAAGTCTAGAACTCAACACAAAATTATCTTCACTGGCAAGTTACTATTGTTATCAGTTATGACTGAGGAATATAACTTGATATTTCCACAGTTTCATTAGGAGATGTTACACTCATAATATTCTAACTAGCTATTGTGTATGATACCAAATAGACTTACAATTCATTTTGACAATGACAATAATTGTAACTATACACAGAGAACCGAGTGGTATTTTGCTATCGAGTTTAATAAAAAATATGTTCACTTTGTTGTTTAGGCGCAATAAGTATAATGTAATGGATTATTGTTTACGTCGGCGGGCACATTTGACGGCCAGGAAGCGACTGCCTGAGTAAATAGGCGACATACCCTTTGGGTTGCGTCGGAAACTTCGCGCATAATCTGTTCAAAAGCAGCTGTTTCCTCTGCTTGTTTTTGATGGTGGAGGGCAATTTTTTCACTAAATTTTCTTGGATTCGCCATGATGGCCAGTAAACATTTATTTTTCTCGTTTTTACATCACAATTTTTAGCGTTCAAAGATCCAAAACGCGCTTGACTGTCAGCCACAGACTGGTGTTGCCATTTTAGAAAAAAAATAGTCATGTCATCATTCGTTCGAAAAGAATTGTATATTTTAGATTTAGTTGATTAAAATTATTCGACTTCCTACTTTATTTCAATATTTTTTTGATCCATACTAATATTATAAAGAGTTTGTTCGTTCGTTGTTAGAGAACTTTGTTTGTTTGGTTGTAATGGATAAACTCAAAAACTACTGGACCGATTTTAAATATTCTTTCACCATTAGAATGCTATATTATCTGCGAATAACATAATCAATTAATCACTTTCCACTATAACATTGAGAAGGGTAGTTTGACCACTTATTAGCAAATTAAAGAAAAGTTTGGTACATTTTTCTTACAACTTGTAAGACAAAGTAATTATTGCAATGTAAACAAATGTATGATTTTCGAACAGTTAAGTATTAGCTATCAAAGTTTTTATTTGTGTAATCAAATCATCTTTTTGTATAAAACCAAAAGAAGTAAACTTATTCTATAAAAGCTTGTTCTTACTACGTATGAAAAGTCGAGTATAAAACAAGCATAGACATAATATAGTAAGCCATCTATGAAAACATGATGAAAACAAATTGCATGGTGTAAAAAGAAAAAATAAAAAGCTTTCACTTGACATGGGTTTCATCAGTATTGCTTTGTTATTATTTTGTTGATTAAATAATTACAATCAGGGCAAAAAATTGGGTGATAGCAAACGATGTTGCTCATGAAGCTTTACAATAAAAGTATTCTGCGTGAAAATAAAACGTTCAGTGACAGTTGTTGTAAGTCGACGTTGACAATGCGATGGCATTGACACAAAATAATCACCAATGACAGTCAGCTGACAGAAATTGACCGACTGAAACCTGTATTTCAATTTCAAAGTAAATTGTATTGTGTGTCCAATCTAACTACACATACTACGTATTGTATTGTATTTTATCAAAGAGAAATGAGTGCGGCCGAACACGACACGCTATTATTCATTTAAGCTATCGCCAGTAAAATAGTTTGGTGACAATTCAGTGTAGATAAAAAACATGGAAGAAAAATATATTTTAACTTTAGACATAGGCACCAGTACTATTCGCTCTTTTATTTATAATTCAAGAGCCGAAACAGTTGGGAAAGCGGTTGATCAGGTACTTAAATTTAAGAAAATTTTAACAATTCTTGAAGGTGTACATAATACTTTATGCTATTGAGTTTGTGCATTTAAATGTGGCAAGCAGTTTTTAAATTCAAGTGGTTTATTGTTGATTATACATATTTTTTTCTTTATAATAAAGGTGGTGTTGCATTACCCACACCCTGGCTTCGTTGAAATAGATCCTGATGAGCTATGGACCTCTGTAGTCAATGTGGTACAAAAATCTTTAAAAGGTAAGTTATTTCATGTACCTTACTTATATATAAAAAAAAATAAAAACATAAAATAAGACTATATTATGGTGTAACTGCTTCTAAAATAATGAAGCCGTTGTTTTTCTATTATTTATTGATAGTTTAGCATAATAGTTGTTTGTCCCATTTCTGAGTGATTATCTCATAATATACCTATGGGGGGGGATGTAGCAAGCCTTCTCGTAGAGCGTCACCTATGCTCGGGCCCTCCCCGTGAGTAGCGGCATACCCGTATGCCGTGAAACCAATTGCTACACCACGATGACAAGTCAGAGAATTCACAACTTTGGCAGTCCACTCTCAAAGTCCGCTCTGCGCGTCATCTCGATCAACATTGAAGGGTTCTCACAGGACAAGGCGGATATACTCTCCGACCTATGCCGAAACACGCAGTGTGACATCTTATGCGTGCAAGAAACCCATCGAGATGCCAACCAGAGCCGACCACACATACTCGGACTGTCGCTTATCGCCGAGATCTGTCACCCGAAGCACGGTAACGCAGTGTTTGCTGCTCCCGGCGTAAGCATAACATCAGCTCAGTGCGTTTCAACCGATAGCGGTGTTGAAATCATCACAGTGGTGACTGGATTTTGCTCAGTCACCTCCGTTTACAAGCCGCCAGGCTCACCTTTCCTTTTCGAGGCTCCCGATAATTTCAACTGTCAGCAAATTAAAGTGGTCGTTGGAGATTTCAACAGCCACAGTTTAAACTGGGGCTATCGAAGTACCAATGCGGACGGTCAGGCGGTCGAGGACTGGGCAGAACTGAACGACTTGACTCTGATCCATAGCCCAAAAGATCCACCTTCATTTAACAGTGGACGTTGGAAAAGAGGCTACAACCCGGACCTCATCTACGTTAGTTCCAACATCAGCTCTCAGTGCAAGAAACTCGTCTGCCAACCCATTCCTCGCACCCAACATAGACCTATAATGTGCACTATCGAGCCTATTGTTCGTCCCATTACAGTGCCTTTTAAACGCCGCTTTAATTACGGGAAAGCTAACTGGGAACAATACTCGGAGTCCATCGATACTGCACTTTCCAATCTTCCGCCAATGCCACAAAATTACGACCGATTTGTGGACATTGTAACGACCACAGCAAGAAAATACATACCTAGAGGCTGCCGCACATCTTACATCCCTGGACTGTCCAAGGAGGCCACAGAGCTGTTAAAGCGATACGAACAATCGTTCGACAGAGACCCTTTCTCTGAAGACACTCTGGAACTGGGTGAGAATCTCCTTTTGGAGATTAGCGAAGCCCGGCATGATAAGTGGATGGAAACCGTTACCAACATCAACATGACACACAACAGCAAAAAAGCTTGGACTACTATCCGGAAGCTCACCAATGAAGCTCCACCAGCTGTGTCACCGAGTAAGGTAACGGCCAACCAAGTTGCTCATCAGCTTATCGTGAACGGCAAGCCAGAACATCGGCTTGGCAGAGTCCCAAAAGTGAGATATCCAGAGAACACTAGTGACTCAACCATCTGTCAGCCTTTTAATCTTGCTGACATTACTAGTGGAATAAGGGAGCTCAAGCGCGGCAAAGCCTCTGGAATGGACAATATTTCAGTGGAGCAAATCCAACACCTAGGCCCTGTTGCGGTGTCGTGGCTGCTGGAGCTGTTCAACAACTGCATGACATCAGTAGGGATCCCCCGCCTCTGGAGGAAAGCCAAAACCATTGCTATTCTAAAACCGGGGAAACCTGCTGATGATCCTAAAAGCTTCAGGCCAATTTCTCTCCTGTGCCACACTTTCAAGCTATTTGAAAGGTTAATTTTAAACCGCCTTGCTAGCCTGGTCGATCCAAAGCTGATACCGGAACAGGCTGGATTCCGACCTGGAAAATCATGCTGCAGCCAGACCCTCAACCTTACCCAGCACATAGAGGACGGCTTTGAAACCGGCAAGGTGACAGGCACTGTATTCGTCGACCTTTCTGCGGCTTACGACACTGTCAACATTAAACGCCTGCTGTGGAAGGTGGGCGAACTTACTGGAGACCGTAAATTTGTCGGGGTCCTTGGTGAGCTCCTCCAGAATCGACGGTTCCAAGTACACCTTAGCTCCGATAAAGTCGTTGGCGAGCCCAAAGGAATGGCCTACCCCAAGGCAGCGTCCTAGCTCCGTTACTATTTAACATCTACACCAACGACCAACCATCTACCCCAAACACGACTCGCTTCCTGTACGCTGATGATTTGGCCTTGACATCACAGGGATCTTTTGAGGAGGTAGAGGAAAACCTAAATAAGGCACTCGAAGACCTGAGTACCTATTACCAGGAGAACGCCCTAAAACCAAACCCCTCAAAAACTCAGTCGTGCGTATTCCACCTGCGCAACAGAGAGGCGAGTCGAACCCTTAACATCCAGTGGCGAGGTGTACCTATCAGTCATTGCAAGCTACCAAAATATCTGGGTGTAACTCTTGACAGGTCGCTCACTTTCAGGAAAAACTGCGAGAATATCAAGCAGAAAGTTGCCTCCCGCAACAACCTGTTGCGAAGGCTGACGAGCACGACCTGGGGAGCCTCACCAACGGTGCTGCGAACCACTGGCCTGGCACTCTGCTACTCCGCGGGCGAATATGCGTGCCCAGTGTGGAGTCGTTCCGTTCACGCTGGGCAGGTGGATGTAGCACTGAACGAAACGTGCCGCATTATAACTGGCTGCCTCAAGCCGACCCCGTTACAAATGCTGCACCCACTGGCCGGCATTGCCCCACCAGATGTTCGCAGAAGCGTAGCCTCTGGCATCGAGAGAGCCAAACTCGAAACAGACCAACGACACCCCATGCACAATTACACCCCTGTGCCACAACGGCTTAAAAGCCGCAGGGGTTTCTACAAAACCGTTGCTCCTGTCGATGGTGAGGCCTCTCGTGCCAGACGGGATCTTTGGCAATCGAGGAGTTTACTGCCCTCCCCGTTTGTCCCGCTCTTAGAAAGTCTCCCTCCTGGACACGATCTCCCGAGAAGAGCCTGGCAGTCTCTAAACAGACTCCGAACACGGGTAGGCCGGAGCAAAGATAATCGATCCAGGTGGGGTTTCGCGGGCGGGGCGGACCTTGGGTGCGAGTGCGGGGCTGCCGTGCAGACGATGTCCCACCTAATCGCATGTCCACTGTGCCCTGAAACCTGCTCGCGGGAGGACTTAATGAGCGCATCCGGCCGTGCTCTCGCTGTGGCGGAATATTGGGCTGACATAGTGTAGTCTCATATGACATGTCATCGACTCGAAAGAAGAATAATATACCAATTGTGCTGGTTTCAAAAATGTTGTGATAAGATAACATATCAATTAATGCATACTTATAAGTTGTGAACAAACATACTTGTTGAATATTTGTTGTATGGCACAAGATTTTTTAAAAAGTTTACTATAGATTTAATTATGCATAATTGAAATGACCAGTTTAAAAAAAATGCATACTAATGTCTAATAACTTCTGAAATTGTCTGGTCGAGTAAAAAAAGAATTGGGATTGGATAAAAAAATAATATTCATATTAAAAAAAAGGTATTAAGTAACAAAAAACAAAAACAGTGCAATGAACCCCACTCTCATTTTGGCAAGTAGGTAGAAAGTAAAGTTAGTTTCCAAAATCGTCAATTTAAATGCAATAAAAATATGCTCCAAGTCAAAATAAAAAACCCAGTTTTTTGAAACCTGTTGAATATACATATATTAGTTAAGGATTTTTAATTGGTTTTGTTCTAGAAAGGATGATGGGCAATTTTGTATGAACCCTGGCCTGATAACCAATAAAGTTCTAATGTATATTAGATTATTGCTTATACCCTACAGTTACTAAAATAAAATAGTTCATGTCGAGATTCGACCGGAAATAAGTACAGTCGGGCACAAAAGATTTATATTTTTTGCACAATTTTTTTTGGTTAAAATACAATCCATAGTAGAAAAATTCATTGTACGATGTATTTTCGTCAACTCATCACTTATTTAAATAAGCCTATCCTAGGCATAATTGTTTTAATAGCAAAATAAAACATAAAAACTTTTACTTCTACCACCGTATATTATTTCCATTATTGGAGATAGCATTTCCTCGTTCTGCGGCACCAGGATAGTCGGCCCTGGTTTGTCGAATTATTAGAAAAGTAGCGACCCACCCCAGCTTCGCACGGGAAAACACTATTTACTCACTATTTAACGGATGTTATTACACATACAAACGAGGAAGTCTTCAATCACTCTATCTTTGAATAGAATAATATATTAAAAAACCGCATCAAGATCCGTTGCGTAGTTTGGAAGAGTTAAGCTTTCAAAGGGACATAGGGATATAAGGACTGAAAAAGCGACTTTGTTGGTGATGATAGATTGATGCCAGCACACCTCTAATTCGACATTATATTTCAAAGCAAGATGTATTATCCTGGCCATTAGATGATGTCTGTGCAAGTACTCACGATAAGTATTTGCATTAAATGGGCTACGAACTTGACTGAACTGATTTAAAAAATCTTTTAGTGGTGGAAAAGCTACGTTATTTATAATAAGAAGATAGGTTTTCCTTATATACCATACCTACATGCCAAAGTAGTTTAATTCCATAGGCAGTCGTAGGCTTACAGGACTGATATCTTTTTTCCCCAGTGGTTAACAACGTTCCACCCATAACAAAAATTGAAGTTTAGGGTATAAGCTATCATTTGATATGCAAATGGATATTATTGGCTATGCCGGGTAAACTCACTGGAACAGTGGAATAGTTAAACCTTACGTTGTGAATACTCACTGTTTTTTTTATGGGCACCTGCACCTTCTGTGACACGTCCTGACTGATATTGACAATAATAATGCACTTAAACATCCCTCCCATATGCAATGAAGTGGTTCAAGTCCATGGGCTATCCTATGCTTTCAGGTGTTATATCTTCGTTCTCCGGTGGTTTACAAGGTTTTGCCCATAACAAAAAATGAAACTTAGGGTATAAGCTATCATTTGTTATGCGAATGGTTTTTATTGGATATACCGGTTAGACTCACCAGAATGGCGAAATACGTACACCATACGTTGTAAATACTACCTGCTAAATAATCTTTTTTTTTTTTCAATAAACTTGGAAAATATGGGCACACATACCTTGTGTGATATGTCCTGACTAATATGGACAGTAATATAATGCACTTAAACATCGCTCCCATACAAATTGAAGTGGTTCAAGTCCATGGGCTGTCCTATGCTATCAAGTGTCGTATCTTCGTTCTCCGGTGGTTTACAAGGTTTTGCCCATAACAAAAAATGAAGCTTAGGGTATAAGCTATCATTTGATATGCAAATGGTTTTCATTGGTTATGCCGGTTAGACTCGCCAGAACGGCGGAATACGTATACCATACGTTGTAAATACTACCTGCTAAATAATCTTTTTTTTTTCAATAAACTTGGAAAATATGGGCACAGACACCTTCTGTGACTCGTTCTGACAGTTATTGACAATAATAATGCACTTAAACATCCCTCCCATATGCAATGAAGTGGTTCAAGTCCATGGGCTATCCTATGCTATCAGGTGTTATATCTTCGTTCTCCGGTGGTTTACAAGGTTTTGCCCATAACAAAAAATGAAGCTTAGGGTATAAGCTATCATTTGATATGCGAATGGTTTTTATTGGATATACCGGCCAATTTTACCCATCATCCTTTCTTAGCTTTTTGTTTTTAAATAAAAAGAATATATATCCTAGCTTTAGCAAGTTGTGGTAATATTTTAGCTATATTTTTCTCATATATAATTCACAGATGCAAACCTCACAGCTGGCCAGATGACAGCCATGGGCATATCAACACAGAGAGGCACATTTATCAACTGGTCTCGTAAAACTGGCAAGCCATTCCACAAGTTCATAACCTGGAAGGATCTTAGAGCAGACAAACTGGTCAGACAGTGGAACAATTCATATATATGGAAGGTACAGTTGAGGCAAAAATCTGGTACAGTAGACTGCACATCAGTGGTAATTGTTATGCACCTTAACGCAATAGTAATAAGTCCGATTTTTCTATAAAACTGTTACCATTGACCTGAAGTTGACTGTACAAATGTTCATTTGGTAAAAAGGTTGAAAAAAAAGTTCTTATTCAATTTTTTCTTTTTCAGCTGTTCAAAGCAAGTGCCTACATATTGTATCTTATCCTTAGGAGCAAAAGATTTAAAGCAGGAAGTGTATTTAAATTTATGAACACACAGGTAAGTTTTTTTCATTTATTTATTTATGCCACAAGGCATTTTCTACCGGTCAACCATCATTTATTGTTTGCATCATACAGTTAGACTACATACATCCTTATTTTTATTAGGTACTTGCATAAAATAAAACTAAATATTTACAATGATGTTGCGAAGATTTCCTGGAATTGTGTATTTTTTCATGCCATATAAATTATCCATTTATGGCACCAAAACATATTTTCCGGGAAAATTGCAGAGCCAATAAGCATAGACTTAATGATTTAATTTTTATTATCTTACGGAAAGTCAGGCTTTAATATTCCCAGTAGTAGATACGCGTAAAAGATAGACGGTTTTAAAATAGAGCTTCCATAGAGCGATTATGGCTCTCGTCAACTATGGAGCGTTAGCTCCAAAGATCGACAGACTTCACAACAGTCAAAATGTATGAAAAAAACACTACTGGTCAAACCTGAGACAACAAACGGTAAAGTTATTTGACGTGAACTGTAAATCTCAGATCGATGTAAGTGATACGAATGGCAAACTGTGGCCACTGGCCAAAGTTCCCAAGTGACAAAAGAGGACAACCATTTATCATCATTTTCTTAATGGGTGACGGCAGTTAGTGGAGCGAGTGATTTAGTGCCGCGAGCTAATATTTGTATGACCTAACTATTTGCAGGAAATTGCTCTCGGTCAGTTTTTTGACGTAACTCATTCGGTACCTGTATTAAAAAATAATTTAATTTATTGTATTTAGCACATAATACATGTTATGATATTTTACATATCTACGGTCAAAGTCACAACAATGAAATATAATAAATATCTAATATTCAAAATTAGCAAAAAGACTAAATTAAAATCAGCTTCATAAAGGCAGCTATTTAATTATTCCTCAAAGTCATTGCAAACGTTGCAACCCCAAAGAGCGGTCAAATGCTGTAATAGTTTAATAATTATGAAGTAAAAAGAATAAACTGTGTAATGTCAAAATTAGGACGAAATACTTTGTTTTCATTTGTATTGTTCCAAAATTAATTAAATAGGTACCTACCGATATGCATCTACGTAAGTTTTCTGTAAATGCGTAAACGCAAGTAATGCCATCGGCTTTGAAGTTACGAATTGAATTTATTTTATTTTATAGAAAGTAAGTCGCGATTCTAAGTTTACGAAACACTAGCTTATGTTAGCGGTTTCAGGCGCGTCCCGTGGGAAGTTCTCCACGAGCACGGGTAAACAGTTGCCTATAGCCTTCCCCGATACTGAAAGAATTTTTCAAATCGGACCAGGATTTCCTGAGATTAGCGCGTTCAAGCAAACGAACAAACTCTTCAGCTTTATAATATTAGTATCGTATAGCATAGCTATGGATAGACCATAGAGTATAGATACACAAAAGAGGTTGACATCTTATTCAACTCGCTTGCATTATCAACGAGTGTCCTAACAGTCCATGAGTACTGATCTAATATTAGCCGCGATTCTTGTCGGAAGCGTGCTGCTACATTGTTTATACTGCTTTCTTTTATTTACACTGTTACTGGGTATTTATAGACTAGACTGTATTATTATTAAACAATACGCAGTAGATTGAGGGCATGTAATTGAGAAGATAAGAAGCTGTGAAGGCGCCAAGGCCTTTAAAAAACAGTATCAAGATACTAAACTGCTTTAGGAACTAATCCTACTTTAAAATTTAACAAACAACAAAAAGAAAAATAAAGTTTTTGGGCAAGGAAAAAGTACCTCTGAAAGTTTACGCAAAAACCTTTTTGGTGATGAAAAAATGGAAGAACTCCCACTCAAAAATAAATTAATGGACAGAAATGCAAATTACAACTAATTGTCTTGGAGTTCAATTGTTTTCAAATGAGTTAGGTAAAATAAAAAAATAATGTCCAACGTCTATAATTTGCATTTTTATTTGCACATACTATTGAATATTCAGTATCGTGAATTATTTTAACCAAAAAATCCTTACTGATACGATAGTATTTACTAGGTACGTTTTTAACTTTAAACAGTCAAACCGTTTGATAGAATGACGTATATTGAGTTAGGTCCCCTAGAGACCGTTAAAGCGTCCCCCGGGACGTGGGCGAAACCGCGGGAAGCAGTTAGTGAAGCTATAAATAGAAGTCAAATGTGCAGTGGTGCGATCTTTGACCTTTTCAACTCGCGTCCGTCGACAGCCGTGGGCGGATCGGCGCACTAAATGCCGATGGCGCTAAAGACGTTATTAGATGCACTCGACAATTATCACTTACCTAGTTAATAACAGTATATTCGTTCATGTAATCTTAAGGAGAAGTCTTAATATATTTAGGAAAATATGTATATTCCAAGTTTTCTCATATACGAAAACTTAATTTAAGAAACAAGATATATAATACGTCGATTACTGGGTCTAAGACTAACATAAACGTCAGTTTTCATAAAACAACAGTTTCCTATGACTTTTCAATTTTCAAAGTAAACAGGTGTTTTACGAGAATCGGGCAGTTATAGTCTTTGAAATTGGGCCATAAGAAATTGCAAGTACAAAACTTGTAAACAAATCAAAACCACATGTTGTTGACATGTTACAATCACCTATATCACTTAGCTAAGTAGGTATCTAAGTGACGTCAACTACGCTTATGTCTTGCCAATCCCAACAATGTTTTTGCAGACATGCTTGAGATTGTATTGGGCGTTCCAAAACGTGCCGGCGTTCAAGACTGCGGTACAAGATGATGATGCACTATTCGGTACCTTGGACACATGGTTATTATATAAGTTGACAGGTAATTATATGTTGTTACAAGCGGTTGCATGCAACCAACTCACAACAAGTATTTATCCTATCTTTTAATTTAACTAAGCAGATTTTTCGAAACGTAATCGTTACGATCAGTCGTGAAAAGGTTGCATTTCATTCTACATTTTATTGTATGATACATAAAGAGCCCATCTCAATAATTAAATTGATAATGTCATTACTTACCCATAAAGGCTCATTAAGAACGAATGAATTCCCGATAATCGCCGTACGGCTATAATTACCTCAAACCAAGCCCTCTGATATCGATAAGCTTATATCGATAAATTCCCCCACAGGTGGGAAAGTTCACATGACGGATGTGTCATCAGCTTCGGCTACCGGTTTCTATGACCCATTCACGATGCAATGGGCAGGCTGGGCCATGACTATGTTGAAGATACCCAGAGCAGCGCTGCCAGAAGTTGTCGATACCGCGGGTGATCACTTCACTAGTACTCTGCCATCGATATGGGGACATCCGATACGCATCCTTAGTTGTGTGAGTATTATTGCTTTATGCTTTGTTTTGTCTTCGTTGCAGTTCAATGCGGTATGAGGTTACATTTTTAATTGGCCTTTACCTCATATTTTATTGTCTTCATGTGTAGATGGCATGAAGTATGTTCTTTACCCACATTTTATAGATGGTTGATGATCAACGTGGAGTAAACGTGTTTTAAACGGAAATGATCATAAAAAATACAACATAATTACTTTTTTATTACCTGTTATAAGTATAAATTAAAAATAGACTGTTGTTAACCTGATTATAGGTAAATCTAGGAATAAAGGAATTTAGGAAAATCCAATAGACGTGTGTAGTCTGGTCTCTGCTCTAAAATAGATACGAGCAAATATAATTTCTTGGTTCATAGTTTCCTTCGATATTCCGTTTGGATTCGATATTGAAGTCAGTAAACAATAACAAAGTCCAGACGGTTTTTATCTGCATTCCGAATGTACATTAACATGTAGAATATTAATTGAAAATTATCAAGTTATCGAGTTTACTGCGTTCATGGCCAGCGCGTATAATGTTTGAACATTAACTGTACGTAAATATTGGCGTTTTTCTTATAATCATTCGATTTGTATGCAAACAAATCGATATAAGGAAGATCAAACCCTTGACTTTTCAAGGTGGTCGACTGTTTATAAATGTTGTACTAAAGTTTGATGACTTTGAGGATAACTCGAAAAGTTTCGAGGGTTGTTAAACTTGTAAAATCATACGCAATACAATGTATTTACTCACACGCATTGTTAGTCTAGAGAACACGGAAAATCCTGCTTTCAGAGGTCAAATAAACAAAGTCCTTTGTAGATTTTTTAGGGTTCCGTAGCCAAAATGGCAAAAACGGAACCCTTATAGTTTCGTCATGTCCGTCTGTCCGTCTGTCCGTCTGTCACAGCCGATTTACTCGGAAACTATAAGTACTACAGTGATGAAATTTGATGGGAATATGTGTTGTATGAACCGCTACAAAAATATGACACTAAATAGTAAAAAAAAGAATTGGGGGTGGGGCCCCCCATACATGTAACTGAGGGATGATTTTTTTTTTTCGATGTACATACCCGTGTGGGGTATCAATGGAAAGGTCTTTTAAAATGATATAAAGTTTTCTAAAAAACATTTTTCTTAAAGTGAACGGTTTTTGAGATATCAGCTCTCAAAGTCGTAAAAAGTATGTCCCCCCCCCTCTATTTTTATAACTACGGGGTATAAAATTCTAAAAAAAATAGAGGTGATGCATGCTAATTAACTCTTTCAACGATTTTTGGTTTGATCAAAGTATCTCTTATAGTTTTTGAGATAGGTTGATTTAACTGTAATTTACGGAACCCTTCGTGCACGAGTCCGACTCGCACTTGGCCGGTTTTTTCCTAATTACTGGCAACAAATAAATATTAAGAGTACCTAGTATTCTGAAAGAAAAGGTTATGAAAATAGTCTCAAACGAGTCGTTAGATATGGTCAATTAAGCGTTTATATGAGAGCTTATGATATAAGTAGGCACGGAAGAGGAAGCTACTCAATGGAATGGGCAACTTTAACCAAACTTATTATCATTTTTGATGTTCATAAGTGCTTGTAAAGGCCTGGAATAAAATGATTTGACTTTGAGAGTGTAGAGACTAAGATATAAAAAAAAAATGAACCCTTAACATATTCAAAATTTCCCAGATGGCAGACCAAACAGCCTCAATGTGGGGTTCATGTTGCTTCGACATCGGTGACGTGAAACTCACCATGGGTACTGGCACGTTCTTCAACATAAACACGGGGACGGAACCTCATGCCAGCGTGTCAGGGTTATACCCCATCGTCGGCTGGAAGCTTGGAGAAGAACTGGTGTTCTCCGCAGAAGGAGCGAACAATGATACCGCTTCGATTATCAAGTGGGCGCAGAATTTAGGTGAATATTTCGAGATTTTTTAAATCCTTATACTAAAGTCAAGTCGTTGATGTGCCCATAACTTAACTTATGTTTATCGAGGGGTACCTAGTAAGTGATGCAATCCTATATCTATCCAATAATGCTTTGGAGACCACGTAAATGTCGGTCAACCGCCTTACTTCTCCGCGGTTGGAATAGATTGCCGTCCCAACGGGTTATGAGCGTGAGGAAATAGATAGTACACCTGTTTCTGCGCAAATGCTTCTGCACTATCATATGTCCTGCTCAGCTGGCTGATCTACCTAGGGAAAATAGCCGACAATTGGCATTATAATTGTGACATTTGCGTGTACTAGCTACACGCAAACGTGTCGTAATATTAATCCAAGGAGGTTTTAACGGTCCTGTGAATTAATTTTATTTAATGTCGTGACTGTCCAGTCTTACGTTTATTTATTAATTTATGGTTAGATATACTGCTCGTTAGGCTCGAACAATAGCTTATATAAATACAAAAGGCCTATACAAAAAATATACACGAGTTTTAACAAAAATAAATAAAAATGTGCTGGTAAATTATATTTGCATTTTGGAATATAAAACAGCATTATGTAATTACATACCTACTTAAACTTTTTTTTTTTGTGTATCATAAAAACACGATACCTATATGAAGGTCATAAATAATGCAAAAGTATTTTGAATAACTAGTCTTATACTTATTTTTTTAATAGACATAATACCCGATTGCATCATATGTCAGCTTACAGTTTATTTTTGGCTCATAAATATAGTTTAGCTATTTAAAAATGTGACACTAAAATCATATCAGATACCGCATTTTAGTCAAATTGTATAATTATAGACAAACTTGTTTAGTTACATAAGTAATCATTCAATGCCACTAAAACTTGATTTACGATACACTCATCATATGAAAAATATTAATGAGCGTTGGATAGGCATTAACACACGATCGATCTTACATTCGATGCATGTAATAATTACTTATTATTTATATAGAACACCGATCTTCAGGCCAAATTCACTAAATAACCCATTTATAAAAAATATATTTCTAAAAATAAATAATATTTTTTCTAGGACTGTTCGACAATCCTGAGGACACAGCCGACATAGCGCATTCAGTTCAGGACACC
Organism: Helicoverpa armigera; assembly: GCF_030705265.1. NCBI lineage: Eukaryota > Metazoa > Arthropoda > Insecta > Lepidoptera > Noctuidae > Helicoverpa > Helicoverpa armigera. The sequence continues at coordinate 5,043,038 of NC_087134.1, read as the reverse complement.
GACGGAGTATACTTCATACCAGCATTCAGCGGGCTTGGGGTAAATATATACCATATATTTCCATATTACAGTACTCCTAAGGCCAATCCTACGGTTCAAGTTTACCAATAACAAAAACGTTAGTTTCTCTACTCTAGTAAGGCCCAAGATCAACCACAATATAAACATCAGTTTTTTTTATCTTTGCAAATTAACAAAGTAAAGTAAGATTCCATCAAAGGGATGTTAAAATGAACTACTGTTTGAACCTAGAACCTACATAATATTGTCCCTACATAATTTGAACCTATGTAGGTACATAATTTGAGGTATCTTAAACAAGTTTTTATGTTATACTTAGTACTTACATAAATGAATAGTATGATTATAACATTCTTAAAAATAAGTAAGTAAAAAGACACCTTAATACTTGAAAGGGTTAACCCAATTTCGCAGTAGGCTCGTCGCTTTATATTCCACTTATAACCAGCTTGCTACCAGTTTCATTATAACAATGCACCGAACGGGTTTCACAGCCCTGACCCGAGTGAGTGTGAAAGTATGCAACACTTTCACGGTATCGAGTGATGATTTATTGAGTAATCGATTGCTCAACAATACTGCCTATACGATGGAAAGTGATCCTTAGCTCAAAAAAATAAAGGATTTTTTGATATCGAGTTTCTCTTAGGTCCTTACTCGGATTTTAGATTTGTTACTATGTAAGGAATGAAGCTATTAGTCATGGTGAAAGAAATAGAAATTTCGTCGATTGCAAATAAGTGTGTACATAAGTCGTAAATTTTCGTGTAGTTTATGGATTCTTTGTATGTTGAACGAGTATTCGGTAAATGCGGCTTGTATGTATTATATTTGCGTTTTCTTGTATATTAAAAACAATATGCACGTGTACATTTGCAATATAGTGTTGATAAATTCATCCATTGTTACAATAATAACCACGAAATCCATAAAACTGAGTTGCATTCCGATTTTTTATCTAAACAAGTTTTTCAGTATTTAAAAAATCTGGTTTTAAATTACTTAACCTTTAGTTTTGACTAAGTTATTTTAAATAGATTTATGAATATTTTTTGCTACGTAAAATCTAAAAACAAATTCGGAATGTCTTAGTTCGCACTTCCTTAAATTGAGCAAAAAAAAAAAACATTATAATAAGGAAGGCTCAGACCGGATTATTTGCATAAGAAGGTAAACAAGGTTAAGGACGTCAAAAAAAAAAATTAGTATCCTAACTTAATTATCCGCTATGGGTTGGCAAAAGGTCAAACAAGGTCGTCGCTTGACAAATGTTAACGTGAAGTTAAAGATCGTTGTACTTATGTATACCTGTAATTGTGTTTCAATTAGAGGCTGATTTTTGCACAATGCCAAACTTATTCTTCAGTTTAGAGTTATCTGGTAGGTGATGGTGAAATATGGGTTCTAAAACAACTCATGTATTATTGAAGTCTCTACACAAAGAAAGAGGCTTGCGAATCCACAATAATTTCATGGTCTCGAAAAGGGAACCGAAACAATCTCCAAAAAATATAGGTATAATGAAGAAGTAACATTACAATTATACATAAATGTAGCTATGTACCTAATTAACTTCATACTTCTTTGTCTCATGTGAACTGATGTGCTCCCAAGTTATGAAATATTTATGTGAATACATTTTTATTATAACACAAATTAATTATTGCTAGTTTAATGTTGTGTAAGATTACAAGTTCCACAGACTTGTTTTTATTATTATATGCTTAAGTTTTTGTTAGTTATCGTCATACAGTAGTGTTATTTACTACTTTTAGTGTTTTTCCGTATCCAAAGGGTAAAACAATATTTTAGTAGTAGACTTTGCTGTCCGTTCGTCTGTCACAAGGCCTCTCTATCCCATGTACTGTTATAATAATATAATAATAAATCATTTATTTGCGAGAAATATGGTGTTACATTAGATCTTAATATATGTAAGTTTGCGTACTGAAACATATTTCACCCTTATTAAGGGTATGCAAAATACAAATACTTAAAACTAATCAAAAGCTAATATTTAATACTAGAGGATATTTAAAACTAAAACAATATATTTAAAATAAGTTAAATTAAAATAGCAATTCTTAAAATACGATAACAAAAGAAGAATAGGAACAGTACGGCGTTTAGTGGGCACCAAATCGACATTTACTTTTACTTTTGTTGAGGAACTCTTTTACACTATAAAAACTCTCTTTTGTTGTTAGACAGTAAAAGTTTTCACAGGTAATGTATATTTCTCATGCCGCTATAACAACAAATACTGAAAAGTAGATTACAATTTATATTTTAGGTAAAAACTTATAGTTTTATAGATATGGTACAGAACCCTTCGTCTGACTCGCACTTGGCCTTTTTATATATATTTTTTGCCTTGGTATATTCTACAATAATGGCTCACGTAGCTCTAACGTCAATAGCACGATAGCTCGCAGTTATAAAATAATAAAAAACCTTGTTATTATTATGTTTTGTTGCAATTACGGGCCGTTTACACATTATAATGAAAATTACTTCGGATAGCCAGATTAGTTACTAGTACTCACTGATTTAACTGATATGTTTGTAAAAACAAAGGATTGGCCATGAGATTTTTTTATGTGGGAAGCATGTAGTAATTTTATTATAATATATGTACATAATATTTCCGAAATATTAATTAAAACTATTCGGTCAAAACAGCTCCGAACTATTGCCCTTACAGTCGGAATAAAAAGCAGTAAAACTAGATACAGGTCGATGTGAAATATGTACGCAATGTTCATAAGTAAACCCGCATTGCATGTAGGATACAAGGTTTTTTGCTTTTGAACTGAATACCGTCGAAATATCTGCTGGTTAAACTAGAACTATTGTGAGTATATAGTTAGGCCCTAACTATATACTCTGGGTTAGGCTATAAATAGGTATAGAGCTGAGCAATTGTAAAAAATACGGGTACGTGAATTGGTCCAATTATTTTTATGGATATCTTGTATTTAAGTATTTCTAAGTATGTCTTGGACACCAATGACCGTGCTTCGGAGGGCACGATAAACTGTAGGTCATGGGCTGTCATTGAACGTTTTTGGCATTCGATACGGGTAGTCAGGAACCGGTAAGTTTGACAACCAGTCTAACCTAGGAGTACCAGGCTGCCAGGGTGGGTTGAGGAGGTCAGATAGTCAGCCTTTCCTTGTAAAACACTGCTACTCAGACTCATCAGATACATACACTAAGAATAGGACTATGCAGGTGATGATGTTTTTTAATTATATTTCCAGCCGCCATACAACGACGGCTCAGCAGCATCAGGGTTCATAGGCATGAAGCCGTCGACGACAAAGGCGCATCTTGTCCGAGCCGTGTTGGAGTCGCTCGCTTTCCGTACCGCCCAGTTGTATAGCTGTGTGCTCAGTGAGACTAATTATGCGTTCCATACTATCAGGTATTTTGGTTCACGTTATTTGTTTTTTGGAGATATCGATAGATGCTTAGCCCATCTCTTTGAACTAGTAAGAAAACAAAACTTTTGTCATTGTGGGGTTGCACTTAACAACTCGATTGGTCTAAAATAACTTCAAAAATTTTTGAGAGGAAAATTCTAATAAACATTATCATCGCCAGATTTTGTTCATCAAAAACGTATAATAAACCAATGTCATGTATAACCCACCCAATTTGTCTTAAAATCTTTTGGAACTGCCAAAACAACGAATATTACATTTCCAGTGCATTCCTTTACAGAGGATGCCGAATTTGACCTTATTGCATTTGTTTGCTTACGAAAACTTGCTTCAAGTGGGTCATACATATCATTGATTGATAGGTACCTACTTACATAATTCTCTAACTTACCTATTTTAACTAATGTATTCCAGACTAGACGGCGGTGTATCTAACAACGACTTCATAGCTCAGTTAGTGGCAGACCTCACAGGGTTGCGTGTGGAACGACCCGTGCACGTCGAGATGTCTTCACAAGGCTGTGCCCACATCGTTGGATATAAATTAGGTGAGGAGCATTTGTTTGATAGAGATAGTCAACATTGAAAATAGACCAAAAATCTGCGATAATAGTGTATTTATTGTTCGTCGCTTGAAGTACCCCTTTTTTTCGCCATTTGGATACATAACTCGTACTTAGCTGATAATAAAATCGTGTTTGCTTTCACTAATTTAGTTTTTGTGTCGTACGTAATCCGAGGAAATTGATTTCGTTTTTATATCTGCAACTGATTATTACGTTCAATTTCCAGGTATTTGGAAATCAAAGGACCAACTGAAAAAACTTCGAAAAATAGACTGCGTATTCAACCCTCGTCCTCAAATGAAGAAAGCGTATGAGGTTACGTTTTTAAGATGGCAGGACGCCGTCAAACGTATGTGTGGTTGGTACAACGGCGACACTTCGTCTCAAGTCATATCGGATTCTAGTAGTAATTCAGTGACGCCACAGAATAGCTTTAAGGTAAGTGCCGGTCGCAGGAAGAATGGCAGTATACCCAAATAGCGGTGGCTTCTGTGCCTGCTCGCGATATTCGCCGCGGGCTTGCCTCTCTGCAGGTGATACAGGCCTTTCAAACGGAGGACTTCCATCAAGGAGTTCCAGTTAAAAATACCATAGACACGTACTACGGTGAATAAGACTTATTGGTACCACAGATATAGAACCTATTTGAATGACTAAAAAGTTCGAACACCTTGGAAAGTTTACGAGATAGTGCCACCGCGTCTTATGTGCAGTTGACAGATGTCAGTTTTCAATGGATGACAGCATTTTTTTACTGATTGAGAGCAACTGTCTACTGCACCAAAACAGCCAGAGTCGACCCATATAATTTTGACTGTATGCAAACTAAACGACCCTTCGGAATAAGACTTGATAAATAAACCACAGAGCAAATAAACTTTAATTGTAAACTAATTTACCAGTGATTATGGTGAACTACTCAATATAGCTGTGAGAAGTTTAATTTAGTGCCTGTTACATTTAGATAAACTGAGATACTGTTAAGCTATATCAAAGATTTATTATATGTTAAGATAAGAATAATATTATGTATGAAATACGCGACTATGATACGCTTAGGTCTTTGTGTGATTGGCGTTTAACGTAGACAAAAGTGCAATATTTCTGCTCAAAGGTTGATGATTGGTGTCTTGACGTATGCATGTTTGGTTAAAAGGTACTACTATTAATTATGTTAGTGTGAATCCTGTTTTATTACTGCGTGATAGAGTCCATTATTGAGTGAATGTAGGTACTTCGGTTAAGTATATAATAATACCATGACAGATTGAATTTAGTTTGACAAACACATTATCAGTAAGAGTATGAAAAGAAAAAGGGAGAGAGAGATGAAGGGATAGGGACAGATGTCTCTGGTAGGGTTGTGACGCAGAATAATCAATCTTTTTTAGTTGCAAAGCATTGTCATTCATTAATAAAAAAAAATGCGCTGTGAATTTTTATTACCATTTGATTTGATCAGTGTAATGTTATTAGTAGTCAATATGAGATTATTTTCCGTTGCTAAGTATATGGTGGATGGTAAGAAAATTTAAAAGACGTAGTTTCAAGCTCAATGTAAGACTGGAGTGCTATGTTCTAGCTGTTATTATTTGTGATATCATTTGATGTATTGGAAGGTATGAGAAAAGGTTTAAATTTTGTACTTTCAAAATTTTGCCGCATTCAGTTCAATATAATAATTGTAAAATAAGCATTAAATTTTATTACGATATTTTTTCTCTGGCTTACAAAAAGAATATTACAATTTACGAGTTTCCTTAATCATTGAAAAGGGGTTTAACATAAAATACATATGTTTCGAGGAAAAGCAGACTTTTTTAGCACAGCAAGAAAGATTTGTAATTAATTTGTAGGTAAAATGTTTGCAGATTTTGATTACTAATTGACACTCATTTCTATCTTGCCTATTGCCTTACACAAAAAGCTAAATACAGCCGACTAAAAAAAAAAAAATACATGATGATCATAATATGATGATGTATGCAAATAATCTTTAATTGTGTGATTGATATTCCTGCTCATTTAAATTAAGTTGACATAGAAAGACAATATGTATTATATATTTTATGTTGTTTAAGTTTATAAATAAATGTTACTTTAGTCATTTCGTAGCTGCTAATTGTTCCTAATGTTAATTGGTTAGCTTTTTGTATCAAATCAAATTTTAATATCTTTTTCTACCCTTCCATGACATTTTATTGAAGTTACGGCTTCTAATGTTTAATATCAAATTTTAAAGGTTACTAAGTAGATTAAGTGTAATTATTATAATAATTTTATATGACCTATATGTAGTTAGTGAATTGTATTTGTAAAAAACAGTACATACTTTAAGTTTTATAATTTTTTATTAGGCAATTTGTATCCCTTGATGAGTGAATTATTTTCTTAAGCTTGTGCAAACATCGAAATCCTACAATGTGGGCAGCTGTTGGTTAGATGAAATATTATAATTATCATTTTATTTGACATGACACTGTAAAAAGAATACTTCAAAAGTAAATTCCATGAAATACTGAACTCTTGTGTTTTTATTACTTCATTCGATTTCACTGAAAATATTCGCCATACATAAGTACATACCGTCGCCTTAGAGTGAAAACCTCGTAAGTGCAAAAAATAAATTTTCAGGAAAAGGATTAGTATTCGATATTTTTTACGATTATCTTCCAAGAAATGCAAAAAAAAATATTGAAAAAAAAAATGCATTTCCGAGGTTTTCATTCTAAGACGACGATACATACATACATATAAGGTAGAATTCCGTGGATAGCGGCTTCGACAGTCGCGCGCGGCTTACGACAGTCGTCGGCCGCGCGCGACAATAGTCAACCTATGAAAATGTATGGCGCCGCTGCCGAGGTCCGCGACAGTCGCGCGCGGCCGACGAATTTCGTAAGCCGCGCGCGGCCGTATGCATCTCAACATGGTCTAGCGCTTAGTAACATCTATATAATTTTAGTAAAACCAGAATTGAATTGTTTTTTATTTAGTCGGCAAAACTTCGCTTTTGTTTTCATTACAATACAAATGCTTTTGAATCAGTATTGGGTAGTATCCTTCATCATTTCTACTTTTTAAAAATAGGGTCGATTGGTAATCTATTTTCATAATACTCTTCTTCTTCAAGGATATCAGTTATCACTTCGACTAGAGGGAACGGACGAACAAAATCTACTAATTTCAACACAATGCCGCACGCGGCTTACGAAATTAGTCGGCCGCGCGCGACTGTCGCGAGCCTCGGCAGCGGCGCCATACATTTTCATAGGTTGACTATTGTCGCGCGCGGCCGACGACTGTCGTAAGGCGCGCGCGGCTGCGTAAGCCGCGACCCACGGAATTCTACCTATAGGTACGAGAAGTGCAAACTTTTGCAGTAACTTAAACTTAGCTACTCAGTGTTCGATCAGTTTATTAATTTTTAATTGTAACGAGAATTTTCACAGTACGTTACAGTAGTTAGATTCAATATACTGACTGATAAAATCAATAAAATAATCTATTAAGATTGGCAAAATGAAACATAGTGCTCTGACTCTTTATTCAGGCGTCAATAGTGTTTTTGGTACAGATATTTTGGAATTACATCTTTACATAATTAATTAAATCTTCTTACAAGACCTTATCAACTTTTTGATACTTACTAGCAAAAGGTTTTAAATCTGATGTCCAAAAGGTGTGTTTGTTTTCCTAGATATTTATAAACCTATGCACAGCAAAACATGATTTCTGTATCTAGGAAAAGAAGTAAATTGTATGTTATTTATTATGTATATTGTTTATATGTTATTTTACATTACGACCTTTACCCTTCCTGATTTCAGCTGCAAACACGATAAGAGATAGAATTGTACCTACAAACAGTACTCCAAAAGGTACTCGTTGGTCTCTCAGCCTTATTGGACGGAAACACCGTGGTATGCTGTGGTCTTCGGGCATCGAAGTGGGTATATTAAGCATTTTTTGAGTCCATCTGTAGTATGCTTCGGGCAAGCCAGCTTCTTTTAGGCGTGCTGCGAAAACTTGGAGGTCTTCGAAGAACGGGAAACCTATGGATGAAATGTTTGTCAATTACTTTTTGGATGGGATCTAAGGTATGCGTGCATACAACTTCAAACGTCATTTGCAAAATAAAACACACTTTTCTAGACCGCATATGCTTTCGCTTTTTGTGATTGTGACAGTTGTATTTTGGTAGGATGTCTCCTTTTATTACACTAATTTAGGCAGTAGTTCCCACGGAACGCAAGTGAAACCGCGGGAAAATGGCTAGTCTTAATATAACATGCAGAAATACCCACCTGATCTGGCAATGTAGGACAGGTAATAATTGTGTAGACATTCCGCTACCATGTCGATTAATGGTCCTTGTTCGTTGGAGTACTTCGTAAGGATCTCCATTTCAGCATCGGATTTCCTCTCCAATGATGTGGCAAATGGCTGCTGCAGAACTATATCTGGGTAAACAGTAAATATAAATGGATGAGGTCAGTGTGACCCAGATCTGCACCTCAAACTTCACTGAGGCGGAGATACGCAGCGCCAAGACGCTGCTGTACGAGACTCTGCTTATGGCAGACCGAATGCCGTCCCGCAGGAGGGATGAAAAGGGAGAGAGGAGTCTCCAAGATATAATTAAAGTATTGAAGGAGACCGACCCAGACGACGTACCAACTTTCGTGGCAAAGGAGTTGCGTAAGCTGCCCCCGGTCACGTTTGACCACGTCGACGTCCTCCTAAAAGGCTCCTAAAAGGCTCCTAAAAGACATCACGAGTATGAGGTCTAGCCTGGTCGAGCTGCAGTTGAAGCTGGAAGCATCGCAATCTACCATCAGTGATCTACGCAGTGAAGTAGCAGCATTACGTAACTGTGAATGTAGGTCACACGAGCCTGCCAACAGCGACAACACACGCCACGGACAGGCCAACGCATCGCCGCTAAGCGCCGCGTCAGCAAAATTGCACTCGTCGCCGCTCTCCACTGCTAGCGATGCTAAACTGTGCCCCGCCCCCTCCGCGTCTCCTGCCGTCGGGACGCCGATAAATGCAAGCACGTCGAAGCCTAGACGTGTTTACTCGGCTGCCGTAAAGAAAGATCCCGTTCAACGGCTAACCAAGGCTATTGTGGGAGTCCAGAGTCTCCCCGAAGTAACCCAAGGCTCGGTTCATCTTGAACCTGGCAAAGGGACGGCTGATGCAGATGGTTTCATCAAGGTGGAGAGGAAAAAGAAGAAGCCATCTAGTCGAAACCGATGCGGAACTGCATTGACGGGTCCGAACATGCTGTTGCGTCCCGCAATACCTACGACGCAGCTGTATGTTTCGCGTCTGCATCACTCCACGAAGGTCGAGGAGATCGTGGAGTATATACGTGTGAAGACCAACTGGACATTGAGAGTCGAGAAGTTAGAGCCGAGACACAACACGAATTTTAAATCGTTTGTGGTGCGTGTGCCGACTCAGCATCTCGACATGTTCCAAGAACAGTTTTGGCCGAAAGGTGTCGTTTTCCGGCGATTCCGCGGGAGACTACGTGACACCGCGCAGTGCAACACGACACCGCCTACTCGTGTTAACACTTAGTTTTAATTGTTTTGTACTTTTGTATGTATTAGTTTATCATTATTGTAATGTTAATTATTGTTTATGTATTGTATGTGCTATGGGCCTTAGTTGCCTGAATTAAAGGAATAAATAAATAAATAAATAAAATAATATTCTACTTAGTTATTGAAGCGTCTTTTTGTAATTGTATTGGGTTGCCCAGGTAACTGGGCTGAGAAGGTCAGATAGGCAGTCGCTTCTTGTAAAACGCTGGTATTCAGCTGCATTCGGTAAGACTGGAAGCTGACCCCAATGAAGTGTCTTATTGGATGTAAACAAAATAATCGTACATTTTTTTTTAATAAGGCAATCCCGATTTGTGTAGTTGGTGTTGCAAGTTAAGTTTGGATGCCTGAATGGTAGTTTTAAACAATCCTAATTGCCTGCAATAGGTCCAATAGATACTTACCAAGAGTTTCATGAGGTGTCAATAGAGATCGATTAAAGAATTCCACTTGTAACTTGTTTTTCTTATTCAGCAGCTGTTTGGAAAGTTCTCTAAATGACGGAGAAGTATATAGAGTTGCGCCCGATCTATACAGCTCTTCTAGAGTACTTATTTGTTCTATACGTCGCAGTGTTGTATATACTCGGCTTATGTGGCCCTAAAATACAATCAAAAGAAAGTTATTTTGAGAACCTCTCTATCTTTTAAGTACGAATTCCTACTTAAAAGGCTATCTTTAGAAGTATAGTGAGTCCTTTCTTCATAACGACTCGAAATGGGTCGACTAATTGATTTTCGAACTGTAGGTACTTTTTTCAATTTGTTGTAAAGAACTGAATAATACTGAATTTATTTCAGTGAACTGACCAGCTCACCTGATATACAGCAAGAAACAAAACCGATCCTGCTAAACAGGAGCCTCTCATCAGCAGCAACGTGCGTTGCTTCATCGGTGAGCTTCCAGTCATGGTCATCGTCAACGTGTGATAAAGGTAATACCAGCATGACTTGTTCTTCACACCAGTCAGTCTCTTGTTCACGATCGCGCTGCACCAGATTATGACGCTTATTAACATTATCACTCCTATGATAAACATCCACGACGGCGGAGAGTAAACGTTAAACGCTCCATGCCAAATTGGTATCACACCAGTTCTTTTTACAAAAGCACATAACTTATCTGTGATCACATAATGCAGATAATAAATGTGCTCATCCGAATACAGAGTCATAAATCTCGAATTGAACGATATATCTAACTCGTTTCGAGCGATGCAACCCAAGCTTCCACTTAGATTCCCGGGAACGGCGAAACCATATGTGTTGCAAGTTTCATTTTCAGGAAAAGATAAATTGAAATTAAAATGTGTGATCAAGTCGTTCATCACAATTCCATCCAGACCGCAGTACCCATGCGATCGGCTCAAATTGAAATGCCCGTAATAATGTAAGTTGCTACAATCTTTGATAGATGTAGGATATCTTTCGAATATGCTCGCCTTTATTGGATAGTTTTCGGATAGCTTTTCCCCACTTTTTCTTATGGCTTTAAGTAATTCTTGCTTGTTAGTTGCATTTATCAACTTTACTGGTCTATCATATAAACAATCTCCGTCTGTTGATGGCCTCTTTCCGTTGTAAATTAGCATTTTATCTTCGCAGGTATAAGGGAATGCTACAATAACGCGCATGATTTTAAACTTGTGCCAAATCGAGTTCATGATATTGTCCAACAGCAACATATCACTTGTACTCATTGTGCCATTCAAACATTGGTACTGCTGTTGTCCTGTCACGATAAAATATAACAAAGACCAATTAAGACTCTTAACAACATACTTTAATAGACCTGAATCGGCCGTCTTCTTTGTAAAATGTTTTGTGATCAATATTATGTTGGGGTAGTCGGTTGTTTTGATAGATTTTCTGTCGATATCCATGTTGATGGTGTATCTTTTGCCACATACATTTATTATCACAACTGAATGTCCACAGGTTTTTACTAAACATGATTTTAACTCTGGGTTAGTATGTGTATTGATATCGATTACTACTGTTTGTGAATATTTTTCAACTGGTAGAAGCGGACAATTTGGAAGCATTGCCGGCAGCACGAGCTTATTGCTAGGTTCACAGCTTGAACTTGCAATACAAACGAAGAACACAAAACACTTAATTCTGTGCATTGTCCGTCAAATTACCACAAGTATCCTTCTAGATCGATTTTTCACTAACGAGTGCTAGAAACTCCCAAATAGAAGCGTGTTTATGATAATTATCAACAGTACTTATTTAAGTATGGACATAAATCACGATATGAGTTCACCCGTCAATCCGTTAAGCTGACAAAATATCAACGATGAAGATTTATTTATTGATGATGATGTGTAGTTGTGTAAACGTAGTGATAACATCATTTTGTCAGCAAATAATTCCATCACAATTTTGTGAACGGTGCTTCAATAATACACAGCTTGGATTGATTTATGATAAGTTTAGTCACGCGGCAGTGGCATGAGAAGGGAAGGTACTTACCTACAAATAATATTTAGGTACAGATGATTAAAAATGTGGTGTACCTGCCTTATGGTTAAAAAGAGGTGACGGTTGATATCCCTTTTTTTTTTTTAACGACGTCCAAAATCATCAAATGACCCCTCCCGCTGTGGGTTAGCAGCGGTGAGGGAGTGCCAGACTCTTACTGACTAAAAACCGTCCGTGTTCCGTCATAGGCCTTTTATGTACCAGGGCCGCGGTATCTCTTTCGAACAACCCGCAACGGTTAATATCCCTTACTTTCTGTTAGGAAGGTGACCCTTGTCAATATAAGGTATTCTCAAAACTGGGAGACCACTTTCATGACTGATTGTGCCTACTAGTTTAGCTTGTGAATTGTTTAGCGTGGCTGAGGTAGACCTTAACCCAGCTTGCTTTTCTGCTCATATTGTTTAAATACGACTTTCTTTTAGTTGTATGTAGATGTACCTGCCACAGGCCTATGTTTCGGTTCCACGGTAGTAGGTATTTGGATACTGAGGTAAATTCGATTAGGCTGGAAGCCGACCTTATAGGGTCTGATAAATTAATTTATTAATTCGAGATTATATTTCTAGTATTGACAGGCTGGAATAGAATGAGATGTGTACGTAGGTACTGATACTACTACTGATACGAGTTGTTTCGTATAAGACTAAGCCAAGATATTCTGGGTATCACTCAGATCAAAGTCTGAGGGGTATCAGTTAACATTTTTATAACTTGGTTAATCATCAGGGTCAGTCGGAAGCTGGACGGAAAGCCAGGATGGAGAAGGTTGATGGAGAAGAATTGAACAACTTGCCTTCCTAGCACACATTTATATTTATTATCGCAGCACATACCATACATCAATTATTTAGTTTCAAATTATAGGTGACTTCATGTTTTTTCACAATATCAATAATGGAGTGCGTTGAAAGGACAAAACTATGTCTAAGATATACGATGTCACTTCTATGCTTATGTTAAATTAGTGCGAGTAGGTACACATACATTATAATTCAAACTTGGGAGAGTCCTAAAATTCAATCGGAGGACCTTTAAATATTTCCACTGCAAATACAATAATAGACAAAGCTGACCCCGCAAAGAGTACGAAAAATGCCACACGTTGGTCTTTCAGTTTTATTTTAGAGAAAGGCCGCGGTTCGCTACGGATTTCCGGCAATGATGTTGGGATATTCAGCATTTGTTGAGTCCATTTGTAGTACTTCGTTGGTAGACCAGCTTCTAGAAGACGTTGTGTGAATATTTGTATCTCTTCGAAAAACGGGAATCCTGAAAATATTACGAATAAAATAATCACCAGTCTCCTTTTTTCCAATGCTGGACCCCATACAAAAGTATTTCCAACCACAGGGGGTAACAATTTGGGTCAGATTTTTGATGTGAGATTTTTAGGTCTTGGTTTTTCATGACGTTGTCTTACTTGACCGTAAAGGGTTTGGAATTTGTTGAGCTCTGGATTCAAAAGTTACTACACCTTATCAACAAAAAAAAATGTTTTCAAAAATAAAAATCTTTACCCGATCGAGTGATGTAGGACAAGAAATAAGTCCTAAAACATTCATCGACTATATCGATAAGTGGTCTTCCTTCACTATCGGAGAAGTGTTCAAGGATTTTCATCTCTGCGTCTAATTTTCTGTCCAGGGTTGTGGCCCTCGGGATTTCCAGAGTAATTCCTGCGCCAGTAGGTTGAATATTAAGATTAGTATTTGTTGTACTTATTGGCCTTAACACTATTTAATTTTGCGAGGAAATACTAAATTGTAGTTAAGAAAGTTATGTATAATTTTGATCAAGATTTAATTGTCTACACTTCTACGTCATATCAGTCTTAAGATGGAACAGCTTCAATTTTAGCACCTTACCAATTCTTTCGTTGAGTATCAAACGAGATCTATTAAAAAAGTCTTCTTCCAGCTTGTTTCCTGGACGTTGCAACTGTCTAGTGAATTGTCGCATTCCGGGAGTCGTATATAAGATGGCGCCAAATGCGTAGAGATCATCCAAGGTACTTATTCTTTCGAAATGTTTCAGCGTTGTATAGACTCGACTTGTGTGACCCTGTAAGGATACAACATTCAAACAACTCGATTTTATTTCGAATTATTAAGTCACGAAATGGATCCAGTACTTTATACCTGCCAAACATGGATTTACCTGATAAACAGCCAAAAATAATATGGAACCACTTAAACATGCGCTCCTTATTATGATCATAGATCTATTCTTCATAGGTGAGCATCCAATCATTGTCGTCATTACAGCATTGAGCAGGTAGTACCAGTATGCCATCACTTTTTGGCCGGTAATTGTTCTGTTGATGATGGCATACACCCACATGATACCACTTATTAATACTAACACTCCCATGATTATAAACCACAACGGAGGTCTGAATACATTGTACGGGCCGTGCCAAAGTGGTACAACACCAGTCTTCCTCACCAGAGCACACAGCTTGTCAGTAGTTATATAATGCAGGTAGTAAATGTGCTCATCCGAGTACAGAGTCATAAACCTTGAATTGAAAGACAAATCCAGCTAATGAGCTGGTTCGCAATGGCGAACTATGCAACCCAGACTCCCACTTATATTCCCAGGAATAGCAAAGCCGTAAATGTTACAATCTTCATTTTTAGGAGAGGACAAATTAAATCTAAAATGTGTAAGCAAGTCGTGCATAACCATTCCGTCCAAGCCACAGTATCCAAAAGTAAGGTTTAAGTTGAAATGTATGTCGTAGTAATGTAAATTTTTACACTGTGTTATAGACGTAGGATATCTTTCAAATATATTTGCCTTTATGGGATAGTGTGCACATAAGCCTGTGCCGCTGTAATTTATAGCTGCAAGTAAGTCTTTATAACTGGTAGCATTAATTAACTTTATAGACCTATCATATAATTTTTGAGTGGATGGTCTCTTCCTGTGATAGATGATCATTTTCTGTTTACAAGCTATAGGGAATGCTAGCCCAACTCGCATGACTTCAAACCGGTGCCATATTGTGTTCATAAACTTTTCTAACAATCGGAAATGCTTTGATGTCATGGTGCCATTCTTGCACGAGAACACGCTGTCACCAGTTACGATGATGTATAGCCAGGACCAATTAGATTTCATAAATAATTCCAGCAAAGGGCTCTTGTTGCACCGTACTGCCTTGAAAGATAAATGGCCAGTCGTTATAATCACGTTAGGAAATTCGTTTGTCATTATTCGCTTATTTGTGAAATTCACTTCGGGGCGTCTATCATAGTCAGTTAAAATCAGTACAGATTGTTCAGAAACACTTTTCAGAATGCACGTTCTTATACTTGGGTCAGAATTAACGTCAACATCAAACAGTATTGTCTGGGAATGTTTTGTGATTGGTATCAGAGGGCAGTCTATAGCCACAGATGGTACGAGTTTCTTTCCTGGTTTGCTGCTTGAAATTGCTAATAACGTTGTTAAAATAAGGATAGCGAGTAACTTCATTTTTGTTGGAAGATAAACAAGCGACTGTTAAGTCAAAGAAGTCACTTCACACCATTTCTCGCTGAGATCGGTTTAACGAAAGGCAGCTTGAAAGCTTTTTTTATTACTATGTGGATGACATCTGTAAGTATGGAGCAATATTAATCAGGCTGAAAGGTTTGCTGGGTAAATATGTAGACATGACAGTATGCAGTATGTCGAAGATTTCTTTATTGGAAAAATATAACTGTTTATCAGTAAATGACATTGGTTTTCAAAGAAACAGGCTTTGTGTTCCAAGTCGTAAAGCGGTCGATCTTGATAAAGTCAGATATCGCCTCCTTCTCCTTCGCTGGTAATCAACGAAATGCTTTAACTCATTAAACAGATGTTCTATTTGCATTTCACAATTATTTATTTTTAGGTAAGTATTTTCAATAAGTTTCATCATGCTATTTACCTCCCGATTTTACAACTGCACCATAGGATGAGTAAACATTTGCCTTCGTGTGAAACACGTGAGTTTGCTCTCCGTATAGAATTATAAATTAACACGTCCATATATCAATAGAGTACCACCATATATAAAATAAACGTTACTCTAGTTTCCAAAGCCATTGTCAGGAATCAGTTGGGGATGGCTAATCTCTTCATATTGTTCATACTTTCTGTTCTATTGGCGTTTTGTACTGGACGAAGTTTGGATGGACTGCATTTGCACCCAGAGATCCTGAAGACTACGGTGGAAATTCGTATTGGCAACGACTACATGGACTACAGTCCCTATCATTTGTACCTGTTCAGGGAAGACGCTGATGTTCCTCTTGTACCTGTGCTGCCGTCTAACAGTATCTTGGAAGTTGTCGAGGACCATTCGGATGAATAGCAACTCCCCGTAATGGGAGTAAGATATGGGAAAATAGTGTAGTCATCTTTATGTAAAGCATTGGACAGATTGCTCTTCGACCAATAAGTTTTGTGTTGTACCTACCTATTTGATAAGTTTATTGTGATATAAAATAAACTGTTTTAGCAACTAAGATTTGTTTCCTTCTTTTAATGTGTTAAATAGTGCACCCAGTAACAGCATACACCATAAATGATAGCATGGACGCCAGCAGATCAACCTACCTGAGCTTGCCAAATTTTATCATTTGAACATTAACCTTCCACTATTGTGAAAAGGTTGAAAATCTTTTGGAAAATAAGACAGATCAGGGTCCAAAAGTAGGTATTATACGATAAACACCATAAAACTTTATAATATTATCCGTGTTTGCAGAAAATAAAAACTACTCTTTTATAATCAATTTTCTCTACTCTTTTATCTTCAATTTACAATTGAACAATGCAGTTAATTGTATTTACCATGCATGTGCAGACAATTAAGAAACAGTCTGCCCTATATTTTAAAGCATACCAGGATATTCCTACTGTTCAAAAAGGTGATAACATGCTACAGCTAGCACTCACGGCTTTTAAAACAATTTACATAAATCGGAGAACTTATGTTAATAATATTCAGATCGGCCTATCTGCACCTGCGTGCGAAGTGTGCGGAGCACACTGGCGCCGGCGAAGAAATAGCCGAGGAAATAGCAGCGCGGCTCTGCTATCTCTAAATCAAAGGTTTTTTATTTTTCATATAGACCTATTACAGGTGCTTAAGAAACTGCTAAGAAACTATCCGCCAAGGCATCTTCTTAATCTTGATTTTCTACTCTAGAGCAATGTTATTCGAGTTCTTCTATTTCGGGTGCAAATTGTCAAGTTTGAACACTGTACAAGATAACTATAGAAGTGGTAGTATGTCTAGTAAGTGTTAGTATGTCTAAATCAGGAATACGCCTTTGACTTTTGGCGCTATGTTATTTTATTTTATAACTCTACATAGATAATCATCAATTTACCAATTTACCTATCACCTATATCTATATCACACGGTTATTGCGAAAGACTGTTCATTAAATATTTCATCATTGGTATGAAATGTACCCAAAGTAAGCCTTGATACAAGATCTACATAGGCACTTTATTTTTAATACTAGCTTCCGCCAGTGGTTTGCTCCCGCTAAACTTCTTCTCGCACTTAGATAAAAGAACCTGTTTATTTTTCTGATGTATCAACCATATTACTGCCAGGTTTTATCTTAGTGTGACCAGCCATTCTTGTGTGAAGCTTGGCTTAAATTAGGGGTGGCAGTGGTTGAAAAGACCAATTCACTACTTTTGTCCATAGCAGGCACCTACCTACATGGTTGGTACAAACAATGGCTGAAATTCTTAATTATAAATATATGGAGGGCGTTTCAAAGAGACAACTTTATATGTAAATACAAAAATATATCATTTATTTCTTAAAACATAGAACAATACAATTTAATCTCAATTATCCGTTTTGAAGTATGCACTTAAGTGGTAGGTATCACAACTTTGGTAATTACACGACATCTTTAGTTGAAGTTTAGCCTACCCAAGTGGGGAGGAACTTGATCCTGCGGCCATCCAGTCCCGCCTGCCCGTTGTCGAACAGAAGACCGTCGTAGTTGGCCAGCAGATCGTTGCTGGGGTTGTCTCCACGGAGAGCAGACCTCTTCGCCACCTTGTGGATAGGCTCAGTAGTTTCAGGCTCAGGAGTAGTAGGAACATCTACGATCTCCACAACAGCCGGTATCGCGTCGACCACTTCAAGAACAGTTAGAACAGAAACATCTTCATCACCTTGGTCAGCCGCTGTGGTGGTCTCAGCAGGCTGTTCTGCAGTTGTAGGAGCTGAGTAGGCGCATCCGAGCAGCGCCAGCGAGAGAAGGACAATCAAAGTTGAAGCCATGGTCTTGGATGCTTCTAAGTAACTTCTCCGCGATGATATGGGAATTATTCCCAAAAACTTGTATACGTTAGCCGTCTTCCGATGCTGACTTGTGTTTATGATTCTCCGGCGTGCATTTAGTTTTTATACCAGTAATGAGATGGTGCTAAACAAAAATTATCCAGAATTGGACATCATTGACGCGAACGGTTTTGATAATAATTGGTAAAGCAAATATTCTCAATAACATAATGACCATGAATACCCATTGTTGTGCACTATATTGAAAAATTATGACAAACACTTCGTTTGCTTTAGTAATTTGAGAGTAAAAAACGCATTTTGTAACGTGACAGTCGCATCCTTCCGTTTATTGATGAGTAAGGCTGTCAGTAAGTAGTTATATTGCATAATGCTGAATATTTGTTACAGATCATGAATTCTGATAATCCCATGAATCACGATAAGGTTTAAATTCTATGAAGTTGACTTGAATCATCAATCATAAGCAGCTAGTCCGCAGTTCCGTAAACACGAGCGTTTGTTTACAAAATGTATGTTTGTGGTACGTTTCCTCTTAGTCTAATTATGAAGTATATAGTTGAACGTTTATTATTTACAAGCCTTAACTTGTTTTTCATTCACGTTAACTCCTCAACTAGGTAAGTTACATTAAAGGGTATCTAAGTTAATAATATAACACAATAGCATTAAGAAACCATGTCTTTTGGTGACAGTAATCTAAACCTTTGCATTGAGTTCTAAGCAGAATCATTTCATACCTGCATACAAACTTTAACAAATCGACATGTTGAACTGCTTAACAAACTGTAATACATATTACCAAGGGTTATCGAAAAGAACTTTGCATCTAGATAGTCTGGGAAAAAAGCTAGAAACAGCTCATAGTACATCTACCTGCTACTAGATAACTACGGGAACTATATTTTTTGTCACCAAAATGTATTTTTGTCATCAAGTTGTATCACCTAATAAATAGATTTATCGCCGCGAAATATTTTCGTTCTCAGATAAACAAAGAGTGTTCCCATGTATGAATTACCAAATTATTGTCAATATAATGTATAAAATATGAGATGGATCACCAATAAAATTGTAGTGCATTACATGAATATAAACTTCGTTCTTATAATAATAGTTTTATTACTTAAATAATAGCTTGGTGCTCAAAATGGTAGATCTGTCACCAAATAAATCGATTAATCGATCCCTGACTGCGACTGCTTTTTATTTGTTATTTTGTCACCAATACAGTATTTACATTTTATTATGTTCAGTTATTAAAATAATGTATTCGTTACCAATTTAATACATCAGTTTATAATTTTAATGAAAATATTTTCAAAGGGAAGAGGAAGGGAAGGAAGACAAATTGGCGCGCTTTCGGCCTCAACGAATGGGTTGTAGGTTGGTTGTAGGTACGATCATACGATGCTTATTTTGACTTTAATTAAGTGTTTTATTTACTATTCAGCTAGAAATTTAATTTAAATATATTTATACTACCTGTGGAAATTAAGACCCTTGGGGGAGGCACATGGCCAGTGAAGTAGTAGACTCTTTTGGTTGAAAGGATGATGACGACCACCCTACATTTTAATACAATTCATGAAATTTTCTAGTGATATAATATATGATTTATTGGTGATCTCTTTAAATTAGTTTGCCTAAATACTATTAGGACAAACCTATTATAATACATACAAAACCATTTATTTGGTACTTGACCCCATATCTCCATGATTTTCGGTAATTTATTGTGGAATTGATTTTATATTGTTTGGTGATACATTTTGGTGACAAATCTACTATTTTGAGGGCAAACCCTATTATTTAAGAAACACAAAATGAATTAAATTGGTGACAGCTTAAATCATACCCGATAACTACTTCATACAAAGTATGAAGCGACATCATAAAATGCTCTTTCAGGCCCGGGGGTTCGATACCATAAACTGCAGGACCTTTTTGACAAAACTTAAAAGAACCTGTAAACTGATTTAGGCCCAACTTGAGTATAGAATTATGTAGAGATCGGTGTGTTGTAGTCGGGACTGCGATCGCCGTTCACGATAATATTTTGAAAAGCCTTAGCTTACTGAAGTGGGATGGGAGGAATAAGTTCCTAAACATAGGAGTTTCGATGTGGCTATAGGTAATGTAACTGACTCAAACGTCCATTGAATTACACCTATAGTTTATTTACCTGTCTACGTGTCTCTTTTAGTGTCTATCTGTCTACGAACTAGATGATACCAATACATAAAACATTCTCCCTCATACAATCTAAGAATATCTGCAAGACTTGCTTGGTGGAAACATAAATTGGTGCCCATGAAATTGTACTGCCCTTGTTATTGTTGTGGTTACAAATGTGCTGAAAACATGTAAGTCTGCTGCTAATTACCTGCTGTTATCAACATTCTGACTTCACATTTCAGCTATTATATAAAATGTATCTACAAAAATTTTGCAGATATCCATGTTTGTTGTTCCATTGTACATTTTTAGACATTTGAAACGCAAATATCTTGTGTTACGGCTGCAAAGGTGTTAAATTGTTTTGTTGCTCTTTATTCTTATCAGTTATCAGCAGCGTTTGGCATCTCGTTAGCGTGTTGCCCATAGTCAAGGCTCATAATGAAAGGATCACTAACGTCTGTTTTCAGAGCCTGTATTGTATGATCGTGCGTCAGTACTGTTCTAAAAATAATAACGCGCATTATCTAAGTGTACGATTTCAATAAAACTTAATCATTACTGTCAGCAATAGATTCACATATAAGGTGCTCCGAGATCATCGAAGGCACAGTTCGGTTACCAGTTAAATCGAGACCAAGATAGGATCTATCAGCAATGCATTCAACACTGTTTATCGTCGCGTCGTTGGCGCTGCTGGCGCTCTGCGTGTGCGCGCCCGCCGATCAGGATGTGATCCAGCACATCCCCCAAAAAGCCGAGCAAACACCATCAGTTATAGGAAAAAACGCTGCGGAGTCTGGTGCTTCGGGAAAGGCTGCTGGTGCATCTGAGCACGTGGCAAGAGTCCGCCGTGACCTCGCCGGCCAGGAGAGCGACCTGCTCCCCGCTAGCAATGATGTCGACGTGTCGCCCTTCGGTGAAACCTCACAGCTCGAGGGCCGCAGCCGCATCAGGGTGCTCCCCGCATACCTCGGCTGAACAACCCACTTCAACACGGTACCCGCTGACTCGCAACCACACCGGAATAACGTTATCTCATAAGTTATGTAAAGTTGTATCTTTATATCGTTAAAGATATTAAACAAGCTTTTTGGTTACAAATGTACATAATCATGATGTTTTGTGCATCTTTATTTAGTGTCTAGTAATAAAGATTAGTTAAGAACAACTGTCTGTATTTTATTTAAATTCTTGTTACTCCAATAGTACGTACTTCTGTAATTTCGCATAGATATGGTAATGGACCTAAGGGTTGCTAAGTTAATTAATATTATCATCATGAAGGCAATAATTGGTATATTGGTTATAAAATGCATTTCTTCCTCATGAATTCATTTATAATCTTTGTTTGCACAATGATAATAATTTCAGTCGCCTTAACCGTGGCCATCTTTGGCATTGTATCATCTTTCAGTATTTTACAACAAGACGATCTGAATATTTCAAATATGCCAACGTTAGAAGACAACGTAAAAACAAGTGACGATGTAGTTAAAGAGACAGAATTCAAGAGAAATGTAATTGAAGATGATATTGATGATAATGCGAATGACGAAAATAAGGAAATGATTGAAGAGGCAGCAAGTAGTAACTTGGTGTATAGGCCCCTCTTCGTATACAGAAAAATACAACACAGCAAAAGAAGGATAACCATGTTCAATTCTTTTGCAGGATAACATGTTATTTCTAAGGTACCTCCTTGTTTTATTTTGTGTAGTCATCCAATTACCTCAAGCCAATCTAAAAGTTATAAAATTAACAAACCAATAAAGTAACAGCGATAAAGTCCTTTAATTCTGAAAGTGTTAAATTGGGGTTTAGTTCGATCCTAGCAGTGGAGGAATTAAGAATAATGGCTTTGTTTAGATTTTGGGCTGTGGTTATACTACTATTTGTAAGTTGCTACACTTTGTAACAATTAGTTTTAGATAAAAAGTTATGTATTAAAAATAAATAATATTCTAGGTTCCCGGGTCGTACGGGGGAATATCTCCTGTGCACGACTTCAAAGAAAAAATGGTGAGCAGTTCTAAAAACATAAACGAAAGATTTTTGTTGACCTCTCCTCATAATGCCTTGAAACACTTAGATAATGCTATTTTAAAAGCAACAAAAAACGTTACTCAAAACCCAGAAATGGATGATAATCTTTACCAGATATCAAAAGATATGGTTTCCGCTATTTTATCAAAATTAGAAATTCAAGATAAAATAACCAGGATTACTAGAGAGGCCTTAGAAGCTCCAGGGAAAAATAAAGGTATAACAGCAATTGAAACCAGACGCATATTGGATTATATCTCAAGAACACTTTCTGGACATATACTCACCATCACGAGAGCTTCTACTGAGCCCGAACTTCATCGATTGGTTTATGGCTTAGCGCAAATAGCAGCTGAGGTGTCCATTGTTTCAGCGTTAAAAGATACTACATATGCAGCAGCACTTTCTAAGAAACAGTCTGTAGATTTATCTCTAAGAAAGAAGAGATCTATTTCAAAAGGAAATGAAAACGCGTTAATGACGACATCACCCGCTCCTCCAGTAACTGTTTATGATGCAATCCTCAATAAGACTAATCATAATATTACATCTCCACCCTCAAATGATTTTCCGTCACCGTTCTCGGTTATTTCTAGGTCTGAAAAGAAAGCTGTGCATGTTATAAATACCAAAAAAGAATCTTCAGCTCCTACAAAAGGCTTTTTGAATCAAACCGTGTTAGACCTAGAAAATGGAGCACAAGACAATAATGAGACGGTACCAATAATGTTGGAGCAAACTGTTAATGGGACTCATTATGTCAAAGAGGCACAAACTTTGGATACTCAAGAACCAAGTGCACCGGGACTCACTGATGACTGGGCAGATACGAAAGAAACCGTTTACAAACCAATTAACCCTGATGTTGTTGCTGACATAGAAATAGATCAACCGGAATTTGAAGACGAAGTTAGTAACGACAAGAGAACTAAGCAAAAACTGGAGAGACTCGAAGTGAAAGCCAAAAAGGCTATTTTATACGCCGGTGATGTGGCATATCTGACTGCAGCTAGCGTTGTTGCTCTTAGACGAGCTTTGACTGCTTCTATTGAAGTTCAAATGTCTGTGAGGTATGCGAAAAATGGTATGTCGAATCATCAGGATTTAATGATGAATTTAGCGAAGACCGCTGCACAGCAGGCTGGGAAACAAGCGAAGAGTGCGACTTCAAAATCTTTAGCTTGTGAGCGAGTCATCAAACTAGCTTTGAAATATACCGCTCAGTCACATGGAGCTAATTTGAACCATGTCGCGAATAGAATTGTTATGGACACTTTGTCTTTGGCCACACTCGCTAAGTCCATGGCATTTGTTGCTTCAGACATAGCCATCAATTCTTTGTATCAAGCCACTGATGTCAAACCGCCAACATAAGCAGTTCACCTCAAAATGCATATCATTCACCTCTTATAATGTAAAATATTCACATTCCAGTAATGTCAAAAAAACTATTGTACACAAATGAATTGGAAATAAAGTACAAATACAAGTGTGTCGTTTATTAATGTGTTATGTAGACCACCAATAAGTAAGTTATCCATGTAAAGTGAACTTGCAAGAATAAAAATAATAGGTAAAGGAAAATTTTAATGAGCAGGGCTGCTGTGCAGGCAGGGCAGGTGATTAAAACTAAAAACGTGTGTCCTTGTGAACATAATAAATTGAAGGATATATGCAAGCACAGTTCGAGACATCAACATACTTATAAAAAAACATAGTTAACTGAGTATGCAGTTGACCCATGAGGTAACCACGCTAACACATTCTAAGTGAGCATGCCCTTAGAAAATTTGCGTTGTAGTGTCAATCCTTACCAGCCATACTTACGAGTCAGACTAGATAAATCCCGTTCTATAGAAAAGTCAACGATTTCCTATAGTAAATACCTAACCACTTTGTCAATTTGGATATGGTCAGATGATTTTTGTACCAAACATGGTGTATGTGAAATAAAATGTGCTAATATATCGAATCGGATCCTGGTTAACATGCTAATTCGGGGCTGCGAAATGATAATATTACTTGTAACATTTTGTTCCTTTTATGGTGAAACGAGGAAGGTGATAATTTGAGGTCCATCATAAAACAAAAAAACTAAATAAGCAAGATGAGATGAAATATTCATCATGTGTCGCCTTTTTCTACCTATGTTGGGGTCGGTTTCCAGTCCAATCGTGTGCAGCTGTTATATACCAGCGTTTTATTCTGAGATATGACAAAATATGGTTAAACAATAACATATTTAGCTGAAACTGAAATTGTACTTAGGTGTGTGTACCTACGTTTTGTGCACTTTTAGCGTAACGTTGCGTATTGACTTTCCTTCCGTTTACAATTAAAGTTGAAATCTTGTAGGTGTACAGGGCCCCGATTCTCCTAAGTTAATAATGCCAAAATCGAATAGAAATCGAATCGCAATATGATCGCAATAGCAGTTTTAACCATATCGGGCATTCTGATACTAATAAAAGACCAATCGTATTCGATTGACATGTGATAGGTGTGCGATTGGTCTGCTATTTTGGTAATTTTGGTCTATCTATAAGGTAGTTTGCTGTACAATCATTTTGCAATAAATTATTTGCAGACAAAATGATTCATTATTGAATGACAGAAAAGGATAAAAACGTTTATTTCAAAGAAAAAATAGCGGAATGCCACATAGGTATGCTTCAATCCCCACCGAGGGGGTCCCCACGTTGTCGTCGTGGTGGGGCTTGCGTGCCTCAATGATCCTGAAGCTCTGCCGGTAGAGATACTCATGCCGGAAAGGTTCAGGGGAGAGGCCAGACAAAGAGGGACCCAGGGAGGGGCCGCTCCTGACCAGTCGACGCTAGTGGACATGGCAAGGATGCGGCCATACCCGCGGAGGTGCAGGCGCACTAAAGCGGTGGTCGTTTGCTCTTCGTACAACGCAAACCTTTCGGCGGGTTTGCTGAGCCGGGTTGGCCGGACAGCAGACGGAGGCATGCATAATGCCGCCGCCGAGGGCTTGGCTTAATCGCCCGGCCCAGAGGAAGGACACCTCTTGATAAAAAACCACCCAATCCCAAGTTTCGGGAGCGCGGCGAGGGGATGAATGGCCGTGGGGGACACGGTCGTTAGCGCTCCCCCCTGTTGGGGCCAGCCGCCCCCAACAGTATGTAGGCTTGCCCCGGTATGAGGCCACTGCCGGGGTGGACGAACAATTGCTCTCATGATCGTGGGAACTATATGGATTCACAAACTTTTAAAAAAAAAAATAATAATAATAAGAACGAAAAGGAGTGGGATGAGGACTCGGAATCCGAGTCCGTGTCCAGCGAGGGGGATGCGGGGGGTTTTAAGCTCCCCCGCAACAAGAAGGACCACAGGGGCGACGCCTTCCTCAAGAGGAGGAGGGAAGACCCCGGGTCCTCCTCTGGTGGTCGCGGGGCCTCGGCCAAAAAGGTCGCCAGGAGGCCCGTCAGCGAAGGGTCCGCTGGGGCTTCTGGGGGTGGCGGAGGAGCGGCTCATCTGAGTCGGCCATCGGCTCCGACCGGGAGCGGAGGGCGGACTTCGAGAAGACGGTGGAGTCCGCCATCAGGCAGGTGGCCCTAAAACGAAAAAAGGCGAGCAAGGACGGCGCCATTGAGGCCGCCACCGCCTCCATCACCGCCGCAGCGGTGAGCAACTTTGGCCGGGCTCCCGTGAGCGAGCTGGCCAAACTGCAGCAGGAGGTGGGTCGTCTGACGGCCGCCCTGGAGTCTCTCGTGGAGGAGAACAGGAGTCTCCGGGCGGAGCTCGCTAAGATGCGCGAGCAGGGGGCGGAGCGCGGTGGGGCCAGGCAACAGGCGCAGACTGCGCCGGCTGAGAGCCAGATCCTGGCCCTAGTCCGTCAGGAGATGGCGGCCTTCCAGGCTCGCTTCTCAGTCCTGGAGGGCAGGGTTCTGCGCCCCCCCCTCGCGGCGTCGAAGCCCCCAGCGGCCCAAAGGGCCTCCTATGCGGCCGCGGTTGCAGCGGCACCCCCACCCAGAAGGGGACCGCCGAGCAAGCCCCCTGTCGCGGCGCCGAACGGACCGACCAGGAGGGCGCCCGCTCAGCCAAAGCCCAAGACCGCAAGGGCGGTCCAGGCGCAGAGGCCCCCGGTGCCACCGTCAGCACCGGCTCCGTCGTCGGCACCAGTGGCGAAACGCCCTCCAAAGCCGACACCGTCTGCGGCCCCTACCTCTTCTGCCACTGAGTCTGAGTGGCAGGTGGTGGGGGAAAAGAAAAAGAAACGGAGGGCGGCCAAAGCGGCCAAAAAGAAGGCCCAGAAACGGCGGCGCAGGGAGCGAGCCGCCGCGGTGCAACTCCGCGCCCCCAAAACCGCGGCTGTAGTAGTCACACTACAGCCGGACGCGGTCAAAAGGGGCGTGTCGTACCGCGACGTGCTCGCCCAAGCAAAGGAGGCGGTGAACCTGCAGGAGCTGGGTATCGCCTCCGGCCTCCGGCTCAGGGTGACCGCAACGGGCGCCCGAATGCTGGAGGTCCCAGGAGCGGCCAGTGGACCCGCCGCAGACGCTCTAGCCGAGAGGCTTAGGGCGTCCATAAGTGCGGACGACGCCCGAGTCTCCAGGCCCCACAAGTGCGCGGATCTGCGCATCATGGGCCTGGACGACTCAGCTACTGCGGAGGAGGTAGTGGCCGCCGTCGCTAGGACGGGTGGGTGCTCCGCCGACGAAGTCAAGGCGGGCACCATACGTCCCTACTTCAGGGGCACGTGCACCATCACGGTGAGCTGCCCCGTGACGGCGGCCAAGAACATTGTTGATGGCCGAAGATTGCTGGTCGGCTGGGTGTCGGCGCAGGTTAAGCTGCTTGACCCCAGACCGCTGAGGTGCTTCCGATGCCACGTCGGGCATCATGTGGGTGTCCGTTGCACCTCGGAGGTCGACCGCAGCGCCCTCTGTTTCCGCTGCGGTCAGCCCGGTCACAAGGCCGTGGAATGCAGCGCCACGCCGCACTGCTCTGCATGTGCGGCTGCTGGCAAGCCGGCCGAACACCGGGCGGGGAGCAAGACCTGTGCCCCACCCGCCAAGCCGAGTAAGGGCAAGGGTCGGCCGTCCGTCGTTGCCACCGCCGTCACCTCCGCAGTGGCCACCACCGCAGCTCCTGCGGCCGCCGCCGCCCCCAACGC
This sequence comes from Helicoverpa armigera, assembly GCF_030705265.1. Classification (NCBI taxonomy): domain Eukaryota; kingdom Metazoa; phylum Arthropoda; class Insecta; order Lepidoptera; family Noctuidae; genus Helicoverpa; species Helicoverpa armigera. Next base: position 5,015,230 of record NC_087134.1, on the reverse strand, counting down.
TGCCGCCGCTGTCGCCGTCGCCACTGCTGCTGCCGCAGCGCCCGTCCTTGGGCCTCAAGAGGAGGAAGACGTGATGGAGTGCTAGCCTGGCTCCACTACGCTTCCTCCAGGCGAACATCAACCACTGCGCCCGTGCCCAGGATCTGTTGCTCCAAAGCATGGCGCAGTGGTCGATCAACATCGCCGTGGTCGCTGAGCCGTACTTTGTCCTTCCCAGGGATGACTGGGTTAAGGACCTTAGCGGCTCAGTGACCATCATATCGTCGGCCGCCGCTGGTACTCCTTCCCTCGAAGGGGTGAAGAGTGGAAGGGTTGCGTCGCAGCACGGTTCGGGGAGATAGTCGTCGTGGGGGTGTACTTCTCCCCGAGCCGAACTCTCGCCGAGTTCCACAACTCCCTCCTGGAGTTGTCCGTCGTCGTCGGAAGTTATTCCCTCCCCGTGATAGTGTTAGGGGACTTCAACGCCAAGAACTTGGCCTGGGGTTCCCGACGCACAGATGCACGGGTAGGATGGTGGAGGACTGGGCGCTGGAAGCAGGCCTGGTCGTCCTCAATCGGGGTTCTGTCCCCACGTGCGTACGGATGCGGGGCGAGTCAGTGGTGGACATCTCGTTCGCCAGCCCGCTCTGCTGCCGCGTGTCTTTGACTGGCGCGTGGAGGAGAGGGTGGAGACCTACTCCGATCACCGGTACATCCGGTTTGACGTCTCCGCCCAGAACCCTAGCGCGCCTGTCCTGCAGACCCCGAGTGGTCCACGTTGGGCGCTGAGGCACCTGGACCGGGAGCTTCTCCTGGAAGCCTCAGTCGTGCAGGCCTGGGTGTCATCACCGGACAGGCCCGCCGACATCAACGACGAGGCGGAGTGGTTCCGGGAGACCATGTCCGAGATCTGTGACGTGGCCATGCCCCGAGCCCCGCCAGGACGCGCCCGACGCCAGGTGTACTGGTGGTCTTGCGAGATCGCCGCCCTTCGAGAGGCGTGCGTCGCTGCGAGGCACCTGTACACCAGACACCAGGCTGCGCATCCGCCCTCCGGATGCAGAAGCCAGGGAAGCAGATCTGTACGAGGGATACAGAGCTGCGAAGACCGCCCTCCAATGGCCATCATCCAGGCCAAGGAGGTGGCCAATGCGAGCTGCTGGGGTCTCTGGACAGGGACCCGTGGGGGCGCCTGTACAAAATGGTGCGGGGCAAGCTCCGCCCATGGGCCCCCCTGACCCAGAGTCTTCGGCCTCAGCTGGTGGAGGAGGTGGTGAGCGCTCTGTTCCCTTCGCGCGGGGAACACTCTCCCCCGCCCATGTCTCTGCAACCCGCGGTGTCAAGTACGGACCACACTTCCGACGACGACGATGTCCCCGAGGTGACTGGGGTGGACCTGAGAGTGGCGGTGGCTAGGCTGAAAGCCAAAACACCGCCCCAGGGCCTGATGGCCTGCCTGGCAAGCCTGGGTCCTGGCCCTTGAGGCTCTCGGCCTCGACTTAGGGGCTTCTCAGCGCATGTTTGGAGAGGGGCCAGTTCCCACTTCGTTGGAAGACAGGGAAACTGGTCCTCATACGGAAGCCGGGGCGCCCTGCGGACTCTCCGTCCGCATACCGGCCTATCGTGTTGCTCGACGAGGTGGGCAAGCTCTTTGAGCGAGTTGTCGCACACCGCCTCGTCGCGCACCTTGGGGGGATAGGGCCGGACCTTGCGGACCACCAGTTCGGTTTCCGCAAGGGGCGCTCAACGGTGGACGCCATCATGCGCGTGAGCTCACGACGGGGATGCTGTGTCCCGGGGTCGTCTTGGCGGTGTCTCTTGACATCGCCAACGCCTTCAACACCCTTCCTGGAGTTGCATCAGGGAGGCACTCCGGTATCACCGGGTGCCGACCTACCTTCGTCGCGTGGTCGAGGCCTATCTGTCGGATAGGTCCATCATTTACCGTGGTCACAACGGGGAATGGAACCGGCGAGAGATGTCGTGCGGTGTTCCGCAGGGGTCGGTACTGGGGCCGCTCTTGTGGAACATCGGCTACGACTGGGTGCTGCGCGCCGACCTCCCTAGCGGCGTCAGCGTGGTCTGCTACGCTGACGACACGCTGGTTCTGGCACAAGGGAGGTCGCACCAGGAGGCGGCCGACATAATGACGCGCGGGTTGCGATAGTCATCGAGAGGATCCAGCTGCTGGGACTGGAGGTGGCCTTGCACAAATCCGAGGCCATGTGCTTTCATGGGCTTCGGAACGCGCCACCTTCAGGCTCCCAAGTCACGGTGGGGGGGGCTACCATCGGCGTCGAGAGGGCGATGAAGTACCTGGGACTCGTCCTCGACGGCCGGTGGAGCTTCGTCGAGCATTTCCGACGTTTGGGCCCCAAACTGGAGAAGGCAGGTGCTGCATTCAAGCGGCTCCTGCCCAACCTGGGAGGCCCAAACGCCCCCGCCGTAAACTCTACGCGGGGTCATGCGGTCCATGGCCCTTTACGGGGCCCGGTATGGGCACGTTCGGCACGGCCGCGGGCTGTGCACTACCTGAACGTGCCCCAAAGGGTGATAGCCATTAGGCTAATCCGGGGTACCGCACGATCTCCCGCGAAGCAGCTGGCCTACTCGCTGGTCTGCCACCGTGGGATCTGGAGGCGAGGGTCTTCTTGCGCCTGTACGACTGGCGCGAGGAGGCTCAGCGCCGGGGAGAAACCCCGTTGCCGCGGCAAGTTGTCGCGCAGCGGGCGGGCTCCGGCGCGATCTCATGGTGGCCTGGAGGAGCGACTATCGCAACCCAGTGCAGGGCACGCCACCATCGTGGCGGTAAGTCCCCTTTGAGGAGTGGCTCGGGAGAGTCACGGCGCCCTCACGTACCGCATGACGCAGGTCCTCACCGGACACGGTTGTTTCGGGAGGTACCTGCACCGCATCGGTCGTGAGGAGGCGCCCGGTGTCACCATTGTGCGGACAGCCCCGAGGACACGGTGGACCACACAGTCCAGGTGTGCCCCGCATGGGGGGCACCGCCGGGTCCTCGTCGAGGCTTTGGGCGGCGGCGACCTCTCGCGTCCGGCCCTGGTTCAGGCCATGGTCCGGGGCGAGAGGGAATGGGATGCCGTCGCCTCCTTCTGCGAAGCGGTCATGCTCGAGAAGGAGGAGGCGGAACGCCAGAGAGTCCGCACCTCTCATCCCGGCCGCCGCGCTGGACCAGGTAGACACCATGGGCGCCGGGTGTCGCGAGATGACTCCCGGCCACCGTAGGCGTGGGTCTGTGGGCGGTGAGTTCGGGTGGCTCATCGTCCCTCTGTCTTCCTAGACGACAGACCCGTGTCGACGGCGCGCGTTGTTCCACGCGCTCCTCAAAGAGACGTCAGCAAACCCAGCGGGGCCCAGCAGGGCCAAGGCCTGCCGGGGCTGCGGGTTGTTCGAAAGAGATACCGCGGCCCTGGTACATAAAAGGCCTATGACGGAACACGACGATTTTAGTCAGTAAGAGTCTGACACTCCCTCACCGCTGCTAACCCACAGCGGGAGGGGTCATTTGATGATTTTACGTCGATAAAAAAAAAAAGGTATGCTTCAATCGTAATCGAGTCGGGATCGGATCTCAGACGAATCGAGTCGAACGTGAATCGTATGTCGCTTAAGTAAAATTAGGAGAATCGGGCCCCTGCTTAGGTAAAATTGATTTTGCAAATCAATCTTTTTAGCTTATATAACAATAAAAAGAAATGGTTAATTGCACTACATAGCCATATATTGTATGCTTAATACATATTGCAGTATTATTCAGTACCTATTTGTAGATCTCGTTTCGACGCAATACGCTGGTAATCCGTGCTAATTGAATAAGCCACTAATAAGAAAAACTAGATGTTACAATATTTGTCGAATGATTACTTATAATTAACAAAGTAAAATTAACAAAGTTCGTGGAATACAATGTGGAAGTAAAACATTGTATTCCACGAACTACGGGGAATCCTAAGTTACTGTGAATAATGAGAAATTTATATTAATCACAGGATTTTATGTGTGTAAATGTGATTAAATATGAGTAATCTAAAATGAACGTAAAAGAAAAAAACTTATGGGCGCCATCTTTGGTGAAAACTATGAAACACAAAGTTGGTAGGCAAACAGTAACATGCAAACACAACGGACGTACCCAAGTGTGCATTCTACTGACTATACAAACTTGATGTTTACGCAATTTTCCTCTAGATGGCGCTTCGCTTCGGCGCATGATTTCACTGCGCGAGCGCTGCGATCATTTTGATAATGTGAATATTCTTGTAACGTGTTGTTTAAGTGTAACGCTAGGTGGCGTTAATGTCTAGTGTCCTTTATTATGATTTTTTTTAAGTTTGATGTTTAAGTAATTGGAATTCAACCTAATTTTCAAGTGAATGTTTTAGGGTCATGTGCACCTGCAACATAAACGTCCGGTTTTCTGCTTAGTTTGAAAATTGAATGAAAGAATAGGTACTTAGTAAACAGTTGTTTTAAGAAAATTGTTGCTAACTAACGTAAATGTTTTATTATTAATAAATTTTTTTATGTCGCAAAAATAAATACATCCAAAATAGAAATTACGTAGGTATGTATTTACAAAAATGTAAATACTACCATTTACGTAGATACCATTTGTGTGTTTAATAAATTAGCATTAAGCGTATTTACTTGCTAGGTAACATTTATTTTTCCGTTTACCGATTCGTTTTATAATTACCTTGTACTCGTATAGAAAACTTTAAGAATATAGGCAGGTACATACAATGTGAATTTGTGCCAATGTTGGGTCAAATATTCATCTAATGAGCCTTTCCCCAATATGTTGGTCGGCTTCCAGTCTAAGCAGATGCAGCTGAGTAGGTACTAGTGTTTTACGAAGAGCGACTGCCTATCTGACCTCCTCAACCCAGTTACCCTGACAACCCAATACCATGGTATGACTGGTTGTCAGACTTACAGGGTTCTGACTACCCGTAACGACTGGCAAATGTTCAAATGTTCAATGACAGCATGTTGGTTCAATGACAGAATGTTCATTCAAATATACATATAACGTCATACATTTGCTTGGTACTTAGAATCTTCCAAGTACATAAATACGAGATAAACTACGAGTATCTAACTACTATGAATAATATGACGACACACGCCTCCTCTATCGATTTCACTTTTTATCGAGATGGTTGCGCACTATGCTGGTATCGATCATTTCATCTAATCGTATCACATACCTAGTATCTAATCTTTTTCACTTTGAAGAGGGCTGTTCTAATTTTTTTGGAGTGCTTAGGTAAATAAAAGACTACCTATTTTTTGGAAGTAGGGCAATTGAAATATTATTTAGTAGAAATTCATGGGATCTAAAAGATAACTTTATTTCCTTGTACAGTAATTACTTTCCTCAAAATATTTGAAACGTTATTAGTGTTAAAATTTATAAGTGGTTAAAGTTAGTGGTAAAATGCAAACAAATATATTTAATTCAGCGTATATGTAAGCAATGTAAAACATAACCCCATACCTAGTCTTCGTCATATTTTTAATGCCAATAAGGAAACAAAACGGACTACAGTTTTGACTTAGAAATAACTACTTTATTTCTTGAATTTAAAGTATGTTAAATGAGACACACCGTCTGTGAAACAATATCATAACATTTTTTTTATTAAACCTGTTTGCGGACGGCGGCGCGGCGATGAAAAGCAGTGTCATGCTGATTGAACAAAAAACTTCGAACGGATAATTAACTAATTTATAATCGTAGAACACCTTTCCATTGATCGACGGATCATTTGCTTAGAATAAATAAAACATCTCCTCACACTGGCCTCCTAAAGCAGGTCGGAGTACAAACGAGGTTCGCTGGTCAAAGTCCACGTTTGCTCAACCGATACGACAATGTATGAACAGTAAGTACAGTAGACCGCACATCAGTGATAACTGTCATGCACCTTAACTCAATAATAATAAGTACGATTTTCCTATAAACTGTTACCACTGACCTGCAGTTGACTGTACCTACTACGTCACAGAGCCGTGACTCCAACACAATACGTCTTTGGTACGTGCTTATCGGTTCGATGTGTGGTCAATTAAAGAGGTGTGTTGCAACGCCTCAAATTGATAATATTGCTGCGATGCGTGGCCTTTACTTTGAGCGGTTATTCTACTCGCGTTTATTATTTTATTTATGCCTTTTTTGGTCGTGAATGGATGGGTTTACTGAGCAACTGCATGCAAACGCACAAAGCATTGTACTGTTAGTGTGAGTAAGTATACTCAGAACTTGTGAGATTAAGATAGAAACCATTTACCAGATGTAGGTAGGTATATCATTCACTGACATCAACTTAAGACGATGGCACAGTTTGAATTCAAAATCGCTGAACTTACACAACTTACACTACAATTACATTAATTAGTTCGTGCCAAACCAACTGTAAATTAAATTATTTTCCATTTTAAACTGTTAGGCATGCACTTTAGTTGCTTGTGTAATCAATGGGTGTGTCAGTCGCGGTGTCTACGCAATTACAAGGTGGTGGCATTTTGCGGCTGTCCTTGTACGCATTTTGTGATACTTCTGCCTTTTGGCAGGAGGTCATGAAACCTTCGTCGCCGTCGGTCAATGCCCCTCTTGGATAGAGTAGCGGTCGATGACTACTGAAACGATATTTTCATTACCGTAACTACAGCGAGTGATCTGTCAAGAGCTAATTAAAAAAGAATAGTTAGGCATATGAGAAAGATTCAAGTTTAGATCAAACATTGTTGTAATGATTTTTTACGTAAATTAGTTTGATAATTATACGTGATTAAAACAAAGGATCTTCTTCAATATTTCAACTCCATATTGCACAACTCTTATTTCAAATAAAGTTATTTCAACTATACCAGAGTCCGGCATGGTTAGCGGAAATAATTGTGAACAAATTAACTTATGTACATAATATAAAATGATTTGCTCAGTGCAACACGTGTATTGTACTTACGACGTTTTTCATGTATATTTTTTTACATGTAGTTGAAGCCTAAAAGGTTAACGTGAAACATCATTAGTGAAAATGTCGTAAGCGACGGTGTTACAAAGGCTTCTTGGCCGTGATTTGTCACACATGCTCGGCAAACTAGAAGTTTTGTCAGCTCAACTCGTTTGCGGTCCGATTTATAGTGCAAACAGGTAATGGTACATCCAGTTTAAACAAAAGAGCGCATACAGATATTAACGATCGGTCTCAAGGACCCTTTAAGTACATGTTTAAGTCACATCACGTATACCTATTTATGACTAGTCGTTATCCCGTAATTTCACTCGCCTCTACTGCACGTACCGGGAAAAAATATAGCCCATGTTTATTATGTTAGTATAGGCGTATAGGCCATGTAGAATGTCAGGGCTCTTAGTACTTACGCACTTATATACTGAGACTTGAGACAACTAGTTACTGCAAGTCTATAGAATGTTCCAGAGACGAAAGCAGGGTCAACGCCCCACTACCGTATTGCATTCGTTCTCGCATTTTCCATGATTTAACCTTTCGATACCAATTTGTTAGGTAATCCTTCGGGCATTGAAACGGCTGCAATTAATACTTGAATTATTAATTAATTCTGGTCAAGGTTAAGTTGCTTTCCGCTCTACATTTTCGAGTTTTGGCGGATAAGCTTGAACATAATAACGTGTTATTACCTACACAGGCATGCTAGGTTTGTTCTTAGATCACTAAATTAATTACAAAGTGTTTACAACCTTGTATCAGTAGTCAGTAAAAAAGATTTAAGTCACAGAGTATTTTTTTGATAAATATGGATACCTAAGTACTTACTGATTTAGAACATCTACCTATCTAAAAGGAAAAAATCCTGGCGGTTCAGAAATACACTTGAAATTATGTCCATTGTAGATTGTAGAGGACACTATAAGTGGCTTTCCTTTAATAAATTATAACGCACTTCAATAAAAGACCGTCTCGTACGGCCACAAATAAAATTGAGGTCATTTTCTATTTTTCGCGACGTAAATGCCAGCATGCGCGTATAGTGCTCTATGTTCAAGACCAACTGCAAGCGTTGTCTATACAGGAAAATCTGTACTACATACATACTTACGTGGGATTGTAATAATTGATCCATCTGTTGTTTTTCGGATAGAAATTAAACGTAATTTATATGAAGGTTATGTTAAAATTCAATCTCCAATCTCAAAACAGATGGATCTGTTACTGTAATCCGTAGTTAATCATCGATTGTGTACCTCTACTAACTGCGAAATTTTTTAATCATGAAAATAACTTATTGTTTGTAACGTTATCAAGTTCTTATATAAGCAGTGTTGGTATGCAAAACAATAGAGAATTATTTATGCCTTTTATCGATATGACCCTGAAATTGGTAGATATTGAAATTTTTTCCCGACTCAAGGTGTTGATATTTGTTAAGATTTTTCAATTTGTATAAACAGTCCTAAGGTCCAATAGCTGGAAAATAAGTCAATTATCGAATAACCGATAGAAAATTAATAAATAATGATCCATGAAACATGTTTACATTTGCTTTGCTTACATCCTGCTTCGTACAAACAAAACTATTAAATTAGCTATGGGATTTACCACAGATATCAATATTATAGTCAAGTACAGTAAGTATAGTCAACAGCATGTGACTACGAAAGTTGTTCAGTAGGTTTCAAAAGCGGTTTTACTAGACAGAATCAGAAATCCATACGAGTCAACGTCGACATGGCTTGCAATAATCATTCTAGAATATTCTGCTTGTAAAGGAAAGGATACTGGCTGTTCCCCGCAGTTTCTCTTGTATCCTGAGGAGAATAAGGATATACGCAATGATGATCTCGCTACCAATCTATAATAATCTTTTCTTCTATACTACAATAGTAAGGAGGAAAATTGTTTTGTTTGTTTGTACCACAACAAAGGCTCCGGAACAACTGACCCGTTTTCAAAAATTCTTAGACTGTCTTCTACACTGCTGCACTTCTCGAGTAATCTAGGCTATATTTTATGCCGCTGGTGAAACCGCAGGAAAACGGCTTGTCTCGTATATAAATCTGTTAGCGGTTTAAAAAAGAAGAAGCTAGACAGACTTACTCAAGATCTTAATTTAATAACAACTTGCATTGCAATATTAATAATTAATTTGATATTTGAGTGATTACAAATTGCAAACGGTATTTTGTAAGACCTGTTACACGATCATATTGGTATTGAAGTAATTTTACGTAGGTATGGCAAAGTGCCAATGTCGGTGTAATGCCGTGTTATTGACATCGCTTTTACTTTTTTTTTAGGGTACAAAGGTTAGGGATATTCTCTCAACCGTCTAGATTTAGTTCCGAAAATATTGGACGTGTTCCATTTAGAAAGTAGTTTAAAATTAGCTTGTATACGCATGCCCCTGACTCATCTCTTGTCTTTTCTGAATCTATATGTTCCTTAGTTAAACGATTTATCGGAAGATTCCCCACAAGCAGGTAGAATTCATCGTTTCTTCATTTTCATCGTGTTCCTGGCCTTTCAACCACGTTCAAACACAGAATATAGGTAGCTACAAGGATGTTTAGGACTTCCGTGTGTACAAAACTAGCAAATTCAAGTACGAAGGTTGATGCCTAATTCTATTAACAACGTTGACAAAAGCATGCCAACGATTTACTATTTACGTTCATACATTCATCATCTAGTCTAGTACATAATACGAGTTGTTGATTGCACTGTGCTCAGACAGCCGGTCGTTGTGCGTCGCAAAACGAAATCGGACTTTGGCCGACCTTGTTTGAACTCGTGAGAGCTGAGTCTTGCTGTACGTAATTTTTAATTCAAACCGCATTTTTGCAGCGTTCGAATCTTGTTTTGATCGTGATTTTAATGCGAAAGTCCGGTTGTCTGTGTTTAATGAATCTATTAAGTAGATTAGCTTCTTAAGAGTTGAATAAGATAAGGGGCAACAAGGCCTGATACTCCTAAGCTCTAAATTAGTTTGATGACGCAGATGATGATACGCATGCAAGTGGCTTTGACGATAAAAAGGATTAGGTACCACCAATATGGGCTTTACGCATAAAGCAAATCTTATAGATAAGGAAATCGTTGGAACACAGGGGTACTAGGTATAGAAGTTCATAAGCGTGTCATATTGTTTTAGAATCTGATCAGTGATTTCGGAGTCTTCTTGCAATATGTGGTCTAACGGTATATTCCCAATATGCTATATCTCTGTTTTGAGCTAACTAGAGACTTCGACGTTATTTTATGGCCCTAATATCAAAAATGTATCTCTAGTTATAAAATCATAAATAGAAAGAATATTGGGAACAGCAGTTAGTCTAGCAAATATGATATGCATGTTACAATCTGTATTGTAAGAGTAGTGTAACAGGTGTAAACAGTAGCATTTCCGTGTCTATAAGCACACACGGAAATGCTCCGATTTAGTATAAACGATTTGTTGATACGAGTCACATTAATGGGTTAATCCATCTTCTTCATGTCAATCCGTTCTTAATTAAAGTGATCTTGAAGTCCGAAGTAGCTACTCTTGAGTTTCATTAAAACACTTATTGAATCAACTGATCAACAAAAGATATTTTAAAAGTTTGAAAAAAACTAAAAAGACGTAAAAAATACAATTTTGTTATTTTCTACCGTAGATAGTGGTAAATATTATGATTTATTCTTAAGTACGACAAATTTTACCTACGTAATAAAATTTTCAACATAAAACTATACACATGGAATTCTTATAAGACTACACACATGGAATTTTAACAAATAATAGGTTATAAACAGAAGCCAATCGTAATTTCCATAATAGACCCTGCACTTGCAATTATAAAGGTCTTGCGCACAAGTGGACCAGTTTTACAAGTACTTATCTACTTTATTCAAAGATTATAATCGCACATAAGTAAATACCTACATAGAACAAGTTATTAAATAAAAAAATGCAAAACAGTAAACAATGGATGGAGCATCACAGCTTCTATATTAGGTATATACTTAATTAATGAACATACTTAAGATTAAGAGAATATGGCCAGCTGACACAGTTTACTAAATCAGCTTTCTAATCACTTCAGAATTTTTGTTGCAATAAAAAATATCGTGTATCAAAACCGGAACCTTTAGCATGGATCAAATACGTAATTTTTAAAAGGGTTTTCCCGCAACGGTGTAATTTGTAAGCAAACATTTTAGCTTATTTTTAGTCAAGACAAAAATAAGTTCTAGAAGGTGGAAAAAACAAAATAGAATCAACGAAAACAAGTGAAGGGCTATAAAGTTGACATAAATACGTAGAATGCACATGCATATTTATATACCCTACGAGTCGAACGCGGGTCAACAACCGCTATTGACTTAAAGGGAGGGATCCGTGATGCAGCAGGTTAAAATAATTAAATAAAACTACAGTTTATTTATAGAGCCTGAGAATGGAGATTTTTATTATGGCGTATTTCCATAAGGTGAGCCTTCCGGATGGCCATTTGCCGTTAAATTGGTAAGATTAATGCCTGATGTGTCCGAAACGATGATGTCAGTGTGATTCGACTTTGAACCGAACTTAAATATTTGGTATGGCGATCAACTAATAATAAAAAGAAGACAGGATATCTAGCTACTTACAGATTGGTTCAAAGTTCGATGTAAGTCACTTTGAGACTTTTAAGATGTATTTAAGCATTTTAAAATTCTATTTTGTAGTAATAATTCGTCATTGGAGGTCGATTAATCATTTGTAGTATCTACTATTAGATAAGTAGTCTAGACTTTGATATAAGGATAATAGACTAGACTGATATCAGCTATGTGCCAATTTGGTCTATCAATACCAAGGATATTTGACTTATTGTTATTGCGCAGTAAATTCTCTTTAGCATTATTTTATTAGTGCATATTATACTTATAAAGATTTTCCGAATTTCTTATCTTTTATTCCTCCCTGCGGCGTCTCTTGCAGTGCGTTGCAATTCAAGGGTTTATTTTTTTGCGCAGAAGTTCCTTATGAAATTGATTGCGTTCTTTCGGAAAATACCCGGAACAAAGCGACAGCCATACATTGTTTTTGTGTTACCTTTGTTAAAATAATACGCATCAGATTCCTTTCGAGAATCGCAGAGTGCAGTGACGCACTTAAAACTTATCTGTTTTTACAATCATCAGTTTTAGTACTGCTCAAGTTCCACAAAAACATCTTATTCAGGCTTCGAGCCAACTATCTTTAGGAGGCTTTAAAAGATGCGGGAAAACCTGCCTTATTTTCGTCACGGTACCATGTTTTTCTATTTGTTTTTCATGTATCATAAAAGCTACTCTAATACCTTCGCCACTTTACACTAGAACTGAACCATAACTTTAAGTTATTCACAAAACCTATGACGAATAGACGACGTTATGTCAGATCATCGGACCATCTCACAGAGCACATTATGCTGTCACTTGTGTTGCGTAACAGTCCTTTGTAACTTTCTAGTTTTCTCCACGCTTTTACCTCTAATCCCTTTATGACAGGTACCTTTCTAAGCTTTTGTAAAAATGTAATACCGTAGTGTTTTGTTTTACTAGAAGTTTTAAACTAGCAATGTGCAAATGGCTATTAGATAATCGTTTAGCGGGCAAAATATTGTATTTACAGATGATAGTTGAATATCAAGAGACCGCCATGTGGGATTTGTTTCTGATTTCAGTATTTGTAAATAAAAATAACTCCGGTTTTCGTATTTTTTTGTAGGAACTGCATGCTTTAAAGCGAATTTGTTTACCTGTTTTGCGCATTTGTTATCTAATTTAGATATTGCATGTTGTGAAATTTTGATAAATAGGCTCTGGTAAATAAGAATTAGATATAAAGATTACTTTGAATTTGCACCCAACGTAAACAATTCAAGGTAACAATAACAGGATTTTTTTTATCAGTCGTGTTGTGTAAAATACTTACATATATACCAACTCTAATGTAAAAAATCTTACATAATGTTGTTCTATTGTGTTGTTGTGTCAATAGTAGGTACATCCCACAGGTGGATCAGGAGTAGTCGAGTAATAATTAAAACGAGAAATGTACCAGTTTTTTTCAATAGCTTTTTATTTAAATGAATTTTTTGTTAAATGTTACCAAGCTGTATGACAGGAGCTGGATGCGAGAAGCCGAAAATCGATCTCAGTGGCGTGCACTTGGAGAGGCCTATGTCCAGCAGTGGACTGTGATAGGCTGATGATGATGATGATGATGAAGCTGTATGACCACTACCAGCTTGCCTAGGTACATCTACATAAAAGAACTTTTCAAACTGCTAAGTATTTTTAGCAGCGTTTCGAAGTCGAAGTTGAAACTTATCACAAACATGGAAAAGTTTGAAATAGAACTTTAGTAAATTTTTTATAATTATTGTTGTGCCAGTTTTACGCATTATCTCCTAATATGAAGTTCTTCTAAATTGTTGTCGCTACATAAGTTAAAAATCCTTGATGAATACATTAAAATTCTTATCTAGACTGCTGTATAACATACGTAAACACACGTATTTGTATTCATAGCAACTGTAATATAAATGAGTTTATGCCAAACGCGTTCTGTGTCGGGAGGTGTGGCATAGAGAATTGCGCAATAGACAATCTTTTAAAGGCATTATATGAAGTAGACACATATTGCGTTCTGGCTGAGTCAGCGTCTAGATAGCTTTGTTATGATATGCTTACATAGGGGAATTTTACTTATTGTTGGCTCATGCTTAGTCATAGAAAAAAATAACCTGCATTGTAGGTGTTATGCTTAAGATAGTTAAGTACATATTCTAGTGCATTTAGGTATACCGAGTACCTTTAGCTTGCTGTTGTCGAAATTGACCCTGGACATATTATTATTTTATCATTTTTTATATTGTTTTGAACTTGTAAACGTTTCAAAAACACCTTTTCAAAATACAAGGCCTTTTTGTCGGAATGTAGGCGTGACAGTCTAGGCAAAAATTGAATGCAAATCACAACTGGTATCATTAAGAACCGGTTCCGAATAATATCGAATTGTAAGTAGACTGACGCAAATTAAACAAAAAAGTTAATTGTTTACCCAACAAAAGATTGAAATCATCATCACAATACTTATTATCATTTGAAGTCATTTGTGACTTCAAATGATAATTTATTTCTCTATTCTAGAATGATTACGTTCTTCATAAATCGTTCATAGGTAGTTCTAGATGGTTCCATATGTGTATGAATAATAGAAAATGCTGGCAGCTCGCAATTTGCACGCGAAGCTGTAGGATTCTAATTATAGTAGTATTAGTGTAGCTGTGTAATGCATGTAAAGTGCAATATATGCACCTCAATACATAATTAGAAACTGTTAAATACCGTTCAGAATGAATCCTTAATACATGTCGAAAGAAACTATCTGTACTAGTATAAGGAGAAGTAAGTAATTTTTTTGTTTGGCTCCGAAAATTGAACCGATTCGAAAAATTATTTCACAAATGTAAATTAAGGTACACTCTTCCCGAGTAACATATCTAGACTATATATTATCCCGGTACGGGGAGTAGTTCCTACGGGATGCAGGTGAAACCGCGGAAAAACAGCTAGTGGGAAATATGGATTGTTATAGACCCAGCAAAGTGACCTTTTGGTGTGACCTTTGAGGGAGGATTTCGTCCAGCAGTGGACATCTTTCGGTGCTGAAAATGGAGGGAAGAATTTCCTTCAGCTGCTGAAAATATTGCTACATATAATAATGATAGTTTAAGATCCGGGAGGGAACAATATATTATATCATATTTAAAATTATTGCATCCTACATGATAGGTAATTTCTAAGTCCAATAAGATAATGTTGATACACGTTTCTGATAAGGTATATTTTAGGGTACGTGCGGCCTTATCGACAAATTTCAGTCAAGTAATGCTGTGATATTATATCAGTAAAAGATCTAGAACTGTACAGTGGGCTTGTACCTGATTAAATTACAGTTATCAAAATTGGGGGTCAGTACATTCCTATTGCGATTGCAGTATCTCATTTTAAAATCCACTAATCCTAATCCTACTGATATTATAAATGCAAAAATTTGTGGGGGTGTTACTATCTCACGCAACTACTTTACCCATTTTGATGGAACTTCATAGTAACACAACTTCATAGAAAGTTATTCATGGGCTCTGGAAAATTTGTGAGTTTCCTTGGGTCCCGGATGAAACAGATATGTGTACATATGTATCTATATAAGTTAAGCATAGA